>NC_136477.1:60527956-61727956 GCF_902686455.1 Sciurus vulgaris | reverse complement strand
TCAAGATTCTTGGTCTCTGGTATTTGACAGCTTGACTATGGTGAATGTAGGCCTTTTGAATTAATTCTGCTTGGAGTTTATTAAACTTTTGGGGAAGTGGATGCATGTTTTCCATCCAATTTTATGTTTGGGTCCATTATAGCTTCAAAAATACTCTCTCTTCCTTTTCCTTTTGTGATCTCCCGGGACTCCCAGTACTGGTGTGCGTTTTGCTCTTGCACAGACCTCTGCAGTTCCGTTTATTTTCTTCATCCTTTAGTTCCTCAGACTGGATAATCTCTCCTGACCTGTCTCAAGTTCGCTGACTCACCTACAAGCTCAGTTCTGCTGAGCCCTCCAAAGTAGGTTTTTATTTCAGTTGCTATACTTTGAAACACCATGGTTTGAATCTGGTTCATTTTTATGTTTTCTGTTTATTAATCATTTCTCTTTGTAAGAAAGCGTTCTCATGCTTTAATTCTCTCAGACATAGTTTCTTTTAGTTTTTCAAGTATTTTTATAATAGCTGATATTGTCTTATTTAATAAGTCCAAGATCTCTGCTTCCTTGGGGACAGTTTGTATTGACCAGGTTATTTTGACCTGTTTCATAAGTGGTTGTTGAAAATTGGGCATTTATGATAAAATAATATGCTGGGCCCGGTGGCACACACCTGTAATCCCAGTGACTTGTAATCCCACTGACTCAGGAGGCTGAGGCAGGAGGATGGTGAGTTCAAAACCAGGCTCAACAACTGAGGGAGGCCCTAAGCAACTCAGTGAGACCCTGTCTCTAAATGAAATACTGGGGACGTGGCTCAGTGGTTGAGTGCCCCTGAGTTCAATCCCTGGTAAAATAAATAAATAAGTATTTATCTATCTAGATAAATAAATAACATAGACAAATAAAATAGATAGATAAATAAAATAACATAACATAACGCGGCGAGTCCCGAAATCGGATTCTCCTGTCCTGCCCTGGTGCTCCTTGTCCCATCAGTTTATTTGGGGCCTTTCCTAGACGAGTGTCACGGAGCCTGCTCAGTATAGCCCCCCAAGTTCCCGCTTGGTTTGCTTAGTGAGTAGCCAGTGACTGCACACAGACGTCCTTGGGTCACCAAGTCCATATTCGCCACCCAGCCGCGTGTGCTGGCGTACACCACTACCCCCTGCTTGTGCACGTCCTCCAGCTCAGCACAGAAGCAAGGCCCCTCGGCTCTGTCCAGGGTGTGTGTGCAGCTCTGCACGGGTGTGTGGCCTTCCAGATTCCTGGGGCCCAGTGCCGCCGTCTTGTTCACTGGCTTCCTTCTGGTTTCTTGACCAGTCTCCTGTGTGCCCTGCCGGGTGTGGTGGCCTCCACAGTGGTGTGGCTGAACAGCGGGGGTGGGGCTTCCTCTGGTGAGACTTCCTCCTGAGTGGGGCTTTCCAGGTTGTGGCCTGACCGGTCACACGGCGACACTGCTCTGAGGGAGCCTTTTGAGGAGCTCCATCTGCCCCCTCCGTGGTGGGTTTCCAGGCGGTCGCAGAGCTGGCCCGGGCCGTGGGACTCGGGATAGCTTCGAACACCAGGGAGCTCATTTTCTTTCTGAGATGCGTCCGTTTTCTTAGTCTACGCTCGACAGATCGTTGTGTTTGGTTTTCCAGAAATCAGAGCAGTTGATTGGACCATTTTGTGCAGTATTTTCATCATTTTAAGGGAGTACAGATTTCTGGAGGTCCCGGCGTTCTGGAAGGCTCCGTGCCAGTCCTTCGTGCGGCTGTGACCTCTGTGTCTTGGTGTAAGAGTCAGCAGACACAGTGGGTGTGGTCCTCAAGGACGCCGCTGGCTGGCTGGCTTGGTGACCGAGAGCTGGTGGGCCCATGAACGCGCTCACGGCCTCTCCCTGGGGGCCTGCTGCCGGGGCGTGGCTCTCATGGCGTCTGGTGGGGCCCAGCGAGGTCTGGCCCAGTTTCGTGCAGCATGAAGCAGCCGGTCCCTGCGCCTGCTCAGCTGGGTGGCTCATAGTGGCCCCTCTCTCCCCAGATGACTTCCCAAAGCCACAGATCATCACCCAGCCAGAGACGACCACCGCCGTGGTGGGCAAGGACATCCGGTTCACGTGCTCGGCGGCCAGCAGCAGCAGCTCCCCCATGACCTTCGCCTGGAAGAAGGACAACGAGGTTCTGGTCAACGCGGACATGGAGAACTTCGCCCACGTCCGCGCGCAGGACGGGGAAGTGATGGAGTACACCACCATCCTGCACCTCCGGCGCGTCACTTTCGGGCACGAGGGCCGCTACCAGTGTGTCATCACCAACCACTTTGGCTCCACCTACTCGCACAAGGCCCGGCTCACGGTGAATGGTACGGAAGTGCCCCCTCTGGTCTCCCCTGGGCACCCCGCTCCGACTGCTGTCCCACAGGGTTGCCAGGGTCCAGGCATCCCTGGGTCCTGGGGAAGCTGCGCCCTTGGAGTGGGTGGCACAGCTGTGGAACAGAGGCCAGCCTGGGCAGGGGCAGTTCCCTGCCTCTCTGAAGGCAGCAGAGCAGGACTGGCGTTGGGGAGGTTGGGACAAGGTCCTGTACTCAGGGACCAGGTTGCTGCCTGTCAGAGTGGCTCTCTCAAAGTCAGGGCTGCTGTTTGCGGAGAGAGGGAGGGGAAGGAGCCGGCATCGGGGAGACTTTTCTGATCATTGAAGTGCCAGTGAAAAAGAGTTGGCTGGTGGGTCACCAGAAGTGTCTGCGGGCCATGCTGTCAGCCCTGCAGGCCACAGAACAAACTTTACTGCACTCTGGCGGGGCTGTCTTGGCATGTTCTGAGGGAGGCCTCACCGCCACCTTAAGACTCAGGCAACCGAGCTGCTCTCTACCAGGGCAGGTTTTTAAAAGTTAATAATTAAATTAATTTTATTTTTTATTTTTTTGGTACCAGGGATTGAACCCAGGGTGCTTAACCACTGAGCCACACCCCCAGCCCTATTTTATATTTTATTTAGAGACAGGGACTCACTGAGTTGCTCAGGGACTCACTGGGCTGAGGCTGGCTTTGAACTCATGATCCTCCTGCCTCAGCCTCCTGGGCCACCGGATGACAGGCGTGCTCCTTTGTGCTGCTGACCAGGGCAGCTTTGACAGTGGTGATGCCTGACGTGCAGCAGCGTGGCCCTCAGCGTGGCCCTCAGCCACGGTGCTGGGTGGAGGCACGCCCACCTTCCCCTGTAACTCCAGCTCAGTGGGTGGGCGCGTCTGTTTCCCGGGCTCCCTCCTGGTGGCCAGTGAAGGCAGGCCAGCATCAGGCCCCTGCTCCTGGGGTCCCACCTGTATAGACCGGTTGCCATGAGGCGCAGTAAGGCAGAATGTTCCAGCAGGAGCCTCGAGGCTCTGTCACCAGCTGGAGGGGGAGGTGGATGGAAGTGCCGTGCCGTGGCGGGAGCCGCTGGGAGGCTCGCTGCTCCTGACCAGGGCTCAAGCGGGAGGTAGCAGCCCTCGCCCAGGCAACTGCGGGCCCTTCCAGAGGCTTTCCCTGCCTCTGCATCTGGCTGTCCCCTTACCTCCCCTTCTGTGCGTTTTTCAGTGCTGCCATCGTTCACCAAAATGCCCCAAGACATCGCCATCCGGACTGGCACCATGGCGCGCCTCGAATGTGCTGCCACCGGCCACCCCAACCCCCAGATTGCCTGGCAGAAGGACGGAGGCACCGACTTCCCCGCAGCTCGGGAGCGACGCATGCACGTCATGCCAGACGACGACGTGTTTTTCATCACTGATGTGAAAATAGACGACATGGGCGTTTACAGCTGTACGGCCCAGAACTCGGCTGGCTCCGTCTCAGCCAACGCCACCCTGACTGTCTTAGGTTGGGCCCCGAGGCACTGTGTGTGGAGGGGGCTTAAATGGCACCTAGAGGAAAGGCCTGGCACTGCTCTGCGAGCTGGGGTGATGGCCGCACATTGCCACGGTTGAAAATTTGGGACTGCCTTTTAGGAATTTTCCTGTTGCTTCAAAAAAATAAAATGAAAGGCCAGAGAAATGCCAGAGCCTGAGAGCAGCTGGGAAGAGTGCAGGAGGGGCGCGGGCTCAGTGAGACGGGAGGCGGGCCGTCCCGGGCAGTCTGGGCACAGGAGAGAGGTAGGCAGCTCCTTCTTGTCGAAGCCAGCCCCACAACCGCACGGGGTCACGCGCGGCACGACCACCCTCTGAAGGCCTGCCGCTCTGGGGGAGACCTCAGACGGCACTTGAGGGATAGGCGCGGTTGTCCTTTTTCTAGAAAACTAAGCAGACTCACAGCAGCTGAGGCCACGTGGTAAGCGTACAATCTCCCCGGCTTCTTGCAGAGACCCCATCCTTGGTGGTACCCTTGGAAGACCGCGTGGTGTCCGTGGGGGAGACGGTGGCCCTCCAGTGCAAAGCGACCGGGAGCCCTTCGCCCCGCATCACCTGGCTCAAGGGGAACCGCCCGCTGAGCCTCACTGACAGGCACCACTTCACCCCCGGCAACCAGCTGCTGGTGGTCCAGAACGTGGTGGTGGAGGACGCGGGCCAGTACACCTGCGAGATGTCCAACACCCTGGGCACCGAGCGCGCTCACAGCCAGCTGAGCATCCTGCCCACGCCTGGCTGCAGGAAGGACGGGACCACCGTGGGCATCTTCACCATCGCCGTGGTATGCAGCATCGTCCTGACGTCGCTGGTCTGGGTGTGCATCATCTACCAAACCAGGAGGAAGAGCGAGGAGTACAGCGTCACCAACACAGGTGGGTGCGGGGCAGTCTTCTGGAGAGGAGGAGCAGGAAGCCAGGTCCCCTCTGCGCACTGGGAACTCCAAACCTTTGGGAATGTGCTTCTGGGTAGCTGAGGCCCTGGTCATGCCGATGCCATGTTCACGTTCAGGGCAGGGCATGAAGTCGCTGCCTGCCGACCTCTCCTCATGGGCTGGAGGCATCTTGTGTGTCTTGTCACATGGAGGGTTGTCCCTAAGCCTCACGTGTAGTTCTGTCTCTCCTCCTGTCACTCTTCTCCATCTCCTGTAGTCCCAGACATCTGGGCTCAGGTATGGCTCGGGTCTGGGAAGGCCTCTTGCTGCGCCGACTCCGCCCAGTCTCTGCAGGGCTGCCATGGCTGTTGCCGGGGGATCCTGTTTGGGGACTTGACAGTGAATACACATGCCATGTGTTGTCACTGCAAACCTGATATTTCATCGTCTCCTCTCCTTGCAGATGAAACCATCGTGCCACCAGATGTTCCAAGCTACCTCTCTTCTCAGGGGACCCTTTCTGACCGGCAGGAAACGGTGGTCAGGACTGAAGGTGGCCATCGGGCCAACGGGCACATCGAGAGCAATGGTAAGGCCTCTGATACAGTGACTGTCCCCCACAGGCGGAGGTGGCCTCCACCTCCTCCCAAGATAAGTATCTGGCATTAGATGGGAAACGTCAGGTGAACGAGGTGGCTGCCTGGCCAGGGCCTCTGCTCTTTGGCTCAGTCCTGGTTCGTACAAGTTCTGCAGAGGTTGTAACATCCCGTCCCTCAGGAAGTCACCGCCTTGGACTGAGCACTGTATCCTAGTCAGGATAAGGTAGGACTGCTGCCAGTAACAGCTGCAGGGGACATCCCAGGTCCTGAAACCAAGCCATTGCTTGCACAGTTGACCCTTTGTATCCATGGGTTCAAGTACCCACAGACTAGAATCATTCTGGGGAAAAAAAATGCATGAATATGTAGAATTCCTGCCTTGTTATTATAATACAGTAACCAGCTATTTACATAAAGTCTAATTTTATGAGGCATGATGCTTCATCTCGAAGTGACTTACGTGGGATGATGTATGTAGATTATGTGCAAATAGCACGTCATTCTATACCAGGGACTCGATCGGGTCTGGATCTTAGTGTCCACATGGGGCTGTGGCACCAGCCCCCCGGGTACAGAGGGGTGAGAGTGCAGGTCTGCTCTGATTCCAGCCTCAGGGCGCTGTTGGGGCGGGAGGTTGGGGAGCTTGCTGGGCTGCAGGCTGAGCCTGAGCGCTGCTCCTCTACCGTGGCTGCAGGTGCTGAAGGGCTGCCTGCTGGGGAAGGGTACAGGCCCCCTGCCGGCCTTCATGGGGGCACAATGACAACCGGCCATCTACAGAAAAGACTAGCAGCAGCCTTGCCCGTTGTGTCCCCGAGCCAAGCCGCTGCTGACTATTGCAGGTGTGTGTCTGAGAGATGCAGGCCTCTTCCCAGAGGTGGACGTTCACGGTGTCACGTGCAGGCAGCCCAAGCTCTGCGTGGGATTCAGCAAAGAGCCCTGGAAAGTGACAGAGAAGGCCAGTGCGAGTGCGACACCTGGTCCACCTAAGATGGGTAGGTGAAGCTTTCATCAGGAAAACTAGTGCCTTTTTGAGATTGAAATTTGGGTCGACTCACTAAATGAAGAGGGAGACCTTCACTTCGGTCTGGTACTCGCTGAGTTCAGCATTTAGTGTCTCAACAGGAAGCTCTGGCCTCGTGCCCTTTTAATTCCAGAAGAGTGTGTCTCGGGTCTCTTAGATGCTGTCTATGGTGTGGCAAACCTGAGCGAGAATAAGAATTTTCTAGAATAAGAAGCAACACAAGGGGCAAGGCCCAAACAAAGGTGGAGTTTTAGTACCTGTTCACCAGGACTATTTTGATTTTAAATTTCTAATTGTTCAGAAAACTCTCAACCCTGCATGGTACCTAATTCTACTGATAGGGCTTGTTTTTCTTCTTTCCTTCTTTTTGCCCGTGATCAAGGTAGCATG
Organism: Sciurus vulgaris; assembly: GCF_902686455.1. Taxonomy (NCBI): domain Eukaryota; kingdom Metazoa; phylum Chordata; class Mammalia; order Rodentia; family Sciuridae; genus Sciurus; species Sciurus vulgaris. Next base: position 61,721,235 of record NC_136477.1, on the reverse strand, counting down.
ACTACATCCTCTAAGTACAAGATTAGCTTAATTGGGGACGTGAGCGTGAAAGAGGCTGGCTTCACTAACAGTGGCGTGTGCCCAGCCTTTTCTGTGACCGTGGTTTGGGGAGGGGTGTTTGCAGGGCCCCTGGGCCCGGAGGCGGGCGGCCTGTTCTGTGTGCCGGTGATGGTTCTGACCTGGCCTCCCGCTGTCCTCCAGAACCCAGCGGCCCCCTTGTGTGCAGTGACTGCAGCACTGACGTGGACAATTACTCCAAGGAGCACACCTTCCACCCTCGGCCCGTGTCCAGAGACGGCACACAGCCAGGTGCACTGAGTGGCCAGGAGCCCAGCCAGGGTGACACAGAACACTCTCCACATGGTCCTTGCAGCGGGGCCGTGGACGGGTCCCTCTACCCCAGCAACCATGACAGAATGCTGACGTCCTTGAGGAAGCCAGCCGTGTCCCTGGATGGAAAAGGTGATCTTCTACTGTCCTCCTGGCGTGCCCAGCAGCGGCCCTGGCAGCCACCGACTGGTCATGCTGGAAGGTCTGACGCCTTCTCTCTCCTCACAGGGGACTCCTGGACTCTAGCGAGGCTGTACGCACCGGACTCCGCAGACCTACAGCCTTCCCCTGCCTTCACGTCAGGCAGCACAGAGTGCACAGAGGCCGCCTTGGCCTTTCCTGTCCCCAGCGAGGCCCAGCACTTGCTCCTTTCCAATGGCCACCTCCCCCAGGCATGTGACTCCAGTCCTGAGTCCACACCACTGACAGGACAGCCCCCTGGAAAACGGAGGGGACCACTGCTGTCGGCACCGAAAAGCTAGGCTTTGTCTACCTCAGCTCTCGTCACACCAGCGTCCACGGGAGGAGGTGGGCCGGCGGTGAGCAGGCCCGGGGCCCAGTGTCGCTGAGCCGCACGCGGCTTTCACTTCTGTGTGGAGCGCCAGCCGGTCCGAGGACTCGCGTCGGAAGCGCAGAAACCAAGAGGCTGTTCGTGTACAAAAGGCAGAAAAAGTATCTGATACCGTTGTACATAAGAGTTTTCAGAGTTCATATATATTATATATCTTTTACAGAGGCTATTTTAATCTTTAGTGCATGGTTAACAAAAGAATTATACGATTTTGACAATATTATTTTTCATATCAGGTTGCTGTTCGATTGGGGGGTCGGGAATCGTTCTGGTGCCTTAATGCATGGCCGGCATTTAGACGAAGACCACATTTGCTTCCCGGAGTTTCTGGTGGGTTTGGAAGGATGGGACATCCTTGGCCCTGTGTGCCCTTGCAGTCACGTTCTGCCTGCGTTGGTGGCACCTGGGCCTGCCAGTGCCCACGTGCGGATGCTCCTGCAGCGTACCTTTGCGGCGAGGGGCTTTTCTTCTCTGAGGAGCAGAATGAAGGCTGCTGGGCACCACATGCCACGCGTCAGAACAGGAGAGCCTTTCTTCCTTCTCTCCAGCTCCTTTTTTGATAAAAGCAAATGTGGTCTTGTCCGTGTCACCGGACGGTTAGCTGAAGCTTTTTATTAAGGCAAAGGCTGCTGGTGTTGGTACCTGTGGATTTTTCAATAGTGACATTCTAATTCTGCCAATATATTGTTACTTTGGGGGATAAAAAAGATCCAGTCCTCACCTTTCAGGGCTAGCTTATTTCTACTGAGGAGCCAGGGCAGGCCCGTCCACCCTGCCTCGCACAGTCGGGGCTGGGCTTGGACTGCGTGAGATTCAGCCCTAGACCTGGGTGTTGCACTTTTGAGACCTGTAGCTAACCATCCTGTGAGTGCCAATGCGTAATTCACTAAAAATTACATTGAAACAAATGAGGTCCTTAAAAAAACAACAACAACAACAAAAAAAAAACTCGAAGTACATTTCTTTAGCCAAACAGCTGAAGGGAGGTATTGGCCAAATGGCTACCTGTGTCAGATGTTCCTGTCAGAGGCCATCACCGTTCCAGAAGGTAAGCACATTGAGTTTTGTCCTCAACAGTTAACTGATTAATGTTACTTCCACAAAATATGTGAATTTGCTGCTTCTGAGAGGCAATGTGAAAGAGGAAGTATTACTTTTATGTACAAAGTTATTTATTTATAGAAATTTTGGTACAATGTACATTGAAAAACATGTAAAATATTGAAGTGTCTAACAAATGGCATTGAAGTGTCTTTAATAAAGGTTCATTTATAATGTTGAGCGTATGACTCTGCTCATTCTTCTCCAGGGATTCCTTTATAAATGCAATCATTCTGCTTTTAATATTTTTTCCTCAAACGGGGGAAAATTGAGGCAAGGCAGAGCCATGGACCAGTGCTCCAGGGTAGACATGAACTGCTGGATTCCTAAGATGTCGCTCTGAATTTTTCTACACCTGGAGCTCATTAGTCAAGCTTTAAAATCCCAAAATATGGTGACCTTTCCATCTCCTCTGTTCGCCTTCCAGCGCTGAGCTTAAGCCAGGCCATGACCCACTGAGAGGCGGCAAGGCTATCCCCAGAGCGGCCCAGGCCCCCTCTCAGCCTAGGGCGAGCCGTGGAGCAGGGCCCGGCCTCCCCGAGGGTCTGTGTCCCCCTGCCCCAAAGCCGGCCGCCTTCCACACACCTCGTGGTCCCTGGACCCTGGTGTATGTAGCACGACAGGCTCCCGCGTTCCCCTTGGTGCACCTGAGGGCACCTGAACACAGCCTGGGTGCCAGAAAGAAGGCGGGCTCTGCTCTGTGAAGAGCTCTGACCGCACACCTGGGAACTGACCCGAGGGCGACGCCACGGGCACAGCCTGTGCCTCCTCCCCTTCCCGTCATTCTTTTCAGACTGGAATCACCCGGCTGTCTGCTGAGCACCACCAGGTGAGGAAGTGAACCATCAGAGACAGAGCAGGCTCCGCGGCCTGGCCACGGCACCGCCGGGCGCATTTATTGAGGGGTTGCGAGGCAGCTCGGTCCCACCGCCACGCGCTTTTCTCTTTGTGGCGCACAGACGGGTGACAGCTCCACCAGCCCCAGCTGGAGTCCCGGGCTCCACGTCAGTCAGGGCAGCTCTGGGCTTCGGCACCTGCTGCTCAGGTGGCGGCACAGCTGCTCCACGGCTCTCCCGGGCCCCTTTCTTCAAGGAAGTGCACGCGTGGCGTCTGCTCACGGACCCTCTCTGCCCACCTCTGACAGCAGGCCACGGGTTTGGTCGTAGGCGCCCAGGAAGATGAACCCTCCCAGGCTGATAGAGGCCATTCGAGGGAAGACACCTGCAAATAACCTGGGGGAAGAAGACAGATTCACAACGAGTCTGTGTCAAAACTGGTTCAATTCCAATGCCCACAGCACTCCCGCGACACGCTGTGCTCAGTAGGCCCCACGTGGCCCTGGAAACGAGCTCTCTTCCCTTTGGCAGGCCGAGAGCTGGGCCCCACTGTCTGTGGGCTGACCATGAGCGCCCGGCAAAGACGCGGTGACTGTCCCTCAGCCGGGAGGGGAGTGGAGGGGGGCTCTCAGCCCAGGAGTCAGGGCTGAGTCCCAGGTGAGGCTGGCGGGTCTCTGGTGCCACCCTCAGGGAGGGCAGCTCTTGCTGCCACTCCAGGCCCTGCACTCCACGTACTGGCTTTTGTGCTCCAAGACCCCCAAGTGGATCAAACCTCCAGGGATCCTGGATGTTTTCTTTTCCAGTCTACAGACAAAAGGGGAACCGGCTGGTGCGGGGGCACCATCTGTCCCTGGGCTTATTCTTTAAAACCCTCTCAAGGTCACACACACAGGTATTTCTTCAAATATGTTCACATTGACATTACCACTGAGAAAAGAAAGGCTGCAAAAATGCCCTTGTGTGGTTCCAGGAGTCATGGCTGGTAGAAAGACACAGTCCGAAGCAGGCAGCTAAGAGGATGAGGCGGGACAGGGGTGCCAGCGTGGAATATTCACTACACGGGCAACAGGAAAGCAAGTCCAGTGATCACACGGAGACCAAAGCGTGGGCGGGAAGTGAAGGGCTGCGTGCTGTGGAGGACGGCAGACCTGCCCTGCCTGCATCTCTGCAGCGTCTGAACCCTTCTATCAAGAGGAGGACTTCTGGTCACAGGAAAAATAAGGAAACCGGAACAGGTGACTATACTAGTGAAGGCACTCCAGGTCTAGGGCAGGAAGCCGGGCATGCCAACGGTAGCTGAGCATTCTGAAGGTTCAGGAGGACCCAGTGATGAGCCACGTGGTGGCTGACGGGAAGGAATCCCTGCTGGACGCCCTCAGCCCCTGCTGCTCCCTGTGCATTAACTGGAAAGGTCCACCAGCCTCTCTCTAGTCACACTTAGCACCTCTGAGGAAAAGGGGGTGTTTTTTAGTCACCTAACTCACATTTAAAATCATTAAAATACTACACATAAAAAGACCCTTCTTTTTCTTGCCTGAAAGCAACCATGGAAATTCAACAGATCAAAATACACTTGTAAGAAAAAAAGGTGCTCAGCGTCACGCACACAGGTTTTACATGAGGTGCTTGGTGGGACAGAAACATGTAAACGATTGCTTTGGAGGCCGCAGTGTCCTGGCCTGAAAAATGGACTCATCTCCCTAAGTCCTGCCTGCAGAGAAGAGGGGCACCGGGGAGAAGGTCAAGGGAGACTGAGGCATGGAAGACCTCACTGCCCACAGACACCTCCTCCTCACCGTCCTCCTGGTTTCTAGAGGCCAGCACCTAGTTCCACATTCGCTGCTAACAAGCTCTGCTGCTGCTAGTGAGAGGCATTTGGAAGCACTTTATGGTTTTGCTAGATGACAACTGAATCCACTGATGTAACTGCAGTCTTAAAGTGATCTGTACAGTGAGCATCCCTGCCAAACTCCAAGGCAAAGACTTGTGAGCGGGAAGGTGTGGGGGTGTTCCAGGGACCACAGATCACGGACCAAGGCTCCCGGCATGAGCCATTATTACAAAAGGGCGTGGGCAAGGACAACCAAAGCAGCTGACTGACAGAAGAGGAGGCAGGCCTCCCATCTGCTTCTGGATAACTGGTGGGACTTTTACTAGGGGAAAGTAGTCTGCTCTAGTGCACATATTCCAAACATGCCAAAACAAGTCTCCTGTGCAAGTCCACCCCGTGGAGAGGAGGTCACCACCCATTCCTACCATGAGAGGGCAGCAGCGCCCACCCGGGTGGGAGGCGGGGTCTGCTGGTAAGGTGGGAACTGGGTGACCTGGGTCCGCGGAGGGATGCAGACAGGAGATAGCAGTGGCTTTGTGCATGGAAACAGAACAGAGCAAGCCACCTGAATTCAGAGCTGACCATGCCCAGGACCGGCAGTGAGAACAGGTGCTCATGACTGGAGGGGATTTTTTTGTTTCGTTTTTTGGTCAGATTACTTGTTGTCTTCTAAGGGGGCTGATTAAAACTATCCGCATCTTTTTCTTTTTTCGATGTTTTTTAGTTGTAGATGGACACAATGTCTTTCTTTACTATTACGTGGTGCTGAGAATCAAACCCAGTGCCTTGCAAGTGCTCTACCACTGAGCTGCAGCTCCAGCCCACTAGCCGCATCTTACACCTCTGCGCCTTGGGCACCTTCCTCAGGGCTACTGTGCACACTGACTGGAGCTGGAGACTGCAGGGACTTGCAGAGGACAAGTGAAAAAGCCAAAGTACCTTTTTAGGACTGGAACTGAGGACAAGAATAGAGACCAGCCCCTGGCCTGTTTTTGATACCGTTTCTTTGCCTGTGGATTCTGGTTTTGCTTGGGTTGTGTGCTGGTTTGTTTTTGTACTGGGGTGAGACCCAGAGGTGCTCTGTCATGGAGCCACCTTCCCAGCCCTTTTATTTTTATATTGAAACAGGGTCTCACTAAATTGTCCAGGCTGGTCTCCAACTTGCAATCCTCCTGCCTCCATCTCCCAAGTAGCTGGGATTCCAGGTGACATCTATGAACACCCCGGCAGTGGGTTGCTAAGAGAAAGTTGCATTTTCACTTATTTGTAAGATCCCAATATTTACACAGATTTGTCAATTCATACTGTAAAAGGAATGCTGGAACAGCATCTTGGAGAGAGCGCTGTTTAGGATGCGAGGCTAAAAGTTTGAGGCACTCGGCCAACCACACAGAAGGATGACTCCTCAGCTGCGTGGGAACCGTGAGCTACAGTGGTGCGCTGCGGAGCGCGGCGAGCCGGTCCCAGGAGTTATGATGCAGCTGGAGAAGCCCCAGCCTCTCACATTTTTATTGCTCCTCTTTGATGTTTAAATGTTTAGAGATGCGGCTATTTCCCATTATGCTCCAGCTGCCTACAGCACTCCATGTGGTGGTGGTGTGGTGTGCAGCCTTGGAAGGACAGACTGCCACCGAGCCTGGGTGTGGATCAGGCGACCCCATTCAGATCTGCAGAGCACACTGACGTTTGCCTCCCAACTTTTCACCTCCCAACAACACAACAAATGAGAGAAATCGCCTTCCCAACAGGATGTCACCCCACCGAGGTATGACTATAATGTGTGGCTAATAACTGTTAAAAGTACTAAAACCAGAAATGCTTTCTTGCAATGACATTACCCACACATTCTCTTGCATTTCTGCGTTGTGCAACTGGGAGCTTATTTCTTCGAGGCTGCAGCCCAGATGCTGGCCTGCAAGCACCACATACGTCAATGTCCTCCAGCACCAAGATGAACAAGACTGAGAGCACCTGGCCAGAGGCTGCATTCATTTGAATGTGCCACGTTATTATTTCACATATGATACATCAAACAGAACATTCTGTATGATCTAGAAAACAGGACCCAAACCAGAACATAACCATAAGCAGAAGAAAGGAAAGGCCTGTCCATGGCAGGCTAAGGGGAAGCACGGGAGAACAGCGAGGCAGCTGGGCATTCCTGCTGTCCTTACCCTGCCAGCCCCTGTGAGCGCCAGACTCCTTGCAGGGCAGAAAGGACATTCCCACTAGCGGTGCTGGAACCAGCCTGCAGGAAAAGACAAAGGAATTCGTTATCTGCTGCCTGTCCCCAACTTCCACTGACTCTCAAAAGTCCTCGAATACATAAGCTACCCCAGGTCAGAGATGCAGACCGCCCAGGAGTCAGGACTGGGCCTTGCTCTCCTGAGGTGCTTACACTCAGTCTCACAGGCAAGCAGGGATGCGGCCCAGGCCGCACAGAGGCTGCCTTTCGGAACTGAGGCAGATGACTGACTAATAGGAGAAAGACTGAAAGCAAAATAACTTGATCTGAGGAGGACAGGGTAACTATACCATTTAGGACAATTAAGAAAATCGCCCAAGTGGCTGGGAAACACATTTAACAAAGAGCATCGCGTTCAACCTGGAACACGAGCCACGATCTGAGGCCTAGTCCCCTCCACCTAAGTTCTGTAGCTCTGTTCACATCTGTTGCACCTTTCCACAAGGATCGGGCTTTTTAAAACAAATTGTTTTGGTCCAGATATGTTGGCATTCCTTGAACTGACTAGCTTTTTCTTCTTTCAAGAGTTTTTAAGTTTTTGGTTGTTTTGTTGTGTAGAAACTCTGACAAGGGTCTTCTGGTTACAACGTGACCCAGGTTCGGAGCCTACAGCTTAGCTAACACGAGATATGAAGCTGTTGGCCTCTCTGGCTTGTCACCAGAAAAACAGAGATTTGAAAATAAGACTTAAGGCAAAGTCCTCAGAGCTGTTCTCGTCCACAGTGTCGGTGAAAATGACCGTCATGTGTGCTGCCCTGATTGCCATGGCTATGGTGACGTCCATGATCCACAGGTGCTTTTATTTTACCTGCAAGCCCTGGCGCTAATAAGTGCGGCATCTACATAATGCTATTTTGCTGCTTACCTTTGCCAACATAATTCTTGTCTTTGCCACATCCAGAGGGGTGGTGACTGCAGCTGCAAAGCCACCTGTGCAGAGAAAACCCAACACACGGTGAGATGTGACTGCACCAGATGGCGATTTCATAATCGTGGCTACATGACTCCCCAAAACCCTGCCGAAGTTGCTTTTTCATCACTGCATTCACTCGAGCAGTGTGGGAACAGGACGCGCACCTGCAGGACCTCAAGCCGCACACCTCATTTCTTCTGCAGTGACGCAGAACTGCACGTGACAGAGGTCAAGTGAATGCTCTCCCCACTAAGGGACCACAACAGTGCCCTACAGTACATCCGGCTCTTTCAAGGACAGCAAGTGACAGTGGGAAGCGCACTGCTCCTAACAATTCTCAGGGGGTCCACGGCCCTCTGCTGGCCACTTAAATGGACTCCGAAAGCTTCTATCGTTTCTTCTACCTATAATACAAAATGCAGCGAGCCGGGCGTGTCGTGAAGAATTTTGGTATCAGTGGCTGAATCCTTACAGCTAAATGTTAAGCTTCCCGTACTCCTCGGGCTCCTGGAAACAGGCTAGTCAGGGCGACTGCCTTTCTAGGCTCTTCCGCAGCTCACACTCACTCTGGCTGCAGCAGGCATTCTGCCGAGGCCTCCTTCCTACGCCCCCTCTCGTGGTCTCTTTTTTTAAATGCCATGAGGGCCAACCTGTCCACAGATTTTAACAAGGTCTGTATCTGTGGGCACAGAAATTGAAAGACTTAAAAAAACATAGTTTATGATGTCAATGTGTTATTTCCTATGGTACAAAGCCACATTTTAAACCCAAAGGGGAGAGAGATTATAAATCCTAAAGGGCTCTCGAAGATCCAGCCTCCAGGAGCCGGGTGGGGGAGGGGCAGTCTCACAGCCGAAGAGACAGGAAGTGAAGGTGGTCCAGGAACAGCTCCTCCCGCTACCTGCTGGGGCTGCAGGGCAAGAGGGCCCTCTGGTCTCTGCCAAGTGTCTTTCTAAACAAGACCGTGATGGTGAACCTCCTCCAGATGGTAACATTTACTTTGACAGGACAGTGGAAAGGTACCCCCTCCCATGCGTTCAGGCTCTGTTTTTGCATTATCCCTGAATGTCACAGGCCGTGGGGCTGAGGAGTGCCAATTCACATGAATATTAGATTGCCCTGTGCTTTAGCCGCTTTAGGATTCTGAATATGAGATATCTGATTCCAAATTCTGAGGCTGCCTGAAATTCAGAGATGGATGAAGAAACCTCAAGTGTTTTCAAATTTTGTGGTCCAAGTCCTAAAATCTCACTCTTCATTTTTCTCAAGCACATATTGTGTCCTAGAGAACTGAATATACTTATAATTATGAGAACAGAGTCGAGGAAAGCTTCACTTCCGTCCAAAATAAGAACAAAACAAAAATCCTAAGAAAGAAAAGGAAAAGGAGGCAAAGGTAACAGGCTGGTCCTGCCCCACGCTTCCCGCTCCAAAGCGTCACTGTACTCAGCTGCTCCCTGACTGGCAGCAAGGGCTGGCAGGCTGGACCCATCTGGTGACTAGGTCTTCTCCATGGTCATGAAGACTGAGGCTTAAGTGACTCTGCAGGTGACGGGCCTTAGGCCAATTACTTATTCTCCAGCTGTAGGGCTTTCTGAGGGAGCCGGGCTGCAGAAACTGGAGAGAAGAGCTGGCCTGTCGACAGCAGAGCTGGGACCCGCCCTTAGGCCCGCTGTAGAAGCAGCGCTGTTGGTCACTGGTTTTCTAGTGCCTCAGAGTCCCCCTCTGTGCCATGCAGCCAGCCACAGGTAGGGACTCAGCGAGTGTGTACCAGATGTCCAGAACAGCACCTGGCTCACTCAGAGCACTCTGCTCTAGGTTGGCGGAGATAATGAGTGAGTCTTCTTCCTATCTCTGGCCCAGTGCACACAGGAGGCACTCAGAATTGCCCCTGACGAGTGTCTGCTGTTGGATTTACAAACCAAAACTGTCAGCACATCCCCTAAGAGGCAGGAGAAGGGACAGGGGCACTAACACCTGCACAGGGATACTTCCTGTCTACAGCCTCCAGAAACACCAGACACTCCAGCTGCCTAGGTGGTCTCAGGCACCCTATTATATTCCCATTTCCGGTCACCTCGCCCACAGCCACACAGCTGTGTGGAGCTGGGACTCGAGGTCACGTGCATCTTGACTCCAAAAGCTGCACTCCTCCACTACCTGACGGCTCCCTGTGTAGGGCAAGGTGGATGGAGACGTCTGATGACTCACACCTTCCTGTTTGAAAATGTTCACAGACTGTCCTAAACCAACTCAAAACTACTAAAAATTGACAAGGAACATTTAATAATCTGGACACTGCAAATCAAACTTACTCTGGCCACAGGCCAAGGTTTACCACCTTTACTGTGGATGCCTGCCAATATTCTCTCAGAGATTTATGTTTCATAAAAGTCATCAAAAGAAAAGTGAAACACAGAAACACATATGCCTTGATAGGCCCTAATTTTACTGCCGTGATGGAAACTGTATGTTTTCTGTAAGTTGATTAATAAATCAACTTGAAAGTCTGCAAACATCAGACAGCTTCAACTCAGGCCTCGCAATGTTTCTGAGAAGCTGCGAAAAGAACTCCTGGAAATAAAAGAGCCCAACAGCTGGCTGCGCTGGGTAGACAGTAGGGTGTGACTTCCAGATAAAATGTAGTTGTTTTCTGCACTTGACCTAAGGGAGCTGGAAGCTACTGGTAATGAACACAGAGCATGCTACCCGTCCGACGAGAAGTAACGCCGGGACACAGGACGGCTGTGGGGGCTCACGCGCAGCGCAGCCACCTCCTCGAGCGCCACTCGGGAGGCTCTCCTGAGTGTCACGCTACCTTCTTTCAAGTGCCACATTCAGGGGAAACCAGACTTTGACAATAAAACTACCTCTCACGCTTCCTTGGGGAACAACACAAGCTTGACAAGGCCTTGAGTGGGGCCACCCAGCAGCCTGGGGATGTGGCGGGGTGGTGACAGGAAGGCACAAGCCCCCGGCGTCCTGCTCCCCTCCTCTTCCCTCTCAGCTCAGGCTGGGAAGAACAGGGCACCTGCCTGCAGCCCTCAGGTGTGAGCTCCAAGCGAGAGTCCACAGTGTGGTTTGTGTGTTTTAAATACTGTGCCAAAGCTGGGTGGGCGCGGTGGCGCACGCCTGTAATCCCAGGAGCTAGGGAGGCCGCGGCAGGAGGATGGCAAGTTCAAAGCCAGTCTCAGCAACAGCGAGGTGTTAAGCAACTCGGTGAGACCCTATCTCTAAATAAAGTACAACACAGGACCAGGGATGTGGCTCAGTGGTCGAGTGCCCCTGAGTTCAATCCCCGGTACCCAATAAAATAAAAAATAAATAAATAAAATAAAATAAAAAAGACTGTGCCAGGTCTTCTCATTTGTTACCCAAGTAGTCCTTCACCCTATTCTACAATTTCAAGCCCGTCAAGAGGCTGACAGTTCTTTCTCTTGCCACCCTCTTCTATAAGGTGTTTATTATGAGAAACTGGTCAAAAACACTGAGTACCAAATAAAACAACAGTGGTAAATGTCCTAATTACTCAGACAGCATTATGGTTTTATGTTTACAAGTTAGCTAGCTAGAAGTGAGGAAGTTGGCAAAGTCCCTTTTTTCTCCTAGTTTAACCCTGACCAGAAGCCAGGGGAATTTCTGAGCATGAGAAGCCATCAACACCTCCAATCTCAAGAGACGTTTTTGGATATTTGTGCCAACCAGTTTATAAAACAAGCATGGAAGAGCGCCGAGGGTGGCAGAGAGCGGGTCGCTGGCAACTATTTAGCCCATTTAAACTTGGGAAAGCACATGAGGACGCAAACTCTGATTTCTGATTCGAGGGCGAGTCTGATCCTGCTTTTCTGGCCATGTAAGGTAACAGTCTGGAGGTGAGGCGTCTTGGGGCCATGTGAGCCGTTATTCGCTCTACGGGGCAACCAACCCTTACCACCGCTTCCTCGTGGCCTGGAGGGTTTTCAAATGGAGTTTATCAGCTATGACTTAAAATAGTAACTTTGTTCTGAACCAACATTCATGCCAAATAAAATGTCAAGAGAAAGAGGGCTATAAACAAGAACCATATTTATCTTGCTAATACATATGGATCTGCTTCTGATAGATTTTTCTGCAGGCCTTGGACAAACTAACCTTCTTCGCTGATCAGAACCTCACCTAAATCTATAAGCTGCGAGAGAAGATCATTCTGCATAGTGGCTTTATTAAATAGGACATTAGTCTTTCAATGGAACTGAAAGGATGAATTATTATAATAACTTTGTGTCTTCTGGGTGTTGCTTGTTCTGACTGAAAGCCTAACAGCTCCTGACAGCTGTTCAGTCTGACAGATCACCAAGTGCTAACACGCACGGGCTCTCCCTCAGCCCGAGGAAATCCCTCGAGGGGTGGTCCCCCGCTAGTTACAGGTAAGGGATGTGCTCGGGAAGGCCCTCCAGTCTCCCTCCTGAGCTGGGGCACTCTAGAGGCTTGCTGGCTCTGTCAGTAGGTGTGCGACTCAGGCGCCTCCCTCCCTTGCCCCTCCTCCGGGTGCCCTCGGCCGGCTTGGGAGCCTGTTCTGCACTCCTTGGGGGAGCCTTCTGGACTGGGGTGGCAGGTTCCTACCACAGCACACGTCTAACCTTCCCTCCTCTGTCAAAGGGGAGTATTTAGTACAGAGCATTATTCAAGAAGGGAACTGTAAAGAATGCCAATTTCCTGGACATGCAGATCACGTATCTGCAAGCAGATCTTTCAATTACCCGTTTAAGGAACGTGACCGCAGAATATATTTTCACTTCAACACACGGAAGTTTTAGGCTATTGTTAGCTTTAAGAAGTGGCCTTCCTAATTCAGGATAACTAAATTTCCATAATGCTCACTTTGTCCCCAGGGCCTAGGAAGAAGTTTTTAAAAAAAAGAAAAAGAAAAAGCACACTGCTCTTTGTGGCTGGGTAACAGACCCCCTGACCTCTGGGAATGAATCAAGACCCCTTTAACACAGCTAATGACCCTGTGTCACGTGGAAACAATTACCCATCATAATCAACCTGGGCTGATGTCACATCTAGAGGCAAGATTCTTATTTCTAATCATCATTTCAAGTCAAACGGGTTTAATTATTAGTATAGAATCCTGTAAGATGTATGTTTTCTGTTTTCTAATCACTCCAGCAAAACACCCAATCCAACAACCATTAAGAACACTGAAAAGGAATTATTTTCCTATTAACTCAACACCCTACATTTACCTACTTGTCAGTTCACCAGCTTAATATCTAAGCTAAGAGTTTGTGATTTTTCTGGCAAATTTCCATCTAATTTTATTGCAACTCTTAATTCTAACTTACCCTTATTTGTAATGACAAAATATCTCTCTCTCTTAGGCTTTTAAATGCATTACTTATTAAGTTCTTTAAAGCATCTGAGTTCTTATTAAAATCTCACTGGAAAATTCATATGACTGAGTGACAGATAATGCAATATTGCATATTGTCACTTGGCCCTTACTTTACTGTCTTGGAAATGCCCAGATGTTTGGATGGCCATATTTTCCACCCAGTGCAGCTTAGCCTTCAGTAGGCTATGGAGTGGCCTCTGCTCTCCCAACACTAGTTAATCTATGGTGCTGTCAAACATGTCACATGAACCGTGAATCACTGCCTTCTGCAGAAATCGCTTCAAGCCCGAAGCTCCGCTCTGGGCAGGCAGCTGTGTGTTCCCCTGCACCACAGAAAGCCTCTTCCCACAGAGGACTTTGTAAATCATCTTTAAGATAATCCAAGGGCCTGAGTGAAGGCTTTAATAAAGATAAAAAAGAAAAAGAAAAATTTGTCAAAAACAAATTGGTTGTCTTTCAGGCAGACACCTTGAGCAGTTGGGGTTTCCCCCCAGACACTTTCTTTTCTCCAACGGCCAGGGAAGCTCTCTTCATCTAAGCAACTGGAATTTTGAAAGAATGTTGTTTTTGCATAGTTAATATTTTCACATTTTTCTCCCCTTCTTTGGTCTTTCCCAGTATAATATAATCCTTTGCACCTGCAAAAGCTCCACAGACTGCTGACTGCCAAGAATCCACCACATGCTCCTGCCGCCAGGACCAGAGGGCCTGTGTGTAACGAGAAAGAAAAATATGTGTTATTAAATCTTTGAATTTATCGGAACCTCCTGTGGGTTAGCTCTGGGACGGGAACTTAAGTGAGAAGCTATTTTGGTGGCATTCCTCACTGATGACATAAGCAATTTTCCCAAGGACTTAACTGCATTCTAAAATCAGTCAAAGAATTGAGAGTGACAGTGACATTATAGCGCTTGCAGGAAACACTTTTCAGAGATGATTTCATAATACAGACACTATATAGTTAAGACAATGGAAGAGTCTACATATTTCCCATGTGATTCTAAACATATGAATACCATAACTGACAAATCAGTGGATGCCAAATCCTTATCCACACTGAGCATTATCTGAAGGATGCTAATTTGGTTACCTGTGTATTAATTTAAAATCTGTTGAAGCACTTTATATACTATTCCAATTTGTTTACCGTGCTGGGAGTTGAACCCAGAGTTTCCCACATGCTTGGCAAGTGCTCTACCACTGAGTCACATCCCCAGCCCTGGTGCCCTGTTCATGTGCTAGGTAAACATGCTCACGCACAACCTACTCATGTTGTGAGTCAGAATCCACGTATCAGAACATTCGGCCTTTGGTTTTTGGGGACTGGCTTATTTCACTTAGCATGATACTCTCCAGTTCCATCCATTTACCAGTAAATGCTATAATTTCAGTCTTCTTTATGGCTGAGTAATATTCCATTGTGTAAATGTACTATATTTTCTTTATCCATTCATCTAGTAGGGCACCTAGGTTGGTTTGGTTCCATAGCATAGCTATTGTGAATTGAGTTGCTATAAACACTGATGTGGTTGCATCGCTATAGTATGCTGATTTTAAGTCCTTTGGGTATCTACTGAAGAGTGAGATAACTGAGTCTAATGGTGGTTCCATTCCAAGTTCAGAACTGGGTTTCGAATGGGACAATCTGGAGTGGAGGACATAAACACGTGCATTTAGACCTACAAGTTGCCGTGGTCCTGACAGCAAACAACGTGTGTTTATGAGACACCATACCTCCACACATGGAACCCAGTTTCTCTTGGAACAATGCTAAAATATCAAGTGAATGAACAGCAATATTTAAAGTAACTTGCTTAAATAGTACAATTTTGAGATTTTGTTTTTTAAATGAGGAATTGTCTGAACACAAAACTTCCTAAAAGTAAAATTGACAACAATCCAGAAAGATGAGTGCTCATTATAAATGATTCATTTGGGAGCAATTTTAAGTTCATAAAACAAAAACACTAAGAACCTGACTAGCAAAACATACTACATATAAATTAGGAAAGTATTTTGAAATTACGTATTTCTCATGTATTTAGAGGGACAAGAGGATCGTGATAATAAGTGGCTGGAAAGACAAGAAAGGTTACTCACAGGACAATGGCATATTAATGATTATGACATTTAAATCATTTTAGACTAGACTGTAAAGTGGAAAAACACACCATATGCAATGGTATAAATGATTACTACTGCCAATACTAGTTAGCATTTACTGACTAACACTGCTTTCCAAGCATTACGCTGAAGATTTTGCAAATATCACCTCACTTAATTTGGCAAAGTACATATTACTATTCATAAAACAGGAGAGGAGCCAGTGGCAAGAGCTGTGCAGTGCCTCCCCTGAGGTCGCACAGAGTGGGGCACGGCTGAGGCTGGCTGGCTCTGCTCCCCAGAGAGCCAGGTTCACCTGGCAGACAAACAACAGGACCTCACTGCTGTGCCCAGGTCAGCTCCTAGCGCGGCTACACTTTGATATTCAAGTTAGTAAAGAATACATCTTCATGTCAATGAAGCTGGCTTAAATGATGTGGGTTTATAATAAGGCTTTTGAAGAACCTGTCTGATCACCAGAAATGTTTTAAATCGGCATAATTTCTCAGTCGAAGTACTTCCTTTGCCACAAAGGTCTAGTGATCATTTTTATCAAGGCAGATAGATAGCTGGGGAGGCGGGGGGAGCTGTAGAAAGAGACTCGTGTGAAGAACCAGTGTTGGAGTCTCAGATCATAAAACGGAGCTAGTACACCAAAAGAAAAATAAGAGTACAAAAAAAAAAAAAAAAAAGCAGGGGTCATACTTTCCTTGGTGCTGATTTACTTATTTACCCTGATTCAATGTCTTGTTTCCCTTTATTTTCAAATAAAAACAAGATTTTCAGATGAACCTATGGACATTTGTTTATATCAATAAGAGATTTCAGCCTTATGAAATAAGACTGGTCATCAGAAATGCTCTTGATTTCCCTTCTGCAGTTTTCCTTAAGTTTCCTTAACATGGGGTGATGGGAAAATATTCCTAATAGCATATGGAAAAAATCTATTCTAAAATAATTTAAGATTTACAAAACAGTTGCAAAGGTAGTTGAGTCCCCACAGGGCCTTCACCCAGCTTCCACGGTGCAAAGACGAAAGTGAGTGGCGGAGGTGGAGGTGGAGCTGGGTGCCCTGCTGCCAGACAGGGCTGGCCCCTGCCGGGATTCCACCTGGTAACCACTATTCAAAGGTATGCGAGTTCTAAACATCAGCCTGGTGTGATAGTCCTAGTATCCATCAGGATGCTCAACAGTATTGTTACAAAAATCATCTGGTTGTTCTAATTCCCTGAGTGATTCTTTACTGGCTACTGGTTGGCCTATCAGGAAAAGAGCAGTGTGAAGTAACGGGGCTCCCTTGACCCCGGGACCAGCCCTCAGCACCAGGATTCACATGAGAGCGCGCAGCCGCGGGCAGGGCATGGCTGAGCCACTCAGAGTTCAGGCCCAGGTCAGGTGTCTTCCATTAAAGTAAGGCACCCAAAGAAGGCTTTGTTCTTCACTTCAAAAGACCCTCCCAAAAGTGCACTATCGTCTTAGGAAGAACAAACTGAAAATTAAGAGATCTGGCTGCAGCACAGGAAAATTTACAATTTGGGATTTCTTCAGCTGGTTCATTCGAAAGTACACATGTGGCTTCCAATCTTGCAAGATTTTCGAATTTTACTACATGCTTGTAATGGGACCACGATAGACTATACCAAACATCTACTCAGTCCCAAAGGAGCAACATCAGATGACTGTTTAAGACCATGGAAAAGATAACGAGTATGTTTTCAAACCTAGGCTTGCTCTTACCAGCACCCTCTGCGCTGTGAGCCCACCAATTTGCAAGGCAGAGAAGTCAGGGGGCCTCGACTTAAGTACAAATGCTCCTGAGCTGCAGCCCATCAGGCCACTGGGCAGCTTCTGCACATACCCTTTACAAAACACATTGACAGCTCTTCTTGATTTTACTACGCAATCAGATGAACTACCACTCTGTCAAGCACCCATATGTGAATAGGTCCACAACAGAGATTTGCAAGACAAGGTTCTGCAACTGGAAAGAACATGAGCTGTAACTGGGAACCATGAGCGGCTTTCGCTCTGCAGCACCACGGCGCTAGCCATCATCAGTAGCCAAAAGAGCCAACATGGATTTCTCACAAAGGACTGGTTTCATAATAAGAACTGGATTTACCCAACTGCTAATCAGGGACCATTTGCAGCACACAGGTTGACCTGGTTAAACAGCAGCTGTGCTGAAACTACCACAAGATGTGTTAGCAGTACCAACTTTGTGTGGGTTGATCCGTATCTTGCTTTTGGTAATGATGTATTTTGGCTGGATGAGATACTAAGTGCATGCATTCTGGATAAATAAGGTGATAAAAGAATTTACAAGGAAGTCTTGAATAGGAAAAAGATATTTGCTATTCATAAGCAAAATCAGGATGGGCTGATGATACTAAGATTGCTCAGTACTATTTAGGTTCCATAGTTTAAATAGTTATATTTTTGGATATAAATGGCTAGGTTTCATTGCGGGTATTTGTTCTAAGGAGGGTTCTCTGAGCTTTCTGCATCTGTGCTTTGATGCTTATTAGTTTGGGGGAAGGAAGGGCCCTCTTGCTTAACATCATCTCACTCTTTAATAGTTACAATAAAACCAATTATGATAACTGATGCCTATGATGTTGCCTTGCTATGCTTAAGTATGGCACAATCCTTTTTTTTTTGGACCAGGGACTGAATCCAGGGGCACTTAACTACTGATCCATGTCCTCAGCCCTTTGTATTTTGGACAGGGTCTCACTGAATTGCTTAGGGCCTTGCTATGTTGCTAAGGCTGCCTTTGAACTTGCGATCCTCCTACGTTAGCATCTGGAGCTGCTGGGATGGCAGGCATGCACCACCATGCCCAAAAGTATGGCACAATCTTCAAAAGATTTTTATCAAAAGTGAGACAGCTGGAAGAGAAGACAATGTTATTTCCAAAAAAGAAAAGATGTTTCAGGTGATGAAAATGCTAATTACCCCGATCATTTGACAATGAACACTGTGTACCAAAACATCACACTGTACCCCAAAAACATGAAGAATTATTATGTCAATTAAAAATAAAATTTTTAAAAATGTTTATCAAAAATAGTTAAAATGGTCAGGCATGGTGGTACAGCCTATGATTCCAGCTAATTGGGAGGCTAGGCAGGAGGATCACAAGTTGAAAGCCAGCTTCAGTAACTTAGTGAGAACCTGTCTCAAAATAAAAAATAAAAAAAGGCTGGGGATGTGGCTCAGTTAAATGCCCCTGGGTTCAATCCCCAGTACCAAAAAAAAAAAAAAAAAAAGAGAGATTTCTATGGCTGTGAACACACTTCCAATACCACCAAAACAAACAAACAAACAAAAAAGGTTAAAATGAAGGAGTTGAATGACTTGCCCTGACAAGCCCATTTATCTAAAAGTAAACACAATGACAAGCCTCCATCCTCCACAGCAGCAAGAAGATACGTAAATAAAGAAGGAATCTCTTGCTTTCATTATCCTTCCAAAGCTCTCTCAATTCCTCTTTGGTTCTTTAGGAGAAGGAGGGCCCTATTACCTTCATCTCTGGGGCCCTACAGGGCCCTGAACAGTTTCTTATACAAAGAAGGCAAGCAAATACTATGATATAAATAGTATTTGATAATTTCACCCTTGTGTAAAGAACAGGGGGAAAAAACATGAATTGACCAACCATCATAATCCCAAGTTTATATTCTGGGCTAAATAGAGAACCTAAAAATCAAGAAAGGCAAATAGGTTCCCTGTTGTAGATTAAAATATACTGAACTGGATAAGGCTTTCTGGTGAGCAGTGCTAAGATGGTTTCCAGGGGTTCTCGTGGGCTCAGCTGGATTGAGGGTAATGTCTGCCAGGGCAGAGCAAGACAAGAGGTGGCATGTAATATCACATCATACATTAAATATCTAAAGAAATGCCTGAAATGCTTGCCAAGAATGAGAAGACAAGTCTAAAGAATAAAAACAAAGCTAACACTCTCCTTTTCCCAATTTTTTAGAAAAGGAAATTATATGTGAACGTAGACAGTTCCTTGAAATCAAATATTTGTGGGATCTTATGCTTTCTAAAGAACTAGGAATCATTACAGGGATTTTTAAAAAGTACCTCTTAATAAATGTTTAAGTTTGATAATCTGATTACACTAAAATGTGGAAAACTCCCTTTTCTCACTTAGACTCAGCCAAAAAGTGAATCATTACACCTATCTTTTTATCTTCATAGATCATGTTTACCTCAGTGAAGTCACAAACTTGCATGAATAGGAGGAAAATGCCTAAAAGAAGAGAAAGGAAGAATTCTGATGTGTTTTTTTTTTTTTTAGTTTTTGACAAAAGGACCCTAACCCACTGGTCTAGGTATGGGACTCAAACACATGGTCACGTCTCCCCTTCAGGTGAAAATCACAGGGCCTGAAGGAACACACTGGGTGCATTTGGCTTAACATCTGGACCTGCAACAGGGTGTCTGGCGCTGGGTACACAGCTCTGACTGGACTTTCAGAAGCCCCGCCCTTCCATTTATCTGCTCCGGCCTTTGCCATACATTTTCCTCCTCCTCATTTTTTTGTTTTTTGTTTTGTGCTAGGGATTGAATCTAGGGTCTTGAGAAGGCTAAGCAAGTGCACTACCACTGAGCTACATCCTCAGCACCCTAGCATGTGTCATGTCTTGTTTATTTATTCCTTCATTTGTTTATTTTTTAAGAGGCAGGGTCTATGTTGCCCAGGCTGACCCCAAACTCTGGGCCCAAAGGATCCTCCTGCATCAGCCTCCTGGGTAGTTGGGACTATAGACACAAGCGCTGCATGTGGCTGTCATGGCTTTTTCCCACTATCTCTGCTGTTAGTTGGCTAAACTATAAAACACAAGCTCTGGGCTAGGTTGGACCTCAGTGGTGGAGCGTTTGCCTAGCATGTGTGAGGCACTGGGTTTGATCCTCAGCCCCACATAAAAATAAATAAGTAAGGGCTGGGGATATAGCTCAGCTGGTAGAGTGCTTGTCTTGCAAGCACAAGGTCCTGGCACCGCAAAATAAGTAAATAAATAAATAAATAAATAAAATAAATAAAAGTATTGTGTCCATCTACAACTAAAAATATGTTTAAAATAACACAAGCACTTACTAAACATTTTGTTTACTCACTGAATTTCACTTATAAGTAGGAAGAATTTCATAATTTTCCTAATTCTTATATTCCTTATATGCATCTCTCCCTCTCAGCCCTACAGATAAGAAAATGTTGCCCATTACTTTTATAATTTGAATGAAAGAATGCTGGAGAATCCTAATTCTTCTTTTTCCATAAAGTGCCTTATATTTTCTAAGATGCGAATTAAGAATTCAAATTTGCTTATAGTTTGAGTTGTTAAAAGATGCTTGTTACTTGCCTAGCATATATAAGGCCCTGGCTTGGATCCCAGTACTACAAACAGAAAAAGTCACTCGATAATGCGTCTTCCTCCCTCCGCCTCCCTCTCTTGAGTGTTAGGTGGAACCCAGAACCTTGTACATCCTAGGCAAGGGCTCTATCACTGAGCCACGCTCCCCTCCGCAAATGCTGAAATCATAATCAGCATCTCAGACTCTGATTGATAGACCATCCAGAAATACAAGTACTCTGCTCTTCCTTTCAGGTGGTTTCTTCCTTACTGACATGGCACCTTTAATTCAGGGGACCAGCTTAGTGTGGCAAACATCACACGCATAGGGCACTTGGTTTTTACAGTTGTCATTCCCTTTGCTACCTTTAACGTGTCTGTATTGGGATCTACATTCTGGGCAAACATGCCTATGCAGATACTACATTCTTCCTGGCTCAGGAAAGTGTACAGAGACCCTGAGACCCGGGCATCTTCTAATTATTATTATTTTGTTTATTTTACACAAATTCTGGGAGAAATGTATGTGGTAGACATATGACTATTATTAAGATGAAAAATCAAGTTACTTGCTCTTCAACTTGAAAATAGTTTTCGTACAGTACTGCATGTTTTAAATATGGATAAAATATAACAAATACCTAAGTTATCTTAATCCACTAGCCCTGATTTCTATTACAAAGCTATGGTTTCATCAAAGAAAAGCATCAGCTTAATATTACGGTCACACATAAACTGATTTATTTTTATTTTGCTTCAAATGTTACTTTTTTTTTCCCCTTTTTCTTTTTTGGCTTCACTAGGGATTGAACCCAGGAACTTGCACATGCTAAGCAAACACTACCTCTGAACTACATCTCCAGACCAAATGGTGCTGTATGTAATCTTGCAACACCTTGTAGCTGGAAGCAAAACTATTCAGACCTAACCGTATCCTTAACAGTTTTCTACTCTGCACTACACATTCATGTTGCATATGAAGACCAAAAAACAAAACAAGACAAAAAATTCCTATGGGAAATTTCATCATACCCTTTTATAATGTTTGCTTTTCACCTAAAGCTCAGGAATGAAAAACCTTGGGTTAAGAGAGAAAAAATGGCAGGGTGTGTAATCCCAGCCTCTCGGGAGGCTAAAGCAGGAAGATTGGGAGTTCAAAGCCAGCACACCTTAGTGAGGCCCTAAGCAACTTATCGAGGCCCTGTCTCCAAAAAAAATATAAAAAAAGGCCGAGGATGAGGCTCAGTGGTTAAGAGTCCCTGGGTTCAATCCCCAGTACCAAAAAAAAAAAAAAAAAAAGAGAGAGAGACAGAGAGAAAAAAAAAAAAATGCATTTTTTGCAGCTGTGAACATACTCGTAGAAAAATCTATAAATAAAAGAACAAGAAAGAAGGCTAACCTTCAAACAATTAGCAACTAGTTACAAACACCTGCTACATGAATAATATAAACAGGTGGAAGACAAAGTTCCTTCCTCTAATAAGCAGCTTCCTATGGGAAGCTCAACACTCGTGTGGCAAGAGAGGCTCTGGCTGTGACATCACTGTCAAGTGTCTGTGCTCCCCATGGTCAGTCACGGGGAGCAGACTGGTGCACACTGCTCCTCTCCCCAAGGGCAGCAGACAAGGGAGGCTTGGAGAGGTGGTATGAGGACTACTGAAGTCAGGCTTTGGTGGCACTGTGTCCGCCAGGGAAGGGGCCAGTGTGCTCACAGAAATGCCTTAAATGGGTTGACTGGACAGAATATGACCTCAACTTTTTTATTAAATTTGAGCTTATGACATGAAAAAATACACACTGTACACTATAAGCAAACTTCTGTGTAGAAGGACAAAGAATATCAGGTCTAGGGTCAGCCTGCTGGGTTCAAGTCCTGGCTGTGCCCCTTAGCATTCCTGGGCAAGGTACTCTCACTCCTTCTCATGTCCCACAGCTACAAAATGGAGACCATCACAGAACCTATGTCAGAGGAATGCCAGGAGACGTCCCAGTAGATCATCCACCAAAAGAGGTTACCGCAGTGCCTGGCAGGTGGATTCTGAGAACCGTTACCTGCTGCTCTTCTCATTATTGCTGCTGTTGTCAAAAGCACTGTCACACAGTGTTATGGTTTAGATATTAGGTGTCCCCCAAAAGCTCATGTGTGAGGCAATGCAAGGTTTTGATGGGCTCCCTGACGGGATTAGCTGAGTGGTGACTGGAGGCAAGTGGGGTGTGGCTGGAGGAGGTGGGCACTGGGGGCGTGGCTTTGGGTATATATCTGTATCTGGACAGTGGAGTCTCTCTCTGCTTCCTGATCACCATGTGAGCTGCTTCCCTCCACCACACTCTTCCACCATGAAGTTCAGCCTCACCTTGCGCCCCGAGGAATGGAGCCTGCTTTCTATGGACTGAGACCTCTGAAACTGTGAGCCCCCAAATAAACTCTTCCTCTCTACAATTGTTCTCATCAGGTCTTATAGTCACAGCAGCAAAAAAGTTGACTAAAACATAGTAAAAGGGTGCTATACAGGAAATGGAGACTGGAGAGACTAGATGAAAGACAACCTCTCTCTTTTAAGGTTGGGTAACACAATCCACCTCTCTGAGTCTTGTGTGGTGGACAGCACATCTGCTCAACCCACAAAGGATGACCTAGGTATTTGGGTGATGGTGTGCATAACTAAATAACTCAAGTTATCAAAATGCCAGTCAGGAGGTAAACAGGTGCTATATGATTACTAAGGAAAGAGGAAGGGACAGTCCTAAAGAGGGTGAGCAGAGAACATCTCTCTAAGGTTAACACTTGATCTAAGACCCGAGGAATGACTAAGATCTGGAAGGAGAAGGCCTAGGGAAAGAACTAGAGTCAGGGCTCCATTAGGAGAGGGACTTTCTTGTCTATCTTTTTTATCACTGTATTTCCAGACCTTAGAAAATGCCTGACACTGACTCAGAAGTCAAGGCTTGAACATTTTCTCTCATATGCAAAAGCTAGCGTAAAATGAGGAAAACAATCAGGGAGTGTGTGTGGGGGGAGTCCCATGAAAATAGGAGGGAGATCAGTGGAGCAGAGGAAGGGGACTGAGGGGAAGAAAGGACAGACAGGATGAGAGGAACGGAGGAATGAAATTGACCACATTATGTTATGTACATATATGAAGATACTACAGTGAAGTCCACCTTTATGTATATTTATAAAGCACTAATGTTTTTAAAAAAACTATAAATAAAAAATACCTGGCATATAATACACTCAATAACAATATGTATACAGTATACATATTTCAAAACACCATGATACACACCATAAATACATACAATTATTATTTATTAAAAAATAAGAAAAATTAAAATGTCTCTCTCTCACACACAAACACATACACGTGTCTAGGATGAATGAAGAGGAAACGTTTCCAGCTAAGAGAGTGAGTACAAAGTCCCTGGAGTGAGCACCCGTGCGCTGAGCACAGGTGAGGAGCAGGGAGAGGGCTGGGAAGAAGAGGCCAGGCTCAGCGTGGGAGATTAAGCCCAGGGGTGCTCCACCGCTGGGCTACACCCCAGCCCTTTCTACTTTTTATTTTGAAACAGGGTCTTACTAAGCTGCCCAGGCCGGTTTCAAACTTGCAATCCTCTTGCCTCAGCCTGCCAAGGACCTGGGGATTACAGGTGAGTTCCATGCCTGGCGACTCTTCTTTTAAAGAGATGTCACCAAGACGTTTCAACAGGGAGCAGGGTGATATGACTTAGTTCATTAGAGATCACTCTGGTTGCAGTGTGAAGAAGGAACATTCCAGGGATGCAAGAGGAAATCAGGGAACATCTGGGAGGGCAGTGCAGCAGTTCAGACAGGTCAGTCAGAGGCTGCGATCAGAACAGCACATCTGCTGATGGAATGGACTGAGGAGAACCCCGGAATGATCAGAGGTTCTATATGCACAAGCAACACTGCTATTCACTGAAACATGCACAGCTGGGAAAGAACCATCAGAAGAAGGGAATAAAGGCTGACATTTCTATTCTGGTCACCTTGAGACACTTTTAGTGAGGTTGTCAACCAAGCAGTTGGTCATCCTCGGCCATCACATGGAGGAAGTGTTCTGCCACAGAGCTTGAAGTGCGCAAGTTGGTATCATAAAAAAGGCGTCCAAAGCCCAGGGATAAGATGAAATAATAAGCTTTTTTTGTCATGTAGTAAGAACCATGAAATCTATCATGCTTTTCTTCTCATTGGGCTGCCAGAAAGTTGCAAAGTAAACCTATCTTAAAGGGAATTATCTTCCTGAGGTTCTGGATATGATAATCTACTTCTTTTATTTCCTTTCTCCTCTGTAGCACCTTGTCTTGCCATTGAAAACATTCGTTGTATGTGTAAATGCTATACAAAGAAAGAAAAACTTAAAAATGAGGTCATTGTTTTCATCAGCTTTTGCACTGCTGTGACCAAAAGACTTGACAAGAACTACTTAGAGGAGGAAAGGTTTAGCCTGGCTCATGGCTTCAGAGGTTCAGTCTGTGGTTGGTCAACTCCATTGCTCTGGGCCTGAGATGAGGCAGAAAGAACATCATGGCGGAAGGGCATGGTGGAGGAAAGCCGCTCAGGACATGGCAACCAAAAAACAGAGGGAGCTCTGCCCACCAGGGACAAAATATAAACCCCAATGGCACGCCCCTGGCGATCTAGCCACACCCTGCTTGCCTACATTATGACTCAGTTAATCCATATTGATGGAGGCTTAGGTCACAATTCTCATAATTTGATCATTTCACCTCTGAACATTCTTGCATTGACTCACGTGAGCTTTTAGGGGACACCTCGTATCTAAACTATAATAGTAGTGTAGTTACAGAGATG
Organism: Sciurus vulgaris; assembly: GCF_902686455.1. Lineage (NCBI taxonomy): Eukaryota > Metazoa > Chordata > Mammalia > Rodentia > Sciuridae > Sciurus > Sciurus vulgaris. Next base: position 61,695,728 of record NC_136477.1, on the reverse strand, counting down.
GGGGATGGTTCCCACATTACCTTGGGTATTCTTCAATGACCAACAGATAACATTTCAGTGATCTGTGGGTTCGGTGCCTCTCTGATAGTTCTAAGCTCCTTACAGGCACTGCCCTGTCACACTCAACTTCATGCTGTGAGACCCAACAACATCCAGCTCAGAGTAGGCAGTAAGATTAGTTGGCTGCATGTCATGATCATAATGGCTTGGTCAAGTCCTCAAAGCTTGATTCTAAGATGCTTTGCACACAATGTAGCCTGTGATCAAACAGTAATCAGAAATAGAGATAAATGTGAGGTAATTAACAGTTGTTCTGCAAAGCCAGGACTGCAGAAATTCAAGCAGTCACTGGACTTTCAAAGTTCACTGAACGGAGGTTTCAAAAATGTATCACAGAAGGCTGAGGCAGGAGGATGGCAAGTTCAAAGTCAGCCTCAGCAAAAGTGAGGTGCTAAGCAACTCAGTGAGAACCTGTCTCTAAATAAAATACAAAATAGGGCTGGGGATGTGGCTCAGTGGTCAAGTGCCCCTGAGTTCAATCCCCAGTACCCTACCCTGCTAAGAAAGTATCATACTTGGACCCTTGGAAACACATTTCAGAAAAGAATGAAGATCAGGGGAAGGCATGCGGAGGCAGTGAGCAGGCTACCGCAGCAGGAGGGGAAGACGTTACAAAAGGAAATCTAAGGAGAGGGAGCTGGGAAAACCAGTTAAGGACACAGTGTGCAGATCCCTGAGGGCGATACCTTCATATTTCAGAGTTTGAGAAAGTCCTAAGTTTCTGAGAACGTAAGTGTTACTTCAGAGATGTTTAAGGAGGATCACAAACATTCAGTGTGTAGAATGGCTGAGTAGGTAGGGAACCTGCTGGGACCCAGGCCTGGCAAAATGTCATAGGAATCTGATAACAGGTGGCCACAGGTTCCAAAAAGTCATTCAGGAAATCTTGGTGAGGGCTGGGGATACAGCTCAGTTGGTAAGAGTGCTCGCCTCACACACAAGGCCCTGGGTTCAATCCCCAGCACCACAAAAGAAAAAAAAAAAAAAATCTTGGTGAATAACAGGATAGGGAGAAAGAAAAATAAGAAAATTGTATTTTAATCTGAGGCTTATGACCAGGTAGACAATAGGAGCATGATTAATAGATGCGAGGGAGACAGCAGATGGAAGTGATTTTTTTTTTTTTTAGTTGTAGTTGGACATTATAACTTTATTTTTTTAATGTGGTGCTGAGAATCGAACCTAGTGCCTCACACGTGCTAGGCAAGTGCTCTACCGCTGAGCTGTACACTGGAGTTGTACTCCAGTCTGAAGGAAGTGTATTTGAAGATGATGATTCAGATCTCAGACAGTTGAATTTAGGATAATGTGGCTACCCACTACATCCAGACCCTCACCCACAAGGTACAGTATGTACCACTAAGGTCCTGGTTGAGAAAGTTCCCTGAATCGTACTCCCACACAAACACAACAGAGAAACCCTCCTGGATAATATGATCTCTCTTCACAGTTGCAAAAGCAAGTTTAAATGGATAATATTATAAACACAAAAATAAAAGAAATGCCAAAAACTGTCCACTTATTCCAAAGTACTGTGATCTCACATTCAGATGTTTCTTAAAAACTCTATTAAGTGAAAAGATGCTTGACAGTGTTCAGCTATGAAGGAACTGCAGATAAAATCACAAGATGCCGTATACAACTGTTGGACTGGCCGAAAATCTTCAAAACCTAATAGTATCATGTAATAATAACAAGGATGCAGAGCAACTGAAACTCTCACATGGCTGGTGGGAATACTCTGGGAGACACTGACAGCTTCTTATAAAAAAATGAAACATAAACTTTACTTCTGACCCGGCAACACAACTCCTAGGTTCTTTTCCAAGAGAAAGAAAGCACGTGTCCATACAGATACTCTAAGCAAATATTTATAGTAGCTTTATTCATAAACATTAAAAACTGGAAGCAACTCAAATGTGTATCAACTAGTGAATGGGTAAACACATTGTGTTCATCCGTACACAAATGAAATATTATGAGGTGATAAAAAGGGACAAATACTGGCACAAGAAACAACATGAAGAGTCCCAAATGTAACACATTAAGTGAAAGAGTTGAGGCATTAAGAGCTGTGTGTATACAATATCTATTTACATGATATTCTGGAAAAGGGGAAACCACAAGAACAGGGATCGCCAGGGGCTGTGGGCTGAGGAAGCACCGATTAGTAAGTGGCATGCAGGAACTTCTGGGATGATGGAAATGTTCTCTCTTGGTTACAGTGGTGGTTCTAAACATTTGTCAAAACTCATTAAAAAAAAAAAATATATATATATATATATATACTTTTCAAGGGTGAGGATAATTGCATGTATATTATTCCTCAAGAAACTCAACTTAAAAATACACAGTATCTTCACATATGTCAAAAGAAAAATTGTAAAACACAGCATTGTTATCTCTGATTGCTCTAAAAAATTCTAGACATTTCTTAAGTAGCAAGAATCCTACAAATGTCTTCACTATTGAAAAGAAAGAAATCGCATGCCTTTTCCCTCTTTGGGCCTCAAAACATTCCTTTGCAGAGTTAGGGCGTCGGGGTGTCAGGGTGTGCAGAATCCGTGTGAATGCTGGTCATTGAGGCACTAATAAAGTGAGTCTTGTTTGCTGCACAGCTGTTGGCTTCATTGTTCTTTTGTCACACACTAAGAAGGAGAGCTGGTATGCTAGAGGAATGTGACCTTCTCACTGGATAGGGGCTGCATCACGCCCTGAAACACTGCCCAAGAAATCTATTTTCACCATGCACCACATAGGAAATGGTAAAAATACAACAAACTCAACCATGACAGAAGACCCCCAAAATTATTCTGAGCAGTACAGCCCCTTAAAAATCAGATCACTTGTAAGAAATCTTTCTTAATACTTGATATCATGGAGCTCATCTTTTAAGGAGCAATGCTTTGTCTCAACTTTCTGTCCTTTAGTAGGTGACATCAACAGAATTTATTTCAGAGTACAAGTTATGTTTAAGATATATTTCAAAAGACATTTTGTATGAGCACTGCAGGAATAGGTGGACTGTAAAATTGTGGGGGCAATTATTTTTGTGGTCACTAATGTCTACCCTAGACACTTTGCCATTAAACAGTTTGATCATTCACGAACCCCTTCCACTTGAAGAAGGGCCTTTGATCTTTTTTAATCCTTATGCCAGCAAGGAATACACTTCACCATTGCAACCCCGTAGAGACATGTACCTTACTAAAGCTTTACAAAATACTGCTTATCCTTACTATATAATGCTCTTCAATAGTTTCTTTACTGAGGTCTTTACAATGCTGGCAACGAGTCATGCAATTCATACCATGATCTGCAATATTCAACACCACCACCCCAGACGATGGAGACCTAATGAGACCTCATTGCGTATTCTGAATGTAGATCTTAAAAATTTTCTTTCTAAACAAATGAGTTAATGGTCTCTACACTTGCTGCCTCTCACTGGGGGCTCCCGGTCCTACTAGGAGTCAGCAGTAGAGATGGAAGGACAGTCTGAGCCCCAATGCCCTGCTGCTCCCTGCCCCCTGACTGCCTGTCCTGACACAGGAGTCGGGGAGGCTGGGTCTTTCAGCCTTCAAATACTCAGGGCTGTCCTCTCTCTTCCTTCACTTACCCTCACCGTTATTTCTTATCCTCCCTACACACACAGAGGAGAAATAAAGTTCAACTGGGTGCAGAAAGAAGGCAATATCAAATAGTAAAGCAAAGTTGCTTCTCGCTATCTGTGGGTGGGTCACACCCATCGAGCTTACTTCCAATACCACAGGCACCTGGATCAAGCCTGAACTGGTGTGTGAGCCACATGCAAAACATCTTTACAACTGTCAGTGATTCTGACTTTGTCAAACTTATGATCAACATTATATCCTTGTATTCCACACAAACTGCTGGGCATTTGTGATCATTAGAAATAGATTTTATACAAAGATAGAAAAACTTACTTTTAAGAATTCCCACAAAGGAAACTGGACCAAAGAGAAAGGAATCTGGGGAGAGAGAAAAAAAGACAATCGAACATTAGGTTGAGAAAAATCAGCAGTTTCCTGGCATTATTATAAAAGTCTATGATTGTTATTGAGACATTATTTCATGTTAACTTTACGTATATAGAAAGGTAACATTAAACAAATTCACAGGCTGTCGTACGCATGTTTAGAAAAAGAACTAAACTGCAACTGTAGGTCCTCTAACGCTCAGGGCCCGATGAACATAAAATGAGAGACTCCACGAAGCCCCATGAACTAGAAAGAAAAGCACAACAGGAACAGGGACTGGCTGCTGATTGAACAGCCAATGCTGCTCACCAAAGGCCAGGCATGGTGGCACACACCTGTAATCTCAGTGGTTAGGGAGGTCAAGGCAGGAGGATCACAGGTTCAAACCCAGCCTCAGCAACTTTGTGAAACTGTAAGCAACCTAGCAAGACCATGACTCAAAATAAAAAAATAAAAATAAAAAAAGGGCCAGAGATGAGGCTCAATGGTTAAGCATCCCTGGGTTTGATCCCTGGTATCAAAAAAAAAAGTAACAAAGACTTTGAGGACGTGACATTGTTCTGCTTAAGAGCTAAGGCTGTCTACTCCTTAGCAGGCTAAGTGTAAGGATTTAAAAGAGGAATGGAGGAGGAGATGAAGGGTGAAGGGAGCGTGTAGGGAGGAAGAACTGGAGGAGAGAGGAGACAAAAGGGAGGAGGAAGGCAGGAGGGCTAGGGGAGAAGAGAGAGAGGAAGAAGGAAGAAGAGAAAGGAAACGAGGGAGGGCAAGGAGGAGGGGACCAAAGAGGAGGGGAGAGGAAGAAGGCAACAGAGATGAGGAGAGAGGTAAGAGAAGAAAAGGGAGGAGAGGGGGCAGAGGAAGGAGAAGGCAGGAGAGAAAGAGACGAGGCTGTGGAGGAGAAGGATGGAGCAGCAAGGAAGGGGAGGTGGAGGGAAAGAGAGGGGACAGAGCCACCTGCAGGACACCAAGAAACAGGCTCCAGGAACAGCTCTGCCAGGGTGGCAAAGGGGGGCTGCAGGCCTCTGGGAGATGCTGGAGGGAAAGAGACATGGCCAGAAGCACGCCTGAACTCCTGATTAGTCCCAGGCACAGTCAGGGAGAAGAGCAGTCTGCAGTAATGAAGTATGAGTGGACAAGTATTGGATTTATACAGGAAGTATGTACAGTGAGATATCTAACCACCAGCGCTAGAATTACCAAGAATTTCACTGACTCTCCTTAATAGTCCTTGATAAGACTTATTATTACTAATCCCCTCTGACAGAGACTAAGGTTCAGAGAAGTTGTGTAACTTGGCTTAAGATACACAGAGATTAAGTCAGACCTTCCGACCTCAGGGTCTTCCTTACTCAGTGCAAAAGTTAACTAACTGGATTTATCTACATACAAACTCACTCATAGTACAATCTTTTGCTTTTAATTAAATTTTTAGAAATTTAAAATCAGAAACCAGTACACTCCCACCATAGGAACGAAGTAATCCAGACTGGGGGGATGGTACCAGAAGATTTCAGAAAAGACTATTTCCCAAATTAACAAGTGAATCACAGCTCCAACAGAGAACACGTGGAGTGTAGCTGTTGAGTCACCTCTTTAAAAGTCCCCTGTTCCTGCTGATAGACAGAATCACAGCCTTGGGACAGGAGTCCCCTATGTTTCTCCTTTGCTAGCAAAGCAATAAACCTTCTTTTTCCTTTTTTTCTAAAAACAAACAAGCAAACGAACGAACAGAAACAGAAATCACTTCCATATTTTTAAAAATAAAAGTGCCTGAATTCCTGTGGCCCTCACCCACTACCTTACATAATATCCAGTCACTGGGCCAGCAGTGATGACACCCATGGGCTTGCCATGTCCCCATTACTGTCACTCTGCGTCCAGTTCAGTTCCAAGTGACAAGTAAATGTGAACTTGGCACAATGTCAATGAGTGTGTGTGTCTCCATGATTCTGGAGGAATTAACAAGTATTGACCTTCACATTAACTAAGGGCATGATGTTATTTCTGAAGTATTTATGTTAATCAGAATTTTAAACCCAGCAACATCTGTGTAACTCTGGTAGGCAAATGACAGCCCTGAGTTTGACAGACAGTGGCCCTAGAAACAAAATCTGACTTCTATTCAGGAAGGAAATGGCAATGAGAGGAAAAAAAAAAGAAGGAAAATCAAAATCAATGGCCTGGATTAATCTGACAAGCCAGAATCTCAGAGAAGTTTGTCATTGTCATCAATAAGCAGCCACCCCACCCTGAATGTCAAAGTTCCACAAGAGCAGTCAAATTTAATCTAGTTCTTTTGGTCACCAAAACATAAAAGCATCTGACACTGTCCATTCTGAAACTGAACAGTTGTATTTCCAATTAAATTAATTATCAAAACCCCCCAAAAACTGACTGTAAAATGGGTTTCTAAAAGCTTTTCTAATTTTTAAAAAATTCAAAATATGTAAAAAAAAAAAAAAATACACTCAAAAAGTACAACAGGATTACAAATCACTTTAATTTTCTTCTTTGGACTCTGCCATCTCAGATGTAACTATATTACATTCTAACAAGAATAAGATGAAAAGAGGTTTAAAATTCATCATAACAGGGCTGGGGTTGAGGCTTGGTGGCAGATAAGCCTGGGTTTGATCCTCAGCACTATATATATATATATATTTATATGTATTTTAAAAATTCATCGTAACAATCTTTGCTAGTTCTTCACTTCTTGATGAAAATAACCCATAACATTGCACTGAACGTTATTTGAACTTACTTGCTACTTAATATTATGAGATTCTGAATTCTACGGATGAACATTTTGCCCATTCTCCCCTGTTAATGGTTATTCATTAAATTGATCCATCGGTTTAAAGATGTAATTTTAAAATGACACATTTGGAATGGCCAAACTAGTCCACTGGGTGTTTATTTTAAAAAGTGAGCCCACAGTAAACCTGGACAAAACAAGGTTAACTGACGGCCGAAGGTGATGCATGGTGCTATAGAGGCTGACGTAATGAACATTTGTGGCTTCTAGGAGTGAAACACCGCGTAAGGTAAACTCCATGTGTGCAGAATTTTTTCAAACATTCTTCAAGTCAGAATCATGCTGCCCGCTTGCTGTCACTTACAGTAGGAAGGGACAACAATGGAAATGTGCTGCACACATGTGATGGAAGGCCGCCAGCACATCCGGTGCGGAGCTCACACACCCCTGCCAGCGCGGAGCGGGCTGGGAGAGCGCTCCCACCCACGTCTGGTTTGGAGTTACACAACAGTGATGTTTCTTCAAAATGTGGAATTTTATACCCCAAACAGATGTAAGCTGTTATTCTAAAATGTTTTATAGATGAAGAAAATGAATAGCCGCACTCAGAGGTCTTATGTTCCAAAACACAACATACCCATTTTACTGCAGCAGAAGTTACAAAATGGCCCACTTGTTGTGACCTGTTTAACGCCTCCATGTAAGATGCTTTGTTTGAATAAGGTTGTTAAGACCCAGGGCACTAATAAGTGAGTGGCCATAAAGCCAGCCACCATCAAAGAGGCAGATGTAGGGGAGAAACCTGCTAAAATTCAATGAGATTCCACTTAGTAACAAACACAGCAATAATTCTAAACTAGGCCGGGTGTGAGGATTCTGGGGAGCAGATGAAGTGAATCAGAGTTGGTGAGCAAGGCAAGGGGGCGCTGGGCTTCACCCATGACATAAGCAAGCCAGTCATATTATGAGCAGACTTTATTTACCGAGCATTGGACTGCAGTTTTCCCTGAAGCCAGTTGATACTTCTAACCCTGTGATCTTAAAATAAATGTCTGTACCTTATGGTCTTCTACCAGTGAAGTGATTCATACAGTAACTACGGGGATGTGAAGATATGATTTCTAAGGTATTGCTTACCACTAAATTCTATTTTACAATGGAACAATTGTAAAATGCAATATGTTTTTTTTTTTTAAATAAATAAGACTGTAGGCTGCAATGAACACAATGCCACTAAACACTTGCCCAGGAAGCCAAGGGAACAAGAAAGTTCAGTTGAAAAGCCGTGAATGTTCTCACATTTGGCAAAAATGACCAGAACCTCTGCAGTAGTAGGATCTTTAAAAATTCAACTGTACAAGACCTCAAATTACAGAGGGTTTGAAGAACAGCATGGAATTGTGGGTTTGTCATGGAAATACAAGTGGGCTCAAGGGCCGGCCCATTCCAGTTTTCAAGAGATTCTACAAGTGACAGGGGATTCTCCTCTTCGTGCATGACAACTTCCAAATTCATCTGCTTGATGTGGGGTTTTCCATTCTGGTGTCCCACAGGGAACAACACCTTTCTTCTCTTAAATACTCTGTGCCTTTTACCATTCAACCTCAGTGGTTAAGAAGCACGAATGAAGCCAAAACCTAAAAACTCCTCGCCCCAAGTGCCATCATTTAAAAAAAAAAAAAAAAATATATATATATATATATATATATACACACTATCTGTGAAGTATATACATGTGTTTTCCAAACACAACATATTGTATGTTATATTTATTTATTCATTCATTCATTCCAAATACACATATATGAGAACCATTCAAAGCTAGAATGCTAGCATTTGACATGTCAGGAAAGAATTTTAACAGTAAATACCTTTTGATTGTTTTAAGAATTAGAATCCCTTCATGTGTACTGTACATAGTGAAAAGAATGTATAGCTAATAAAAGAAATAAACCTAAAAGAGGAAATACTGGAATGAATTACTTCTTAGGTTAGTCAGACATACTAAAATTCCTAAATGATCTTTCCAAAGAAAACACAATATGGACATAAGAGTAACAAAATCTTACAGAACAAAGGAGATGAGAGTAAAAGGTCTGGTTCTCAAATAAAACTTTTAGACTTCAAGGGCAGAGGCCCTGAGGGTACTGCCGATCTCTAACTCGGTACATCAGACACAGGAGGTGGGTAAACAATGTCAGAAGTGAATGTAAGGATTAGACTTTCTACATTCTACAGAATCATCGAAACAATTTTATCTAGGCAAATGCAGCAACCTATCATCAATTTAATGTTAGTATGCTTGTTACATAATACTATTTCATAATGCAGATAAGGGCAATATCAAGTGAGTCTGTAATTCGCTGTACTTCTGAATTCCTAGAAATAAGTTACACTGCTTTTTAAGCAAAACCTATTCATGTTAAAATGGCTCATCAAAATAAAAATAAATGAGAACTTCCTCAAGCCAATGAAGGACATCTCCAAAAGTTATAATTAATTTATATATATACACACATATATATATATTTTTTTTTTTTGGGGGGGGGGGGTACCAGGCATTGAACCCAGGGGCACTTAACCACTGAGCCACATCCCTAGTTCTTTTTTTTTAAAATGGAATCTCAGTAGTAGGATTTTATTTATGTATTTATCTATTTATTTTAAATGTTTTTTAGTTGTTAATGAATCTTTTATTTATTTATATGTGGTGCTGAGTATCGAACCCAGGGCCTCACACATGCTGGGTAAGCATTCTACCACTGAGCCATAACTCCAGCCCCTCTAGTTCTTTTTCATATTTCATTTAGAGTCAGGGTCTCGCTAAGTTGCTGAGGCTGGCTCTGAACTCTCGATCCTCCGGCCTCAGCTTCCTGAGCCACTGGGACTTATAGGCATGCACCACCGCACCCAGCTCTAACATCATTCTTAATGGTAAAAGATCAAATGCTTTCCCCTCTACGATCAGGCACAAGGCAAGGATGTTTGTTTTCACCACTTCTATTCAATAGCTCACTAGAGATTCCAGTCAGTGCAATTAGGCAAAAAAAAAAAAAAAAAAAAAGAAACAAAAAACAGAAGGATTGGAAAGAAACAAAACTATCCCCGTTTACAACTGATATTATTCAGCAGAAAATCTTAAAGAAGAAAAACTACACATACAATATACACATACAGTGGTGCACATCTGACTACAGCAACTTGGGAGGCTAAAGCAGGAGGATGTAAGTTTGAGGCCAGTCTCAAAAAATAAAAAAGCCTGGGGATGTAGTTCAGTGGTAAAGCAGCCTTGATTCAATCCCTAGTACCAAGAGGGGAAGAAGAAAAAATATATATAAATACTAAATACTAGCAGCAAATAGTGAAAAACATTTAAAAAAACAAGCAAAAACATTTAAATAAGAAAAACATTTAAGAAACAAGCTAGTTCTGCTAATAATAGCATTCAAATAACAGAAACTACTCAGGAATAAAATTAATTACTTAAAATAAAATTAAGACTTGTAGGATATTTGTACTGAAAGTTAAAAGGTATCATTAAGAGAAATCAAGGATGATCTAAATACATAGAGGATATGGCATTAAATAACTAGAAAACTCAACACTGCTAAAATTACAATTCTCCCCCAAAGTAGTCTATAATTTCAATGCAAACCAATCATAATACCAGAAGGTTCCTCTGTGAGTCTGTACGTGTGGTGTTTCCCTCTCGTGTGCAGTGCTGGGGATCAAACTCAGGGCCCTCATACAGCTTGGCAAGCACTCTACCACTGCGCCACATCCCAGCCCCCTCTTTTTAAAAACATACAATAACAAGCTAATTCTCAAAGTTACGTGAAAATGTTAAGGACCTGAAATAACCACAATCCTGAAAAATATAAACAACTGGAGTACAAGCAATATTTGATTTCAAGATCTTCTATAAAACCATAGTAATCAGGACAGTGACCAGGACAACAGGCATGGCACAAACAATGAAAAAAAAAGAGTTCAAAACTGGAATCTTCATTAAATGGTACCAGAACAAATAAATATTCACATGAAAAAAAAAAATGAGCCTTAGTCTCAACTTCTTAAGCATGCACAACAATTAATGACAGATGAATCGCAGACCTAAATATAAAAACAAAACCAATAAAGCTTACAGAAGAAAACAGATTAGAATTCACTGGGGACCTGGGGGAATGAGGAAATTTCTTAGACCACAAGAAGCAATAACCATAAAAGAAAAAACTTTCAAGAAATTAAATTACCTCTAATTTTAAAACTTGTGCCCATCAAAAGGTACTATCATAAAGAAAAAAAAAAGGCTCAAAGGTATATTTTACAAAAGTAGAAAAATTTATCCTGGGATTTACATGCAATCTCAAGAGACTCCTAAAAGCCAAAATAATCTTGAAAATAAAGTCAGATATCTCATACTTGCTGATTTCAGAAGTGAACTACAAAGCTACAATGAGCAAAATATGGTAATAACATCAAGACAGAATCCAGACCAAAAGAATGGAAAGGAGAATCCAGAAACACAGCCTCTCCTGTACAGTCGAACACTTTTCACAGGGCAGCAAGACCATTCAATGGGGACAGGATGATTTTTCAACAAAAGGTACCAGGAAAATCAAATATCCCTATGCAAATGAAGGTGGACCTGTATCTTACACCCTAATTATAAATTAATTCAAAATGAATGAAAGACCTAAACATGATAACTAAAATTAACACATTCTTAAAAAAAAAAAAAACTGAGGAAAAAATCTGATTTATTGGAAATAACACCAAAACCACTGGCAACAAAAGCAAAAACAGACAAATAGGACTACATCAAGATTAAAAACCTTCAATGAACACATTCGGAGAGAATAGGCAATGTGCAGAAGAGAAAATATTTGCAAACATATATTCAATAAGGGGCTAATGTCAGGGGTTAATACCCAGAATATATAAAGATCTCATCAACAAAACCCCCACATAACTTAGTTTTAAAAGGGCAAAGGACTGAATGGACATTTCCCCAAAGAATATACACAAAGAATTCTGAAAATATTATGTCAGATGAAATAAGTCAGATACAAAAGGACAAGTATTATATGACTCGATTATAAGAATTACTGAGAACGAGCATATGAAAATATATTCAAATCACTAATCATCAGGGAAATGCTAGTTAAAACACTGAGATATCACATCATTAGAATGACTACCATTAAAAAAAAAAAAAAAACCAGAAAATACAAGTGTTGGTGACGATGCAGAGAAACTGGAACCCTTTCTTCACTGTTGATGGGAATGAGGAATGGCGGAGCCACTTGGAAAACAGTAAGGTTATCCCTCAAAAAGTTACAAAAAGAGATTTCCCAAATGACACAGCAATTCCCTCCAAGGAGCAGGTATATACCCAATAAAAAGGCAAGTCAGCGATCCAAGATGGTGGACTAGAGGGTGACTGCATCTCCAGTCACTCCAGAACCCAGGATTCAAGAAGGGGAGGCATTGAGAGACTCGGACTAAAATAGAGCCACGGGGTGAGTCTCCCCCACCCGGTGAAGCACTGCCCGGGCAGCAGGCCCGGATTTGGGCGGCTTATTAGAGTAGGGTAGGGCAGCTAGAGTCTTCCCCAGGCAGCTCTGAGCACTCCGGCAGTGGGCTCCTCTCACAGGGCCAGATTCTCCAGCATCTCGGAGCAGGCCCCCCAGTGAGAGCCTTTCGGCACAGAACCAAGCTTCAAGTCCCTGAACCAGGGTGGCGAGTTCCTGCCAGCAGGTTGCTTCAGGGACCAGGACAGGGCAGCCAGGGACTTCCCCAAGCAGCCCGCAGCCCAGCCCCCTCCAGCAGGAAGTGCCTTTCCAGGCTAGCATCTCGGAGCAGGCCCCCCAGTGAGAGCCTTTCCACACAGAGCCAGCTCCAAGTCCTGGAACCAGTAATGGGCTAGGGGCAGCTTTCCTTGGAAGCACTGCATTATCAAGTTACTCCAAGACTTCAGGCTACTGAAGGCAGGAAGGTGATACACTGGAAATCTACAGGGACACTATAAGCCAATAGAGGAAATCTGCAATATCTCAGAGTCCAACTGACATCTGACCAATATGAGAAAACAAGGGAAGAAAATGTCCCAAACAAACCTAGATACTATATCAATAAAACCCAATGACAGCACAGCAGAAGAAATGTCAGAAAGGGAGTTCAGAATGTACATAATTAAAACAATCAGGGAAGCAAACGAGGAGATGAAAGAGCAAATGCAGGCATTAAATGATCGCACCAATCCACAGTTAAAGGAGCAAATACGGGAAGCAAGAGATCCATTTCAATAAAGAGTTAGAGATATTGAAAAAAAAACAAACAGAAATCCTTGAAATGAAGGAAACAATAAACCAACTTAAAAACTCCATAGAAAGCATAACCAATAGGATAGAACACCTGGAAGACAGAACCTCAGATATTGAAGACAAAATATTTAATCTTGAAAACAAAGTTGACCAAACAGAAAAGATGGTAAGAAATCATGAACAGAATCTACAAGAATTATGGGATATCATGAAAAGGCCAAATTTAAGAATTATTGGGATTGAGGAAGGCTTAGAGAAACAAACCAAAGGAATGAACAATCTATTCAATGAAATAATATCGGAAAATTTCCCAAATCTGAAGAATGAAATGGAAAACCAAGTACAAGAGGCTTATAGGACTCCAAATATACAAAATTACAACAGACCCACACCAAGGCACATTATTATGAAAATACCTAAGATACAAAATAAAGACAGAATTTTAAAGGCTGTTAGAGAAAAGAATCAAATTACATTCAGGGGGAAACCAATAAGAATATCAGCAGATTTTTCAATCCAGACCCTAAAAGCTAGAAGGGCCTGGAACAACATTTACCAAGCTCTGAAAGAAAATGGATGCCAACCAAGAATCTTACACCCAGCAAAACTTACTTTCAGATTTGACGATGAAATAAGATCCTTCCATGATAAACAAAAGCTAAAGGAATTTACAAAAAGAAAGCCAGCATTGCAGAACATTCTCAGCAAAATATTCCATGAGGAAGAGATAAAAAACAACAATGCAAATCAGCAACGGGAGGAACTAGCCTAAAGGAATAGCCAAATAAAGGGGAAACCAAATCATGTCAAAAAACAAAAATGAGTCAAATGACTGGGAAAACAAATCATATCACAATAATAAACCTGAATGTTAATGGCCTGAACTCATCAATCAAAAGACATAGACTGGCCGAATAGATTAAAAAGAAAAATCCAACAATTTGCTGCCTGCAAGAGACTCATCTCATAGAAAGAGATACCCATAGACTAAAGGTGAAAGGATGGGAAAAAACATACCATGCACATGGACACAGCAAAAAAGCTGGAGTATCCATCCTCCTTTCAGATAATGTGGACTTCAAGCCAAAACTAGTCAGAAGGGATAAAGGACATTACATACTGCTTAAGGGAAGCATAGATCAGCAAGACGTAACAATCATAAATATCTATGCCTCGAATATTGGCTCATCCATGTACGTCAAACAAATCCTTCTCAATTCCAGAAATCAAATAGACCACAACACGATAATACTAGGCGATTTTAACACACCTCTCTCACCGCTGGATAGATCGTCCAAACAAAAATTGAATAAAGAAACCATAGATCTCAATAACACAATCAACAATTTAGACTTAACTTATATAGAATATACCATCCAACAAAGAACGAATACACTTTCTTCTCAGCAGCACATGGATCCTTCTCTAAAATAGACCATGTCTTATGCCACAAAGCTACTGTTAGCAAATACAAGAAGATAGAGATACTACCTTGCACTCTATCAGATCATAATGGACTGAAATTAGAAGTTAATGACAGAATAAAAAACAGAAACTTCTCCAATACCTGGAGATTAAATAATACACTATTATATGATGAATGGATAACAGAAGACATCAGGAGGGAAATTAAAAAATTCTTAGAAGAAAATGAGAACAAAGACACATCATATCAAAATCTCTGGGACACTATGAAAGCAGTACTTAGAGGAAGATTTATTTCATGGGGTGCATTCAACAAAAGAAGTAGAAATCAACAAATAAACGACTTAACACTACAGCTTAAAGCCCTAGAAAAAGAAGAGCAGACCAACACCAAAAGTAGTAGAAGACAGGAAATAGTTAAAATCAGAGCCGAAATCAACGAAATTGAAACAAAAGAAACAATCGGAAAAATTAACAAAATAAATAGTTGGTTCTTTGAAAAAATAAAATTGATAAACCCTTAGCCACACTAACAAAGAGAAAGAGGGAGAAAACTCAAATTACTAAAATTCAGAATGAACAAGGAAATATCACAACAGACACGAGTGAAATACAAAACATAATTAGAAGCTATTTTGGAAATCTATACTCCAACAAAACAGAAAACCTCGAAGATATCAACAAGTTTCTAGAGACATATGAATTACCTAACCTGAACGAGGAGGACATACACAACTTAAATAAATCAATTTCAAGCAATGAAATAGAAGAGGTCATCAAAAGCCTACCAACAAAGAAAAGTCCAGGACCAGATGGGTTCCAGCCGAGTTCTACAAAACTTTTAAAGAAGAGCTCATTCCAATACTTCTCAAAGTATTCCATAAAATAGAGAGGAGGGAACCCTCCCAAACTCATTCTATGAAGCCAATATCACCCTGATACCTAAACCAGACAGAGACACATCAAGGAAAGAAAATTTCAGACCAATATCCTTAATGAACATCGATGCAAAAATTCTCAACAAAATTTTAGCAAATCGCACACAAAAATACAATAAAAAGATAGTGCACCACGATCAAGTGGGTTTTATCCCAGGGATACAAGGTTGGTTCAACATCCGGAAATCAATAAATGTCATTCACCATATCAACAGACTAAAAGTTAAGAATCACATGATTATTTCAATAGATGCAGAAAAAGCATTCGATAAAATACAGCATCCCTTCATGCTCAAAACACTAGAGAAAACTGGGGTAGTGGGAACATTCCTTAATATTATAAAGGCCATTTATGCTAAGCCCATGGCCAATATCATTCTAAATGGTGAAAAACTGAAAGCATTCCCCCTAAAAACTGGAACAAGGCAGGGATGCCCTCTTTCACCACTTCTATTCAATATCGTTCTTGAGACTCTAGCCAGAGCAATTAGACAAACCAAAGAAATTAAAGGGATACGAATTGGAAAAGAGGAACTCAAACTATCCCTGTTCGCTGATGACATGATTATATATTTAGAGGAACCTGGAAATTCCACCAGAAAACTCTTAGAACTCATAAGTGAATTCAGTAAAGTAGCAGGTTACAAGATCAATACTCATAAATCCAATGCATTCTTATACATAAGTGATGAATCTTCAGAAAGAGAAATTAGGAAAACTACCCCATTCACAATAGCATTGAAAAAAAAAAATACTTGGGAATCAATCTCACAAAAGAGGTGAAAGACCTCTACAATGAGAACTACAGAACACTAAAGAAAGAAATTAAAGAAAACCTAAGAAGATGGAAAGATCTCCCATGTTCTTGGATAGGAAGAATTAATATTGTCAAAATGGCCATACTACCAAAAGTGCTATACAGATTCAATGCAATTCCAATTAAAATCCCAATGATGTACCTTATAGAAACAGAGCAAGCAATCATGAAATTCATCTGGAAGAATAGCTAAAGCAATCCTCAGTACAAAGAGTGAAGCAGGGGGTATTGCAATACCAGATTTTCAACTCTATTACAAAGTAACAAAATAGTAACAAAAACGGCATGGTATTGGTACCAAACTAGAAAGGTAGGTCAATGGTACAGAATAGAGGACATGGACACAAACCCAAATAAATACAATTTTCTCATACTAGACAAAGGTGCCAAAAATATGCAATGAAGAAAAGATAGCCTCTTCAACAAATGGTGCTGGGAAAACTGGAAATCCATATGCAACAGAATGAAACTAAATCCCTATCTCTCACCCTGCACAAAACTCAACTCAAAATGGATCAAGGACCTCGGAATCAGACCCTGCATCTTATAGAAGAAAAAGTAGGTCCAAACCTTCAACTTGTTGGCTTAGGATCAGACTTCCTTAACAGGACTCCCATAGCACAAGAAATAAAAGCTAGAATCAACCACTGGGATAGATTCAAACTAAAAAGCTTTCTCTCAGCAAAGGAAACTATCAGCAATGCGAAGAAAGAGCCTACAGAGTGGGAGAATATCTTTGCCAATCATACTTCAGATAGAGCACTAATTTCCAGAATCTATAAAGAACTCAAAAAACTCTACACCAAGAATACAAATAATACGGGGCTGGGGAGATAGCTCAGTCGGTAGAGTGCTTGCCTTACAAGCACAAGGCCCTGGGTTCGATACCCAGCACCAAAAAAAAAAAAAAAAAAAAAAAAAAACCAAATAATCCAATCAACAAGTGGGCTAAGGAAATGAACAGACACTTCACAGAAGATATACAAGCAATCAACAGATATATGAAAAAATGTTCAACATCTCTAGTAATAAGAGAAATGCAAATCAAAACTACCCTAAGATTTCATCTCACCCCAATTAGAATGGCGGTTATCAAGAACAGAAGCAACAACAGGTGTTGGCGAGGATGTGGGGAAAAAGGTACACTCATACATTGCTGGTGGGGTTGCAAATTAGTGCAGCCACTCTGGAAAGCAGTATGGAGATTCCTCAGAAACCTTGGAATGGAACCACCATTTGACCCAGCTATCCCACTCCTTGGCCTATACCCAAAGGACTTAAAATCAGCATACTACAGAGATACAGCCACATCAATGTTCATAGCTGCTCAATTCACTATAGCCAGATTGTGGAACCAACGTAGATGCCCTTCAGTTGATGAATGGATAAAGAAACTGTGGCATATATATACAATGGAATATTACTCCGCCATGAAGAATGATAAAATTATGGCATTTGCAGGCAAATGGATGAAATTGGAGGATATCATGCTAAGTGAGATAAGCCAATCTCAAAAAACTAAAGGATGAATGATCTCGCTGATAAGCGGATGAGGACATATAAGGGTGGGGTATGAGGGGTTACCATTAGGGTTAGGGTTAGGTTTAGGGTTAGGGTTAGGTTTAGGGTTAGGGATAAGGAGGGTGGTAAGAATGGAGAAAGGAAGGACCGTATAGAGGGAAAAGAGGGGTGGGTGGGGTGGGGGGAAAGGGAAAAAAATAACAGAATGAATCAAACAGTATTGCCCTATGTAAATTTATGATTTTTAATTAAAATTTTTTAAGAAAGGCAAGTCACAACGGGGAGAAAGTATTTCTAGAACATTTATCTGCAAATCACCTGTGTTTGGAACATAAAGAACTTTCAAAGTGCAATAATAAAATCTATTTGTTTGTTAGTTTACTTTTGGTGCTACAGAGTCCCCAGAATTTCATGCATCCTCAGTACATGCCCTACCACTGAACTACACACCCAGCCATCCCAACTTTTAAAATGTGCAAGACTTGAATAAGCTCCTCACAAAAATAAAATATATGAGGCACTAATATACTCAACTGAAAAGATACTTAACTTCAGTGGTCATCAGGGATATGCCAAATAAAATCCAGTGAGAACATAGGCACAATAGCCAAACTACCCGGGCCCATCAACAATGAATGGACACACAAAACATAGTTGGCACACACAACAGAATATCATTTAGCCACAGAAGGAATGAAGGTCTGATACATGCCATAATGTGGATAAACTCTGAAAATATTATGTCAGGTGAAATAACCAGACACAAAAGGACAAGTATTATATGACTCAATTATATGAATTATTGAGAATAGGCAAACTCAGAAAAAGACACCAGACTAGGAGTTACTAAAAGCTGCTTAGTGAGTACGATTTCTATTTGGGGTGATGAAAAGGTTTTGGTAATAGTGGTGATGGTTGTGAAACAGGGACCCCATGGAAATCAGGATCACTTTTAAGGGATTAAAACTTCTTAAATGTCCACCAAAGGAAGCCAGGCACGGTAGCACATGCCTGTTATCCCAGAAGCTCAGGAGGCTGAGGGAGAAGTATCACAAGTCCGAAGACAGCCTCAGCAATTTTAGTGAGGACCTAAGCAACTCTGAGAGACTTTGTCTCTAAATAAAATATTTAAAAGGTCTGGGGATGTGGCTAAATGGTTAAGCACCTCTGGGTTCAATCCCCAGTACAAAAAAACACTTCTCAAAGTAAATTAAGTAGCCAAATTAGCACAGTCTTATGGGGTTAAGAGCCATGCCAAAAAATCAGAGGAGTTGAAAAGTGAACCAATCCTGCCAGGTACTATGGCACACGCCTGTAATCTCAGAGACTGGGGAAGCTGAGGCAGGAGGATGCAAGATCAAGGCCAGCCTCCGCGATTTAGTAAAACCCTGTCTCAAAATAAAAAACCAAAAGAACTGGGATGGAGCTCAGTAAAACATCCCTTGGGTTCAATCCCCAATATCAAAAAAAAGTAAGACTAAAAAATGAAAGGGAACCAATCTTCAAGGCTGCGGGAGTAAGAACGCTCCAGGAGCTGGGAAGGCTGAGCTAACGTCTCAGCTTCTGGCATCATGTGGTCAGCAGAAACACTGAGCAGCTAGAGCCAGACAACGCAAAATCACCAAAGGCCACTGAGACATAAAAATGGTCTGCCCCATTCTGAAGATAATTTCAGAAACCTTCCCAGGTGATAAAAGGCAATTACAGGTGGTGAGTGACAATCAGGTGCACAGACTAGTCACCCACAGTCACCTTTACTTACTAGTACAGTACAGGGTACACACACCCCTAGCCGGAGACAAGATGGTGATAAGGCCTGCGCGACATAAAGCAGCAGGATGAGGAGGAGCGCAGGTGCGACTGAAATCCCACCTCCACGTGTGATGACAGACCAGGTTCCGGCCGACCCACAGAAGCCACCAAAGCTGCACACCTCTGCCTCTGCCTGAGCCAGCCTGGCACTTTTGTCTCCCTTCTGTCTCAAACAAATGCCCCCAGTAAGCAGCCCTGTCCTTTCTCAGTGTGCCTCTGCCCGATTCTTCTGGTAGGGAGCACAAGAACCCACGGAGCAGACAACAGCTGCACAAGTTCATGGACATAACTAGTGACACTGACATTTACACTTTAGATAGTTAAAATGGCAAATTGCATGTGTTCCTATTTCACTGTGATTTTTAAAAAATTCTTTTCCAAAAGACTGAAAAAAGCAAATAATGGTAAGGAGATGGGGAACCACTTGTCATATTTTCCTGGTGGGAACTTAAAATGGAACAATTGCTTTTGAAAATGTTTGTTTTCACTTGACCTGCAAATTTTACTCTCAGATAATTATCCAAGAGCAGTGACGACAGGTGTCCACAGAAAGATCTGTGCATGAACACTCTTACCTATCATGATACGAGTGTTGCATGAGTATGTACATTTTTCATGGCTGTACATGTATGATGTGTGCATTTAATGTACAGGAATTTTATATAAAATACACCACGCAAAATACAATGGTAATCAAGATAAAAAGTTGGTAGAGAGCCAGGCATGGTGGTGCACGCCTGTAATCCTAGCACTCCGGAGGCTAAGGCAGGATGATGGTAAATCTGAAGTCAGCCTTAGTAACTTAGCCAGACCCTGTCTCAAATTTTTAAAAAATAATAAATTTTACTTAGCTCAGTGGTAAAAGCACCCCTGAGTTCAATCCCCAGTACTGAAAACAAACAAACAAACAACAATAACAAAAAAAGAGAGATGAAATAAAACCAGAATAGTGATTACTGTTTCAGCTTGGTGTTAAGCACTTCAGGGTCCATTATACTAATGTATTTACTCTGTAGGGGTCTCGAATTTTCCATGATAAAAAATAAGTATGCAAATGAAACCTGACTAAATTCTCATTATTTAAAATTAATATACAGAAGCTCAGTCAAAGTGAATGCCATTAACAGTCTTGAATGTATCTTCTCATTTATCTCCACACATGTAGTTTTTTGTTTCTGATTAAGCATTATTACTACATAAAGAGCTCTAAAATTTGTTTTCCTAAATTATGTCTTAGAAATCTTTCCATGTTGATTATACAGACCTATTGTTCTTTCTGACCATTATATCTCATAATATGTAACTGTCCCTTATTGATGGTTTATTTCCAGTTTTTGTTCTCATAAAACACTATTTTCATTCAATCATTTTGAATGTGTGGGACATTCTAGATACATAATACAAATTGTAAGTACATGATTTCTGAGATGCCTAACAAAAACCCGAGAGGCTAAGGCCCACCACTTAACACTTCCTATATACAACCATCCTTAGAAAATGCCCAATGTTAACATTCAGCAGTATTCCAATGCAAAGAAATCTTCTTTTAGGTATCAAGTTTCATTTAACCAAACGATTAAAATGAAATTCAAAAAATATACCATTCAATATTAACTCACTCCTAGTGATGTTCAATACTTGCTTTAAAATTTGATTCTTTTAGGAGTCTATAAACATTATTTGAGCAGAAATTATAGTATAAAGATTTAGCAACCAATGTCCCATTGAGCAAAACACAGATTGAGCACCCCTAATTCAAAAATATGAAATTTGCAATGCTGAAAAAACAGAAAGTTTTTTGAATGCTGACTTGATGCTGAAAGTAGAAAATTCTATACCTGACCTCATGTGATAGACTGTAGTTGAAACACAGGTGCACTAAAAATATCTTATAAAATTACTTTCTGGCTATGTGTATAAATGAAAGAAACAAATTTCATGTTTAATTTTGGGTCCCATCCCTAAGATATCTCATTATGTGTATGCAAATATTTCAAAATTCAGAAATATCTGAAACAGTTCTGGTCTCAAGCATTTCATATAAGGGATACTAAACATGCTGTCACAAGCAGAAACAAGTTACACCTAAACATAAAAAATTTTAATAAGGAATTATTTGTGTTCGTTGAAATTCTTAAGAAAAAATATTAGAAAGATTTGAAAAAGTGTTTTGAAATTATTAACACAGGACAGCAGGTGGTGGCTGGAGCTCACTGGTAGAAAGTGTGCTTAGCTTGCAGTGCAGCCCCGGGTTCAACATCCAGCACTCCCTCCCCCAAAAATGGTAATTCATAAACATATACGCACATGTACACACGTACACACATACACTGATGCCTTCAGTGATCCTTTTATTTTTACTGGCTTCTTCGAAGGAACTGAGGAGCATGCCACAATTGTTAATCACTTGGCAATTAGGATTATCCCTGCTAACAAAACCCGAAATTCCTTTTTGTGCATAAGAAGTAAGTGAAGAAGTTCATTTTTCGTTCTTTGCATAGTCATTCCCAGTATGTTAAGCAGTGTTGATTTAAGTCCTTGAAGAAAATAGCAAGGGAGGTGTTTGACACTTGGAAATTCCAAAACTAGAATTCCTGTCAAGATGTTAGAGCCTGGCAGTCAGGAAACATGTTTTCAGTTGGAATTCTCATGCAGCAAATATTGCAAAATATAATCAGGTTGCTTTAAGCTTTTATTTTTTGCCACTTTTTTGCAATTGACATTAGCATGTACAGTTCACTTGACCTTTCCATCTACAACTGCTTCCTTCCAACAGCACATTTTAGCATTTTTTTTTTACCCAGAGAGCAACAAGAGAAAAAACTGAATAACCAAACCTTCAAGAAATACTATAATAAACAGTAAGTTGCTTATTATTCTACCAAGTGTCTTTATTAACAAAGACATGTGTTAATTATCCAGGCTTTCCCTACTTCTGAAGTAACTTTTCTGAAAATAAGGATGGCTTCCTAAACTTTAAAAAAGTTAAAATAAATAAAAATGTAAAAACTAGCCAGGAGGCAAAAAAGTTCTGAGTTAATAATCAAATCACCCTGTGTGCATTTATGCAAAATCACAATTTCCTACTTATGCTGCCTTGCTCAGCACCATCCCTAACTTCCTCAAAACAACCAGCAGGTGTTAAAAGCACCTACTTATGCATGATAAATGATTTTATTGTGCATGATTTTCTTCTTTCTCCCCCCACTCCCAACCCTAAATTCAGGTTTATTTGAAGCAATTCAGACTTCAATGATTCTTAAGAAAAGGTTCATAAGACATCCTCCAGTCTCTGCAAACACTACTTTTAAACCAGATCTTATGATACAAAACAATGTGTACTGTTCATTAGGCTGGACATTTTTATTTAAATGTGTCCAGCTACTGTGTATGATTTTTAAAAACAAACTCATAGGGAAGCAATATTAATGGATTATAAATGTAGAGAATTAAAAAACAACAATCTTTTGTATTAACATTCTTAGAAATTTGGCCCACCAGATGACAGCTGACTTCAGGTACCTGCTGCCTGGCTAGTGTGGCAGAGGGGGCATGGCCCATTGCTGGCCCGTGTAATCTGCACATGCCTGCTCTGAGTCTGGAGGCCCCCAGAGAAACAGATGTCTCCTCAGAATTAAACCATTCTAAACTGAGACTTGAGAATCATGCACGTTATGTTCAAAAGTGGTAGGCTGGCAGTGGGTGTTTCTGAGTATAATACAACAGTTGTTTCTTAGCACTTATTTAAAAAAGCCAATCTCCAAAAGCCAAAAGCCGAATGTTTTCTCTGATAAGTGGATGCTAATTCACAATGGGATTGGGGGGTGTCTAGGGAAGGAGAGTTACTTTAGATTAGGTAGAGGGGAGAGAAGGGAGGAGGGGGCTTGGGGGTAGGAAGAACAGCAGAGGATGATTCAGACATTATTACCCCATGTACATATTAGTATCTATACCACCAGTGGTATTCTACAGCATGTGTAACCAGAAGAATGAGAAATTATACTACATTATATATGATGTATCAAAGTGCATTCTACTGTCATGTGTAACTAATTAAAGTGAATTTTTAAAAAAGCACTTTAAACAAAATTTTTACTTGTAGATGGACACAATACCTTTATTTTATTTATTTATTTTTATGTGGTACTGAAGATGAAACCCAGTGCCTCACACATGCCAGGCAAGTGCTCTACCACTGAGCTACAAATAAAAAGCACTTTTGACAGCAGTGCCATTAACATAAACTGACAACAAGAAGGCTGAGTGGCAACACATCCCTGACCAATTACACTACGGTCAGAACCAAGGAGGGACTGGGGGCACAAGAAGGGACGCAGTAAGCTGGCTGAGAGCAGGTACAGGGAACATATCTGGCTTCTCCTCATCTTACTCAATGTCCTGGAAAGGAGAGTGCCCAATAAATATCCGTCACCTGAGTGAGCGGAGGAAAGGCAAAGGAAGGGAGGGAGGAAGAGCAGACAGGTAGGGCTGGTGGCCAAGCTCAGGAGGTAATCGGGTCTCCTGGCTCCAGGCTCAAGCAGCGCTCTTTCCACTCATCACATGCTGATTTACAAATACTAGTTAGAACAATGTTTTGAGAGCAGAATAAGAAAAAAAAGGAAAAGTCAAGATTGATCAATACGAAAGGAAGAAAATGTGAGAGCAGATCCTAGTCATCATATTTTTCAGTCAGGGAAGCCAACGAACCGGGTAACACCACACACACACCTCCAGGAAACACCAGCTTGGAAAGTCACTCTGTAAATGCTTTCCCAGTTAACTTTTAATTGTGATAATAAACAACATTAAAGCCCAGGTGTCGAGAGCTATAAATAATTTGCTTCCAACAGAATACTTCTGGAGAGAGTTTAGTGCACTAGAAGAGGAATAATAATATACTGCCCCTGATTTAGCAGATAGCTTTTACTAGTTATCTTTATTTACTAGTTATCTTCTCCTCAGTTGTGGGGTGAATTAGGACCCATTACATAATTTGAGAACACTCTACCACAAATACCCAGTGTTTACCCCTAATTATAATAATAGTTCATTTGTATCAGTCAATTAAGAGAAAAATTAGGAGACAGAAAATACAGTGTATAGTCAGATGCAGATTTTGAAATAAAGTAGAAAAATTAATATTAGCTAATAAAAGGAGGAGTAAGAAATGAAGCCAGATTATCAGTCAGCTTTGCTATAGTCACAAAGCAGCCATCGAATCTCAGTGGCGTACACCAAACTTCTACTTCCCAGTCAGGTGATCTGTCAGCTACAGGCTGGTTATGGCTGCCTTCAAGGCAGTGGCTTTGGGTCCCTGTGTCTTCTCGTCCCAAGACCTCATTAAGAGAGGCCAACATGCCATTCTCAAGGCAGAAATCAGGAGCCAGAGGGCTGACGGTCACGCCTCTGAAATCTTCTGCTCAGGACTGGTACACTCTCTCTCCTGCTTACATTCCACTAGCCAAAGCAAACACCACCACACTGGGCAACAGGACAGGTGGATGCCACCAATCATGCAAGACCCGCGAGAAGGATCATCAGGGAAGGCAGCTGTTAGATCAGTAGCATCTATCCTAGGGGGCTTCTACCTCCCATGCCTAAGCCTTCTCTCCCAACTACTGGTAAGTCTAGGACAGAACACACATCTACAACTGGCAAAGGAATGAAAAATATGGAAAAAAAATCCAGGCCACCAAATACATTAGAAGATTGTAACTTGAGTCACCAAATACATTAGAAGATGGTAACCTGAGCCAGGTGTGCTGGCACATGCCTATAACCCCAACAACTCAGGAGGCTGAGGTGGGAGGATTGCAAGTTTGAAGTCAGCCTCAGCAACTTAGCAAGACTCTACTAAAAATAAAAAATAAAAAGGGCTGGGGGTGTGGCTCAGTGGTTAAGCACCCCGGGTTCAATTCTGTTACCAGAATTAAAAAATAAAGAGAAGATGGTAACCTGAACTCACCTCCCTTTACCTCCTACCCTTTTCACTGTTTGCTGCTATGGACCACAGGCCTCAAGCCTCAAGCTAAACACATGTAAAGTACAGAGGAGGGCTCTCTGGTGTACCAAGAATGGAACAGAAGCATGTGTGGTTTTATTTTCTAGGATCTGGACTAGTAGCTAAAGACCAGTTTCCTGGAACCCTGGAACAAGGACTATAAAGTAATATTTCTAGGGAAAGGCTGGCCTGCAGAGACTGATGTTCCTCAGTGATGAACAGGGGGGCAGCATACCTGTGTCTCCTGGATTCACGAGAGGCCAGGAGCAGACAAGGGCTGTAATGAGATCACAAAGAAAATATGACATCCAGGAAAGCTGAGCTTCAGAAAGACAATGATCAGCTGAGACAATGGGACTAAATCCATAACCAAACAAAGCTGCTGGAAGAGAAGAGGCCAATCTGGTCAACACATAATAAGGGAAGTTAGGGAGATTTAACTACACCAGAAAGAAGCCTTCCTGCATTTAAAAACAGGATTTTCCAAATAAACCTTACAGCAGATTAACTGAAGGAAAGAATGGGTCATGGCAAAGTTTCAAAACTGCAATCTAGAAAATCAAATGGGAAAAAAAAAAAAGAAAAAAGTAGAAAGATAGAAATAATGACAGAAAAGATGAGAGACTTGGAGCACAGCTCCAATGAGAGGAACAGCAGGGCCAGCAGAAGATGAAAAGGTGGAAGAGAGGCAATAATAGAAGATACGTCAGAAGAAGACTGGGCCCAAAGGAAGACCTCGGTCTGCATATTGGAAGAGCTCATTTTGTTCTAGAAACATACCCTATCAAACTCCTGAACTATGGAAAAAATGTGCAAGCTTGGAGGTCAAAAGAACATACCTTACAGAGGGGTAAAATCAGGGAGGCACCAGGTTTCTCACCTGCACCCTGAGGCCACCACAATGGCTCTCGGACTCTGGGAGTAAAATGGCAATGCCCAAACACCACACCTGTCACCTGTCAGGAAAGAAAGGTAGGCATATACACTCGGGAAATGTATCACCCGCATATTTCATGCAGGAAAATACCCTACGGGCTCTGATTAAAGTACAGGCCAGGGGCCGTGACACACGCCTGTAGTCCCAGCTCCTCCAGAGGGTGAGGCAGGGGGATCGCCTGAGCCTAGGAGTTGAGGGCCAGACTGGGAAAAAAGAGACCCCATCTCTTTAAATGAAATAGAAGAGAGACCAGAGAATAACAGTAAGAAATAAATCTTGTATATATACTCACACTTGCTTTTTCTCTATATACAGTTTCAATATCTGTACTGTTTTCACTGAATCCATCCACTATAAGAACACCAAAATGCTGCCAAATAAAATTATAAACCTAATTCTAGGAAGTCATTCACTGTAAGGTATATTCTCAATTTCAGAGATGCTAAAATGCAAACAAAAAATGTGTTTTAAAATGATCAATTATAGGAATATACTACATAAGATGGCGTGTGTGCATTTTTTTTTATTTAAATGAGCAAAGATTAACCATCTGGCAGCATGTAATGAATTCTAAATAAGAATACTTGAGATATGTCAGACATACGTAAGTGGTAACTATTATACGAATGGCGGTGACTGAATTGCAGGTATTACTATCTCAGCAATAGGGAAGAATTGGGAGAAGGGACACCTAGAGGATGAGTAAAAAAAATCCTCTACGTCTCAGCTGAGTGGGGGAGAGGGGCAGAAGAGGAAGGAAGTGAAAGCACTCCAAAGCTCTCACCTGCATGTGGAGGGGCACAAGCAGAGCCACGGGGACCAATCACAGCAAAGTCAAATTGTAGGGTGTGTCACTGGTACCTTATTTTAAAATAATGAATAGCACATGAATGTTTCTAATTATGAATACAGGGAAAGAAAACATAATCACTAGAGGAATCAAAATGTACAGAATTTCCAAAGTAACAAGAATTTTTAAAAAAGGAATCCAAAATAACTTGATCAAACCAGAAAAATTAAGAAACTAAAATATATAGCAAATAAAGCAAAATTAAAGATTTATACAACACATGAAGAAAATTAATTACTCCATTAAAAGACCTAGTTATACTTTATTTAAAAAGAAAAATGAAAAAGTGATGAATATTAAAAATAAACAGATATGCATAGAAATTAGGTTAAAAAGGTTTAAATGACTAAGATTTTTTTTTTTTTTTTAAAGGATATTAGGTAAGGATAAAAGCCATGATCTATGAAGTATGTCACAAACCCATACTCAATGAACTTCCCCCGCAAAAAAGGCTAAATGATTCAAGAAATGAAGCGAGAGGGATGCCCGCTGTCAGCAAGTCTTCACTCCTGAAAGGGGCTGGTGTCCACAGCCAGCAGGAGGGCGGACCATTTTGTAGAAACATGGGAAAAGGAAGGCAGGGGGGAGAAAGGAAAAGAGCCCCTCCTACTCTTGACACATGACTTTTGTCTTGGAAAATGCCACGGTTTCTACTCACACAGCTGTGAATTTAATCAGAAAATTGAGCAATGTCACTGGTCACAAAGAAAATTTAATACTCAATACATTTTAAAGTGTTCTGTCAATTAAATCCTTAAAAAAAGTATATGGGGTGAGGGTCCATTCACAATGGTAATATAAGCTAGAAAGTATCTAGAATTCACTAAGAGTAGCACATGACCAATGATATATTAAATATATAATATTAAATCATATCGAGACAGAAAACAAGCTCTGAAAAATAAAATGGAGAAACTACACTGCATTCTTATTAGTTCTCCCAAGATGAATATATACATTTAATATTCTTTCATTCAGAAAAGCTCACTCTTTTAATCCTATATTAATCCTAGTACTTCTATGCAAAAATAAATGCCCAGGCATGGCCAAGAATATTTTGAAAAAAGAAGGAAGAGAAGGGAATGGAAAGTGGAGGCAGATTCAGGTTGAGTTATCAAAACATACTATAATTCTAATCAAATCAATACCTTAGTAGCCTAAAAGTAAATTAAAACTACTAACATAGGCAAATAAATCTGAATATATGTGAGAATTTAATTTACAAAAAAGTAGGTAAAGAAGCTGACATAATCAATGACAACAGAATAAAATGGGGCCCTCTCTACTCCAGGTAAATATAAAACAATTTGTTTTGACAAGAAAAACACTTGCCAAGAAAAGAAATACATAACCGAACATATAAATATTCTATAGGTAAGGAAGACCTTAAGTCTAGAAGCTAAACTGGAGAAGAAAAACATATCCAACTATATTAGTCTGTAACCCCAGCTACTTGGGAGGCTGAGGCAGGAGGACCACAAGTAGAAGGTTAATCTTAGCAACTTAGCAATACCCTGAATCAAAACAAAAAGTAAAAACTGAGGGTGTAGCTCAGTGGTGAAGCACTCTGGATTCAATCCCCAGTACCACCAAATTAAAAAAAAAAAAAAAAAAAAAAAAGTTACATTTCTATAGCAAACAACAAACAAAACACAACGGAGACTTAATAATTACAAAAAACTATTATGAACTCATAAGATGAACACCCAGGGGTAAAGAACAAGTCACAGGAAAAGAGCAAATTCACAGAACAAATCACAGTGATGGATGTTGCCAACTGAACTACCAGTGAGGTGTCATATTAGATAGGTAAAAGTATCTAATATATCCCTTGCAAGCAGGCACAGAAGGAAAAGGCCTTCTCACACACTGTTTATACACCTGCGAACTGCTAACTTTTAAAGAATGGACTCCAGAAATGTCTATTTTCAAAACATATCTTTAGATTCAATAATCTCACTCTAGAAGAATATACCATAGAAATAAAGCATCATAAGGATATTCAAAATGTTTACTGCAACACTGTTCACACTGACTAACCTAGAAACAAATGTCATTAATGGGGAAACAGCTGGATACAGTAAAATAACAAAACTCTACCACAAATAAGCATAAGAATGTATTAGAACTATGACAGTTGACATGAGGATTTGAACGGATACTGTTGAGAAAAACATGTATAATGTAAAGCCCCTTTTATAAAGCAGAAAATAAAAACTATTCATATGATTATGACAGTATGGAAGCAAATATAAAAAGATACACACAGTGCCAGGCATGGGTGGCACACTGCCTATCATCCCAGTGACTTGGGAGGCTGAGGTACAAGGATCACAAGTTCAAGGCCAGACTCAGCAATTTAGGAAGGCCCTAAGCAATTTAGCGAGACCCTGTCTCAAATTTTTAATTAATTAATTATTAAAAAGGGGGCTGTGGCTCAGTGGTTAAACACACCTGGATTTAATCCCCAAAACAAAAAAAAAATTATAATGAAAGGATACATACAAATACATGCACACATATTAGGTTGTTAATCTGGACTATGGGAAGTAAAAAAGAGGAGAGGAAGTTGAGCAATGAAGTAAAAGGAAAAGCAAAAATCCCAACTCATGGCACATATGGTTTTAATCATCTTTAGACAATTTTTTAGAAATTAATATATATGACTATATTTTTAAACAGACATCATTAGAAACAATTGTTTTGGCAGCATAGGACATTAAACCCAAAGGCTGCACCTGCTAAGCAGGCATTCTACCATTATGCCACATCCCCAGCCCCTTTTATTTTGAGACAGGGTCTTGCTAAGTTGCCCAGACTGACTGTGAACTTGCCATCCTCCTGCCTCAGCTTCCTGAATAGCTGGGTTTACAGACATTTACTACCACGCCTGGCAAGACATTGTAAAACTTAAAAAGAAAAAAGGAACTAGAAAATTTTACTGGGCATGTTAAGTCTGTTACATAGAAATAATAATTTGGCATTTATCCTGTGTCATCTTGGAAACTGAGTGCCTGTCACAATGGTGAGCAAATTACAAGTGTTCAAAAAACGTTTTATACTAAAGAAGTGGGGGGAGGGCTGGAGATATAGCTCAGTTGGTAGCGTGCTTGCCTCGTAAGCACAAGGCCCTGGGTTCAATCCCTAGTACCTAAAAAAAAAAAAAAAAAAAAGAAGTTGGAGGAAGAGGGAGGAGACCAGGGTTCCTTGGAGCAGTACAGGATACTTACAAGATGAGCCTGGAGCAGCCTGGAGCAGCCTGCAGTGCCAGAGTAAGGAAGTAGGAAGAGGCAGTGAAACCCCCACCCACACTGATCAGG
Source organism: Sciurus vulgaris (assembly GCF_902686455.1). Taxonomy (NCBI): domain Eukaryota; kingdom Metazoa; phylum Chordata; class Mammalia; order Rodentia; family Sciuridae; genus Sciurus; species Sciurus vulgaris. The sequence continues at coordinate 61,664,965 of NC_136477.1, read as the reverse complement.
GGATAAATCAAGGGGACAAAAAGTGCCAGCTGAAAATGAACCCGAATGCCAAAACTAGAATAAATTAAACAAAAAAATCAATAAAGTAGCACTGGATCACAACCCAAGCACAAAACAAATATCCACGAATCCATACTGCCATGACAAATACCTGAATAAATGAATATACTTTAGAGAAGGAACATTCCACACTGAAGAATTCCAAATAATGATGCCTGGAGACACACAAGGTATGGCATAACACATAAGGTATGGTATGCTCCTGAAGGGGGCACTGTGCACACAGTGACTTCCTTCTACAGGTAACAGGATGGCCAGTAGAGAACAGCAACTTGACATACACTACCTTAGCCAGGTGAAACCATGTACCCCAACACCAGTCTAACCATGAGAAAAACATCCGCCAAATCCCAAAACACTGTCTGCACCATACCTGACCAGTCTTCCTCCAAATCATCAAGGTCACTAAAATTAAGTAAAGCTTCCGAAGTTTCTCAGAGCCTCCATATATGACAACTAAGTGAAATGTGATGCTGAGTGAGATGCTACAAAAGAAAAAAACACAGGTAAAAACTAAAGAAATCCAAAAAAAGTATGGACTTCTGCTGATAACAACATATTGGTATAGGCTCACTAATTGTAACTAATGTACCTAACAAATGGAAGCTATTAATAACAGATAAAGTCCACATGGAATATATGGTAATGCTTATGAATTCGGCAATAATTTTACAAATTAAGACCATTCTAAAAAAATAAGCTTATTTTTTTTTTGATATGGGGACTTGAACCCAGGGTTGCTTAACCACTGAGCCACATCCCCAGGTTCTCACAAAGTTGCTTAGGGTTTTTGCTAAATTGCTGAAGCTGGCTTTCAACTTGGGATCCTCCTGCCTCAGCCTCCCCAGCTGCTAGAATTCCAGGCATGTGCTTATTTTTTTTTTAAAAAAAGGATTCAACTATCTTCGACTTTATTTGCATTTTGGAGCACAATTATAATTAGAAAAATTCACATATTCTCTTTCAAAGTAAGAAAGATGAAGTCTCTCAAAAATTAAAAATCCAGAAGCCTAGGAATCAGCATTTTACTGCCCCTATGGAAAATATTCTAAATGAGAAAGCAGATTATGTCCTAATCTTTATTTTGTAACCACTGAAACATTTTAATTAAATAGTTTCTTTTTAAAAAAATTAGGGACATAAGCTAAACCTAGAAATGCTAACGAATGAATTTTTAAAATGACTAAAGATTGAATAGCTATTTATAATAGTACTCAGAATGGAAAAACTTATTTTGTGAGACTAAAGATATAAAAACTGAAAGAATAGTTAAGACTCATTTAAAATGAGGTTCTTGGGGCTGGAGTTGTAGCTCGGTGGTAGAGTGCTTGCCTGGCATGTGTGAGGCCCTGGGTTCAATACTCAGCACCACATATAAATAAAGGATACTCCTGCCTCGGCCTCCCAAGTTGCCAAGATTATAGGCATGTGCCACCACACCTGGTATTTGGGGGCACTTTTAAGGTAAAAATGTTGTAAATGACTTGAACGGTTCTAGATGACTGAAGATGTTGTTAGATAGGAAATAGAAAGATACCAGATGGCAAACGTTTTAGATTCCCATAGATAAAGGAAACAGGATAACAGTAAGCCATCTGAAAATATGGGGACTGATGAGCCTCAGCCAATTTCCTTCTTACAGGTAGGCCACATGCTAGGACCACATGCACCAAGTTTAAGACCAGAAAGGTCTAACACACACAATGAGTGCCTCACAGAAGCAGCTTTACATATTAATTAAAGTTATAGAGGAAATTGCTGAAATTTATAAAGTAAACCTTCTGCTATAAGATAACCCATTCTTGTTTTTCTACAAAATTTTTTAGTTGTCACTGGACATTTATTTAATTTATTAATTTATATGTGGTGCTGAGAACTGAACCCAGTGCCTCACACATATTAGATAAACGCTCTACCACTGAGCCACAACCCCAGTCCAAGATAACCCATTCTTGAATTTGCATTTTAATAGGACTTTTTTTTCTTTTCATAACATTACAGAAAAAATGCAACATCATCATAGCACTAAGAAAAATGAGTATAATTTTTAAAATCTGCAGTTTTCCTTTTTCATTGAAATATATTAATAACAAATTAGGAATGCTGGGTGTGGTGGCACATTCCTGCATTGGTGGCTACTGGGAGGCCAAGGCGGATGACTACTTGAGCACACATGCTCAGAGCAGCCTGGGCAACACAGGAAAAGAGACAGGGAAGGACAAATTACTATACAAATACAAAATATGACTTCACAGGACAGTTAGTTTTTTCAATCAAGTTCCTAAGGAAAAAAATCATTCATTTATTAATATAAGTCAATTTATTTATTCATTAAATTAATCAAATTAACAATTTAATGATCAATTGAATTAATAAAAGATTAACATAAATCTGCACTACAAATATCTTTCTACAAAATCAAACTGCAGTAACTTTGTAAAACTTGATTTCTCAAAAGTTCTTATTACGTTAATATATTTACATTCTTGAGGACTAAATTATTACTTGCCTTTTCATCATTAAATAAGACATGGATGTAAAGAACAATCGTGATAGAATGAACTGGGAAAAAAAAAACCCTCTAAGAACCCTTTAAAGAGTACAGAAAATCTTTTTCTGAGTAAAACAATATGAAGTTCAAAGACTCAGTCTGACTCAATCTCCATTAATACCATGAGCATCTACTGAAGGCCCACTGAGAATCTAGAGCTGTGGTGGATTCGGGATACAAAGATGATTAAAACAAGATTTTTGGCTTTGAGAACCAATTCTGTGGTGCTCCTTGATAAGAGTTAGATTCTGGATCACAGAAAGGATAACCAGCTACCAGTTCATAAACAAAGATGAATCCCAGCAACTTGGGAGCCTGAGGCGGGAGGATCCCAAGTTCAAGAGCAACCTGGACAATTTAGCAAGACTCAATCTCAAAATAAAAAATAAAAAGGCCAGTGATATAACTCAAAGGTAGAGCCCCACTGTGTCTACCCCCAGCACCACCAAAAAGGGCAGGGGGATTAAAATTGGTTTTGCCCCTACGTTTTAAAATTGTTGTATACCTACACACACATACACCCATACATACATATGCACACACACGTACAGACACGTGTATAATTGTGTGTGCAATATACACCAAAACCATACTTATCTCTGTAAGAATACAGTACCGACTACCTCAAGTTCAAAACTCTTTAGGGCACACCTGTAACAGAGGCACATCTTCCACTGGTAGAAGCTATGAAGGTGTACACAGTGTGCAGAACTAACCCAGAATGTGCTTCCTTTGTTTTCTAAATTAAGGAAAACATTCAGTGGAACTGAAGCAGAGTCCCTTTAAAACTAAAAGCAACTTCCTGAAAACTGCTTTTCTGCCTCCAGAACTTCTTCATGAGGAGAATGAAAACTGAAAACCTACTCCGTGGCACCAAGGAGGCCGAACACCAGCCTGTTCTCTGGCTAGCCCAGCCTAGCTAAATCTACACATGTAAAGCACCTGGCTTCTGTTTCTACAAACTGTAACAATTTCTGCAGAACCAGGGGAGAAACCATCTAGCTGCTTCTCTCCATTCTGGTCAAACTGCATACAATTCAGTTTTCCTTTTTCACATGTTTTCTTATTTCTCATGTGGCCAGCCAGGATCCAGGTTGGTTGCTAGTAACAGAACTCTTCATAATTGATCTTTTCTGTGTAAAGAATGCAAAACTAAACAAAAAAAAAATTGACAGTTTAAGATATACACAGGTTTAACAAGTCAATCAACCTGAGGTATCATTCAAAAACAAAAAACAAAAAAACAAGGAAATAATTCCAAAGATTCATATAATACAGGCCAGAACTCTGGGACCTGCATGGAAGACGCAACAAAGGTAACCCAGAGAGAAGTGGGATGCTCTAAACCTGCATTCTAGAAGGTTAGACTACATGAACCAAGCCAAGCTATCACAACTCTGTGTGTGTGTGTGTGTGTGTGTGTGTGTGTGTGTGTGTGTGTGTGTGTGTGTAAACCCAGGCATATATGCAGGGGGAGTAGACTGCTTGTGGAAATCTAATTTACCATGGGACTAAATTTGTTTGTTTTAAATACTGGCAAAGCCAAGAGAGATGAGGTGGTCAGTCCTAAAGGTCTTAGCTGCCTCCTACCAACTTCCTTATCAAGTGATATTTATAATGAAAAGAAGCCCTAGAGAATTTGCAAACAGTCGTTTATTATCAGTCACAAAGAAAAAAAAAAAAACAGAAAATTCAAATTTAGTAAATCTTCATGCCCTGTTATTTCAGGTAGTCGAAGGCAAACGTGACCATGTTCAATGGCTAACCTTCAGGTGCCAGGATCCTGAGAACACACAGCAAATCCTTGAAGGTTCTTTATGTTAGCTAACATATCCTTTTGTAGAGATTTAGATGGAATTATGGGAAATCCTTGCCCTTGTCACCTGTGGAATGTGAACTCATGATCAGAGTCCTTCAAATGGAACAGTTATTCTTAGATATTATGCAGGTTAACCACTCTATAGCATAATTAGAGTTGACTTGTATATATATGCACATATATCATCCTTTATACAAAGCATTTTTCATAGACTATAGATAGTGCAGCTTTTAAGTAATGGTCTCTGCAAAATAATTTAAGTACACTTATACAAATGCCAATACCTAAAAATAGAAAATTCCCACTGATTCCATTTCCATTTTCAAATCAAGCCCACTTGCCTGGGGAAGTAGATCAGTGGTAGAGCACATGCTGAGTATGTGTGAGGTCCTGCACTGGATCCCTAGCACCAGAAAAAGAATAAACAATTCAAATCAGGCCTATTTCCACCAAGTTCTTATGACTCCAGCTACCATTCATTTATGATCCCTTTTCTCAAAAGCCAGGGAGAGTGTCAAAAGTGGCATGGCAACAAGGAACCAGAGACAAATGACATAGCAAAACAAGGGCATAAAATCCAAAGATAATCATAGTCTTAAAATCCAAATGACTGAGAGATTCAACACCCTTTTAAGAAAATATAACTCCAAAGAAAAAATAATAACAACAATGCACTTATATGACAAACATTCACAGACCTCCTGCAAGATTCAAGGCAGAAGAGAAGATGAGCAGGGAGAGGCAAGAGGAGCCCTCAGACACCCACGGTGGTGGAAGATGTACGCCAGGTTTTAAAAAACAGTGTTTTACAGGTGAAGGTGGGGAGCAGGATCTTCTGAGAGAAAGGACAGAGAAAAGTCACTGGGAAATAATAACTCTGCCAAGTTCCAAAGTCTCCTGACATACGGAGAACAGAATTAGTGGGTGCATACAGAAGGGAAATATATAATATAGGCCTTCACTACAGGATATCATGAAGCCAGTCTAAAGAGAAGGTTGCTGAGGCAAAATAGGAGGCTCTGGGGAAAATTCAAAGTTGGAGTGAGCTGGAGAGGGGGACACAGAGTGGAGGGCAGGCCTGCTCTGAGTTACGCTGTGATATATATAGAACGGTAGTTTTCAGGCTGTACCTAACCCTGAGTTAGGCCATCTTATAAAGGAGTAGTCTGCCATGATTACTCCACTGTGAATACAAGTGTCAAGGCACAATGACTCTATACCTTGTTTGCACAAGTAAACAACTGCTATCTGCCCAACACAATGATATAGCACATAATGATAAATACACATTAACTTACCAAGCTGAATCAAGGAGTACCTGGACACATGGACATCCGGAATGCCAGAAACTTACCAGAAGTAACCCCCTCACCTAAGGCCCATAAAAGGAGAAGCCCCCCAAGACTAGACACAGCAGTATCCCTGACCCCACCACCTGGTCACTTGTCAGGAGCCTTGCCCAGGATATTCACCACAGCAACAAACCTCTGGTTTTACACCTCTGGCCTTCAGCACAGCACTGGTTTCTCCTGCCTGTGACGAGACTGATCAGCCCACTCTAAGAGGACACCTGAAATTGCTGTCCATCTGGACCCTTGCCTTGGTAACTCTGAGGAACTGCTGCATTAAAGTCCTTATCTACCCTCCCTGAGAAACACATCAAGCTATGTTTGCTTTTTTACTTTTCTCTGTAACCCTGAAGCATTGGAACACTACTCAATTGCAGTCCCCATTTCTGATTCCTCTCCAAATGCAAGTTACTAGAAGGAAAAGATGTCTTTCCTTTCTACCGAAACATGGGGCGCAGATCAAACACTGAAGGCATGTTTATTGAGTGAGTACGTGAATAAAAGAATATTTAAAATATTTTTTAAAAAGTCCTTATCTAACCTGACCACCTGCAGTGACTCTTTAACTCTTTGCATTTGTATCTGCCCTCTGCCTGTGCTCTTAGAACAGCATCCTGTAACCCTGGGGCCACCTTGACCCCTTTCTTAGCCTTTCTGTGACCTACATGTATCACTGTGTGAAGTACCATGTGTGACTTGAGGGTTATCAATATCAGAAATTAAAACTGAAGTGAAATAAAAGAACTTGTGATTCTCCCACTTCTGATTATGAGGTGACCTATAAGTATTTGGTGAGTTGTCACCCCTAAAAGGGGTGTAGCTTGGGAATTTATTGTTATTCAAGAAATTCTGCCATCATGGAAAGACACAAACATGTTGGTCTATGTTGATGGCAGACTCTCTCACAACACACAGGCAGAGGGGTGCTTTAGGAAAAGACCACAATGAGGAGGTTCTGCAGCACTGCATGAGTGCATGGGAGATGAGAGATTCTTCCAGGCTAGGAGTAGAAACTGGAGATAGGAACAGGCATGTGAGGCATTTTGGAAGAACGGCTGGTGGAGTCAAAGATGAGAACAGCAGTGTACACTGGTACAGAAAGACCAGGACACTCGTATTTAGGCTAAACAGTCTGCCTTTCCCATTAACAGGATCTGTGACTTTGATATCATTGTTTCCTTATCTATAAAGTAAAGCTATTAGATACCAAGCCTACTCAAGTCCCTTGCAACATTGAAGTTTTACCATTCTAAGGTTCCGAGGCTTAACACTGTGTTGGCTGAGGAAACTCTGGTCCAAGGCACAGGCAGTAAGTCAAGAGGTACGCTGCTGAAATAAAGGCTACTGCACCTATCTGTGGGATCAACAGAGGCTTCAGAAACGATTTTAGGTTAACTGCAGTTCCTAATTTTAGCTTAACTGTTTTCTGGACTGCAACAAGACCAGTGGAAAGAGCAAAAGCTATGACGTCAAGCAGACTGACAGAATGGACATCTGCCAAATGACCTTGAACGACTTACTCAGTTAATCCATAAAAGACAGGCACTGCCTGGGGAAATAGATGATAAGGACCCGGGCATGCTGTATGGCTGGCAGCTTCTGGATGGTTCCACAGGACACCTTATCTCAAGACTTTTATCTTTCCACTTTCCTTTACTGCTGCTGTCATGCTAGATATTTTAAGAGAAAGAATTTATTATCATTATCTGTGGTATTTGTAGATTTCTGTAATAAGGAATACTCCAAGAAAAATTATGAGACTCACAAAGCTGCTGGCCAACTCAAATAGATGTTTTTAAAAAACCCTTCTGAAATTTCTCTGACCCAGAGCTACTGTCCCCTCGGTAGCTCTGCTTAGCTCTCTCACTGGCAGGACACTCACACTTGGGGTGCCCCACCATCTACCTCATGGTCCACCAGACAGACCCCGAGCCCAGCTCCTCCCAGGTTCCCTACGTTGAAGAATGTGCTCATTCTGTCCAGGTGTTTGTGTCAGAAACCTGCAGAGCTGTCCTGGTGCCTCCTCCTTCTTCACAACCTGGCAGAAAGTCCTGTCCTGTCCTGTCTCCAAAATCTCTCTTCCATAAGTCTGTTTCTCTCTGTTGCCTCCCTAGTCCAAGCTACCATCACTTCTCACATGGAGAACGGCAACATCCTGACTCCTCGCTGTCCAACCTCGCCATCACCCATTCTCCAGAGGGACCAGAGACATAAAAAAAAAAAAAAAAAAAAAGACCAACAAACAAAAACAACCACCTCCTATAGTAGGCAGCTTTCCATCACTATAACAACTGCCTGAGCTAATTCACCGAGAGGTTTATTTGGGCTGTTTGGAGTTTCCAGTCCAAGACGACTGGCCCCACTACTCTGGGCCTTTGGTGAGGCAGCACATGGTGTCAGGAGCAGATGGTAAAACCACTCACGTGCAGAAGCAAGAGAGAGGAGAGGTGGGGTGGGGCGGAGGAGGTCCCGCGGCATGCTCCCAGTGACCTGAAGACTCCCCTTCAGGCTCCACCTCTTAAAGGCGTCACCATCCCCTAAAAGCACTACCTTGGGGACCAAGCCTTTAACACGTAGGCTTTTGGGGGACACTGACCATCCAAATGTACCTTCTTTTAAAGCCTACAGTGAGCTTCTATTTATAGGATAAAGCAAGACGTACTTCCAGGTCACCAAGGCCCTGCATGCACTGGCTCACCGCAGCCACTCTGCCCTCCCCAGTGCTCTAGGCTGCGCTGGCCTTGCCCTGGGGCCTGAGGGACCTACAGTCTAAAGGCGGCTCACTTTCCCCATCCCTCCACCTATTTCACCTAACTACTCTTCACACATGAGAACCCAGACCTGACAGCACCACCTTTAGGAAAATGCCACCAACTGATCTGGAGTCCATTAGAGTCCTACTATGACATTCCCACAGCACCTGTGAGGCACTCAGTACATTCAGCTCACCTTCCAGACGCTGAGCTGGGCAAGAACGTGTTTACCTTGTTAACACACAGCACCTCTTCCACGGGGAAGACTCGGAGAACATGATTCAACTACCAAACCACTGTACTTCCACTGACCTACAAATCCTCATTTAGTGGACATAGGAACACAGCAGGATACATTACCTCACCTTCTCTTAGAATTTCTGTCTAACTTTTATTCTGGTTACCTATTCTTTTTTTATTCTATATGTGGTTCGAATCTCCTATCGACTGGAACTGTACGAATAGTTAGGAGGATTTGTGTACATTAGAACTGTGGAAGCATGAAAGCAGACCAGAACAAGGCAGTGGAGGAGGAAACCCTCCAGCACACAGGAAAAGGGAAATCCAACATTGGGTAGGGTCTCTTATTGACTAAGCACAGTAGAGGAAGACAGTATTCAAGTCAGTTCAAAATTTCAACAAGTTTCTCTTAGATCACCCTAACAGGTTTAGGATACCTGATTGTCTACATACAACCTTACAGAGAAACTTATATACACTGAAGCTTGAGCACTGAGCAAATGCTGAGTAAAGAATAAGCAACATGCAGATCTGGGAGCACTCGAATCCTTCTGCCTTTAAGATGCTGACAGATTGTAGCCTGAAAGGAAGATGGAACAGCAATCCAAAGTGATCTCCTGGCCTGTGGGGTTATCTAATGTATGTTATTACATAATGAAACTCCTTCAACCATACTAGATGCTCACAGAACTACATGTCTATGCATGTGGACTGCACCAGGGCCTGGCACCAAGCAGGTGTAGGATTTAAATTTGTGGTTTGTTAACTCAAAACCACACAGGGGCTGTTCTTTGGAGAGCTGCAGAAATGAACAGAGTCAGCTTCCTAGATGCCTTACCCCTGGTGAACCACAGCTCTGGGACGTTTGTGAAATGTGTCCACAGGGAGCTTCATGGGGATTTTGTGGCTCCTGAGCAGCTGTGGCCCTATGACGGGGACACACCCTTTCATGATGATCTCATGCCCTCATATGATGAGAAGATTGATATGTGGAAGATTCCAGATGCCTCCAGTTTCCTTTTGGGGCACATTGAGGGGAGTGATATGGTTCGATTCCATTTGTTTGATATTCATAAAGTCTGTAAGAGCCAGAATCCTGCAGAAAGACCCACTGCTCAGGATATGTTGGATACTTATCAAAAGGTTTTGAATTCACTCAGAGATACTGTGATGTCTCAGACAAGAGAAATGCTATAAAAAAATCAGTGCAGCCATTGAAGAGTGGAGTTTAAGTACCGAATGGAAGTTACAGCAGTTCTACGCTGATGGTGGTTTTTTGTGTCAGCTCTGTTTGCTTTTTTGGCTACCCAGCTATATGACTTTTTGCCTATGTTTTCTTTTTTGGTCATTATTTTTTCTCTGGCACCTGGGATTAAACCCATGGCCTCACACATGGTAGGCAAGCACTCTGCCATTGAGCTATACCCCCAGCCCTTTTTACTTTATTTTGAGATACAGTCTCACTTAATTGCTGGCCTCAAACTTGAGATCCTTCTGCCTCAGCCTCTGGAGTAGCTGGAATTACAGGTGTGCACCATAGTGCCTGGCTTCACCTGCACATTTGAGTGTATTTTACCTCTCCTGGCAACTACATAGAGGTTGCTAACTAAGAGCAAACTGGGTCTGATTAAAATCTGGTTTAATTTGCTTCCTGGCTTAGATGAAGAAAAATAGTGATCTACCCAGTATTTGAAGGAAGTAATAAAGTGTAGCTATAAAGAGGTTCTGCCTACCCTAATAACTGAATTTATGAGCTTTTAAGAAATATATAGATGGAAGATTTTAAACTGGCAATATATGAAGACAGTCTTCACATAATGGTTTTTCTTCATAGTTTCAAAAATGGCATTGAATAAAAAATGTTTATAGCAGCACAATTCGCAGTATCTATGGAATTAACCCAGATGCCCATCAGTAGATGAATGGATTAAGAAATTCTAGTACATATACACAATGGAGTTCTACTCAGCCATTAAAAAGAATGAAATTATGACATTTGCCAGTAAACGGATAGAAATGGAGAATATCATACTAAGTGAAATTAACCAAACTCAGAAACTTAAAGGTTGAATGTTTATGTGGAATCTAGAGTAAAATAAAGGAAAGAGGGAGGGAAAGATAAGAGTACATAAAGAACCAATCAAATACAAGTTAACAGATGGTAAAAGGAAGTCTAGTAGAAGGAGAAGGGGAGAGGGGAGGATCGTGAACTGAAATCAATTTCTATGGAATGTAACTGGCACAGTGCCCCTGGGTTCAATTCCTAGTACTGCAAAACAAAAGGAAGGAATAAAGTTCTGATGCATGCTACAACATGCATTCTGGCTCTTACAGACTTTATGAATATCAAACAAATGGAATCAAACCATATCACTCCCCTCAACGTGCCCCAAAAGGAAAGGTTTGGGGTTTCTTCCAGGTTGCTCAAGGAACCGAAAGGGTGATATTCAGTAAGAATAGTGTTCCATCCTTACAATAGCCAAGCAATGTGACAATGTGTTTGCATCTGTAGCCATAGAGGAAATCATCTTTCATTTCCAAACTGGTGAGCCGAGAGAGAGAGCAACTTTGCATTCCTTCCACTCAGATAGAAAGACTCTTCACGGCTCCTTCCCCAACGTGCTTTTTAACTGTCTCACTTCTGTCCTCCGCTCCTCACAAGACAGCCAGGGTGAGCAGTTTTTCATCTGCCCCATTCTGACGTTACCATGTGGACAAGATCTAGGGTCCTTGGTGGAATGTTGAGGGAATATGAAAAATTGGTCAAGGTAGAGGTAAAGGAGCACAATCATAAGGGCCATGGTGAGCAGAAGCCCAACCACGCGGGGGACTTCTCTGTGGGTGAGACCTTTCCTGCTTTCCTGGGCTTTCCTTTCCATGTTGTTCTCCCATTTCAGTTCCTTCCAGGAGCATCCTCCTTCTCCCGGCTAGGTCTCCAACCAGGTATCTGGGTCAAACAGTGTTCTGGTTGGTCCCAGGGACTGGTTTGAAAGTCCTCTGAACTTCTGCGACAGTTTCCTGCATGGTCTCTCCCTTCTTTCTCTTTTCCAATCCATTCTCCACAAAGCAGATAGGAGCTTTTTTCCACACAGCTCTGGCAGCAACGAACCCGTCCGTATACCACAAGCAGCCATATGGAAGGACTGATGCCTGCCTGTCATGGGCGGAGTCCTCCGGCCTTCAGCAGCGGGGGTACGAGGCGCAGGGGTGGTGCAGCCCAGCGGCAGCCCGGGGCAGAGACACTGGCCAGCCAGGTGTGGGCCCAGCACAAAATGCAGCCTCCTGCCCATCTCTCAGGGGAACCCACGCCAGTAGAAGGCTGTGCCACTGGCCAGCGCGCCTTACTGCAGGCCCTCAACCCACGCTATCCTATGCTCTTTTACAAAGACTTTGTAAGCCCCAAATATTCTACAGCCGAAAACACCTAAACTGCTTTCCCTGTGCCACACCATTTTCAAGCCAGTTCTCTCTGACCTACCATTTCCCCCGTCAAGCCAAGCACAAATGCACAAGCACAAGAACTGCTTTCTTCACAGGTGGCGGGAAAAGGCGCGTGGCCCTCAGGGTTTCAGAGGCATGGGGATGTGACTTCCGACCTCCATGTACAGAGGAACTTAGAGACCACAGAACTGCTAGCCTCCCACAGCCTCAAAGAAAGGGTGGCTCACTCTTTTGTTTTTCACTTAAATATACTCAACTAAATAAGATCCACTAAAAAGTCTCCTCTCTGCCAGAATTTTATTAATGAAATCACCACAAAAACCCTCCCTGCCGACAATCCCTGCCCTACCTTAACATGTCTGTGGACTGATGTGAAGCTGCTGAGGGGAAGGTCCTGAGCCCAGAAAGAATCACTGCTCTCCCAACGATACTCTAAGATGGGCAGGGGTAGCAGCCTCGGTCTACTGTCAGACTCCTGACAGCTGTATTTTGTCACTCAATTATACAAAATATCTCTCACATGGGATGTTATATTTTGAAGATCATGTAAAATAAAATTTTTGCTTAACATGTAAACCCAAAAAAAAAAAAAAAAGTCTTTCAAATAAAGGAAAAGAAGAATATGTGCCTTTTTGAGAGTATAAATTGCTTCAGCTACTTTGGACAAGAATTCGGCTGTACCAATGAGACTAAATAGATATATCTTACCTCCCAGCACAGCAGTTGTGCCCCTATGTATACAACTAAGAGAAGTAAGTCCCTCAACTCACAAAACCACATGCAGAAGGTCCACAGCAGCTGTGCTCACAACAGCCATGAACTACCCACAACCGAAATATCCATCAACAGAGGACATAAACACAAGTTGTGGTATATTCAGACAATGGCATATGCAAAGTACATTAAAAAAAAAAAAAAAAAGGAAGAACTACCATACATATAACAACATGGACCAAGTTTCAGAGTGAAAGAAGGCTGACAGTCAGACACGGTGGTGCACGCCTGTAATCCCAGCAGCTCGGGAGGATGAGGCAGGAAGATTTCGAGTTCAAAGCCAGCCTCAGCTATTTAGTGAGGCCCTGAGCAACTCAGTGAGACCCTGTCTCTAAATTAAATGCAAAATAGGGCTGGGGATGTGGCTCAGTGGTCAAGTGCCCCTGAGTTCGATCCCGGTACCCTAAAAAAAAGAAAGAAAGGAAGAAGGAAGGAAGGAAGGAAGGAAGGAAGGAAGGAAGGAAGGAAGGAAGGAAGGAAGGAAGGAAGGAAGGAAGGAAATGACTGCATACTGGGATGGAAAAGTGAAAAAACAAAGAAGTCTGCCAAGTGTTGACAAGGATATGGAACAACTAAGAACACTCTTGCATAGCTGGTAGAAGGGTAACATGAAACAATCACTTCCGAAAGCAGTTTGGCAGTTTTTTAAAAAGTTACACACACAACATTTGACCCATATACTCCACTCCTAAGTATTTGCCCAAAAAAAACTGAAACAAATACCCAAAGAATAGCCACTGTTGCTTTATTTATCAGAGCCCCAAATGGCTATCTACAGGAGAATGGATAAACCACTCGTGCACACTCATACAACTGAACACTACTGGCCACCAAAAATGAATAAGCAACTGCTACATGCAACGTGGCTGAACTCCAGAAAATATGCTGAGTAAAAGAAGCTAGGTGCTAAAGAGGACCCACCATATGATTTCACGTATTTTAAATTCTTTAAAATACACACACCAGATCTAAAACCTAGACAGCAGAATAGTGTGTGGCTGGGCTTAGAGATTTGATATAAAGGGCACAAGAGAACTTTTCTAGTGGTGATGAAAATGTCCAGTACTGATAGAGGCAGACCACAAGCTGCAGGCTGCCCGCCTGTTTTGGTGAGTAGTTTTATCCACTTACATGTCCTCTATGGCTGCTTTCACACTACAAGGGCAGAACTGAGTAGGGTAACAGCCAGGATGGTCTGCAAAGTCTAGAATACTATCTGTCCCATGCCATAAAAAACTTACACCTGTTCTAGGTCTCTCTCTTATTTGAGGTGATGGGGTTGTAAGATTATACGACTATGTCAAAATGCAATGTCCATTAAATGGACACATTTTTCATATGTAGAATAACATCTCAGGAAAATGAATAAAAAGGAATAAGTGTCTTGAAGAGGGAAAATCATGATGTAAAGACAAAATATTAGTCTCAGTAGTTAAAATTTAAAAAAATAAAAGTGATGACATGAGAGGGTGCAGAATAAATCACTGTGGCAAGAAAATTATTTTGAACTGAAGGTATAAGAGTTCCTGAAATCCTTTACCTACCTAAAAGCAGATCCTCCTAAAAGATTTCAAAAAAACTCTGCCATCAGAACCCCCTCCCCAGGAGCAGCTCTCTGCACCTCTTCTTGGAGAAGCCCAGACAGACACTGTCACAAAACCATTATACAAGCCCCAAATTCTAACCCCCTCCTTCAGTTACAGTTCCTTGCGACCCACTGTGTATACATTCATATTTAAATCTGGTTTCTATTTTCTTGCCAATCGGTCTTCTGTCAATTTAATTTGCAGGCCCTCCATCCCAGAATCTAAAAGGGTTAAGGAAAAGGTTTTTCCCTCCCCAAGACACAAAACATGAGGCTAAAGAACACTGGGCTTACCAACTAACCTTAATAACAGATACAGTACATTGTTTTAGATTTTATATATTACTTCTTTTTTTAACCAGACTATTATTTTTAATACTGTAAAGTGGGTTGGAAAATATGGTTTAGATTAGTCAAGGCCCCTTAAGGGCAAGACTCAATTCCAAAGTGGCCTCTCTTTCTCTCATCACCCCTCCTCAGCCCTCTCTCCCCTTCCCCTCTTCCCTGGCCCCTCAAGAGAATGAACACATTTACACAGAACAGCTACCTCCTAAGATTTCACCACAGAGAGGGAAGAAAGAAGGAATCTCCACTTACACCTAATCCTACTGCTCAAAACAGATTCTATAGTAAATTCCTACTTCCAAAGGCTCATTTTTAATAGAAACTTTTTATAAAGAAGTGAGTTTTATAATACTATATTTGATTATTTTCAAATTGTCATTTTGAGGCAACATAATCCATAATGATTTAAAAACAGAAGGCAAAAAAGAACCCTAGGGGAAATCGTCCCCACCTCATCATAAAACTTGACTGAAAATTATAAAATCCTGCAGAAAGTTAGTTGTTCGCCAACAACTATGTGGTTTCCAATCAACAACAAATGCTGCCAATGACTGACACCTGGGATGAAAAGTTTCACATCATAACTGATAAGTTACTTAACACCGAATGAGTGCCAAGCTGCAAACTGACTTAGAAATTCAAGTCGTGGCATGTGCATAAAACCTCGGGTTCTAAGTCCACATTCATTTGCCCACGCTTATTTGCTATTAAAACCACATGTTGGCACTGAATCATTTTTATGGTTCATTTGAAACAAACATGCAGAAAATTGTGGGAAACAAATAGAGCCCTAGAACTCTGTTAAAGGCAAGATACTTGGTTCAAATACAATCCCAGTTTTGTGAAGCCTAAAATAAGTCTATCTGTGGTTAAAAAGAAGTTTGCCTTAAAAAAACAACTCCACTGCGCTGGAATGAGAATGGAACTGTGGCGACCACTGAACAAGTTTTTATTTTTATCCCAGAAATTGGAAAACATGGATCCAATTACTTGCTTAATGAGAAAATGTATTACAAAACTTTATGTGATATCTTCAATGAGTGGCATATTAAAAGTAACAGGGTAAAAGTATTCTGTTTGACAAAAAACTAAAGCATATATCAAACTAGTGAAATAATCTTAATACAAAAATTCTTACAAAAAAAAAAAAAAAATCACCTCAAAAGACACCACGCCAAGAACTATCTTCAATGTTCAATTCAGACAACCTCGTATTTTAAAGTCAGTTTTCTAACCTTTGAGCGTGTCCTCCAATATTCACATAGGGAAACTCAGTCTTCCATGTGACAGAGCTAGGAGGTGGGCCTCCTAAGAGAAGGTGCGTGGGCCATGAAGCTGGAGGCCCATCAAGGGACTGATGCCATTAACTCCTTAACCTCAGGAGTGGCTTCCTTACAAAAGAACACCAGGCTTCTCTTGATTGCTTGTGCCTGAGCACACACTCTCGTTCCCCTTCTGCCTTCCACAGATAAGGCAGCAAGATGACCCTTGCCCTCAATAATGGACTTCCCAGCCTCCAGAACCGTGAGAAAAAGATTCCTGCTCATTATAAATTACTCAGTCCGTGATATTCTGCTATAGCAGCACAAAATATAAGTTTCTCCTGACAATTCTGCATTCTAAATAACAGACCACTATTAAAGTAAGACCAAAATCAACAAAGTGCTCAGGGTACTAAGTAGCAAGAAAGTATAAAAAAAATTCCCCAAGAAAATTATTTAAAAATTCAAGTCAACTTTCACCACTGTTTCCACCACCTAGAACAGCAACCCTGCTTCATCTTCTCATTCCCTCTAATTACTCTGTGCGCCCTGTCCCCTCACCCACCCCACTTGGCACACGATTTAAATCAGCAACCTTTAAAAGACCTCCACAACTTGTTAAACCTGATTATTTATAAATAAGTGGAACAGATGCAAACCCCTGCACTGAAGGGATTCTTCAACTCTAAAGAATATCCAATGAACTATCAGCACTCCATGTCAATGTGTCCAAGAGCCAAGAGCGGAGGTGGCTAGGGTTGGGGGAGAACCTTCTTAGAAGAGGCAGCATTGAAATGCAACCACCATGCCTAGGTTCTCATAATGCTACAAATGATAAGAAAACACTCTAAATGGAAAGAGTGGTATCAACTTTGGCATGCATCATAATCATCTACAGGACTTGTTAAAACAGATTCTGAGCCCAGTCCTGAGATTTCCAACTTAGGCAGAGTCTGAGAATTTGCATTTTTATCAAACTCCCAGGTGATCCTGGTACTCTTTATCCAGGGACCACACCTTGAGGCACTGGCATAAGCAAATATGCATTGCCTATTTGGAGAATCCTGTTTCCTGTGGTTGGAGTAGAGCTTGGCATTAATTTATAGTAACTTTTTTCTTTCTTAGAAAATATTTCTATTACGTAAATTTAATTTCTGGCTTGTTTTCCTTTTTTTAAGATGGGTTATCCTCACCTTAGAGATCATGACTACTAGTATAAAAAGGAGCAAGGTTAACATATGACAAAATTAAAGTCCTCAAAAGCACAGGTAACAAAACAGACAATTGGGATCATCAAACTAAAAGCTGCACAGTAAATGAAACAACAGAGTAGAGACAAACTACAGAATGGAAGGAAATACTTGTATGCATCTGATAAGAGGTTAATATCCAAAGTTTATAAGACACTCAACTCAATAGCAAAAACACAACTCTATTTTTAAAAGGGGCAAAGAAACTGAACAGAAATTCTTGAAAGAAGACAAATGAATGTCCAACAGGTACATGAAAAAATGTCCGACATCACTAACCATCAAGGAAATGCACATCAAAATCACAATGAGATACCAACTCAGACCTGTTAGAATGGCTATTAAGGACAAAAGACTACAAGTGTTGGGGAGGACGTGGGCCAAAGGGAACTCCTGGATACTGCTGGGGGAAATGTAGTTAGTACTGCCATTATGGAAAACAATATGGGGATTCCTCAAAATATTGAACAGAGAACTACCACATCATCCAGCAACCCCATTTCTGGATAAATCTCCAAAGGAAGTGAAATCAGTCGAACTTCCATGTTTGCTGCAGTACATGCCAAGAGCCAAAATATGGAATCTACCATCAAGTGTCCATCAATAGAAGAATTTAAAGAAAATGTAGTAGACACACACAATGGAATACTAGTCAGCCTTTAAAAAGAAATTTATGTCACTTGCAAAAATATGGATACACCTAGAGGACATTATGTTAAGTGAAATAAGCCAGGAACAGAAAGACAACTACTGCATGATCTTATTCTTCTATGAAATCTAAAAAAAGTCAAATTCACAGATGCAGAGACTAGACTCATGGTTTCCAGGGGTTTGGGACACATTTGAGTGATACTGGGGAGTTTACTGGTCAATGAATATGAAATTTCAATTAGATAAGAGGATAAATTCTAGCAATCTATTGTGTAGTGATTTTAATTAATAATGTATCATATTCTTGGAAATTGACAAGAGTAGATGTTAAATATTTTTTTACCATGAAAAATACAAATGTGAGGTAATACATACGTTAATTAGATTGATTCAATCATTCCACAATAAATGCTAACTCAAAACATGTCATACACAATAAATATTTGAAATTTTTATTTGTTAATGAAGGTAATTCGTTTTATGAAGCTTCAAAAAAAAGAAATAGAGAGTCTAACAAATTTTATTCTGATTACAGTCTTAGTCCATTTGGGCTACTGTAATGAGATACTGGGTAGTTAATAAACAATGCAAATTTATTTTGGACAATTCTGCATGTTGAGGAAATCAAGACATTGCCAGATCCAGTGTCTGGTAGTGTCCTTCATAAAAGAGAACTTCAGCCTCTTTTATGAGGACACTAATCCCAATGACTTAACAACCTCCCAAAGGACCCGCCTTCTAACCTTGTAGGTCAGCACTTCAAAACAGGGATGGGGGAGGGGACACAAACATGCGGACCACAGTCATTATATAAAATATCTCAAAACAGTAAAGAAAATGTCTTTAAATCTGAAGAAATTTTTTAAACAAAATGTAAAACTTTCATAAAGAAATTATCTTCTGGGGGTGGGGTTGTAGCTCAGTGGCAGAGTGCTTGCCTAAACATGTGAGGCACTGGGTTCGATCCTCAGCACCACATAAAAATAAATAAAATAAAGGTATTGTGTTTATCTACAACTAAAAAAAATTTTTTAAAAAGAAATTATCTTCCATTTACATGTAAGAGTTCAAATGGGTCAATGAATACTACGCCTATATATGTAATTAAGATGCAATAACTGAAATATTAACTACAGAAGGGAGATCCGTAGAGCAGAGCAAGAAGATGGGGGAGGAAAGAAGAGGGCAAAAGGCAAAGTACTGAGGAGTGAACATAAATGAGGTCATGTGCATGTGCAAATATGGCATGAAGAATCTATTATGTATAATTAGAATGTCCCAATAAAAAAAATTTAAAAAGAAAGTCATACAAAAAGTCAAGTGGTTTATAGTACACCTCACGCCTACTATAACAACTCTAAAAATAATTTTGAACAATGAAAACTAAAGAGTTGGCGAGCACTGGACCCCTCACACACTGCTGATGGGAATGTAAAATAGTGCAGCCACCGTGGAAAAGAGCACAGTGCTTCCTCGCCAAGTTAAAATCAGAAGCACTCTAGGACCCAGCAAGTCCACGTCCAGGTGCATCTGCAGGTGAACTGGAAGCACGGACTTCAACAGATCTCACACACTAATGTTCAAAGCAGTATTAGTCACAGTGGTCAAGAGCTGAGAATAATCCAAATGGCAATGGATAACAAAATGTGGTGTCTCCACACCGTGGACTATGATCCAGCTGTAAGAAATTATGTTACAAACCAGAATGCTGGATAAACTTTAAAACACTGGCTAAGTGATCAACACAAATATTGCATGATCAACTTGTACAAAATACCAAAAACAAGAAAATTTGGAGAGAAAGTAGATTAGAAGTTACTAGGGGCTGGGGTAAGGGGGAAATGGGGAATTATTGCTTAATAGTAACAGAGTTTTGTGTTTGGGGTGATGAAAACGTTTGGGAACTAGTGGTAATAGTTGCACAACACTGTGAATATAATTAATGCTACTGAATTATTCACTTAAAATGTTTTTTTTAATGGCAAAATTTGTTATATATATGCAACCACCAAAAAAGTAAAAACTGTAATTAAAGTTTAATCTCAATTGTATGTCGAAAAGCCCACTAAAGAGTACAATGCTGTCTTCAGCCAGACACAGTGGGGTCTGCCTGTAGCTCCAGCTACTCAGGAGGCTAAGGCAGGAGCAATGCTTGAGCCCAGGAGTTCAAGACCAACCTGGGCAACATATGGAAATACTCCTCAAAAAATGATTAAACAGTTGTCATCAGTACCTTGATTTTAGTTTAGCCAAGCCCTTAAATAATGAAGGCATGTCATAGTGGTCTTGTTTCGTCAATAGAATTTATATAGTCACAAATAAAACCTGCTAATGGGAGACTGGACAACCAAATTTAGTCGAACTATCTAAGAGGAATAGTCAAAAGATTGTATATACCTTAAAACACACACACACACACAAACACACACAATATACACGACCTATAAGGTCATTAAAAAACTAAGGTATTCTCTCTCACCCACACAAAACTCAACTCAAAATGAATCAAGGACCTAGGAATCAGACCACAGAACCTGCACCAAAGAGAAGAAAAAGCAGGCCTGACTCTTCATCATGTTGGTTTAGGACCAGACTTCCTTAACAAGACTGCTAAGGCCCAAGAAATAAAATTAAGAAGCAATAAATGGGAGGGATTCAAACTAAAAAGTTTTTTTCTCAGCAAAGGAAACAATCAAAAACATGAAGAAAGAACCTAGAGAGTGGGGGGGAAAATTTCTACTACCTGCACTTCAGATAGAGCACTAATCTCCAGGATTATAAAGAACTCAAAACACTTAACACCAAAAAACAAATAACCCAATCAATAAATGGGCTAAGGAACTCAGCAGACACTTCACAGAAGAGAACAATCAGCACACATGAAAAAATGTTCAACTTTGCTAGTAATTAGAGAAATACAAATCAAAACTACTCTCTCATTTGGCTCCAGTCAGAATGGCAATTATCAAGAACACAAGCAACAATATGGGTTGGTGAGGATGTGGGGGGAAAGGCACACTCATACAATGGTGGAGGGAATGCAAACTGGTGCAACCACTCTGGAAGGTAGTATGAAGACTCCTTAGAAAACTTGGAATGGAACCACCACTTGATCCAGCTATCCCACTCCTCGGCCTATATCCAAAGAACTTAAAATCAGCATATTACAGTGACACAGCCATATCAATGTTTATAGCAGCTCAATTCACAATAGCTAAATTATGGCACCAACCGAGATGTCCTTCAATAGAAGAATGGATAGAAACTGTGGTACATATGCACAATGGAATATTACTAAGCCTTAAAGAAGAATAAAATTATGGCATTTGCAGGTAAATGGATGGAGTTGGAGAATATCATGATAAGCAAGATAAGCCAATCCCCAAAAACCAAAGGTCAAATGTTTTCTCTGATAAGTGGAGGATGATACGTAATGGGGCAGTGAGTACAAGGAAAGACTGGAGGAACTTTGGATTAGGCAGAAGGGAATGAGGGGAGGGAAGAGGGAAGGTGTCTAGGAAAGACGGTGGAATGCGATGAGTATCATTACCCTATGTACATGTATGATTGCACAAATGGTGTGATTCAACATCCTGTACAAACAGGGAAATGGCAAGTTGTACTCCATTGGTGTACAATGAATCGGAAGCATTCTGTTGTCATATATAACTAAATAGAATAAATTAAAAAATAAAAATAAACTAAGGTATAAGAATGCTAGATAAGTGGAGTTTGTTTCATAGAGAAATCATCTAATTTCATCTTCCCCAATCATATGAAAAGTAAACTGCCTAATGAAAGCACAAGACATTTTCTGATGGGACAAAACAGACCAGCAGGCTGTACCACATACTGGCATGTGTGCCTGTAATTTTTACTTCCTTAAACATAATATGAATTTCCACATGCATATGTTCTCCCTTGCTTCTGGCACCCCTCAGCTTTTAGTACTTTTGATAGTTAGGAGAAAGAAAGAAAAGAAAGAAACGATTACTTTGGACCTAAATTACAGAACGAGGCTCCAGGTACGACGGAAACCTCTACCAAGGTGCACTGATGCACTGTCACTAACTTCAGTGCCACAAACATTAGTCTGATTTAGGCCATGCTACCTCTAGATGTCGTTCCTCAGAACTCTAAGCCCCCTGGAGGGTGGCAGTAGCCCAGCCTTTACTCTATGCCACAGCCTCTGGCACACAGAAAACATCAGCATGAAGTGAAATGTACAGCCTAAGTCACGCTGAGAGGAGGGTCACTCCAACTTGTCAAGATTTATCTAAGACCCCTTCTATCCTGAATACAGAAACCTGCTGTCTTAAAATACCAATCAGAGGTTTGGTTCCACACTATTGGTTAAATTATATGATCATATTACTGGTTCTTAGAGAACCACCTTAGGAAAAAAAAAATGCTGGCCCATTTGATTCTGTTCTTAAGTTACAACAATAGGGCTGGGGGATGTAGCTCAGTGTAAGAACACTTGCCTAGCACGTGCAAGCAACGCCCTGGGTTACAACCCCAGCACTGAAAGGAGAAAAAAAAAAAAAAAATTACAATACCCTTATTAATGAGAAAAGACTCCTTCCCTAATTTTTTTTTTTTTAAGCAGGTATTAAACCCAGGGGCGCTTAACCACTGAGCCACAACCCCAAACCTTCTTTTATATTTTATTTATTTTATTTAGAGCAACTCAGTCTCTGAGTTGCTTAGGGCTTCACTAAGTTGCTGAGGCTGGCTTTGAACTCACAATCCTCCTGCCTCAGCCTCCCCAGTCACTGGGATTATAGGCGTGCGCCACCACACCCAGCATCCTTCCCTAAATTTAACACAGCTTACCCAAACTTCTTACCACTGTGAAAAAACCAAACACAGGCATGAGAACTCAACGGATTTCATGAGCCTGAGAATTATTATTTGGAGGGAGTAGGATGGAGATGATTTGGAAATACCTGTCGCAAGTGTAAATTTTAGTTCCTAGAAAATTGTTTCTGTTGTATGTAAAGAAACTTGGGTTTAGCAAGTGATTCCAGTGTTATAAAAACCACGAAATCTACTTTTGGGTGCAAAATATTTTTAAGTTTCTTAGTATAACAGAGTAAAATGTTGATGAGCTCACCAGGTCTCTATGATCTTAAAATTCATATATTATGTCATAACTCATTTTCTTGATACTACTATTTTAATTTTTATCATGGTTAATTTGGTAAACAAAAAGTTCTACAAATATATTAAACTGCAAAGTTCTACCATCTAGCAACAAATTGCCCATGATTTTCACCTACAAGATAGTTACATGAGAGAAGAGATGAGATACAATGATCCTAAAAGTATTTTACTTATTCATTCTCATCTACCCATTGGTACCGGGGATTGAACCCAGGGGTGCTTAACCACTGAGCCACATCCCCAGCCCTTTTTTGTATCTTATTTAGAGACAGGGTCTCAGTGAGTTGCTGAGGGCCTCAGTAAGTTGCTGAGGCTGGCTTTGAACTAGAGATCTTCCTGCCTCAGCCTCCTGAGCTGCTGGGATGACAGGTATGTGCCACCGCATTGGCTAGAAGTATTTTAAAATGTATTAGTTGCACAAAGAATCCTTGAACACGAGAACACAGAATGCATCAGAGTGTTGCATGGACCGTGCACACAGATGTGCTGGGCACGTTCAGCGGTCAGAGGTAACTGCAGAGCACACCAGCACAGCAGCATTCACCTCCAGCAAATCTAGAAGTGAAACGTGAGAATGGACAGGTGAACTAACACCTAATCTTAGATATGAGGTCTAAGGGCCTTTTCAATCAAAAGTCGCTGTGGCAGGCTGGTTCCCAAGATCCCCACTCTGCTGTACATGCCCTCAGTAATCCTGCCCCCTCACAGAATGGAGCACAGTCCTGTGACTAGGTGACATTTTATGTCAAAAGTGGAGGAATTGTGCAAATGTAAATAAGGTTCTCAATGAGCTGATTCCAAGTTTATCAAGAGGGAGCTTATTTGGGATGAGTCCGTTTGGGTCCCCCCCACCACTGGGGATTGGAATCCAGGGGTGCTCTACCACAGAGCTACATCCCCAGCCCTTTTTAAAATTTTATCTTGGAACAGGGTCTCACTAAATTGCTAAGGCTGTCCTCGAACCCACGATCCTCCTGCCTCCCAGGGAGCCAGGATTATAGGTGTGTGCCCAGCTGGTCCTGTCTTCTTCTAAGGTGGGTCTTCAGCAGGGCTGGCCCTCTCTCTCCTATAGGGTTCTAAAGTGTGAGGGATTCTCTCGCTGGCTTTGAAGAAGAAAACTGCCATGCTGTCAAAGGGCCAAGGAGAAGCCACATAACAGGACCTGAGAGCAGCCAATGTCAGCCAATAAGAAAACAGGGTCCTCATCATACAGCCACAAGGAAATGAAATCTACCACTCGCTGTGAGAGTCTGGAAGAGGACCTCAGTGAGTCTGCAGTCCCAGCCATCCCCCTGACCGGGAGGACTCAGCCCCAGGGCGCCTGGAGTGCTGGTCTACAGAGTGGTGAGCTCAGAAACATTCGGTGTGTTAAGCCACTAAATTTGTGGTAGTTTGTTACACAGCAATAGAACATAAATACAGTCAACCAAAGAGCCTCTAGATATTTCCTAAGTGACGCTGATATCACCTGGCACTTTCTGAAGGTAGCCATCTTAATGCAGTGAAGAGTGTGGGACTCCAATTAAATGATCTTGACTAACTTAGGTTTCAGAAATCTTACAGTACCTTCTCACTCACAGCATGAGTTTTACCCAGAAGGCATCCTGACGAGATGCAATCCAGCCATTCTGTTTTCTAGTCCAGACTCAGAGAGGGAGCTGTCCTCTGTCGCTCACAGAACTACTGAGCAGCAGAAGAGGAGCCGGAGCCCAGGGCCTCCACTTCTTGGCTGGTCCTTGGGCATCTTTCAGGTGGTCTCTTTTTACAGATAGTAGCAGCTGGACAGGACTGTAAAGGGGGAAAGAGGAAGAGTCTCTCTTCTCTCTGCTACTTCATTAAAATGCCTACAAAACGAATACTGCATGTTTTAGAATGTGGGGTTTAAAGCAGATACAGTCATGTGTCGCTTAACAACCAGGATATATTCTGAGAAGTGCATTATGAAGCAATTTCATCACTGTGCAAAAATCAGAGTGCTTCAGACAAACCTAGATGGTATCACCTACGGTGCACGTAGGTCATATGGCACAGCCTATTGCCCCTCAGCTCCAGACTTGTACAGCACGTACTGACTACTGTGAGCAATTATAACACAATGGTAAGTACTCACTATAAATACATCTCCACAGGTGTTAGAGTTTGGATTTGAATGTTGCCCAGAGGCCCATGTGTTGAGGGCTTGGTCCCTGGCCTATGGCTCTGTTGGGAGGTGGGCCTAGGAGAAGCCAGGTAGGTCACAGGGGCATGCCCTCAGAGGAGACATTGAAACTCCAGGCCCTTCCTCTCTCTTTTTCATTTCCTGAGCACTATCAGGTAAGCAGCCTGCTCCACTGCACGTACCCCCTGCCATCAAATACTGCCTTGCCACAGGCCCAGAAGCAATGTGACCAACAGAGCATGGACTGAAACCATAATCAAAGTAAACTTTTTCCTTTTCTGAGTTGATTACCTCAGGTATTTTGTTACATTAACACAAAATTGACTAATACAACAGGTTTGTTTGCATCAGCATCACTATAAACAATTGAGTAATGCACTGTATTACAACACTATGACTGCTAAGACATGACTAGACAACAGGACATTTCCGTGATAATCTTCAGGAACCACCGTAATACACGTGGTCCCTCATTAACCAAAACATTAGCGGCACTTGTCTATATATATTAAAAGATAAAAGACTGGAAGCAGCACTAAAGAGGCCCATGGTAACTAGAGCACAAAACTACTATATTATAATAATGTCTCCCATGTCTTTAAAACAGCAGTTTTTCAACCAATGGCAACTCTAGTCCCCAGTGGTGACTGTCACTATTCAGAGGGAGGTGACATCTAGTGGGTAGAGGTCACAGAGGCTGCTAAAACTCTGGCAATGCACAGGGCAACCCCTCTGCACAGAAGGACCACACTCTTAAGCCCTGCTTGAAGGCATCAGCTTCCCCTCTTCATCCTTACTGGTCTCTCACCACTGCGAGCAGCAATGTGACTTGCCCCGACTATTCTCTTGAAGACAAAGCTCACTCTAACCCCAATAATTCTGGCTTGGGCTTTCATCATATGGGGAGGTATGGGGCTTGAACTTAAGCTAAATTATTTTTTTACCTCTTCTTTTCAGCAAGTAACAGCATAGTTCTAATAGCACAGACCCGTCTGAACAGCACAATGTTATTTTTGATAGAGGAAATCCAATCAGTATTACAGAGACCTAATTTTAATAAAGGTTTTATACACTGATCAAAATGAGGTGACTAGTGAGGGGCTAGTGGAACATGAGTGTGCAGAACACACAGCTGAGAACCACTGCTTGGTCTAAACCACTGGCAGAAAATATCACACGGACATGGCTCAAGTGAGGAAGGTGTCAAAACAACAGGAAGTGGCAGTGACTGGTGATCCAGAGAGCACAGCTTTGTCTGAGAAGGCGAATGTCTTCCCCACTCCAGCCAACTGCTGCCATGCGGGAATGCAGGCCCAACACAGCCAGATTCTTGAGTTTTCCAAGAAAACTTGGATATGTGGAGTTGTATATGAAACCACTCAATTTTAATATGGTGGCTTATAGAATTAAAAAATTTTGTGAGTCCAACATCTTGGACCACCTCTCTGAAATCAATGATCTGGAAATTACAAGGTCAAATGAAGAGACTCCAAATGGGCTGAATCAGAACAAGCTGCACTTCAGATAGAGGCCAAGAGACACCTGGAGAGAGTTAAATAATAAGGCCTTAGATAAGGCCAGGAAGTTTCAAGGGGGCTGCTAGTAATATCCTTGTCATCATCACCACAATAATAATGATAAATCAAAACAACAGCATTTATATTGGACTGTGTTTCCAGCACTGTCCTAAACACCTCATGTATGAACATATGAAATTTTCCCAGCAACCCTGTGAGGTAGGTATTGTTATCAGTCTCATCTCAAAGATGAAGAAAATAAGATAAGACAGCTTAAATAACTTGCCTAAGGCCACACAGCTGGAGTTCAGATTTGAACCCAGGCAGGCTACATGCAGCCCATGCTCCTAACCACCGACCTGCAAATTCTCATCCTTATGACTGCAGGCATTTAGTTACACATCTCTCATCAACTGCATGAACAGATAAACTACGTTTCATCAACCTAAGTTCTTAATGGCAACACCTAGACAAAAAAGACTAAATGAATTTTCTAAAAGACTAAAAAAGTACTCTGCCTAAACATGTATAGAACAGAAAGCACTTTTAAAGATAAAAATGCTATCCCCTGCTCTCTAGAAATTATGCTGGCTCCACAGGATTCAGTCCCTGTTAGTTAGAGTTTGGGCGTCTGCTTACATAAGAGCACTGACAGACAACGCAGATGTTGCACATTGGCATTTATGTGAAAAGGCACACAAGCCTGCTGACCAGGCCCTCCAAACAGAGCAGCCAACAATCCTAAGGCTAACCGAAGATTTATGGTATGAATTTGTCCCACACAAGGCAGCACCATTACTAAAATTCCTTAAACATGTGTATTCAAAATCTATAGTAACTCAGCAAGCAAAATTATACTTCAAAGTAACTTGTATGTAAATTAATTTCACATTTCACTTCACTTTAAAACAAGGGACCTTGTTAAAGCTAATTCAAGGAAACGGGTAGTTGTGAGTTAAATTAAAAAATGAAAAGCCAATTTTCACTTTAACAGGAGCTCTGCTATTTGCTCTTCTTCATAAACTGTATTTTCCATTTCAGAATCAAATGTCTTCAGGAAAGAATGAGTTCTGTTGATTCTTATAGGTCAAAAATCAGTCCAGTGTTATAAACACGTACAGATTTTTATTTAGGGATGAAAAGAAACTTAAGAGTATTTTAAATGCCATTTCTCCCAAATGGGCTTAGAAATCCAAACAAAATCTAATTTTTAACTTTTAAACTGTTGAGAAAAGGCGCTATGCACATACAGAAGCATAAATACAGATTAACAAGTGAATTTAACAAGATACTAAAATATAATGCACATGTGTTAGCAATCATTTGGAAGCACTAAATATATCAGTACTAATCCACGTCCCTTTAATATATGCTACAGACTTAAACATTTATATTTCCTACTTCTTTCCAGTAAATAATACTGTTCCCAAAAAAAGTTTTTTATTGAAGCAAGAATCTTAGAACGCAGCGCAAAAATGCATAAATCAGAGTGGTATCCCCAGGGGGATAGATACACATCCTCATTTGGTTTTGTAACTTAAGAGCAAACAAACAAGCCTTAGCAACAACAAAACCAAAGGATTCTTTATGTAAGCAGTTTAGATTTTAATCGTTTAAAGTGTTAAAAATAAATAGGAAAAGACCACCTAAAGTATTATGCAGAGAAATTTTACTTGCAACTAATCTACTGTTTGCTTTAGGAAAGAATGAAGTTCAAATAATATTACCAATGTCAATATAACAAAAATCTGGTCATTACAAACAGCAGTCAATGGCCTACTCGCTTAATACAATATTGGTAATGGCTGAATTCCAGTATAACAAAAGAGAGAAACCTAGCCTAGACGTCTACTGGAGTTCACTGTAACGGGATTTGAGCTATAATTAAATTTGATTAGTTTGGTTCAAACCTCAAGTTCAAAAGAATTATCAGCATGAATGGATGAAAAGCCCTTTTACACGGGCATTTTGAAAATATGAAAAGGGCTGACACAGCAAGCATCAAAGACTTTAAAAGCAATTGACCCTTCCCAGAGCAAAGGAGAAATGCTAACAGCTGAACCTCAGATGCTGCGTACAAAGAAAATAAAGTTCCAGATGGTTCAAAAGCCTGGTAGTTTATTAAATATTAAATACTATTATTTTTTAACTGGGTTTTCCCAGGGACAACTAAATGTGTCATCTACAAAACGTGAAAAAGGAGTCCAATTCTACCCCTGAAAATCTGAAGCAAATAAATACTCTCTTTTTCAAAATCCACCAGCAGCACGAGAAAGCTGCTCAAGGAGAGTACACATTATACTCCCAAGGAGTCAACGACAACCAAATAAGCATGATATTGAATTAAAAAAAAAAAAAAAAAACCTATCACCTAACAGTTCACAGAATTGAATATAGTATCATTTAAAGACATTTAACTCTTGCTCTATAAAAATGTTCACACGCGTGTGTGCACACGCACACACACACACACACATTTATACCCCTTGAATCACATTACATGTTTGGCATATCAGAAAGGAAGAAAAACAAAGTCAACCTGCTTGCAAATGTGGACTATAGAAATGAGTTAGTGACCGAGAGCCAACACAGATCTTAGAAGCAGTTAAAAAGTACTAGAGGACTTTACAATCAAGTTTGCTGTATTAAGTACATATAATACATATGAAAAAATGGGCATACAGATTCATGCAAATTAACTATTCATATAAATGTCCAAGCATATATATATATACATATGTATATATAGCATATAAGGCAGTAAGTGTATATATGTGTATGTGTGTACAGTCATGTGTGCACACACATACACAACCAATGGCCCCTTTTCAACAAAGTAAAGCTGGTTAACTCCATTTATATCCCCTGAATTCTTACAGGGCACCTCTCAATGAGCTTTTAGGTTATGATTCTCCCTTGTTACTGGGGTGCAGACAGGGCAGAGACAGTTTCATAAGATGGAAACATTCTGTGCCAAATGAAACAGGTGTGAGGTATCTCAGAGATGAAAGCAATTCTCCAAGTAACAATGTCATCCAGTAATGCTCTTTTGACGTGTACAATTTTGCTGTTCCTCTCTGAGATTTCACACAAAGCACAGTGTTTGTAATCTTTCCTAACAATGATGAGGAGTCTGACTGGAGCTCGTTTCTAGTGGTTTTTAGCTGATTTGTGCTGATTCAACAGTGATCTCACTTAAAATGGTAAGAAATCCAGCCGGAGCAGTCTGGCTGATTAAATGCTCTTTTATTAAAGCATTTTCCTTACAAGTAAGATCATTCTTTTTTTAAAAAATATTTTTTAGTTTTAGATGGACACAATACCTTATTTTATTTAATTACTTTTATGTTGTGCTGAGGATCAAACCCATGGTAGGCAAGTGCTCTACCACTACAAAGCCAGCCCAAGCAAAATCATTCTTAATATGATCTTTTATTTTGAAAACTATTTCAACTTTAAAATAATTCAATGTAATATCTTACCAAAAAAAAAAAAAAATTTCATGAAGAAATCAATCATATTGTTTTCCTTTTTGTTCATTAAAAGTATCATGCTGAAGGTGACAAAGACATGTCTTTCAGGAATCATTACATTAAAAAAATTATGACTTACCAAAGAAACTTTCACTAGAGAAGATTAACAACTAATATCAACAGCTTTTTAAATATTTTTTAGTTGGCAATGACCTTCGTTTATTTTTATGTGGTGCTGAGAATTGAACCCAGTGCCTCACATGTACTAGGCAAGCGCTCTGCCACTGAGCCATAACCCCAGCCCTATCAACAGTTTTTGTAATAATATTGAACATGTTTCATTTTTCTGATTCATCTCTTTAATGGTTGTAGAATTTATATTTCAAAACAGAGCACTGAATTTTTTTTTTTAAGTGCTGGTGATCAAACCCAGGGCCTTGCAAGCGCTCTACTACTGAGCAACACCCTCAGCTCCACAAGAAAAGCTTGTATCTGAACTTGGTACTGCCTAGTCCAATGTTTCTTATACTTCAACATTCATCAGAATCACCTGGAAGATATAAAACACAAATCTGAGCCCTATTTCGGAGATTGATTCAGAAGACCTAGGGTAGTCTTCGAATTTAGTCTCTGACAAGTTCCCAGGTAATGCTGCTGCTATTGGTCCAGGCATTACACTTTGAAAACTAGTAAGCTAGTTGATATTTTCATTCTCTGGAAAGACTTTTTCTTAAAGAGAAGTTGACATAAAGGAAGTCTATTGCAAGCAGAGCCCCAGTCTTAGAGACTACCTAGTTCAGGATTCAGCAAACTTTTTTTCTGTGAAGAGCCAGACAATAAATAGTTTACATTATTGCGAGCCATACAGTCTCTGTCACAACTACTTAACCATGGTATTTAGTGTGAGGGTAGGCAGACAAATGAAAGAGTGATTGAATGTCAATAAGCTTCGTTACAAAAACGAGGGTCTCAGAGGCTGGGGATGTAGCTCAATTGGTAAGAGTGCTTACCTCGCAAGCACAAGGCCCTGGGTTCGATCCCCAGCACCGCCACAAAAAAAAAAAAAAAAAAAATGAGGTCTGGTCTGAATTCGGCCCACAGATCATAGTTAGCAACCATTTTCAAATGAGGAAATCAATGCCCAGAATGACTGAAAAACTTCAGAAGGCATAAGACAGTAGACTGCATAATCACAAATAAGACCTGCAGTGCTCTGATGTCTGATTGTAGCAAAAAGACCACTGTTACAGTAACATTTGATGAGGGAAACTACAATGGAATGCATGGTAAAACCTCAGTAGTCTAATAAAAAGAAAAGATGACTTTACTCAACAAAACAGTATCTCA
This sequence comes from Sciurus vulgaris, assembly GCF_902686455.1. Lineage (NCBI taxonomy): Eukaryota > Metazoa > Chordata > Mammalia > Rodentia > Sciuridae > Sciurus > Sciurus vulgaris. The sequence goes on along the minus strand of NC_136477.1, from coordinate 61,633,224 downwards.
TTGGAATTAACACATTATTATTTCTGATATTACTTCTAAAAAGAAGGCTTACGGAGTCAGAGGCTCTCACCACGGGGCTTGCCTGCATCCTACACCAGGCTGGGGCAGGGTCCGCACCCCACCTTCTAATCCCGGAGCGTGGAAAACAGGACTCGAGGATTTTTTGTTCTAACCTTCTTGGTCTTACCTTTCTCAGTCCATCTCCCATTAATTTGATGCCATTCCTTACATAAAGTCTTCCCAATACTAAAATTGTTTCACATTGCAGCCAAAAGAAGCATAAATTGGGATTTAAGAAAAAAACAATGATTTTGTTTATTTTTTGTCTATTAGGTTTGATCTTAATTCTAGTTATTAAACAATGTTAAACAAATATTTAATAACAAAATCAAACATTTCTTTTTTAAAACATGTTTATCTTAACCTTGTAAATATCAAAAAAATATACAACCATATATATACATAGAGAATTTTGTATGTGTGCACATGTATACAAACATAAGCACATGCATATACACACATAAACACATAATCTTCATGTTTTCACAGTTGCCTAAGCTTTTATTCTTAAGACCAGTATTTAAATAATATATTCAGCAATGGATAAGGTAATCTCTATGTACTGCTTTATAACTAGGTTATGCCACTTTATTTTTAAAATAAAGCTAATGCATACACATTAGGAAAACGAAAATATGCCAGCTTTGACTATCAAACACAAACTTTTTTCTAAAGTAGATGTAGTCAAAATGTGCATATCCCAATTCAGGATAAGAATGATGAGTCCTAAATCTGAAACAAAGTTTTGAACATGTTTGATGTATCCTGAAGCATGCATGAAAAAACATCTGTTATTTACAGATCAAAGCAACTCCGAGTATCCTAAAACAACTAGAGTGAAAAATGCCCAAATCTAATTTCATCCCTGTCCACACGCTTCTTTGAACTAATAATTCAGAGGATTGGTCAGTATGTTTAACTAATTAACATGCTTAATGCTTGCCAATTTTGATGGCTCTAATTCTTTATTTTAAGAAGCAGAATATAAATAATAGTTTTTATAACACATGGAAAAGCAAATTTGAGAAAAGTTAAGACTAGTCCCAGTTGACAAAGTCATGTGTAATGAACATTGCCTCAAAAAGCCCCATAATGTAAGGGACTCCTACTTAAATACTCTCTAAACTGTGAAATGGGCTATAAGTTATTCAGGAGTTTTGATTGGATGAGACTAATTCAATAACTTTTTATTCTGCATCCAACCATTCTTTGTAAGACTTGGCTTATATCTAACTTTACCTCAATATAAAGAATCACAGTAGGCTAGAGCGCCGGCGGTGACCGAGGCGACAGCGGTGACCCAGTGAGAGGAAGGCGGGGACGACAGCAGATCGCTGTCCTCGGGGCTTGGGTTGGAGCTGGAAATTTAAAATAGTTTGGAGTCAACACTGATTCCAACCATGGGTTTGTCAGCCTCTACTCCTGCTGTTACAGTTCAGACCTCAAAAGCTTCAGATCATCAGGCAGCATCACCACCTTCAGGATGCCCAATGCATGAAGGGAAAATGAAAGGCTGTCCAATGAGTGCGGAACCCTCTGCTCAAACCTGTGAGAGCAAAACACACTCTGTGCCTGCCCACCAAGATCGTGCATATGAGTATGTGGAGTGTCCTGTTACAGGCGCTGCTGCTAAGAATAAGGAGAACCTGGATCCTTCAAATCTGATGCCACCACCTAATCAAACACCAGCCTCCAGATCAGCCCTTTCCTTTGTCTACCGTCAGAGAGGAAGTCATCCATTCCACGAGCAGATTCAGAGAAAAAAGTGGGTTTATCCTTCTGAACAGATATTCTGGAATGCAATGTTGAGGAAAGGGTGGAAGTGGAAGGATGAGGATATTAGTCAGAAAGATATGTATAATATCATTAGAATTCACAATCAGAACAAGGAACAGGCTTGGAAGGAGATTTTGAAGTGGGAAGCTCTTCATGCTGCGGAGCGTCCCTGTGGTCCATCATTGATCCGATTTGGAGGGAAAGCAAAAGAGTATTCACCAAGGGCAAGAATTTGTTCCTGGATGGGGTACGAGTTGCCCTTTGACAGGCATGATTGGATCATCAACCGCTGTGGCACGGAAGTTAGATATGTGATAGATTACTACGATGGTGGCGAAGTCAACAAGGACTACCAGTTCACCATCCTGGATGTCCCGCCCTGCCTTGGATTCGCTCTCAGCAGTATGGGACAGAATGAAAGTTGCTTGGTGGCACTGGACATCATAACCACTGTTTTGTTTGTGATGCAAAGTATAAACTATTTTTTTTCTGAGAGATACATTAAAACTATTTTCCCAAACTGAATTGCACTCACAATGTAATGGGACCTTCAAGTGGGTAATCACACTTCATCCTCCACTTAGCAAAGGACCCTTGCTCCATTCAGTTTTGAGCTGCATTTGCCTTGCAGTTTTTACAGATCGTTCTAAGTTTTTTCTCTCATTTGGTTTAAGTGGGAAGCAAGTCCCTCAGTTTGTCCCTTAGCTGCAATATTGCCTGTGTATTTCATCTAGAAAAGTCTGAAAAAGAGTTCTTAGAAAGTGAAGAAAGCTGCTTTTTTCTTATTGTTTTCTCAGGAATATTTGAGAGGTAAAACCTGAAAGCCAGTGCACTGCTCATGAACTTTTACCTGGTCAAACCTTTAACTAAAATCATTTATTATAGATAAGCAATATCTTTTTTATAAAAGACTATTATTCTGAAGTCCCTACAATTTAGTCGAGACCCTGAAAAATGCAAAGCCATAGCCTTGCACTCAGCAAGACTAAGGCATGTATTGGCTCTCTAAATTCTCATTTATATGCATTTTTCAGATTGGGCCTTGTTAAAGAAGTTTCAACTCACCATGAGGTGCTGATGCAAATACTTTGAAACATATATTTTAATTTTTAAAATACTTTCCTATTGTTCTGATATGTAACTCTGCTCCCCCAAAATAGGTCTCTTCATTGTCCCTAGAATTTCAAATATTCCAACTTTGAGTCCCATTCCTTCCTCCATTGGAAGCCTTCCCCCTGGTTGAGCTAATCCAGATTTAGAAATCTGGCTCAAGTCACAGTGCCAGTGATTATACTTAGCTGAGTATTAACATTCATAAGAAGAGTTTTTCTCACATGTAGTATGTTTGCATCAATTCACTGTCTCAATTTTTATGTTCTCAGAAAGCTTTAAGCTTGCTGTTGAAATTTCTTGTATCAATAACCCAAAAACTGTTTGTTCTAATTATAGCAGCATGTTACAAGTGACTGTTTTTAAAAGTGTTAATATTAAATCCTTTAATTTATCCTGAATACTGTATTGTTAAATTAGTGGATGGAATTAGCAGTCTATGAGTGATTAATTTGGTATGGATTTCTTGGGTGTGCCAGTTTTGTGTGGAGTTTCAAGAATCCATCAAGCTTAAGTTCTACATGTCAGAATATTTGTACATTTTTAAATAAAGCTGATAGTTAACAAAAAAAAAAAAAAAAAAAAAAAAAAAAGAATCACAGTAAAGTACTCCTGATAAAAGGTTAACTTCTTTTGTTTGGATTGCAATGAGAAAAAATTCATTCAAGATCATCTAAGTGAAATTCCATACCTAAGAGACAAGGGCAAAATGTATGCCTTTACTATCCACACATTTGAGTCCAGGGCCACATTTCTTACAAGATTCTCCTAACAGTTACTTGTAAGAATCAATGAAAAATCCATAAGAAACAGGCTACTAAGTCTTTAACAGTGTTAGTTCGCTAATACCACCAAGATGGGGAGAAGGGGCAACTGATACCAAGTGGATTTTTTTTTTAAGTTTTTCTACTCCATATGGATAATCTAAGATGACCCATTCCTACAATTTGTGTAAGAACAATACAACAGGGCATTTCAAACAAATTCCACTTTGTCTACTCTACTTTTTTACTCTAACTTAAGTCAGAGTTAACACACACATCCTGGGGTTGAAGTCCCAACCCCATAGGAGTTCAGAACATGTAATCATGTGATTCCAGGCAGGACATCAAAGCTGAGCGTTTTGGTATCTTTGCCTTATCCACAGAAGTTAGGTGAATGTCAAGGTATTTTACTATGTGACTGTGTACCAAAAATAAATTTTAAAAATACAACCTACCTATGTAGGTACCCAACCTATGTAAAGAAACAATGCTAACTACATTATAAATCAAAGTTAGTCAAAGAACTGACCTAATTTACTGATGTATACAAATTAATTTGCAAGCAAACAGGCATCCTTGGAAAAACAGAAGAAAAATGTGAAAGACACTTAAATTTGGGAATGCTTTTAGGGTGGGGGAGTGGAGGAGGATAATTACTCGTTTTAGGGAAAAAAAATGGAAGACATATATATTTGAAGACATGTTTTTAGAAATCCCGTCCTATCCGTATAAAGAAAAAGGGAAGTGTCTTAGAAAATCAAAAACACTATCCTTCAAGATAGATGTTTAAAAACATGAAACCAGATACTGCCTAGACCATGGTAAAGAACCAGTACATACCTGTTCCAGAAAAAGACCCCACGAATATGATCAACCAGAGAAGATGCAAAAGAATTTCAGTGGAGAAAAGGCAATCTCTTCAATAAATGCTGTTGGAAAACTGGACACCCACATGCAAAATAATAAACCTTGACTTGTAAACCTCTCCCCTTAAATAAAAATCAACTCAATGTGGATTATAACTATAAATGTAAAAGATAAAAACCATTAGAAGAAAACAGAACCTTCAGGACTTGAGAGTTATGCAAAGAGCCCTTATACATGTACCAGAGTACCATTCATAAAAGAAAAATATTGATAAAATGAATCTTATCAAAATTCAAAACTTGTACTTTGCAAATAATACTGTTCATAGAATGAAATCACAAGCTACAGATTACCAGGAGGTATCTGTAAGTCACATAAGTGACGAGGACTAGTAAAGTAACATAAAGAACTTTTGAAATTCCATAGTAAGAATAAACAACCCGTTAAAAAATGGGCAAAAAACCTGCAGGGATACTTTACCAAAAAAGATGCGAGGATGGCAAACGAGCTATGAAAAGTTATTCAGCATCATCAGCCACTGGGGAAATGAGGGTAAACCACTATGGGATACGAGTCACAGTACCAGAATGGCTCAAATAAAAACTCCAACACATAGGCACAATAGCCAAACTACCCGGGCCCATCAACAATGAATGGACACAAAACATAGTTGGCACACACAACAGAATATCATTTAGCCACAGAAGGAATGAAGGTCTGATACATGCCATAATGTGGATAAACTCTGAAAATATTATGTCAGGTGAAATAACCAGACACAAAAGGACAAGTATTATATGACTCAATTATATGAATTATTGAGAATAGGCAAACTCAGAAAAAGACACCAGACTAGGAGTTACTAAAAGCTGCTTAGTGAGTACGATTTCTATTTGGGGTGATGAAAAGGTTTTGGTAATAGTGGTGATGGTTGTGAAACAGGGACCCCATGGAAATCAGGATCACTTTTAAGGGATTAAAACTTCTTAAATGTCCACCAAAGGAAGCCAGGCACGGTAGCACATGCCTGTTATCCCAGAAGCTCAGGAGGCTGAGGGAGAAGTATCACAAGTCCGAAGACAGCCTCAGCAATTTTAGTGAGGACCTAAGCAACTCTGAGAGACTTTGTCTCTAAATAAAATATTTAAAAGGTCTGGGGATGTGGCTAAATGGTTAAGCACCTCTGGGTTCAATCCCCAGTACAAAAAAACACTTCTCAAAGTAAATTAAGTAGCCAAATTAGCACAGTCTTATGGGGTTAAGAGCCATGCCAAAAAATCAGAGGAGTTGAAAAGTGAACCAATCCTGCCAGGTACTATGGCACACGCCTGTAATCTCAGAGACTGGGGAAGCTGAGGCAGGAGGATGCAAGATCAAGGCCAGCCTCCGCGATTTAGTAAAACCCTGTCTCAAAATAAAAAACCAAAAGAACTGGGATGGAGCTCAGTAAAACATCCCTTGGGTTCAATCCCCAATATCAAAAAAAGTAAGACTAAAAAATGAAAGGGAACCAATCTTCAAGGCTGCGGGAGTAAGAACGCTCCAGGAGCTGGGAAGGCTGAGCTAACGTCTCAGCTTCTGGCATCATGTGGTCAGCAGAAACACTGAGCAGCTAGAGCCAGACAACGCAAAATCACCAAAGGCCACTGAGACATAAAAATGGTCTGCCCCATTCTGAAGATAATTTCAGAAACCTTCCCAGGTGATAAAAGGCAATTACAGGTGGTGAGTGACAATCAGGTGCACAGACTAGTCACCCACAGTCACCTTTACTTACTAGTACAGTACAGGGTACACACACCCCTAGCCGGAGACAAGATGGTGATAAGGCCTGCGCGACATAAAGCAGCAGGATGAGGAGGAGCGCAGGTGCGACTGAAATCCCACCTCCACGTGTGATGACAGACCAGGTTCCGGCCGACCCACAGAAGCCACCAAAGCTGCACACCTCTGCCTCTGCCTGAGCCAGCCTGGCACTTTTGTCTCCCTTCTGTCTCAAACAAATGCCCCCAGTAAGCAGCCCTGTCCTTTCTCAGTGTGCCTCTGCCCGATTCTTCTGGTAGGGAGCACAAGAACCCACGGAGCAGACAACAGCTGCACAAGTTCATGGACATAACTAGTGACACTGACATTTACACTTTAGATAGTTAAAATGGCAATTGCATGTGTTCCTATTTCACTGTGATTTTTAAAAAATTCTTTTCCAAAAGGACTGAAAAAGCAACATAATGGTAAGGAGATGGGAACCACTTGTCATATTTTCTGGTGGGAACTTAAAATGGAACAATTGCTTTGAAATGTTTGTTTTCACTTGACCTGCAAATTTTACTCTCAGATAATATCCAAGAGCCAGTGACGACAGGTGTCCACAGAAAGATCTGTGCATGAACACTCTTACCTATCATGATACGAGTGTTGCATGAGTATGTACATTTTTCATGGCTGTACATGTATGATGTGTGCATTTAATGTACAGGAATTTATATAAAATACACCACGCAAAATACAATGGTAATCAAGGATAAAAAGTTGGTAGAGAGCCAGGCATGGTGGTGCACGCCTGTAATCCTAGCACTCCGGAGGGCTAAGGCAGGATGATGGTAATCTGAAGTCAGCCTTAGTAACTTAGCCAGACCCTGTCTCAAATTTTTAAAAAATAATAAATTTTACTTAGCTCAGTGGTAAAAGCACCCCTGAGTTCAATCCCCAGTACTGAAAACAAACAAACAAACAACAATAACAAAAAAGAGAGATGAAATAAAACCAGAATAGTGATTACTGTTTCAGCTTGGTGTTAAGCACTTCAGGGTCCATTATACTAATGTATTTACTCTGTAGGGGTCTCGAATTTTTCCATGATAAAAAATAAGTATGCAAATGAAACCTGACTAAATTCTCATTATTTAAAATTAATATACAGAAGCTCAGTCAAAGTGAATGCCATTAACAGTCTTGAATGTATCTTCTCATTTATCTCCACACCATGTAGTTTTTTGTTTCTGATTAAGCATTATTACTACATAAAGAGCTCTAAAATTTGTTTTCCTAAATTATGTCTTAGAAATCTTTCCATGTTGATTATACAGACCTATTGTTCTTTCTGACCATTATATCTCATAATATGTAACTGTCCCTTATTGATGGTTTATTTCCAGTTTTTGTTCTCATAAAACCACTATTTTCATTCAATCATTTTGAATGTGTGGGACATTCTAGATACATAATACAAATTGTAAGTACATGATTTCTGAGATGCCTAACAAAAACCCGAGAGGCTAAGGCCCACCACTTAACACTTCCTATATACAACCATCCTTAGAAAATGCCCAATGTTAACATTCAGCAGTATTCCAATGCAAAGAAATCTTCTTTTAGGTATCAAGTTTCATTTAACCAAACGATTAAAATGAAATTCAAAAAATATACCATTCATATTAACTCACTCCTAGTGATGTTCAATACTTGCTTTAAAATTTGATTCTTTAGGAGTCTATAAACATTATTTGAGCAGAAATTATAGTATAAAGATTTAGCAACCAATGTCCCATTGAGCAAAACACAGATTGAGCACCCCTAATTCAAAAATATGAAATTTGCAATGCTGAAAAAACAGAAAGTTTTTTGAATGCTGACTTGATGCTGAAAGTAGAAAATTCTATACCTGACCTCATGTGATAGACTGTAGTTGAACACAGGTGCACTAAAAATATCTTATAAAATTACTTTCTGGCTATGTGTATAAATGAAAGAAACAAATTTCATGTTTAATTTTGGGTCCCATCCCTAAGATATCTCATTATGTGTATGCAAATATTTCAAAATTCAGAAATATCTGAAACAGTTCTGGTCTCAAGCATTTCATATAAGGGATACTAAACATGCTGTCACAAGCAGAAACAAGTTACACCTAAACATAAAAAATTTTAATAAGGAATTATTTGTGTTCGTTGAAATTCTTAAGAAAAAATATTAGAAAGATTTGAAAAAGTGTTTTGAAATTATTAACACAGGACAGCAGGTGGTGGCTGGAGCTCACTGGTAGAAAGTGTGCTTAGCTTGCAGTGCAGCCCCGGGTTCAACATCCAGCACTCCCTCCCCCCAAAAATGGTAATTCATAAACATATACGCACATGTACACACGTACACACATACACTGATGCCTTCAGTGATCCTTTTATTTTTACTGGCTTCTTCGAAGGAACTGAGGAGCATGCCACAATTGTTAATCACTTGGCAATTAGGATTATCCCCTGCTAACAAACCCGAAATTCCTTTTTGTGCATAAGAAGTAAGTGAAGAAGTTCATTTTTCGTTCTTTGCATAGTCATTCCAAGTATGTTAAGCAGAGTGTTGATTTAAGTCCTTGAAGAAAATAGCAAGGGAGGTGTTTGACACTTGGAAATTCCAAAACTAGAATTCCTGTCAAGATGTTAGAGCCTGGCAGTCAGGAAACATGTTTTCAGTTGGAATTCTCATGCAGCAAATATTGCAAAATATAATCAGGTTGCTTTAAGCTTTTATTTTTTGCACTTTTTTGCAATTGACATTAGCATGTACAGTTCACTTGACCTTTCCATCTACACTGCTTCCTTCCAACAGCACATTTTAGCATTTTTTTTTTTACCCAGAGAGCAACAAGAGAAAAAACTGAATAACCAAACCTTCAAGAAATACTATAATAAACAGTAAGTTGCTTATTATTCTACAAGTGTCTTTATTAACAAAGACATGTGTTAATTATCCAGGCTTTCCCTACTTCTGAAGTAACTTTTCTGAAAATAAGGATGGCTTCCTAAACTTTAAAAAGTTAAAATAAATAAAATGTAAAAACTAGCCAGGAGGCAAAAAAGTTCTGAGTTAATAATCAAATCACCCTGTGTGCATTTATGCAAAATCACAATTTCCTACTTATGCTGCCTTGCTCAGCACCATCCCTAACTTCCTCAAAACAACCAGCAGGTGTTAAAAGCACCTACTTATGCATGATAATGATTTTATTGTGCATGATTTTCTTCTTTCTCCCCCCACTCCCAACCCTAAATTCAGGTTTATTTGAAGCAATTCAGACTTCAATGATTCTTAAGAAAAGGTTCATAAGACATCCTCCAGTCTCTGCAAAACACTACTTTTAAACAGATCTTATGATACAAACAATGTGTACTGTTCATTAGGCTGGACATTTTTATTTAAATGTGTCCAGCTACTGTGTATGATTTTTAAAAACAAACTCATAGGGAAGCAATATTAATGGATTATAAATGTAGAGAATTAAAAAACAACAATCTTTTGTATTAACATTCTTAGAAATTTGGCCCACAGATGACAGCTGACTTCAGGTACCTGCTGCCTGGCTAGTGTGGCAGAGGGGGCATGGCCCATTGCTGGCCCGTGTAATCTGCACATGCCTGCTCTGAGTCTGGAGGCCCCCAGAGAAACAGATGTCTCCTCAGAATTAAACCATTCTAAACTGAGACTTGAGAATCATGCACGTTATGTTCAAAAGTGGTAGGCTGGCAGTGGGTGTTTCTGAGTATAATACAACAGTTGTTTCTTAGCACTTATTTAAAAAAGCCATCTCCAAAAGCCAAAAGCCGAATGTTTTCTCTGATAAGTGGATGCTAATTCACAATGGGATTGGGGGGTGTCTAGGGAAGGAGAGTTACCTTTAGATTAGGTAGAGGGGAGAGAAGGGAGGAGGGGGCTTGGGGGTAGGAAGAACAGCAGAGGATGATTCAGACATTATTACCCATGTACATATTAGTATCTATACCACCAGTGGTATTCTACAGCATGTGTAACCAGAAGAATGAGAAATTATACTACATTATATATGATGTATCAAAGTGCATTCTACTGTCATGTGTAACTAATTAAAGTGAATTTTTAAAAAAGCACTTTAAACAAATTTTACTTGTAGATGGACACAATACCTTTATTTTATTTATTTAATTTTTATGTGGTACTGAAGATGAAACCCAGTGCCTCACACATGCCAGGCAAAGTGCTCTACCACTGAGCTACAAATAAAAAGCACTTTTGACAGCAGTGCCATTAACATAAACTGACAACAAGAAGGCTGAGTGGCAACACATCCCTGACCAATTACACTACGGTCAGAACCAAGGAGGGACTGGGGGCACAAGAAGGGACGCAGTAAGCTGGCTGAGAGCAGGTACAGGGAACATATCTGGCTTCTCCTCATCTTACTCAATGTCCTGGAAGGAGAGTGCCCAATAAATATCCGTCACCTGAGTGAGCGGAGGAAAGGCAAAGGAAGGGAGGGAGGAAGAGCAGACAGGTAGGGCTGGTGGCCAAGCTCAGGAGGTAATCGGGGTCTCCTGGCTCCAGGCTCAAGCAGCGCTCTTTCCACTCATCACATGCTGATTTACACATACTAGTTAGAACAATGTTTTGAGAGCAGAATAAGAAAAAAAGGAAAAGTCAAGATTGATCAATACGAAAGGAAGAAAATGTGAGAGCAGATCCTAGTCAATCATATTTTTCAGTCAGGGAAGCCAACGAACCGGGGTACACCACACACACACTCCAGGAAACACCAGCTTGGAAAGTACTCTGTAAATGCTTTCCCAGTTAACTTTTAATTGTGATAATAACAATTAAAGCCCAGGTGTCGAGAGCTATAAATAATTTGCTTCCAACAGAATACTTCTGGAGAGAGTTTAGTGCACTAGAAGAGGAATAATAATATACTGCCCCTGATTTAGCAGATAGCTTTTACTAGTTATCTTTATTTTACTAGTTTATCTTCTCCTCAGTTGTGGGGTGAATTAGGACCCATTACATAATTTGAGAACACTCTACCACAATACCAGTGTTTACCCCTAATTATAATAATAGTTCATTTGTATCAGTCAATTAAGAGAAAAATTAGGAGACAGAAAATTACAGTGTATAGTCAGATGCAGATTTTGAAATAAAGTAGAAAATTAATATTAGCTAATAAAAGGAGGAGTAAGAAATGAAGCCAGATTATCAGTCAGCTTTGCTATAGTCACAAAGCAGCCATCGAATCTCAGTGGCGTACACCAAACTTCTACTTCCCAGTCAGGTGATCTGTCAGCTACAGGCTGGTTATGGCTGCCTTCAAGGCAGTGGCTTTGGGTCCCTGTGTCTTCTCGTCCCAAGACCTCATTAAGAGAGGCCAACATGCCATTCTCAAGGCAGAAATCAGGAGCCAGAGGGCTGACAGTCACGCCTCTGAAATCTTCTGCTCAGGACTGGTACACCTCTCTCTCCTGCTTACATTCCACTAGCCAAAGCAAACACCACCACACTGGGCAACAGGACAGGTGGATGCCACCAATCATGCAAGACCCGCGAGAAGGATCATCAGGGAAGGCAGCTGTTAGATCAGTAGCATCTATCCTAGGGGGCTTCTACCTCCCATGCCTAAGCCTTCTCTCCCAACTACTGGTAAGTCTAGGACAGAACACACATCTACACTGGCAAAGGAATGAAAAAATATGGAAAAAAATCCAGGCCACCAAATACATTAGAAGATTGTAACTTGAGTCACCAAATACATTAGAAGATGGTAACCTGAGCCAGGTGTGCTGGCACATGCCTATAACCCCAACAACTCAGGAGGCTGAGGTGGGAGGATTGCAAGTTTGAAGTCAGCCTCAGCAACTTAGCAAGACTCTACTAAAAATAAAAATAAAAAGGGCTGGGGGTGTGGCTCAGTGGTTAAGCACCCCGGGTTCAATTCTGTTACCAGAATTAAAAAATAAAGAGAAGATGGTAACCTGAACTCACCTCCCTTTACCTCCTACCCTTTTCACTGTTTTGCTGCTATGGACCACAGGCCTCAAGCCTCAAGCTAAACACATGTAAAGTACAGAGGAGGGCTCTCTGGTGTACCAAGAATGGAACAGAAGCATGTGTGGTTTTATTTTCTAGGATCTGGACTAGTAGCTAAAGACCAGTTTCCTGGAACCCTGGAACAAGGACTATAAAGTAATATTTCTAGGGAAAGGCTGGCCTGCAGAGACTGATGTTCCTCAGTGATGAACAGGGGGGCAGCATACCTGTGTCTCCTGGATTCACGAGAGGCCAGGAGCAGACAAGGGCTGTAATGAGATCACAAAGAAAATATGACATCCAGGAAAGCTGAGCTTCAGAAAGACAATGATCAGCTGAGACAATGGGACTAAATCCATAACCAAACAAAGCTGCTGGAAGAGAAGAGGCCAATCTGGTCAACACATAATAAGGGAAGTTAGGGAGATTTAACTACACCAGAAAGAAGCCTTCCTGCATTTAAAAACAGGATTTTCCAAATAAACCTTACAGCAGATTAACTGAAGGAAAGAATGGGTCATGGCAAAGTTTCAAAACTGCAATCTAGAAAATCAAATGGGAAAAAAAAAAAAGAAAAAAGTAGAAAGATAGAAATAATGACAGAAAAGATGAGAGACTTGGAGCACAGCTCCAATGAGAGGAACAGCAGGGCCAGCAGAAGATGAAAAGGTGGAAGAGAGGCAATAATAGAAGATACGTCAGAAGAAGACTGGGCCCAAAGGAAGACCTCGGTCTGCATATTGGAAGAGCTCATTTTGTTCTAGAAACATACCCTATCAAACTCCTGAACTATGGAAAAAATGTGCAAGCTTGGAGGTCAAAAGAACATACCTTACAGAGGGGTAAAATCAGGGAGGCACCAGGTTTCTCACCTGCACCCTGAGGCCACCACAATGGCTCTCGGACTCTGGGAGTAAAATGGCAATGCCCAAACACCACACCTGTCACCTGTCAGGAAAGAAAGGTAGGCATATACACTCGGGAAATGTATCACCCGCATATTTCATGCAGGAAAATACCCTACGGGCTCTGATTAAAGTACAGGCCAGGGGCCGTGACACACGCCTGTAGTCCCAGCTCCTCCAGAGGGGGAGGCAGGGGGATCGCCTGAGCCTAGGAGTTGAGGGCCAGACTGGGAAAAAAGAGACCCCATCTCCTTAAATGAAATAGAAGAGAGACCAGAGAATAACAGTAAGAAATAAATCTTGTATATATACTCACACTTGCTTTTTCTCTATATACAGTTTCAATATCTGTACTGTTTTCACTGAATCCATCCACTATAAGAACACCAAAATGCTGCCAAATAAAATTATAAACCTAATTCTAGGAAGTCATTCACTGTAAGGTATATTCTCAATTTCAGAGATGCTAAAATGCAAACAAAAAATGTGTTTTAAAATGATCAATTATAGGAATATACTACATAAGATGGCGTGTGTGCATATTTTTTTTATTTAAATGAGCAAAGATTAACCATCTGGCAGCATGTAATGAATTCTAAATAAGAATACTTGAGATATGTCAGACATACGTAAGTGGTAACTATTATACGAATGGCGGTGACTGAATTGCAGGTATTACTATCTCAGCAATAGGGAAGAATTGGGAGAAGGGACACCTAGAGGATGAGTAAAAAAATCCTCTACGTCTCAGCTGAGTGGGGGAGAGGGGCAGAAGAGGAAGGAAGTGAAAGCACTCCAAAGCTCTCACCTGCATGTGGAGGGGCACAAGCAGAGCCACGGGGACCAATCACAGCAAAGTCAAATTGTAGGGTGTGTCACTGGTACCTTATTTTAAAATAATGAATAGCACATGAATGTTTCTAATTATGAATACAGGGAAAGAAAACATAATCACTAGAGGAATCAAAATGTACAGAATTTCCAAAGTAACAAGAATTTTTAAAAAAGGAATCCAAAATAACTTGATCAAACCAGAAAAATTAAGAAACTAAAATATATAGCAAATAAAGCAAAATTAAAGATTTATACAACACATGAAGAAAATTAATTACTCCATTAAAAGACCTAGTTATACTTTATTTAAAAAGAAAAATGAAAAAGTGATGAATATTAAAAATAAACAGATATGCATAGAAATTAGGTTAAAAAGGTTTAAATGACTAAGATTTTTTTTTTTTTTAAAAAGGATATTAGGTAAGGATAAAAGCCATGATCTATGAAGTATGTCACAAACCCATACTCAATGAACTTCCCCCGCAAAAAAGGCTAAATGATTCAAGAAATGAAGCGAGAGGGATGCCCGCTGTCAGCAAGTCTTCACTCCTGAAAGGGGCTGGTGTCCACAGCCAGCAGGAGGGCGGACCATTTTGTAGAAACATGGGAAAAGGAAGGCAGGGGGGAGAAAGGAAAGAGCCCCTCCTACTCTTGACACATGACTTTTGTCTTGGAAAATGCCACGGTTTCTACTCACACAGCTGTGAATTTAATCAGAAAATTGAGCAATGTCACTGGTCACAAAGAAAATTTAATACTCAATACATTTTAAAGTGTTCTGTCAATTAAATCCTTAAAAAAAGTATATGGGGTGAGGGTCCATTCACAATGGTAATATAAGCTAGAAAGTATCTAGAATTCACTAAGAGTAGCACATGACCAATGATATATTAAATATATAATATTAAATCATATCGAGACAGAAAACAAGCTCTGAAAAATAAAATGGAGAAACTACACTGCATTCTTATTAGTTCTCCCAAGATGAATATATACATTTAATATTCTTTCATTCAGAAAAGCTCACTCTTTTAATCCTATATTAATCCTAGTACTTCTATGCAAAAATAAATGCCCAGGCATGGCCAAGAATATTTTGAAAAAAAGAAGGAAGAGAAGGGAATGGAAAGTGGAGGCAGATTCAGGTTGAGTTATCAAAACATACTATAATTCTAATCAAATCAATACCTTAGTAGCCTAAAAGTAAATTAAAACTACTAACATAGGCAAATAAATCTGAATATATGTGAGAATTTAATTTACAAAAAAGTAGGTAAAGAAGCTGACATAATCAATGACAACAGAATAAAATGGGGCCCTCTCTACTCCAGGTAAATATAAAACAATTTGTTTTGACAAGAAAAACACTTGCCAAGAAAAGAAATACATAACCGAACATATAAATATTCTATAGGTAAGGAAGACCTTAAGTCTAGAAGCTAAACTGGAGAAGAAAAACATATCCAACTATATTAGTCTGTAACCCCAGCTACTTGGGAGGCTGAGGCAGGAGGACCACAAGTAGAAGGTTAATCTTAGCAACTTAGCAATACCCTGAATCAAAACAAAAAGTAAAAACTGAGGGTGTAGCTCAGTGGTGAAGCACTCTGGATTCAATCCCCAGTACCACCAAATTAAAAAAAAAAAAAAAAAAAAAAAGTTACATTTCTATAGCAAACAACAAACAAAACACAACGGAGACTTAATAATTACAAAAAACTATTATGAACTCATAAGATGAACACCCAGGGGTAAAGAACAAGTCACAGGAAAAGAGCAAATTCACAGAACAAATCACAGTGGTGGATGTTGCCAACTGAACTACCAGTGAGGTGTCATATTAGATAGGTAAAAGTATCTAATATATCCCTTGCAAGCAGGCACAGAAGGAAAAGGCCTTCTCACACACTGTTTATACACCTGCGAACTGCTAACTTTTAAAGAATGGACTCCAGAAATGTCTATTTTCAAAACATATCTTTAGATTCAATAATCTCACTCTAGAAGAATATACCATAGAAATAAAGCATCATAAGGATATTCAAAATGTTTACTGCAACACTGTTCACACTGACTAACCTAGAAACAAATGTCATTAATGGGGAAACAGCTGGATACAGTAAAATAACAAAACTCTACCACAAATAAGCATAAGAATGTATTAGAACTATAACAGTTGACATGAGGATTTGAACGGATACTGTTGAGAAAAACATGTATAATGTAAAGCCCCTTTTATAAAGCAGAAAATAAAAACTATTCATATGATTATGACAGTATGGAAGCAAATATAAAAAGATACACACAGTGCCAGGCATGGGTGGCACACTGCCTATCATCCCAGTGACTTGGGAGGCTGAGGTACAAGGATCACAAGTTCAAGGCCAGACTCAGCAATTTAGGAAGGCCCTAAGCAATTTAGCGAGACCCTGTCTCAAATTTTTAATTAATTAATTATTAAAAAGGGGGCTGTGGCTCAGTGGTTAAACACACCTGGATTTAATCCCCAAAACAAAAAAAAAAATTATGATGAAAGGATACATACAAATACATGCACACATATTAGGTTGTTAATCTGGACTATGGGAAGTAAAAAAGAGGAGAGGAAGTTGAGCAATGAAGTAAAAGGAAAAGCAAAAATCCCAACTCATGGCACATATGGTTTTAATCATCTTTAGACAATTTTTTAGAAATTAATATATATGACTGTATTTTTAAACAGACATCATTAGAAACAATTGTTTTGGCAGCATAGGACATTAAACCCAAAGGCTGCACCTGCTAAGCAGGCATTCTACCATTATGCCACATCCCCAGCCCCTTTTATTTTGAGACAGGGTCTTGCTAAGTTGCCCAGACTGACTGTGAACTTGCCATCCTCCTGCCTCAGCTTCCTGAATAGCTGGGTTTACAGACATTTACTACCACGCCTGGCAAGACATTGTAAAACTTAAAAAGAAAAAAGGAACTAGAAAATTTTACTGGGCATGTTAAGTCTGTTACATAGAAATAATAATTTGGCATTTATCCTGTGTCATCTTGGAAACTGAGTGCCTGTCACAATGGTGAGCAAATTACAAGTGTTCAAAAACGTTTTATACTAAAGAAGTGGGGGGAGGGCTGGAGATATAGCTCAGTTGGTAGCGTGCTTGCCTCGTAAGCACAAGGCCCTGGGTTCAATCCCTAGTACCTAAAAAAAAAAAAAAAAAAAAAGAGAGAGAGAAGTTGGAGGAAGAGGGAGGAGACCAGGGTTCCTTGGAGCAGTACAGGATACTTACAAGATGAGCCTGGAGCAGCCTGGAGCAGCCTGCAGTGCCAGAGTAAGGAAGTAGGAAGAGGCAGTGAAACCCCCACCCACACTGATCAGGGGATAAATCAAGGGGACAAAAAGTGCCAGCTGAAAATGAACCCGAATGCCAAAACTAGAATAAATTAAACAAAAAAATCAATAAAGTAGCACTGGATCACAACCCAAGCACAAAACAAATATCCACGAATCCATACTGCCATGACAAATACCTGAATAAATGAATATACTTTAGAGAAGGAACATTCCACACTGAAGAATTCCAAATAATGATGCCTGGAGACACACAAGGTATGGCATAACGTGCCCTCCTGAAGGGGGCACTGTGCACACAGTGACTTCCTTCTACAGGTAACAGGATGGCCAGTAGAGAACAGCAACTTGACATACACTACCTTAGCCAGGTGAAACCATGTACCCCAACACCAGTCTAACCATGAGAAAAACATCCGCCAAATCCCAAAACACTGTCTGCACCATACCTGACCAGTCTTCCTCCAAATCATCAAGGTCACTAAAATTAAGTAAAGCTTCCGAAGTTTCTCAGAGCCTCCATATATGACAACTAAGTGAAATGTGATGCTGAGTGAGATGCTACAAAAGAAAAAACACAGGTAAAAACTAAAGAAATCCAAAAAAAGTATGGACTTCTGCTGATAACAACATATTGGTATAGGCTCACTAATTGTAACTAATGTACCTAACAAATGGAAGCTATTAATAACAGAATAAAGTCCACATGGAATATATGGTAATGCTTATGAATTCGGCAATAATTTTACAAATTAAGACCATTCTAAAAAAATAAGCTTATTTTTTTTTTTGATATGGGGACTTGAACCCAGGGTTGCTTAACCACTGAGCCACATCCCCAGGTTCTCACAAAGTTGCTTAGGGTTTTTGCTAAATTGCTGAAGCTGGCTTTCAACTTGGGATCCTCCTGCCTCAGCCTCCCCAGCTGCTAGAATTCCAGGCATGTGCTTATTTTTTTTTTAAAAAAAGGATTCAACTATCTTCGACTTTATTTGCATTTTGGAGCACAATTATAATTAGAAAAATTCACATATTCTCTTTTCAAAGTAAGAAAGATGAAGTCTCTCAAAAATTAAAAATCCAGAAGCCTAGGAATCAGCATTTTACTGCCCCTATGGAAAATATTCTAAATGAGAAAGCAGATTATGTCCTAATCTTTATTTTGTAACCACTGAAACATTTTAATTAAATAGTTTCTTTTTAAAAAAATTAGGGACATAAGCTAAACCTAGAAATGCTAACAAATGAATTTTTAAAATGACTAAAGATTGAATAGCTATTTATAATAGTACTCAGAATGGAAAAACTTATTTTGTGAGACTAAAGATATAAAAACTGAAAGAATAGTTAAGACTCATTTAAAATGAGGTTCTTGGGGCTGGAGTTGTAGCTCGGTGGTAGAGTGCTTGCCTGGCATGTGTGAGGCCCTGGGTTCAATACTCAGCACCACATATAAATAAAGGATACTCCTGCCTCGGCCTCCCAAGTTGCCAAGATTATAGGCATGTGCCACCACACCTGGTATTTGGGGGCACTTTTAAGGTAAAAATGTTGTAAATGACTTGAACGGTTCTAGATGACTGAAGATGTTGTTAGATAGGAAATAGAAAGATACCAGATGGCAAACGTTTTAGATTCCCATAGATAAAGGAAACAGGATAACAGTAAGCCATCTGAAAATATGGGAACTGATGAGCCTCAGCCAATTTCCTTCTTACCGGTAGGCCACATGCTAGGACCACATGCACCAAGTTTAAGACCAGAAAGGTCTAACACACACAATGAGTGCCTCACAGAAGCAGCTTTACATATTAATTAAAGTTATAGAGGAAATTGCTGAAATTTATAAAGTAAACCTTCTGCTATAAGATAACCCATTCTTGTTTTTCTACAAAATTTTTTAGTTGTCACTGGACATTTATTTAATTTATTAATTTATATGTGGTGCTGAGAACTGAACCCAGTGCCTCACACATACTAGATAAACGCTCTACCACTGAGCCACAACCCCAGTCCAAGATAACCCATTCTTGAATTTGCATTTTAATAGGACTTTTTTTTTCTTTTCATAACATTACAGAAAAAATGCAACATCATCATAGCACTAAGAAAAATGAGTATAATTTTTAAAATCTGCAGTTTTCCTTTTTCATTGAAATATATTAATAACAAATTAGGAATGCTGGGTGTGGTGGCACATTCCTGCATTGGTGGCTACTGGGAGGCCAAGGCAGATGACTACTTGAGCACACATGCTCAGAGCAGCCTGGGCAACACAGGAAAAGAGACAGGGAAGGACAAATTACTATACAAATACAAAATATGACTTCACAGGACAGTTAGTTTTTTCAATCAAGTTCCTAAGGAAAAAAATCATTCATTTATTAATATAAGTCAATTTATTTATTCATTAAATTAATCAAATTAACAATTTAATGATCAATTGAATTAATAAAAGATTAACATAAATCTGCACTACAAATATCTTTCTACAAAATCAAACTGCAGTAACTTTGTAAAACTTGATTTCTCAAAAGTTCTTATTACGTTAATATATTTACATTCTTGAGGACTAAATTATTACTTGCCTTTTCATCATTAAATAAGACATGGATGTAAAGAACAATCGTGATAGAATGAACTGGGGAAAAAAAAACCCTCTAAGAACCCTTTAAAGAGTACAGAAAATCTTTTTCTGAGTAAAACAATATGAAGTTCAAAGACTCAGTCTGACTCAATCTCCATTAATACCATGAGCATCTACTGAAGGCCCACTGAGAATCTAGAGCTGTGGTGGATTCGGGGATACAAAGATGATTAAAACAAGATTTTTGGCTTTGAGAACCAATTCTGTGGTGCTCCTTGATAAGAGTTAGATTCTGGATCACGGAAAGGATAACCAGCTACCAGTTCATAAACAAAGATGAATCCCAGCAACTTGGGAGCCTGAGGCGGGAGGATCCCAAGTTCAAGAGCAACCTAGACAATTTAGCAAGACTCAATCTCAAAATAAAAAATAAAAAGGCCAGTGATATAACTCAAAGGTAGAGCCCCACTGTGTCTACCCCCAGCACCACCAAAAAGGGCAGGGGGATTAAAATTGGTTTTGCCCCTAAGTTTTAAAATTGTTGTATACCTACACACACATACACCCATACATACATATGCACACACACGTACAGACACGTGTATAATTGTGTGTGCAATATACACCAAAACCATACTTATCTCTGTAAGAATACAGTACCGATTACCTCAAGTTCAAAACTCTTTAGGGCACACCTGTAACAGAGGCACATCTTCCACTGGTAGAAGCTATGAAGGTGTACACAGTGTGCAGAACTAACCCAGAATGTGCTTCCTTTGTTTTCTAAATTAAGGAAAACATTCAGTGGAACTGAAGCAGAGTCCCTTTAAAACTAAAAGCAACTTCCTGAAAACTGCTTTTCTGCCTCCAGAACTTCTTCATGAGGAGAATGAAAACTGAAAACCTACTCCGTGGCACCAAGGAGGCCGAACACAGCCTGTTCTCTGGCTAGCCCAGCCTAGCTAAATCTACACATGTAAAGCACCTGGCTTCTGTTTCTACAAACTGTAACAATTTCTGCAGAACCAGGGGAGAAACCATCTAGCTGCTTCTCTCCATTCTGGTCAAACTGCATACAATTCAGTTTTCCTTTTTCACATGTTTTCTTATTTCTCATGTGGCCAGCCAGGATCCAGGTTGGTTGCTAGTAACAGAACTCTTCATAATTGATCTTTTCTGTGTAAAGAATGCAAAACTAAACAAAAAAAAATTGACAGTTTAAGATATACACAGGTTTAACAAGTCAATCAACCTGAGGTATCATTCAAAAACAAAAAACAAAAAAACAAGGAAATAATTCCAAAGATTCATATAATACAGGCCAGAACTCTGGGACCTGCATGGAAGACGCAACAAAGGTAACCCAGAGAGAAGTGGGATGCTCTAAACCTGCATTCTAGAAGGTTAGACTACATGAACCAAGCCAAGCTATCACAACTCTGTGTGTGTGTGTGTGTGTGTGTGTGTGTGTGTGTGTGTAAACCCAGGCATATATGCAGGGGGAGTAGACTGCTTGTGGAAATCTAATTTACCATGGGACTAAATTTGTTTGTTTTAAATACTGGCAAAGCCAAGAGAGATGAGGTGGTCAGTCCTAAAGGTCTTAGCTGCCTCCTACCAACTTCCTTATCAAGTGATATTTATAATGAAAAGAAGCCCTAGAGAATTTGCAAACAGTCATTTATTATCAGTCACAAAGAAAAAAAAAAAACAGAAAATTCAAATTTAGTAAATCTTCATGCCCTGTTATTTCAGGTAGTCGAAGGCAAACGTGACCATGTTCAATGGCTAACCTTCAGGTGCCAGGATCCTGAGAACACACAGCAAATCCTTGAAGGTTCTTTATGTTAGCTAACATATCCTTTTGTAGAGATTTAGATGGAATTATGGGAAATCCTTGCCCTTGTCACCTGTGGAATGTGAACTCATGATCAGAGTCCTTCAAATGGAACAGTTATTCTTAGATATTATGCAGGTTAACCACTCTATAGCATAATTAGAGTTGACTTGTATATATATGCACATATATCATCCTTTATACAAAGCATTTTTCATAGACTATAGATAGTGCAGCTTTTAAGTAATGGTCTCTGCAAAATAATTTAAGTACACTTATACAAATGCCAATACCTAAAAATAGAAAATTCCCACTGATTCCATTTCCATTTTCAAATCAAGCCCACTTGCCTGGGGAAGTAGATCAGTGGTAGAGCACATGCTGAGTATGTGTGAGGTCCTGCACTGGATCCCTAGCACCAGAAAAAGAATAAACAATTCAAATCAGGCCTATTTCCACCAAGTTCTTATGACTCCAGCTACCATTCATTTATGATCCCTTTTCTCAAAAGCCAGGGAGAGTGTCAAAAGTGGCATGGCAACAAGGAACCAGAGACAAATGACATAGCAAAACAAGGGCATAAAATCCAAAGATAATCATAGTCTTAAAATCCAAATGACTGAGAGATTCAACACCCTTTTAAGAAAATATAACTCCAAAGAAAAAATAACAACAATGCACTTATATGACAAACATTCACAGACCTCCTGCAAGATTCAAGGCAGAAAAGAAGATGAGCAGGGAGAGGCAAGAGGAGCCCTCAGACACCCACGGTGGTGGAAGATGTACGCCAGGTTTTAAAAAACAGTGTTTTACAGGTGAAGGTGGGGAGCAGGATCTTCTGAGAGAAAGGACAGAGAAAAGTCACTGGGAAATAATAACTCTGCCAAGTTCCAAAGTCTCCTGACATACGGAGAACAGAATTAGTGGGTGCATACAGAAGGGAAATATATAATATGGGCCTTCACTATAGGATATCATGAAGCCAGTCTAAAGAGAAGGTTGCTGAGGCAAAATAGGAGGCTCTGGGGAAAATTCAAAGTTGGAGTGAGCTGGAGAGGGGGACACAGAGTGGAGGGCAGGCCTGCTCTGAGTTACGCTGTGATATATATAGAACGGTAGTTTTCAGGCTGTACCTAACCCTGAGTTAGGCCATCTTATAAAGGAGTAGTCTGCCATGATTACTCCACTGTGAATACAAGTGTCAAGGCACAATGACTCTATACCTTGTTTGCACAAGTAAACAACTGCTATCTGCCCAACACAATGATATAGCACATAATGATAAATAATACACATTAACTTACCAAGCTGAATCAAGGAGTACCTGGACACATGGACATCCGGAATGCCAGAAACTTACCAGAAGTAACCCCCTCACCTAAGGCCCATAAAAGGAGAAGCCCCCCAAGACTAGACACAGCAGTATCCCTGACCCCACCACCTGGTCACTTGTCAGGAGCCTTGCCCAGGATATTCACCACAGCAACAAACCTCTGGTTTTACACCTCTGGCCTTCAGCACAGCACTGGTTTCTCCTGCCTGTGACGAGACTGATCAGCCCACTCTAAGAGGACACCTGAAATTGCTGTCCATCTGGACCCTTGCCTTGGTAACTCTGAGGAACTGCTGCATTAAAGTCCTTATCTACCCTCCCTGAGAAACACATCAAGCTATGTTTGCTTTTTTACTTTTCTCTGTAACCCTGAAGCATTGGAACACTACTCAATTGCAGTCCCCATTTCTGATTCCTCTCCAAATGCAAGTTACTAGAAGGAAAAGATGTCTTTCCTTTCTACCGAAACATGGGGCGCAGATCAAACACTGAAGGCATGTTTATTGAGTGAGTACGTGAATAAAAGAATATTTAAAATATTTTTTAAAAAGTCCTTATCTAACCTGACCACCTGCAGTGACTCTTTAACTCTTTGCATTTGTATCTGCCCTCTGCCTGTGCTCTTAGAACAGCATCCTGTAACCCTGGGGCCACCTTGACCCCTTTCTTAGCCTTTCTGTGACCTACATGTATCACTGTGTGAAGTACCATGTGTGACTTGAGGGTTATCAATATCAGAAATTAAAACTGAAGTGAAATAAAAGAACTTGTGATTCTCCCGCTTCTGATTATGAGGTGACCTATAAGTATTTGGTGAGTTGTCACCCCTAAAAGGGGTGTAGCTTGGGAATTTATTGTTATTCAAGAAATTCTGCCATCGTGGAAAGACACAAACATGTTGGTCTATGTTGATGGCAGACTCTCTCACAACACACAGGCAGAGGGGTGCTTTAGGAAAAGACCACAATGAGGAGGTTCTGCAGCACTGCATGAGTGCATGGGAGATGAGAGATTCTTCCAGGCTAGGAGTAGAAACTGGAGATAGGAACAGGCATGTGAGGCATTTTGGAAGAACGGCTGGTGGAGTCAAAGATGAGAACAGCAGTGTACACTGGTACAGAAAGACCAGGACACTCGTATTTAGGCTAAACAGTCTGCCTTTCCCATTAACAGGATCTGTGACTTTGATATCATTGTTTCCTTATCTATAAAGTAAAGCTATTAGATACCAAGCCTACTCAAGTCCCTTGCAACATTGAAGTTTTACCATTCTAAGGTTCCGAGGCTTAACGCTGTGTTGGCTGAGGAAACTCTGGTCCAAGGCACAGGCAGTAAGTCAAGAGGTACGCTGCTGAAATAAAGGCTACTGCACCTATCTGTGGGATCAACAGAGGCTTCAGAAACGATTTTAGGTTAACTGCAGTTCCTAATTTTAGCTTAACTGTTTTCTGGACTGCAACAAGACCAGTGGAAAGAGCAAAAGCTATGACGTCAAGCAGACTGACAGAATGGACATCTGCCAAATGACCTTGAACGACTTACTCAGTTAATCCATAAAAGACAGGCACTGCCTGGGGAAATAGATGATAAGGACCCGGGCATGCTGTATGGCTGGCAGCTTCTGGATGGTTCCACAGGACACCTTATCTCAAGACTTTTATCTTTCCACTTTCCTTTACTGCTGCTGTCATGCTAGATATTTTAAGAGAAAGAATTTATTAGCATTATCTGTGGTATTTGTAGATTTCTGTAATAAGGAATACTCCAAGAAAAATTATGAGACTCACAAAGCTGCTGGCCAACTCAAATAGATGTTTTTAAAAAACCCTTCTGAAATTTCTCTGACCCAGAGCTACTGTCCCCTCGGTAGCTCTGCTTAGCTCTCTCACTGGCAGGACACTCACACTTGGGGTGCCCCACCATCTACCTCATGGTCCACCAGACAGACCCCGAGCCCAGCTCCTCCCAGGTTCCCTAGGTTGAAGAATGTGCTCATTCTGTCCAGGTGTTTGTGTCAGAAACCTGCAGAGCTGTCCTGGTGCCTCCTCCTTCTTCACAACCTGGCAGAAAGTCCTGTCCTGTCCTGTCTCCAAAATCTCTCTTCCATAAGTCTGTTTCTCTCTGTTGCCTCCCTAGTCCAAGCTACCATCACTTCTCACATGGAGAACGGCAACATCCTGACTCCTCACTGTCCAACCTCGCCATCACCCATTCTCCAGAGGGACCAGAGACATAAAAAAAAAAAAAAAAAAAAAAAAAAAAAAAAAAAAAAGACCAACAAACAAAAACAACCACCTCCTATAGTAGGCAGCTTTCCATCACTATAACAACTGCCTGAGCTAATTCACCGAGAGGTTTATTTGGGCTGTTTGGAGTTTCCAGTCCAAGACGACTGGCCCCACTACTCTGGGCCTTTGGTGAGGCAGCACATGGTGTCAAGAGCAGATGGTAAAACCACTCACCTGCAGAAGCAAGAGAGAGGAGAGGTGGGGTGGGGCGGAGGAGGTCCCGCGGCATGCTCCCAGTGACCTGAAGACTCCCCTTCAGGCTCCACCTCTTAAAGGCGTCACCACCCCCTAAAAGCACTACCTTGGGGACCAAGCCTTTAACACGTAGGCTTTTGGGGGACACTGACCATCCAAATGTATCTTCTTTTAAAGCCTACAGTGAGCTTCTATTTATAGGATAAAGCAAGACGTACTTCCAGGTCACCAAGGCCCTGCATGCACTGGCTCACCGCAGCCACTCTGCCCTCCCCAGTGCTCTAGGCTGCCTGGCCTTGCCCTGGGGCCTGAGGGACCTACAGTCTAAAGGCGGCTCACTTTCCCCATCCCTCCACCTATTTCACCTAACTACTCTTCACACATGAGAACCCAGACCTGACAGCACCACCTTTAGGAAAATGCCACCAACTGATCTGGAGTCCATTAGAGTCCTACTATGACATTCCCACAGCACCTGTGAGGCACTCAGTACATTCAGCTCACCTTCCAGACGCTGAGCTGGGCAAGAACGTGTTTACCTTGTTAACACACAGCACCTCTTCCACGGGGAAGACTCGGAGCACATGATTCAACTACCAAACCACTGTACTTCCACTGACCTACAAATCCTCATTTAGTGGACATAGGAACACAGCAGGATACATTACCTCACCTTCTCTTAGAATTTCTGTCTAACTTTTATTCTGGTTACCTATTCTTTTTTTATTCTATATGTGGTTTGAATCTCCTATCGACTGGAACTGTACGAATAGTTAGGAGGATTTGTGTACATTAGAACTGTGGAAGCATGAAAGGAGACCAGAACAAGGCAGTGGAGGAAGAAACCCTCCAGCACACAGGAAAAGGGAAATCCAACATTGGGTAGGGTCTCTTATTGACTAAGCACAGTAGAGGAAGACAGTATTCAAGTCAGTTCAAAATTTCAACAAGTTTCTCTTAGATCACCCTAACAGGTTTAGGATACCTGATTGTCTACATACAACCTTACAGAGAAACTTATATACACTGAAGCTTGAGCACTGAGCAAATGCTGAGTAAAGAATAAGCAACATGCAGATCTGGGAGCACTCGAATCCTTCTGCCTTTAAGATGCTGACAGATTGTAGCCTGAAAGGAAGATGGAACAGCAATCCAAAGTGATCTCCTGGCCTGTGGGGTTATCTAATGTATGTTATTACATAATGAAACTCCTTCAACCATACTAGATGCTCACAGAACTACATGTCTATGCATGTGGACTGCACCAGGGCCTGGCACCAAGCAGGTGTAGGATTTAAATTTGTGGTTTGTTAACTCAAAACCACATAGGGGCTGTTCTTTGGAGAGCTGCAGAAATGAACAGAGTCAGCTTCCTAGATGCCTTACCCCTGGTGAACCACAGCTCTGGGACGTTTGTGAAATGTGTCCACAGGGAGCTTCATGGGGATTTTGTGGCTCCTGAGCAGCTGTGGCCCTATGACGAGGACACACCCTTTCATGATGATCTCATGCCCTCATATGATGAGAAGATTGATATGTGGAAGATTCCAGATGCCTCCAGTTTCCTTTGGGGGCACATTGAGGGGAGTGATATGGTTCGATTCCATTTGTTTGATATTCATAAAGTCTGTAAGAGCCAGAATCCTGCAGAAAGACCCACTGCTCAGGATATGTTGGATACTTATCAAAAGGTTTTGAATTCACTCAGAGATACTGTGATGTCTCAGACAAGAGAAATGCTATAAAAAAATCAGTGCAGCCATTGAAGAGTGGAGTTTAAGTACCGAATGGAAGTTACAGCAGTTCTACGCTGATGGTGGTTTTTTGTGTCAGCTCTGTTTGCTTTTTTGGCTACCCAGCTATATGACTTTTTGCCTATGTTTTCTTTTTTGGTCATTATTTTTTCTCTGGCACCTGGGATTAAACCCATGGCCTCACACATGGTAGGCAAGCACTCTGCCATTGAGCTATACCCCCAGCCCTTTTTACTTTATTTTGAGACACAGTCTCACTTAATTGCTGGCCTCAAACTTGAGATCCTTCTGCCTCAGCCTCTGGAGTAGCTGGAATTACAGGTGTGCACCATAGTGCCTGGCTTCACCTGCACGTTTGAGTGTATTTTACCTCTCCTGGCAACTACATAGAGGTTGCTAACTAAGAGCAAACTGGGTCTGATTAAAATCTGGTTTAATTTGCTTCCTGGCTTAGATGAAGAAAAATAGTGATCTACCCAGTATTTGAAGGAAGTAATAAAGTGTAGCTATAAAGAGGTTCTGCCTACCCTAATAACTGAATTTATGAGCTTTTAAGAAATATATAGATGGAAGATTTTAAACTGGCAATATATGAAGACAGTCTTCACATAATGGTTTTTCTTCATAGTTTCAAAAATGGCATTGAATAAAAAATGTTTATAGCAGCACAATTCGCAGTATCTATGGAATTAACCCAGATGCCCATCAGTAGATGAATGGATTAAGAAATTCTAGTACATATACACAATGGAGTTCTACTCAGCCATTAAAAAGAATGAAATTATGACATTTGCCAGTAAACGGATAGAAATGGAGAATATCATACTAAGTGAAATTAACCAAACTCAGAAACTTAAAGGTTGAATGTTTATGTGGAATCTAGAGTAAAATAAAGGAAAGAGGGAGGGAAAGATAAGAGTACATAAAGAACCAATCAAATACAAGTTAACAGATGGTAAAAGGAAGTCTAGTAGAAGGAGAAGGGGAGAGGGGAGGATCGTGAACTGAAATCAATTTCCATGGAATGTAACTGGCACAGTGCCCCTGGGTTCAATTCCTAGTACTGCAAAACAAAAGGAAGGAATGAAGTTCTGATGCATGCTACAACATGCATTCTGGCTCTTACAGACTTTATGAATATCAAACAAATGGAATCAAACCATATCACTCCCCTCAACGTGCCCCAAAAGGAAAGGTTTGGGGTTTCTTCCAGGTTGCTCAAGGAACCGAAAGGGTGATATTCAGTAAGAATAGTGTTCCATCCTCACAACAGCCAAGCAATGTGACAATGTGTTTGCATCTGCAGCCATAGAGGAAATCATCTTTCATTTCCAAACTGGTGAGCCGAGAGAGAGCAACTTTGCATTCCTTCCACTCAGATAGAAAGACTCTTCACGGCTCCTTCCCCAACGTGCTTTAACTGTCTCACTTCTGTCCTCCGCTCCTCACAAGACAGCCAGGGTGAGCAGTTTTTCATCTGCCCCATTCTGACGTTACCATGTGGACAAGATCTAGGGTCCTTGGTGGAATGTTGAGGGAATATGAAAAATTGGTCAAGGTAGAGGTAGAGCACAATCATAAGGGCCATGGTGAGCAGAAGCCCAACCACGCGGGGGACTTCTCTGTGGGTGAGACCTTTCCTGCTTTCCTGGGCTTTCCTCTCCATGTTGTTCTCCCATTTCAGTTCCTTCCAGGAGCATCCTCCTTCTCCCGGCTAGGTCTCCAACCAGGTATCTGGGTCAAACAGTGTTCTGGTTGGTCCCAGGGACTGGTTTGAAAGTCCTCTGAACTTCTGCGACAGTTTCCTGCATGGTCTCTCCCTTCTTTCTCTTTTCCAATCCATTCTCCACAAAGCAGATAGGAGCTTTTTTTCACACAGCTCTGGCAGCAACGAACCCGTCCGTATACCACAAGCAGCCATATGGAAGGACTGATGCCTGCCTGTCATGGGCGGAGTCCTCCGGCCTTCAGCAGCGGGGGTACGAGGCGCAGGGGTGGTGCAGCCCAGCGGCAGCCCGGGGCAGAGACACTGGCCAGCCAGGTGTGGGCCCAGCACAAAATGCAGCCTCCTGCCCGTCTCTCAGGGGAACCCACGCCAGTAGAAGGCTGTGCCACTGGCCAGCGCGCCTTACTGCAGGCCCTCAACCCGCGCTATCCTATGCTCTTTTACAAAGACTTTGTAAGCCCCAAATATTCTACAGCCGAAAACACCTAAACTGCTTTCCCTGTGCCACACCATTTTCAAGCCAGTTCTCTCTGACCTACCATTTCCCCCGTCAAGCCAAGCACAAATGACACAAGCACAAGAACTGCTTTCTTCACAGGTGGCGGGAAAAGGCGCGTGGCCCTCAGGGTCTCAGAGGCATGGGGATGTGACTTCCGACCTCCATGTACAGAGGAACTTAGAGACCACAGAACTGCTAGCCTCCCACAGCCTCAAAGAAAGGGTGGCTCACTCTTTTGTTTTTCACTTAAATATACTCAACTAAATAAGATCCACTAAAAAGTCTCCTCTCTGCCAGAATTTTATTAATGAAATCACCACAAAAACCCTCCCTGCCGACAATCCCTGCCCTACCTTAACATGTCTGTGGACTGATGTGAAGCTGCTGAGGGGAAGGTCCTGAGCCCAGAAAGAATCACTGCTCTCCCAACGATACTCTAAGATGGGCAGGGGTAGCAGCCTCGGTCTACTGTCAGACTCCTGACAGCTGTATTTTGTCACTCAATTATACAAAATATCTCTCACATGGGATGTTATATTTTGAAGATCATGTAAAATAAAATTTTTGCTTAACATGTAAACCAAAAAAAAAAAAAAAAAAGTCTTTCAAATAAAGGAAAAGAAGAATATGTGCCTTTTTGAGAGTATAAATTGCTTCAGCTACTTTGGACAAGAATTCGGCTGTACCAATGAGACTAAATAGATATATCTTACCTCCCAGCACAGCAGTTGTGTCCCTATGTATACAACTAAGAGAAGTAAGTCCCTCAACTCACAAAACCACATGCAGAAGGTCCACAGCAGCTGTGCTCACAACAGCCATGAACTACCCACAACCGAAATACCCATCAACAGAGGACATAAACACAAGTTGTGGTATATTCAGACAATGGCATATGCAAAGTACATTAAAAAAAAAAAAAAAGGAAGAACTACCATACATATAACAACATGGACCAAGTTTCAGAGTGAAAGAAGGCTGACAGTCAGACACGGTGGTGCACGCCTGTAATCCCAGCAGCTCGGGAGGATGAGGCAGGAAGATTTCGAGTTCAAAGCCAGCCTCAGCTACTTAGTGAGGCCCTGAGCAACTCAGTGAGACCCTGTCTCTAAATTAAATGCAAAATAGGGCTGGGGATGTGGCTCAGTGGTCAAGTGCCCCTGAGTTCGATCCCGGTACCCTAAAAAAAAGAAAGGAAGGAAGGAAGGAAGGAAAGGAAGGAAGGAAGGAAGGAAGGAAGGAAGGAAATGACTGCATACTGGGATGGAAAAGTAAAAAAACAAAGAAGTCTGCCAAGTGTTGACAAGGATATGGAACAACTAAGAACACTCTTGCATAGCTGGTAGAAGGGTAACATGAAACAATCACTTCCGAAAGCAGTTTGGCAGTTTTTTAAAAAATTACACACACAACATTTGACCCATATACTCCACTCCTAAGTATTTGCCCAAAAGAAACTGAAACAAATACCCAAAGAATAGCCACTGTTGCTTTATTTATCAGAGCCCCAAATGGCTATCTACAGGAGAATGGATAAACCACTCGTGCACACTCATACAACTGAACACTACTGGCCACCAAAAATGAATAAGCAACTGCTACATGCAACGTGGCTGAACTCCAGAAAATATGCTGAGTAAAAGAAGCTAGGTGCTAAAGAGGACCCACCATATGATTTCACGTATTTTAAATTCTTTAAAATACACACACCAGATCTAAAACCTAGACAGCAGAATAGTGTGTGGCTGGGCTTAGAGATTTGATATAAAGGGCACAAGAGAACTTTTCTAGTGGTGATGAAAATGTCCAGTACTGATAGAGGCAGACCACAAGCTGCAGGCTGCCCGCCTGTTTTGGTGAGTAGTTTTATCCACTTACATGTCCTCTATGGCTGCTTTCACACTACAAGGGCAGAACTGAGTAGGGTAACAGCCAGGATGGTCTGCAAAGTCTAGAATACTATCTGTCCCATGCCATAAAAAACTTACACCTGTTCTAGGTCTCTCTCTTATTTGAGGTGATGGGGTTGTAAGATTATACGACTATGTCAAAATGCAATGTCCATTAAATGGACATATTTTTTATATGTAAAATAACATCTCAGGAAAATGAATAAAAAGGAATAAGTGTCTTGAAGAGGGAAAATCATGATGTAAAGACAAAATATTAGTCTCAGTAGTTAAAATTTAAAAAAATAAAATTGATGACATGAGAGGGTGCAGAATAAATCACTGTGGCAAGAAAATTATTTTGAACTGAAGGTATAAGAGTTCCTGAAATCCTTTACCTACCTAAAAGCAGATCCTCCTAAAAGATTTCAAAAAAACTCTGCCATCAGAACCCCCTCCCCAGGAGCAGCTCTCTGCACCTCTTCTTGGAGAAGCCCAGACAGACACTGTCACAAAACCATTATACAAGCCCCAAATTCCAACCCCCTCCTTCAGTTACAGTTCCTTGCGACCCACTGTGTATACATTCATATTTAAATCTGGTTTCTATTTTCTTGCCAATCGGTCTTCTGTCAATTTAATTTGCAGGCCCTCCATCCCAGAATCTAAAAGGGTTAAGGAAAAGGTTTTTCCCTCCCCAAGACATAAAACATGAGGCTAAAGAACACTGGGCTTACCAACTAACCTTAATAACAGATACAGTACATTGTTTTAGATTTTATATATTACTTCTTTTTTTTAACCAGACTATTATTTTTAATACTGTAAAGTGGGTTGGAAAATATGGTTTAGATTAGTCAAGGCCCCTTAAGGGCAAGACTCAATTCCAAAGTGGCCTCTCTTTCTCTCATCACCCCTCCTCAGCCCTCTCTCCCCTTCCCCTCTTCCCTGGCCCCTCAAGAGAATGAACACATTTACACAGAACAGCTACCTCCTAAGATTTCACCACAGAGAGGGAAGAAAGAAGGAATCTCCACTTACACCTAATCCTACTGCTCAAAACAGATTCTATAGTAAATTCCTACTTCCAAAGGCTCATTTTTAATAGAAACTTTTTATAAAGAAGTGAGTTTTATAATACTATATTTGATTATTTTCAAATTGTCATTTTGAGGCAACATAATCCATAATGATTTAAAAACAGAAGGCAAAAAAGAACCCTAGGGGAAATCGTCCCCACCTCATCATAAAACTTGACTGAAAATTATAAAATCCTGCAGAAAGTTAGTTGTTCGCCAACAACTATGTGGTTTCCAATCAACAACAAATGCTGCCAATGACTGACACCTGGGATGAAAAGTTTCACATCATAACTGATAAGTTACTTAACACCGAATGAGTGCCAAGCTGCAAACTGACTTAGAAATTCAAGTCGTGGCATGTGCATAAAACCTCGGGTTCTAAGTCCACATTCATTTGCCCACGCTTATTTGCTATTAAAACCACATGTTGGCACTGAATCATTTTTATGGTTCATTTGAAATAAACATGCAGAAAATTGTGGGAAACAAATAGAGCCCTAGAACTCTGTTAAAGGCAAGATACTTGGTTCAAATACAATCCCAGTTTTGTGAAGCCTAAAATAAGTCTATCTGTGGTTAAAAAGAAGTTTGCCTTAAAAAAACAACTCCACTGCGCTGGAATGAGAATGGAACTGTGGCGACCACTGAACAAGTTTTTATTTTTATCCCAGAAATTGGAAAACATGGATCCAATTACTTGCTTAATGAGAAAATGTATTACAAAACTTTATGTGATATCTTCAATGAGTGGCATATTAAAAGTAACAGGGTAAAAGTATTCTGTTTGACAAAAAACTAAAGCATATATCAAACTAGTGAAATAATCTTAATACAAAAATTCTTACAAAAAAAAAAAAAAATCACCTCAAAAGACACCACGCCAAGAACTATCTTCAATGTTCAATTCAGACAACCTCGTATTTTAAAGTCAGTTTTCTAACCTTTGAGCGTGTCCTCCAATATTCACATAGGGAAACTCAGTCTTCCATGTGACAGAGCTAGGAGGTGGGCCTCCTAAGAGAAGGTGTGTGGGCCATGAAGCTGGAGGCCCATCAAGGGACTGATGCCATTAACTCCTTAACCTCAGGAGTGGCTTCCTTACAAAAGAACACCAGGCTTCTCTTGATTGCTTGTGCCTGAGCACACACTCTCGTTCCCCTTCTGCCTTCCACAGATAAGGCAGCAAGATGACCCTTGCCAGGTGCCAGCCCCTCAATAATGGACTTCCCAGCCTCCAGAACCGTGAGAAAAAGATTCCTGCTCATTATAAATTACTCAGTCCGTGATATTCTGCTATAGCAGCACAAAATATAAGTTTCTCCTGACAATTCTGCATTCTAAATAACAGACCACTATTCAAGTAAGACCAAAATCAACAAAGTGCTCAGGGTACTAAGTAGCAAGAAAGTATAAAAAAAATTCCCCAAGAAAATTATTTAAAAATTCAAGTCAACTTTCACCACTGTTTCCACCACCTTGAACAGCAACCCTGCTTCATCTTCTCATTCCCTCTAATTACTCTGTGCGCCCTGCCCCTCACCCACCCCACTTGGCACACGATTTAAATCAGCAACCTTTAAAAGACCTCCACAACTTGTTAAACCTGATTATTTATAAATAAGTGGAACAGATGCAAACCCCTGCACTGAAGGGATTCTTCAACTCTAAAGAATATCCAATGAACTATCAGCACTCCATGTCAATGTGTCCAAGAGCCAAGAGCGGAGGTGGCTAGGGTTGGGGGAGAACCTTCTTAGAAGAGGCAGCATTGAAATGCAACCACCATGCCTAGGTTCTCATAATGCTACAAATGATAAGAAAACACTCTAAATGGAAAGAGTGGTATCAACTTTGGCATGCATCATAATCATCTACAGGACTTGTTAAAACAGATTCTGAGCCCAGTCCTGAGATTTCCAACTTAGGCAGAGTCTGAGAATTTGCATTTTTATCAAACTCCCAGGTGATCCTGGTACTCTTTATCCAGGGACCACACCTTGAGGCACTGGCATAAGCAAATATGCATTGCCTATTTGGAGAATCCTGTTTCCTGTAGTTGGAGTACAGCTTGGCATTAATTTATAGTAACTTTTTTCTTTCTTAGAAAATATTTCTATTATGTAAATTTAATTTCTGGCTTGTTTTCCTTTTTTTAAGATGGGTTATCCTCACCTTAGAGATCATGACTACTAGTATAAAAAGGAGCAAGGTTAACATATGACAAAATTAAAGTCCTCAAAAGCACAGGTAACAAAACAGACAATTGGGATCATCAAACTAAAAGCTGCACAGTAAATGAAACAACAGAGTAGAGACAAACTACAGAATGGAAGGAAATACTTGTATGCATCTGATAAGAGGTTAATATCCAAAGTTTATAAGACACTCAACTCAACAGCAAAAACACAACTCTATTTTTAAAAGGGGCAAAGAAATTCTTGAAAGAAGACAAATGAATGTACAACAGGTACATGAAAAAATGTCCAACATCACTAACCATCAAGGAAATGCACATCAAAATCACAATGAGATACCAACTCAGACCTGTTAGAATGGCTATTAAGGACAAAAGACTACAAGTGTTGGGGAGGACGTGGGCCAAAGGGAACTCCTGGATACTGCTGGGGGAAATGTAGTTAGTACTGCCATTATGGAAAACAATATGGGGATTCCTCAAAATATTGAACAGAGAACTACCACATCATCCAGCAACCCCATTTCTGGATAAATCTCCAAAGGAAGTGAAATCAGTCGAACTTCCATGTTTGCTGCAGTACATGCCAAGAGCCAAAATATGGAATCTACCATCAAGTGTCCATCAATAGAAGAATTTAAAGAAAATGTAGTAGACACACACAATGGAATACTAGTCAGCCTTTAAAAAGAAATTTATGTCACTTGCAAAAATATGGATACACCTAGAGGACATTATGTTAAGTGAAATAAGCCAGGAACAGAAAGACAACTACTGCATGATCTTATTCTTCTATGAAATGTAAAAAAAGTCAAATTCACAGATGCAGAGACTAGACTCATGGTTTCCAGGGGTTTGGGACACATTTGAGTGATACTGGGGAGTTTACTGGTCAATGAATATGAAATTTCAATTAGATAAGAGGATAAATTCTAGCAATCTATTGTGTATTGATTTTAATTAATAACAATGTATCATATTCTTGGAAATTGACAAGAGTAGATGTTAAATATTTTTTTACCATGAAAAATACAAATGTGAGGTAATACATATGTTAATTAGATTGATTCAATCATTCCACAATAAATGCTAACTCAAAACATGTCATACACAATAAATATTTGAAATTTTTATTTGTTAATGAAGGTAATTCGTTTTATGAAGCTTCAAAAAAGAAATAGAGAGTCTAACAAATTTTATTCTGATTACAGTCTTAGTCCATTTGGGCTACTGTAATGAGATACTGGGTAGTTAATAAACAATGCAAATTTATTTTGGACAATTCTGCATGTTGAGGAAATCAAGACATTGCCAGATCCAGTGTCTGGTAGTGTCCTTCATAAAAGAGAACTTCAGCCTCTTTTATGAGGACACTAATCCCAATGACTTAACAACCTCCCAAAGGACCCGCCTTCTAACCTTGTAGGTCAGCACTTCAAAACAGGGATGGGGGAGGGGACACAAACATGCGGACCACAGTCATTATATAAAATATCTCAAAACAGTAAAGAAAATGTCTTTAAATCTGAAGAAATTTTTTAAACAAAATGTAAAACTTTCATAAAGAAATTATCTTCTGGGGGTGGGGTTGTAGCTCAGTGGCAGAGTGCTTGCCTAAACATGTGAGGCACTGGGTTCGATCCTCAGCACCACATAAAAATAAATAAAATAAAGGTATTGTGTTCATCTACAACTAAAAAAATTTTTTTAAAAAGAAATCATCATCCATTTACATGTAAGAGTTCAAATGGGTCAATGAATACTACGCCTATATATGTAATTAAGATGCAATAACTGAAATATTAACTACAGAAGGGAGATCCGTAGAGCAGAGCAAGAAGATGGGGGAGGAAAGAAGAGGGCAAAAGGCAAAGTACTGAGGAGTGAACATAAATGAGGTCATGTGCATGTGCAAATATGGCATGAAGAATCTATTATGTATAATTAGAATGTCCCAATAAAAAAAATTTAAAAAGTCATACAAAAAGTCAAGTGGTTTATAGTACACCTCACGCCTACTATAACAACTCTAAAAATAATTTTGAACAATGAAAACTAAAGAGTTGGCGAGCACTGGACCCCTCACACACTGCTGATGGGAATGTAAAATAGTGCAGCCACCGTGGAAAAGAGCACAGTGCTTCCTCGCCAAGTTAAAATCAGAAGCACTCTAGGACCCAGCAAGTCCACGTCCAGGTGCATCTGCAGGTGAACTGGAAGCACGGACTTCAACAGATCTCACACACTAATGTTCAAAGCAGTATTAGTCACAGTGGTCAAGAGCTGAGAATAATCCAAATGGCAATGGATAACAAAATGTGGTGTCTCCACACCGTGGACTATGATCCAGCTGTAAGAAATCATGTTACAAACCAGAATGCTGGATAAACTTTAAAACACTGGCTAAGTGATCAACACAAATATTGCATGATCAACTTGTACAAAATACCAAAAACAAGAAAATTTGGAGAGAAAGTAGATTAGAAGTTACTAGGGGCTGGGGTAAGGGGGAAATGGGGAATTATTGCTTAATAGTAACAGAGTTTGTGTTTGGGGTGATGAAAACGTTTGGGAACTAGTGGTAATAGTTGCACAACACTGTGAATATAATTAATGCTACTGAATTATTCACTTAAAATGTTTTTTTTAATGGCAAAATTTGTTATATATATGCAACCACCAAAAAAGTAAAAACTGTAATTAAAGTTTAATCTCAATTGCATGTCGAAAAGCCCACTAAAGAGTACAATGCTGTCTTCAGCCAGACACAGTGGGGTCTGCCTGTAGCTCCAGCTACTCAGGAGGCTAAGGCAGGAGCAATGCTTGAGCCCAGGAGTTCAAGACCAACCTGGGCAACATATGGAAATACTCCTCAAAAAATGATTAAACAGTTGTCATCAGTACCTTGATTTTAGTTTAGCCAAGCCCTTAAATAATGAAGACATGTCATAGTGGTCTTGTTTCGTCAATAGAATTTATATAGTCACAAATAAAACCTGCTAATGGGAGACTGGACAACCAAATTTAGTCGAACTATCTAAGAGGAATAGTCAAAAGATTGTATATACCTTAAAACACACACACACACAAACACACACAATATACACGACCTATAAGGTCATTAAAAAACTAAGGTATTCTCTCTCACCCACACAAAACTCAACTCAAAATGAATCAAGGACCTAGGAATCAGACCACAGAACCTGCACCAAAGAGAAGAAAAAGCAGGCCTGACTCTTCATCATGTTGGTTTAGGACCAGACTTCCTTAACAAGACTGCTAAGGCCCAAGAAATAAAATTAAGAAGCAATAAATGGGAGGGATTCAAACTAAAAAGTTTTTTTCTCAGCAAAAGAAACAATCAAAAACATGAAGAAAGAACCTAGAGAGTGGGGGGGAAAATTTCTACCACCTGCACTTCAGATAGAGCACTAATCTCCAGGATTATAAAGAACTCAAAATACTTAACACCAAAAAACAAATAACCCAATCAATAAATGGGCTAAGGAACTCAGCAGACACTTCACAGAAGATAACAATCAGCACACATGAAAAAATGTTCAACTTTGCTAGTAATTAGAGAAATACAAATCAAAACTACTCTCTCATTTGGCTCCAGTCAGAATGGCAATTATCAAGAACACAAGCAACAATATGGGTTGGTGAGGATGTGGGGGGAAAGGCACACTCATACAATGGTGGAGGGAATGCAAACTGGTGCAACCACTCTGGAAGGTAGTATGAAGACTCCTTAGAAAACTTGGAATGGAACCACCACTTGATCCAGCTATCCCACTCCTCGGCCTATATCCAAAGAACTTAAAATCAGCATATTACAGTGACACAGCCATATCAATGTTTATAGCAGCTCAATTCACAATAGCTAAATTATGGCACCAACCGAGATGTCCTTCAATAGAAGAATGGATAGAAACTGTGGTACATATGCACAATGGAATATTACTAAGCCTTAAAGAAGAATAAAATTATGGCATTTGCAGGTAAATGGATGGAGTTGGAGAATATCATGCTAAGCAAGATAAGCCAATCCCCAAAAACCAAAGGTCAAATGTTTTCTCTGATAAGTGGAGGATGATACGTAATGGGGCAGTGAGTACAAGGAAAGACTGGAGGAACTTTGGATTAGGCAGAAGGGAATGAGGGGAGGGAAGAGGGAAGGTGTCTAGGAAAGACGGTGGAATGCGATGAGTATCATTACCCTATGTACATGTATGATTGCACAAATGGTGTGATTCAACATCCTGTACAAACAGGGAAATGGCAAGTTGTACTCCATTGGTGTACAATGAATCGGAAGCATTCTGTTGTCATATATAACTAAATAGAATAAATTAAAAAATAAAAATAAACTAAGGTATAAGAATGCTAGATAAGTGAAGTTTGTTTCATAGAGAAATCATCTAATTTCATCTTCCCCAATCATATGAAAAGTAAACTGCCTAATGAAAGCACAAGACATTTTCTGATGGGACAAAACAGACCAGCAGGCTGTACCACATACTAGCATGTGTGCCTGTAATTTTTACTTCCTTAAACATAATATGAATTTCCACATGCATATGTTCTCCCTTGCTTCTGGCACCCCTCAGCTTTTAGTACTTTTGATAGTTAGGAGAAAGAAAGAAAAGAAAGAAACGATTACTTTGGACCTAAATTACAGAACGAGGCTCCAGGTACGACGGAAACCTCTACCAAGGTGCACTGATGCACTGTCACTAACTTCAGTGCCACAAACATTAGTCTGATTTAGGCCATGCTACCTCTAGATGTCGTTCCTCAGAACTCTAAGCCCCCTGGAGGGTGGCAGTAGCCCAGCCTTTACTCTATGCCACAGCCTCTGGCACACAGAAAACATCAGCATGAAGTGAAATGTACAGCCTAAGTCACGCTGAGAGGAGGGTCACTCCAACTTGTCAAGATTTATCTAAGACCCCTTCTATCCTGAATACAGAAACCTGCTGTCTTAAAATACCAATCAGAGGTTTGGTTCCACACTATTGGTTAAATTATATGATCATATTACTGGTTCTTAGAGAACCACCTTAGGAAAAAAAAATGCTGGCCCATTTGATTCTGTTCTTAAGTTACAACAATAGGGCTGGGGGATGTAGCTCAGTGTAAGAACACTTGCCTAGCACGTGCAAGCAACGCCCTGGGTTACAACCCCAGCACTGAAAGGAGAAAAAAAAAAAAAAATTACAATACCCTTATTAATGAGAAAAGACTCCTTCCCTAATTTTTTTTTTTTTTTAAGCAGGTATTAAACCTAGGGGCGCTTAACCACTGAGCCACAACCCCAAACCTTCTTTTATATTTTATTTAGAGACAGGGTGTCTCTGAGTTGCTTAGGGCTTCACTAAGTTGCTGAGGCTGGCTTTGAACTCACAATCCTCCTGCTTCAGCCTCCCCAGTCACTGGGATTATAGGCGTGCGCCACCACACCCAGCATCCTTCCCTAAATTTAACACAGCTTACCCAAACTTCTTACCACTGTGAAAACACCAAACACAGGCATGAGAACTCAACGGATTTCATGAGCCTGAGAATTATTATTTGGAGGGACTAGGATGGAGATGATTTGGAAATACCTGTCGCAAGTGTAAATTTTAGTTCCTAGAAAATTGTTTCTGTTGTATGTAAAGAAACTTGGGTTTAGCAAGTGATTCCAGTGTTATAAAAACCACGAAATCTACTTTTGGGTGACAAAATATTTTTAAGTTTCTTAGTATAACAGAGTAAAATGTTGATGAGCTCACCAGGTCTCTATGATCTTAAAATTCATATATTATGTCATAACTCATTTTCTTGATACTACTATTTTAATTTTTATCATGGTTAATTTGGTAAACAAAAAGTTCTACAAATATATTAAACTGCAAAGTTCTACCATCTAGCAACAAATTGCCCATGATTTTCATCTACAAGATAGTTACATGAGAGAAGAGATGAGATACAATGATCCTAAAAGTATTTTACTTATTCATTCTCATCTACCCATTGGTACCGGGGATTGAACCCAGGGGTGCTTAACCACTGAGCCACATCCCCAGCCCTTTTTTGTATCTTATTTAGAGACAGGGTCTCAGTGAGTTGCTGAGGGCCTCAGTAAGTTGCTGAGGCTGGCTTTGAACTAGAGATCTTCCTGCCTCAGCCTCCTGAGCTGCTGGGATGACAGGTATGTGCCACCGCATTGGCTAGAAGTATTTTAAAATGTATTAGTTGCACAAAGAATCCTTGAACACGAGAACACAGAATGCATCAGAGTGTTGCATGGACCGTGCACACAGATGTGCTGGGCACGTTCAGCGGTCAGAGGTAACTGCAGAGCACACCAGCATTCACCTCCAGCAAATCTAGAAGTGAAACGTGAGAATGGACAGGTGAACTAACACCTAATCTTAGATATGAGGTCTAAGGGCCTTTTCAATCAAAAGTCGCTGTGGCAGGCTGGTTCCCAAGATCCCCACTCTGCTGTACATGCCCTCAGTAATCCTGCCCCCTCACAGAATGGAGCACAGTCCTGTGACTAGGTGACATTTTATGTCAAAAGTGGAGGAATTGTGCAAATGTAAATAAGGTTCTCAATGAGTTGATTCCAAGTTTATCAAGAGGGAGCTTATTTGGGATGAGTCCGTTTGGGTCCCCCCCACCACTGGGGATTGGAATCCAGGGGTGCTCTACCACAGAGCTACATCCCCAGCCCTTTTTAAAATTTTATCTTGGAACAGGGTCTCACTAAATTGCTAAGGCTGTCCTCGAACCCACGATCCTCCTGCCTCCCAGGGAGCCAGGATTATAGGTGTGTGCCCAGCTGGTCCTGTCTTCTTCTAAGGTGGGTCTTCAGCAGGGCTGGCCCTCTCTCTCCTATAGGGTTCTAAAGTGTGAGGGATTCTCTCGCTGGCTTTGAAGAAGAAAACTGCCATGCTGTCAAAGAGCCAAGGAGAAGCCACATAACAGGACCTGAGAGCAGCCACTGTCAGCCAATAAGAAAACAGGGTCCTCATCATACAGCCACAAGGAAATGAAATCTACCACTCGCTGTGAGAGTCTGGAAGAGGACCTCAGTGAGTCTGCAGTCCCAGCCATCCCCCTGACCGGGAGGACTCAGCCCCAGGGCGCCTAGAGTGCTGGTCTACAGAGTGGTGAGCTCAGAAACATTCGGTGTGTTAAGTCACTAAATTTGTGGTAGTTTGTTACACAGCAATAGAACATAAACACAGTCAACCAAAGAGCCTCTAGATATTTCCTAAGTGACGCTGATATCACCTGGCACTTTCTGAAGGTAGCCATCTTAATGCAGTGAAGAGTGTGGGACTCCAATTAAATGATCTTGACTAACTTAGGTTTCAGAAATCTTACAGTACCTTCTGACTCACAGCATGAGTTTTACCCAGAAGGCATCCTGACGAGATGCAATCCAGCCATTCTGTTTTCTAGTCCAGACTCAGAGAGGGAGCTGTCCTCTGTCGCTCACAGAACTACTGAGCAGCAGAAGAGGAGCCGGAGCCCAGGGCCTCCACTTCTTGGCTGGTCCTTGGGCATCTTTCAGGTGGTCTCTTTTTACAGATAGTAGCAGCTGGACAGGACTGTAAAGGGGGAAAGAGGAAGAGTCTCTCTTCTCTCTGCTACTTCATTAAAATGCCTACAAAACGAATACTGCATGTTTTAGAATGTGGGGTTTAAAGCAGATACAGTCATGTGTCGCTTAACAACCAGGATATATTCTGAGAAGTGCATTATGAAGCAATTTCATCACTGTGCAAAAATCAGAGTGCTTCAGACAAACCTAGATGGTATCACCTACGGTGCACGTAGGTCATATGGCACAGCCTATTGCCCCTCAGCTCCAGACTTGTACAGCACGTACTGACTACTGTGAGCAATTATAACACAATGGTAAGTACTCACTATAAATACATCTCCACAGGTGTTAGAGTTTGGATTTGAATGTTGCCCAGAGGCCCATGTGTTGAGGGCTTGGTCCCTGGCCTATGGCTCTGTTGGGAGGTGGGCCTAGGAGAAGCCAGGTAGGTCACAGGGGCATGCCCTCAGAGGAGACATTGAAACTCCAGGCCCTTCCTCTCTCTTTTTCATTTCCTGAGCACTATCAGGCAAGCAGCCTGCTCCACTGCACATACCCCCTGCCATCAAATACTGCCTTGCCACAGGCCCAGAAGCAATGTGACCAACAGAGCATGGACTGAAACCATAATCAAAGTAAACTTTTCCCTTTTCTGAGTTGATTACCTCAGGTATTTTGTTACATTAACACAAAATTGACTAATACAACAGGTTTGTTTGCATCAGCATCACTATGAACAATTGAGTAATGCACTGTATTACAACACTATGACTGCTAAGACATGACTAGACAACAGGACATTTCCGTGATAATCTTCAGGAACCACCGTAATACACGTGGTCCCTCATTAACCAAAACATTAGCGGCACTTGTCTATATATATTAAAAGATAAAAGACTGGAAGCAGCACTAAAGAGGCCCATGGTAACTAGAGCACAAAACTACTATATTATAATAATGTCTCCCATGTCTTTAAAACAGCAGTTTTTCAACCAATGGCAACTCTAGTCCCCAGTGGTGACTGTCACTATTCAGAGGGAGGTGACATCTAGTGGGTAGAGGTCACAGAGGCTGCTAAAACTCTGGCAATGCACAGGGCAACCCCTCTGCACAGAAGGACCACACTCTTAAGCCCTGCTTGAAGGCATCAGCTTCCCCTCTTCATCCTTACTGGTCTCTTCACCACTGCGAGCAGCAATGTGACTTGCCCCGACTATTCTCTTGAAGACAAAGCTCACTCTAACCCCAATAATTCTGGCTTGGGCTTTCATCATATGGGGAGGTATGGGGCTTGAACTTAAGCTAAATTATTTTTTTACCTCTTCTTTTCAGCAAGTAACAGCATAGTTCTAATAGCACAGACCCGTCTGAACAGCACAATGTTATTTTTGATAGAGGAAATCCAATCAGTATTACAGAGACCTAATTTTAATAAAGGTTTTATACACTGATCAAAATGAGGTGACTAGTGAGGGGCTAGTGGAACATGAGTGTGCAGAACACACAGCTGAGAACCACTGCTTGGTCTAAACCACTGGCAGAAAATATCACACGGACATGGCTCAAGTGAGGAAGGTGTCAAAACAACAGGAAGTGGCAGTGACTGGTGATCCAGAGAGCACAGCTTTGTCTGAGAAGGCGAATGTCTTCCCCACTCCAGCCAACTGCTGCCATGCGGGAATGCAGGCCCAACACAGCCAGATTCTTGAGTTTTCCAAGAAAACTTGGATATGTGGAGTTGTATATGAAACCACTCAATTTTAATATGGTGGCTTATAGAATTAAAAAATTTTGTGAGTCCAACATCTTGGACCACCTCTCTGAAATCAATGATCTGGAAATTACAAGGTCAAATGAAGAGACTCCAAATGGGCTGAATCAGAACAAGCTGCACTTCAGATAGAGGCCAAGAGACACCTGGAGAGAGTTAAATAATAAGGCCTTAGATAAGGCCAGGAAGTTTCAAGGGGGCTGCTAGTAATATCCTTGTCATCATCACCACAATAATAATGATAAATCAAAACAACAGCATTTATATTGGACTGTGTTTCCAGCACTGTCCTAAACACCTCATGTATGAACATATGAAATTTTCCCAGCAACCCTGTGAGGTAGGTATTGTTATCAGTCTCATCTCAAAGATGAAGAAAATAAGATAAGACAGCTTAAATAACTTGCCTAAGGCCACACAGCTGGAGTTCAGATTTGAACCCAGGCAGGCTACATGCAGCCCATGCTCCTAACCACCGACCTGCAAATTCTCATCCTTATGACTGCAGGCATTTAGTTACACATCTCTCATCAACTGCATGAACAGATAAACTACGTTTCATCAACCTAAGTTCTTAATGGCAACACCTAGACAAAAAAGACTAAATGAATTTTCTAAAAGACTAAAAAAGTACT
Organism: Sciurus vulgaris; assembly: GCF_902686455.1. Classification (NCBI taxonomy): domain Eukaryota; kingdom Metazoa; phylum Chordata; class Mammalia; order Rodentia; family Sciuridae; genus Sciurus; species Sciurus vulgaris. Next base: position 61,588,351 of record NC_136477.1, on the reverse strand, counting down.
CTGCCTAAACATGTATAGAACAGAAAGCACTTTTAAAGATAAAAATGCTATCCCCTGCTCTCTAGAAATTATGCTGGCTCCACAGGATTCAGTCCCTGTTAGTTAGAGTTTGGGCGTCTGCTTACATAAGAGCACTGACAGACAACGCAGATGTTGCACATTGGCATTTATGTGAAAAGGCACACAAGCCTGCTGACCAGGCCCTCCAAACAGAGCAGCCAACAATCCTAAGGCTAACCGAAGATTTATGGTATGAATTTGTCCCACACAAGGCAGCACCATTACTAAAATTCCTTAAACATGTGTATTCAAAATCTATAGTAACTCAGCAAGCAAAATTATACTTCAAAGTAACTTGTATGTAAATTAATTTCACATTTCACTTCACTTTAAAACAAGGGACCTTGTTAAAGCTAATTCAAGGAAACGGGTAGTTGTGAGTTAAATTAAAAAATGAAAAGCCAATTTTCACTTTAACAGGAGCTCTGCTATTTGCTCTTCTTCATAAACTGTATTTTCCATTTCAGAATCAAATGTCTTCAGGAAAGAATGAGTTCTGTTGATTCTTATAGGTCAAAAATCAGTCCAGTGTTATAAACACGTACAGATTTTTATTTAGGGATGAAAAGAAACTTAAGAGTATTTTAAATGCCATTTCTCCCAAATGGGCTTAGAAATCCAAACAAAATCTAATTTTTAACTTTTAAACTGTTGAGAAAAGGCGCTATGCACATACAGAAGCATAAATACAGATTAACAAGTGAATTTAACAAGATACTAAAATATAATGCACATGTGTTAGCAATCATTTGGAAGCACTAAATATATCAGTACTAATCCACGTCCCTTTAATATATGCTACAGACTTAAACATTTATATTTCCTACTTCTTTCCAGTAAATAATACTGTTCCCAAAAAAAGTTTTTTATTGAAGCAAGAATCTTAGAACGCAGCGCAAAAATGCATAAATCAGAGTGGTATCCCCAGGGGGATAGATACACATCCTCATTTGGTTTTGTAACTTAAGAGCAAACAAACAAGCCTTAGCAACAACAAAACCAAAGGATTCTTTATGTAAGCAGTTTAGATTTTAATCGTTTAAAGTGTTAAAAATAAATAGGAAAAGACCACCTAAAGTATTATGCAGAGAAATTTTACTTGCAACTAATCTACTGTTTGCTTTAGGAAAGAATGAAGTTCAAATAATATTACCAATGTCAATATAACAAAAATCTGGTCATTACAAACAGCAGTCAATGGCCTACTCGCTTAATACAATATTGGTAATGGCTGAATTCCAGTATAACAAAAGAGAGAAACCTAGCCTAGACGTCTACTGGAGTTCACTGTAACGGGATTTGAGCTATAATTAAATTTGATTAGTTTGGTTCAAACCTCAAGTTCAAAAGAATTATCAGCATGAATGGATGAAAAGCCCTTTTACACGGGCATTTTGAAAATATGAAAAGGGCTGACACAGCAAGCATCAAAGACTTTAAAAGCAATTGACCCTTCCCAGAGCAAAGGAGAAATGCTAACAGCTGAACCTCAGATGCTGCGTACAAAGAAAATAAAGTTCCAGATGGTTCAAAAGCCTGGTAGTTTATTAAATATTAAATACTATTATTTTTTAACTGGGTTTTCCCAGGGACAACTAAATGTGTCATCTACAAAACGTGAAAAAGGAGTCCAATTCTACCCCTGAAAATCTGAAGCAAATAAATACTCTCTTTTTCAAAATCCACCAGCAGCACGAGAAAGCTGCTCAAGGAGAGTACACATTATACTCCCAAGGAGTCAACGACAACCAAATAAGCATGATATTGAATTAAAAAAAAAAAAAAAAACCTATCACCTAACAGTTCACAGAATTGAATATAGTATCATTTAAAGACATTTAACTCTTGCTCTATAAAAATGTTCACACGCGTGTGTGCACACGCACACACACACACACACATTTATACCCCTTGAATCACATTACATGTTTGGCATATCAGAAAGGAAGAAAAACAAAGTCAACCTGCTTGCAAATGTGGACTATAGAAATGAGTTAGTGACCGAGAGCCAACACAGATCTTAGAAGCAGTTAAAAAGTACTAGAGGACTTTACAATCAAGTTTGCTGTATTAAGTACATATAATACATATGAAAAAATGGGCATACAGATTCATGCAAATTAACTATTCATATAAATGTCCAAGCATATATATATACATATGTATATATAGCATATAAGGCAGTAAGTGTATATATGTGTATGTGTGTACAGTCATGTGTGCACACACATACACAACCAATGGCCCCTTTTCAACAAAGTAAAGCTGGTTAACTCCATTTATATCCCCTGAATTCTTACAGGGCACCTCTCAATGAGCTTTTAGGTTATGATTCTCCCTTGTTACTGGGGTGCAGACAGGGCAGAGACAGTTTCATAAGATGGAAACATTCTGTGCCAAATGAAACAGGTGTGAGGTATCTCAGAGATGAAAGCAATTCTCCAAGTAACAATGTCATCCAGTAATGCTCTTTTGACGTGTACAATTTTGCTATTCCTCTCTGAGATTTCACACAAAGCACAGTGTTTGTAATCTTTCCTAACAATGATGAGGAGTCTGACTGGAGCTCGTTTCTAGTGGTTTTTAGCTGATTTGTGCTGATTCAACAGTGATCTCACTTAAAATGGTAAGAAATCCAGCCGGAGCAGTCTGGCTGATTAAATGCTCTTTTATTAAAGCATTTTCCTTACAAGTAAGATCATTCTTTTTTTAAAAAATATTTTTTAGTTTTAGATGGACACAATACCTTTATTTTATTTAATTACTTTTATGTTGTGCTGAGGATCAAACCCATGGTAGGCAAGTGCTCTACCACTACAAAGCCAGCCCAAGCAAAATCATTCTTAATATGATCTTTTATTTTGAAAACTATTTCAACTTTAAAATAATTCAATGTAATATCTTACCAAAAAAAAAAAAAATTTCATGAAGAAATCAATCATATTGTTTTCCTTTTTGTTCATTAAAAGTATCATGCTGAAGGTGACAAAGACATGTCTTTCAGGAATCATTACATTAAAAAAATTATGACTTACCAAAGAAACTTTCACTAGAGAAGATTAACAACTAATATCAACAGCTTTTTAAATATTTTTTAGTTGGCAATGGACCTTCGTTTATTTTTATGTGGTGCTGAGAATTGAACCCAGTGCCTCACATGTACTAGGCAAGCGCTCTGCCACTGAGCCATAACCCCAGCCCTATCAACAGTTTTTGTAATAATATTGAACATGTTTCATTTTTCTGATTCATCTCTTTAATGGTTGTAGAATTTATATTTCAAAACAGAGCACTGAATTTTTTTTTTTTAAGTGCTGGTGATCAAACCCAGGGCCTTGCAAGCGCTCTACTACTGAGCAACACCCTCAGCTCCACAAGAAAAGCTTGTATCTGAACTTGGTACTGCCTAGTCCAATGTTTCTTATACTTCAACATTCATCAGAATCACCTGGAAGATATAAAACACAAAATCTGAGCCCTATTTCGGAGATTGATTCAGAAGACCTAGGGTAGTCTTCGAATTTAGTCTCTGACAAGTTCCCAGGTAATGCTGCTGCTATTGGTCCAGGCATTACACTTTGAAAACTAGTAAGCTAGTTGATATTTTCATTCTCTGGAAAGACTTTTTCTTAAAGAGAAGTTGACATAAAGGAAGTCTATTGCAAGCAGAGCCCCAGTCTTAGAGACTACCTAGTTCAGGATTCAGCAAACTTTTTTTCTGTGAAGAGCCAGACAATAAATAGTTTACATTATTGCGAGCCATACAGTCTCTGTCACAACTACTTAACCATGGTATTTAGTGTGAGGGTAGGCAGACAAATGAAAGAGTGATTGAATGTCAATAAAGCTTCGTTACAAAAACGAGGTCTCAGAGGCTGGGGATGTAGCTCAATTGGTAAGAGTGCTTACCTCGCAAGCACAAGGCCCTGGGTTCGATCCCCAGCACCGCCACAAAAAAAAAAAAAAAAAAAAATGAGGTCTGGTCTGAATTCGGCCCACAGATCATAGTTTAGCAACCATTTTCAAAATGAGGAAATCAATGCCCAGAATGACTGAAAAACTTCAGAAGGCATAAGACAGTAGACTGCATAATCACAAATAAGACCTGCAGTGCTCTGATGTCTGATGTAGCAAAAAGACCACTGTTACAGTAACATTTGATGAAGGAAACTACAAATGGAATGCATGGTAAAACCTCAGGTAGTCTAATAAAAAGAAAAGATGACTTTACTCAACAAAACAGTATCTCATTGGAATTAACACATTATTATTTCTGATATTACTTCTAAAAAGAAGGCTTACGGAGTCAGAGGCTCTCACCACGGGGCTTGCCTGCATCCTACACCAGGCTGGGGCAGGGTCCGCACCCCACCTTCTAATCCCGGAGCGTGGAAAACAGGACTCGAGGATTTTTTGTTCTAACCTTCTTGGTCTTACCTTTCTCAGTCCATCTCCCATTAATTTGATGCCATTCCTTACATAAAGTCTTCCCAATACTAAAATTGTTTCACATTGCAGCCAAAAGAAGCATAAATTGGGATTTAAGAAAAAAACAATGATTTTGTTTATTTTTTGTCTATTAGGTTTGATCTTAATTCTAGTTATTAAACAATTGTTAAACAAATATTTAATAACAAAATCAAACATTTCTTTTTTAAAACATGTTTATCTTAACCTTGTAAATATCAAAAAAATATACAACCATATATATACATAGAGAATTTTGTATGTGTGCACATGTATACAAACATAAGCACATGCATATACACACATAAACACATAATCTTCATGTTTTCACAGTTGCCTAAGCTTTTATTCTTAAGACCAGTATTTAAATAATATATTCAGCAATGGATAAGGTAATCTCTATGTACTGCTTTATAACTAGGTTATGCCACTTTATTTTTAAAATAAAGCTAATGCATACACATTAGGAAAACGAAAATATGCCAGCTTTGACTATCAAACACAAACTTTTTTCTAAAGTAGATGTAGTCAAAATGTGCATATCCAATTCAGGATAAGAATGATGAGTCCTAAATCTGAAACAAAGTTTTGAACATGTTTGATGTATCCTGAAGCATGCATGAAAAAACATCTGTTATTTACAGATCAAAGCAACTCCGAGTATCCTAAAACAACTAGAGTGAAAAATGCCCAAATCTAATTTCATCCCTGTCCACACGCTTCTTTGAACTAATAATTCAGAGGATTGGTCAGTATGTTTAACTAATTAACATGCTTAATGCTTGCCAATTTTGATGGCTCTAATTCTTTATTTTAAGAAGCAGAATATAAATAATAGTTTTTATAACACATGGAAAAGCAAATTTGAGAAAAAGTTAAGACTAGTCCCAGTTGACAAAGTCATGTGTAATGAACATTGCCTCAAAAAGCCCCATAATGTAAGGGACTCCTACTTAAATACTCTCTAAACTGTGAAATGGGCTATAAGTTATTCAGGAGTTTTGATTGGATGAGACTAATTCAATAACTTTTTTATTCTGCATCCAACCATTCTTTGTAAGACTTGGCTTATATCTAACTTTACCTCAATATAAAGAATCACAGTAGGCTAGAGCGCCGGCGGTGACCGAGGCGACAGCGGTGACCCAGTGAGAGGAAGGCGGGGACGACAGCAGATCGCTGTCCTCGGGGCTTGGGTTGGAGCTGGAAATTTAAAATAGTTTGGAGTCAACACTGATTCCAACCATGGGTTTGTCAGCCTCTACTCCTGCTGTTACAGTTCAGACCTCAAAAGCTTCAGATCATCAGGCAGCATCACCACCTTCAGGATGCCCAATGCATGAAGGGAAAATGAAAGGCTGTCCAATGAGTGCGGAACCCTCTGCTCAAACCTGTGAGAGCAAAACACACTCTGTGCCTGCCCACCAAGATCGTGCATATGAGTATGTGGAGTGTCCTGTTACAGGCGCTGCTGCTAAGAATAAGGAGAACCTGGATCCTTCAAATCTGATGCCACCACCTAATCAAACACCAGCTCCAGATCAGCCCTTTCCTTTGTCTACCGTCAGAGAGGAGTCATCCATTCCACGAGCAGATTCAGAGAAAAAGTGGGTTTATCCTTCTGAACAGATATTCTGGAATGCAATGTTGAGGAAAGGGTGGAAGTGGAAGGATGAGGATATTAGTCAGAAAGATATGTATAATATCATTAGAATTCACAATCAGAACAAGGAACAGGCTTGGAAGGAGATTTTGAAGTGGGAAGCTCTTCATGCTGCGGAGCGTCCCTGTGGTCCATCATTGATCCGATTTGGAGGGAAAGCAAAAGAGTATTCACCAAGGGCAAGAATTTGTTCCTGGATGGGGTACGAGTTGCCCTTTGACAGGCATGATTGGATCATCAACCGCTGTGGCACGGAAGTTAGATATGTGATAGATTACTACGATGGTGGCGAAGTCAACAAGGACTACCAGTTCACCATCCTGGATGTCCGCCCTGCCTTGGATTCGCTCTCAGCAGTATGGGACAGAATGAAAGTTGCTTGGTGGCACTGGACATCATAACCACTGTTTTGTTTGTGATGCAAAGTATAAACTATTTTTTTCTGAGAGATACATTAAACTATTTTCCCCAAACTGAATTGCACTCACAATGTAATGGGACCTTCAAGTGGGTAATCACACTTCATCCTCCACTTAGCAAAGGACCCTTGCTCCATTCAGTTTTGAGCTGCATTTTGCCTTGCAGTTTTTACAGATCGTTCTAAGTTTTCTTCTCATTTGGTTTAAGTGGGAAGCAGTCCCTCAGTTTGTCCCTTAGCTGCAATATTGCCTGTGTATTTCATCTAGAAAAGTCTGAAAAAGAGTTCTTAGAAAGTGAAGAAAGCTGCTTTTTTCTTATTGTTTTCTCAGGAATATTTGAGAGGTAAAACCTGAAAGCCAGTGCACTGCTCATGAACTTTTACCTGGTCAAACCTTTTAACTAAAATCATTTATTATAGATAAGCAATATCTTTTTTATAAAAGACTATTATTTCTGAAGTCCCTACAATTTAGTCGAGACCCTGAACAAAATGCAAAGCCATAGCCTTGCACTCAGCAAGACTAAGGCATGTATTGGCTCTCTAAATTCTCATTTATATGCATTTTTCAGATTGGGCCTTGTTAAAGAAGTTTCAACTCACCATGAGGTGCTGATGCAAATACTTTGAAACATATATTTTAATTTTTAAAATACTTTCCTATTGTTCTGATATGTAACTCTGCTCCCCCAAAATAGGTCTCTTCATTGTCCCTAGAATTTCAAATATTCCAACTTTGAGTCCCATTCCTTCCTCCATTGGAAGCCTTCCCCCTGGTTGAGCTAATCCAGATTTAGAAATCTGGCTCAAGTCACAGTGCCAGTGATTATACTTAGCTGAGTATTAACATTCATAAGAAGAGTTTTTCTCACATGTAGTATGTTTGCATCAATTCACTGTCTCAATTTTTATGTTCTCAGAAAGCTTTAAGCTTGCTGTTGAAATTTCTTGTATCAATAACCCAAAAACTGTTTGTTCTAATTATAGCAGCATGTTACAAGTGACTGTTTTTAAAAGTGTTAATATTAAATCCTTTAATTTATCCTGAATACTGTATTGTTAAATTAGTGGATGGAATTAGCAGTCTATGAGTGATTAATTTGGTATGGATTTCTTGGGTGTGCCAGTTTTGTGTGGAGTTTCAAGAATCCATCAAGCTTAAGTTCTACATGTCAGAATATTTGTACATTTTTAAATAAAGCTGATAGTTAACAAAAAAAAAAAAAAAAAAAAAAAAAAAGAATCACAGTAAAGTACTCCTGATAAAAGGTTAACTTCTTTTGTTTGGATTGCAATGAGAAAAAATTCATTCAAGATCATCTAAGTGAAATTCCATACCTAAGAGACAAGGGCAAAATGTATGCCTTTACTATCCACACATTTGAGTCCAGGGCCACATTTCTTACAAGATTCTCCTAACAGTTACTTGTAAGAATCAATGAAAAATCCATAAGAAACAGGCTACTAAGTCTTTAACAGTGTTAGTTCGCTAATACCACCAAGATGGGGAGAAGGGGCAACTGATACCAAGTGGATTTTTTTTTTTAAGTTTTTCTACTCCATATGGATAATCTAAGATGACCCATTCCTACAATTTGTGTAAGAACAATACAACAGGGCATTTCAAACAAATTCCACTTTGTCTACTCTACTTTTTTACTCTAACTTAAGTCAGAGTTAACACACACATCCTGGGGTTGAAGTCCCAACCCCATAGGAGTTCAGAACATGTAATCATGTGATTCCAGGCAGGACATCAAAGCTGAGCGTTTTGGTATCTTTGCCTTATCCACAGAAGTTAGGTGAATGTCAAGGTATTTTACTATGTGACTGTGTACCAAAAATAAATTTAAAAATACAACCTACCTATGTAGGTACCCAACCTATGTAAAGAAACAATGCTAACTACATTATAAATCAAAGTTAGTCAAAGAACTGACCTAATTTACTGATGTATACAAATTAATTTGCAAGCAAACAGGCATCCTTGGAAAAACAGAAGAAAAATGTGAAAGACACTTAAATTTGGGAATGCTTTTAGGGGTGGGGGAGTGGAGGAGGAATAATTACTCGTTTTAGGGAAAAAAAATGGAAGACATATATATTTGAAGACATGTTTTTAGAAATCCCGTCCTATCCGTATAAAGAAAAAGGGAAGTGTCTTAGAAAATCAAAAACACTATCCTTCAAGATAGATGTTTAAAAACATGAAACCAGATACTGCCTAGACCATGGTAAAGAACCAGTACATACCTGTTCCAGAAAAAGACCCCACGAATATGATCAACCAGAGAAGATGCAAAAGAATTTCAGTGGAGAAAAGGCAATCTCTTCAATAAATGCTGTTGGAAAAACTGGACACCCACATGCAAAATAATAAACCTTGACTTGTAAACCTCTCCCCTTAAATAAAAATCAACTCAATGTGGATTATAACTATAAATGTAAAAGATAAAACCATTAGAAGAAAACAGAACCTTCAGGACTTGAGAGTTATGCAAAGAGCCCTTATACATGTATCCAGAGTACCATTCATAAAAGAAAAATATTGATAAAATGAATCTTATCAAAATTCAAAACTTGTACTTTGCAAATAATACTGTTCATAGAATGAAATCACAAGCTACAGATTACCAGGAGGTATCTGTAAGTCACATAAGTGACGAGGACTAGTAAAGTAACATAAAGAACTTTTGAAATTCCATAGTAAGAAATAAACAACCCCGTTAAAAAATGGGCAAAAAACCTGCAGGGATACTTTACCAAAAAAGATGCGAGGATGGCAAACGAGCTATGAAAAGTTATTCAGCATCATCAGCCACTGGGGAAATGAGGGTAAACCACTATGGGATACGAGTTCACACGTACCAGAATGGCTCAAATAAAAACTTCCAACAACACCCAGTGCTAGTGAGGCAGCTGAGCACACACAGCAGGGGAGCACACGCTCACATACGGCCACTGAAGAGTCCGGCAGTCTCCCAAAGTTAAACCTACATTTAGCTTAGAGCCTGGAAATTCCATCCCTGAGCAGATGAAAACATACACTCACACAAAAACCTGCGCAAGACTATTTACGGTGATTCTTCTTATAATGACTCCTTACTGGAGAGAACTCGAATGGCCTTCAGTGAGTGAATGGATAAGCAAACACCTATTTTTGTCCTCCACTGTACATTAAACAATGCAATACTACCCAGCAATGAAAAGGAAGACACTATTGATAGACACAGTGACTAGATATTGATACACACAGGGATCTCAAAGGCATTATGCTGACTGATAGAAACCAGTCTTAAAAGGTTGTGTACCACAAGATGCCATTTAAATAACATTCGCAAAAAGAAAAATACTACAGCAAAGGTTAACAGATCAGTGGTGGCCAAGGGTTAGAAGCAGGAAATGAGGTGACTGCAAAGCAGGGGCACACCAGAGTTTGGGGCTGAGGGAAAAGCTCTGGATCCTGCTCATTCATGCTGGCAGCTATACAAATCTGTGCACGTGTTGAAATTCACAGCCCTGTACTCCAGAAGAAAGTTATTTTGTAATATGGTAATTTTAAAAACAAACTAATTATGTGTTGTTCTTGCCTGAGATCAATACATGGAAGTGTGAAGAAGGAAATAATGTATTTAATTTTAAAAATGTCTGCCAAATAAAAGTCTAGAAGGAACAACACACCTACCGCCCAGATCTTGGTTGCCAAATATCATCTACCACTGAAAGGAATCAAGGGCTCCTAGGGGAGGTGGCTGATCAGAGGAGGGGGGCAGTGAGCCTATGGGCAAGGCTGGGACAGCTTGTTACGCCAGTAAAGGAGGTTCTCAAAGACAAATAGGACAGATGTCATGAGAACAGAAATAGCCCTGAAGAGGGCCCCCCCACCCCCAGGTCAAATTTAGGACAGTTTAAGCACCAAAAATAAAGATAACAGACTATAATTACTGGGGATGGGTCGCAAACATCTGTGAATACACTATAACCCACTAAATGGTCACTTTAAATGAACGAATCATATGTTAAATGGATTATAGCTCAGTGAGATGAGTCATGGAAAAAAAATCCATGGGTCCATAGGAACAGTGTAATGCACATGTGCGCGCGTGCGCACACCCCCCCCCCACACACACACACAAATTGGAGAAAGGAAAGCTCTTTTCACAGAATGCCAATTAGACGAATCCAGAGAAAAATGACAGTATTAGGAAAATCAACATTTCGTAATATCTATGTAATAAATGTTAGCAGAAAGAAGTATCCACAGCTGTTGAAAACTATTAGGTGAAAGATTATTGGGGAACAGGATAATCATATGGTCTCAAAATATTATTACCCTAAAGATTACTCTTAATAACAAGGAAGCTGGATCTTTAGTGCACAGAACACTGGAGAATATCAACTGACACAAGCGGCCAAGCTCAGCTTCAGCAAGTGGGAATAGCAGATCCTCCTGGTATAACGCAATATGAAACACCCAGAAACACTTACGCCGCATCCATGCAGATAACAGCACTGATAAGGAAGCTTACAATAAGGAAACCAGACAATTCACACTATGGAAACTTACAGGACGAGTGCCCTGGATTCTACAAGAACATCAACGTCAGAAAGGAAGGAAGCAAAGGAAGGAAAGAAAAGGAAGGAAAGGAGGGAAGGAAGAAAGAGGGGAGGGAGGGAGAGAGGGAGGGAGGGAGGGGAGGGAAGAAAAAAGAAAAAAGGAAGGAAGGAAGGAAAGAAAAGAGAGAGAAAAGAAAAAGTGAGGAAATCTACAACCAGGTGCAATGTGCCATCGAGATCCTGAGGAGACAAGCGTTTACGGCTTTAACTACTGGGGTAACAAAGAAAACTGACCATACATATTAGATACTATTAACACACAGGTATTAAGTTTCTTGGGTATGATAATGGTTATGGTAGTTATGAGAACTGTGATTTCATTCTTGAATTATTTAATGATTATTAGAATGTCTGCTACTAACTTAAAATGTTTCAGGGCAAAAAGCAGAGAGATAAAGGAAGGGAATGGGCTGGGGAGATAGCTCAGTTGGTAGAGTGCTTGCCTCACAAGCACAAGGCCTTGGGTTCAGTCCCCAGCAATGCAAAGAAAAAAAAAAAAAAAAAAAAAAAAAAAGGAAGGGAGGGAGGAAAGGAAGAATGGAGGAGATGATACAAACTTAGAGGCTAGGGGTGTAGCTCAGGGGTGGAGCACTTGCTTAGCACGCACAAAGTCCTGTGTTCAATCGCCAGCACCAAGAAAAATTAATTGGTGAAAAGAATTATGTTTAAACTTTTCTGCAAGTTGTAATTTTCCAAAATAAGACAGTGGATGGGGGTGAAGAAAAAGAATATGCTACTACTCATTTGTAAAAGCTGGGTGCAGTTGTACATGCCCACAGTCCCAGCTACACAAGAGGCTGGTCAGGAGGATCACTGGAGCCCAAGAATTTGAAACTGGCCTGGGGAACACAGTAAGACCCACTTCCCAGCAAGTTAAATAAAACCTCTTCATTCACACCCCTACACAAAAAAGGAAATACAGACACTATTAGGAAAAGAGTGTAAGAATTCAAAGAATTCAGAGCTCAACTCCCCCTATTATCAGCATTATTTTATGCAGACTGTTATTTAAATCACTGGAGTGTTAGTTTTCTCACTCGTTACAAACAGAAAATATCTGTTCATATATAAAATGGTTTATAAGAGAGATACACAGTATAGACGGTTGGGAATCATGACTAGGTAAGTAAGAGGTGCATTACTTTCCAATCACTTAGTTGGCTATGATCCCCCTCCCACCTGGCCCCTGTGGGACTTGGAACTGAACCCAGGTAAACTCTACCACCGAGCTACATTCCCCAGTCCTTTCTATGTTTTATTTTGAGACAGGGTCTCACTAAGTTGCTAAAGCTGGCCTCCAACTTGCAATCCTCCTGCATCAGCCTCCAGGGCCACTAGTATTATAGGCATGTGCTACTACATCCAGGTTGGCTATGATTCTTTAAGGATTACCGGGAAGATTAAGTGAGAAAACATGAATAATACCTGGTATGGCACACAGCAAATGTTGAATAAGCTCAATCTCCATCCTCTTTCAACTACAGAAAATAATGTGATAAGAACTTACCATTTCCCCTTTGCTTGGGGTTTTCGATTAATCAAAACTAGTCCAAAATGTAATGGTTGAGATGTGTTGTCTGCACTACACTTTTTGCTAATGATTATTAAAAATGTCTGAAAGGATGAAGAAAAATCCTTGGTTAACAATTGTGTAAACTAACAGAAAAATCAACAGCGAGAGTAACTTTCAACAAGATCTGTTAGTCAATGAGGTACATCACTGTCACTTCTGAACACTTTTATTGATATCTTCTGCCAGGCAAATGATCTACTTAATTCACCCTATGAGGTGCAACAAATTCCATTCCAAAATGATTTCTTCCTTGGTCATCAATTCATTAACCAAAGTTTCTAGAAGTACAGAGTAATTCACAAGATGAACAACAGTAAAGACCTACAATAATATGGACTGACATTCAGATAAGCTTTATCAGAAAACCTGGTCATCAATTTATAAGACTCCTACAGACAAATTCGATCATTTATTTCCCAAATAACTGGGATCAACACTAAACTGATAATATCAAAATGCTTCTCTAAGAATCATAACATTAACAGAATTCCTTCTACAGAAAAAAAAATCACCAAAACACATTTGAGGCCAAAGAATCATTATGAATGGTCTTTACCAGGTGTCTTTAGTAAGAGATTTATAAAATTACTTCAGGCATTATAGAAAGATAACTCCCTGACCAAAAAAATCAGGATAAAATGAAGGTCTTCAAACAATGAACCATGTCCTTACATTTATTATGCCGTAAGTGTTTTCATTCAGCGAGGAGACTGAGGCAGAGCTGAGGCAGGACCCCGGGCAGCTTTGCAGCCAAGCCCATGGTCTGAACAGTGGTTGGAAAACAGCAAATCCAACACTGGAAAGCAACAAAAAGAAGACCAAACACCCTGAATGCCAGATGAGAACAGCAGGATGGAAGATTCCAAGATTCCCAAGGAGAAGAGACTCAGCACAAAAGACAAGATGATGCCAAGGTTGTCGCAGGAAAAAGGTCAATAATACATTAAAAAAAAAAAAAAAAAAAGAATAAGAAACTCCAAGAAAAAATAAGTTCATGTCCCCAATGTTCAGTCAACTGAATTATAGGATTAAGTTTTAGCTGTGGATATAGTGCAAGAAAAAAGGATCTATCTGATTCTGGAGCTGGAAACATCTCTTTCAAGGTGATACAGCACCAACACGAGAGGAATATAAACCTCACACACTGGACGGGTGAGCATTCATGAAGTCTCAACAAGAACCCTTCATTCACCAGTATTCTATTTCTAGCATCAATACAGAAAAGTCACAGAAGAAGCAACTATGAGGAACAAACAGGTTGAGACTGGGGACCATTTTGACAATGTAGGATGAAGGTACAGCTGAGACAGTCTTTCCAAAACATGGAATTTACAAGCAGGGCAAGGTGGTAAAAAAGGAAGTAACAGTTTCCAGTGCAGAGAAAATTTTAAAATGCAGGGGCTGGCGCGTAGCTCAGGGATAGAGCGCTTGCTGAGCACACGTGAAGCCCTGGTCCTTCCCCAGCACCAGAAAAAGACCAGAGAGGGAGGGAGGGGGAGCAGGCAGGCAGAAATAAACAATTTAAAGTTTCCAAAACCAAAGTAATACATCTGGAATGCCAGGATGAGGCAGTGTTAGGAAGGAGTCTACTGTGAGCTCACTCACATCCTCCAACCCCAAGATTCAAAAGATTGTAACTAAAGTTAAAAAATTAAGAAACAGGGGCTGGGGATATAAGCTCAGTTGGTAGAGTCCCTGCCTTGCATGCACAAGGCCCTGGGTTCAATCCCCAGCACCAAAAAAAAAAAAAAAAAAAAAAAAAATTAAGAAACACATTTAAATATAAATGCATGGATGTAACAGAAGAACTAGTATTAGAAATGGTTTTAAATGTTACCGCTAAAGAGGGGGAGAAGAATGGAGAGGGATGGACAGGGGACTATGGCTTTAAATCTAAGTTCTACACCGTCTGACTTGTTACTGATGGCACAAACCTAAACTAAAAACACAAGCTTTAAGCTTTAAATTCAACCTGTCATTATTTTAGGGAGAAGTATTTCATATAATGTCTGAATCTGGCATTCTTTTTCTAAAAAAACTTTTTAAAAATACTTACTTATATAAAAGATGCTCAAATGGTACAAAGAGTTTACATACATTCTACAACTAGCTTCCCTGAATGTTAATAACTGAAGTATTATCAAAAACAGCTACAGTATTGCTAAATTATAGACCTTATCTGAATTTCAGCAGCTTTCCGCTGACACCGTTTTCCTGTTCCAGGATCCCACACTGCCTTTACTTAGTCTCCTGAGTCCCCACCTATCTATGGCAGTTCCTTCATCTGTATTCTTCATAACCTTGACAATTCTCTCCATTTGAGTTGATATTTTTCCCATGATCACATTGAAAAAGAATTTTTTTTTTTTTTGGAAAAAGACCAAAGAAGTGATGCTGTGTTCCTCTTGGTAATGATATGGGAATGCATGATGCTAATGTATCTTATTACTAGTGATGTTAACTTTGATCACTTGGACAAGGTAAGTTAGTGTCCATCAGTTTTTCCAACTATAAAGTTGTTATTTTTTCTCTTTACTGTTGATAAATAACTTAGGGAAAAGAACTTTGAGACTATGACATTCATTTTTTAAAAATAATTGACAAGAGTATGTATTTTTTCAAGACACAGAATGTGATGGTTTGATATTATATACATTATATAATGAGTTCCATGATCAAATTAATAAGACACACTATTGCCACCCAGGCTGTACTTTAGATCTTATAACCAAAAGTCTACCCTTTGACGAACATCTCCTCAATCTGCCTTTCCCATCCCTGGGAACCATTATTCTTTCTACAAGCTCAATTTTTTTAGATTCACATATAGTGAAATCATGGAGTATCTGGCTTTCTATTATGACACTCATCTTTGATAAGTTAGTTTCAGAGATGCTCAATGAAGCATTTCTGGATAAAATGCTGGTATTTGCTTTAAATTGATACAGAAGAGCAGGCAGTAGGTATAGTATAGGTGGAACAAAATTTGTCAAGAGGTGGTAACTGTTCAAGTTGGGTGAGGAGACTACAGGAATTCATTCTACTAACCCCCTTTTATGTC
Organism: Sciurus vulgaris; assembly: GCF_902686455.1. Classification (NCBI taxonomy): domain Eukaryota; kingdom Metazoa; phylum Chordata; class Mammalia; order Rodentia; family Sciuridae; genus Sciurus; species Sciurus vulgaris. The sequence goes on along the minus strand of NC_136477.1, from coordinate 61,572,492 downwards.
TTTAAATATTTTGATGGTAATAGTGTTTTTAAAAAATGAGAACCCAAATAAATAAATACAACGTATGTACCAAAAGATAAACAACAAATTTATGCTTTCAAGTACAATGGATCATAAAATATTGACCATACCTGCATTTTCATTTTCTAATTTAAATCACTGTTACCAGGCAAGCAGTTCACACTCCCAGGTTCTCCCAGGTTCCTACAGGTTGAGGTTTCAGTCACCGACATTTAAAACACAGGCATTGTACGCCCTCTAGTGTCTTACTCTACAGCACAAGATTTGCATTGACAAGTTCAGGAACAAAACAAAGAGTATTTTCAAAAAGAAATATCCTTTTCTCTCATCAATTTCTGCTTCCCCACCAGTCAAAAAATTCTCTGAAAATTAGTTAACCATGCACCAGAACCATTTCAATAACAAAAATGATTATCAATTTCTTTCCACCTATGGTGGCATGTCTCAGATCATGTGCTGATGAAGCCCAGATTGGAGGACAAGAGACTAATCAGTCAAAACATTTTCAAGGGGCTGGGGATATAGCTCAGTTCATAGAGTGCTTGCCTGTCAAGCACAAGGCCCTGGGCTCAATCCCAAACACCCGCCATGGAAAAAAAAAAAAAAAAAACATTTTCAAGCACCCTTAATAGAAGCTGGATGAATATGGATGCTGCAGGCAATAATGCCTAATTCAGAAGCATCTCAGTGGGTTCAGCCTACACAGGTGAATTCATTTCTATCTTATAGAATTCTCTGACACTTGGAAATTGGGCCCTACTTTCAGTTCAACAGATTTTGGTCCAGGCCTTACAGATCTACCATTATTTTATATTCCCAGAACTTACTGCAAAATTCTTAGAGAAATAATCAGTGAATTATCTACAAGACATGAGCTGAAAGCAAATCTTGACAAGAAACATAGCCTTTGGAATTATGTATGTGTGACCTCACGTTCCAGTCCTACAACTTCCTAATCATGTAACTTAACACTTAATTTTTTCTAAGCCTCAGTTTACTGATCTGCAAAAAAGAAAAAAGGCCCATGGTTAATATTTTATAGTTTAAAGATAAAGCGCATGATTGTAATTAGCATTCAAATTGTAACTATTTTCATTATATGATCCCTAGGTAATTTGCAGTCAGGTAGTCAAATTCCACAGATAGAAAACATTTTCAACAGTTCCTTTAAATAATTATCTTCAACAATATCTTTAAACTGCCCAAAGGAATTCTAGATTCAGCTGAATTTAGGTTTAATACATGAATACAGTTTCTTTCTTACTCCTCCTTATAAGATTGAGGTTTGTATGTTCAGACAATAAGAAATTTTCAGTATCAAGAATCTCAAGATTAACTCTTAATCCACACAGTATTTAATGGACACAATCTGCATGTACCTGATGAATGTTATTTTCTATTTTTGAATGTCATTTCAGAAAAAATGTTCACAGAGGCAACCTTAACTAGAAAATGACAAAATTACAATAAGGGCTATTCATGGAAGGCACAAGAATACCAGAAAATACATTAAGAAAGATACATTAAATACATTAAAAATACATTAAGAAAGATCTCCTCTTTGGAAATATTGAACGTTTATTTGGGAGAAAACATTAATTTGCCTGGGAATTAAGAGAAGGCTCCATAATTCTTGCCAAATGCATGTTTGCCTAAACATCTATTGGAAATCTTGCCTACCTAAGTGCCTGAAACCAATCTACATCTGAGAAGCAAGTGTGACTAAGTCATTGGTTCGCTCTGGGTATTTCCTGAGTGTGCAGTGTGTGACACCCTTCCAGGTGTTAAATTAACAGTAAGGAACAAAACAGACAGGAGATACCTGCCCCTATATGGTAGATATTCTTGTAGAAGGAGTGAGGCAGGTAATAGATTTGTAAATAAGAGAGATAATTTCAGATAATACTGCCTGTCAGGGTGACAGGTGGGTGAGGGGGTTGGCACAGATCTATCCTAGCCTGAGGGGTCACAGGAGGCCCCTCAGAAAGAGGGCACGTGAACTAACACCTAGATTGTCGCTGGCTCTTTGCGGTTCCAAAATCCGTGGATATTTGTCACCGCCTGCAGCAACAACTTGCACGGGTCTTATGGGTGGTGGAGTGGAAACTGAGGCACTTCTATCTTTCTCTTTAGTGCACTGCTTTCTTGCTTGTTCATAGAGGATAGAGGAAATGAGGTTTACTTGCTTTGAGAGGAGAGAGAGAGAGACTTTGCTTAAGAGAGATTTTGAAAGACAGGCTTTGCTTAGAGCTTAGAGGAAGAGACTTGCTACACCTTAAAGTCCTGCATCCTGTGAACTAAGGGTACGTCCACCCAAGGTGCCCTAGTGATGCGTCTCAGTTCTCGGTTCCGCGATCTGCCTTCCGCCACTGCCCCTACTCGCTGCTGCCCCACGTGTTTTTCCTTTCTTCTGGCTGCTGTTGCGTATGTCCCTACTAGCTACTGCCGCGTGTTTTTCCCTCTGGCTGCTGCCGCACGTCTAGCTGCTTTTTTGCTAATGGCTGCTATTCGTGTCTAGCTGCTTCCGTGGGTGTCTTCTTCTACTGCTTTTCTGCTAATGGCTGCTGTGTCTGTCTCACTCTGCCTACGCTTATATCACCTCCAGGAGGCGGAGAGCAGGGCCATGCCTCTTACGCAAAGATTAGGCGAGAGGCTCCAAGCAGGCAATTAGTGCTCGAGAACACATGCGCATACATTGTGTGCATGGATGAGAAAATCACCTGAGTGTGCTTATGTCAATTAACCTCCTCGCTGCCGATGTGATCAGGCGCCATCCCGGTGCCGCCAACATGGCACAGCCCCCAACACAGATGACATGAGCCACTGTGCAAACGCCACTGTTCTCCATGAGCAGTTCTAGCAAAGCAGACTCTATTTATGTCCTCTAGTGATATTTTTTAATGTTATGTATACTTCTGCTTGCCCAGAACTTACTCCTAAGACTAACATCTAAAGTTTTAACACCAAAGAGAGATATAAACTATTCATTTTAAATATGCATTTGCCTCCCCATAAAATTGTATCTACATATAAAATGCAAAATACACAGCTTATCATAGTGGTTAAGACCACAGGCTCTGGACTCTTTAGTCTTCTCACTTGTTAGACATGAGGGCCTGGGTCAACCACAACCTTAAGTTTCAGGTATTATAAAGTAGATTTCACATTTTGAGCCACTGTGAGGGTTATATGAAACAATGTATGTGAGAATTTAGCACAGTGAATAGAACAGTGTAATTACTTAGTAAACATAATTACTTCAATTTAGAAGGTAAATTACAAACCCAGCATAATGGCACATACCTCTAATCCAAGCTATTCAGGAGGCTGAAGCAGGAGAACCAGTTTGAGAAGCCTGAGCAATAAAGTGAGACCATGTCTCAAAATAAGATTAAAAGTATAATAAAAGTAAAAATAAAACTATAATAAAATTAAAAGTATAAGCCAGTATGGTGCTGGCTTACATGGCATGCTTGAGGCCCCGGGTTTAACCCCCAGTACCACAAAAACATACCCCAAAAAAGCCACTGACATCATTTTTAAGGAAAGTGTTTACATATGTTTATATTAATGGAAGTATTCTGAAATTTTAACTTTAAAATCAAAACTGTAAAAAAACAAATAACTTTTGAAGCAAACTTGTTGTTTTAAAATACTAATTGCAGAGACATCGCCAAACAATTCTTGTTCCCTTTGGAGTGATGAATTTGTGGATAATTTTTATTTTATCCTTCAATATTTCATAATTTATTTCAAAGAACATGTACTACTTTTTTACTCACAAAAGAAATAGACATTATTTCACATCAAAATACGATATTAAATTCTTTTATATTATATTCAGTGGATTATGTTGACATAAGTAGCAATGGGATTTCAAGAATTCATTCTTTTGTTAAGTTAGTATTGATTTTTACACCCCATTTGAGCCATGGAGAATAGAGAAGACCTTGGTTTGCAGTTCTTAGTTAAAAATAATGAAGGGCTGGGGATACAGCTCAGTTGATAAAGTACTTGCCTCCTATGCACAAAGCCCTGGGTTCAATCCCCAGCATCACCAAAAAAGTAAATAAATAATAACTAAATAGAACATTCTGTGCCCCACAAAAAGGATAAAATATTTGTACAATAGTATTTCATGACATCAATTGTCTTCATGACTTTTAAAGAACAGCTTCCATATTGATTGTCGTAGGAACAAAGGTGACAGAATAAAATAAAAAAAGACATGCTAGTTTACAAAGCAGAACTAAATGTCCAGAAAAATTCTGTATAGACAAGGGCTCAAGAACATTAACAACAGAATATTCAAGTATGGGCTGAAGTCGAAGATTTTTGAAAGGAAAGCCGGGAAAGCTGGCACATACACTGGGGAGGGTCTGAGTAGACAGAAAACAGCACACACTGTAGGGTGACTCAGAACTTCCACACTGAAAAGTGACCTCAACTTTCCAGTCCCCACACAGGAAGGCCCGGGAACCTTCTGCTTTCCAGGTAAACAGAACAGATAAATCTAGTACTGCCTCCTGCCCTCCCTTTCACACTTGAAATGGGGCCACGATGGCTAACAGTGCAGTCACCGTTTTGCAACCCTGAGTCAAGCAGCCTGGGCATAAAGGGTGGCCAGCGGAAGGAAAGAGACTAGATCCTCCTCGCCATCACTGAACCAGCACTTCACCTTACATTACCCTCCCTCCCTCCCTCCCTCCTTCCTTCCTTCCTCCCTCCCTCCCTCCCTCTCTCTCTTTTCTTTCTTTTTTGGTTCCAGGGATTGAACCAGGGGCCCTCAACCACTGAGCTGCATCCCCAGGCCTTTGTATTTATGTATTCATTTTATGTAGAGAAAGGGTCTTGTTAAGTTGCTAAGGGCCTCACTAACTCAGATTTCTTGTTATTAGAGGGGGAAAAAAAAAACACTTATCAAAAGAAAAAATAAGGGGCTGGGGAGATAGCTCAGTCGGTAGAGAGCTTGCCTTGTAAGCACAAGGCCCTGGGTTCGATCCCCAGCACTCAAAAAAAAAAAAAAAAGAAACAGCTCTGTGTTCAGATTTTCTGTTAACAGCAGTCTAAAAGCAATCCACGCTAACTCACAAAGACGAAGGAAGATGATACTCCCACATGGGACGAAAAACACCAAGGAATAAGAAAGAGCCACTACAAACAGTAAGGTTTATGATTCAACATTTAAAATAACGAATTGACACAATTTCCACCTTTATCCAGCTTTATTATGTGTTTACACTGAAGAGTCATATCACTGCATTTACCTCCCATTAAACAATACACACAGGAACTGGTGCCCCTTTAGGAAAATGTGACCAATGTGCAAAAACAAAAATACGTACCATTTGCAAAACTTTACAGTGCAAACAAAATTTGTTCGCGGAATCAGAAAAGCAAATAGCAGCTGGTTTCAAGTAAACACAACATGAGAAAATATGCACTAAAGGGCTAAAGTAATTTTTCTACATTAAGATAATTTTACAAAATTGTTCTTGCTAAAAATGTTTATTTAAGAGATGATGAAAAACTGTAGGCTAAAATCCAGATTTGAGGACTAATAATTTTAGGTTCCTGCATTAAAGGATTAACTGAATGAACAATCCTTCATTCTTCATAAAGAAACCCTACAGTAGTCATAATAATATAAATGTAATTAAATGACTCATTTTATAAACCTCTGTGAATAAAGGGGAAATTTCATTTTCATCTGTTTAATATTCCCATTAATAACAATGTCTCATTACACATTTACCAAAAGTCTGAACAATAAAACAATGGACAAATTCCAAGAACAAACAGGGATTTTTTCCCCCTTTTCCCATGAAGCTAACATTATGGAATTTTAACAGATGTTCTATTTGGTCATAGCTAATAAAATGAATTATGCAGGATTAAAATAGAGTTCAATATGTTTGCATTGAATTTTAGCTGAAAAACAATTTCACATTAAAAGTATGGAAAGGTTTCTAATCATTATTTTTTCTTTTTTTAGAATTACTAAGATGCAGAAAATAAGTGAATTATTACATTACTATTTTTCCAATAAAACCAGACATGAAAACTATTTTTTCATAAATCTTAAGGAAACTGAAACCTTAGAAAATTATACACTTTGGTATTTCTTCATCTATATAATGCAAAGTTCATAGTAATGTAGTATGTTAGGCAGAGTCACTATCCTGCCTATTCCCAAGTCCCTTTATAGCTCCCTCACCATTCTCAAATGATCATGGTGTCCAGTGGCATGTGGACAAAAAAAAAAAAAAAAAAGCTTAAAAAGAACAACAACAACAAAAACTAACATTTGTTTTTCTTGTGTGCTCACTATGCAAGTTTCATGCCTGTGCATCTACAAAGAGGTAAAAATCCAATCCTTTCAAAAAGAACTTGCATGCTACCTAGGAAGACAACCGAAATATGACAAGCCAAAAGAGAAAGAAAGAGGTAAATCAAAGAAAATAACTTCATATAAACACACAGAGACAAGACATACAGCACTGATAAAAGGAGAAGAAAACCCCCCACTTATCTTTTCTCTTTTTACTACCATGAAAGCAGGAAGTAGCACACAGACTTAGGACAGTAAATAAGTAACAGAAGTCCTAACTATAGTTGTTGCATAACATTTTTCAATGGGAAACAGTAGGTGTTGCAATCTCAGCAACAAAGTCTTTCTCTGAATGGGTAATCTTTTCTGAAAAATACATTACAGTGAATTGCCAATTTGATTCAAAAAAGTATAATCATAAAGTATTTCCAACCCTTTTACATTGATCATTTTGATCAGCTCAACCATCAGTTACGGTAATTTCCCATTATTATACCAAGCTGCTGTTTTCCCTACAGAAGTAGCCAGCAAATACAAAATCAGTAGCAGGCTGCAATTTGTTTCAACTATAAGAAATTCTTCTATACAAAACATTTGGAAGAAACAAACGTGGCTAGAAGTTCTTCAAGCAATTATGGTTTTCTGGCTTCACATTCAAGAACAGCAATTGTTACCCCTCATCATGAAGCCACATTCGCACATTTAAGTGCACAGATCAAGGTTACATCCGGGTTCAAGAACCTACAAACCAGGGGCCGCTTCAATTTCTAGGCTTCCTAGTAGGCCGTATTGCCATAACACCTGTCTCACAGGACTGCTATAAGGGTCAATATTTCAAAGAGAACAGTCCATGCAGAGTTCCCAGCACAAATGGGCAAACTTGGGTTCAGAAGCAAGTAAAACGCCAAGAGCAGGGAGCTGGTAAAGGCAGAGCTGTACTTCAGGTTTAGGTGCCCTTCACTGCCAAAGGTTCTTTTAGTTACCAAACAAGCATAGTTCATATTCTTGAGTACACATTATGTGTCAGTTACCACTGAAAACACTTCATAAACACCCCTCATTTAATTTTCACAAGAATTTTATGATGGTTCAAATAATAAATACACAGTGAAGGAAATGAAATGTGTTAATATGCTCAGTCTCATTTATAACTAAAATTAAAACTGCAATGATATTTTCTACTTCACAGATTGCTGTACCATTGTTTAGGCCCGGAAAACAAAAAGCTCTGTACTGGTGGCAAAGTGCCCACTGGCACTTTCATAAAACAAGTTGGTGTTATCTATCAAAACTGCAAACGCCCATCCTTTAACCAAGTAATCTTACTTCCAGGCATGCATCCTACAAAAGCCCTCGACTGTATACAAAAAGACATCTGAACATAGGCATTGCAGCACATTTGAAATGCCCACCAATGGGCAAGTGGTCAAGTATACAAAGGCTCATTTGTACAACAAAATATCATACAACCATTAAAAAAAAAAAAAAAAAAGAAGGCGCTCTTCATTAAGTGGTTTACAATGATCTCAAAAACAGGTTAACAAATGACAATGTAAAACAGAACTCTAGAACTGAATGCCCTTGTAAAGACTCAGAAGACTACTATAATAAGACGAGTTTGAGGGGAAGGGGGAAGGCCTGGACTGGACAGCCAACAGAGCTGGCAGGAGACTTTCAAAGACAATCAAAAGATTGATCCTGTCTGGACACCAGATTTGGGGGGAATTCCCATTGAATTAAGGATGACCTTGATAAGGTCAAGTTTGGAAAGCTGTTGTATGTAATTTGGAGTGGATTTTTCAATAAGTGGTAACATTTACACCTAAATTTTGGAGGCCTCAAGGAACTCACAGAACAGGCTGAATGATTTGTTTGACCTGCTTGACTGCTGTGGCAAAGTTGGGAATAGAGGGAACAATTCTCATCTAACTCCAAATTCTTCAGTGGCTACTCTCATCTATCAAAAAAAAAAAAAAAAGCCAGGAGTTACTCATTACCCAAATGACAACATCCTACCACAGAGAGCTCCAACCAGCTTGGCACCTTCAGATCTGTATAGCCAAGAGCCACACAACATTAACTTATCCTCCAAATCTCAGGAGACCCCAGTCAGGTTCTTTCCAGGGCTTTTCCACGTGGCCCTCTCTAGTTGCTTAGCAAATATCCAACTGAGGTCAACAGGGCCAACTGTTCTCGTAAAGCATCCTCCCTTGGCTTGAGATAGATCTGGGAAGTCACTCTCTTCTATGGGCATGAAATCCCCAGTTCTACTTAGACCAGCAAGATCCACATGTTCCTTCCTTGTGCCGTTGCTTTTGCTGTTATATCTGCCTTCCTTGACTGCTTCTAATGGCCACTCTTTCCAGAATCCAGCCAGACTCATCTTTATTAATGTAACAATGCTAGCTGAGTACCACCAAGCAGTGCTTCCTCTACAAACCCAGGTGCATCTTGTACATACATACCTCACTGCTGCCCTGCCTGCACTGCACTGGCAAGAGGACACTCCCCTGTGTTTGTCCCCATAAGAAAGTAAATCCTTCAGGGCAGAAATGTTCTGCATTATGTCCCCCCACACAGCAGGCACTCCAAAATGACTACTGCACAGAATTTGTGAATAAAAGATCTACTACTGATAAAAGATCAGACTACTGCTGAGCTTATCCCTGCTTCTTCTGAAACAAACTGCCTTCTCTGCTTGCTTTCTCTACAGAAGTCCTAATTCATATCAACACACAAGGCTGCTCTCCACAAAATTTTCAGGCCAGTGGACCATCTGAAATCAAAGTGACTGTAACAGCAGCTATGATTCTGCTCCCCGCTTATGTCTCATTGCAATAATACCCCTGCTTTAAGATGCTTATCCACATCTAATTTGGCCAAGATCATGAGAAAAATGAAAACTGAAAGGGTGAGGTAAATAGTATAACCTGCTCACATTGCTTAAACTCAGTGTAAAATTCACAGCAACTACAATAGTAGGAAAACATAAGAGATAAGTATCCAATTTCCAGAAACATCACATGCAATTTAAAAAGTGTGACAGCATTCACAAAGTCCAAGGAACATATGTAATATATTGTATAATACATGGATTCAGATTTCAATCTCATTTTAATGGATTACTGCTAAAGAGAGAAATTTTTTTTTAATTGCACACAGAATAAATGTATAAATCTCCTGGGGATTCTCACTAAGGCTTCCAAGTATTTTCTCAATGAAACAATCAAAGAAGTTCTTGGCAAAAAGATTTAATGTTGGCATAAGAATAATATAAGAATTAAAACTATAATGTAAAAATTTTGTTCAAAGCAAACTTCTTGTTTTTCTCACTTTGAAAAGAAGCTATGTTTCATTCAGCAATAATTCTCTCATTCTATCTGAGAGTCTGCACAGAAGCAAGACTTCAACCAAAATTGGTTCTGAAGGATCTTTTATGAACACCCATAATGTAGAAGACCCCAATTAAATTTCCAACAAAGCACTGATGTTTTGAGTAAACAAAGTCATCTCAGGGAGGTCACACTATTTACAAGGATTACAGTTAAAAAATTAATTACTATCATAACATATGTCAAAACAAATTTTCAGAAGAATAGAATGCAGTTATAATGATGTGTTTTGTCTTTTTATATGCAAAAATCAGTATTCTCTGGAATGTAAATATAGTCATTTATTCAGCACACTTCCAAAAACTAAAAAGCATTATTGTCCTTTTTCCTGTGCCCAGGTGAAACCTGAATGAATAAGTTTTAGAAAGTCAGAAAACAAGTACAGAATGGTTCTGAAAGAGGGAAGTCCTCCTCACACAAATAACTCCTTTTGAAACACTTGATTTGCCAAGAAAAGAAGTTCTCAAAGCTCCAGAACAACTAGGCTACACTGCAGATTGTCACCTTTTGAAAAGCCCTTTTGCATGTAACAGTGTTGGTGCTTGTAAGGAAGGCAAGCTTACCTCTTAGAGTGCTTCTTTCTTTTTACTAATTTCTCATAAATTCTCCACACTACAGAAATGAACTGGATATCTTACTCTTAGTTATTTTTTAATAATTTGGCTATAAGAGATACTTAGCCATCCTACAGTGACAGTGAAGCTATGTGGCCACTCTGACCACAGGGGGTGGCTCTTCCAGCAAATCCCTCTACCATTCTTTTAGATGTAAGAACCCAAACTAAACAATGTTTAAAAGAGTGATCATAATTTCCCTTTTTCTGATTTTTTTTTATACCAAAAATTAAACCCAGGGTACTTAAACACTGAGTCAAATCCCCAGTCCTTTTAATATTTTATTCTGAGATAGGGTCTCATTAAGTTGCGTAGGGCCTCGCTAAGTTGCTGAGCTGGCTTTGAACTTGCAAACCTCCTGCCTCAGCCTCCCCAGTCCCTGGGACTGCAGGCATGTTATCACCACATCCAGCCCTTTTTTGTTTTTTTAAACTAGTTTCTCCAAATACATTTATGATTGTTAAAAATAGATAAATTTACTGTAATTCCAGTTACTTGAGAGTCTGAGGCAGGAGGATTGCAAGTTTAAGGCCCTTCTTGGCAACTTAGTAAAACCCTGTATTAAAATAAAAAGGACCTGGGATGTATCTCAGGGGTAGAGCACCCCTGGGTTCAATCCCTAGTACTGGGGGGAAAAAAATGTGCGCACACACACACACACAAACACGAATGTTGAACAAACTATATCATTCTTCTGCACTTCAATAGGGAAAATTAAATGAGTTACCTCTCTTAAAACTGTGCTTTTATAGCCTCGATACAAGCCATGGATGCCCTGAAACAAACAAAAAACCAAGAACTTGTAAAGTTAAAAAGGCAAAGATTTCTAAATGACATTCTGAAAAAACAGGTTCATCTGTTCTAAAATGTGGGTTCTGAAACATTCATCCACACCACAGTTCTACAAGAGAGTAAAGGTTCTAAACTGGCTTAAGGGATATAAAACTCAAGTGACTTAATTCCCTTAAAAATGTAAGCATCCCTAAAAACAAAACTGGCTACATGTTCATTTAGTTTCAGTTGCTATTATTCAATATTTCTTCTCATGAAAAAAGCATATGAGATGCTTTGAATATATTTCCAAAACAAATGCATACAAACATCAATTATCCTTTCACATAAAAGGAAAATATTTCATAACATCAGAAATTTATTAATAATTGCTTAATGAAGTAGTGATATTTATTTCGAGGTAAAACTGGATTTATCTGCATGGTCCAATGGGGATTCTGTAGGATGGATATCATACATAAATTAGATTTTTAATGTTTCTTTACTCCCTAAGAATAATGGGACAGACTAACGATAACTTTCTTAAAACCCAGATTCACCGAGATTGATTTGGTTAGTGTGTTGTGTGCTACTGGGGACTGAACCCAGAGTTCCTCTACTACTCAGCTACACCACCAGTCCTTTTAATTTTGAGACAGGGTCTTACTAAGCTGCTCAGGTTGGCCTGAAATTTGCACTTCTCCTGCCTCAGCCTCCCAAGTTGATGGGATTACAAGTGTGAATCACCACCACAGGCTGAGACTGACTCCCATTTGAAAAAAAAAAAAAAAAAGGCCACCAGGTACATAGGACTGTAGTCCAGCTAGTAGAGAAGCTGAAGCAGGACTGCTTGAGCCCGGAAGTTTGAGGCCAGCCTAAGCAACAAACTAGACCCTGTCTCAAAAAAACAAAACAAAGCCTTCGATAAAAACTGTAAGGGAGAACAGAGTAGTGCTCCCTAGTCAATGGCTAGGAAGAGTAATTTCTGACCCAAGCTAACCTGGATTAGGTTAAAAAAAAAAAAAATTATATTTTGATACAAATGTGAAGTTGGTCCCCATTCTCAATCTATTACTATATTTCTTTTCCATGGGCCCTCAAATTCTGTAGGGATGTTTTAATAAGTTATTCACTTTACATATTTCTGATTTGTTCTGTGTCTGATTCCAAAGTAACTGTAGGGAGTTTACAATTCAGGATACAAACAGTAATGGTACTCACTGTATGTTTGTTCAGAAAGTTGAGAAAGAAGTAAAACTAGAAATTCAAAAACAGAGAAAAGGCAAAGACAGTCTTAGTAAAAAAGTTACTAAAATTGAATTTAATTCACCTCCAGGGTTTCCTCTAAGGCTCTGGTCATGAGACACACAGTATTCCTATTAACTACTATTAAAATGGTATTCAACAAAGCAAAGAGAGAAAACCTAAAAACACATCTCACCTCTTCATATAAGATGTTAGAGAAAATCTGAAATGTTCTTGAAGAAGCAGATACCTGTGCCCTCTGCTTAACCACTTCTGAAGGAACTCGAATAAGGCAGGCAACCTAAAATATATAAATTTAATTACATCCTGAGAAGAAAATAACTGTTGCAAAAATTGAAATATTTTCCATAAGCAAAACTTACAGTAAATATATATCATGTACAGGTTAGAGCAAGATGTCAGCGCAAGGCTGATCATCAACTGGTACCTGTATCCTGCCTGCCACCCAAGTCCCCGGGCCCCCACCATGCAACAGCTGAGGAGGGTTCCAGCATCCTTGGACTCAGTGCTGTCATTCCGGTTGGCTTGGTGCTGACTGGCACATGCCTACACCTTACCAGTCAATATGAAGTAAAGTACACACCACCTTATTTAAAGTATACACTTTATTTAAAGTAAAGTATACACCTCCAGGATTTTACCTTTATGCCTCAAGGTAACTCACTTATTTTCAGAAACAGGATAAAGAATAAAGAATTGGTCAAACCAGAAGGTACTCTGCCCACAGGAGGACAGAGGCAGGGGTGGAGATAGGGTGGCAGGGTACAGGGAGGGAAACTGATCATATAAACTGTTTTAATGGAAATCCTATATTTACACCTCTATGTATTAAGCAGTCTGCCAAAGACACAAACTTTGTACCTTAGATTTTCGCGTAACCTAACTCTGGCGTCCACTGTTTGACAAGTGGTTGAAGACATTGATTTTAAACTTTCAGAATTAAAATATAATACATTCACATCTGAGGCACAGTAAGAAATGTGGACAATCTCTTCTATAACACATGTAACAGAATGGAAAGAAAAATAAGAAACTTAACAAAACCATCCCACCAAATAAGTCACACAAACTCAAAATTGTCTGTATTTTTCCATCTATATTCTTCAAATTCCTAAACAGAGATTAGGACCCAGTTTGGATAGATCTAATGTAAGGTTTTGTCTTTCCATAATTAAAGTGGCTCTTAGGCAAATGCTGGCATTTTTTTTTTAATTTTTAGACTGCATTTTGATTCATCGTACACAAATGGGGTACATCATTTCATTTCTGTGGTCATGCACAATATAGATTCATACCATTCGTGTAATCATATGTGTGCAGAGGGTAATGATGTCTGTCTCACTCCACCACCTTTCATACCCGCCTCCCTCTCATTTCCCTTTATGTAATCTTGCAGATAAATGGATGGAGCTGGAGACTACCATGCTAAGTGAAATAAGTCAATCCCTAAAAACCAAAGGCCGAATGTTTTCCCCGATAAGTGGATGATGATATACAATGGGGGTTGGGGAGTGGGAGTGAGAGAAGAATGGTTGGCAAATTTTTTTATGTCAAAAACCAAATAGTAAATACTTTACACTACAAGCCACGTGGCGGAGGCCATAACTGTTCAACTACACTGTTTCAGCACAAAACAGCCATGAATAAATAACATGTAAATGAATGTGTTCCAATAAAACTTATTTACAAAACACTAGTGCTAGTTTGACAACTCTTGCTCAAGGAATAAACACTGGCAAATTCTTCTTTGATATTAGCCTTGGCAAGAGCAAAACAGGCAGAGAATACACATGATCCTCAGCACCCCAAGACAAAAGGGACAAAGATGATACATGACGAGATTCTAGATTCAGAGACAGCCAGCATGTACATAATACCACTGAAAACTAAAAATTAACTATTCTTTATGTTGATATATAACAACAGATATGGTTATGACAAAAGTCATTTCCTAGAGTTATTTTTCTCCCCAAACTGACAATATCTACAAAACAATATAATCTGATTTCCATTTCTCCATCAAGTATTTGAATGCTTATTATTAATAAAGATGTCTGCAACTGTGGCCAACATATCTTTCCACCTAGACTTCCTTCAAACTTGCTTAATTTAGTCCAACAAAAATATACTGAAGGCCAGGGATATAGCTCAGTTGGTAGAGTGCTTACCTCATAAGCACAGGGCCCTGGTTTCAAACCCCAGCATCACAAAAAAAAAAAAAAAAAAAATACACACACAAACACACAGACACTTAAGCCAGACACCGCACAGACAAGGACCATGGGAAACGCGAAGGATACATACAGGTCGGGGAAAATAACCAGAGTTTGTCAATTCAGAGAACATTCAAATGAACTGACAATAAAGGCAGGAAAGGTATAATGGGGAGAGTGAACAATTACATCCCATGACACAAGGCAGAGGGGTGGGAGAACAGTTCTGGTCTCTGCAGACAGCATCACCTAGCTGGTAGCCACCAAGCAATGATCAAAGCACCAACAGAAAAGTCAGAAGCATCAGGAAAACTGAAGAGACAGACAAGGAGGCCCCAGATGCCATCACGGGAGCTTGACCATCACTCCACAGACAGTGAAAGAGTTTAAGCAGAGGTGGCTACAGTGTATGGAACAGCTGTGGGGTGGGCAGAAAAGGACAGTAAGAAGTCAGGGGAAGAGACAGGCCAGAAGACAGGGGATAAGTTAAAGAACTGCTACAAAAGGTCTATAAAAGATGCCAGGAAAGGAATATGGCCCACAGAAGGGTCAAATTTGAAGGAAAAGCCAGGACTAATATGCCCTAGACTCAGTTTGAATGATGAGCATACAATGGTCCCATCGGATAAGAACAGGGGCCAGAGGAGGAAGAGCAGAAGAAAGATAAAGTTCAAAATGGGAAACTGGCCAGGCGCAGTGGCACATGCCTGTAATCCCAGCACCTCAGGAGGGACCCGAGTTCAAAGCCAGCCTCAGCAACTTAGTGAGGCCCTAAGCAACTCAGCAAGACCTGTCTCTAAATAAAGTATTAAAAAGGGCTGGGGATGGGGTTCAGTGGCCCTGGGTTCAACTCCAGGTACCAAAAAAAAAAAAAAAAAAAAAGAGCAAAAGACCAAAAGGCCAAGAATGGAGCCTAGAGGAACATCAATTTTTTTTTAAGGGCTAATAACAGGAAAGAACCGGTTGGAGACGTGAGGAATAGCAGAGATACAGGCTACAGTGAGCACCTGCCTTCCTCAGATGCCTAATTCCCAACTCTGCTGTGAGGCTTCCCAGTCGGGGCAAAGACAGTTAGTCCCGCTCCTCCCTGCACAGAACTGCAAGCAGGAAAGGGGGTTCACAAATCAGACACTGCTGCCCAGGGTCTGAGTCTAGAGCTAGGCTGGCCAATATGCAGGGAATTTGAAATGTGCTAAGGGCAAAACACACATCAGATTTTGAAAACTTGGTATGAAAAAATAATGTGAAATATTTCATTTGAAATTTATGCTGATTGTGAAATATTATGGATGTGTTAGGTTTATGTGTTAGTGGAATGGTTATGGTTATTAACAACCATTCCACTGGGGCAGGGGATGAGCACTTTGCCAAGCACATGTAGGGCCCTGGGTTCAACCCCCAGTATGGAAAAAAGAAAAAGGAGACAGAACAAAAATCTTGTCATTGTTTTTCACTTTTTTTAATGCAGCCACCAGAAAATGTAAAATTACTTCAACCTTTTGAATTATGTTCCCACTGGCCATGCCAGCACTGTCCCAGACTTTGGGGACAGTTTAACCTTCAGTCACAGCAGCAGCATTCAGTGATGGAGGCTCTGGCGTCAGGATGGACCCAGTGGGAAGCCAGTGGCAGCACCCCAGCCACACACCTGGGGTACAGGCCTCACTGTGGCTGCTCCTCTCAATCACTTCACTGTCTCATGCTCCAGTCCTGCCTGTATTCTCAGAGTCACAAATGGTATTCCGAGTCAGCCATAGAAGTAACAGCTTTTCTGGAGGCAAGAACCAGAACACTGACGGTAAATGATTAATTATGTCAGTAAGTGACATTTGGTATGTCGCAGACTGTCTGGTGATAGCAACTCAGCACTGAGTGCAGAGCTCAACACAGTGCCTAAGAGCCTGGGTCCTAATCTGCCTGCCAGTGGTTAGGAAGACTGAGATGTGCTCTAAGTGGACCAGACACATCAGATTTTTAAACTGGGATGAAAAAATAATGTGAAATACTCAATAATTTATACTGATTGTACATTGAAATATTAACACTATGAATGTCTAGGTTTAATAATGTTATTAAAAATCATCCCGCTGGGGCTGGGGATGAGGCTCCGTGTATAGCACTTTGCCTCGCATGTACGAGGCCTGGGTTCCATTCTCAGTCCTGTAAAAAACAGTGTGAAGGCCTGGCTCCTAGGTGTTTCATCCTTGGCCTGTAGCCTCAGGTGGAAGATGGTGTCTCTCTCCTCCAGCATCCCCTAATCACACTGCTCAAGGCAAGAAGCAGGCTCCACTTTCTGAATCTCTTCGTCACAGGCATCACCTCATGCTTATTGGTTAGAATTGGGCAACATGCCACCTGCTGTTAGGAAGACTGGACATGTAGGTCTAATGAAGAGTGTGTCAATGCCAAATCAGTGTTCTGCTGGCAAGGGAACAGTAGAAGTTGACTTTCCCTGTCTGCCAACCTTCCAAGAGGATCTTTCTTTCCATTGCTTAGACAGGATCAATCTCAACAGAAAGCAACCAAGAACCTACTTGACACCGAAGGGGGCCAGAGGCCTTGCATGGACACGTGCATAGCAGTGCGTCCAGAGTCCTGAGCAGGACACGTATGAGGGTCATAAGAGAGCTGTTTCAATGGAGTGGTTGGGCACGAAGTCACGAATGATTTACAGGGGTTGGGGGTGACTCAGTGCAGGGGTAGAGCATGTGCCTAGTATGCATGAGGTCCTGGGTTCAATGCCCAGCACCAGACACAAAAAAAAAAAAAAAAAAAAAAAAAAAAGAGCTAAAATTTTTAAAAATAGGAGAAAAAGAAGTGGTTTACAGACACCAATGGGAAAAGGTAGACTTCTGCCAGCAGGAGCTAGATAAGAAGCCAAGAGGCCTGGGGTTGTAGCTCAGTGGTAGAGTGTTTCCCAGCTGGCATGATGCCCTGGGTTCAAGCCACAGCACTACCACAAAACAAGAGGAAGCCAGGAAGGAGAGAAATGAGCTCATAGCTAAAGAGAGCGGGTGGCAGTTCAAGGCATAGCCTTCCTGTTTTAGTTCCAAAGGTAGTATCTGCACATAGGATGGAGAAAGCAGCAAAGCAGAGACCAACAATAAGGGAAAGAAAAGAGAGACTATACTATAAGACCCAGAGGCTTGGGAAAGGTGGAATGTAGAGACCAACCAGACCGCGCTTAATCTCTGAGCCACAGCCCCGTTTTTTTTTTTTTTTTTTTTTTTTTTGGAGACAGTGTCTCAATAAGTTGCTCAAGGCCTTGCCAAGTTGCTAAGACTAGCCTCAAACTTGTGATCCTCCTGCTGCAGCCTCCCAAATTGCTGGGATTACAGGTATGTGCCACAGTGTCTGGCTTTTTTTTTAAAGAGCAATTTCAAAGGACAAAAATTTCTGCTATGGACAGAAGATTTTAAATGAAGAAGAACAGAAAATGAAAGGGCTAATTTAAAATGTGCTTTTAGAGGCAAACCTACTTACTAATTAACCTTGACAAAAACATTTTTTTAATTTAGTAACAATAAATCCATAAAAATAGATTAAACAGTTAACCAGTGAGGCCTAAAATTGCATATAAAATGTTTCTTTTGATAAGAGTATGAAACTACTCCGAAATATACTTACAAACCATGATAGAAAATAAAGTCCAAGGAAACTTACATGAACCTAAAGGACATATCGCAGCATCTAAAACTCAGTGAAGAAAAAACCCAATAATACAAGAGAAAAGGAAAAAGGGGGAGGCGGCATACTAACTTCTTGTATTTCTCAATTCAAGAGAACAATAGTGAAATATGACCCCAATATACCAAGAAAATAGCAATTGTGTACTTTTGAGGCTTGGCGTAAATATTTATGGAACTTCAAGCTTCATAACCCTTTATGTTTTTATTTCCTAAAAATACAGAAGCAGAAGAAAAATTCTGAAAAGGTTCTCAGATAAAAAGTAATCTAACTGAAGGGGTACAAAGCATCAGCAGGGCTTCCCGACTTCTGTGGAGTAGCCATTTTGGCCTCAGAGAACAGTTAGGCTTGCAGCTATTTCCTCAGAACCTCTGTGCCTTCCATTTGCTTTTCTACTAACTCTGCTCTTAGATTTGAATTCCAGCTACAGAGTATCTCAGTGCTACAACTTGCTACACTGTTATAGTTCTATGAAAGGATAATGTCATTCATGGGCTCTTGGTAAATCCACTCCCTACAGCGCTCCTGGGGTTCAGGATGAATCCACGATACAAAAGTGGTGGCATTTTCATTAAACCCAAGAATGTCTTACATGTTAAATTTCTATCAAAAGACAACTCAGGTTTTCCATATAGAAAAATACATGTCCCCAACTTCTGTCAACATTAAAATTCAATGCTGGGCTCATTCAATTAATACCAACAATATGATAAGCCTCAGGTTAAAACTGGATTAAAACTGGATTAAATACTGATGATACTAATACTGCTCCCAAGACTTTGACATAAATAAAAACTTTTCTGAAAGTAACTGTTGCTTAAAAGACCTGGATGTGTCCTTTTAATAGTTATTAAACATAGCACAGAGATGCAAAGTCTGATTTAAGCATTTGTAAGTGAATAAATCACAGTGAACTTCAGCATCACATTAGGTAAAATGAAAGGAGAAAGAGATGGAGCAGCTAAACTTTCTGGATCTTTCATCGGCTACAGCTAGGATCCGTATCTCCAACACGTTATCTAGCAGCATTTTACAATTTCACTTCTGTCCTCTAAGTCTAGAAATGCTACCTTACAGTAACACTATATCTTTTCCCCAACTATTTCAGTATAATTCACAAAAAAGAACCCTGATATAAGACTTTTCTATATGAAACTCAAACCACAACCTCTAAATGTTCCTAATATTAGAAGCTAATTATGTCAGCATTTTACAATAACCGAAATTACTAAAAGTCAAAGAGATATCTGGTTCAGGAAGCAATAGTGAAATATAAATCTTTAGATTATCATCTCCAGCATTATTTTTTGGTAAAGGAATAATTTATTTACACATATCCAATGACCTCAGGTTTAATATCAGCAAGTGCTTCATGTTTCAACTGGTAACTCTATTAATAAATTCAACAGAAACTTAATACTATGCTATAGAAAGCCAAACAAAGGTTAGTCACATTTAATTTTAAAAAATTAAAATGAGGTTATGATTTATTGGGGAGACAACTCAGAATACTGAAGATTTTAAAAACACAGTTTACTTACATGTATTTTATTTCACATTCTTTCTGTAATTCCCAAAATTCTCTTTAGAAATCAGGCTTCCAATTAAGAATACCTAACATATCTTTCTATACCACCATTTAAAGTGAAAAACCTCTACAACAGAAAAGTTCATCTGTGTATCAAGTCTGCCGTCTTCTGGTTGCATATGGAATTGCAGCTATTGATAAACCAAAAAGTACATTTGTAAATCCTACTGGCATTCATAAAGTTTAAATTTTATCCACTTACACTGGGGTATAAGATTATGTTTTTTCCTTATAAGACTCTTTCCACTTACACAATAGCCAATGGGCACTGTAAGAAAAATAAAAATCTCTGTAGGAAGACTTCCTCTGGCCTGACAAAACTACTACTATCCTCCTGGACAATCTACATGGACCAACAATCTTCTCAATGAAAATGATATTGACTTTTGGGCCATGTGTTTAAAAGTTGTTCACCGAACTGCACACAATGCACTTAAAGTATTTCTTCACTTTTGTACATTTCCATAAACAAGCCATGATTTCATAGATGACAAAAGTGTCAGACCACTGAGCCACATCCCCAGACCCTTTTATTTTATTTTGAGACAGGGTCTCACTAGGTTGCCTACGGCTTGCTGAGTTGCCAAAGCTGGCTTCAAGCCTGCAGTCCTCTTGCCTCTTGCTTCAGCCTCAGCCTCCTGACCTGCTGGGATTACAGGCAAGCACCATCATACCCGGCCCCAATAGAGAATTTTCAAATCTGGCTCTTATTTAAAGAAATCCAGGGTGATGTGAATTATTATGTTACCCAAGGAAAATACTTTTTCATCTCTACTTTTTCATTTCTCACATATGACATATAAAGCAGAAGTCTCTACAGAGGTGTTCCTGGCAATACAAAGAGAAATACTGGTCCAACCAATCATTCTGCAAGGGTGTTTACTGCCCATAGTACCTTGGAAACCTTAAGCAAGTCACTAAGCTTTTTTGAACTTGACTTTCTTCACCTTCTTAACCTTCACCTTCCAAAACTATAGAAGTCTAAAAATGTGCTACACAGCAATTTGTGTGACACAGGACTAGAATCAGCATTTATCATACACTTTGTGTGTCAGATGTAGGCTGAGCACCATGTAAGTATCATACCATTTCTTTCCCGGAGAAGCTGTGAGTGGGGAAACAGCAGCTCAGTGAAGTAAATGGCAAACAGTCACAGGGCAAATACAAGGCTGAGTCATAACTGTGACTTGGATCTGGGTGAACTCATAGGCCAGGATCCATACCAGGCTGTCTCCTTACAGAGGTTCTCAGAACAGTCCCTGGCCATTTGATGAATGGATCCAACTTACTATTTATTTATATGTTCCTCAAAAACTGGGGTCAAACTTTCTTACCTTGTTTCTTAGCACCTTTCAGTGCCAGATAACAAGAGGCACTCAACTATTGAATAAAAATCAAAAGAAACTGTGTTACCAAGAAAAAGTTTCTCAAAAGAAACTTTGAACCAGCATCTCAAAAGAAAGGTTTGTCATTAACAAAGGTCAGGTTCACAATTTCCTAACTTCTTTTAATTCTTTGGCGCTTTGAGAGGATTTGATTATTCATTTACACAAACTGATCAAATACATTTGTGGTTTAAAGTGATTTCAACTTCATTCTATATGAAAACCATGTTGTTTCTGTAAAGTACAACTTAATTTAATATTTAATCCATAGGTTGAAATTGCTCTTAAAAAGCTAATGCATAACTTCCCTTCCCCCTTGCCTACTAACTAAATAACACAATCAGTCAAATGCACTGTCCAAGATCATGAATCAACACTAATGCTGCATACCGTATTAGGAAAAGAAAAGGGAATTCGCTAGATGGAAAACCTATAGTGTGCTAGAAAAGGAAGTGGGCAAGAAACTGGGGGCTGGTACTCCTTTGTTATGTCCCTCAGGAGATTCTCCAGCATGTTCGTAGGTGCACCACAAATAAACACCTACACGCAGGGTCATCACCTCACACAGGCGGTGTCGAGCCAGGGCAGGCCCGCACCCTTTCCCAGTCCTCTTCTCTTTTCTGCGTGTGAGCTCGGCCACAGATGGCTGGGACAGCTGGAAAGATGGGGTGTGCTTACTGAACTCAGCTCGGCAGAGTCAGCACACCCAGACACAGCAACTAACAAGGGCGCCATGCTGAACACTGAAGGAACACCACAAGTGAGGCTTCTGAAACAAGCACCATTCCTCTGCTGACTCTCCCTCTCCACGGCTTCTTGAATCACTTTCCTCTTCCCCAGCACTGGTGATCCCCTGGGGATGACCTGAACACTGTCCTGACGCAGCTGCCAGACTTGAACATCAAGCCTGATCCCTGTCGCCCTTCTGCGCGCCTTCAAGGGAGCAAGGCAGACTCTACTGTAGCAGGCAAGGTCCTCCAGCTCCTCACCTCAGGATGGCCCAGTCACACCCACACTGACCATCAGGAACATGCAAGTGGTAACGGGGGCTTCTCAGGACTCCAAGACCCCTTTCTGCACCAGCCCACCTAACAAACCAGCACATTCTAAATTGCAAGGTAAGAGAATTGTGTTGTAGTTGAGATTCCTGCTACATGAGACTTTTAGCTGCTCTTACTGCAAAGAAAAAATAACTATGTTAGGTGATGGAAATGTTAATTTGCTTCACTACTGTGACCTTTTTACTATCTGTACATGTCCCATTACATCATGTTGTATACCTTATAGACAAAATAATTTATTTTCAAAATAAATCAGTTAAATTAAATGTGGCTCAAAGATTAACTACTCTCAAGGCCTTTCCTGAGTCAACACCACCCATCCACCCCACCAGACAAAACCAGCCATTCCTTCCCTTCAGGCTCCCCTCTACCTCGTGCTTCCTTTCCTAAAAACACCTGCAATGCTTCAATGCACTTACTGTGTGCATCTGCACTTGTAGACAGCATGCCGCTCCAAGTCAGTATCTGACCCTGTCATTCTATCCCCTGCCCAGATATGAAGGGCTTTAGATCCAAATCCACATTGCCAGGCAAGAACAAAAGTAGCAGAGGAAACTAAGAGGAGCTGAACAAAAACAGCCTCTAAAAGAGGACCCAAAGGGGTCCAAGAGAGAAATGAATATAAAACTGGTTCTTTTATGTTCTTGAGATATTTTGTGTAATTCTATGGATTCCAGGCACCCTGCAGAGCACCCAGACAGGAGTCAGAGTGAGCCTTCCCCTTAGCAGACAGGTGCTTAGATGCATCAAAGGAAAACTGCTTGTGTGATTCCAGAGCAGTCAGGTATCTGACAGATCTGCTTCAGCTTCTACCTGTGTAACAAATTTCCATGGTAATACCCAAGCACTTCTACCTTGTTCATCTTAATATACAAGCATTTCCATCTGCAGCATTAATGTGAGCTCCCTTCTGGTCTATAACTGCACTTCCCTAGGGCCCAGGGAAGCCATCTTATTTTCTGCACATATGATCCCCTATGACTAAATCGTACAACTGTGTAAGAGTTTACCAAATATTACAAGTGGAAGTTAACCTGTACTAATTTGTGAATATTTCAAAATCTATCATGATTAATTCAAAAGACAAAATACATTTCAAAAGTTTTTAGGTGTATGGGTTTTTTGTCTTTGTTTTTGTCTTCAGCAGTGAGAACTGAACCCAGAGGCACTTTACCCAATCATTTTTAAAAATATTTTGTTCTGCAATAGAATCTTACTAAATCGTCTAGGCAGGCCTAAATCTTGCAATCATCAGTGGTTCTTCTTAGAAGATGCATTACGGTTTAGATATTAGGTGTCCCCCACAAGCTCATATGGGTGACAATGCAACAAGGTTTTAGAGGAGAAATGATTGGGTTATGAGAGACTGAACCCAATTAGTGGATTAATCCTCTGATAGGGATTAACTGGGTAGTAACTGTAGACCAACGGTAACTGAAGGAGGTGGGTCCCTAGAGTGTGATTTTGGAGTTTATATTTTATGCTTGTTGAGCAGGACCTCTCTCTGCTTCCTGGTGTGACACTGCCCTCACACCACACTCTTCCGCCATGATATTCTGCCTCACCTCGAGCCCCAAGGAATGGAGCCAGCTTTATATAAACTGAGACCTCTGAAACCATGAGCCCCCAAATAAGCTTTTCTTCCTCTAAAATTGTTCATGTCAGTCTTCTGGTCACAGCAGTGGAAAACATGACTAAAAGTCACTAAAAATCATGAGGAAAATTACATGTTCATCTTTAAATGTGATATTAACAGCATAAACCAAATAGCTTAAATTTCCACCAGGGAAAACAAAATAACTAGAACGTGTTTGTAGCTGACAAGCACATCTCACATCAATGCACCCAATCCTGTAACAACCACTGGGGTGGGAAGGCTTTACCACAGCCAGTAAGACACTTGAATGGACTGCAGTACAAAGTAGGTCTGCTGGCCTTGTTACTTACCTTGCCACAGGTGCCTTCAGCTATCGAACTCTACAACATCACAGCCCTTGAAGAAAACATCACAGCAGGTTATAGTACTTCAGTAAAACTCAAATCTGTACCTCTTCTGCCACAGGAAATTTATTCAAAAGTAGGTGCTCCCTGGCCCACAGTTGGAAAAGTACTATAAAAAGCTGTCAGAAAGGCATTTATAAATCATGATATATTCCCTAGTTTTCTTATCTCTGGTGAGAATGGAACCAAAAAACACTTGGAGAGGACAATCTACCAGCACCTATTGGTAAGGATATCTGTGTCACCCATACTCAGATACTAAATGCACAATTTTAGCTGAAAAGAACTTTCAAAGTTCTTTCATTTCTGAAAATATCATGAGCTAAGGTACCAGTAGGATAAGACACAAGAAAAGTCAAATCTGAAAACCTGTTAAAGAAAAAAAATTACTACCACCGGATGTGGTGGTATACAGCTGTAATCCCAGTGAGTTGGAAGTGCTGAGGCAGGAGGACCGTAAGTGCAAGGCCAGCCTGGGCAACTCAAGAGAAACCCTGTATCAAAAAAAAAAGTACTGGGGATGTAGCTCAGTGGTAGAGAAGCCCTGGGTTCAACTCAGGACTCGAGGGGGAAAAATCACTACCATTACAATATTATAGCATTAAAGTAAACCTGCCGTAACCTTGGACTTAATTATAGATTCTGCTTCTCACAGGGCTTGTTCTATATGCATTGGACACTGAGCTGCAAAGTAAATGAGATAGGGATTTAGAGATTTGGTACCGCAAACTTTCTAATAAAAATGGCACAAAATGGATTCTTGCTGCGGTAATATGTTAAATCTCATTTGATGGATTTTACTGTATTCCAAATTACAAGCACAAGATAGAGGGTTGTAATCATAGTTGTATTGATTCATCATTAAGATTTAATCAAGCTGCTGCTGCAGGGAGTGGTTGTTATTTTGGCAGTGTTCTTTTGCTTCTAAGCTGCTTTCATATACTTGCTAGAACAGACAGACTCCACACCAACAAAATATGGTGTCATTTCTAAGGAATCTGTAACATAACAAGCTTATATCAAATCAAATGTGCTGCAGAACAACAACTAAACAATTTCTTATTATGTCTGGATTTCTATGCCTTTCTGACCAGACAGCTAAAAATATTTTTGGTTTTGATTCCTCTTTGTTTTACAAATGAAAATTTACTCCCTCTAAATTCTGTTTCATTCTGCTATTTTTAGCAATGACATTTACATAAATGTGAAACCAAAAATTTATGTTCTATGAAACTAAAACAAGTTACTAAGACAGGGAGGGGTAATATGTATACTTCTGTAGAATTCATGGAGAAAACATTCTGAACAGTATCAAGAAGTTCTTAAAGAATGTCTACACCTGTAATCCCAGCAGCCCGAGAGGCTGAGGCAGGAGGATCACAAGTTCAAAGCAGCCTCAGCAACGGTAAAGCCCTAAGCAACTCAGTGAGACCCTGTCTCTAAATAAAATACAAAATAGGCCTGGGGGTGTGGCTCAGTGGTTAAGTGCCCCTGAGTTCAATCTCTGGTACCCCCCTCAAAAATGTCCAAGATTATTGGAGCAGAATCAACATTTCCACAAACTTTATAAATCTGGCAAGCTTTTCAACATAATAAACCATACCTAAATTTAAAATCAATATCAAGAAATGTTTCATGTGTGAAGTCTTAAATCCATATACCCACTGCTGATCAATTTTCCTCTTAAGCTTCTCCAGGAATCATGGAAACTATAAATAGGTATTTAACATTAGGCCTTATCAAACCTAAGGGACTGCAGAATCCCTATGAGGAACAACAATGAGAAGACCATCTAGAACTGTGTTATCTCCAGTCTTATGGATACTTAGTTCACTAATTCTAAGGTAGACTCTACCTTCCCCACTCCTTATGCTTCACAGTTCACATAAGAACATGATTACACTTAAGCTTCAAATCTTAAAAATATTATTTAAAATGTCAGAATATACAATATTTTCTAAAAATCAAGAGATTTGTCATTCACATGAACAGTCTAATAGCTACTATTTGTCTTAACCAATTGTATCACTTTATATTTTCTTGGTAGGCCTACGGGTCAGAAAGTTTATAACCTAATGAAGAAAGCCTGTCCTTCAACATGGCAAACTAGCTTTCATGTAAAACGACCTCATGTGAAACAAAATGGACAAATTCTTAATTTGCTGCTTGCTTAGCAAGCAAGACCCTGTCTCAAAATAAAAATTTTAAAAAGGCTGGGGATGTGGCTCAGTGGGTTCAATATACAGTTACAAAAAGAGAAACGTAAAAATATAAATAAATCACTGAAAAAAACAGGAACAGAAGGCACCTTCCACAACTTCATAGAGGGCATCATTGAAAAATTCACAACTTACAGGTAAAAGAATAAATGCCTTCTCCCTAAGATTCTTAAACAAGACAAGGATATCTGCTCTTACCACTCCTATTTAACATCGTACTGGGGCCTCTAACCACAGCGATTAGGCCAAAAAGATGGAAGAAAAAAGAAAACAGCCAAGGCATATAAATCAGAAAAGGAAGAAGGAAAACTATATTTACAGATATGATTCTGTATATAGAAAATGCTAGGGTTGGTGATGTAGCTCAGTGGTAGATCACTTGCCTAGCATGCATAAGAGGAAGAGGAATAAGATCCTAAAAGATTCAGTAAAAAAATAAAAAATAAAAAAGAATTTTAGATTTTATTTCAGCAAGGCTATAGGATGTAAGCTCAATATACAAAAAAAAATCTATATGGTGGAATTAATTCAAAACAAAATTAAGAAAAAATTCATTTTTAATAGCATCAAAAATACACTGCTTAGGAATAAACTAACAAAAGTATAAAACTTATGCTCAAAAAGTACTAAAACAATACTGAAAGAAACTGGAAAAACATACATGTATGTAGATTGAAAAACTTAACACTGTTTAAGATGACAATATTCCCCAAACTAACTTACAGATTCAAAGTAAGGCCTCTCAGAATTCTACCATGTATGAGTTGTTTCTAAAATTCACAAAGAAATGCAAAAGAACGCCCTCTCCAAAAAATAACAACAATACTGAAAAGAACAGAGATGAAGAACTCATGCTGATTTCTAATACTTACATAATCAAGACTAAATAGTTTTGGTGTAAAGACAGAGGCGAGGAGATGGACTAGAACTGAGAATTCATAAACTTTTTTTTTTTTCTTTTGGATGGTACAAGGGATTGAACTCAGGATCTTGCACATATTAGGTAAGTGCTCTGCCACTGAGCTACATTCCTAGCCCTACTTTGTTTTTTTGAGTCAGGATCTTGCTAAACTGAGAGTGGACTCAAACTTAGGTAAAAGGCTACCTCAGCCTCCCATGTTGGTAGGATTGCTGGCATATGCCACCACACCCAGCCTCAATTAGTTTTTGACATGAGTGCCAAGGTCATTCTATGGGGGGAAGACGGCATAAAAAAAGCCTTTTCAACAAAATGTATAGGTAGGACAACAGGATATTCACAAGGAAAAGAATAAAGTTAGACCACTTCCTCATACCATATGTAAAAATTAACTCAAAATGGATCAAAGATCTAAATATAAAATTATAAAAATAAAACTCTTACAAGAAAGCATAGGTGTATTATCTTCATGACCTTAGATTAAGCAATAGTTTCTTAGCTATGACACCAAAATCACAAGCAGCATGAAGATAAAATGGTCATCATCAAAATTAAAAATTTGTACTTCCGAGCACACTATGAAGAAAGTGGAAAGGTAATAAATAAAACGGGAGACAAATTCTGTAAAACATGTCTGATAAGGGACTTATGTCTAAACTATATGAAGAACTACAACTTGAAAACAAAAAAACCCAATGTAAAAGAAGTAGAGATCTGAACAAGTAGTTCTCCAGGCATATAAGAAAATGCTCAAAATTGTCAGCCATTAGGAAAATGCAAGTCAAAACCACAATAAGCTTCCAAAGAACAACTGCTAGACAGCTGTGATTAAAGACAGATAGCAGGGGAAGCCTCGCTGTTGCTGATGGGAATATAAAATGGTGGTCACTTTACAAAACAGTCTGGCCAATTCCTGAAAAGGAAATATCTGGCAAAAAAAAAAAAAATGGAATACTGATCCATGCTACAACATAGATGAATCTGGAAAATTACTTAATAGAAAAAAATCTCGAAAGACAAGTTACAGGATTCTGTTTATATGAAATGTCTAAAACAGGCAAAGTCACACAAAAAGTAGCCCTGTGGCTGTCTGGAGGGGCAGAGGTTAGAATGCAACGCAAAATGACTGATACTAGACTCGGGCTTTCTTCCGAGGGTGATGGAAATGTTTGAAAACTGACTCTCATGATGACGGCGCAACTCTGTGAACACACAAAAAAACCACAAATTGTGGGCTGGGGAGATAGCTCAGTTGGTAGAGTGCTTGCCTTGCAAGCACAAGGCCCTGGGTTCAATCCCCAGCACCGCAAAAAAAAGCACTAATTGTGTACTTTCCATGGGTGAACTGTATGATTAATTATATCTCCAAGAAGCTGTTTCTTAAACAGCTTTTATCTTCTTAAAGTTAGTATTCATTTTATTCTTCTGTTAAGATCTCCCTTTTACTTACCCCTAATTTACCATATTCATAATCAAGGAATGGTAGGTCACAAAATAGTTCATAGAGTCTCATTCAGATTTGCTAAAAGAGGGAAGGGAATGAGAGAAGGAAAAATAGAATGAAACAAGCATCACTACCCTATGTACATGTATGATTACACAAATGGTGTGACTCGACTCTATGTACAACCAGAGAAATGAAAGTTGCACCCCACTTGTGTACGATGAATCAAAATTTAAAAGAAAACAAATTAGCTAAAAGAGAAAAAGTACATTGAAAAAAAAAACCATAATATATCGCAGTTGTTTTATATGTATATATCCATTGTTTTTATATAAATGTTTTATGTGTTAAAAAGGCTGATTCATTTTTCAAAGTTTTCTAATGTAAACATATACCATTATCAGAAAAAAAAAAAAAAAAAAAGATGTGTTTCAATAAAAGACCCTTTCCTTCACTGTGTAATCCACTCCTGTCATGCATCATGCCTAACACAATGCTGGGGTGACAGAAGAGCATCCACACCAGACGACGTGGTTTGAAAATAAGACCATTAGGCCAGGAGTGGTGGCCCAGGCCTGTAATCCCAACTACTTGGGAGGCTAAGGCAGGAGAATTGAAAATTTGAGGAGAGCCTGTCTCAAAATTTAAAATAAATTTTTAAAGGTCTGGGGATGTAGCTCAGTGGTAGAGCACTCCTACTGGTATCCCCAATACCAATTTTAAAAGAAGGAAATAGGGGAAAAAATGACACTAGTAGAGAATAGACAATTTCTAGCTAGAGGCACAAAAATGTTAGTAGAGGTTCTCCTTTAGTATTTGGGAGAAAGGGCAGGGAGAAAGGTATGTTAATGAGAAGAATGAAGATAGTTTTGTTTTTATTAGTCCTTCTCCTCTGTTAGTTTCGGTTTGTTTTATTTTAAACCATAACTGTGTATGCTTTGGGTACAAAATAATTTATCATTTACATTATAATTTATCTCATGAATTATTTACAAAAGAGTTTGTTTCCTAAACACATGGTAAGGACAGGGTGGCTATCGTTTTCATTATAGTCAGCTACCACATGATCCGTGCAATGTTGTCTCTATTGTACTTGTTGAAGTTCACCTGTGGAATGGGGTATCTATTTTTGTTACCCTTCCAATTTTGCTTGAATACCATATATATTTCTTAACTGTTGAGGGTAGGGTCCTATACATATCCATCAGAGCAATTCATTGTGTAGTTCAAATCTTCTACAGCCTGAGTAAGTTTACATCTGCCTAGTCTGAATGCTTTCAGAGAGATGTGACTATCTCCAAGTAAGACTATACTTCTATTTATTTCTCCTTATCATCTTGTCTGTTTTTGCTTCATGTTCTGGACTATGTTACTCAGTACAGTTCAGGCTTGTTACATCTCCCAGGACTGTTCCTTGAGTCATTATGCACTAGTCTCTTTGTTAGATGCCTTAAATTTTTCTTATTATAATAATCTTTGATTTTATATAAAAATTTAACTGCAGTAGTTATCAGGAGTTCAGTCCAGTAAGCACGTAGGCTAAGACACAGTTTTCAAATCTGAAGGACATACCAATCAAATTCTATATGATTTACAAAATTCTTCAAGCAAATATAACAGGATAAGGACAAAATGCTCTTCTATCTCAAATAAATCAGGTTTTGGACAACAGTTTTTCAACCTAACAAAATACAGACACACAAAATAAAAATAAAATACTTAAAATACTTCTCTTTAGTCCATGCAAACTTTGAATAATCTTGTAGTAAGTTTCTGCTGCAATTGAAAATGTTCAAAGAAACTCTGTCCTGGTGTAGTGTTCTACAAAGTCAGCAGCAGCAACAGTAGGATCATCAGTAGTACTTCCAGAATCTATAAAATCCCAATGCTATTGCAGACAAGTGAACACTGAGGCTGCAAGATTACAAACTGTCTCAAGTATATTAGACTCCATCAGTGTTTTTAAGTAAGCAATTTCAGTGTCAATTTTATTACTGGTTTCTGAAATAACACTTTTGGTTTGAGTATCCTTTCTGGTAAATTCTGTGGTTGTTTCCATAAGTTGCTTTTCTTGATCTGTAAACATATCTGTTACCCTTACCCTGCTCCTTTCTAGACTGATGGCCAATTTACTATCTGCTCTGATTCTATAGGTTTCATTCACTAGTTGTTGTTTAACCTGGTCTAGTTCAATTTTCATTTTCTCATTCTCTGTTCTCAGATTTGCAAATCCACTTTTCTCTAGGACGACCATATCTTTCCTGATGGAATCCACATGAGCCATTAGCTGTTGTACTGTTATTTCCTGTTGAGCTTGAGTGACCACCTCTTTATAGATAGTATCCAGGCTGACATTTGCTAAAGTGGTTAATGCTAATAAAATTTCTTCTGCTTATGCTTTGTCAAACTCATGAGTTTCCAAGTCCTGAACCAATGCGTGAGTATCAAAAGTTAATGTCTTTTGTTCTAAAGGAACTATGTCCACTGGCTTCTAGTCATATCCTTCCTTTATTGTGGTGGTCAAGAAATCTTTCCTCAGGGCCAAGAAATGCCTGCAGGGAATTGAAACCCAGTGATCCCTGGTGTCTCCATAGCATGGGAGCCACCAAACCCAGTGACTCCTCATGTTCCAGAGATGTCAAGTAGCCCGTAAATTTTTTTTTTTTTTTTGGCCAATATTAACATTACACAACCCTATTTCATTTAGTGTTCCCTAAATAATTTAGGAAAGCGAGGAAAAACAAACTAATTCACATCTATTTCTCACCAACCCATGGGAGACAAACTGTAGTAAAAGGTAGCATCCTGCCCCTACAGGGCCCACACTCTTGACCAACAATCTGGAGAAGCTGCAGGGAAAGATGGGAGCCAGAGAACTCCTAAACCAGAGGCCAACACAGCGAGCCAGCAGAGATCAAGGACGGACAGATGCTGCAACAGTGCCTGACCCTAAGCCCAACCTCTGGGCATAAACGCAGCTGCTACTTAACTTTCCTCACAAACCTTCTGCAAATTTCAGTGTGGCTGATCTGACCTAAACTATGAATTTTGGGAAAAGTTGTTCCAACTCAGTTATACTGACATAATACAAAACCAACACAACCTACCTGGGTGTTTTCTTCCATCTCTTTCGTTTAATGTTTTCTGTGTAATTGTTTAAGGACTCTCTTTCTTGTTTTAGAACACAGCTGAATTATTCTTTCATCCCCAAGACTATCTTTTAACTGACAAGTATGATCCACCTACATTTATTGTGATTTATGCCTTTCATAATTTTTAAAAAACTGAGAAATAAATTTCACCATAAAAAAATTTCAAGATGTTTGACTTAAACATTACACAGCATATATGTATAAGAAAACATTACATGGTATCCCCCTAAATAGGCACGATTTTTGCATTTTTATGTTATCACTTGAAAACACTTTAAAAATGCATGATTTATATTTCCAAAGTCTTTTACACACTAACTTGCAACTCACCACTTCTCCAGCAGAGGCAGCCAACATGTGCTTCATAGGCATCAAATACGAAGATGAATCAGTGTACAAAAACCATTTCACATATTCGTAGGTGAGAAAAAATGCGGCAGCTGAAATTTAAAACAAGTCAGTCATTTACAAAGCTTAAATACACATTCCCACTATGAAGAAATGTGTTTCTCAGAAAGGTATGATAATAATTATTAAATTATGAGACAAAAAACAAAATGACAAACACATAACTCAAATGACAAACCCTCGCTCTTTCAGAATTTATTGAGCCCATATTACAAACCCACCCCTGGACGTATAAAAATGCAGAAAACATGATCCCCATCCTGACAGAGTTAATCAGCTAACCTAGCATTTGCCAGGCTGTATGACAAGTTACTTAATACTGTTTTACTCAACTTTTTAGACAAGGTTCCAGAATACCTTACACTGGTCATAAAGCAAACACCTATGCTGGTTTATAAACAGGTCAAAACTATAAATTTGTATCTTAAATACAATGTCTATTCTATAAAATTTTATTATTGCTGTTTACTCAAAATAGCCGTAGCTCATAGCTACTTTTTACTATATCAATTTTACCTTTTTTTTTTTTTTTTTTTTTAAATTGGTGGTAGTGGTACTAGGGATTGAACACAGGGGTGCTCCTCCACTAAGCTACATCCCCAGCCTTTTTATTTTGAGACAGGTTCTCACTATGTTGCCCAAGTCTGTCCTTGATTTTGCAATCCTCCTGCCTAGTCGCTGAGATTACAGGCGTACAACACGGCACCCTCCTACATAAATTTACCTCTACAACAAGGAAATGTTTAAGTAGAACTGGAAATCAAAATCTCTAAAGAGCTACCCCTATTACCATGAACTAATCATAGCTGCACATGAGGGCTTTAAATCTTGCATTGTTAATCAAAAAGTGTTTATCACTGCCAAAAGAGATAAAGCATGAAAGATAAAGGAATAACAAATTCATCTTTTGAAGGACATTAGAATACATCACAGTCAAGTCTGAAACATTCAGAAAAACTGCTTGATAGTAGAAATCAGTTCTCCAAAGTTAAAATCTTATAAAGGACCCTGAGGTTGCTAACAAATATGCACCAGGTCAAATGAGCAGGCCCGTAGTCCACAGGAGTCACTACCAGTTCAGCAACCTGCAATTGTTAACACAGGTCTGTTCCCACGCAGTTCTTTAAATGGCTTTTCCTACTTTGGCCCACTACTAAATGCACACTAGAATACCTCTGATAGAGCAGCTGCTTGCATCCCTATGCCCACCCCAGGGCAAAGGAAGAAAGTGCTAAACGTTCCTAGGTTTCACAGTCAACTGCCTCAAGCTTGCCCAGCTTCGTGGCTACTTCTGTGATACTTCCGAGTCTTTTAAGACTGTCACCTCCAACCCCTCTGTGCCAGTGGATAGCATCCAAAAAGACCACTAATTAGAAATGATGGCACAACAAGATTCCAAATGAGGATCAGAGCAAGTTAATCAAACAAGGAATTGTGGGCTATCTGACACCAGTCACTTCTAGCCCACCCCCCACAAAAAGAAAACTATGCTATACTTTCTTTACATATTCTTCTAAAAGGAAATAAGGCTCCTGAATATGGGCCTTCTATTCTCCTTCAATCTTCATCCCTTCCATGGCAACCCCTCAGCTTTTCGTAATCCATTTTCAAAAAGGCCCACAGCCACTGATGATGTACCCAGACGAGACCCTTAACCAACAAAGAAAAAAAGGAAACAGAAAGGAAAGTGCAGTTCATTCAAAATCTGTAGGAAGACGGTGAAGCCATTTCTTAAACTCTTGAGTTTTGACCTCTCCTGCAAACTTAGATTTGCTGAAGATGTATGTGGATGGCGGGAAAAAAAAAAAAAGAGTAAAGCAAGAAAGGCAAGGCCACCACTCCTTCCACCTGCGCACCCCCTACCCCACACAGATCAGAACCACATCTGTATGTCAATGCCTCAGCAGAGAATGCAAAATAGTCCTGTGATCATTAAGACAGCATCGTGTGCCCTAAGACTACGACTAACATTACACTTACCCACAGGAGTCCTTTTGTGGAATATTAGAGAAAAAGATCTAGGCAAAGGAGAAAACCAAATAAACCACTGAACAAAAGATAAGGACTTAGTGACATATTCCTTCGCAATTCCCTAGCTCAAAGGTTTTTAAATTTGTCTGCGTTTTAGAATCACTTTGGAATTTTTTAAAAACCACCAATGACCAGGACATACCTCAGACCAATTAAACCACAATCTCTGAGGGTGGGCCACAGGAATCTGTATTTGAACTCTCCAATGATCAGGTGAGTTCAATGTGCACAAACCTGGGGCTTATCTGTGGCCCCTCACAACCTCAGAGCCATGCCTGACATGGAATGGGTGCTCAATAATAACTTGCTTTAACTACTCAAAGTACTAAGGTATTTTTAAAAAGTCAAGGATAAACCCAAAACAGTTTGCTATTCACAGGGTGAGGGGGAAGGAAAAGTAATAAAGAAAAGGACAGAGATACTATTATTTGTGCTGCAAATCTTTACATGACTGCAGTGCTCACAGATTTGGTGTTTAAAGGTCAGATTAACATAAGAATTTCTCATGAATCATCCTGAAAAAAAAATCTTTTCAAAACCCAGAATTTAAGAATCTTCTAGAGCTGTGATTTTGTGGATGTATGTTGTGTGTCTTTTTTGTTGCTGTTGGTTTAGATTACTTTCGAGGACCAGGAGAAGCATTTATTGCCAGATGGGGACGAGGCTCAGTGGCAGAGTACCTGTTCAGCATGCATGAGGCCCTAGGTTCAATCCCCAGCACAGCAAAATAAAAAAATGAAATGAGAAAAGTATCAGAAAAACATGTACCAAGAATGGATTCAATAAAACAGATTACACTGTTACAGAAAAAGAGGGCCATAGGACCATAAGTCGCATGACTTCAAAACCAAACAAAAGATGCTAAGAATAGAAAGGTGGATGCCTATAAGAAACACCTGCATCATTTAAGTGCAATCTATGGTTGAAAGATTTGATGCCTCCTAGGTTCACCTGCTCCACAAGAATCCCCAAGTCTTGACTCCATACTAGAATCACCTGGGAAGCTAACAAAACTGCTGATAACTCAAAGCCCAGAACCTACTTCTGGGGGGTGAAACACAGGCATCAGGATTGTTTAAAGCTCAGGAAATTCCAACATGCAAGCAAGGTTGTTTCTCTCTCTTCTTCCTTTCCTTTCTTTCCCTCCCTCCCTCCTTTCTCTCTCTCTCTCTCTCTCTCTACTAGGAATTGAACTATGCTGCTCTACCTCTGAGCTACATCTCCAACCCTTTTTACTCTAAGACAGGGTCTTGCTAAGTTGCACACATGGGCCTCAAACTTGCGATCCTCCTGCCTCAGCCTTCTGAGTCGCTGGGAAGTTGCTTTCCTATTACAAACATACTGCAAGGGAATCTCCAGTGCTACCTATTCAAAAACAATGGATTGAAGAATGGAAAATAAATTCAGAAGGTAAGCTAAAACACACAAGGAACTATGTATCACCTCACACCATTCTGGCTTTACAGCAGTGAGAATATCAATGTCATGTTTACCATTAGGAAAGGATCCAATAGCAGCAGACGGAACACCAGCATATATTCCATGAAAACCACCGGCCTTATAAAATCCTTGGGGACTCTGCAGTCTGGTTTTAATGGTATCCAGAGGAAACAATATCAAGTCAACAGAGGCGCCTGCTACCCCACCAGCCTTTTAAAAAAAAGAAGAAGGGGAGGGGAGAAAAAGAAAAAGTTACAATAAAATAAGGACTCTGCCATTTAGAGGTAGGAAAGAGGAAGGAGGTAGCATTTAAACATACTACCCCGTACCTTTCAGTTCACAAACTTCTTTGCAAAACTCCAAGGACTTTCTACCTTAATCTAGCGATTTTCCCAGGAAAATAACCAAAAATGCTCTGTACTTGCAAACTGTTAAGTTTTATATTAAATTTTCTTTTTAATTTTTTATTATCTAAATTTATTTTTAAAACAAATTTTAAAGCCAGAAAAGGGAAAAAAAAAAACTCAGCAAGGTAAAGAGTATAGTCTCCTATTCATTTGCTTTTAATAGTTTCTTGTATCCTTCCAAAGTTACCATGGGCACAAGGCAGCAAATATGAACATTTTATTTTCCTTTAAAAAAGATGGTATACAATATGAACTACTCTGCACTTTCTTTGATCTAACAATTTATCTTGGTTATCTTTCCATATTGGATGCAATGTTATATTTATCTTTTTAGTTAGTAGTTATCTGTCGCTGGCTCTTTGCGGTTCCAAAATCCGTGGATATTTGTCACCGCCTGCAGCAACAACTTGCACGGGTCTTATGGGTGGTGGAGTGGAAACTGAGGCACTTCTATCTTTCTCCTTAGTGCACTGCTTTCTTGCTTGTTCATAGAGGATAGAGGAAATGAGGTTTACTTGCTTTGAGAGAAGAGACCCCGCTTATCAGAGAGAAAGAAACTTTGCTTGAGAGAGAAACTTTGAAAGAAAGACAGGCTTTTCTTAGAGCTTAGAAGGAGAGAGGCCTGCCACACCTTAAAGTCCTGCATCCTGTGAACTAAGGGTGTGTCTACCTAAGGTCCCCTAGTGATGCGTCTCAGTTCTCTGTTCCGCAATCTGCCTTCCGCAGCTGCCCCTACTCGCTGCTGTGTTTTTCCCTCTGGCTGCTTCTAATGGCTGCTGTGGCGTGTCTTCTTCTCTGGCTACTGCTGCGCCGCGTGCCTTCTTCTACTAGCTTTTCTGCTAATGGCTGCTGTGTCTGTCTCCCTCGGCCTACGCTTATATCACCTCCAGGAGGCGGAGAGCAGGGCCACGCCTCTTACGCAAATATTAGGCGAGACGCTGGAGCAGGCAATTAGTGCTGGAGAACACATGCGCATACATTGTGTGCGTGGACGAGAAAATCACCTGAGTGTGCTTATGCCAATCAACCTCCCGCTGCGGATGTGATCAGGCGCCATCCTGGCGCCGCCAACATGGCCCAGCCCCCAACAGTTATCCATATTAAAAGTTGGTTTTTGTTTTTTTTTTTTTTTGAGACGTGGTTTCTGAAATAGCTCAAATCCTTATTCGTATAGAACTGCATTTTAAGAATCACCTATCTAAGGATTTATATAGTACTTTATTGTATACTATATTAGGAATTCACTGATAATTTTAAAAGTGAATAAATGAATCAAAAAAATAAAATAAAATAATGAGTTGGCCTGAACTAGTCATCTCCTGAGAAACATCATGTTGTTTTAGAGAAGGTGAAAATTAAAAGGTGATTAAGAACTAAGCTTGTATCTCATGATTATAATGCAATACATGTAGAATATTTTAAAACTTCTTATACCTGAGTAAAAGAAAAATTAAATTTCAAAAACTATGAACACAAAGATAGGTCAATATAGATATTATTTAGATATTCTAAAGGCATCATCTACAGATGTGGATCAAAAACTGATTACAGTAAGCAGACAGAAGAAATATAGAGAGGAAACTCAGTATATTTCCTACACATAATTTAACGGAATGACTAACTTTTCCTCTAATTCTTAACCATGTGAATGTATTGCCTCTTCAAAATAGGAAGATATACATTTAAAAACTATATACTCTGTGACATAGAAAAAGAAAAATCAAGCTGGGCTTGATGGCTCACACATGTAACCTCAGCAGTTCAGGAGGCTGAGGCAGGAGGATCCCAAGTTTGAGACCAGCCTCAACAACTTAGTGAGACTGAGCAAGACTCTGTCTTAAAATGAAAAATCAAAAGGGCCAAGGATGTTGCTTGATGATAGACTGACCCTGGATTCAATCCCCCATACCAGAAAAAAAAAAAAAAAAAAAAGGAAAGAAACAAAAATCAGTACTAGTCAAAGATATAGGCAAAATTCAAGTGTTTTGTTTTTTTTTTTTTTTCCATTCTCTGAGTTTACTAAATGCTCAGGTAGTATTAAAGCTTGGTACCTAGCAAACATTATCTGCTTTATCTGCCTTTCACCATAAAGCCAATGCAAACTTAACTAGAAAAATAAACCCTGATTATAAATCCAAAAATACCTATTTTTTAATTAACTAACATAAGTAAAGTATTAAAAAATTAGTTTACACTAGGAAAGTACATTACCGCCACGACCAGCGTGGCCAAACTTGGAGATTCCAGTGAGGGGCAATGGAGGATTAGAAAAATAAAGATTCACATGTGCAGATTTTGAAGATAAAGCTGGGATCGGGTGGAGTGCTGCTCTCTGATGGAGATGCAAATCTAAAGAGTTACACCAATAATCTTTATTTATATATGTCTCATTATCAGGTTAAAGATTATGCAAGCATTATTCTCTGTATTCAGGAAAGTTACAGAAACTAGGACATCTATGAAGCTTTTCCACAGTTGCAATCCACAGTTGCAAAGTGCAATATTAGGAGCTTTGTGTAACTCTCAAAAAGGTCCAATGTGTAAAGTTACTGTTAAGTGGGCAGGTTCAGAAGTAGCGGAACTGGTGAAACATCATGGTTGTTTAGCATAAGAATTCCTCTATTCCCAGGAACTAGGTGCCTACGATCAAGGTCAGAGCTGACAGGACTCATGCACAGAGCCTCCTCATGCAGGGTATTGCCACAGCAGCTAGGCATCCTATGCCCTTGCACAGGAACATTCCCAGGCACAGGGTATGTCACAGTCATGAGGTCACCAGAGACCCCCAATCTCAGCCACGACTCTCCTATCCTCTGTCACCACTCCCCACACATTATCATACTATTTATACTGCAATACTACCCAGTCATCCTGGAAGACAGGAAAGAACTTCAAAAACCATGAAAGTCTACTTGGTATATGACCTAAAAGAAAAAAAAGTCACCAAAAGAGCACAGGAGAGAGCTACCATGGTACTAACAGACTAATCAGGCTGGGCACAGTGGTGTTACCTACAGTTCCAGCTCTGGGACTTTGTTGCCTGGGCAACAAAGCCAGACCCCATCTCAAATAAAATAAAATAAAATAAAATAACCAGTAGTACGGGCTTTCTTCTTTCAGGATATAAACGTAGCCTTTCTCAGACCTGGAAAAAGACTCACAGGTAATGAAGAAAAGTTAAAAGGCCACCTTTTCAACACTCCTGTCACTTGTTTTTAGAAATTTTTATAAAATTTGGTAAGTAAATGAAATATTTTGCCTGCCTTTTCATTTTCTTAAGACATGGAGAGAATAAAATATGACGAAAAGGTCTAATACAAGTGGATTCTTTGAAAACATGCTATACTTTATTCTGATTTTCTCTTTAACCGTAGGAGAGGGCTCAGTGAAATGCGTAGTATCTGTTTCTCAGTTTTAATCAAGAAGTTACTCTTTTAATCTACTTGGGTGCTTTGCATGCATTGATTATCTAACCTGTTTTCATGAGAATTCTTGTCTTCTGAGAATAAAATGAGCAGATTCAATCTACTTACCTAGCACAACATTAATCAAGCTACTAATTGCTTCTGTGGATTTCAAGCCTCTTTAACTGGTGTCATTTAAATTCATGAGAATGAAAAACAAAAACAAACAAAATAGCTAACACAGAACCTGAAAAAGGCCTCTATCTTCAGCCACACAACATATTTAAGATTTAAACACTTGATGAACTGCTTCTAATTTTACATCAATATCATTTTATACATGATCACACAGGCCAGCATCAACCAGATTATAAGGAAAAGTATCAGATTCCACTGTTGTTTAGTCTGAGAAGTTTGATTATGATTGTTTATCCAAAAATTATCAGACAATTTGTTAGTGTCAAGACTTATAGTAGCTTACACTAAAAACTTGTAAACTAGACAAAATCCAAAGAAACAGAATAACCCAGATAACCAATAAACTCTGCTAAGCACAACAAGTTATCAAGATCTCGAAATCAAATACGCGGATAAAATACACACCCTACCTTAATTAATAAATGGAAAAGGTCCTGCCAGGCGATAAAGTATTTAGTTAGTGCTTTGAAAAATTACTCTGGAAATTTAAAAAGATCAAGATTTTATGCTAAAAAATCTTTTTCTCAAAAGGATGCTGGTTGAGGCTGGAGTTGTGGCTCAGTGGTAGAGCATTTGCATGGCATGTGTGAGGCCCTGGGTTCGATACTCAGCACCACATAAGTAAATAAAAGATTCATTGGCAACTAAAAAAAATTAAAAAAAAAAAAAAAAAAAAAAAGGATGCTGGCACAACAAGAACTGGGGACAGGAGATCATCACTGCTCAATCTCAGGACAAATGAAACCATCTGTGTACTTTAAGCAAAATCAACACAGGCCAACAGCCCAAATGACGGCTAAGACCAGCCTTCACATTAACACGGCTGCCCAGGGGGACCATCCTCCCTGACATTCTTGGCTTCCTCAACAACCAAGAAGCCAGCAGCAGATCTGAAGCACCGCCCTCCTCAGAGCAGAACTGCTGCTTCCTGTGATCTTTGTACTCCCAGGTAGAAACCTCTGTACTCCTTGCCCCTCTATACTACGAAGATCTCATCCTGCCACTCCCCAGACTATAAATCTTCAAACTTCTCAGCAGTCCTGAGGATGAAAGCCTAGCACAGCCTTCTAGCTCTGGAAGTTCTGGCTCCATCTACTTTTCCACCTACAACTCCCACTATGCTCAGTACATTCATGCCACTCTCATCTCTCCATGCCATCTGATCTTCCTCATTTAAAGAATTTGATCCTATCATGGAGGCTGAGGCAGGAGGATTACAATTTAGAGGCCAGCCAACTTATCGAGACCCCGTCTCAAAAAAATAAAAAAGGTTGCAAATGTAGCACAGGGGAAAAGCACCTCTCAGACAGTACCACAAAAAAATAGAAATAAAGAATTTGATAAAGATGTGCCCTAATCCTCTTTGGATTCTCATACTGTTTTCCAAGTCCTGACTGACTTTAATGCTACAACTGAACCCTGGACCATTTCTTCAATGTCTGTCCTACACGACTACAGTGTTTGTTTTGTTTATGTTCCCAGTAACAGCACACAGGAGGCACTCAACAACTATAATAAAGGATTACTATCCTTTTGTTTTTGTACTGGGGATTGAACCAGTACCCTACTGCTAAGGCACAACCCCAGTCCTTTTTATTTTAAGAAAGGGTCTCATACAATTGCCAAGGCTTTCCTCGCCCATACACACACACACACACACACACACACACACACACACACCTGTCAAAAACCTGTTCTTTCCTAAGGCTGCAACCAAATACCGTATTCCTCATAATGTCATTCCCAATTTCCAAAGCAGAATAAATGCTACTTCTCTGACTCCACAAAATCTTGCTTATAATTTTGCTTTGGTTCTAACCCTGATGTCTCACATGAAAATCCTTCAGAGTAAAAGCCAAGTCAATCACCTTTGTCTTCCTAAGTCTCTAACCCAGCATCGCTTACACAGAAGGGTTTCCCAAACAAAACTGGAAGATGATAAGCTAACACTCTGCAAAAAGGTTGAATGTTGAGAAGAAAAACCACAGTGGATCACTATTTGGTTTCCCTGTTCTGGTTTGCTACAGCGGCTGTGACCACTGAAAGCCAGAGTTATTTGTCTACGGCTACTCTTCTTAGCATTCCCCAGTCACACGGACAGCTTTGTGGTGTATTCAGAGAGACTTCTCCAGAAATCATGTTTAGCAGCACCTCCTAAATAAAAGGGCTATGTAGAGTTCAGTTTTGTTTAGTGAGGCTATTCTCAAGAATGCAATAATAGTTCTAGAATATGACTTGACTAGTCTATTTCTCTGGAAATTCTTTCAGATTAAATATTGCCTAAGAGCCAAGTCTGGCATCAGAAAGACAGTAATGACTCAATCTCAACAGGGGACTCCTTAGGAAAATCTCTAAGCCTATATTTCTTCATTCTAAACATGGGGAAAATAAGTGTCTATGCTTCAAGACTTTTTGAGAATTATTAGGTTAAATGAGAATTAAAAACAGTCGGGCACAGTGACACATACCTGGAATCCCAGCAGCTTGGGAGGCTGAGGCAGGAGGATCATGAGTTCACAGCCAGCCTCAGCAATTTAGTGAGGGGCTAAGCAACTCAGTGAGACCCTGTCTCTACATAAAATATAAAAAAGGGCTGGGGATATGGTTCAGTATTAAGTGCCCCTGAGCTCAATCCCCAGTACCAATGAATACATACATACATACATACAAATAAATAAGTGAACCTATTATAAGCTCAGCAAAATGCCTGACCTTAACCAATTTTCAAAATAAAAATACTATTATCTTTAGAATTCTGTGACTCTAGCTAACCTTCGAAGTTTACTAATACCAATCTGACATGCCAATATTAAAAACCATGCACAAAAACAAAGGAATACTTTACCAAAGACTGAAAATTACATGTCTTTCATTAGCAGGAATGAATTAAAAGCTTTTCTCAAAGTTGGCTCTCCAGACAAAAATCATCCAGACAGAAGTAAAAGAAAACCTAAATCATGCAAATGCTCAAAAACCTTAGAGAAATACTAGTGTTCACATTGTTTTATGATTCTTGGATGTGAATTTGTGTTAATTTTTTAAAGTAGAATACCACATGGTATTCATACAAAAATTCAGTTATGAAAAAAGTGTATAAGCACAAGTTAAATTGCTCAGGAAGCAGTTAGATTGTTTCTCTATCTGCAAGTACATAGCTAATTTTTGATACATTTTGGGTTTTGTTCTGCCCTGCTGGGTACTAAATCCATGGCCTTGAGCATGCTAGATAAGGGCTTCTACCACTAAGCTCTACACCCCCAGACTTACTTGATTGTTTTAACTTCTTCCTTCTAGTGGACTATAAATCCATGAAGGCAGGGAACATCTCTTTGAGGCATTCTACCCCAACTACCACAGCAAAAGCCAATAAATGTATTTGTTTAAACCTAATTTGTGGAGGTGGCACAATTGTGGATGTAACTTTTATGTTTCTTCTATTTGGCATAGCATTAATCTTACTCAAATTTTGTCTGATAATAAAAAAATTAAAGTGACTTTCAACATGTAGTATTAGGGTTTAGAAATGGAAACAAAAGTATATTAAGAAGCAGAACATGATGGCCCCAGCAACTCAGGAGGCTGAGGCAGGAGGATCACAAGTACAAGGCCAGCCTCAGAAACTTAGTGAGACTCTGTCTAAAAATCAAAACAAAACAAAAGGTTGGCAAGTGTGGCTTTAGGTCGTAGAGCACCACTGGGTTCAAACCCCAGTACAAAAAAAAAAAAAAAAAAAGAAAAGAAAAGAAAGAAAGAAAAAGTACATTGAAAAGTCATTTCTAGCTAAACTTTATCAAAAACTAAAACTTTCTAAGTAGCCCTCTCTTGAGCCCTCTTGGGGGGGGGGGGTTAGTCCCATTAACTATGTGCTGAAAGAATAAAATGCTTTTCCTTTACTCGGAATGAAATCTAATTTCTTGCAACTTGCACCCACTGATTCTATAAGAGACAGGAAAAGAGTATACTTACCTGCATGTGTATCATACCTTAATAAAATTTATTTTAAAACAATTCTTTTGTTAACTCTAGCACTCACCTCTATTTAGTAATTGCTACTGCTGCTGACACGAGAAAGTATCAGGAAGCAGTTAAGGATGCAAACTCCCAGGTTGCACCACCTACTATGTTGGATTGGGCGCCGACAAAAAATAGATCTCAATTGTGTGACTTCAGACAAGTTTTCTTATCTCTTTGTATCCCAGTTTGCCTCAACTGGAAAACTAGGGTAAGACTTCAATTATTTGTGAGAATTAAATGGAATTTTATATATATATATATACATATATATATTTAACCCAGTTCCTGGCACAGGAATGTTAGTTGGCAAAACTACTACTGTTGTCTCACCTGCTAGACTAGAAAACTCAATGAAAGTGGTTATGTATGTCATTACATTTCTACAGACCTAGCTTATACACATCTCAACAAATCTAAAGTAATCATCCCATACATCTAGCTAAGGAACATCTTCCTTCTACATAGTCCCACAATACTCTGAACCTAGATTACCTTTCATTTATTCCCACAGTCACTTTACTATTCTGCCTCCACTACCTGACCCTTGTGAGTAGGTCTACCTTGTTCACCACGCTAAGTTCAACAGTACATCCCAACATTTGTTATGTAAGTGAATAAATGGCTCTGGACCTCCATTTACTCTATGAGATGCATTTTCAAAATTAGGTGTTTATTGTCTGCTTCTGCCCACTTCCCCACAATGAAAATTAAAATCCTCAATCTGTCCTGTTCACTTCTTTAGTGTCCCCGACTGGACCTGCCTGAACAGAAGCTCCAAAATATTTGAGAGCTTTCATGTTCTTGCTGTT
Organism: Sciurus vulgaris; assembly: GCF_902686455.1. Classification (NCBI taxonomy): domain Eukaryota; kingdom Metazoa; phylum Chordata; class Mammalia; order Rodentia; family Sciuridae; genus Sciurus; species Sciurus vulgaris. The sequence continues at coordinate 61,527,717 of NC_136477.1, read as the reverse complement.
TTATGTTACAAAGTGTTGATTCTCAAAGTTTTCTAAGAAACTTAAGCCACCCATAGACTCCACAGCACAGCTACCTGGGCTCCTCAGGGTTTCCTCAAAGCCGAAGGTCAGAACAGAATAAGCAGATGTATGTACTATGTACTATATACTATGTATTGAATGAATGGATGAATATATTATTTTCTAAGACGGAAAAAAGATACAGCAAAATGACAACTTTAGTCTTGCAGATAGGCGCTGTGATTTTAGTAACGGTTTTTTTTTTTTCTTTAGTTACATATACTTAATTTCTGAGTTTAAAGTGATTATGGTTTATAAAGGAAGCTCTTTTTAAGTAAAAAGAGTGCAGAGACAGCACCTCTCGTTCCCCCTCTAACGTTTGGGCATGACACGTGGCCTCAGGACTAGGCACAGCCACCGCTGAGGAGCCGAGTGCTCAGTTCCAGCCCTCGCGGTCAGTGACCGGAGGACAGAGCAGCGCGCCAAACAAGCGCTACAAACCGGAAGAAAACGCTCGTGCACAGAAACACCCATGGGCTCCAATGCAGGCCTGCGGCACTCCGAGCACCCACCCTACTGCCCCGCACTCACCACTAGCGAGGCGGTGAACCCGGGTTGCTCCATGGCCCCGCAGACCGGGTCGAGGATATAATTAGCGACCGAGCAAAAACCTGTCATAGCCCTGTGCGCAGGGCGCCGCCATCTTGGAGGCGTGACCTTCGCTGAGTGCACTTCCGGGCTCCCGTGACGTTAAACCACAACAACTGCACGTGCAGCCCGGGGGAGCTTGGCCCAGAGCTGCACCCGGGATAGGGGCGGGGCCTGGGCATGTGTGGCCAGCCAAGTCTCGCGGCTTTTCCCTGCCTCCGTTTCCGGCAGCCCTGCGGTGATACGCCAAGTGGACGAACTCTCGCGAGCAAACGCGCCCAAGCTGGGATCTAGGAGAGGAGCCTGCAGCGCTGGCATGGTGATTCCCCAGAAGCGAGGCTCTTGGAAAAGGTGGAACCGTGATATCGCAAGACTAGCCACAGAAGGCCTTACCTGAGGTTTTCTATTATTCTCATCCCAAATGTTTGATTTTTTTAAATCCCTTTATTTTGTTTTTTTTTAATGTGGTGCTGAGGATTGAACCTTGGTGGTGCTTCACACGTGTCAGGCAAGCGCTTTACCACTGAGCCACAACCCCCGACCCGGTTGTTTGATTTTGATGTATGTTTTGGTCTTATCTGTGTAGAATTTGTCTCAATTTCTACTAAATTTACTCATTATAAGATTATCAAATAAAAACAGAGAAAGACTTAAGTTTCCGTTCTTGATCAAAAAATGAACATCTTTCACTCCTCCTTACTGCCTTTTGTTTCATTTAAAGGTATTTACTTCTTCAAGAGAGCCTTTTGCTTATTATGGAGTTGGATTACACAAAGGCATGAATACCCAGAAGTAAGAATCGGTGGATGCCATACTGGAAACTGCCACATTAGGGAAATGCAAGTGAAAACCCACAATAAGATAAGAATACAGGGGTGGGGGTGGGAGGTGTATCTCGGCGGTAGCACACTTGCCTAGCCCTGCCAGAGTTCTAGCACCAACACGACAGAAAAAGACAGAAAAGAGCTGACTTTACACTCGCCAGTGTGTCTAATTAATAAGATCACAAAAGACCAAATGTTAGCAAGGATGAAAAGCTATTCCTACATTGTTTGGGGGAATTTAATATGGTACAATTATAAAAACATGTTCCTCTTAAGAAATAAGGGTACATTCATACAAGTCCTTTTATGTTATTGTTCAAAGCAACTGTTATGGTTTAGATAGGAGATTTCCCCCAAAAGCTCACAGGTGAGACAATGCAAGGAAGTTTGGAGGTGAAATGATTGGGTTATGAGAGTCTTTACCTAATCACTTGAATTGATTAACTTGTGGTAACCATAAACAAGTAGGGTGTGCTGCAGGAGGTGGGTCATGCCTTTGGGGTTTACATTTTGGGTTTACATTCTGTCCTTGTTGCGCAGAGCTGTCTCTGCTTTCTCATTGCCATGTTCTAAGCTGCTTTTCCTCTGCCATTTTTTCCCCTCATCTCAGGCCCAAAGCAATGGAGTCGGCTGGCTTTCTATTGATTGAGACCTCTGAAACGGTGAGCCAAATAAACCTTTCCTTCTCTAATTGTATTTGTCAGCTCTTTTGGTCACAGTGACAAAAAAAGCTGATTAAAACAGCAATTTTATCCATTAAAAAAAAAAGTGGAAATACCCATCTGTTCATCAACTGATGTGGTATATACCCTTACAATGGAATATTACTCAGCAATAAAAATCAGTTAATGCCTGACATGTGCAGCAAGATGGATTAAGCTCAAAGCATTATGCTAAGTTGAAAAAACAAGCTCCAGTAGGCTACACAGTTTGTGATCCCATTTATATTAAACTCGAGAAAAGACAAAATCACAGTGATGGCATCTTGGTGCTTTCCAAGGTCTGGGACGGGGCAAAGGTTGGCTAAAAAGAGGGGGAAACAAAAGAATATTTTGCAATGATGAAAATAGTCTCAGTCATCATTATGATGGTGGTTGCGCGAATATATGCATCGCCAAAATGCATTGACTCACACGATTAAAATGGATGCAATTATTGTAATGTAAATTATATCTCAATAGATTTCCTTAAAATGTGAGTACTTATCTCACAGGATGATGAGGATTGAATAAAATATTCATGGAAAGTAATTAGCCCAGTGCTTGGCATATAGAAAATATTAAATTTATTCTGTATTTTCCTATTTAAGTCATAGATCCTATTTAAGTTATAGAGTATTATAAATGAGATTCTGATAAATTATTAAGGTGTATAAGCACATTGTAATACACTCTGCCATGACTTTCTAAATGAAAATAAATTCTTTTTCCCATGTTCTTGGAAATTTTAGATACAACTCCTCCCCTAAGAGAAAAAAATATTGTTTTGTGGTACTAAGGATTGAACCAAGGGGTACTCTACCTCTGAGTTACATCTCTAGTCCTTTTATTATTATTTTTTTTTTAATTTTGAGACTGTCTCTCCCTAAGTTGCTCAGTCTGGCTCCAAATAGGCTATTTTTCTGCCTGATCCTCTGGAGTATCTAGGATTACATGTGTGTCCCACCACACACAAACCCTAAAAGAAACTTTTACCCAGACTCTCAATTTGAGTTTTGATTTAATACGTTTGAAGCCAGGCATGGTGGCACATATCTGTAATCCCAGCAGCTCAAAGCCAGCCTCAATAACTTACAGAGGCACTAAGAAACTCAGTGAGATCCTGTCTCCAAATAAAATACAAAATAAGTCTGGAGATGTGGCTGGGTAGTTGAGTGCCCCTGAGTTCAATCCCTAGTACCCAGGGGAAAAAAAAAAATCATTTGATCAAAAATTAAGGAAACACTATTTTCCTCTCCTATGTAAAGATTGTCTTTAACTTTTGAAGTAGAAATCATGTTCAGAATCAAAATGAAATGCATGTTCTCTTTTTGTGTAAAGGTAAAAGCTATGTCAGGTATTTCATGAAGCCACAACAAGACTCTTAGGAAGTACACATATTACTAACTTGACCTGGGGCTCCCTTTTCATGGAATGCCAGCAGAAAGACTGGTGCATGTCGAATGTCCTCATATCTTTCATTTTAAAAGAAAGACACTATGGTAAGCATGTCTCTGTGTATTACACATGGACAGTATTAATAATACTGTCTCTCACTAGAATCTGCCAAGTTTACTTTTTTTTTTTTATATATTTTTTAGATGTTGATAGACCTTTATTTATTCATTTATTTATATGTGGTGCTGAAGATCGAACCCAGTGCCTCACACATACCAGGCAAGCGCTCTACCACTGAGCCACAACCCCAGCCCCCAGGTTTACTTTTGAACAAGTTCTAAAATCTTATGGTATTTATAAAAATTAGCAAGAGGTTCAAGACAGGAGACTAAAAACAATTAGGCCTGAGGCTAGGGTTATAGCTCAGTGGCAGAGCACTGGCCCAGCCTGCATAGGCCTCTTAGTTTGTCACCAGCACTGCCAAGAATAAAACGAACAAGCAAATGAACAAGAAAAACAATTAGGCCTAGTTTGGAGGAAGGGGGAATATAATTTTCAGCTAGGCCCACCTTGGATCCTGTTACTGATTTTTATTGAAAAATACAATAGTTGCTGTTATTTGAACGTGCCCCCCAAATTTATATGTTGAAATTTACTTGTCAATATGATAGTATTAAGAGGAGGGACAGTTAGGAGATGATTAGGTCATGAAGGCCTCTGCCTCATGAATGGGATTAAGGCATTCATAACAGAGGCTTCGCATAGCACTTGGCCTTTTTGACCTCCCACCTCTACCATATGAGGACATAGTGTTCAGTGCACCATCTTGAAAGCAGGGATTGGGGCCTCCCAGACACGGAATCTGATGGCACCTTGATCATAGACTCCCCCACCTCTAGATCTGTGGCAGTAAATTTCTGTTCTTGACAAATTTCCTGATCTGTGGTATTGTGTTACAGCAGCACAAATAGAGATTAGAATCATTTTTAATAAAAAAAATTCATGGAAATATTTTAATCCATCTTCAAGGGTAGCAAATATATATAATGGAAAGAAAGTCAAATTAAAACTAGAAGGCCTGTTTGAAAGACCAGGCTTTTTTTTTTACTGTTGTTGTTGTTTTAGCTTGTTTGTTTTTGTATCAGGGATTGAACCCAGGCATGCTTTACCACTGAGCTACATCACCAGCCCTTTTTATTTTTTATTTTGACACAAATATTAAAAGAATACTAGAAAAAAGTCAAACATGTTACCTTTTTTTTTTTCTGGTGGTGCTGGGGATTGAACCCAGCAAGCACTCTACCAACTGAGTGAATCCCCAGCCCCTCATTTTACCACTCTTGAAGTAAAAAAAAAAAAAAACAAACAGGTGCTATAAATGAAAAAAAGAAAAATTAGGGTGAGAGGGAGTACCAGGGACTGAACTCAGGGGCACTAAACAACTGAGCCACATCCCCAGCCCTTTTTAATATTTTATTTAGAGACAGGGTCTCACTGAGTTCCTTAGGGTCTCACTAAGTTGCTGAGACTGAGTGTGAGCTCTTGATCCTCCTGCCTCAGCCTCCTGAGCCCCTGGGATTATAGGTGTGTGCCACCATACCCAGTTTAAATGAAAAAAGAATTTAAACTAGGAAATATATTTGCAGTACATAAAATAATTGAAATTTTTATATGTAAATAACTCCCATGAATCAATAAGAGAATGATGAATACCACAGAAAAATGAGCAGAGTTCAAAAAAGAAATAACCTTAACAATGAACATTTGAAAAATATTTTTAAATACATTCATAATTCCAAAATGAAAACTGTGAGAAAGCATATTTTTAATAATCAAATAGGCAAAGGATTTTTCAGGAGGGAAAGAGAAAAGCTTTTCTGGCAAGTCACAGAGAAAGATGTATCAAAATCCTTAAAAATATGTCCTCAACTGTTCTACTTCTTTGTATTATATTCCCAGGATCTACTTGAGAAAATCCATAGAAATATGACATACAGATATTCATTTCATGTTTATCACAGAAAAATAAGAATGTATATAGTCAAAATGTTCATCAGTGTGTGATTAATATGATTATAATATCATATGTAACTACTTAATTATGTAGAATAATCTATCCTGAAACAAAAAAAGTGTTAAGCATAAAAACATAAGCAAGCAGTTTGTTCCTGTGCTCATTTTTCTCTCTGTGCCTCAGCAGACTTGTTCTCTAATTACTCTGCCTTGTTCCCTACCCCAGGGGGCCTGACCCCTAGGAATTGATCTCTGGTCAACAGTTAGACGTGGACAGTGAAAGTTAGAGGCAGATATGAAGGTGGGGATGGAGAGAGAGGTCAAGGTATTTCTTTTAGCCCGTTCCCTGCCTGCACCCAATTCTGACAGGTGCTGAGTCCGCTACAGCACTCCCTCCGCTACAGCACTCCCTCCGGTGCACAGCCTTTGTGTGACCCACCTCTCCTCAGCCTCTGGTAAAGGTTCTGCCTTCCCTTTCTCCTTCAGTTCCGGGGATGATCATGACTTTCCACCTTTGGAAGCCCTGGCTTCCTTTTCAAAACTTACAGAGTTCCTAACACTGCCCACAGTTCTTTCCAAAATCCTAGACGAGTGCCTTCTGTTTACTGTTAAAACTCCAAATGACAAAAGACAAGCTAACCTGACTTTATAAGCATATGCATATTAATTAGCTGTTGCTACACAACAAACTACCCCAATACTTGGCAGCTTTAAAAAACATACATTTGTCATAGCAGTTTCTGTGGGTCTAAAATCTCTATGGGGCTTAGCTAGGTTCTGCTGCAGTCTCTCATGGGACTGATGTGTCATCTACAGGTTCAAACGGCCAAGGGTCCACCCCCAAGCTCACTCACATATGTTAGCAAGATTCAATTCCTCACAGGCTGGTGGGCTGAGGTACCCAATCCCTCACTGCCTGCTGACTCGAGGCCTCCTCAGCCTTACCACGTGGGCCTCTCCATCTAGGGGCTGGCAACAGCACCTGGCTTCCATCAGAGTAAGAGCAGGAAAGAGTGAGAGAACACCCAAAATAAAAAGCCAGTCGTGGCCCAAACACTGGTTGCAGCTCAGTGACAGGATGTGTGTTTGGCATGAAGGAGATCTGGGGTTAAAACCAACCCCCCACCCCCCTAAAAAGCCAGGCCTTTTGTAACCTAATCTCTGAGATGACTTCCCATTGCTTTTGCCATGCCACACTCAGAGAGAGAAGATTACAGCAGGGCATGAATACAGCAGAAAGAATCATTAGAGGCCATATATAATTTACAGATAACAAAAAAAAAAAAAATCTGTGTGAAGACTGGTTATCTCTGTGTACATTAAAATGATGCATCCTAGCCTGGCACAGTGACTCATGCCTGTAATCCCAGCTACTGGGGAGGCTGAGGCAGGAGGATTGCAAGTTCAAGGCCAGCCTCAGCAACATAGTGAGACCATGCCTGAAAATAGAAAGAGATGGGGGGTAGCTCAGCGCTAGAGTAGTTGCCTAGCATATGTGAGGCCCTGGGAGTGGGGGCAATACAAGAAAAGAAAAGAAAGCATCTGTTTTCTTTTCCCTTTATGGCCCATTTCTAATGACTAGTTACTGCTACTGCATCATACAAGTCTTCTGTTGCTGTCCTGTGTCTAGCTGACGGCCACTGACACCATACTGCTTCATTTCTCAACCTTCTCCATGAGCAGGTTGAAAGACACCTGCCTAGACTTCCCAAAGAGAGGTTCAGTTATCTTCCATGATTGAATGTTGTTCAGTATTGGACCCAAGATGAAGCTCTGACTAGGTTTCCAAGACCTAGAGAAAAAAAACCAGGAATAAAATGTTGTTTGGCTAATTTTCACATTCTCCGACAAAGATCTCCACTTAGGGGTGTGGAAATCCTTCTAAAACCTGGTGCTTTGTACATTTACTGCCCGTACAATCCTGTCTCACTGAAATATGACAGAGAAGTGCCCTCACTTTAATTGTTCCCCTCTGTTGAAGTGGCAATCAATAATTACAGCTCACCTTCGTGACACTTACCTGACACAGAGGACGACGGTGAATGATTTTCTTCAGCCTCTGACTATTGTTATATTCAAGGACAACTGTGGCTAGTTTTCCTTTGCAGTACAGAAAATATGGAAAAAATATAAATGGGGCTTGTGATTTTCCTGTAAATCATATAAATAAGTTTAAACAAAAACGTCCCATTGACATATATCCGTCAGCATAGCCTCACACAGAATTGTTTCAGTCTTAGTCTTTCAGCTAAGCCTGAATATTTTTCAGATTAATTTATTCCATCAGAAAGTGCTGAATACCAGATGTTAGTTTATGATCAACTTTTTCTTTATAAACATCTTACCCTTCCAACTTAACTTTTTATCCTGGATCCACTCTCCTTGCGGCCTGCTAATTAAAGAGACTGGATCTTGTCCACCCTAACCCCCGTAATGCCAAAGCCATCTTTTATCCCTTCAGAGATGCTACTCTCCTCTTCTTCCCCTCTATAAAACACCCTGGTTTAAGTATTCAAAAATTACTTAACAACTGAAACAGTCATTTAAAAAACCTACTGGCCGGGCACAGTAGCTCACGCCTGTCATCCCAGCAGCTCAGGAGGCTGGGTCCGAAGGATCACAAGTTCAAAGCCAGCCCAGCAAATTAGCAAGGCCCTAAACTACTCAGTGAGACCCTGTTTCTAAATAAAATATAAAAAGGGGCTGAGGATGTGACTCAGAGCTTAAGCACCCCTGGGTTCAATCCCTGGTAATAGGAAAGAAAAAAAAAATCTTATAGTGTCGGTATCCCAATTCTCAGTTCACAGTGACAAACCTGTAGCAGAAATTGTAACCATTTTCCATTAGTCCCTATCTAAATGACCAACTTACAGACCCTATACTTTCTCAACTAGCCCAAACTGCCAACCTGTGAATTAAGCATTATAGCCAAGTCTAGAGTCCTGGCTTCTGAAAGGAAAACAATAAATCCCAAGAGGAAGTGACTGTCGCTTTAGAATACAGTCTGTTAGCTTCTTACTAAGGTAGACATAGTCTTAACAAATGACACGATGAATGGCATTCCTTGGTGTTTGCCAAAATGAGCTGGAAATTCACAACCACACAAAAATTTGCACATACATCATTAAAGCAGCATTTATCTTGGAAGCAACCAAGGAATCACCACAGGTGAATGGAAAAGCGAGCTGTGATAATCCAGACAGTGAAATACTATGCAATGCTGTTACCAAAGGCTCAGGTGTTCAAGGCTGGGACCCTAATGCAGCAGAGTTCAAAGGTGAGGCTTTGGGGAAGTGATTGGATCACGGGGCCTCTGACGACATCAGTGGATTAATGGATAGATAGCCAAATGGACCAGTAGGAGGGGTGGAAACTACAGGCAGCAGGCATGGCTGGAGGAAGGGCATCATCGAGGGCTTGCCCTGCAAGGGTTCTTGTGCCTGGACCCATCTGCACATTCCATGTCTGTGTGTGTATGTCTCTCTCTCTCTCTCTCTCTCTCTGCTTCCTAGCTGCCAAGAGCAAAAAAACAGCTTCCCTGCACCACACCTTTCCACCATGATGTTCTCCCTGACTTCAAACCCAAAGCAATGAAGCCAGCCAACCATGGACTAAGACCTCTGAAACCGTGAACCAACACAAATCTTTTCTCCTCTAAGCTGTTGCGCTTAAGTATTTGCTACAGGGGTGAAAAGTTGACTAACACAAATGGTAAAAAGAAATGAGTTAAAGCCATGAAGAGACATGGAAGAAGCTCAAATCCATATTGTTAAGCGCAAGAAATCGATCTGAGAGATGAATAGACAGAACACAGAGGATGTTTAGGACAATGAAACTCTTCTGTATGGTGCTACAGTGATAGATACATGTCATTCTATGTTTGTCAAACTCAGAGTGGGGCTGGGGTTGTGGCTCAGTGGTAGAGCACTTGCCTAGCACGTGTGAGGCACTGGGTTCAATCCTCAGCACCACGTAAGATAAAATAAGATAAAGTAAAAAAAGTACTAAATGTACAATACCAAGAGTTATTTACCCATTGTGAACAATGGAGTTTGGGTGATAATGATATTTCAATTTGTGTTCATCAACTGTAACAAACGTACCCAGGTAAAGAATGCAGTTAATGGAGTGAGGGGATTGTGCATATGTGGCAACATGGGGAATATGGGAACTGCATACTCCTTTTTTTCTTTTTTAATATTTTTTTAGTTGTCGGTGGACCTTCATTTTACTTATATGTGGTGCTGAGAATCGAACCCAGTGCCTCACACATGCTCTGCAAGAGCTCTACCACTGAGCCACAACCCCAGACTAGAACTGTGAACTTCTTGATCAGTTTTATTGAGAACCTAAAATGCTCTAAACAATTTTTCAATTAAGGAAGTTATCTTACTCTTCCTTGAGATTCCCAATGATAACATCCCCTAGTCAAATTCCATCCTCCTTCTACCCAAGGAGGAGAAAGGGAGAAGGAATGAAGAAAAGGACAGAGAAAGAAAAAAAGGGAAAGTGTTATGGTTTGGATGTAGGGCATCCCACCACAACTCCTGTGTTATTGCAGGATGTGAAGATTATGGCTGCTATAACCTAATCAGTGCATTGATACATTTGCTGGAGCAATCATTTGAAAGGGTACTGCACCGGGTGGCAACTGTGGCAGGAGGAGGTGGGTCATGGGGCATGCCCTGAAAGGGTGCACCTTCCCTGTGGCTCCTTCCCCTCTTTCCTGGTTGCCCCAAGCTGAGCATCTCTCCCCACTGCCCTCATGCCATCCTGTTCTGCCCAGCTCTGCTCCAGAGCAATGCAATCAGCTGACCATGGACTGAAACCTCCAAAACCATGAACCTGAATGAGCTTTTCCTCCTCTAAGTTGTTCTTGTCAGGTATTTCAGTCACAACAACACAAAGCTAACACAGTACGATAATGTCAGAAAAGAGAAGGATCATGTCTCTGCTCCATGTTTTATACATGGAAGGGCCTTTTTTTTTTTTTTTTTTTTTTTTTTTTTTTGTACCAGAAATTGAACCCAAGGGTGCTTAAAACTGAGCCACATCCCCAGCCCTTTTAGTATTTTATTTAGAGACAGGGTCTCACTAAGTTACTTCTGAGGCTGGCTTGGATTTTGTGATCCTCCTGGTCTCAGCCTCCCGAGCCACTTGGATTACAGATACGTGCCACCATGCCCAGCCCGGAAGTGCCTTTTAAAGGCAACCAGTTGTTCATCAACAAATATATAAACAAAATGTAGCACATACATTTATACATTCAATGTGATGTTCAGCCTTAAAAATTAAGGACACTCTGACACATGCTATAACGTGGATGAACCTTGAAGACATTAGGCTAAGTGAAATAAGCCAGACACACAAAGACAAATATTATATGACTCCATGTATATGAGGTACCTAGAGTTGTCAAATGCATAGAGACACAAGTAAAATTGTTACTGGAATCGAAAGTTCTGCTCACCGCTCAACCAAAGTGGCGGAGACAAGAGTTGGTGGATGAAAACCAATTTATTGTTTGTTTTGTCTTAAATATCCATCTTTGGAGGATGCAGGGGCACAAACAGCTTTTATAAGAGGAAAGGGGGCCTTTGGGACACAAAGCAGAAACTATGCATATATAGATTTAGCTAGTCTGTGCTAGCCACAGAGTACATTACAATTCCATTTTCCAACCCTTGCTGGCACCTTCCCTGGTTTGGTGGCCAGCTTCTCAGAATGAGGCAACACAGTTGCAGGAAAACAATTCATCAGGAAATTGGGGAGTTTGGGGTTGTTTTTCCAAGGGGCTCTGTTACAGAATGGTGGTTGCCAGGGACTGCGGGGGAAGGGAAATAGAGAGCTTAATGTGTACCAAGTTTCTGTTAGGGAAGATGAAAAGATTCTAGAGAGGGAAACACAACAAGGTGAATGTACTTATGTACTTTATACCATTGAACTGTACATTTAAAGTGGTTGTGTGTGCGCGCATGCGTGCTGTGGATTGAATGGGGGGGGGGGCTCCCACATGCCAGGCAAGTGCTCTACCATTGAGCTATATCCTCAGCCCCCTAAAATGGTAATTTTATATTATATACATTTTGCCACAATGAAAACCCACATTTTCTTCATGGGAAGTAGAACATATTTAATGTATTTAATTTCAAAGATGAAGAAGTTCTTAGTGGGCTGGGGCTGTATGTAGCTCAGTGGTAGAGCACTTGCTGAGCACGTGTGAGGCCCTGGGTTGGATTCCCAGCACCACATAGAACTAACTAAATAAATAAATAAATAAATAAAATAAGGTCCATTGACAACCTAAAAAATTTAAAAAAATTTTTATAAGTTTTTTAGTATCACACTGAAAAGCTGACATGTGACATTCTTTAATCAATAAATATAAGGTCTCCCTAGCCTTCAGTACCACAGTGCTTCCAAAGCAGAGTTGCTGGAGGGCAGCAGTAATTAGTGAAAGGCTCTGTGGAAAAGCCACGGGAAAGCATGCTATTTGTATGTATGATCATGCCACGGTGAAACTCGTTATTCTGTATAAATGACACAAATAAAAAGTTATTAAAAAAAAAAAAGTTATTTTTTAAAAATAAGAGAACCAGGGCTGGGGAGATAGCTCAGCTGGTAGAGTGCTTGCCTCGCAAGTGCAGGGCCATGAGTTCGATCCCCAGTACCGCAAAATAAATAAATAAATAAATAAATAAATGAATGAATGAATGAATGAATGAATGAATAAATAAATAAATAAATAAATAAATAAATAAATAAATAAATAATAAGAGAACCACAGGACTCCAGAAAATTCACCAATATGGACAAGTCTAAAAGAATGATAGGAATTACTTTGAGTTTCTCTTCACCAGCTCCCTTACCAGCACGTTCTTATCTCAGGCTTAGTTTGCCATTTTTACTTTCACCCTTGCAAATCTTCCCAAGAGTTCTGGGGCACTGGTCTTTTTATTTATTACCTTCTGTCAAACAAACAGCAGGCCTCCATTCAAAAGGGCACAACCTTTTACTGTGAGCTACCAGCATGCATTCTAAATGAACACATTAGGCTAAAATGTTATGGGTCAATCATTAATCTTGATCTTTCTCCTGGTGAGCCCCTTTAGGGTTCAAAGAATTGTTTTTAAAGGGTGAACGAGATGGTGCCATGGTGCAAGTCTGTAATCCCAGTGACTCGGGAGGCTGAGGCAGGAGGATTGCAAATTTGAGGCCAACCTCAGCAACTTATTGAGACCTGTCTAAAAAGTGTCACAGGAGAGTGTGGAACGGAAGCTGCAAACCTCAGTTGCTGTGTCCCAACAAAAGAAAACTCAAAGTCAGACATGAAAAGCTAAGCATAAGAATTTTATTTTAGGTCAAAGTAAAGTGAGGCTCAAGCAAAGAACGGCAGGTCATCTGCAAGCAGAGAACAAGGGAAAGAGTGCTGCTTCCACATTTATTACTGTTTGATGTTTACCAGGAGAACTGGGTTCCACCTTCTGCAGTCTTTACCAATCAGATATTTAACTCCTCCTTCTCCTTGGGAGGGGGCAATTTTTGGCCCTGGTTGGTCCTCTTCACAACTGTCATGGTGACCATCCTATTCAGGGAGGCTCAACAACAAGTCAGTCCTATGTCACTGTGGGTACTGGGGTCAATGACCAGGCAGACTTCATCTTAGTGCCCCTGCATTATTTTGGGAGACGGAGGGGTACCAGGGATTGAACCCAGGGCGCTTAACCGCTGAGCCACATCCCCAGCCCTTTTTATTTTTTATTTTGATATAGTCTCTTGCTAAGTTGCTTAGGGCCTCACTGAGTTGCTGAGGCTGGCTTTGAACTTGGCAATCCCCCTGCCTCAGCCTCCCGAGCTGCTGGGATGACAGGTGAGCACCACCGCGCCTGGCACTCCTGCACTATTAATGAAATTTCCCTTCTGAAATACCTTGAGAAACTTACAGCCATGGGTCCTAACTTTACAGTGACCTCAGTAGACCCTACTGGGATTTAACCCTGTTGATCTTTCTTTCCTCACGCCTTTAATTGGCTCCTTTTGTTTCTCCCTGTTTATTCTCAGGGTTAGTACACCTGCTTCCAAATTTATTACTGTTCGATGTTTATACCAGGAGAACTGGGTTCCACCTTCTGCAGGCTTTACCAATCGGATACTCTACAAGGGACTCAATTGTTCATTAAAGGTAATTTCAAAGAAACCTGTGACCCTGCTCTGTTATTGGTTTACATTTCACTGCTCATTACGAACTGCTACCTAACAAAAAGGACTGGGGATTAACTGGTAGAGCGTCCCTGGGTTCAATCCCCTGTACCAAAGAAGTAATTACTAATTAATAAATTAAAAGGTGAATGAATACCTTTGTTTTGTCATTTCACAGGCTCAGTGTTGCTGATGTCGCAAAATGGCCCCTGTTTCCCCAAATGATTACAAGAGACCCCGTTACCACCTGCAGGGTAATGTGTCACTCAAGTTCGGTCCCGCCTCCTCTGTTAAAGTTTAGTTTTATTCCTTCTACAGATTTTATTTCCCAACAGACATTTTACATTTTTACCTTTAGCAATGAGCCATCTGGCTCTTGACTGTTGCTTCCACCTCATGGCCCAGCAGTTACTTTCTTTGCTCATAAAGCATTAGCAACACTCAGCTTTTTGTTTCCTCGGGTGAGTCAAGTTTACTCAGACCCTCATTCTCAGGACCTTCACACAAGATTGGTCTCTGTTCCCACGTTTCTTTCTCAACAGGCTCAACTTAATGTGATTTCCTCAGGTTCTTTCCCTTCACGTCACCCACTCCTACCAGTTCCCTCCCCCCATAACATCCTATTTTCCCCTCAGCACTTACTGCAATTTTTAAGAAATATTTGTAGTTGCAGTTGGACACACTGACTTCATCTTACTTAGTCTTTGATGTGGTGCTGAGGATCAAACCCAGTGCCTCACACTTGCCAGGCAAGTGCCCTGCTGCTGAGCCACAACCCCAGCCCTACTTACTGCGATTTGTAATGCTATTCTTAGGTGCTCATTTGTTGAACATCTGTCTCTCCCCACTTATAAAAATGCACGAAAAATGCAGGGACAATGTCAAGTTCCCCATGGTGTACTCAGTGCCAGATACAGTGTACAAGCTCATCTGTTGGAAGGCAGAGAATAAAGGGTAAGAGAGGGTGAGGATGAAGGAGACCACAAGTTGTGTCAACTTTGTCACAAAGCTGATATATGCTGAGAACCCAAGAGCTCCGGAGCTTCTTCAGGCAGAGGATGGAGGACAGCCAAGGAGGCCGAACCCGGCCTGTTCTCTGGCTAGCCCAACCTAGCTGAATCTACACATGTAAATCACCTGGCTTCTGTGTCTGCAGATTGAAACCACTTCTTGGAGAAGGGCCAGAGAAAGAAGCTAGCTGCTTCTTCCCAGTTTAATTGAACTGTATAAAATTCAGTTTTCCTTTTTATATCAGTTGCTTATTTCTTATGCAGGTGGAAGGCAGAAGCCAGCCCACTGGGAGCCAGCCACACGGTTTCTCTGGCTTGGCCGACAGTAAAAAGACGGTCCTCCAGGCATCCAAGACTCCCAGAGTCCCAGGCTTTGTATTGCTGCTGACATCTTCAAGGTGTTCTTTCCCCCAGAAAAAATATTGCTGCTCTGTTTGTGACAGTTGGAATACAGAGGCTGTCAATTTGCAATATGTGTTTCTCACAAAACAGCATGTGAAGTCTGTGTGGTGGTCTCTTTGTTAATTTCCCTCATCCCTGGGCTCTCCCGGAGTTCAATGCCATTTACCTGCCATGATTTCCTTTAAAAAAAAAGTGCTCTACAGAAATAAAACTGCTTCCAACCAGGACAATGAGAAATGAGTCTGTCATAACCCAGCTGGCAATAGATTGGCCATGTCACAAGAGCAGGAAATCAACTCTCTTAAAAAATCATTATGATGATCAATGAGACTGATTCTATGATACTTGCAGATACAAAATGGAAAGATCAAGGAAGAATCTAGATTTTCATCTCAGTAAAGCTTGAGAAAGAATGATTAAAAATAAAAGTTTCACTGGGTCCAGTGGCACACCCCTGTAATCCCTGCAGCTCGGGAGGCTGAGGCAGGAGGATCGCGAGTTCAAAGCCAGCCTCAGCAACTTAGCAAAGGCCCAAAGTAACTCAGCAAGACCCTGTCTCTAAATAAAATACAAAAAAGGGCTGAGGATGTGGCTCACTGGTTAAGTACCCCTAGGTTCAATCCCTGGTACCCATGAATAAATAAACAAATAATGAAAGTTTCCAGGGGTTGCAGATGTGACTTAGCAGTAGAGTGCATGTGTTTAATCCCCAGCATCACTAAAAAAAAGTTTCCATTTATTTAGTAGAATAACAACAGGTGAAGTTGCCTTTAATGAATAATCAAGTCACTTGTAGAGGGGTAGCAACAGGTCTCAGGTCTCACTGTTGCTCAGGTTGGGCCTGAACTCCAGGACTCAAGCAATCCTCCCACCTCAACTTCCTGAGTAGCTGGAACTAGAGGCCCTTGCAACCATACCTGGCATATAAAGGATTTTTAATTCTTGGGAAAACTACCTTAGTCTTATCGATAAACTATGTGTTTCAACAATTGATCAATAACAATAGTTGATGATCACCTCTCTCTCCCACCTCTGGTTCTCAACTTTGATTATAATCCTGTGAAAGAAAGATTCGAATGGCAAAAAAATTAGGACAAGTATTACTATAAAACTTTAAATTGGCCCGGAGCGGTGGCGCACAGGAGAATCTCGAGTTCAAAGTCAGCCTCAGCAACTTAGCGAGGCCCTAAGAAACTAGGTGAGACCCTGTCTCTAAATAAAACACAAAAAAGGCTAGGGATGGGGCCCAGTGGTTAAGTGCCCCTGGATTCAATCCTTGGTACCTAAAAAAAAAAAAAAGAAAAAAAATGAGTTTGGAGGCTGTCTTATAGGAAACAACAGATTCAGATTTATGTGAAAGGTTACAGCTGCCTTGTTTGCTGAAAAAACCCCAAATTGTTCGGACTGTACTGAGTGGTAAAGCCGAGAACTGAACTGGAATGGTCTAAAGGATTAGTGGGAATTGAGGTTGCAGTTTCTCTGTGTTAAGGTAGCACAGATGCACCTTGAATGTAATGCAAGTATACATGCCCTCTGTAGGAGAGAAGTGCCCCAAATCTGGCATTTGGGCAGCAAATGGGCATTTCACCAAGACCCAGATGCTGTGCATGTGGTCCTGGATCCATCTACAAAACTAAGAAAAGGGCTGGGGCTGGGGCTCAGTGGTAGAGCACTTGCCTAGCATGTGTGAGGCTCTGGGTTTGATCCTCAGCACCACATAAGACAAATAAATAAAGGTAAAAGCTAAGAAAAGATGGTATTACATTTTAAAACCTATTGGGTCATTTGAGTCTGGTTGCCACATAGAACCTTAAGTATGACAACTAAATCTCCTTTATTCTGAAATGTCCTCTATTGCTTTAGGGTAACTTTATTCACTCTTGCAGAAATAATACTGACCCTTCATAAGAGGATTTTCTTGTAAAAGAAATACTGTGCTTGACTCTGCAATGGTGCATCACACGGCTCCCAGGTATGTCAGCGACACTGAAGTCCATGTGGATGTTTTACAGATTTTCACTGCACAGATCCAGGGGACAATAATTACATGGCAGTCTGTAGGAGTGGCAATCTTTGATATTGCACAGTACACAATCTACATGGTCATGCATGGCAGCCCTGGGTCTACCCCAGTCAGAAACTTGTTAGCTCCAAAGTGGACCCTGCCTCAGAATAGAAAAGGGAGGATTTTGTAGTAGGTGCTGTGATATATGGCTCCATATCCTCTTGACTCATCTGAACACTTGTACCTGTGGGAGACAATCCCAGGCACACTGAAATGTCCCAAATCTGAATTGATACCTCTCACCCTCTCTACATGGGCTGCACCATGAGAAGTTTGCAGCACAATCGAGATTTTATATTTGTTTCAGATAGTTTCTTGAAATGTGAGGATTGAGCCCCAGTTGCCTACAATAGTAACCTGCTGTGTTGTCTGTGGAAAAACATTGTTTTCTACTTTCCTATTGTGCTTTCAGGGATTGTGTTCCCCGCAAACTGCCTGCACTCAAGTCTTCGTCTTGGGTAATAGCTTGGATGAAACCCAAATTAGGACAGATGCCTTTATGAATAAGTGATCTTAATTGGGTATAATTGAGTGTTGGCCCATGGTTAAATTATTTGTTGATTGAATGAAGGAATCCTTCATACAAAGGGTGGGGAGCGGTCTTTGATCAGGAAGGTGGAAGTCAAAATGAAATGCCACACATCAGGCACAGTGGAGCACACCTGTAATCCCAGCAGCTCGGGAGGCTAAGGTGGGAGGATCAAGAGTTCAAAGCCAGCCTCAGCAACTTAGTGAGGCACTAAGCAACTTGGTGAGACCCTGTCTCTAAATAAAACATAAAAAAGGCTGGGAATGTGACTCAGTGGTTAAGTTCCCCTGGGTTCAACCCCTGGTGCCAAAAACAAACAAACAAACAAAAAACCACTGGGCATACTTCAAGTGCGTGTGTGACAACATCACAGAAAACTGTCTGCCTTGAAAAAAATCTAGTTCAGAGACAAAAGCTAGACCTTGAGTGCATTTGCTTCCTAATGAAAAAAGAAGATTCTGGGGATGGGGAATTTTAAATCCATGTCTTTGTTGTTTAAAATTATGCTTCTCTCTCTGAGCCTCAACAACACTTTTTTCTTTCTAATTTGAGAAGGAATACATGTTCAAGGAGTGTGAAATTAATACAGTGCATGCACAATCTCAACAAATAAACATGAAAACCTTTTCATTGCACATCACTAGCTTCATTCAATTAGTGAAATGTTAAAACACTGTTGCATTACATAACCTAAGCTTTTAATTTCTGGGAAAACCAAGTAGAACGAACAACCAACAAATAAGAAAGCTGGAAATCCTTTCTTTGCCCCCAGGTCAGTGTTCTTAGCCCAACATGGAACCCACAGCATCTGTTTTCTGAGATTGACTTTTCCATCTCGGAGTGCCTTTTAGTCTTACTAATCAGTACCTCCCCCAACCCCTAGTTCCATCGTCTCCTCTTTGCAGTCAACTGTCTAACATGTTAGCTGCTAGCCAAGGCGAGAAGAACGGTTTAATAAACTCACAGCAAAGATGTCACAAGCACCACTTTGCCAGGTTGCATACATGGCAGACATTGCTAATCTATTGCCGAAGCACCAGCCTACTCCTCAACGAAGTGCTGCCAGCAGCCATTGGCAATCAATCAGGGTTGGTGAAAGGAAGTCATTTTTCTAACTCATCTTTACTGACTCATACTATGTTCCGGTCACCTTTCTATGTGTAGGAGTGTAGTGATGAAAAAAAACAGACTATGGTCTTCCTTTTTCTGAGAGTACTGGCATTCTAATAAGTGTTTTTAAAAACAAAACTGACCTGAGGATGTAGCTCAGTGATAAGAGTGTGTATTTAGCATGCCCATGGCCCTGGGTTCAAACCCACTGCCAAAATAAATAAATGAATAGATTTAAATAAATAAGTAAATAAAAACAGAAAACTATGGAAGTCCAAAAGAATAAACCTCTGGAAGTAGATGGTATTGGTATTTTGGGTTGCATATTCTATCGAATAGTCATTTTTAAATTTTTTTTTTAGTTGTAGATGGACACAATACCTTTATTTTATTGATTTATTTTTATGTGGTGCTGAGAACCAAACCCAGTGACTCACACATGCTAGGCAAGCGCTCTGCCACTGAGCCCACAACCCCAGTCCCTCAAATAGTCATTTTTATTATGCTTTTTTTTTTGGTACCAGGGATTGCCCAGGGTCACTTCACCACTGAGCCACATCCCTAGCCTGTTTTATTTTATTTATAATTTATTTTGAGACAGGGTCTTACTAAATTACGGAAGCTGGCTTTGAACTTGTGATCCTCCTGCCTCAGCCTCCCAAGCTGCTGGGAATACAGGTGGGTACCTCCACAAGGGTCCATTTTTGTTATTTTTGTGCGAACTTCCTCCAAGAAGACCAGCAATTCCAGCATTACGTCATTAGGTCAATTATTTCCTTGTTAATAAAAATTTAGATATGGGGGGAAGGTAAATAAACTGGCTGAAATAGTCTTTTCTTTCACTTTTTTCCAACATGTTGCATGGCTACTATGTACCAGTTGTTAAATCAGGAATGGGCATTCTAAGAGGACTAAGTTTCACTCTCTGCCATTGGATTCCCACAGTGTAATGAGGAAGGTGCGAACTGAAGGAGATGAACGCTAGTCCCCCGAAGTACTAGGACCTGAGCTCACCAACTGCTGTACAGGGAGACCCTGGAAGGTCATCAGTCCACTGCAGAACCGTTACCAGACACACTCTGAAGCAAGAGATGATTTTTATTTACTACACTCCAATAATTACTATCTTAAATGTAAACAATCCTTTCTTTTCTCTCTAGACATGAAGGAAAAAGTTAAAAACCATTCTGGGAATTTTTTATGAGCACTTATTGCCTATTATTTTAAAATTTATAAGTGCAAAACTAAACATCTATGCATTATCACTCAAAAGTACTTTCATATTTTATTAATCTACTGGCATTTTAAGAAAAATGGGTAAATTAAAATTCTATCTAGTCAGCAGTTTTTGTATGTTTTTCTTTAGAAAGCACAGGCATTTAAAGATAATTTATTAATCGAATTAGATCCAAGTTATAAAAGTTAATTGAGAGTCTGGAATTACAATTTAGTTAACATAATAAATCTTTAGGAATTGTGTTATTATAAGAATTTTTTAAAAACTAAGCTGTTAAAAAAGAATCTACTTTTATGCTACTTAAATACAGTTTGATACAAGACTGGTATCACATATGGTTACATAAGTTTGAGACACCCAAATGCCCCTTTAACCTAGCCAATAAGTTTTTATAGGAAGTTCCCCTTCTTTGGTGGGTTTATGGTAGGTATTTTGTTGCTGAAATATTCTATATTGGGCCTGTCTTTTTTGTTTGTTTGTTTGTTTTGGTGGTTTAAGAGTGCAGCTACCTGTGGGGTGTGTTGGCACCTGCTGTACCAGCTACTTGGGAGGCTGAGACAGGAGGATCACAAGTTCGAGGCCAGCCTCAGCAACTTAGTAAGGTGCTAAGCAACTTAATGAGACCCTACCTCAAAATAAAAAGGGCTGAGGGGTGGCTCAGTGGTTAAGCAGCCCTGGGTTCAATCCTGGGTACCAGAAACAAAAGGGGGTGGGTAGCTAGGATGTAGCTCAGTGGTAGAGGGTCTCTGAGTCAATCCCTAGTAAGACACATACACAAACGTCCGCTTTGCCCATTAGGATTCTGGTACTTATGGCTCTGTGATATCATTTATTATGCTGATGATAGGCTTGAAACCAACTTAGAAATATCATAACAAGATAAGTACCACGCCATGTGCAAGTCCTCTATTTGTAGAGAAGGATTAAAAATCGTTAGTTCATCTGGCAATTTGAAGGCAGATTCTATTTGATGAAGTAAAAGCCTTTTTTTTTTTTTCTTTTTTAAATGTCAAGACCATTTCTCCTTGTTTTGAATTTCTTTACTTTCACTTTTTAAACTGGTGTGGTTTTCCCTGGTAAGGAGTAAAAAGAAAGGTAGTCAAGGAAATATTCTTAGGATGTGTCCATTTTTAAAATATTTTTTAAAAGAAATATGATTCTGAGAATGAATGACCAGTCAGTTTTCTATCCTCCACCCTGACCACTGGATGTTCTAGTAAACTACAGGGTTGGCAGGCACAGGGGAACATGCCTCATTAGGTCAGTGACTCAGAAGGTTGAGGCAGGAGGATCCCAAGTTCAAGGCCAGCCTCAGCAACTTAGTGAGGCCCTGAGCAACTCAGCAAGACCCTGTCTCTTACAAAAAAAAAGGGCTGGGGATGTGATTGAGTGATTTAGTGCCCCTGGGTTCAATCCCCAGTACCAAAATAAATAAATAAAAATAAAAAATAAAAAGGGCTGGGGATGTAACTCAATGACAGAGCACCCCTGGTTCAATCCCCCCCCCCACCAACCAACCAAGCAACAAACAAAACCTTCAGGATGCCTATCCTTAGAGCAGAAATATTGTGTGTGTGTGTGTGTGTGTGTGTGTGTGTGTGTGTGTTGGAATTGGAACTCAGGCTACTAAGGAGATTCATTTCCAACCTTTTAAATTTATTTTATTTTATTTTTTTATTTTGAGACAGAGTGTTAAGTTATCCAGGCCAACCTCAGACTTGATCCTTCTGCCTCAGCCTCCAGAGTTGCTGGGATTACAGGTGTGCTCCACACACCGTCTTGTTTACCACTCCCCCCATCTATGATTATACAAGACCCTCTGTGGCCATGGTACCTGGGTGGTATCAGACAAACAGGCAATAGGTGGATTCTTAGGGATATTCTCCTCCTCACCACTTTGTCAGTTGCCCGAAACTAGTTCAGTGGCATTTTCTTTTAAGAAAGTTCTCAGTGAAAATCTTTCCTCATATGAACTCTCTAAAAATCTTTAATTTTGACTTTATAAGAAGAGTAACTCATATATACAATGGAATATTACTCAGCCATAAAGAATAATAAAATTATGGCATTTGCAGGCAAATGGGTGAAATTGGAGAATATCATGCTAAGTGAGATAAGCCAATCTCAAAAAACCAAAGGTCAAATGATCTCGCTGATAAGTGGATGATGATACATAATGGGGGGGTGGGAGGGGGGCAAGAATGGAGGAAGGAAGGACTGTATAGAGGGAAAAGAGGGGTGGGAGGGGTGGGGGGAAGGGAAAAAATAACAGAATGAATCAAACAACATTACTCTATGTAAATTTATGATTACACAAATGGTACGCCTTTACTCCATGTACAAACAGAGAAACAACATGTATCCCATTTGTTTACAATAAAAAAAAAGAGTAACTCTGTGACCTCTAATGCCAGTTTTTCAATTTATAAAACTAGCTCCTGAAAACTAAGTATACATTTTTAAATTTTCTCTGCGGGAGACCATGTAAGTGCGTTGATCTCCTTTGCTCTGGTTAGACGTGTCTAATGTGTGTATTATCATTCCTCATGGAAGTGAATTTGGAATGTCACTACCGCTTATAATCTTTATGACAGGTTTTATTTAGTAAAAGGATGCAAAAAGTGGGTCCATGCTGGCGAGTCATGGGGTTGAGGGGTCGGCCATGAGGAACCCCTTAGAGTTTGTGTGCTGGGCTGCATGCCCTTCCTTGCTGCCTGGATTGTGCTGCTAGCTAGCTGCCCCACCCGACATATGCTTAAAAAGAGAACATAAATAATGACAAATGCTGGCAAGGATGTGGGGAGAAAGGGACACTTAGTCATTGTTGGTGGGACTGCAAATTAGTACAACCACTGTGGAATCAGTGTGGAGATTCCTCAAAAGACTAGGAATGGAACCTCCATGACAGAGCTATCCCAATCCTTAGTGGAATAAAAACCCAAAAGAAGTAAAATCAGCAGACTACAGCAATACAGGCATTCCTGTGTTTATGGCAGACGAATCCACAATGGCCAAGTTACAGCACCAGCCTAGGTGTCCCTCAGGAGATGAATGAAGAAAATGTGATATATGCCCACAACAGAGTTCCATTCAGCCATAAAGAAGAACAAATTATGTCATTTGTTGATGGATAGCACTGGAGAACATCAGGCTGAGTGAAATAAGCCAGACTTTCTGAAAGTCAAGGGTCAAATGTTTACTCTCATATGCAGAAGGTGGAAAAGGAAAAAAAAAAAAAAAAGGATCTCACAAAAATAGAAGGGAGAGTAGTAAAGGGAGGAGATCCGAAGGGAAGGACAGGGGAGGCACTAGGGACTGAAATCAACCAAATTATGCTATGTAAATATATCCCAAAGAATCACACTTCTACATAAATCATAATGCACTCATTAAAAACAAAGAAAATCAGGTGCAGTGGTGCACGCCTGTAATCCCAGCAGCTTGGGAGGCTGAGGCAGGAGGTTCACAAGTTCAAAGCCAGCCTCAGCAAAAGCGAGGCGCTAAGCAACCCAGTGAGACTCTGTCTCTAAATAAAGTACAAAGTAGGGCTGGGGCTCATTGGTTAAATGCCGCTGAGTTCAATTCCCAGTACCCAAAAAATAAAAATAAAAATAAAATAAAATAAAATAAAAATAGAAGGGAGACTGATAGAATAGAGGAAGGGGATCAGGGAGAAGGAGGAGGGAAAGGAAAGGGGAAGTACTAGGGAATGAAATGGAACAAATTATGCTATGCACATGTATGAATATGTCACAGTGAACCCCACTGCTATGTATAAGTATAATGCACTATTAAAACATGATTTAAAAATTGCATACAGTACAAAAGAACAAAAAAAAAAAAAAAAAAAAAAAAAAAAAACAGGTAGTGAGCACCCTGGCAGAGCCAAGCATGACAGCAGTCTCCCTGATCAGCGAGGAGACCCCTTAGAGTGCTTGAATTAGTTGGGAATCCTGGGTAAGTTTGCATTTTCTGCCCTGTAACTCATGAGCCACAGTAGAGACAGGTTACCACATTAACAAGTAAGAGTAGTAGAGCCAGGAACAATGGTGCATGCCTGCAATCCTAGCTGCTTCAAAGGCTAAGGAAGGAAGATCATAAGTTCAAAGCCAGCCTCAGCAACTTAGCAGGGCCTGAGGCAATCAGGTGAGACCCTGTCTATAAATAAAATACAAAGGAAGGCTGGGGATATGGCTAGTGGTTGACCCCCTGGATTCAATCCCCAACAAACAAAGAAAGAAAAAAGTTGTGGTGTATCTTACTATAGTTAAATGATACCTTAATATACATTTTTATGGCATTTTGTGACAAGGGACTATTACAAAATGAACAGCCCAGTTTGATTCCTTTACAATCCAGTCCTGGTTCAGGATAAGGGCCATTGTTCAGGGAAGGTGAGGAGTCAGAGGAGGGTAAGGGTCTGGGTCAGTCAGGGACAATGTGAGGTAAGAGTTACTGTCTGATTCAGTTCATAGTGAGGGTCAGGGACAGGGAGGCAAGTAAGGAATGAGGCAGGGAGGAATAAGGAGCAATATTATGGTGTCCTTAGGGTCAGAGCCAAGGTGAGTGTCATGAAATGGATGAGTATAAGCATCCAGATCAAGGTGAGGGGCAGGCTCAGCATTGGACTCAGGATCAGGGTCAGGAGGAAGGTCAGAGTCATGATTGATGGTGAGGGCCATGTGGAGAGGCATATTCAGCCAGGTCAGGGTCAAGATCAATTGATGGCCAGGTTCTGTGTGAGAGTCAGGGTTAAGATCACAGTTCAGGAGGTCAGGGTCAAAATGAGTGCGAGGGTCAAAGCGAGAGGAGAGTGAAGTCAGGGAGAGTGGCCATTGCCAGGCTTAGTTTGAACAGGAAACCTTCTTGGACAGGTATGCTCGAGTTTCATCCAGGCTCCCGGTAACTCACAGTAGGAATGTAGCCTTGAGAACAAGCTCATAGCTATGCTGCCTTGTGTTAAAAGTATGCTTCCGATCTACCTGAAGTAAGAGAGCACAGCTGAGACAAATGTGTGGTTCTCATTGATTTGTTTCAGATAAAGGCTGGGTTTGACTACAGTCATTCTAATAGTCATTAAGAATCAAGCCAGGTGCAGTGGCGCACGCCTGTAATCCCAGTGGCTTGGGAGGCTGAGGCAGGAGGATCACCAGTTCAAAGTCAGCCTCAGTCACTGAGTGAGGCCCTAAGCAATTTAGTGAGACCTGTCTCCAAATAAAATGCAAAAAAGAGCTGGGAATGTGGCTTAGTGGTTAAAAGCCCTTGAGTTCAATTCCTGGAACCAAAAAAATAAAAATAAAAAAATAAAAAATAAAAAAAAGAAGAACTGGAGATACAGCTCATGATAGAGCCTCTGCGGGTTTAGTCCTCTTATATATTAAAAAGCAAAGACAAACAAAAAATACTTATCAACTTAGAATTAACTGAGATAAATGTAAGGACAGCAGAGCATTTCATGTCAAAGGCAGTTTCTCACTCAAGGAAAAAAAAATCTATAAACACTGTTTAGAAACCATAATTTAATTGACCTTAATTTCTTAAAATATCAGTAAATTAACAAGATGTGAAAAAAAAACCAAGATGTGCAGATATCTTCAGTTGATAATACATGTATACTTGAACTTGTTTCAAAAAATCGAATTAGTATGAGATAATGCTAGTTAAAATAACACAGATGGTTTTTAACGCTCTGTCCTCTAGGTGTCACTTATGTCTATAGAAAAAGACAAGAGTGCTGACTTCAATTTGAGATAATATTGATGTAGATAGTTGATTATACTGGGTATGAGAATTTCTGATTCTCCATTTATTTTGAAACACGGTTGCAGTTTTTTTACATGATACATTTAATTTGACATTTTATTTAACATACTGACAATTAAATTACATTTTGTATCTATAATTTGAAGCTTTATTTTTTAAAACATTTTATTTATTGTTAATGAACCTTTACTTATTTATTTGTATGCGGTACTGAGAATCGAACTTGGTGCCTCAACACATGCTAGGCAAGCCCTCTACCACTAAGCCACAATCCTAGCCCTACAATTTGTAACTTTAAGTTATTATGTAATTACATGTGGTAGATACATGAAGTACCCAATGATTGAATTGGCCAATTTTCACCAAAACCCTCACTTCCTGAGACACTCTACAAATCACCCAACAAAAGACAAAATTCCATAATAGGTAGTTTCGGACACTTTCTCCCTGAGACACTCTGCAATTCCCAGCAGACTGGATTCTGCTTCAATGCAATGAGTAAGAAGCCTGACCTACTCATCTTCAGGTAAGTTCCTGGGGGTCTTTGACTCAAAGACACTGACAGGTCCAATCATGGGTACAAGGACCAGGAAATCAGCTGACAAGCTTGCATCCTTGTTTCTGCCTTTTCAAATTTTAAGATCATAGAAAGTAAATTCTTATAAGTAAATAAGCTGGGTGGTTTTAAACTTTCTATCTCCTGAGAGTTCCTCATGTCTAGAGAAGAAAAAAAAATGTATTACGTAATAAAAATAGTAATTAATGTAGGTGTTGATTTGTACTGGGTATAAAGCTTGCAGAGTTAGAGGTCTGTGTATAAAACATCTGTATTTTAAACCTCTAGTCAAACCCTATTTTTATGTTTGCATATTATACATGCCTGAATTTCTACAAATAAATGTATATGACTAAATCCTTTGAGTGCACACCTGTAATCCCAGCTACTGCGGAGGCTGAGGCAGGAAGATCGCAAGTTCAAGTCCAGTCTGAGCAATTTAGGGAGACCCTGCCTCAAAATTTAAAAATAATAAAAACAATAGTACTAATAATAATGCACTAATGAACTAAATGAGGTCTTTAATATAAAATGGGCTATTTTACACCCAATAGAGGTTCCTTTTATCGCCAAATTATTCTGTTAATGCTCTTTGCCTACTCTTCAACTATTCTTTTGGGACTCCCTTGGATAATCCTGACCTAATTTTATTTCTTCAAATTCTAAAATGGTGTAGAAACTTGGAGACACACACACACACACACACACACACACACACACACACACACGTGCGCCGCCCGAGGGCCTGAACGGCGCAAGCGCACTTACTGGAAGGAACAGGTGGTCGGAATCTGGCTTTTAGCTGAGGCTCAGACCCTGCCTCCGGTGTGGTTCTTCCTTTTGAGGATCGAGGGAATGCAACAGATCCCCCTGCTAATCCCTGATTCTCCTTACACCGCCGCAGCGGGCACTCCAGAGCTGCCAAAGGCTCCCCAGCACTCGGCCCTGGAGAACTGCAATTTGGCCACCATCGCCCTTGGAATAGGTTGTGCATCGTGTGTGCACCTAGAACTCAGCAGGCAGCAGGGTCGAGGAGATTACAGCAAGTGTTCCCTAGCAACAGTGAGCCGCGCCCCCTTCGGGTATCCTGTAAGGGGCACGATGGCTTCTTCCCCTCCGCAAATTTTGCGGAGAGTGGCGCTCCTGCACTTTCATGAGCATGCGTTGAGGAACGCTGAGAAAGTGACTTGTGCCAAAAGAATTAAATTGCAACAGTTTTCCAGGTGCATTAAATTTGCAAGCCATGATTGACTCACTGGTGAAGGAGGTGGGTTTGGGGGGCAGGCATCCTTTGCGGCTCCCTCCCTCCTCAAGGGACCACGGTCCGGACCCCACGTAATCCACCCGAGTCTAACCACCTGTTCCGTTAAGGAAGTTTTATCTCCTGCAAGGTAAAAAGATGGCACGTGAGTCCCGGGAAAGGTAGAAGTGATAGACATGAGACTGGTAATGCTTTGGGCCGTGGGAGTTCAAGAGATTCTGGAAGCTTTGTTAACTCTGAGTTTTAAAACTCAAAGTTCTCTGTTTTCTTCTTGAGGGCTGTAGATGATAAGGACACCAAAGTTTCTGTGTGAAAGTACTTACTAGCGCTACTCGTAAAATGGGCGTCTCTGTCCTTAGAAAGAGAAGTGGAAACTCCTCAAGTGGGAAATTAAAGCCAAGCCTCCTCTTCCACCCCCACAGCCTCCCACTGGGCTAGGCATAGGTCTCCAGCAAAGAAAAACTTCAGGTCGCGCTGAGAGTAAATGCACAACGAACGAACCAGATTTATAAATCATTAACAAAGGTACTTGAAATCCATTAGGAGGGCCCTTGATTAGTATGCATGTCCCATCTTGGAGTTTTATCAGGATTGTGTCAGCTGGAAGGTAATGTAACAGTGGTCCCCTTCACCTTTTGAGGCTTATTTTTGAAAGGAACCTGTTTTCCTTTTCCTCTTTTCCCCCTCCCCCTCCCTAACCTGAGGTTGGAGGAACAAGATTACCTTGAGCTATCTGTGCTCCACAGGAAGGAGATGTCTACCAGAGAATCTAGGAAGCAAATATCTCCCCAATTAACAAGTGAATTCTAACACACCATCAGGGCCCTGGGACCCCCTGTAGGGGCACACCTGGAATGCAGCCTTTGAAGAGCTCCTTTAAAAGTCCCCTGTCCCTCCTGATGGGAGAATCACAGCCTCTGGGACAGGAGTCCCCTGTGCTTCTTCTTTGCTAGCAAAGCAATAAAACTTCTTTTTCCTTTTTCTCAAGACTGTGTCCTTGTTATTGAATTGGCATTGGGGACAAGAATCCGCTTTTGGTTACAGAAAACATGTTTTGGAACACATTTTTGGCATCTGGATTTAAAATTAGGCCACTAGTGTTGGTCTGATATTGTTGATTTTAATTTAAAGAATTTTTGTTAAACTCCATTTTTAAATGCTTGGTTATCATTGTTCAGCCAAGATGAGATCTAATGATCCTCCTAAACTGAATCAGGGACTTATTTCTGCCCATTATTAACAGTCTATTTAGATTTTTGCAAGACTTTTCTTGTCTGTGTGATAAGAGTGTTTAAGACTCCGTGGGACAAACCTGTAATCCCAGCAGTTTTGGAGGCTGAGGCAGGAGGATCAGAAGTTTGAGGTAGACGTTGGCAACCTAGAAAGATCCTATCTCAAACTTAAACAAAAAGGGCTGTGGATGTTCTGTTAGTTGTAAAGCACCCCTGAATTCACTCCCTAGTGACCTCCCCCCAAAAATGTTTAGATTAATGTTGTCTGTTTAACATATTGACTGGTAAGTTCTTTCATTTGTCCTCCAACTTGTATGATTCCCCCCACCCCTAGGGTTAGGAACACCTTTGTTTCTAAGCAATTCCAAATTTGTAGACTTCTCCCCAAACTCATTTACTATAGGTCTAAACATTTTCTCTTTTGTTTTTTGCCCAGTGAGAACAGCTGAACTGACTTAATTTCTGGAAGTTGTCTATATTTTAAGGATGAATTTTACTCTGTGGTAGCATTTTTAACTCTGAACAAATAAAATTATATCAAGAGCTATGAGGAAATCTCTAAGAGAATGGTCAAAGAATGCTCAGAAAGCATCCACATTAGAATAATTTGCTGGCAAAAAGGAATGTCTATTAATCTGGGCATAAAATATCAATTTTACTCAAAAGGCCCCAATTCCAATGTTATCCTTTTGGTACATTATTTATGTTATAAATTGTAGTAATAGTGTATTCCTTTTTTGTATGCCTCAAGACATACATAGACAAACATAAGAAATAATTTTAAAATTTAAACTCTAGCTTTAAGACACAGTTGTCAGTGTTCTAAATAAAACATGCCATATTAAGTTTGTTATATTAATGAACTGCACATTTGAAAAATACACAAGTGGAAAATCAAATCTTATACATGTACCTATGATTTTTATTACAGTGTAATCAACTATCCATGTCAATTACTCTAATTAATAATTTTTTTCTTATGCAGACATAGGAGACACCTAGAGGACAAAAAGTTAAAAACTGCCTGAGTCAACTTAGCAAGACTATGTCTTTAAAAAAAATAATAAAAGAACTAGAAAGGGCTGGGGAAGGGGCTGGGAGCTCCAGCTCAATGGTGGAGCCCTTGCCTAGCATGTGTGAGGCATGGGTTTGATCCTCAGCACCACATGAAAATAAACAAATAAATAAAGGCATTCATACAAAAAATAAAAATTAAAAAAAAAAAAAAAAAAAAGGCTAGGACTATAGCTCAGTGGTACAGCCCCTCTGGGGTCAATCTCCAGTACCAAAAAACAGCAAAAAAAAAAAACAAAAACAAAAAAAAACTGTCCATATCTAACCAAAGAGGTGAAAGACCCCTACAATGAAAACTACAGAACACTGAAGAAACTAAAGAAGACCTCAGAAGATGGAAAGACCTCTCATGTTCTTGGATAGGCAGAATTAATATTGTCAAAATGGCCAACTGCTGGGCTGGGGTTGTGGCTCAGTGGTAGAGCATTTGCCTAGCATGTGTGAGGCCCTGGGTTCAATCCTCAGCACCACATAAAAATAAAATAAAGGTATTGTGTCCACCTATAACTAAAAAAAAAAAAAAAAAAAACCCAATTGCTAAAAGCAATATACAGATTGAATGCAATCCCCATCAAAATATCAATATTCACATGTCTAGAAAAAAACAGTCTTAAAATTCATTTGGAAGAACAAAAGACCCAGAATAGCCAAAGCAGTCCTGAGCAAGAAAAGTGTGCTGGAGGCATCATAATACCAGACCTCAAATTGTACCACAGAGCTATAGTCACAAAACCTGCATGGCATTGGCAACAAAACAGACCCATACACCGGTGACACAGGATATAAGACACGGTGACAAACCCACGCATCTACAGTCATCTGATGCCGGACATAGGTGCCAAAACCTTATGTTGGAGAAAAGACAGACTTTTTAACCAATGATGCTGGCCAATCTGGATGTCCATATGTTGAAGAATGAAACTAGATTTCTATTTCTCACCCTGTAAAAAAAATAACTCAAAGTGGATCAAATACCTGAGAATTAGACCAGAAACTTTACAACTGCTAGAAGGAAACTTAGGGTCAACCCTCCAGTTATTGGCACAGGGACCAACTTCCTCCACAAGATACCTAAAGCTCAAGAAATAAAAGCAAGAATCAGTAAGCAGAATGGCATCGAATTATAAAACTTACACACCACAAAGGAAACAAAGAAGACCAGGAAGAGGGTGTAAATGCAAAAGGATGGGAAGCAGACCTCAGTGAATTCAGAGAAACCTTTATTCCTTTATGGATTCAGGTCCCATTGGGGCCCATTTTCCAGATGGGAAAATGGCCCTCGGTTTCAGAGGGGATTTTGGTTTTTATAGGGTACAATGAGGTTGATGTGATCATTGGAAGCTGTGCATGTGCAGTTTGATGGCCAGGGGCTCGTTGTACAGGTTAAATATATATTTAATATATTTTTAAATATATTCAATTTTCCTAGCCTGATTGGCAACGCAAATGAAAACTACAGTGAGATTTCATCTTACTCCAATCAGAATCACCAAGAAACAGATGATAATAAGTGCTGGGGAGGATGTGGGGGAAAAGGTATTTCATACATGGTCAGTGGGATTGCAAATTAGTACAACACTCGGGAAAGTGGTATGAAGAGTCCTCAAAACACTGGGTATGGAAGCACCATATGACCCAGATTCCACTCTTCAGTATTTACCCGAAAGAACTAAAGTCAGTAAACTATAGTGATATGGCCACATCAATATTTCTAACTGTGCAACTCACAATAACCAAGTCACGGAACCAGCTCTGATCTCAATTATTTCCTGTCTTCTACTGATTTTGACATTATTTTGTTCTCCCTTTCCTAAGACCTCAAAGTGTACCATTAGATTATTTATTTGGGATCTTTCTATTTTTTAATGTAAGCACTCAGTGCTGTAAAATTTCTTCTTGGAACCGCCTTCATATTGTCTCAGAGACTGTGATATGTTGTATTTTTGTTCTTATTTTTTTCTAAGAACTTCTTGATTTCTTCTTACATTTCTTCTTTGATCTATTCCTCATTTAAAAGAGTTTTGTTCAATCTTCAAGCGTTTCTGTGATTTTTCGGGCTATTGATTTCTCGGTTCATTCCATTATGCTCTCATAGGATACACAAGATTATATCTTTTTTTTTTCTTTTCATATTTGTTAAATTTACATTGTAACCTAGAATATGGCCATTTTGGAAATGTTCCATGAGATGCTGAGAAGAACGTGACTTCAGCTGTTTTGGGGTGAAATGTTCTATAGATGCCTGTTAGGTCCATTTGATTTATAGTATTTTTATGTCAAAATATCTTTATTGAATTTATGTTTGGATGAATTGTCTATTGTTAAAAGAGATGTGTCACCTAGTATTGGGATCTATTTGGGATTTAATGTCAAGAAATATTTTTTAAAATGTAATTAGTTGCACTGACTTTTGGGACATAAATATTTACTATTGTCATATCTTTTTCTTATATTGTTCCCTTTACTAGAATATAGAGGTCTTCTTGTGTTTTTTTATTTTTTTATTTTTATTTTTATTTTTTTGGTACTAAGGATTCAACCCAGGGGCCCTTTGCCACTGAGCTACATTCCCCAGTCCTTTTTTTTAATTTGGGACAGAGTCTCACTAAGTGGCTTAGGACCTTGCTAAGTTGCAAAGATGACTTTGAACTTGTTATCCTTCTGCCTCAGCCTTCCAAGCCACTGGGATTACAGGTTTGTACCATCATGCCTAGCTCATTTGGTTAATTTTTGCTTGAAATCTGATTTATCATATGCGAGAATAGCTATTCCTGCTTGGTTTTGGACTCCATTTACATGGAGTATTTTTTCCATCCTTTTACTTTCAGCTTGTGGGTGTATTTACTTGTGAGATGAGTCTCTTGAAAACAGCATATAATTGGATCTTGCTTTTTAGTTCTTTCTGCCAACGTGTGTCTTTTAATTAGAGAGTTGAAGTCATTTACATTCAGTGTTGTTATGGATAGATGCTTTGTTATTTCCTGCCATTTTGGTTGGTTTGTTATGTTTAATTTGGTCCTGATACTCATTTAGTTAGTTGTTGTTCTTGTGCGTATCATCTATTTGGGAACTTTGGGGTTTATTTTTTAGTTCTTCCATGTGAAATATATCTTTAAATATTATTTCTGGGGCTGGCTTAGTGGTCATGAATTCTTTTCGTTTACCCTTATCATGGAAAGTTTTTATTTCTCCATAATTCCTAAAAGAGCTTTGCTTGCTATAACAATCTTTGGTGGCAATCGTTTTATTTTAGAGCTTATAAAATCTCATTCCAAGGCCTCCTTAATGTTAGGGTCTGATTTGAGAAGTCAGAAGTGAACTTTATTGATTTATCTCTAATATAACCTGATGTTTTTCTCTTGCAAGTTTTAATATTCTTTCCCTATTCCCTAAGTTAGACATTTTGATTATGGTGTGCCTTGGAGACATACTTTTCTGATCTTGTCTATTTATGGTTCTGCATTCTTTCTGTATGTGGATATCTATCTCACTTAGCAGGATAGGAATATTTTCTGCTCTTATGTTATTGAGAAGGTTCTTAATGCTTTTAGGTTCAATCTCCATCATCTTGTCTCCCAGTGAAGTTTAGGTTTGGTCTCTTCCTATCCCAGAATTCTTGTATATTCTGATTATGGTTCTTCCCCTCCCCTTTATTGCATATTGAGAACTCAAGTTCATACATTTTTTCTTCAAGGCCTGAAGTTCTACTTTCTATGTAATATAATCTGTTGATTATACCTTCAAGTGAATTTTTTTCTTTGATTCATTGTGTCTTCAATTTCCAAGAGTTCTGATTGGTTTCTTTTCAGTATATCTATTTCTTGTTTTTTGTTTGTTTGTTTGTTTTTGTTTTTGTTTTGTTTTGTTTTTGCAATGCTGGGGATTGAACCCAGGGCCTTGTGCTTGCAAGGCAAGCACTCTACCAACTGAGCTATCTCCCCAGCCCATATCTATTTCTTTATAGTCTTTTATCTCCTGTAATAGTTCCCTTAATTCATTCCTTAGATTTCCTTTAGTTCATTGAACATTTTAATAATCAGTTTTTAACAGTCTTTCTCTGGAATTTCATTCACTTTCATATCTGTGGGTTCCTTTGTTGGGGAATTCTGAATTTTGGGGGCAGATTTGTTGGCCTTTTTCCTCATATGTTCAGAGGTCTTGGACCTGTACATAAGTTGAGATGGATTCCTCTTTTTTGTGTGTGTATGATCTTTGGTACGTAGTTATATTTTTGTTCTAGAGGTTTCTTTGTGTTCTTGTTATGTGGGTAGATACCAGGAGTGGGACCTGAGATCCCCCTCTAGTTTTTCCTGCTTTGGGCCTGGTTTTTGGTTTGGGCCTTTTTATCTCCCCTATGCTATGTGTTGAAGTATTGTTGAGGCTCAAGTGGGTCTAGTTTATGTGTGGAATGAAATTTCTCTTCCTTGACTGAGTTGAGTGTTGCTTAGCAGCAGGATCTCTACTCTGTGAACTTGAACTGTCCCAATCACTTCCTAGTCCCTTAGAGAAAGGGGGAGCAAGGAATACCAATAATGTTAGCAATGATATTCAACCATAAAAGAAATGACTGGTGTCTACTTTGACATCTATAATACTAATGACCATCTGTAGGGGATTGATGGAGTCAGTATTTAACATCAGCACTAACCATAAATAACTGTGAACTGGATCAGTCATTAAACAGCAGGTGTCTACTACATTCCTCACTGTATTAATAATCACAACATGAATGGGGAAGGAATTACATAAACTATGTAATTCTATCAGATAGTGGAATTACCCTTCCTTAAGTGAAGAGAAAATATGGTAAGAAAGCAAGAGAAAATTTGAAATATTCAAAAAGTGCAAAGAGGAGAAGCAGGAGAGAGGTAGCAGTTGACAGCTTAAAAGAAGGAAGAGTTATTTTTTACCAAAAAATATATTTTTACTAAACTTTTAATTATTTTTTAGTTCTGTAACTTTTAGTTTTTTTTAATACAAATATTTTTTTACGAAATTTTTTTTTTTTACTAAAAATGTACTAAAATTTTTAACTAAAAAATTTACTGAAGCCAGACATGGTGGCTCATGCCTATAATCCCAGTGACTTGGGAGGCTGAGGCAGGAGGATGGCGAGTTCAAAGCCAGCCTCAGCAAAAGCCAGGCACTAAGCAATTCAGTGAGACCCTATCTTTAAATAAAATACAAAAATACAGATGGGGATATAAAGGGAATGGGAAAATTTGATCATTACTTGGGGAAGAGAGTGAAGAAAGAGTAATACGAGGAATAAAAGTCAAGGTATGAAGAAATATAAGGTCCAAACAAATCAAACCCACATAAAATTTTGCTCTACCAAATCAAGGCTATGTAATAAATGGATTAAGAAGAAAGCAATTAAAATGAAAGAATACACACACACACACACATATATTCCCAAGCCTATCAGAATAACAAGAAAACACACACACACACACACAATCACACAGATTGGAAAAAAGTTAAAAAGAAAAATGAAAAAATGAAAATTAAGAAAAAGAAAAGATGGGGGATAGGAAAAAAAACTCTTTCTGAGAACTAACTTGTTTCCAAGTCAACCCTGTTGGCAAGGATAGACGTTCATTGCTTATGCTGTTGTGTCTTTCTTTTTATTTATTTATATATTTATTTATTTGGGTGGGGGGCTCTGTGACCCTTGGTCAAGGGCCGGGGCTGTTCAGTCCCACTTCCTTCTGTTCTCACCAAGCTGCCGGCCATGGGGGCCTACCACCGCAGGCTGTGGCAAGCTGGGGACTCCCACAGCAGACAGGGCTGCTGCGAAGTCCTGAGCTGGAAGTTCTAGTAGTTG
Organism: Sciurus vulgaris; assembly: GCF_902686455.1. NCBI lineage: Eukaryota > Metazoa > Chordata > Mammalia > Rodentia > Sciuridae > Sciurus > Sciurus vulgaris. The sequence continues at coordinate 61,491,871 of NC_136477.1, read as the reverse complement.
GGATGGAGCCTCGGCTGACCTTTGGAACTCTGTGGGTGGGGGTTGAGATTTAATCCACGCCCCTGTTGTGGGCCGATGCCAATCTCTGCTGGCTAGCTGGGTCTCGGGCCTCTCGGAAATCCCACTTTCAGGGTGAGCGGGCTAAACCTCCACAGGCCTCCCCGGCTCACCGCAGTGGATGGGCATCGCCCCATCAGACCTGGCGTGCAGATGCACCTATCGGCTGGTTACTGCCGTCTTCCCAGTGGCTAGAATGGGACGCCACCGACGAAGGGGGCTCCCTCTTCTTGGTATTTCTCCTAAGATTGCATTGCCCTAAGCACAGTCCTCTCTGCGCCTGCTTCAGTCAGCTGGTCCAGGTACCCCCTGGACCCCACAAGAGGCGAGGCTGGGTCAGGCTGGCAACTTCCTTTAGGACTTCCCCCTCTGCTGCCTCTGCTGTGCTTGCTACCACATGGCCACTGGTGACCCTGGTTCCTGCTGGACTCTCCACCCATGGGCCGAGGGGTTTTGGTCCCTTTTCACTCAACAACTTTCCCACTGTCTCTGGATCAGTTAAAATCTATTTTCCACAGGTTCCCCCAAGCCAATTTTATGCATTGCACTTTCCTCTCTCTCTGCCCGGGCTTCCCTTCTCCTCTTCAGTGGGCTGGCAGAGCTGATGCCCATCATCATCAAGCTGGGGTTGGACCCAGGGGCACTCGACCACTAAGCCACATCCCCAGCCCTTTTTATATTTTATTTAGAGACAGGGTCTCACTGAGTTGCTTAGGGCCTCACTAAGTGGCTGAGGCTGACTTCGAACTCACGATCCTCCTGCCTCAGCCTCCACAGCCCCTGGGATTACAGGCGTGCACTACCACGCCCAACACAGTATTTCTTATTTTATGTTCAAAACTTTCAACTCAATGTGTCTCTATGACTACTTTTCTGTCCAGTGTTGAACCCCTTAGTCACCCTCCTTGCTGAAAGCAGTCTTCCTGCTGTTTGAATCTTGTCCTGAGGAACGGCTGGGAAGTACGCCCTTCCTCTAGCTCGCCATCCTCCTGACTCTCCAAGTAATTTTTAATGAACATTATCTCATATTAATTAAAAGCCTTAAGGCAAATACAAACATGTGCTGTTAGCCAAAGACATTAACACTTTGTTAATCCACTGACATTTTATGAACAAAGAGAAAATGAAAATGAAGTGTTCAGTTTCTTCTTTTTAGTGTGAGTGTGCCTTTGATATGTGTTTTGTGTCCTTAGGTTTATCTTGTCTTGCTCTGAGGAACAATAAGGACCCTTTATAGAGGAATATTTGAGACTGAGTTTGATGATATTAATACAATTTATTTTCCAGACTACTTCTTGGACTCACTCTGATGTGCTCTACTGTCTTAGCTTGGGCAGTTATAACAGAATACCGTAGCCCTCGGTGGCTTAGACAACAGACAGTTGTTTCTCACAGTTCTGGAGACCAGGAAGTCCAAGGTCAAGTCCCTGTGGGACCCCCTCATCTGACAAAAGCCTTCTTCCTGGTTTGCAGATGGCCATCTTTCTCCTCCTTGTCACCTCACTTGGTGGAGAACAGAGAAAGGGGACACATTTTCATGTCTCTTCTTATAAGGACATAAGGACTCTAATCTCATGAGTTCTCTACCCTCATGACCTGCAGGTCACATCTCCTAATACCACCAGATTGTGGATTAGGGTTTTTTTTCTTGGTACCAGGGATTGAAGCCAGGGCACTTTACCACTGAGCTATATCGCCATTACTCTTTCTATACTGAGACAGAGTCTTGCTGAATTGCTGAGGCTGGCCTCAAACTTGACTATCCTCCTGCCTCAGCCTCTGAGTTCATGGGATTCCAAGCCTGCACCACCAAGTCTAGCTATGGATTTAGGTTTCAACATGAGAATTGGGGACAGGGAATAATATAAATATTCAGTCTCTATCCTGGAGAAAGAATATGTCTTTGAGGTGGATATGGGCTGTTCTTACATTTACCTCAGCTTACTGCAAAAGCAATAATGAGGTATTTTGAGAAGTCTGACACTGAGCTTGGTCATACTAATGCAGATTCTTTTCAGCATCATTGCTTAGACTCTTCCCCACTTGCTGAACTTCGCAGTAAGCACGTGCCTTTGAGGGAGTGACATACCCATCGTGCTTATGGTCATCTTAGTTTAATCTAAGAAGCAACACAGAGTTCTTTTTGAGAGGAAAGTATGAGACTGAGCTTGTTTGCATCGATACAGATTTTTTTTTAATGCTTTCTCTGTTTGCCTAAACCAAGATGTATGTAAGATTTATATGATTTTTTTTTTAAAAGCGCTCAGAAACTCACTTTCATCTGAACTTTGTTTTCCTCCCATGAGTTAGAATAAGTTAGAGGAGTCTAAGCTATATGTGTGAAAATGAGTTCGTGTTTACACATTGTTCCCAGCAGTAACATCTCATGAATTAAAATAAATATTATTGAAAATTGTGTTTATGAGAACAGACTAGCAATAAAGAAGAAATCAGACATTGGTCTCTAAAGAAAATTCTTATGAACTGCCAGAATTAACCCAGGCTTTATTTGAATCCAATCACTGAGAACCATACATTCTTCTGAAATGTACTTTCTTACTTTGAGATAGACCATATTAATTCAAATCAAAAGAACATATTTAAAAGCATGCAGTACAAGTACAAGCAAGTTCAGGGTTGTATATAATTTTCAGAAGTACATTCCTATTGCAAGTCTCAGGAATCTTGATGAAACTAACATGTTCATATATAAGATTTCATGTTCAAACTCAGCTCACTGATGATTAGGTCCTTGTTATGGGCAGAAACACCATGAAGGTCAGGTTTATGTTGCAGTCAAAGAAAGGTGATAGGATGAGGTCAAGGGTCAAGGACATGATGACAGGTTTCAGATGATGCTGCGAGCGGATCAGGGATAATGGTGGATTTTGGAGTCATGTTGGGAGTTAGAGAAGGAGTGTGTGTCAGGGTAAGAGTGCAGAGAGGATCTGGAGGGTGTGAATGCAGGGTCAGTGTCCGCGAGAGGGCCAGCCTAGGGATGGAGGTGGGCTCAGTAAGGGTCAATGTGAAGGTTACCATGAGAGTGAGCATCCATGTAGGATTTAGTTCAGGGCCAGGGTGCAGAGTCAAGGGGAGAATGAGATGAAGTTCAGCCTAATGGTTGTTTTGCAGGGGAAATAAGGGGTGAAGATCCAGGTGACAATAAGGAATCCAATCAGGTCTAATGACTTTGTGAGGGAAGAGTAAGGTACTATCAAGACTAAGATCATGGTAAGGATCAGAGTCACAGTTGGGTCAGGGTTAGGGTAGTGAGTAAGGGTCAAAGCTGGAGTGACTGTCAAGGGCAGAGCACTGAGAAATAAGGAGGTCAGACACAGTGTCAGGGTGACAATCATGGTGGGGGTCAGGTCAAGGTTCAGGTGAAGCATAGAGTCAGGGTGAGGGTAAGGCAAGGTCAAGTGAGGGATGAGGGACATGGTGAGGGTCAGAGTAAGTTTGAGGCTGTAGGTCAGGGTCAGCATCAAGGTTATGGTGAAGGATAGACTCAGACTGATGTGATGTTCAGAGTGATTGAGTTTCAGGGTGAAATTCAGAGTCAGGCCAACTCTGAGGACAGGACTGCAGGTCATGAACAACTCATGGTAATGGTGAGGGTCAGACTGAGCATGAAGCTCTGGGTCAGGGCTATGGACCAGCTGCAGACAGTCAAGTCAGTCTCAAGGTGACAGTCAAGATTAGGGTGAGGGGAAAAAGCAAAGGTCGGGGTCATTGTGTCACATAAGGTGACGTGCTGGGTCACTGTCACATGAGGATCAAGCTCAGGTAAAGGACTGTAGTGTCAGGTTGACAGGGTGAATGATAAAGTCAGGTAAGTGTCAAGGTCTGGGCCCATATCCGAGTTACTGTGGGTGAGTACGAGGGCCACTCTCAGGATGAGTATCAGGGTTAGAATTGCTGAAACGGTCATGGGGAGGGTCAAGGTCATGTCCTCTGTGAAGGGGAGGGTCAGCTCTGTGGTCAGGGGCAGGCTCAGGTTTAAATGTAGATAAGTATCCAAATCAGGATGAATATGAAGGTGAAAATCATGGTCGGAGGAAGGATCGGGTTGGTGTCAAGTTCAGGGTCTAAACAGGGTCCAAGTGAAAACCCAGTTCAAGTTGAGGTGCAGGGTGACGGAAAACTTCAGGGTCTACGTCATGGGCAGAGGTGGAGGTCAAGATGAGCATGTGGACGGGAACGTGTAAGATCCAGAGTCAGGGACAGAGCGAGGTTGGTGGGGCAGGTTCCAGGTGTGGCTTGGAAACATGCTAAAGGTCAAGACCTGGTTAGAGTCAGCATAACAGTCAGGTGTAGTGTAAAGTTCTGTTTACAGATTGGTAAAAGCCAGGTGTGGTAGCACACACCTATCATCTCAGAGATTCGGGAGGCTGAGGCAGGAGGATCGCAAATTGGAAGTCAGCCTCAGCAAATTAATAAGACCCTGTCTCAAAATTTAAATGAATAAATAAAAAGGGCTGGGGATGTAACTCAGTAGTAAAGTGTCTCATTTCAATCTCCAGTACAGGAAAAAAAAAAGATTAAGTAGTGTCAAGGTCAGGATAAAGGATAGGGAAAGGTAAGATTCAGCATGTATGTAAAACAGTATAGCAGTTCCTCGGAAAATACAAATGGCCCTATGATCCAGCAGTGCAACTTCTGTGTCTATATCTCTCTGAAAGAATTAAAGGTAGGGTCTCAAAGAGATGTTTCTACCTCCATGTTCATAGCAGCTTTATTCACAAAAAAACAAAAAAGGTAGAAGCAACCCAGTGTCCACAGACAGATGAATGGATAAACACAATGTGGTAAATATACTTACACATAAACTATCCAGCCTTAAAAAGGAAGGAAATCACCCGGCATGGTGGTGCACGCCTGTCATCCCAGCAGCTCAGGAGGCTGAGGCAGGAGGATGGCAAGTTCAAAGCCAGCCTCAGTCACTTAGCAAGGCCCTAAGCAATTTAGGGAGACTCTGCCTCAGATTAAATGCCCCTGGGTTCAATCCCTGATAGCAAAAAAAAAAAGGAAGAAAATTCTGCTACATGTGACAACATGCGTGAATCTTGAGGACATTGTGCTCAGTGAAACGAGCCAGTCACAAAAAGACAAAAACTATGAATTCCACCTCTAAGAGGGACCCAGAATTGTCATGCTCATGAGGTTGTCAGGGACTGGGGAAAGAGAGAAGGTGGAGTTGGGTTTAACAGGTACAGAGTTTTAGTTTTACAAAATGATAAGTTTTCTGGAGATTCGTTGCACAGCAATGTGAATGTACTTAATGCCACAGAAACATACACTTTGTATATACTTTCCATATATCTTAAACTTTAAAATGTTTAAGAGGGTGAATTTTATATTAGTTTATCACATTTTTTTTTAAAGAGACCAGGGCCAGGATAGCCAGCTTGATGGTCAGCATGAATGTCAGGGCCTTGGTGAGGGCCTCAGGTTGATGGTCAATGTCAAGGTGTTGGTCAGGGTCAGGATGGGACTGCGGGTGGGACTAGTTGAAGTTCAAGTTGAGGGTAACTGTTGAGGGGCGGGAAGGTCAAAAGCGGTGTCAGGATGATAGCAGGATCAGGATCACGGACATGATGCAGATGAGAGGACAGGGCTGGAGGTGGGGACCTGATGATCCATTTCATGAATGAAACACTGAATCTGCTGCTCACCCTGAGTCTGACTCTCAGCCTCACTCTTACCACAGTCCTGATACTTCCCTTGACCCTAACCCTTACCCTGACTGGGTCCCCAGCCCTAAAATTCACTCTTGACACTGAACCTCATCTTAACACTGACTCTTAGACTGACCTGCCCTCACTGTGACCCTGATGAATGTATGACCCTGACCTTCACCTTGATTTTCATCCCAACATGAACACTGGCTTGACCCTGACTCTGATTCGGGGTCAGGTTCAAGGTCAGTGTGAAGGTTAGGGTGAAGGTCAGGGTAAGAGTATGGGTCAACATCAGGGTCAGACTGAGGGCCTAATAGGGTATAGGTAGGAGTTATCATCACAGTGCAGGGTAAGGTCAGATCAAGGTTGAAGGATCAGGTCAAAATGAAGGTTCAGGGACGGAGTGAAAGGAAGGGTCAGATAAATGTGAGGGTGGGAGATTCAGAGTCGGGAGCTCATGCAGCATCAAGTTTGGGCTCACACTCAGTCATGGAGTCAGAGTGAGGCTCAAGGTAAAGGTCAGAGTTCAGTCGGGAAGAGTCATGGGAAAGGGTGGATCATGCGGAGGGAGGTTCAGGATCTGAGTCATTCTGAGCATCAGGGTATGATATTGAGATCAGAATTAGAGGGAATGTGAGAGAAATGCCCAGGGTCAAATCAGGGTAAAGGTCAAGGTCAGCATCAGAGTAAGTATGAGAGTCAAGGTCAGTGTGAGGATCATAGTCAGGAACATGATGAGGGTCAGAGTGAAGGTCAGGGTCAAGTGAGTTTCAGGGGTCAAGACCAGGATCAGATTTAAGATGAGGACAGCTGTAGGGTCCTCGTGAGTGTTTGGGACAAGGTCGTCAGAAGGGTGAGAATCAGAGTTAGGCCCAGAGTTGGGGTGAGCATCAACTAAGAGTCACGGTAGGTGAGAACAGGGTAGAGGACAAGGTCTATGTCAGCATGAAAGTCAGCCAAAGGTCTGATCCAACATGAGGCTCAGGGGCATGGTGAGAGCCGATTTCTTTGGGAAAATCAGGACACAATTAGGGTAAGGGTCAAAGAGAGGATTAGGCTCAAGGTCAATTCAGTCTAAGGTCAGACCAAGGTGAGGGTGAGAATCACCAACATTTTTGGGGTAGTAGGCCACTGTGTCCCAAAGGGTGATTTGTTGTTCAGAATAAATAACCAAACAGACTCCATCCTGTCCAGGAGCATCATTAATATGCACAGAAAGCCATCAGGTGCTTCTTCATCTTCCACATTCCTTACTCTCCAACCCATAGTTTAGCTCCTGAGAACAACCCAGTGGAGAGTGTGGACTGCCAGGAACCATCTGGAACAGCAGGGATGACCTGCTTTTGCAATCCATCAGGCTCATCCTTCAGGCCTGATGAGTCACGCCCTGGGCAAGTCAGTCTCCTCACAGCACATTTTAATGCTCTGTACTTGGAGCAGGGCATGATTTATTGGAGAGTCCCTGTCTTTTCCACTGATGTCCCCTGACTGCATTTTTTTTTTTTTTTTTTTTTGTACCTGGGATTAAACTCAGGGGCACTTAACCACTGAGTCACATCCCCAGCCCTATTTTGTATTTTATTCAGAGACAGGGTCTCACCGAGTTGCTTAGGGCCTCGCTAAGTTGCTGAAGCTGGCTTTGAACTCGAAATCCTCCTGCCTTGGCCTCCCAAACTGCTGGGATTACAGGCAGTGCACTACCATGTCTGGTTCCCTGACTGAATTTTGATGCAAGTGTTGTCCTTGCAAGTCTGGCTCTAACCATTAGATTCCTTGCTGGTGACATTTCACTCTGCTCCAGTTGTCTGATCTGCAAATTGGGGAGTTGGATTTGGTGGCTGTTTTAGTCTACTTTTTCACTGCCGCAACTGAAAGACTCTACCAGAACAATTTTAGAGGAGGAAAAGTTTATTTGGGGGCTCACGGTTTCAGAGGTCTCAGTCCATAGACAGCAGGCTCCATTCCTCAGGGCTCAAGGTAAGGCTGAACATCATGGCAGAAGAGTGTGGTGGAGGGAAGCAGCTCACGTGGTGATCAGGAAGCAGAGAGAGACTCCACTCTCCAGATACAGATATATACCCCAAAGCCACGCCCCAAAGCCACGCCCCCAGTGCCCACTTCCCCCAGCCACACCCACCTGCCTCCAGTCACCACTCAGTTAATCCCATCAGGGATTCATTCACTGATTGGGTTAAGGTTCTCACAACCCAGTCATTTCTCCTCTGAACCTTCTTGCATTGACTCACGTGAGCTTTTGGGGGACACCTCACATCCAAACCATAACAGGGGCTTTTCAAACTCTATGGGGACCTTGCAGGAACCGATTCCTTCCACATTTTGGGGTCCAGCTTTTCTTCTGAAGACTCCCCACATCAATGTTTCTCAACTTTTTAAAAATTCATGTCCCTAATGGCCAGAACGACACAGTAATGATCTTGTAATTCAGAGCCCACCTCCTGTCCCACCAGGAATTGCCACAACTCCTACCTACCTCCTCCAGTGGTCAAGAAGATCCTGCAGAACTTTAATTTCTCTAGTTTGTACTACGAGAGTACAAGATTCTTTTTTGACGTTTTTCCTAGATATAAAAACTGCAATATGAAATCTGCTTCTCCAAACATACCCTGTCCCTCCTAGGAGATCTCCCAAAGCTTTCTCAGGCTGTCATTTCCAGGACTCCTCTCACTTCCCCTTTGGGGAACGTCTGCTCTCAAATCATTTAAAGATATTGATTATCTGTTCCACCACGGACACTGTTCTCTTTTTGTCCTGGTCGCCTGTGCCTGGTGTCAGTTTTCAGATAAGACAGGAGAGTGCCGTTAAGGCTCTATTTATAATATGTCCTTGTAAGATGAGTGCTGACTTCTTTAAGGTTAAAAAAAAAAATAAAACCCTGCCAGATTGAGAGATGAGATGTAAGGCAGGAGGTCACCCCAATGAGAATGAGATGAATGGGCCCGGGTACACAGGTGAGCTCCCACGCACACACAGCACCCAGGTCAAAACACAAGAAGGGAGTCAGTCGGGTGAAGTGGTGCACACCTGTGATCCAGCAGCTGGGAGGCTGAGGCAGGAGGATCTCAAGTTCAAAGCCAGCCTCAGCAAAAGCGAGGCCCTACACAACTCAGTGAGACCCTGTCTCTAAATAAGATACAAAATAGGACTGGGGATGTGTCTCAGTGGTCGAGTGCCACTGAGTTCAATCTCCAGGACCCAATCCCCCCCCCCCCCCAAAAAAAAAGAGAGTGAGAAAAGAAACAGAGAGGTTCAGAAAAAGAAAGAGATATCTGGAATATGAAAGAAACTCAATACATGTTTGGCGGGGTGGAGAAAGTAAGGAAATAAAGACAGAAGAATCCAGAGAGACTGCAAATTTAGTGAGGAAAACAATGACCTTGGAGTCCAGGGACCTTGTTTTGAAGCCTGGCTCCACATTTATTAGAAACTTGAGCTTGGACAAGTGGCTGGACCTCTCAGAATTTTGGTTTCTTCCTCCCTTGAGTGGGTATAATATTTCCTCCCCAACAATCTCATAAGATTGCTGTAAAAGTCAAACAGAATGGCCGCGGAAGGACTTTGCAAACTGAAGACACTACACTCGAATGAGGGCGTCCGCACTGTTGTCGGAGCTGGCGATTTTTTTGAGTGCCATTTGCGAGCTTCTGTGACTTCACACCATTGAACCTCACGTCCGTCTTGCAGGCGTCATAGGTCATTATTCCTCTTCCACAGGTGAGGAGGCATAAAGGGGGAGGCCACTGAACTAGTCAGCGGTCAGCTGGAATTTGAACCAGACCTGAGTCCAGTAACCAATTCTTCCTCCCACCTCCGGGGCTTTACTGAGCAACTGGTGCCTTTTAACACAAGCAAGTCAAATAAAATCTGCTTCCCAGTGTCAGAAGACCCTGTACCCGTTTGCCGAGGCTGCCCTAACAGAATCCCCCAGACTGGGTGGCTTAAGCAGCAGACACTTCTTTTCCCACTGTTCTGGAGGCCAGCAGTTCCAGATCAAGGTGCCCGCAGGGCTGGTGTCTGGTGAGGGCTCTCTTCCCAGCTTGCAGATGGACATCCTCTGGCTATGGCCTTACATGGTCTTTTCCCCGTGCAAGGACACTTCTGGTTTCGCTTCCTGTCCTTATAAGGACACCAGTCCTCTTGGATTCAGGTCCCACCTCACCGATCTCTCTTTACCTTCCTGAAGGCCCCCGTCTCCAAACAGTCACACCAGGGGTTGGACTTCTTACCATTACGAGGGGGACATACTTCAGTCCATAACAGCCATGTCATAGACAAACACCTTGCTAAGTAAATAAAAAGGCTGTCTACTGTCTGCTTTTTCCTCCCAAGTTAGTGGTTTTTAAATCTCATCAGGTCAACAACAGCTATGGCAGCAAAAAAAAAAAAAAAAATTCAGCCCAGTCCTGGCTGAGGTTTGAGCAAGACATTTCAAATGTTCCTGCTCTCTCTCCCTACTGCTTAAGAGCCTTCCGAAGCAGTAAAGAGACCTGTCCCCTCAGCCGCCTTTGCCAGGCACTCCTATTTATAGTTCCTGGCACCCCTGGGTCTGGAGGAGTCAAGAGTTTTAAACTCACCTGCATTTCTTCCGAACATGCTTTTCTCTCCTTCTCTCAGACCATTAGGAACAATTATTCCTGGTTCCCATGGGATTGGGGTGGTGGTAGAAGGTAGATGAAGAAGGATTCACAGCATGCAGAACTGCAGATCCTTTTGAAAAAGTCTCTGAGGGAATTAAATCGTGGTTTTATCCTGTAGTGTTTTCTATTTACGTCTGCCATAACCAAGCCCTCTCCAACTGTTCCAAAACCTAGAGAAAAAGTTTTATGTGGATTTCATTCTTGAATCCTACTTCACAGAGATGCTGATGTGTTTGAGGGCAAAAGAGGGAACGGCCAGAGGGGGTTTGTTGCCTGGATGCCAAAAGCCATTAGGGGGTTTTGCAATTCATCTCTCTATTCCTAACAGCACATGATAAATTACCAGCATCAATCTACCTAACAGTATCCGACTTCAAAACTTGTGAGCCATATGTTCACGTCATTGCTTTGTGCAAAGAGATCCTGTAAATATGCATTGATCTGGCACATTTCATGAGTATCTATCAAAATGTTCTCTTGTCTCCCAACACGTATATTAATAATAATAATAATAATACTGAATAATACCAAATTGCAGCCATGCATGAGATTCCAAACTGTGGGTTTAGTTTGCATGCTTAAGGAAGGCTATTTGTAATCATAAAAAGAAGAAAAAAACAAAAACCCAGTAACCAGAAATTCTTATGGAAGATAGAATAAAACTTGTATGTTACGGTTTTAATAAATGGATGAGAAAGATAGAAATATAGTTGAATGTGATTTTTCCCAATAAAAATTCTAGGTTGGTTTTCTGCCATCTGGAGCAAGAACAAACATTTCTTACTTTGGGAATCTGGTCTGCGTGTCCATGAAGTGTCACACCTCATATTTACTCTCAGAGTGCAAATCTCACATTCTCTGGAAAATGAATTAAATATATTTTCAAAATTTCTCTATTACCAAGAGTCCCTCCCTGATTACCATAGTCGACAATAGATATTCTTAAATGTGATGGGCTGACAGATCTGGCTCCATGAGAATGTCATAGGCCAGACTCTAAGGGAAATGACTAAACAGACTCCATTTTGCTCCGAGACTCCATTTTATGTGGGAAATAAGCTTCTCCCATGGGAACACCCACCTCTGTCCCCATCCTCAGTTACTTAGTGTGACATGTTTAGCAATACAAAATGACAATTCTTATGTAATGAAAAATTGCTCTCTTTTGATTCCTATTGCTCCTAAACAATGTACCATGTGAACAGTGATGGTGTTAGTAACCATTCTTCAGTTTGTACCTACTTCCCCCTCTATTGATGATCTCATGATGTTAGTTTATAATTTTGAATCATAGCAACAGACACTTATGATTGATGTGATTTTTGGTATAAGAACCCCTACAACCCTGTGGTCGGGCTGTTCTCCCAATAGCCATTTTTGGGGCATTGTGTGAGATAGTCAGCCAGCCGGCTAATAAAGACTCTCAAACTTGGACTTCTCAGTGGTGACCTGTCTGTTCTTATGTTGCGCCCCACAACATTAAAGAAACAGCAAGAGAGGGCTGGGGTTGGGTTCAGTGGCAGAGCACTTGCCTGGCATGTGTGATACACTGGGTTTGTTTCTCAGCACCACATATGAATAAATAAATAAATAAAAATAAAAGTCTATTGACAACTGAAAAATATTTTTTAAAAAACACTGCAAGACAGATGCATTGCAAGTCAACAAATAAGTTAGAAAAAACATCTGCGGAAGAATATTATCACTTTAAGCAATATTGTAGTTGCTTGGGGTTTGCTGAGTTTATAGGTCATCTTAATTTTTTTCAAAACTTCAAATTTGCTCAATTTTATTAGAAAACATTTATAACTGCTTTAATTTTCATTTAATTTGGGATATATTTAAATACATAATAGAGACAAATAAAACAAATACACCTCCCTTCCAACCCAAACAGCTAATGTTAGCGTTTTGCCAACTGTCCTTCAAATCTTTTCAAACTACCTGACAAAAATTATAGATAAGTTGTAATCTTCTCTGTACTTCTTGTAAGCCTCATTTTCCTGTTTGACTCCCCAAACTGACCTCCCATAAAGAATTTGGGATGTATCCTTTGGTCACAAATATATGTAGCCATCAATAATGTAAGATGCTGCTTTGTGTGTTTTTCAACAATTGTATTAATATTAATATATAAATTAATTAATATATTACTTATATTAATATATAATGTATTACTTATATTAATATATAAATTTACATTTATATAAATCTATGTAAATTTATGTAAATATATAAATCCATATTTACATAATTATTTCACAGATTTATATAACTATATAAATTTAAGTATATAATTAGTATATTATATAAACATATTTAATTTGTATGAATATATGTTCATATTTATGTAAATAATTTATATAAATATATGAATATCTTACTGTATCTTTCTTCGAGTTAATTTTTCATTCAGCATCAAGCTTTGGGGGAAGCTTTTCTTTATGTTATTTGCTGGCATTTTTGCAATGTTTAATTTTTTTTAAGCGATTAACATCTCTTATGTTGAACTAGTGGGTTAAGAAATTTCATGACTTGAACTCAAGTCAGGTACACTGGGAGACACCCATAGTTCCAGCCCTTTGTGCAATATTAGTCACTCCCTTGATATCTCAGCTTGGGACCTCCTAAGACAAGGACTTGGGTGCAGTTAGTCTGACAGGAGAATCACAGGAGATGAGAGAGGGGCTGGAGGACAGGCCTGGTGGCACACACGGTAATTCCAGCGATTTGAGAGGCTGAGGCAAGAGGATCACAAGTTGGAGGCCAGCCCACTTGTGATCGAACTTGCGATTTAGGGAGACCCTGTCCCAAAAGAAAGAAAGAAAAGGACTCAGGGTATAGAGCTGAATGGTGGAGAGCCCCTGGGTTTAATCCCCAGTACCAGCCCTCCTACCCCAAAGTAGTCGGGTGGGTAAAGAGGTCAGTATAATGTGGATTACTGAATTGCCCTGGGGCAATTCTATCCAGCAATTGCGCCGGAGTTAATTCTATCAAGGCCCTTGAAAATCACACAAAAGCAGCCCAGAATGTTCTGTCTGAAGGAATGAGGGAGAGAACTCCCACCTTCAAGCTGCTCCTCCCCATGGGCTGAGGTTGGCTCTGTCTTTGCCCAATTTGAGGCTGCACTTTCTGTGGGCCACCAGAGCATCAGAAAGGCCCTGAAGCAGGAGAGGAAAGATGCACAATGCACACTTGGTTAGGGCTTGGTCACCCCATGGGTCCACCCACCCCTTGGGCCATGTGAACTCCCTCCTCAGCTGGGGCCAGAGAGGCTGGATATCAGGTAACACCAGGCCTCTGCCCTCCTTACAAATGACTGCCCAGAGGAGGCCTGCCCTGCTCCCTCAGATCCGACGAATAACAAGGAAGCAACTTTTCCAGTTCTCAAGAACTGCCTCAGAAAATTCCCAGCACCGGGTCGCCATGTTTGAGGCCATCTATCTCTTGCAGCCCCAAACCAAACAAACAAAATCAATTCCACTTAATGTTACTCACCTTGTCACATTGTTTCCCCTAAGTCAACTGGGAGAGCAGCATCCTTGAAATGTGAAGAAGCCAACAGCAACTTCCTGGCTGGCCTGTGCTAGTCTGCAATGAAAGGGAATGACCACATCTACCAGCATATAGTAGAAGCTCAGTTAAATACATCATGACTGCTGGCTTCCCCCTTATACCTAAAATGCCAGCTTTACTTTGCATTACTCTTCAAGGGATGAGCCCATAACCTGGGAAGATTCCCTACACCATCCAGGACACCCATTGAATTCACTCATTACCATCCCCTGGGCAACCACAGGGGAGAGGATGTGAGAAATAAAGAGGTCCTTGACGTTGGCTCTCCCAGGTCAAAAGTAACAATGGCTATTCACTGGCAGGTGAAGGGGAGCAGAGCAGCGGGAAGGGAGAGGGTGGTAGCTCCAGGCAGGGAAGTGAAGCTGGGAAGTATTGTGGATCGTTCTTGATGACAGTTTCCAAATCTTTATGCTCTTGGTGGGAGTCTGTTTGTGATCCTTCTTAGGTGTAAAAGGCATTGGCAAGGATGTGGGGAAAAGGTCCACTCATACATTGCTGGTGGAACTGCAAATTGGTGCAGCCACTCTGGAAAGCAATATGGAGATTTCTCAGAAAAGCTGGAATGGAACCACCATTAGATCCAGTTATCCCACTCCTCAGCATATACACAAAGGACTTAAAATGAGCATACTACAGTGACACAGCCACATCAATATTTATAGCAGCTCAATTTACAATAGTGAAACTATGGAACCAACTTAGGGGCCCTTCAACAGATGAATGGATAAAGAAAATGTGGTACATATACACAATGGAATATTACTCAGTCATAAAGAAGAATGAGATGATGGCATTTGCCTGTAAATGGATGAAATTGGAGACTATCATGATAAGTAAAATAAGCCAATCCCAAAAAACCAAAGATCAAATGTTTTCACTGATATGTGGAAGCTAAACTATAATAAGGGGGGGGGAGGGAAGAATAGAAGTTCAGAGATTAGACAAAGGAAAATGAAAGGAAGGGAAAAGAATAGGAATAAGAAAGGCAATAGAATAAATCTAACCTAATTTTCCTGCATTCACATATGAAATTACCTAAGTGAACTCCACCATTGTGCCCACCCACAAGAATGAAGTCCTAATTAGAATAAGATATTTCTATGCTTGTATGATTTTATCAAAATGGATTCTATTGTCATGTATAACTAAGATTGACCAATAAAATATTTTTTTAAAAAAAAAAGGCAATTTACAGCCTCAGCAACTTGAGGCCCTAAGCAACTCAGCAAGACCCTGTCTCAAAATAAAATATAAAAAGGGCTGGGGACGTGACTCAGTGGTTAAGCACACCTGGGCTCAATTTCTAGCACCAAAAAAAGCAATTTATTCCAGTGGTCCTTGAATAACGTCCTTGGTCATAGCCTTCTTGTTACTTGTCACTATCACTCCTATTGCCCAAACCTATGTGACCATCTCTTGTGTTCAGTCCAAAAGTCCCAGTATGTCCCAAATTCTGCAGGGCAGAGATGGCATCGGCTGACTTTGCTGTGGTGCCCAGCATTTCTGCAGCTCTCGGGGAACCCAGCCGGCTGTTCATTATCTAAGTCTGGAGGGCCTTGTTTCCAGGAAGCATGCCGAAGGGAAGTGGCCCATGGTAGTGATTATCTGCGTGACTGGCCATCATCATGCTTTTCAGGTAAGCTTGATCCTTACCGTAATTGCCCTGGCAACAAATGGAAACTTTATTCACAGAATTGCAAAATTATCCATTGAAAAAGACACCCAAAAGTTCATTTATTATCAGGCTAATAGGCTCAATTATCTGATAGCAACAGCCACCAGCCACCTAGTCCCTTTTGTGCTTTCTGGGAAGGGGACAGAGATTTCTCCCCCCTCTATCTTTTCATCTTTCACCCCTTCCCCAATTAAGACAACCAGATCCTGCAAAATATGCAGATCCCACAAAATCCTAAGGGGTGTTGGTGTTGTGGTTCAGTGGTCAGAACACTCACCTAACAAGGGTGAGACTCTGGGTTTGATCCTCGGCACCACGTAAAAATAAAAAAATGAAATGAAGGTATTGTGTCCATCCACAACTAAAAAAAAATCCTGAGGGGTCCCTTAGGACAAAATGTTACACAAGGTGTCCTTTGTTTCCCATTCACAAATAATATAATTTATTTTATTGGTTCAGTATAATCAGATGTTAGACTATCCGAGTCAGGTAAACAGAAGAGTCTGAAACCTCCTAAACTCTAATACTATGTCTTGAGTTGACATTTTTTCCCCCTCAATAGCCTCAAATTTCAGGTAATATCCTGTAACTGCAAATAGCTTTCAGGAGAAGACTGATTTGATTTTTGTTATTTAATCAATAAGGTTCAAATGTATTTTTGATTTACTAGGCTCTAAGGCATCCCCTGAACTTATGTGCGAACAGCATATTATAGAAAATAAGCAGTGTCGCTTGTAAAGGATGCAGCCAAACTCTCTCCATGTCTTCCCCCCTGGCTGTAAATGTGTTCGTCACTCCCAGTCTTTTATGCTTATATAACATCTCAACATTTTTCTCAGATTCGATGGAAGAGAGTAGAATATCCACTTTCTTTTTTTTTTCCTTAAAGAACTCTGTACACTACATAGGGATAGATGACTTTTCAAAGCAATGACTTACAGGTATAATTATTCTTATAGACTAAACACACAGTAAAATCTCCCTTTGCAACTGTGTAAAATGTTTTTTCAAAATTAAAATTATTATCCAATTTCAAAGATTTCATTTATCCATAAGTCACTTTTTTTTTTTTATATACCAGAGATTTAACCCAGGGGTGCTTAACCACTGAGACACATCCACAGCCTTTTAAAAATATTTTATTTAGAGACAGGGCCTTGCTGAGTTGCTGAGGTTGGCTTTGAACTTGCAATCCTCCTGCCTCAGCCTCCAGAGCTGCTGGGATGATAGTCACGCAAGTCATATTTGAACAAAAGGATCCAATGTACTTACGGTTTTCCTATTAGTAGAGGGGAGTTTTTTGTTTTCTTTTTTAAGCTTAAGGGTTGCTCTTTTACTGAATGCTTTCTATAGATGAGTGCTATGTATCTAGTTTCTGCTTCAATAGCCATGTGCATTTATTTCTATTTTGTAGGTAAGGAAACTGATTCTTGGAGCAGTGTACTTATTTGCTCAGAGAGTAAATGGCTGGAGCAAGGAATAAAACTAAGTCTGTATGCCTGATCATTAATTTTGATTCCAGAAATTCCAGGCTTGCAAACCACCTTTATGCTCAGTGTAGCAATTGTATTTCATTTCTTGTGGAAATCCACATGCACTTCTACCCATTTTCCAGGTTAGCTAAAGCATGCTGCTAGGTGGACCGATCTGTACCAACTACCTCTTGACAGGTTTTTTTTTTTTTTTTTAATTCATTTTTATCGTAAACAAATGGCATACATCTTATTTCTCTGTACACGAAGTAGAGGCATACCATTTGTGTAATCATACATTTACCTACGGTAATAGTTTTTGATTCATTCTGTTATTTTTTCCTCCCCCCCACCCCTCCCACCCCTCTTATCCCTCTGTAGAGTCCCTCCTTCCTCCATTCTTCCCCCCTCCCACCCCCTATATGTGTCATCATCCACTTATCAGTGAGATCATTCGTCCTTTGGTTTTTTGAGATTGGCTTATCTCACTTAGCATGATATTCTCCAACTGCATCCGTTTGCCAGCAAATGCCATAATTCTCTCGATAGGTTTAAGTGACATCCTTTGTGCAGCAATACTTTGTGACTTTTCATAATGTATTTTCATAAGCGTGACAACAACTCCTCATCTGGGTCTTTATTTAAAAATTATGATGGATCCAAGCATGGTGAGACATGACTGTCATCCCAGAGGCTGGGGAGGCTGAGGCAGGAGGATTCTGAGTTCAAAGCCAGCCTCAGCAACTTAGCCAGGCCCTACGCAACTCAGCGAGACCCTGTCTCTAAATAAAATACAGAAAAGGGCTGGGGATGGGATTCAGTGGTTAAGTGACCCTGAGTTCAATCCCTGGTACCTAAAAAAGAAAAAAATTTAAAAATAAGAAATAAAAGGAAATAATAATGGATGTTAGTAAGTGCCAAGACACAGTGTCTCTCTTCTTATGAGAACCTTGTCCCAGGAGTAAGCAAGCTTCAAGAAAGTTCAATTCAATATGAAAATATGGGGCTGGGATTGTGGCCTAGTGGTAGAGCGCTCACCTTGCATGTGTGAGGCACTGGCTTCAATTCTCACATAGAAATTAATGAATAAAATTAAGGTCTATCAACATCTAAAAAAATATTTTAAAAAAAGATGAAAACCTGGATATGAATGCTCACGTGGAGGTGTGGGTGTACCTGTGAACCTAGATACGACTTCTCTAGCTACTGCTTATCTCTGATGAGGAACTGGCAGAGACCTTGAACTCTGACAAAGCCATTCATCAGCCAGGAACTGTCTATCACAGAAGAATTAAGTGAGTCTCATTTTGCGGAATATTGAACAGGGGCATCCTATCTGTTCTTTGCTACTTATTATCTTAAGTGTGTGAAATATAAAGTGGTGTGGAAGCCAGATTTTTTTCTTTTCTTTTTTTTTTTTTTTGCATACAGTTTAATGGAGTGCCTACCAAGCATTTGATATGGTTTCTAGAAGGTAGTAGTATAAGATATGAATAAGCTAAGGCGCTTGGTCTCAAGGAGCTGAAATTCTAAGGGGCACATTATGATAAACACAAAAAAGCAACACAAAAGTAGGTGACCAGGAATGAGTGGTAGTCTAGAGCGGGTGGAGCAGGGAAGGTGACCTGGAGACTCCTTTGATCTGGGGCCTGAATGGCAAGATGGGGACGACTTTAGGAAGAACTGAGAAGGTCCTAACAGATGATGAATTGGATCTTACAGAGAAACAGACCGGAGCAGTTAACACACAGTAAATTAAAACTGAACATGAAGCCTCGTAACGCAGGTAATGCACCCAGTGTAGTTTCTGAATATCAAAGCTGAGTCACCATAAATGACAACTAATCATATGACAGGTTTATAAGAATAGACTCTATGACCAGACATGATGGTGCAGCCGTTCTAGAGGCTGAGGCAGGAGGATCAGAAGTTCAAAGCCAGCCTCGGCAACTTAGCGAGGCCCTAAGCAACTCAGTGAGACCCTGTCTCTAAATAAAATATAAAAAGGACTGGGGATGTGGCTCAGTGGTTCAGCCTCTCTGGGTTCAATCCCTACTACCAAAATACTGATGAATAGGATGATAATTGTAAAGGGAATAAACTCTGTGTGTCATAAGGAAGACCTAGGGAACCAAAAATAAAAATTCAAGAAGGGAGCAGACTTTTTTCAATTATTAATTTTTTTTTTTTTTTTTTTTGGTACTAGGTATTGAACCCAGGGGTACTTAACCACTGAGCCACTTCCGTAACCCTTTTTTGCATTTTATTTAGAGACAGGGTCTCACTGAGTT
Source organism: Sciurus vulgaris (assembly GCF_902686455.1). Taxonomy (NCBI): domain Eukaryota; kingdom Metazoa; phylum Chordata; class Mammalia; order Rodentia; family Sciuridae; genus Sciurus; species Sciurus vulgaris. The sequence continues at coordinate 61,472,467 of NC_136477.1, read as the reverse complement.
GCTTAGGGCTTCCATAAGTTACTGAGGCTGACTTTGAACTTGTGATTCTCCTGCTTCAGCCTCCCCAGCTGCTGGGATTACAGGCATGTGCCACCACACCAGACTCAATTATTAAATACTTTACAAAAAGATCCGTAGGGTTCCAGATGGATTTTTAGGGATTGCTGTGCTAAATGGCTTCTCCAGGGCTCAAAATGACTCTTCTGTTCCCTTGTACTAGGGATTGAACCAATGGGTGCTTTATCACTGAGCCACATCCCTAACCCCTTTTTAATTTTTATTCTGAGACAGGATCTTGCTAAGTTGCTTAGGGCCTTGCAAAGTTGCTGAGGCTGGCCTTGAACTTGTGATTCTCCTTCCTCAGCCTCCCGGTTTGCTGGGATTACAGGTGTGCCACACTGCACTTGACTCTCAAAACAACTCTGTCAGCGAGAGACAGAAGCCCCAAACTTCGAGATCCTGTTCCTCCCCCAACTTTTCACTTAAAGTATTAAATCTTCAACATCTCTACATAATATTTCAAACACGTGTTGCCTTTTGGAGCAAAGTCCCATGATTTTAGCAAATGTATTTCAAGTCTGGGGGTGAAAAATAAGAATAATTGTAGTTGTATTTAAATCTAAAAAATGCTCTAGAAAGGTCTTTCTAAAGCATCCAAAAAGAAGAGAGAAATTAATGGAGAAAATATCTGCCAAAGGTTTTGTCCTGCCTCGGAATTTCAGGAATGTTGCCGCATCTAGAGCAGATGAAATCGAGGGTGGTGGATGGTGGAATGTTCTCCCACCCTGAACAGCAGCCGCTTCATTGCTCTTTAAGCAAAACATCACAGAACAGGGTTTCCCTTAAGGTTCTAGTTATAAAGTACTGCAAAAACCTGGTTGCACTTAACTTTGAGTAGCTGTTCGTTTTTAACCCCTAATGAAAGAACACAGAGATCTTTGTTTATTATTTAATTCATTGAAAATTTTAAGAGATGAAATGCATTAGCTTAATATCAAAGGAAGGAAAATCGAAGGTTTTCCCCATTATCAGGGCATCAAGGCTGCAGGGTAGAATTGAATGGAATAATATTTATTAAGCACTTAGGGACATGGGAAGAGATGAAAGGGTTAGCTCCCAGAGAACATGACTGCAGCTTTTGTATAGTGTTGGACAAAGGACTTTTGAAAATCTTATTTTACTCAGTCCTCATAGTAACTCTTACAGTTAGCATATTAGGCAGGATCCTGCAAATGAAAGAAGTATGTCTTAAACATGCACTAGCATAAAAGAGAATTTATTGGCTTGTATAATGTGGACTGCATTCAGGCCTGACTGGATTCAGAGACGGAACTACATCTCCATCTCTTGTAATCTCTCATTATTCCCTCTCCTTCTCTTTCTCCTTCCCTTTCTGTGTCTTAGCTTCGCTTTTCTTTGTTAACATCTTCGTGTCACTTCCCTCTATGGCAGGTGACTTCCTTCAGCAGCTAAATCTTACATCGCCGCCATGGATTGCAGTTCCAGATGAACTGGACACAATGTCATTTGAAAAGGGTTCACTGGTCCAACATTGGCCATGTAGCCTTACCTTGCATCAGTCTCTGTGGTCAGTGGAACAGGTGACTAGCACTCACAGGCTGGGGTCCTGGCCACTGGAGTGGATGTGATGGGTGACTCACAGTCTGACCAGACTACCTAGTACTAGACTCAGAGGTGCTAGTTCAGCAATGGAAGGACTGCTAAGCTGCTGGAAGCTACAAGAGGCTGTTTTAGTCAGCTCTTTCACCGCTGTGACTATAATACCCGACCGGAACAATTTTAGGGGAAGAAAAGTTTGAGGACTCTTGGTTTCAGAGGTCTCAGTCCATGGACAGCAGGCTCCATTCCTCAGGCCTCAAGGTGAGACTGAACATCATGGCAGAAGAGTGTGGTGGAGGGAAGCAGCTCACGTGGTGATCGGGAAGCGGAGAGACACTCCACTCTCCAGAGACAGATGTATACCCCCAAGCCACGCCCCCAAGCCACGCCCCCAGTGCCCCCCTCCTCCAGCCACACCCACCTGCCTCCAGTCACCACTCAGCTAATCCCATCAGGGATTCATTCACTGACTGGGTTAAGACTCTCACAACCCAATCATTTCTCCTCTGAACCTTCTTGCATGGTCTCACACATGAAATTTTGGGGGACACCTCACATCCAAACCATAACAGAGGCAGTGCCCATTTGGTGAGCCCCATTTTGCAGATGAAAAGACTTCAATAGTGAGCTTGACCAAATTAAAAGATGTCTGTTAATGAAAGCCTCAGATTTCTAAAACAGAAGACTAAGCCTTCCATTGCATAAGACAGATGAAGTTTAAATGCACCATAACACAGAGAATTAAACTCAAATCCAAGCAAAAGTGGCAGTTTCCAGATCATTCTCTGAGAGTCAGTCTTATTTAGGGGACAAGGACGGTGTATAACAAAATGAGGGGTGAGAAATACAGCAAGGAGAGTTATTAGAGTCCTTGTCATTTGCCCTCTAGACTGCAGAATTTTTGAAGGAAAAATCCACGGCTTCCTTTCCCTCATCCCTGCAGGGCTTGGCAAATGATAGCACAGAGCAGTCAATGCAAGCCAAATAAAGAGAAATAAATTAGCACCCGTTGCTTGTCCTCTCTCTCTCTGGTAAATTGATGTGAATTCAGTATTTCACCTTCAACACCATGTCCATGTGATAGACAGGACTGACCTTCTGCATTGGCAGACACTGAAGGCGTTTGACAGGAGTTTGAGAAGCTGTGCGAATCACTTGGCATCATGTATTTACAAAATATTAGATCTGAGTTTTAAATATCATATGTTTTCCACTCCTCTAACTGTACGTATGGATGCCGAGAAAGTACATATCAAGTCCCAAATTTTTCTGGGGGGTGGGTATGGGCAGTGGGAGGGGTATGTAGGCTACTGTCCTTGGTGCTGAACCACCTTGCACATACAATGTCTTGGCTTAACTGACACTTGGACTCCAGACAGACCTCCCCTAGTGCTATGGGGGGTTTTCTGTATTTTGCTTTTCAAGACTGATGTGGGGAAAGGGTGAGTTATTATATATTACCTTGGAGAAAATAGAACTCAGCTTTGTATAAAAATATGAAAGTTCTTCCATATTCTTTGGATAGTTTTCTCCTTCTTCTGGAAAATATCCACCCTCTCCTTCCCAAGATTTGCTTATGACATCCAAAGGTGGTGAATTCATTTGCTCCAAGTTCACAAATGAACTGGAGGTCCCAGGCTTCCTAAATCTTTGCCTCTTGTCCCCATGACCACCACCACCTCTCACTGCCTCACTAGTATCTGAAAATGTCATTCCTCAGTCTGGGGACTAAGGTGTTCCTACTCCCCTTAGAAGTCTGTTGATCATCTATGGCTGCACAGCCAGTCACCCTGAAAGTAAGGGACTTAAAGTTACAGGTATGTATCATCTCATAGTTCCTGTGGCTCAGGAACTCAGAGGCAGCTCAGCAGAGACCTTTGGGCTCAGGTATCTCATGAGTTGCTGTCAAAGATGGGCTAGCGCCGTAATCAGTCCAGGTTGACATGGGACTGGAGAGTCCCTTCCAAGGCAGCTTACTCACGTGGCTGGCAAGTTCCTGCTGGTCTGGGGGCAGGGAGGCTCAGTTTCTCTCTACAAGTACATGGCAGCCGTGGGCTTCCCCCACATTGGGAAATCCAAGTGGCATCTGTCATAATCTTGTCTGCAGAGTCACATATTGCCACTTTTTGGGGGTGGGGTACTGGGGATTGAAGTCAGGGGCACTCAATCACTGAGTCCCATCCCCAATCCTATTTTGTATTTTATTTAGAGACCAGGTCTCACTGAGTTGCTTAGCACCTCGCTTTCGCCAAGGCTGGTTTTGAACTTGAGATTCCCCTGCCTCAGCCTCCACAGCTGCTGGGATTACAGGTGTCCACCACTGAGCCTGGAACATACTGCCACGCCTACTGGTCCAACAAGCCAACCTGACCCATGGGCGTGAACCCTAGAGACAGATCATGGGGCCATCTTGGAGGCTGGAGACTCCATGGTGCCCCCTTGGTAGAGGTCCTCCCTGTGTTGTAATTAACATTTACTCATACGTCCTTCTGGGGATGACCCATTATCACCATTTTCCTTGCTAGCAGGACCCCGATTTTGCTCACATATTAGGAAGCACTCTTTTCCAGAGGTCAGCAACCAGTAACCTGTGACCTGTTTTTTTGTACAGCTTAAAAAGACTTTCTATATTTTTTAAGTTGTCAAAATTAGAAGGAGAATGTGAGACACGGATCATATGCTTCACATAAAGCCTAAAATATTTGCCACATGGGTGTTTTACAAAAGGTTCTGCTGACCCCTGGTCCATGTCATGAATGGTAATCCCATTCTAAATCTTCCCTTAAGGATTTAAAATAGGCAGTTGTCCCAGTTCTGGCCTGTAGGATGTGAGAGAAGGCCTACTGGGAACTGAGGAGCTTCTGAAAAGAATTTTTTTCTCCCTTATCAGAAAAAATAAATATGGATGCATCAGAGGTGATCCCGTTATGCCTTTTGCCCATCCTGCCCTGGGTATTGTCTGGTGAGAATGGAGCTGTGGCAGCTGTTTTGCAGCCATGAGGGGAAATACAAGAAATATTCTTGGAAAACTCACCGAGATACCTGATCTTGTTGGGTAGTTCAATTAAGTGATCCCCTAAAAATCTACTTCCAGATTTTGGTTATATGAGGAAGCTAAAAGGATCTTTAAGACAATCTGTATTTTATAACTTGCAGCTGAAAATATTCCAAATGGTATATAACCCCACTTGACTAAATTTTAGAGGGTAAGAGCTCCACTTAACATTGAATCCCTTACTTCTCCGCTAATAGAATAAAGTCTTAAATTATGTGATTTGGAATTTCTCAATCCCAGCATTACTGACATTTCAGACCAGATACCACTTTGTGATGGGGGTTATTCTGTGCATTGTAAACGTTAAGCAACATCCCTGGCCTCCACAAACTAAATGTCAACATTATGGTTTGCATATGAAATTTCCCCCCACAATTCATATTGTTAAAGACTTGGTCCCCAGTGCAACCACTTTCAGAGTTGGGGCTTTGGGGAAATGATTGGATCATGAAGGTGCTAACCTCATCAATGGGTTAATCCATTGATGATTTCAAGCTTAACAGGTTATTGAGAGGTGGGGTCCAGTTGGAGTAAGCAGGTTTCTAGGGGTGTTACTTTGAAAGATATATCTTGTCCCTGGCCCCTTCTTCTCTCTCTCTCACTCCCACCTCTCTTTCTCCTTCCTGACTGCCACAAGGTAAGCAGCTCTGCTTTGCAATGTGTTCCACACCATGATGGTCTCTTTCACCAGAGGCATACAGCAAAGGGGCTAAGCAATCATGAACAGGAACCTCTGAAACTGTGAAACTAAATACATTTTTTCTCCTTTAAGTTTATTTTCTCATGTATTTGGTCACAGTGATGGAAAGCTGACTAACACAGTCACCCACGTCCTTTCCCCTCAAATGTAATAAAATATTCTCAGACATTTCCAAAGTTCCCTTTGGGGATAAAACTATCCCCTGATTGAGCCAGATATGGTGGCACAGGCCTATGATCCTAGTGAATCAGGAGGCTGAGGTAGGAGAATCGTGAGTTCAAGACCAGCCTCAGCAACTTAGCAAGACCCTAAGCAACTCAGTGAGACCCTGTCTCTAAATAAAGTACAAAATAAGTCTGGGGATATGGCTCAGTGGTCGAGTGACCCGAGTTCAATGCCCAGTACCAAAAAAAAAAAAAAAAAGAGAGAGAGAGAGAGAAAGAGAGAAAAGAAATAAAGAGAATATCCCCTGATTGAGAACCACCAATTTAAATGAGTAATTATTAGGCTATTAATTTCAACCATAAATGACTTGTTATACAACTCTCTGATTCAAAACGGGGTTTAATCAAACTTCTGTCAAGACAGAACGGACTTGGGGACAATGGGTACATGGAGACGGTGACATGGAACATGTTTCAGTCAGCTTTTCATCACTGTGACCAAGAGACCTGGCAAGAGCAATGTGGAGGAGGAAAAGTTTATTTTGGCTCCTGGTTTCAGAGGTTCAGTCCTTGGTTGGCTGATTCCAAACGTTTGTGTCCAAGGTGAGGCAGAACATCATGGCGGAAGGGTGTGGCAGAGGAAAGCAGCTCAGGACACACAACCAGGAAGTAAAGAGAGCTCTGCTCAGCAGAGACAAAATATAATTCCTAAAGTCATGCCCTCATTGATCCACCTCCTCCAGCCATAACCTACCTGCCTACAGTACCACCCAGTCAATCCATAGAAGTGGATTAATCCACTGATTGGGTTCCATCTCTCACACTCTATCACTGCACCTCCGAACCTTCTTGAATGGTCTCACACATGAGCTTCTGGGGACAACTCACATGCAAACCAGAACAGAATCATAAAGACAGAGAGGAGGAAGGTGGGCATTATTGAAACCTCAGCTCTTTCCAGCTGACTGGGCCCAGAAATAACTCTCCCATCTCCTCTCTGGTCCTTTTTGATGTGAAAGAGCATAATGAGAAAGGTTTCTTGGTCTGCATCTTAGACAAAACAGTCCTGAAACCTCAGAGGGCCAGACAACAAAGATGAAAGGGAGGAAATATGATCTTACTAATAGTATCCAGAGGGTCCAGAGAGCTGTGGCCCTGTGGGGGAAAGGTCAGGATACAGGACGGGGGCGGGGGAGAGATTAGAGGATAGCACATGAAAGGGGTTGAAAAACACAACCCAATAACGACAAAACTGTACCCTGTTTCACAGTGAGTCCCCACAACGTGCCCCTCCCCTTTGAAATGACAACAGGAAAGTTTCCATCAGGCTGTTTCTGTTAAATGCTGGCCCCTGACAGATTGTGGCATATGGAATGTGGTGTGTCTTTTAAGTCATTGGGGTTTTCTCACTCAGCCTCACCAAATGGTGGCTGTAATTATGGCAGTAAATGCCTCTCGAAATGACAGATTTTTTTTTTCCTCCTTAAAAGAGCGAACATTTTAACAAGGATGTTGGGGATACACACACACACACACACACACACACACACACACACACATACACACACACACACAAACACCCGCTGCCAGAGCCTCTTAGATGGCAAGCCACCTGAGTGCAGTTCAGTACCCAGAAAGGAGGTATGTTTCCTAGAAAGAGCAGGGCAAAAGGTGAAAGGTCAGAATTCCAGTCCAGGCTGACCTCTTACTAACTAGTGAAGCAAGAACCTCTATCTTTCCAGGGGCTGGTAGTACAGGCCTGTAATCCCAGCAGCTCAGGAGGCTAAGGAAGGAGGATCGTGAGTTCAAAGCCAGCCTCAGCAACTTAGCGAGGCCCTAAGCAACTCAGTGAGACTCTGTCTCTAAATAAAGTACAAAATAGGGCTGGGGATGTGGCTCAGTGGTTAAGCACCCCTGGGTTCAAACAACAACAAAACTTCTATCTCCCCTCAGATTTCTCAATTGTGAAACCAGAACATCTCCGTGAAAGAGCACTCATAACTTCAACTCTGTGTGCAAAGAGTATAGTTATCCTCATCTCCACAACTCACATCCCTCCATGAAAGGTAATGTCCCTCCATGAAAGATGAACAGCCCCTGATGGCTTGCGCAAGATTCGTGCCACGGATGCACACACCTGTAAGTGATCTTCAGATTGGATCAATGTAGATCTGATCCTCAGTCTCCTGCTTCAACTTCCTCCATGTGCCCTATTATCCCATCCTCCTGACATAGACCTCCATGATCCAGCCCTTCTCTGGTGCTAGCCTCAAACCCTATTGCCTTCTATGTCACATCAAGACTCCAGTCGTCCCAAAGTACACGCAGCTTCCTGGTTTGACCATCCCCTCCTAAATGCATGTTGGAATTTTAAGAGATGACTAGGTCACAAGGACAGTGTCTTTGTGAATGGATTATCACACAATGGGCTACAGACAAAGGGAAGAGCTCAGCCTGAATCTAACTCAGGATTTGCTTCTTTACCACGGGACTCACTCTACCATGTTAAGACACAGCAAGAAAGCCCTCACCAGAACCAGCACCTTGCTCTTGGACTTCCCATCCTTCGGAACTGTAAGAAGCAAATAAATCTGTGTTCTTTAAAAATTATCTGGCCTCAGGTATTCTGTTATAGCAACAGAAATTGAAGAAGACACTACATCTACTACTTTTTCTCATTTCCAGGTCTTGATACTTGGGCACCTTTGAATGTTTGTTCTTCCTCTTGCCCAACTTTTGGCTTGACTAAATCTAACATTTTCTCCAAGTTCCAACTTAGAAGTCACTCTATTATGGGTTGAATTGTGTCTCCTGCCAAATTTATGAGTTTCAAATCCTTAACTCCAGGAGCTTGCAATTTGATGTTTTGGAAGACAGGCTTTTTAAGATGTAGACAAGATAAAAACAGTTCCTGTGGATAGTCCCTAATCCAATGTGATCAATGTCCTAATAGGAAGAGATCAGGGATGCATGTATGTGGAGAGAGAGAGAGAGAGAGAGAGAGAGAGAGAGAGAGAGAGAGGGAGGAGAGAGAGAGAGAGAAGGAAGGAAGGCAATGTGAAGATACAAGGGGAAGATGGTCTTCTACAAGCTAAGTAGAGAGACATGAGAAGAAACCAATTCTACCTACACTCTGATGTTGGACTTCTAGGTTCCAGAATTGTCAGAAAATACATTTCTGCTGTTGAAGTCCCACAGTCAATGGCACTTTATCTTGCCAGCCCTAGCAAACTAATATACCCTGGAAGCCTTCCACAACCTCCTCAGGACTAGACACGACCTTTTCACAGCATCCTTTATCTTTATTTGCAAAACACTTATAGAATTCTCTCTTTTTTATATCTGGCTCAATCTTTATGTGTGAGTATGTGGTGGCGTGGACAATTGAAGGTCCTGGAGTCAGGGATTGTATATCTGAACACCTGGTATATAAAAGCCAAGTGGTATATTTTCCATTAGTGGATAGATGGCATCTTAGTCCATTTTCTGTTGCTATAACAAAATACCTGAGACTGGGTAATGTATAAAGAAATAAGTTTATTTTGGTTCACAGTTCCGAAGGTTAAGAAGTTTAAGGGCAAGGCATCAGTAACAGCTTTGTTCTGCTTCAATCCACAGCAGAAAGCAGAAGGGCAAATGGGTGCATGCAGAAGAGACAAGGCACATGGTGTGGACTTGCTTTAGAACAACCAGCCACCACGAGAATAAACCCTGGAATAAGCCCTGGAGGAAGGTGTTATCTGTCTTAATGACTGGATTGTCGTTTATAGAACTCACCACCTCTCAATAGTGTGACTTGGGCAAATAAATCTCAATGTGAATTTGGGTAGAAAAAAACCTCATCCAAACATGGATATGAGTGAGAAAATATTATGTCAATTTCCAGATAATTTAGGTAAACATGAACTCCCTCGTTAAGGAAAAGACAGGGATTTGGAGTAGCATTTTCCTAGCTTACTAAATTCATTGGTATCTTCTAGAACTATCTAGACCTATGCAGTTCAAAGAACCCAAACATTCCCCATACTTAAGCCTACAGCCCTTGGTAGCCAAAAGTAAATTCCTGGTGGGTGTTTCATTATTTGTGTTGGTTCTGGGGCCCACCATTTCTATATCATGTTTCCCGTAGGAGTCAGGTCATGATGTTGAGAGGGGAAAACAGAAGGAAAAAGGGGGGGGGGGGGATAATTTATTTAGCAATCAATCCACAATCAGGAGAACTTCAAATATCTAACCTTGAGCACTCTTGCTGAAGCTCAAATGCATTTAGACTGACTCCACAGGAAAGCAGTTGATCCCTATATTCCATACAACCATCCATGAAAGAGCTAAAGGACAACCGGGTGCGGTGGTGCATGCCGGTAATCCCAGCATCTCGGGAGGCTGAGGCAGGAGGATCAGGAGTTCAAAGTCAGCCTCCACAATTTAGTGAGGCCCCAAGCAATTCAGGGATACTCTGTTTATAAATAAAATACCAAAAAGGGCTGGGGATGTGGCTCAGTAGTTAAGTGCTCCTGGGTTCTATCCTGATACAAAAGAAACAAAAAACAAAAAACAAACAAAAAAAAAAAAAACCAGCAAATGGACAGAGTTTAAAGGACCAAGTGCAAGATCAGAGAAGTTCTTGTTAAGTAAGTGGAATCTCAATCTATCCTTGATGAAATCACCCAATAATACCCAGACTAGATCAGTGTGTTTGCTATTTGGATAACAAATCATGGCAAGCTACAGCAGCCAGAGGGACCAATTAGGGAGGAAAGAAAATTAAGAGCTCTCAAATACATTCAGTCTGTCAACCTTGTCAGTGAAGCATTCCCTTTAATTACCATTGATTTTCATAATAGTGTATTAACCCAATATGTCAATTCAAATTTTGTCGCAGATTACCGTGCACACAGACTCATTCATTTTGCAATATTGGAGGGGAGGAGAAGCCAGGTGTACTGGGAATAAATGCATCCCTCACACATTCATGGCTGATTTGGAAACTGTTTTGCTCGATCAGAACTTTTTATTTTAACTGAATGGATCAGTCATCCTGACAATGTTTTGGCTCCAAGTCTTTGTTTTTGAAACTGTATTTTTACGTACTAAATCTTTGGAATGGTGGAGAAGGGGGGACAGAACAGATTTGACAATCAAGTCATACAGGTTTCATTGTGGATATTTTATAGTATTAATAGGAGTTGGGTGGAGTTGAGAAATTTAAGACCAAGTCCCATTCTATACCACTTGTTAACTTTCTCAAGCCTGTTTCTTCATCTATTTATGTGAGACTTCATGAATGATACCTGCCCAGCAGCTTGAGAGCTGAGGCAGGAGGATTACAAGATGGAGGCCAACCTCAGCCACTTAGTAAGGCCTTCATCAACTCAGTGAGACCCTGTTTCTAAATAAAAAAAAATAGAAAGGGCTGGGGATGTGGCTTAGAGGTTAAGTGCCCCAGGGTTTAATCCCTGGCATTAAAAAAAGAGAGAAAAGAAAAGAAAGATACTTGCTTCATCTTACCTTTTGTGGTTGCTATGGGACCCACAGGAGAGAATGGCTGGGCTTCTTTAGGGTTTAGAGAACACCAAACTTTAAGGAATCTGAGCATCCCTGTTTACCAAGAGGTATCATTTACGCACAAATGTTGAAGGGCAGAGCAGTTTCTTCCAGTAAGTGCCTGGCACTAGGATCTCCCAAGACTTACCAGTCCTGGCTAATAAAATAAAAAAATCAAACACCAATCACCATAGGTGGGAAATCAGATTGATGTGGTGGAGTTCTACCTGAATATTAATTATGAATTAGGAGATTGCATTACAGGGCTGTGGCAAGGCATGCTTTATCGGTTCATCAATAAGGAGCTCATGCTAATGGACTGAAGTAAAATACCCTCTGAGGAATCAGCTCTGGCTTTCCCGCCTGAGACCATAAACTCAAAATAATTTACATGACACAAAATCTATTTTCTTCCAGTCTGTAAAACTAATGAGAAATACCAGACTTGGGAGAAAAATGGGGATTTAAAAGGTCATGGATGCTTTTTTCTTCATTAGGGTCAAAGCTACTTATAATTTTCAGGCTTCGAATTCCCTAGAAGGACAAAAATATATAAAAAGACTCTGGTTTGCACAGTGACTTTGACATAAGTCTATGCATCTGGTCCCAGTGTTTGCCAGCCTGTGGGAGAAAGGTTCATGCCCAAATCCTACTGACTCTTACCTCATATATTAGTCTATTTGTCCTTACTGTAACGAAACACCTGAGACAGGTGAACTTTATTAAGAAGAGAGGTTTATTTAGTTTATAGTTTTGGAGTCTCAAGGGTATGGTGCCAGAATCAGTCGGCCTCTTAGGAGGACCTCATAGTGGGTGGCAGAATGTGGACAAGAGGAAGAGAGTTTTTTATAGTACCAGGGATTAAACCCAGGGGAGGTTTACCACTGAGTTACATCCCCAGCCCTTTATAATTTTTATTTACAGGCAGGGTTATGCTTAATGACTTAGGGCCTCCATAAATTGCTGAGGCTGGCTTTGAACTTGTGATCCTCCTGCCTCAGCCTTCTGAATCCCTGGGATTATAGGCATGTCCCACTGCAACGGCAAGAAACAAGAAGCCAGAGAGGTTGGGCAGGGCCAGTCCTTCTTGCAAGAGCCTTCTCATGAGAACTAACCTGGGTCCCACAAAAAACACCTCAATGCCTCCTGCAAGCAGTATCCCTAATTGACCTAAAGACCGGTAGGCTCCACCTCTTAAAGGGCCCACATCACCACCCACTGCTGCCAATGTGGAGACCAATCTGCCAGCACAAGAACGTTGAGGGACAAACCACATCCAAACCATAGCACCTCTTAAAACAGAATTGAACCTCGCAGTGTCATGGTATATTCCTGCATCCTGGCTCTCCAAAGCCACGCCCAGCAGCTACTCGAAGAGGTTCCCAGACTCTACTCCTCCCCAGGGCCTCTGTGAACTTGCCATAGCTCAGCCGCTGCTGTACTGATGTCACCTAGCATCCACCCTCCATGCTGCCCCGTATTTCACACTGTGGACCCAGGACACTTGGGTCCCCAAGGCTTGCCAGGGCTTTCAGGAATTTCAATGGTTCTGACCTACATCTTTCCTCTGAGACTCCAGACCAGGTGATTTGAGGAGACTGGGTGACATGTCTCTCCATTGTCCTCTCTCACCCTTCTGCCCTCAGCCTCTCCACAAACAGGTACATTAAATCTTTATTTTCCCTTCAAACAATAAAACAAAAGCAGCCCCAACATGGTGGCCCATGTCGGCAATCCCAGAAGTTCTGGAGGCTGAGGCAGGAGGATAGGAAGTTCAAAGCCAGCCTCAGCAAAGCGAGGCCCTAAGCAACTCAGTGAGAACCTGCCTCTAAGTAAAGTTCAAAAGAATGCAAAAAGGACTGGGGATGTGGCTCAGTGGTTAAGTGCCCTTGATGTCAATCTTTGGTACCAAAAAAAGAAAAAAGAAAAAGTCACTTTATATAACAGTTGGGAACTGAATACTATAGGAAGCACTCGCCTGTAATCAAAAAGAGGGTCAATACCAGGTGTGATGAGGTTGTAGAGAAACTGGACTCTTTCCAAAAAAAATTTTTTTAGTTTTCAATGGATCTTTATTTAATTTACTTATTTATACATGGTGCTGAGAATCAAACCCAGTGCCTCACACATGCCACGCAAGTGCTACCACTGAGCCCCAAACCCAGCACCCTTTTTAGAATTTTTATTTGTTCTTTTCAGGTATACATGCAAGAGAAGATTCTTCATACGTTGCTGCAAATATAAAATGATGCAACCATTTCAACACAGTCTGGCAGTTTCTTCAAATATTAAACAGAGTTGCCACATGACACAGCAATTCCACTCCTAGGTTCATACCCAGGAGAATTTAAAACAAAATCTGTACAGAAAACCTGGACACAAAGGTTCATAAATATTAACAGCAGATTTATTCATAAGTGCAATAAAGAATGAAAACAACCTAAATATTCATCCATTGATGAATGGATAAATAAAATGGGGTATATCCATACAGTGGACTCTAAAAATGAATGAGGCACTGATACATGCTACAACAGAGAGAAGTCTTAAACATATTATGGTATGCAAAAGAAGGCAGAAATAAAGACCACCATTAGCCAGAAGCAGTGGTGCACAACTATGCTCCCAGTAACTTGGGAGGCTGAGACAGGAGGAATGCAAGGGCCAGCCTGGGCAACTTAGTGAGTTTGTCTTAAAATTTTTTTTAAAAAAGTACTGGGGATGTAGCTCATGGGTAAATCACCCCTGGGTTCAATGCTCAATACCAACATAAATAAATAAAAGGTCAGTTTTATGGTATATAAATCATACCTTAATTTTTTAAACTATATTTTGAGATAGAGTCTCTCGGTTTCCCCAGGCTGATCTTAAACTTGCAATTCTTCCTCAGCTTCCCAAGAATTTGGGATTTCAAGAGTATGCCACCACACTTGGCTTCAACATTTTTTTTTTGTACTAGGCATTGAACCCAGGCGGCCTTTAACCGCTGACCCTCATCCCCAGTCCTTTTTAGTTTTAATTTTGAGACAGGGTCTCACTGAGTTGCTTAGGGCCTCACTAAGCTGCCCAGGCTGGCTTTGAACTCCTGATCCTCCTGCCTCAGCCTCCTGAGCTGCTGGGAGTACAGGATTGTGCTCCCACACCCTGCACCTGGCTTTAATTTTTCAAAAACTTTTTTTTTTTTTAAGTGAGAAATGGGGTAAAAGACTCTCCAACCTTCTGATTCCTCCTCGCAAAATCAGACTTGGCCTCAGTGGAAACATTCCACTGCACTTACCAGGACTGCAATAAAGCTGGAAGCTCGGAAGCCTGCCCTGCCCCCCAAAACTTCCCCACCTACTTGCTGATGCCTGAAATTCCACTGTGGAGCCGCGTTCGTCTCTAGATATTTCGACACTTTACTCTCACCCCCCACCTTCTGGGGCCATCTCTGGAGCAAGCCGGTCTCTCAGTGAAGGCAGGCCTGACAGAACCCTTTCTCCTCTCCGTGGGTGTCAGAGCATAATGGTTTGGTGGAACGACGGCAAAAAATGAACAACAAAAATCATTCTGCATTTGACCTGAAATCAGAAGTTTTACCTTCTCCTTTTCTCCCATTGGGCAGCAGACATCTACATGGCACTTACTTGGTTGGAAATTCAGTGGAACCAGTACATTCGATTTTCCCTCATGTCATCTCAAGCATAAGGAGACGCAAAGAAACATTCAGTACTCTTCTTTTTTTGGGGGGGAAAGGGTACCAGGGATTGAACTCAGGGGCACTTGAACACTGAGCCACATCCCCAGCCCTATTTTGTATTTTATTTAGAGGCAGGGTCTCCCTGAGTTGCTTAGGGCCTCGCTTTTGCTGAGGCTGGTTTTGAACTTGGGATCCTCCTGCCTCAGCCTCCCCAGCTGCTGCGATTGGAGGCATGCACCATCTCGCCTGACTCAGGACTCTTCTTTATAAACAAAACAAGTAGAAGTTGGCTGGCACTATTTTTAGTACATTGGGCTTGTATGACAGAGGAAGAGACCCTAAATGGCAATCCAAAATTAACCTTCCCACCCTGCACCCCATCATCCTCTGCCATCTTGCTAATTTGTCCACATCTATCACTCTGACACTATCTTGCTCAAATGCTTGCTTTCTGGAACGTAGAATTGTTTGCTTTTTAGAACAAAAGCCCCAAGAAGGTAGGAGCCTGTCTGCCTTTTTACTCCGGAACTTCTAGCATCCGGAACAGTGTCTGGCACATAGTAGGCACCCAGAGAATATTTCTGCACTCAATGAATGAATGGTCCCCCTGCATCTGGCACGGTGCCTATGTCGTGGACAGGCCTCTACCAATGATCACATCCCAGCCTCAGTTTCCCCACCTGTGAATACCTGTCCATGCCCTCCCACTGTGTCCCTGCTTCTAGGACCCTGCACAGTGGACTAGGAACTCAGAGACTGGTTAATACATAAGTGTCAGTGCCTAGCATGTGTGAGGTTCTGAGTTCCTTCCCCAGCACTGCAAAATAATAACAATAATAATAATAATTGTTATTATTATAAAGTCTAGTGCTTATAAGGAGAGACTGTGGTGGCGTATGTACAAAGCAGAAGGAATCTGTCTGCAGCCAAAGATCACAACAAAACCAACTGCAGAAAGAAAGGGCCAAGAAGGGGGGGAGGGGGCAAGAAGGAGAGAGAGAATCTGAGCAAGTGAACTTGCAGGTTCTTTCAGTTCATCCCCTATTCCCTGGAGACCTGCCTGCGCTTCCAGACTTGGTTATTGCTTTCAGTTCACATTAGCTTGGTTGGGTTTTAATTTCTCCTCCTCCTCCTCCTCCTCCTCCTCCGCTGCTGCTGCTTCTTCTTCTTCTTTTGTTTTTGTTTTTGTATTTTTTTTTATTTTTTTTGTGCCAGGAATTGAATCAAGGGGCACTTACCCACTGAGCCACATCCCAGCCCTTTTTTATATTTTATTTCAAGACAGGGTCTTGCTGAATTGCTTAGGGCCTCGCTAAGTTGCTGAGGCTGGCTTTGAACTCTTGATCTTCCTGCCACGGGGATTATTGCCACTACACCAGGCAGGTTTTGATTTCTTGCAAACAAATAATTCCTAATTACAAAATGCCAGCAACACAATAGACCTTCTTAAAACCTCTGTCATCTTGAACGTGCAATTTCCCTCATTTGTTATACTTACTCTAGAAATATTTACTGGGTGGGTCACTGGGCTAAAAGTTGTAGGCACATTGGCCTGCAACCATTTAAGCACTGTCCCCTCTGCCCTTGTGGATTTCTGGCAGAGGAGACAGCTGTCAATCAAATAACAACAAGAGGAGAAATATGAACTTCACCACGCATTTTACACTGCCTCCAATGCACCAGGAATGCTGGTGGGCTATACAAAGATACTCAAATCATACCTGACATTAAAGGGAACAGAGACTGCTCAGAATAGGGATCACTTTCTGGGTGTGGGGGCTCCTGCCTATAATTCCAGCAGCTCAGGAGGCTGAGGCAGGAGGATCAGAAGTTCAAAGCCAGCTTTAGCAACTTAGCAGGGCCCTAAGCAACTCATTGAAACCCTGCATCTAAATAAAATATAAAAAGGGCTGGGGATGTGGGTCAGTGGTTAAGCACCCTGGGTTTAATCCCCAGTACCAAAAAAAAAAAAAAAAAAAAAAAAAAAATAGGGAACACTCACATTTCTCTTTACCAAAGAGCTGACACATGTGTCTTATCAGATTTGACCCTCAGACAGATTCCTTGTGATGGGTCTTAGAATATGTCCATTTTATAGGCAAGTTGGTAAAGCTATGACTTCCCAGGGTAAACAAGGCTGGGCAGAGCTTAAAGGCTGTGTTCTGTCCCCAAAGCCTAGGGCTTTGCATTTCCTTCCTCCTACAAAATGTCGCTCCTTCCTGGAGACAGTAAATGTGGAAGAACCATAACACGCTGTGCAACCCTGCAGAAACTGGAGGCAGGAGGCACCCAGGCGGGACTCAACTGTGCTATTTTTAGGACCAACTCCTTCAAAACTATGCAAGCAGCAAAGGGAAGAGACGGTTTGGGGCTCTCTCTGCTGAAGCTGCTGGGACGTGGGTCTCAGTGGGTCTCTCTCTGCGGTGCTGCGTCTCTCGCTGGCTCCCTGGGAGAGAGCCGTATGGCTGCAACCATGAAGCCTACAGTCCCTTCCCCTGTCTCCCAGGCAGCCAGGCTCTGGGACCCTGGTTTCAATTTCAGACACTGCCCCCAGCAAAGAGATGGTTTGATCACAGAGTTTCTGAGAGGCTTAGACAAGGCTTGACCAAACTCCTCATGGTTCCCAGTGACGTTGTGGGACTCTGTTGAACTGTACTCTCCTGGGGAAATCTCATTTTCCTCCGTATTTATCTCACATTACTGACAGAAAGGATAGAAATAACCTCCTCGGAGCTATAAAAATGAATGTCAGAAAAACACTCTGAACTCCCTCAGTGCTTTGGAAGCATAACCTTGTCTTCAGATGATCTTTCCTTGGGAAGATGAGATCAGGGACTTGCTGGGGTTTTTCATTTGGCTTTACAAGTGCCAGCCCAGCAAGGAGCAAGGGGAGGAGCTGCCAGGGACTCTGCAGCCCGAAATATCTCTCCATCCAGTGCTGGTGCCTGAAATTCCACCAGAGACTCACATTCCTGGCTCAAAATGGCACCTTTCATGAGGCTATTTCTGGACTTCGCCTATGTTCACGCCTGAAAGCTCAAGCCAGGTCAGTGCATTCTGTACTGTGTTCTTCCAAGTGTGGTCTACGGAACATTAGCCTCTGAAGTACATTTGCCAAGGCAGGTGTGGTGGTGCACCACTGTAATCCAGCAACTCGGGAGGCTGAGGCAAGAGGATCGCAAGTTGGGGGCCAGCCTCAGTGATTTAGTGACACCTTGTCTCAAAATAAAAAATAAAAAGGGTTGGGGATGAAGCTCAGTGATAAGTGTCTCTGAGTTTGATTTCTGGTACCAAAAAAGAAAAAAGAAAGAAAGAAAATCTGTACATAATTCATAGCATACACTGGCCCAAAGAAGGACGTGATAAGTATATGTGGAATGAATGACCCAACCTGGCTTCCTTAACTTCAGTGGGACTCGTTTACCTTGTCTGTCAAACAGTATACTAATAGGACCTATTTCTTAGGGGGTGTTAGTGACATGACCATGTAAGCATACAGCACAATGACAGACAGACACATGGCACACTCCCGCCCACACACACACACATACATACGCACAAAAATCCAAAAGGGATCCCAGAAAAAAGACAGTATGAGCAGCAAACTTCTTTCCTTTTTTTTTTTTTTTTTTTTTTTTTTTTGCGCAGTGCTGGGGATTGAACCCAGGGCCTTGTGCTTGTGAGGCAAATACTCTACCAACTGAGCTACAACCCCAGCCCCTATGAGTAGCAAATTTCCACCACCGGCTGCTGCAATTTAAAACTAGAGAGTCTAGCCATGTGCCATGGTGCACGCCTGGAATCACAGCCGCTCAAGAGGCTGAGGCAGGAGGATCATAAGTTGGAAGCCAGCCTCAGCCACTGAGTGAGGCCCTAAGTTACTCAGTGAGATCCTGTCACTAATAAAATATAAAAAAGGACTGGGGATGTGGCTTGTGGATAAGTGCCCCTGGATTCAATCCCTGGTACAAAACAACAAACAAAACAAAATAGACCTAGAAGGTCTATCAAATATTGTCCAAATACTCTTGAATACTCCAGATGATTTTGTAAATCAGTGGAGAGATGGAGAAGTTCTCGTGTACTATGGTATCATAGTTTTTAATCCAGTCCCAAATTCATCCTGTTAATTGCTCCCTTCCAGGTGCCAGATGATGCATTTCTTAAAATTCATACATTTGTTACTCTAGCCACTAAATTACTATTTTTTTTCCCCTGTACTGGAGATTGAACACAGGGGCCCTTAACCACTGAATTACATGCTTAGCCTTTTTTATTTTATTTTTTTTATTTCATGACAGGGTCTTCCTTAGTTTCCCAGGCTGGTCTTGAATTTGCATTCCTCCTGCTTTTAGCCTGCCAAGTTGCTGAGATTAGGGGCATGTGCCACCATGCCAGGCGCAATAATTACCTTTGAATAGAGCCACCTTTGTCCTTCAGGTCCCCCCTGGTTTGCATGCATTGAGCAGAGATGACTCTGCTCATCCGTGCCTCTGTACTGATCTGTGAATTTGGAGCCCATGAACCTTGAAATCTTCCCATTTACTCACTGGGAAGACATGGTGTGTCGAGGTATCACCTGCCCTCGTTTTTCCCCTCCCCAGCCGTGCACTCCAGCATGTGACCCTGGACAGATTTCTTGCCCTGCCTACATCTCAGTTTCCTCCATAGAAAACCAGGGATCATAACAGTCACAGTGGAATGGTGAAGAGCTAGATGACCTCCAGTTTTCCAGGAACAATCTGTGTTTGTGCCTATTATTTTAGCATAGGTATTATTCCATTTAGAAATCTGACCCGGTCAAGATGACAAATTGCATAATTATTTTACCAAGAGCCTGCGTTTTGCAGGCAAGCAAAGCTTTGATCTGAATGACAATTTGGTCCCCCGGTGACTTCTGCAAGTTCCTTAACCTTAATTTGTTCACCTGAAGAATGACAATAATAACAGCAGTGTTTTCCTCAAAGGACCTCATAAGAGTAAGTGAACACAATGCAGGTGAGAGCACCCGGATGCTAGCGGCCACGCCCCGCTCATCTTCCATGTTGGAGGCTGTACCAGTCCGGCCTCTTTCAGTTCCAAGTGTGAGAATACACCTCAAAGTAACATGCAGCAAAGAAAACGTGTTGGCACATACAGCTGAGATGTCTGGGGGTTTTGCCAGCTTCGGATGCTGCAGGGGTTCTGGCCTTCAAATAACATTTTCTGGAATCTGCTCTTCCTCCATCTTTCTGTTCTCTTTTTCTCTCTGTTGGCTGGATTCACCAGCAGGCTCTCTCTGCCTGGGGGAAAAGGTGGCTGAGTCTTCAGACTTACACAGTCTCTAGAGTTTCTGATTTCACAAAGAAAGAGGTCCTTTATTTCCCAGAGTTCATGCCAGTCCTTGGAAAAGAAATCTGCCCATGTACTTTGATTCCCACAGACAGGAAGATACCGCACGCTGATTGGCCAGCCGGAGTCACGTGTTCACACTGAGGCCAAAGGAGGCACGTGCCCTTGATTCCAGCAGAGTGGAGGAGGGAAAGGTCCCCAGAAGGCGTGCAGGAAGACCAAGAAAACTAGCAGATGGCTGCTATGTCTGGCCTTAACAAATGCTTGCTGAACCTCTGATGCGCCTATGTTGAGGGCGCAGTCTCTGGCAGACACAGAATTTATTTCAATTCTATGAAGAGCCAAGAAGAAGAAATTGAAGGATAATAAAATTTATCAGAGATTGAACCCAGGGGCGCTTAACCACTAAGCCACATCCCCAGCCCTCCTTTTAAATATTTTATTTAGAGACAGGATCTCACTGAGTTGCTTAGGGCCTCGCTAAGTTGCTGAGGTTGGCTTTGAACTTGCAATCCTCCTGCCTCAGCCTCCGGAGCCTCTGGGATGACAGGTGTGCACCACCGCGCCCGGCTGAAAATTTTTTTATCCAAAATGCTGGACACATAAGAGATGTCGCTTGGTTGTATCTTTACAACACTGTCACCTGTGCCGCTTATTCTCCATTTGTCCAGCACATCCATAATCCTTTGCTCTCTATCCTACTTTGGTGTCTTGAAGCCACTCTCTTAGTAGTGCCCAATCTGAGTTCCCAGGATTGAGAATCACGAGTTGAAAGCCAGCCTCAGCAACTTAACAAGTCCCTGAGCAATTCAGTAAGACCTTGTCTCTAAATAAAATATAGAAAAGGCCTGGGGATGTGGCTCAGTGGTGAAGTGCCCCTGGGTTCAATCCCCAGTACCAAATAAATAAATAAATAAATAAATAAATAAATAAATAAATAAATAAATAAAAGGGGCGGGCAAGAAATTGATCACGTCCTTCCTGACCCTTTCTTACTCCTTCCTGATCGTACCACAGTCCCATAAGCCTCCAGCTTTCTCCAAACTGTAGAAATATGTCCCCATCCCTTTGCCTTCAGGTCTTAGAGTGGGCAGAGTTTCCCACACTGCTAGTCCCTGGTTCTGCATCCTCCCTGTTGGGTCCTGAGCCCTGCTCACCTCTCGACCACAAAGCAACTAATGTCCATTCAGCTCTCCCTGCTTCAACCTTTGACTGTGGTCTATACGCAAAATCCTGTCCCACATTTTGCACAGGAGATTCGCTTTTTTTCTTCTATATTATACAAATGATGTATATAACTATGGGAAAAAAGTTTGAAAATAGTAAAAAAAAAAAAAAAAGGAAGAAGAAAAAGAAAAACAATCTTACCCCTAAATGAGATGACTACTTACATTTTGATATTTATCATTCCATATTTTATTATTTGCATGTAAATGTGTATACATATGGATTTTTTTGTAACAACAGTGAAACGATTATTAGGTTTCTAAATGGAAAGTTCTCAAAATTAAAATACATGTAAAAATAGTCTACTTGTTAAAACAGGTAACAGGAAACTAATGTTTTCAAATTAAACAAGTTTCCAAAAAAATACTTTGGGTTTATCTTAGCAGAACAGTATTATTACAAGTATTATAACTACATTTTTTTCCCTAAACAATTACACAATAAATATTTTCCAAGCTCTCTTGTAAACAAGTGACTTAACTTTCAATTTCTATTAAGGCCAGGAAAAATAAATGTGGGGGAGTATTTTTGGATTTGATTGGTTTTCCGTGAACTTCTTGGACTCTTATAATGGAGAGGGGAAAAAGTCAGAAAATAGAAAGGAGATGGAACATTTTCTAATTTCTATTTTCACTCTTAGTTGTATACTTAGCTCTAAATGAGGATATAACATTTCCCTAGGTACTTCATTTTGAAAGAATTTAAAACAACAACAACAAAAATGACAAAGTACAGTAGTGCATGCCTGTAGTCCCAGCAACTTGGGAGGCTGAGGCAGGAGGATCACAAATTTGAGGTCAGCTTTGGCAACTTATTGAGGCCCTAAGCAACTTAGCAAGATCCAGTCTCAAAATAAAAAATAAAAAGAACTGGGATTTAGCTCAGTGGTAAAGTACTTCTGGATTTAAACTCCAGTCCAAAAACATTTTAAATTAAAATTCTAAAAAATATGAAAGAATAAAAAAAATTGCCAAGTGTTGCTAAGTATTTAAAAGAACACAAATGTTGTATATTGCAAAATGTACATAGAATGCTGGTTCAGCGATGCCCTTAATCCAGGCAAGGATATTGACCCTGTATCTACCAAAAATTGTCCTATACCTGCCCTCTCACATGGCTGAAACCAATCACAAATGTGCTTCTCACCAACAGGTAGTTCAACAGATGCAATGAATATGAAGGCCACTTCAGACACTGATAGGGTGTGCTGTGTCGCCATTTGATAGGCCCAGGTTATTCACAGTGATCTAAGAGAACAAAGAGTTTAGCCACCAAAAGGAAGCAATCCTTAGCGACCCTTCAGACTCCCATCCAATCAAGTATGTGATCTAGTGTCCTCACCTTCTCCTTCAGATGCTACTGACTCTTCCTCTCTCATAGCTTCTGTATTAGTCAGGGTCTCAACAGGAACAGAATCAACAGGAGGTGTGATTATAATAAGGGGATTTATTAGACTGGTTTAGACAACCAGAGGCTGGATAGTGCACAATGGCCGTCTGCAGGCTGGAGAGCTGGAGGAACCAGTGACTGCTCAGTCCAAGATGCTGACGTCTCAGAACAAGAGGAATCAACGGTGCTACCCCAGTGGGAGACCAAGTCTTCTGGAGAATCACTGGCAGAGTCCACTTCGGAAGAGTGAAGGGTGGAGAGTCTGATATCTTCAGGCAATGGCAGCAGCAATCAAGAACCCGTTCAAGAAGACTGGAACTTCCATCTGCTGCTTGCAAGTTCTTCCAATGTTTAGTCCATCCAAGCCACCATCCTATTGGACAGTGCTGCCCACGCTTAGGGAGGGGCTCCACTTTAGTTTGCTATCCTACATGCCAATCATTCCTAGACACTCCCTCCATGGACACACCCAGAAGCCTCTTAATCTTCAGCATCTCTTCATCCAATCAAATTGGGAATTCAAATTAACCATTACGTTTTCTTACACTGCCTAGGGAAGACATGGATAATGTGGGTCTCCCCCCTGCTCCTTGCTAATAGACAGTCTCTGGCCTCAATGAATCCCACTTTCTAAACCATTCATTTTACAGTGATTCCTAAGGGATTTTTCCTGGCCTGAACCATGTCTCTGACTCATTCACCACTCCCTCAGGGTTCTGGGGAAAAAAAAAAAAAAAAAGGGAGAAGGAGAAGGAGAAGGAAGGAGAAGGGGTCCTGACTTGGATGCAAAACCCTACTTTTTTGGATTGATCTTTCCCAGTTGCAAAGAGAACAGCTAGGGCAGCCAGATGTCTGACCTAGATGGTCCTTGAAGATGGTGTCTAGAGACGTGGTCTCTACATTTTACAGGTTCCCAGAATGTTATGATGATCAGAGATTTTAGAGGAACGCGAAAAACACACTCAGCCAATCAGCAGCATCCACTCCAGGTCCGCAGCGTAAGAGTGTGCACTCGGGTCGCCCCGTGCTCTCAGCCTCCATCCAGCCTCCTTTACTCCCAGGACTCTGCTTTGGGAAACCCGCATTCTCTACGCATCCCTGCAGACAGGCTTGGCACTGCTGTCCTTCTTATCACTTATTAGCTCAAATTGCACCACGTGGCACACAGCACCTCCCAGCATCCTCTGCTCAGCATTCTGACAGATACTGCGTGTGCTCAGCCAAAGCAAAATAAATTGTACACATTAAGCAAAGTCTAATGCTCAGGAAGGACACCAGCGTGTCCGTGTGATGCTCCTTGAGAACGTCGCCTCTCGAGTTTGATGTTACCGAGATGGATCTTTTCACTGGCTTCATTCCAAAGAACTGGCTTCGGGGTTTTTATTGATTAGAAATGTAAAGACATGGGTGCCTTTTTACCGGAGCACCTTGGTTGAAATCATATTTAGACACGGGCTAAAGACAACCGGGCTCCAGCCACGGTGACCTTGCTTGATTTCTTAGCTGCATCAGGAACATTCATGCTTGGAGGGTTGGCTCCCTCTCTTCCTTCTGCCTGGCTACTCTGCACCTGGATCTCTGTGTGTGTGTGTGATACCGGAGATTGAACCCAGGGGCGCTTAACCACTGAGCCACATCCCCAGCTATTTTTTATATTTTATTTAGAAGCAGGGTCTCACTGAGTTGCTTAGGGCCTCACTAAGTTGCTGAGGCTGGTCTTGAACTTTCGATCCTCCTGCCTCAACTTCCTGAGTCCACTGTACCCAGCCTATCTTGACATTCTTAATAATTTTTTTTTAACAACAGACCTGTCTTTTCATTTTGTACCACAAATTATGTTTCATTGCTGCATATTGTTTATTGTCTTTCACTTTTTTATTCAAGTATAAGCCCCAGGGAGTAGAGATTTTATCTATTTGGTTCAATATTGTCAACTTTTCATTTGCATGAAAACAAGAACACATTGGCTTCTTCCTTCTTTCCTTCCTTCCTTCCTTCCTTCCTTCTCTGTCCCTCTGTTCCCCACCTCCCCTGGACCCCCCCTGCCCCCCAACACACACACTCTCTCTTCTTTCTTTCCTTCCAGTACTGGGAATTGAACCCAAGGTGCTAATTCTTTTTACTTTTTATATTGAGATAGGGCCTTGCTAAGTTGCTTAACTGTCCTTGAACTTGGAATCCTCCTGCCTCAGTCTCCTCAGTAGCTGGGATTACAGGTGTGTCCCACTGTACCTGCAGTTCCTTCAAGAAAACATTTTAAATATTTGTTGCTATCAAGATGACACGAGACATTGTGATTATCATAACTACTCTTTTCCACTTTTTTGTCTTATTTTTCTAAATTTTTTTTAAAAAATTAAAGACAATTATAGATGTACACTCAATTATGAAAAATCATATAGAGACATTCTGTGTATCCTTCATCCCATCTCCCTCAATAGTGACATCTTGCAAAACTGTAATATAGCTGGGTGAGGTGGTGCACGCCTGTAATCCCAGTGGCTCAGGAGGCTGAGGCAGGAGGATCACAAGTTTGAAACCAGCCTCAGCAACTTAGTGAGACTGTAAGCAATTTAGTGAGAACTTGTCTCAAAATAAAAAAAGAAGAAGGGTTGGGGATGTGGCTCAGTGGCAGAGCACCCCTGGGGTTATTCCCAAGTACCACAGAAACACAACAACAACAAAACTGTAGTATAATATCACAGCCAGGACATTGACATGGACACACCTCCTCTATCTCATTTGGGCTTCACCGCACTTACCGGTCCGTGTGAGTGAGAATTACTGACATGTAATACATGTAACAATAGCTCCTTTCAGTCGGGTACGAAATTCCAGAGATGCTGGTACTACCACACTCACCGTAAGGAAATGGCCCAAAAGGGGAGAACTATTTCCAAAGTCGTGGTAGGGGATTTAGCAGTCTGAAACTGTTCGTTCAACCTTGTCTTTGACATTTGCTTGACCCTTCTAGAGCTGAGATTCTTCAAAGGGCTACCCTGCATTTTGCGTAATGCAATAGACTGAGAGAGGTGGTATCATTTAGACTCCCTCCTGGGATCTGAGAAACTGGGAAACTTACAAGTTGGCAAACGTTCACTGGTAGCCTCAAGGGGGCAGCTGCCACTCAGAATTTTATTTTATTTATTTATTTATTTATTTTTTGGTAGCAGGGATTGAACCCAGGGGTGCTTAACCACTGAGCCACATCCCCAGCCCTCTTTTGTATTTTATTTAGAGGCAGGGTCTCACTGAGCTGCTTAGGGCCTCACTTTTGCTGAGGCTGGCTTTGAACTCACGATCCTCCTGCCTCAGCTTCCCAAACCACAGGGATTACAGGTGTGGGCCACTGTGCCCAGCTGAGATGTTTTTTGTTACTGAAGAGCACTTGTTAGTTCAGTCTGCTAATGAATCTAACTTGGAACTGGAACCTCAGAAGACTGAACACCCTCAAGGACTTTTCGTGTGTACCATCTGGACCATTTCATGTGGCATTCCATCCCATTGGAAGTTTCATCGAGTGCTCCTTTCCAAAGGGCGTCAGTACATGGATCAGATGTCTTCTTTTGCCCACTTGGCCTTGATCCCACCTTCCGCTAACAGTGTATAGGGTTTGCCCTTGGAGATGCACTCATGCTGTCTCCTAGTCTGGGTGTTCTGATGTACTCTCCAAAAACCCCCACCCACAACCCCACATTCATGGCTCCAAGGACCGGCAATGACTCCGTCAACACATTCCATTCTTCCACATTTAATCATTGGTTCAGAAAACCCGCATATCCAAAATTGGTCAAAAGAGATATAATCCCAATTTTTGCTACACTGATCAGGACAGAGAAACTTTCTATTGAACTTGGAGGTATTAACCAAAAAGCTTGGAATGTCTGAACCCAACAGTGAAAGCATGCTGTAAACAAAGCCAACACAGAAGAGAGGAGAGTTAACAGTTCTAGCTGAGCACCTAGAACCAGCTATACCTGAAGCTCCACACTTCTCAGGGACATCAGTCAATAATTAATCAATTCATCACCTACATGTGTAAACGAATTTGAGTTGATTTTTTTTCTTACAACACCATGAGAAGGATCAAAGGCAAATAACATCTAATAGGCTAAGCTCAAAGCCATAAATCCTAAAGCTAATTTAGTATTTGTCCTCTCCTCATTCAACAATTCCCTTATTAGCTCATCTGTCTGCATTACTGCCTGTAATAATTTGCCCAACCTGCAGCTTTGATGCTTAGCATAAAATAAGTACCTCAAGTAGAGTAAATGGCACTGTGAGTACATTAATGCTTCTGACCCTGTAATGTCATCTTTTAAATAGGTTATGAGTGTAACGCTGCTGCCGACCATCTGTGCTGCGTCCTTAAGTTCTGTAATGAAATGGCCTGGGTCCTCATTGTTTATTTATGCCAGGCAGGCAGCCTCCCTCTAAATCCTAATTCAATCTTCAGTCACTGTTTTGCAGGCTAGGAGCTCTAATGACTGCAAAAGAAACGTTTGCTGCTTCAGATGGTGCTATTAAAAGAAAATTGTTCCCAAAGAAATTCTTATCTCCTCATGGGGGGTGGGGAGCTGAATCACTATAAATTATGGAAAAGGAAATTACAAATGTGTCTTGCTTTCTCTTTATTGGAGGCATTGTTTTATCACAACTGTCAAATTGAACACGCACCTATTTTGAAAAGCTTTTTACAGCTTTGAATTAAGCACAAATGGAGAACTAAGAGGCTGTGTAATTAGAGTTGCTAACAGAGTTCTGCTTTGCACACTAAAAGCAGGGTTTACTTTTTTTGTTTTGTTTTGTTTTGGTACCAGAGATTGAACTCAGGGGCACTTAACCACTGAACCACAACCCAGCCCTTTTAAATATTTTATTTAGAGATGGGGTCTCATTGAGTTGCTCAGGGGCCTCACCAAGTTGCTGAGGCTGGTTTTGGTCCTCCTGCCTCAGCCTCCAGAGCTACTGGGATGACAGGCAGGCACCAGGCACACAGTCAAGGTTACTTTTTGATTCACAACTGCACCAGCAGGGGTGAGGGTTGAGGGATGCAGAGGATGAAGAGAAGAAAGTAACAGCAAAATACATTTGAGAGAACCACCCAAGGAGATCTTGGGGAATCTGGCAGGAGACTAGTAAGAACTGTGAAAAGAAAAACAGACCTTCAGCACTTCATTCCTCGGGGGCAGGGGTGGGGGTGGGGCGACGGGGACTTGAATTTGTTTCAACCAAATGAGCACAATCAATCTGCCCACGCGATGCACACTTATATCTTATAAAAGTTGCAGAAATGGCGGATGTTCCTCTATTCTGTCCACTGCGGGCAAGTCACTGCTCACGTCAATCACACGGTGGATGTGGTGGACATTTGGGGCGAAGCCAGCAGAGGGAGCACAAGATCAATGGGCGGGGTCCGAGCTGAACCAGGGCTCTCTTATCTGGGATCTCCCATTCTGGTTTGTGGACTGACTCTGAACCTCTCTTTTTCTCCTGTGTCTCCTCCCCTGCCTGTGACAAGGACTCAGACTCTTCACTCTTCCCTGCAAATGACCAGTGGGTGGCTAACAGCAGGCCTGAAGACTGGGCCTCTCTACCTCTGTTCTGCAGGTCTCCCTTGCTCTGAGTCACCTCAGCTTCCAGAAACGACAGGCCTGATGCGTCAAAATCTCATGATGAGTCAAAGTTCCTCCCCGGGACACGGCAACCTTCTCAGGAAGACAAAGCTCTGCCTGACCAGCCCTAAGAGAATGAGGGACAGACCACGTCTGACCATTATCAACCGCTCTGGCAACTGTGCAGACCTCCTGAGGCCAGCACCAGGTACCCCCACCCAGAGACCCTTACCAAAATTAAGCTTTTCCAGAAACCTCCACTGCATTTATAACAACATATAAGCTTCTCCTCTTGCCAGAAAGATTTTTACAAAGGATGTGAGCAGGACTTCTGCAGAGAGCACTGTCATTTGGAGTTTCCTCTCTGTAAAAGCTGGCTACATCAAGCGTGTGGCTGTGCTGAAGATACTGGCTCTGTTTTCCAGGGTAAAAACCTCTGTTTAGCCTAAGAATAAGGGACAGAGAGAAACTCCCAGCCACTATCATGTAACCACACCACTGAGTATCACTGAGTATAAATCTCAAAGTATTTCCAGACTTGGGCTCCATAGATTTTTAGGGAAGAGCCTCTCTGTACCCCTGCAACTTCAATAAACCTGCTTCCTGAAAATTCCTCAGGTGTCCAGTCTCATCCGCCCTACTTCAGCCCTTACCCTGGTTCCTCTTTCTATCAACCTCGAAGTCATTGTCAAGTCGTCATTGTCGACAATGACAGGGCTGAGGACGTGGGTCATCTTGTCTTCTCAGTGTGGCTACATGGATGAAAGTTCCTTTCCTGCTTTGAACCAGCACTTTTTCGGTTTGGTTTTTGGGGACAAGTGGCCAGACCTGATTTGTTGGATTCCCCAAAGTCAGGCCTCTGTCCCAGGACTCTGGTAACATGCTGACCTGCCTTCAACTTCCTCTCTTTCTCTAAAACATCCCTGCCTCCCGAATGTCTCCCCACTGCCCAAGCTGCACATCTATCTTTTTACCCAAACTGTCTGGCACTCCTTTGGAAACATTTTACCAAAGAGTTGAAAGGGTGACATTCTGTTGGCAGATCCCACGAAGGGTGGAAAAGGAAGACTGCACGGTAGGTTAAACGTTAACAATCGTGCTGAATAAAGAACAGTGATTGTCAAATGAAGAGGCTTATGACTGGCCAGGAGGGGTTTAACATACCTGTAATCCTAGTGGCTCGGGAGGCTGAGGCCGGAGGATCACAAGTTCAAAACCAGCCTCAGCAACTTAGTGAGGCCCTAAGTAACTCAGTGAGACCCTGTCTCTAAAAAAAATAGATAAAATAATTTAAACTATATAATATATAATATTACATATATAATAAATATATTTAAAATATAAATATATTAAAATATAAATGAAATATAAAATAAAATATAGGTTGAGTGCCCCTGAGTTCGAACCCTGGTACCAAATAATAAAATAAAGTTAATAATAATAATAACAAAGGAGGCTTATGATCAATCGTTTAGTGAAAACAACAGGTTGTAGAACCGTGTAAGCTGGAGTTTATAAAGATTTTTTGAAATGTTTTCATTTATTTTTGCAGCACTGAGGATTGACTCTGGTGCCTCACACAAGCTAGGCAACTGCTCTATCACTGAACTACATCCCCAGCCCAAGATTAAATAGCGAAAAAGAACATGCTAGAAATTTGTCACATTCAGGGTGGTTGCTCAGCATGTGCTTAGCCTATGTGAGGCCCTGGAGTTGATCCCCAACACCCACAAGAAAACAGGATTTGAGGCTGCGGGTGTAGCTCCGCAGTAGGGTTTACAGCAAGCTCCATCCCCAGGACCTTCCTCTGCAGAGGAGTGGCTGTGTGGAGTGTGCTCTACACTGGGGGGCAGAGCGGGGTTGAGTGGGGGTTTTCTCTTCATCATATATTTATATACTTCAAATGCTCACATCGTTCACACTCACTTTATTCTACCAATCTGCACTTATCTTGAGCAAATACAGCTTTTGATCATCATAGGAAGAAGTAAAAGAATGTAGATGCTTGTGTGTATTTTATGTGTTCAGATGTAAGCTCTTTTTTTGTTGTTGTTTTGTCTATTTAATTTGACATTTGTCTTCTGGCAGAAGATGCATTATTGAGGTGAGGAACAGAGATGAGGTCTCCTTCCTTTTGCAACCACATGAAGAAATTTTATTTTATTTTATTTTAAGGGTGAGTGGATATGTGGGTCCAGAGAGGATTTCCTGAAAAATTACTTCTTTTAAAAAAAATTGTTCTTTTTAGTTATACATGACAGTAGAGTGTGTTTTGACATATCATACATATATGGAGTGTAACTTCCCATTCTTGTGGTTGAACGTGATGTGGAGTTACACTAGTCATATATTTGAACATAGGAAAGTGACGTCCCCTTCATTCCACTGTCTTTCCTATTCCCATCCCCCTCCCTTCCCTTCATTCCCCTTTGTCTAATCCAGTGAACTTCTATTCTCTATCCCCTCCGCCCCACTTACTGTGTGTTAGCATCACATATCAGAGAACATTTGGTCTTTGTTTTTTCGTAGGGGATTGGCTTATTTCACTCAGCATGATAGTCTCCATTTCCATCCACACACCAGCAAATGTCATAATTTTATTCTCCTTTATGGTTGAGTAATATTCTATTGTGTATATAGACCATATTTTCTTTATCCATTCATCAGATGTACTACTCTTGGTTTAACAATGTCACAGAAAATGTTCATGTGGCTATACTAACTAGCATGACACACAAAAAAGAAAACGAGCTCTTGGTTAGTCCTAGGTGCTAGGGACTAAATTAGGAACTGAGGGAAAAAATTTAAGTTAGACATATTCTGGGGCTGGGGATATAGCTCAGTTGGTAGAGTGCTTGCCTCGCATGCACAAGGCCCTGGGTTCAGTTCCCAGCACTGCAAAAATAAATAAATGAATAAAAAGTTAGACATATTCTGTCACTTCAGTTCAGACTTGTGCTCTACCACTGAGCCATACCCACAGTCCCACACATATCAATCAATCATCTTATTTGCTCCCAACAACCACTCTATGAGTACCTTAGTCTGTTCTTGATACTGTAACAAAAGACCACTCACTGGGACGTTTGGAAACATTTCTGTCTCACAGTGAGCTGAGAAGTTCAAGATATGGTGCCAGTAGATTCAGTATGTGGCAACAGCCTGTTCCACAGATGGGCTCCTCACCTGGCACATGAGAGAAGGAGGGACAAATGCTGTGTCTTCATGTTGCTGAAGAGAGGGAAGGGCAAGGCATGAAAGTTTCCTTGCACCTCTCTCCTGAGGTCACTAATCCCTTCTATGAGGGCTTTGCCCTGTGACTCCTAATCACCCGAGTCCCAGCTTTTAATGCTACCACATTGGCAACTAAGTTTCAACTTGCAAAGTGATCGGGGGGGGGGGGGGGGGGGGGGGCCTCTTAACTATTGCATGATCAACCAGAGTATAGGTATGGATTTTCACCTCCAAAACTTCTCTTCCTTCCTAAATTTGAGTCATCTAAAGAGTCATGAATTTTGCCTTTGCCGAGCCCATATCAATGATCTGAGCTGTTGAATCATGCTTTTCTTTATCTCCACTGAATCTTATTTATTTTTGGTACCAGGGATTGAACCCAGGGGTTCTCAATCACTGAGCCACCTCCCCAGCCCTATTTCGTATTTTATTTAGAGACAGGGTCTTGCTGAGTTGCTTTTAGGGTCTTGCTAATTTGCTGAGGCTGACTTTGAACTCAAGATCCTCCTGCCTCAGCCTCCCAAGCTGCTGGGATTACAGGAGTGTGCCACCGTGCCCGGCAAGACAACAGTTTTGTATGCAATTTCATGCACACCATAAAAGACACCACTGAAACTGAGCAACACAGGAACTGCAAAGCCAAGTGAAGTGTCCCTCCTAGGTAGGAGAAGATAAACGCCAAATGTCACGACCATGGCTTGCAAGGTTATGGCAGTCTCCTACCTCTCTTTTTAATAACCTGTAATTATTCTGGAAACAAACTTCAACTAGGCCACATCTTAAACACTAAAAAATGGTTTCTCAATGAGAAGGCAGTGCAAAGAGATAGAACCAAATAAACTCAGATTCAAATCTGGTGAAGCGATTCATGACACGAATTCCCTGAGTTTCTTCAGATGTCCCTGTTTCCATCTACAGGCCTGAGAGCCAGATGAGTAACTGTCTAGGATGCAGTGGTCCCAGGTACCTCTTAGGTCCAAGGACAATATTTCCAAAGAGGTGACATCATGACTCTTCTATAGATATAAAATGAACACTGAAAACATTTTATTTAACTCATTACTAATGGGAGATCCCGTGAAATGTCACAATTTATTCAAAGGAGAAGAGACACACAGAAATGCTGATGTGAATGGACACAAACCCATCTTCCTCCACAGTAGGGGAGGGAAGTCAGCTGTCCACAAGACAGAACTGCCTGCATGTCTGGAGACAAGAATTATTGCATTACTATTATTTTTATCATTATTTTCTGAACTGCTCTGATCAATTCAGAAATCTATAATACAACAGTTTTCAAGATAACTCTTATCAGACTTGCAGACAGAGGAGTCAAAAGCAAAGATGTGTATCGCTGTAGGATTATGTAATCCCCAGAGACTGATGTGTTTCACTGAAAAAATGTCCAGTCATCTCTCTGCTCTATTCCAAAGTTTTAAATTTTGCCTTATATTTATATAATGTCCAAATCTACAGATGTTACTACCATTTCCTTCCTTCCTTCCTTCCTTCCTTCCTTCCTTCCTTCCTTCCTTCCTTCCTTCCCCTCTCTCTCTCTCTCTCTCTCTCTCTCTCTCTCTCTCTCTTTCTTGGTACCAGGGATTGAACCCAGGGGTGCTTAACCACTGAGCCACATCTCCAGCCCTTTTTATTTTTTATTTAGAGACAGGGTCTCACTAAGCTGCTTAGAGCCTCATAAGTTGCTGAGGCTGACTTTGAACTTGTGATTCTCCTGCCTCTAGGATTACAGGTGCATACTACGGTGCCCAGCTGTTACCGCCATTTTCTAAAATAGCACCATTATACTACAAAATAGATCAAGTGGAAAATAGTTGTTCATGATTAATAATTACCCATATTTAAAAATCAACAGCGCTAATGATTCTGTACCAATTAACAAATGGGAATGATGAAACAGAGGAACTTTAAGGCCTCTGTCAATTCTAAAACTGTAAACTCTACTCTTCAGCAAATTACACTGATGATGTATATTTTGTTTATGAGAATTGAAGCCAGAGGTGCTTTACCACGGAGTTATAGCCTCACTCCTTTTTGAAAAAAGTTACTTGTAGCAGTTTATTATTTTAATTTTTAAATGATATATGAAAACATAAGTTGCACATTTGATGTTTCAATGCATGTATACCTTGGACAATGATTAAATCAAGTTAAACACCTATCATTTCTTTATGGTGAAACCACTCAAAATCCTTTCTTCTAGCTTTTTGAAATGTATAGCAATACTTGTTATCTGGAGTCAGCTTATTATGCAATATCAAACCAGAACTTCTTACCCCTGTCTATGGTCCCAGCTGGTTAATGTATAATCCATCGCCTGTTGGCCTCCATTGTCCCCACTGAGGCATCAGCGGTTAACCATCTAGAGACTTCCAGACACATGATGAATTCTTTCTTGCAGCATTTGAGGTTTTCTCTTAATTCTTGGCTTCCAGCAGCTTAACAAGAATGTTTGCTGGCATGGTTTTCTTTCAGTTCTGTATGGAGAAAGTTGAGCTTCTTGAACATTCTGATTAGTGATTGTCAAATACTGGACATTTTCAGTCATGATTTCTCTCTTTTCCCTACTCTTACTCTTGTTCCATACTTTGGGGACACCCATGACACATATGTTGATACATTTTATGGTGTCCCACACCTCTCCAAGGTCCTGTTTAATTTCCTTTATTCAATCCATGCTACATCAAATCTCTTACCCAAAAGACTGCATCAGTGACCACTGACTCTCCAGAAACCACTCTCCATATGCCTTACTCAGGTCACAGGGCCATAGTTCATCTCCACTGATTCTGAGGTGGTCACAGATAGTATCCAGAAAAAAGACCAAACCATTCCTATAATATTGTCATTTCTTAGCTTAAGTGTCCTCTTTACACTCAAATGTTTTCTCTGATTTGCAGAAGCTAATTCACAATAAGGGGGTGAGGCTAGGGAATAATAGAGGTATTTTGGATTAGGTAGAGGGGGATGAAGGGAAGGGAGGGGGATTGGGCCTTTTTTCAGTACTTGATTTCTTAGCAAGTATAACTTGAACTTCAACCTTCTGGTTCTGAAAATTCAGAGAAATTTCAACTCATGTTCTTCATATGCCAACATGTCATCTTTGAGCGCACTGGGAGATTCCTCCAGGATGAGTTTCTGTAGTCAGAAGTCTGGGCACATCATGGTTCTCTGCTCGGAGTTTCATGAGGCCCAAGTTGAAGTATCAGCAGGGCTGCTCTCCTTTCTAGAACCTCTGCAGATGACTCCACTTCCAAAACTAAATCTGAAAGTCAGAATTCAGATCCACATAGGAGCAAGGTCACTGGATTATAGACTAGTTTCTATTTTATTAACACTAAGTCTCCAGCCTGGCATGATGACACTCACCTGTAATCCTGGTGGCTTGGGAGGTTGAGCCAGGAGGATTGCAAGTTCAAAGCCAGCCTCAGCAACTTAGCAAGGCCCTAAGCAATTTATTAAGACCCTATCTCAAAATGAAATATGTTTTTTTTTTTTAAAGCTGGGTACGTAGTTCAGTGGTTAAGCATCCTTGGGTTCAATCCCTGACACCAAAAGAAAGGAAAAAACAAAAATTCTCAAAAAGATGACAAGCAAATTTGACTTACATAAAGCCAGGCTTTTCCTGGAATAGAGCTACTTTATATTAGGTAGAGGGGAGTGAAGGGAGGAGAGGGGGGAAGGGGGAAGGAATGATAGTAGAGTGAAACAGACATTATTACCTCATGTACAAGTGTGACTGCATGACCAGTGTGATCCTGCAGTATGTATAATCAGAAAAATATGAGATTATACTCCATTTATGTACAATCTCTCAAAATGTATAAATGCATTCTACTGTCATGTGCAACTAATTAGAACAAAAAGAAAGAAAGAAACAAACAAACAAACACTGACCAGGTGTGACAAATACCCAAAACAAAAAGGAACAAAATTTCTAATCAGTGTCCTGTTCAGTGTAATGACATAATAGTAAAAAAAAAAAATCCAAGACTTTATTCATCGTTACATACATAATGATTTTTAGTGATTTGAACTCATTCTTTGTAAGTCTTTCAACATAGTTTCAATAAGTGTCATTTTTTAAATAGTAAACAGAAAAGTACTTAAGCAATTTTAAGTAAGAAGGTAGCTTGAGGATATCTTTCCCATTAGTTAACTAACTACTCCAGAATAATTAACATTGGTGATATTTCAATGAGAATAATTAATAATGGTGAACAATTATTTTCTATTTAAACTATTTTGTGTTTGCTTTCTGGATGTCTTGGTGACTCAGTTTCACATTTCCAGTGACGTTCTATAACTCCACGTGGTCTGCATCTTCTTTTTGGTGGTGGTGGGGGGGGGGCAGTTCTCTCTGATAAACCAACAACTGGATGATTTTCTTAGCCATTTAAACCATCCCAGCCCTTGAATAAATTTAGTGAACACAGCAAAGGAATTCAAATGACATTTCCTTCTATTCACAAAAACTTCGACTTTTATGTTCAGTGATTAATGGCACTGTTTAACCAGGGGTAGCATGACAAAATAGGGGCAGTTGTTATTTACTACGGCGAAGTAATATAGTGTCAAAGGTTATCACAACAGGATATCTGTGTTTCACCAGGAAGAGATAAAGAGACCAGCCAAGCTAGGAATCCCTGTTTTGTTTTCCAATTAGGAGGAAGTCCACTAAAATAGACCTTGAAAGCTGCAATTTCAGCACAAATGGTAATATTTTTAATGTTCTAGCCCTTCTTTCCTTCCAATGATGTGAACATTGAAATACAACTTTTTTTTCATTCCAGGGATTAAACCCAGGGGCACTTAACCACTGAGTCACATCCCCAGCCCCTTTTTATATTTTATTTAGAGACAGGGTCTCGCCGAGTTGCTTAGGGCCTTGCTAAGTTGCTGAGGCTGGTTTTGAACTTGCGATCCTCCTGCCTCAGCCTGAGGGGTTGCTGGGATCACAGGCATGGGCCACGGTGCTGGGCTAGAATGTAATGATTCTCGCCAGCACCTGCAGTGTGTGGTCTTGTCCCTGCATTTTCTCATGCTCTGCAGCTCCTATGCGTAGAACAAGCTCAGCCAGACTCTGGTTGCAGAACTCAAGCGATGGCCAGCGGTGTTGACAGGTGGCTGGTGAGCTCGGCTCCACTTTGAGACCCTTCTCTGTGCCTCTCCTCTCACGACCACGCTTTCCCCCAGATTCTCCCAAGGTCCCACCGCGATTCTTACAACGATCAATTCCATCCTTCATCTTTGTACTTACTAGAAAGGGCACAGCTTTTGGAAAATCACATAGCCTTCTCTCCGGGCTCTGATATGAAGACACCAAAGCTCTCAGAGATTCCGGTTATGTACATATTAAATCAACAGGATCTGAGTCCACAACTACTCTGTACCTACGAGGACGTGCTTTCTTCCTCATGCCTTACCTCCTGATTGAAAATAATTTTGTATCTAAATATTTTTTTGGTAGTGCTGGGATGAGAACCCAGAGCCTCGGGCATACTAAGCAAGTACTCTACCAGAGCCCTGTACTCGTTTTAAAATTGACTTTAGGTGCCTTGCGTGCAGTGGCAGTGGCCAAGTCTGTAATCCCAGCTGCTAGGAAGCCTGCAGGAGGATCGCAAGTTCAAAGCCAGCCTCAGCAACTTAGCGAGTCCCTGAGCAACTCAGTGAGACCCTGGCTCTAAATAAAATACAAAAAGAAAAAAGAAAGTGGGTGGGGTTGGGGATAAAATTGACTTTATGTGTCCATTAGAGAAAAATATTATCCATGTAAAAGTAATGCATGTTAAAATAAACCATGAAGGAAAATTCAAAATAAGAAAATAAAAATTACATCCCCATATGCAGTGCATTGTACTGATACATCCACAAGAATGGGCTCCTATTTAGACTAAGGTATTCCATGCTGGTGTAATTGCATCAAAATGGAGTCTACTGTCATGTAGAACTAAAGAGAACCAAAATAATAATAATAATAATAATAATAATAATAATAATAATAATAATAATAAAATGCACTGATCCTGCCCCGCCCCCACAGCACTCTACCTCTCCACTCACATACATCATGTTCAGGT
This sequence comes from Sciurus vulgaris, assembly GCF_902686455.1. Lineage (NCBI taxonomy): Eukaryota > Metazoa > Chordata > Mammalia > Rodentia > Sciuridae > Sciurus > Sciurus vulgaris. The sequence continues at coordinate 61,434,811 of NC_136477.1, read as the reverse complement.
TTTTCAAATATATCTTGCAAAGTTGGAATCCTCCAGTGATTGCCCTACACAGCCTCCTTATTTTTGCTCAACATGGTAACACCATTTTCTCTTTAAATATTTTAAGACTATGGTTGCTAATAGCTGCAGATAAATTCCTTCACTTTAATATATTAGAATATTTAAACCACTCATGTAACATTGTAAAAACAAGTCTGCCTATCAAAATCCTCTTACTTCAATCTTTATTCCATGAATAGATTTAGTGCAGGAAGAAGTCATGGAATTCAAAAATTAAGAATATGGAGGTTTATTATCACCAGTTGTCAGTACAATGAGATAAAGAGCAGGGATTCTTTTTCGTTTGTTTGTTTGCTAGTTCTCTTCAGTTCTACATGACAGTAGAGTGCATTCTGACACATCCTACATACATGGAGTGTGACTTCCCATTCTTGTGGCTGGACATGGTGTGGAGTTTCACTGGTCGTGTGTTCATATGTGAACATGGGAAAGTGACGTCCATTCATTCCACTGTCTTTCCTGTTCCCATCCCCCCTTCCCTTCAGTCCCCTTTGTCTAATCTAGTGAACTTCTATTCTTTCCTCCCCACCTTTTGTGTGTTAACATCTGCATATCAAAGAGGACATTCAGCCTTTGGTTTTTCTGGGATTGGCTTTTTTCACTTACCATGAAAGTCTCCAGTTTCATCCATTTGCCAGCAAATGCCTTCTTTAAGGCTAAGAAATATCCCACTGTGCATATAAACCACATTTTCTTTATCCATTCATCTGTTGAAGGGCACCTCACTTAGCTATTGTGAATTGAGCTGCTATGAACATTGATGTGGCTGCATCACTGTAGTATGCTGATTTTAAGTCCTTTGAGTATAAACCAAGGAGTGGGATAGCTGGGTTGAATGGTGGTTCCATTTCAAGTTTTCAGAGGAATCTCCATACTGCTATCCAGAGTGGTTACACCAATGTGCAATCCCATCAGCAATGTATGAATGAAACTTTTCCCCACATCCTCTCCAACGTTTATTGTTACTTATATTCTTGAGAATTGCCATTCTGACTGAGAAGGAATCTCAGTGCAGTTTTAATTTGCATTTCTCTAATTGCTAGAGATGTTGAACATTTTTTCACATATTTGTTGGCCATTCCCATTTCTTCCCATTTCTGTGAAGTGTCTGTTCAGTTCCTTTGTCCATTTACTGATTGGGTTATTTGTTTTTCTGCTAAGTTTTTTGAGTTCTTTATATATTCTGGAGATGGATGCTCTATCTGAGGTGCTGGTGGCAAAGATTTTCTCACATTCTGTAGGCTCTCTCTTCATGTTATTGATTATTTCCTTTGCTGTGAAGAAGCTTTTTAGTTTGATACCATTCCATTTATTGATTCTTGATTTTACATCTTGCTTTAGGAGTCTTGTTGAGGAATTCAGTTCCTAAGCTTACCTGATGAAGAGTTGGACCTGAATTTTCTTCTAGTAGGTACAGGTTCTCTGGTATGAGCAGGGATTCTTTACACAGAGAAAATCATTACCAAAGGGGGAAGAAAAGAGTCATACTTCCTAAAGATATTGCCATGTCTGAATTCATTATAATACAGATTTCCTAGTTTGCCATGGTCCAAATCTTTAATCCCCAGCTATGGCGAGACTGAGGCAGGAGGCTCCCCCATCAAGGTCACCTTAGTGAGCTCCTTTCTCAAAATAAAATCTTAAAAAGAGCTGGAGACATAGCTCAATTGTGGAACACGTGCCTAGCATATGCAAGACCCTGAGTTTGAAGTCCAGTACCACACACACAAAAACATCAAAAGGAAACAGTTTTTAAAACAAAATTGTTCCAATTCGTGATACATGACAACAGAATGCATTTCAACTCATTGTACACAAATGGAGTAGCACTTTTCAATTCTCTAGTTATACACAATGTAGAATCACTCCATTTGTGCAATCATACATGTACATAGGGTAATCATGTCTGTCTCATTCCATCATTTTTCCCATCCCGGTACCCCTCCCCTCCCCTCACTCCCCTCTGCCCAATCTAAAGTTCCCATTCTTCCCTTGCCCCCCCCCCCACTCCATTATGGATCAGCATTCACATATCAGAGAAAACATTTGGCCTTTGGTTCTTTGGGATTGACTTATTTTGCTTAGTATGATAGTCTCCACCTCCATCCATTTACCTGCAGATGCCATAATTTCATCCTTCTTTAAGGCTGAGTAATATTCCATTGTGTATGTAGACCACATTTTCTTTATCCATGCATCTACTGAAGGACATCTAGGTTGGTTCCACAGTTTAGCTATTATGAATTGAGCTGCTATAAACATTAATGTGGCTGTATCACTGTAATGGGCTGACTTTAAGTCCTTTGGGTAAAAACTGAGAAGTGGGATAGCTGGGGCAAATAGTGGTTCTATTCCAAGTTTCCTGAGGAATCTCCTCAGGAGTAGTTGCACTGATTTGCAGTCCTACCAGCAACATATGCATGAACCTTTTCCCCACATCCTTGCCAACACTTATTGTTGCTAATATTCTTAATAATTGCCATTCTGACTAGAGTGAGATGAAATCTTAGAGTAGTTTTGATTTGCATTTCTCTAATTACTAGAAATGTTGAACATTTTTTCACATATTTGTTGATTGATTGTATATCTTCTTCTGTAAAGTGTCTGTTCAGTTCCTGAGCCCATTTATTGATTGGATTACTTGGATTTTTGGTGTTAAGTTTCTTGAGTTCTTTATATATCTGGAGATTAGTGCTCTATCTTAGGTGGGTGTGGTTAAGATTTTCACCATTCTGCAGTGGCTCTCTTCACATTACTGATTGGAAAACAGGGTGTTTTTGTTTTTGTTTTTCTTTTTCTTTTTTTTTTTTTTTAGTTTCTTTTTTTGTTAAAATATTTTTTATTTTTACAGACACATTTTGATTTTGATTCATTGTACGCTTTTCATTTCTATGGTTGTATACAATGTATATTCACACCATTCATGTAATCATACATAGATATAGAGTAATACTGTCTGTTTCATTCTACTGTTTTTCCATCCCCACCCCCTCCCACCCCTTTTTCCTCTACACCATCCAAAGTTCCTTCATTCTTGTCTTCCCCTGACCAACCCCCATCACTATATATTGTCATGCACTTATCAGAGGAAACATTCGGCCTTTGGTTTTTTGGGCCTGGCCTATTTCACTTAGCATGATATTTTCCAACTTCATCCATTTACCAGCAAAAGCCATAATTTTACTATTCTTTATGGCTGAGTAATATTCCATTGTGTATATATACCACAATCCATTCATCGACTGAAGGGCATCTAGGTTGGTTCCACAATCTAGCTATTGTGAATTGAGCTGCCCTGTACAAAACTCAACTCAAAATGGATCAAGGATCTAGGAATTAGACCTGAGACCCTTCACCAAATAGAAGAAAAAGTAGGCCCAAATCTCCATCATGTTGGCTTAGGACCAGACTTCCTTAACAAGACTCCCATAGCACAAGAAATAAAAGCAAGAATCAATAAATGGGATAGATTCAAACTAAAAAGTTTTTTCTCAGCACAGAAAACAATCAATAATGTGAAAAGAGAGCCTACAGAGTGGGAGAGAATCTTTTCCACACACACTTCAGACAGAGCACTCATCTCCAAAGTTTATAAAGAACTTAAAAAACTTCACACCCAAAGTACAAAGAACCCAATCAATAAATGGGCTAAGGAACTGGGCAGACACTTCGCAGAGGAAGATATACAGGTGATCAACAAATATATGAAAAAGTGCTCAACATCCCTAGTAATTAGAGAAATGCAAATTAAAATCACCCTAAGATTTCACTCACTCCAATTAGAATGGCTATTGTCAAGAACACAAGCAACAATAAGTGTCGGCATAAATGTTGAGAAAAAGGTACATTCATACATTGCTGGGGGAGTTGCAAATTGGTGCAGCCACTCTGGAAAGCAGTATGGAGATTCCTCAGAAACCTTGGAATGGAACCACCATTTGACCCAGCTATTCCACTCCTTGGCCTATACCCAAAGGACTTAAAATCAGCATACTACAGAGATACAGCCACATCAATGTTCATAGCTGCTCAATTCACAATAGCTAGATTGTTTTTGTTTTTCTGAGACAGATTTTTGCTACATTGCCCAGGCTGGTCTCAAACTCCTGGGCTAAAGCAATCCTCCTGCCTCAGCCTTCTGAGAAGCTGAGGCTACAGGCAAACATCACCACGCCCAGTTATCATACAGAGTTCTTACACCCACAGGGAGAAGCAATGGGTGGTGGTAGAACACCTGCTCAGCATGTGCGACTCAGACCGGGGCTCCCTTCCCAGCATGGCCCAGAAGAAAAACTTTCCGATTAGGCCGCATTTACACAGCACCAGTATGTCCAGATAAAGAATGAAAAATGGCAGATAAAGTTGAAAAATCATCTGGGTGTAGCAGTTTGCAGAAGTGCTGAATCATCTCACCATCTTGGTGATATGGGGGATGGAAAAGCACTTACTCTTACCCTGTCATCCCAGCAATTCAAGAGGCTGAGGAAGGAGGATGGCAAATTCACAGTCAGCCTCAGCAATTTAGCGAGGCCCTAAGCAACTTAGTGAGAGCCTGTCTCTAAATAAAATATTTTTTAAAAAGGCTGGGGATGTGGCTCAGTGGTTAAGCACCCCTGGATTCAATCCCTGGTATCAAGAAGAAAAAAAAAAAAAAAAAGAGAGAGAGAGAGAGAGAGAGAAAAGAAAAGAAAAGAAAAGAAAAGAAAAGAAAAGGGTTGGGATGTAGCTTAATGGTAGAGCACCCCTGGGTTCAATCCTCAGTAGCCCTCCCCCAAAGAGTACTTACTCTTTAAAGCAATGGAGAAAACACAGTATGACCACATTCCAATTAAAAAATGAAATGCGACAGAAAACATTTTCATGTTTCTCTAGGAAGCATGAAAATTTGCAAATAACGGTAGCAGTGTATCCACAGTGCTCACTGACCTTTCTCCACCCTCCTCCGGTGATTCTCTTGAAAGTGGACTTGAACACACCCACTGATTTCCAACTAGCTAGAATTTTTAGAAATTGTAGTTCTCCACTTGCACAACAGCGTTTCCTTGCATAGCATACCTTAGATAAAGAACAGTTGTTACCTCCCCTATAAAATACGGGGAAGAAAGACCAGGTGGCAAGAAACCACACATTGATAGAGTTTTGAGAAAAAAAAAAAAAAAATACAGTCACATCATAATCCTTTTTTCCTCTTCTTTCTTTCTTTTTTATTTTGTGGTACTGGAGATTGAACCCAGGACCTTGTGCTTGCTAGCCCAGCTCTGTACCATTGAGCTCCGTCTCCAGCCCTTGTAATCCCTACTGTGATCAACAAAATTTCCAGATGTGAGAAAGCACACTTCAGGGCTGTGGGGTGAGTTCATGGTAGAGCACTTGCTTAACATGGGCAAGACCCTGGCTTCCGCCCCCAGATCACACACCCACACAGAAAGCACATTTCTCAGTAACAGCTGACTTAGGACACATGAAGCACGTGGACCCCTTTCGAAGGCTGTATCCAAATGAGAGTGTAACACAGGGATAGAGTTTCTCCCAGAGCCACAGGGAAGCCTCTAGAAGCCAGAACTCCGAGCTCACACAATGCATCTCCATCAATAACGTCGACATTCACCAGACTGTCTTATGGGTTAAGAGGGAATGTCCCTGAAATTGCTCCTTCTCCCATAGATCTTCCACGTCTGGTTTATTTCCCCGAGATGTGCGTTTCTGGCATTATGCTTTGCCAGGTCGAAAAAACAGCTCACAAAAACCCCTCGCCACCCCGGGTCCCCTGATCATTTACCATTGTCGTCAAGCTACACCTTCAATTTTTGCTGAGGGAAAGAAGAGAAAAAGAGAAATGCCGGAAGGAATAAAAGTTCCCATTACAGCACGGAGAGAATGTTCGGGAAAAATAAGAATGATTTATGCCCCATCTGGAAGGCTGGATTTTATAGAACGAAATGGACATGTTTATACTGCTTTTATGTCCTGGATAACCAACAAAAGATCGGTAAAATTGTGGTTGATCTTGCGAGATGGCCTCTGTCTCATCACTCAGAAGTCAGTGCTAATCTTACTTCCGAGAGCTGCTTCCCCGACTTCTGGATATAAGAACCTGAGTCCCCTCCGAACTCCACCTCTTATTTAGTCTCCCTGCACAACACTGGTGGCTGCTTGGCATGGTTTAGCAAGCGGCATGTATAGCTAAGTGCAGATGTGTTTGCTGTCTCAGGTTCTGTTTGTCTACACTGGGGTGACAGCTTTCAGGAGACCATGGTTCTTGCTGGGCATAGTGGGGCACATGCCTGTAATCCCAGCAACTCAGGAGGCTGAGGAAGGAGGATCAGAAGTTCAAAGCCAGCCTCAGCAACTTAGTGAGGAGGCCCTAAGCAACTCAGTGAGATCCTGTCTTTAAATAAAAAATCCAAAGGACTGGGGATGTGGCTCAGTGGATAAGCACCCTCAATTCCCAGCACCAAAAACAAAAAGAGAGACACAGAGAAAGAGAGAGAACATAGTTTATATTGTCAGGTATTACTTGTTGCCTACTCAATATGCATTTAATTGTAACCCTCTTACCAATTTTGCTTATAAAAACAAGAAGCCCTCTGGGTGTGGTGGCACAAACCTGTAATCCCAGCAGCTTGGGAGGCTGAGGCTGGAGGATTGTGAATTTGAGGCCAGGGTCAGCAATTTAGCAAGGCCCTAAGCAACTCTGTGAGACGTGTCTCTAAATAAAATATAAAAAAGGGCTGGGGATGTGGCCCAGTGGTTAAGTGCCCCTGGGCTTAATCCCTGGTACCTAAAAACACAGACAAACAAACAAAAAAAAAGCAACTAGCAAACTAATAAATGCACAAGAGCATCAAGGAACTACAAGAATACTTAGGTGCCGCTTTCCAGGAATGCTCCTGTCTGGTAAAGAATCCTCTGGAACACAAGCTTCCCTTTGCCATCTCTCCTCCCTGCCTGGAAGGCGGAGGCTGCTGGTTGCTGGAGCAGCAAGCTTAGGACCATGAGAAGGGAACGCGGCCATGGGCCCAGATGGCCCCTTGGAGCCGCGGTGGGAGCCCCGGAGCCTACGTCTAGACTTCTAATTACGTGGGGAACACGAAACCCTCGCTGGGTTTAAACCAGCTTTCAGCGTTTCTGTCACTTTGTGCCAAAAGTCATTCCTGGCTGATATATTGTCGTTTTCTAGTTCTTTGAACAGTGTCTGGCACGAGGTAAGATACTCCTTATTTGTGGAAAGGGCAGGGGGTATATTTAAAGACATCCACAACCAGGTCCAAATGTAAAATAATGAGCGTGTTGGAGTTTGAAGATGCCAATCTGCCAGGCCTGGTGGCATGCACCTGTAGTACCAACTCTGAAAGATCTCTTGAGCCCATAAATTAGAGATGAACCTTGGTGTCATGTATATCTAAAAAGAAAAAATTAAAATTAAAGAGAGAGAGAGAGAGAGAGAGAGAGAGAGAGAGAGAGAGAGAGAGAGAGAGAGAGAGAGAGAGAGACAATCCTGGGCAACATAGCCAGATCCCCATCTCAAAACAAAAATTGTAAACTGTGAAGATGCCAATTAATCATATTCTTCATCCCTAAGGATTACAAGTCAGATGACTATAAATAATCACTGGAGCACAATAGGGATTTTTTTTTTTTTTTTTGGTATCAGAAATAGAACCCAGGGGCATTTAACCACTGAGCCACATCTCCAGCCCTATTTTTATATTTTATTTAGAGACAGGGTGTTCCTGAGTTGCTTAGGGCCTCGATAAATTGCTGAGGCTGGCTTTGAACTTGAGATCCTCTTGCCTCAGCCTCCTGAGCCCCTGGGATTATAGGCATGCACCACTGTGCCCAGCAAAAATAGTGATTTTTCAAATATGATCTTTCATGGTCAGTGTGGTGGTGCACACCTGTAATCCCAGCCGCTCAAGAGGCTAAGGGAGGAGGATGTCAAGTTTGAGGCCAGCCTGGGCAACTTAGAGAGAACCTAACTTGAAATAAAAAACATAAATGGCTAGGGATACAGTTCAGGGTTCAATTTCCAGTACCAAAAAGAAAAAAGACAAAAACAACAACAACAAAAAAACTTTTCACATGTCTAGTCAACATTTATTGAACTTCTCTTGTGTACCAGACATGATGCTAGTCATTGAGGATAATGCATAAATTAGATCGAAATTTTTGTCCTCCTTATGCCTTTGTGGAGTTGGGAAAGAAAGACAATAAATACCATATGTGCATGTGTTAGGAGTTGGGGGCAATTTAGAGAAGGGATCAGAAAAGTCCCCCTACCCCAGAGTCATGCATGCATATATAGCTGTAAAGGAGCGTTATATGAGAATCTAAGGGAAGAGTGTTCCAGGGACAGGGAACAGCAACTTTGGGGTCTGTGATGGACATTCTTGGGTCCCACCCACACACCTGAAGATTAACCATTTCAGCGCCTGGCTGACATCAGATGGCCAGCATCAGCACCCATTTGCCTGAGGGCTCTCTCTGGCACTGACCCCTCCTTGCCTCCCACCACCCCCCAACAGCTGGCTAGCAGTGGCAGGAGGTGACACAGGCCACGGACAGAGAGGAGCTGCTGTGTAGGGGTCCCAGCCCAGTCCCCTTATCCCTCGGGTATGCTAATGCTGTTAGCCCATGAAGTATGCGTACTACCTGACTTCTAGAATTTTCCCCTGGAATTAAGATCAGTTACCCACAGTGGCTTAGTCACATACCCCTTAATAGGAGAGCCCCCTTTCCTACCTCCTGTTCAGTTTCCTAAGAGCATTCCCTTCCCTGTCCAAATAAGTGATTGACACTCAAATCCTTGTCTGCACATCTGTTGCAGGTAGGGGACACACACACTGAGAAGGACCCCAATTTGGCCATGTAAGGAAGTTGGTGTTGCTGGAATGAGGGGAGGGGATAATAAGAGAGGAAGTCAGAGGGTGACATCAGGTCACCAGGCCCCAAGGGCTGCTGTGGACCTCAGGTTTCAAGCCAAGTGAGGTAGGAATCCTTGGAAGGCTTGGGATAAGGGAGTGACACCTTTTTTCCTATTTATTCATTCATTCATTCATTCATTTGCAGGGCTAGGGATCAGTCACAGGGCTTCCTGCATCCTAGGCAAAGGCTCTACCCTGAAGAGGGACATATTCTGCTTTAGTGCTTTAGGATTTACTTATTCATTTGTTAATTAATTAATTAATTAATTAATTAATTTCAACTTTAGGTTTTATTCTTTTTTTTTTTTTTTTTCTGGTACTACAGTGCTCAACCACTGAGCCGCATCCCCAGCCCTTTTTAAATATTTTATTAGAGAACAGGGTCTCGCCGAGTTGCTTAGGGCCTTGCTAAGTTGCTGAGGCTGGCTTTGACCTGGAGATCCTCCTGCCTCAGCCTCCTGAGCCACTGGGATGACAGGCGGGCACCATCGTACCCAGCTGCTTTAGGTTTTAAATATTCACTCTAGCTGTTGTGTTGAAAACGACGCCGTGGGGGATAATAGTGCAAGCAGGGAGGTTACAAGAACACTAGTAAACTATACCAACCAGTGTGGTTAACAGAGGGTGAGAACTGGGACCAGGGAGGTGGCTTTATGACTGTCAAGGCTGAGTGACGTAATGCTTGTATGACCTTCTGGCCTTCCTCACCTGGACTGAACTCATGTTCCGCTAGAGCAGCTGGGCAGCTCGGACCCTCCAGCCCTGGGCAGTAATCTTTCAGGAGGAGAGGTACTCGGCTTTGAGTCCTGGCTCCATCACTACCATGCACCTTTTGCTCCTAGCACCTAATTTCTCCCTGGCCCCAGATCTTCCCTATCATGTAAGGCTGCTGTGAAGATTAAATTAAATGAGAGAATGTTTGCAAATTGCTGAGTACAACATTTGCACTAATAAATTACAGCTTTAATATTATCCTAATTACCATATGTCACCAGCTCTAAGACATCGCTGTTCCTGAACACATTGTTATTTATCTGCCTAAAAGGAAGAACAAAAATATTCCCAATTACACTATGACGCAAGGCCTTAATGACAGGCCTCTACCCCCTACAAGAGGGGTAGAGATACGTCAGCTTCTTGCTGCCCTGAATGACTTTCATCTCTTCTAAAGGAGTGGGCCACTCCTCCTGCCTTTAGATGCATGGGCGATGTGCGTGGGGAGATTTTTTTTGCGTGTATTGAAGAGAACAAGCACGAGAATCTAACAGGAATCTTTAACTCCTTGAGGGCATCTGTCTTCCTAGGTGACTTCCACAAAACAGAAGCACCAATGCTATTTATCCTATGATTAAAAAAATTTTTTTTTGTTTTGCATATGAAAAAGTGTTTGACATCACTAGCAATTAGAGAAATGCAAATTAAAACTACACTGAGATCCCATCTCACTCCAGTCAGAATGGCAGTGATCAAGAACACAAGAACCTACTGTCCTATGTTCATATATGAATACCTGACCTGTGAAACTCCACATCATGTACAACCACAAGAATGGAAAGTCATACCCTATGTATGTAAAATGCATCAAAATACACTCTACTGTCATATAGAACTAAAAACAACACATAAAAATTTTTTTTTAAATATTTGTTTTCATAACCCCGATTGCACCACAGTACTTTGCTTCTGTGGATCCACAAAGATTGGGGATTTGGGGGCTGGGGAGATAGTTCAGTTGGTAGAGTGCTTGCCTTGCATACACAAGGCCCTTCAGCACCACAAAAAAAAAAAAAAAAATTGGGGGATTTCATAACTTTTCATTTTAGTGCTAAACCACTGATTGATTGATTGATTTTATATATATATACTGGGACTCAAACCCAGGGCCCTGCACTTGATCAGCAAGTGCTCTTCCACTGAGCTACATCCCCAGTCCCAGCCCCATTGGGTCTGTCAATTGTCAGATTCAACACATAAGAGTTCTAACAAGGGATGACATGTCATTGAAGTAACAATTTCAGGAAGGGCCAAGTTCACAGATTCCCAGACAAGAACAACTACAGTGTGACTCCAGAGAAAAGTCTACACGTGTGCACCAAAACCCGTGCCCTAAAATGTTCATGACAGGCACGAGGAGAAACAGTATTATCTTTCCCTGACCCAGCGTAGGTTCATGGCTGAGGCCCCTGTAACAAAAGACAAATTAACAAGAGAAAAACATGCAAATTTCTTTTTAAGTCCCCCACTCCCCAACTCAGGGGCACTTGATCACTAAGCCCCATCCCCAGCCTTTTTTTTTTTTCTTGAAAACAGACATTTGTTTATTTTCTTTTCTGTTTTTTTATTTAGCTTTTAATTTTTAACAGACTGCATTTTGATTCATTGTACATAAAAGGGGTCCATAATTTCGTTTCTATGGTTGTTCACAATGTAGATTCATACCATTCGTATAATCACACATATACATAGGGTAGTGATGTCTGTCTCATTCCACCATTTTTCATTACCCCCTCCCTCTCATTTCCTTTTACATATTCTAAAGTTCCCCCATTATTCTCTCATTCCCCACCTCCCACTCCCATTATATATCATTCTCCACTTATCAGGGAATACATTTGGTTTTTTGGGCTTGGCTTATTTCACTTAGCATGATATTCTCCAATTCCATCCATTCATTTGCAAATGCCATAATATTATTCTTCTTTATGGCTGAATAGTATTCCATTGTGTACATATACCCAGCCCTATTTTGCATTTTATTTAGAGATAGGGTCTCACTGAGTTGCTTAGGGCCTCTTGTTACTGAGGCTGGCCTTGAAGTTTCAATCCTCCTGCCTCCACCTCCCAAGCTCTGCTGGGATTACAGGCATGCATCACCACACCCGGCTCTTTTTAAGTTTTATGTGACCTGGGTACTTTTTAGAAGTGAAGACCCAGACAAGGAAAAATAAATAAATAAATAAATAAATAAATAAATAAATAAATAAATAAATAAATAAATAAATAAATTGTGTGTGTGTGTGTGGTGGCACAGGGCATTGAACTCAGGGGTACTCTACCACTGAGCCAAGTCCCCAGTCCCTTTTTATGTTTTATTTTTGAAGCGGGGTCTCACTAAGTTGCCCAGCTGACCACAAACTCGAGATCCTCCCACCTCAGCCTCCTGAGTTGCTGGGATGACAGAAAGTCATGGTAAAACACTGGAGTGTGGGAAGACTTAGCAAGGCCTGTGGGTTCAGATCCTTCTTGGCATTTTTACCATTAAATCCTTCCTTTTTGTCCCCCGACTATACTTCACTCCTTTCCGTAAGGATGGATGCGAATGTTTGGAATTTCTGGGGATGAGGGTCTTATGACCTTCCAGGGAGGGATAGCTGGACTTTATGGACTTCTTCAAAAAGGCAAGAAAGCTCACAGAGACTTTCTCAAATGCCAGGGTGCTGGATTTGGGGACTGAACATCCCAAGCATGAACAGACCCCTATTCCTAAGTACCTCAAACTGGAAACTTCCCAAATGTCCGTCAGTGGAGGAACAGATGAAGTTTGGCATGTCTGATGCAGTGGGATACACAGCAATAATAATGCCTTTTTAAACGGATCTACTCCTGCACCCAAAAGAAGAAAAAGAAAGCCAAACGTAAAACACCATATGTAAACCTTACAGATATGAGAAAAAGAAGCCAGCTAACAATATGCAATTCCTTTCCTATGTAACTCAAGAACAATCAAGACTCACCCATGTAGTTAGAAGTCGGAGAGTTGCCACCTGTGAGGGAGAGGGTGGGGTCCTGACTGCATCTGGACAAGAGAAACACTTGGGTTCCGGTCATGTTCCGTTCTGGAGCTAGGTGCAGACTGCGTCCCTGTGGATGGCTTAGGAAAATGAAAACCTGCCAGGCGTGGTGGCGAAATCCCGGTGGCCTGGGAGCTTGAGGCAGGAGGATCGCGAGTTCAAAGCCAGCCTCAGCAACTTAGCGAGGCCCTGAGCAACTCAGTGAGACCCTGTCTCTAAATAAAATACAAAATAGTGCTGGGGATGTGGCTTGGGGTTAAGCAACCCTGGGTTCCATCCCCAGTACAAAAAAAAAGAAAAAAGAAAAAAGAAAAAAGAAAAAGAAAAGAAAAAGAAAGAAAGAAAGCTCATTGAGCTGTATACTTCCAACTTATGCTATTTCTATAAATATATTGTAAGCCAAAAAAATTAAAGTATTGCACGTGTGTATGTGTGTGTGTGTGTGCGTGTGTGTAAACACAAAAGCAATCTTTCATTAATAGGGCAGCAAAGTGACATTTGAATGACAGATGTCTTGTCATTTTATAAAATGTTAATAAAAATTTATTAAATAAATAATTATAATAATTTATTAAAATAATTTATTAAAAATAAATTTTATTAAATAAAATTTTATAATAAGTGAAACAATCAGCATTTATTTCATTCTTGGTCTCTTGCATCTAGTGGCAACCAGAAATAACATTTTATTGCATAAGAAAAAAAATCATTTAAAACAATTTTTTTTCCCTGGGGAGATAGCTCAGTTGGTAGAGTGCTTGCCTTGCAAGCACAGGGCCCTGGGTTCAAATCCCCAGCACCGCACCAAAAAAAAAAAAAATTGTTTTTGGTTGTAGATGGACACAATAACTTTATTTTCTTTATTTATTTTTATGTGGTGCTGAACCCAGTGCCTCACACTTGCTAGGCAAGTGCTCTACCACTGAGGTACAACCCCAGCCCTCTCATTTTCTTTCCGTAATTTTATTTTTATTTTCTTTCAAGGTAAATTCCTGCTAAACCTGCCCTCTCCCCAAACACATGCCCACGCTGTGCACTAAAATGTGCTCCTCACTTCAAGTGTCTTTATCTGGTGTCATTTTTTCCTCAGTTAATGAGGATTTCCTGTGCATACAAAATGCTGTAAGAACACAGAAGAAACAATTAAATATTTTTGCCTGAAAAAGTCTGGAATATATTCCCTGAGAAGTATGTAGAGCCAGGCATGGTGGCACAAGCCTGTAATCCCAGCAGCTCAGGAGGCTGAGGTAGGAGGATCAGGAGTTCAAAGCAGCCTCAGCAACTTAGTGATGCCCTAAGCAACTCAGCGAGACCCTGTTTCTAAATAAAATATAAAAAAGGGCTGAGGATGTGGCTCAGTGGGTTTGCTTACCCTGGGTTCAATCCTGGATACTCCCTCCAAAAAAAAAAAAAGGAATTCACAGAACTATGGGTTCTAGCACAAGAGTCCTCAGCTCACAGGTCAAGACTCAGACAGACATCGATGAGATGAAAGTGGTGATCTAGAGGAAACCCTTCACACCAGTGGGATTCTGGATTCTCTGTTCCCAAGGAAACTTGTCTCTATTTATGCTGTAATTTACTGAACTTACGATCACTTCCCTCTACTCCTGCAGCAGCCCTGAAGGTCTCTCTCCAGGAAGGCACAACCCTTTCTTCCTGCACAGGAGAGTGGAACCCCTTTTCATCTGCTCCTACTTGGCTGAAAAATTCATTCCACACCTCTATTCCATGAATGTATTAATTCATTCACCAGCTGAATACCAGAGACAGATTTCCAGCTACCCCAAGGGGACCAGAAGAATCACCAACCCAGCTCACATTCTGCACCTGCAAAATCAGGGGATATATTAAAATAGATCGTGTGTTAAGTCACTGAGTTTTGGTAAAGTTTCTTATGCAACAATAGCTAACTAGAGCAGCAACAATTTGATTCAAAAGATGATAATTAAACCAGATTTGTAGATTTGAGAAGACTGAGAAATTTATTATACAGAAATGCATTACAGAATAAGGCAAAAAGTGAATCTTACAGAAACGTCGGGACCAACCTTTACCTTTAAAGTTCCTGGGGTTCAGTCAGAATGGCTACCAAGAATACAAGCAACAATAGGTATTGGTGAGGATGTGGGGAAAAGGTCCACTTGTACATTGCTGGTAGGACTGCAAATTGATGCAACCACTCTGGAAAGCAGTATGGAAATTCCTCAGAAAACTTGGAATGGAACCACCATTTGACCCAGCTATCCCACTCCTAGGTTTATACCCAAAGGACTTCAAATCAGCATACTACAGTGACACAGCCACATCAATGTTTATAGCAGCTGAATTCCCAGTGGTTAAGCTATCAACCTACGTGCCCTTCAACAGATGAATGGATAAAGAAAATGTGGTATATATACATAATGGAATATTACTCAGCCTTAAAGAAGAATGAAATGATGGCATTTGCAGGTAAGTGGATGGAGGTGGAGAATACCATGCTAAGTGAAATAAGCCAATCCCAAAGAACCAAAAACAGAATGTTTTTTCTGATATGTGGAAGCTATTTCACAATAAGGAACAGGGGAGAATAGAGGTATTTTGGACTAGACAGAGGGGAGCAAAGGGAGAGGGCACATAGGAATGATACTGGAATGAATCAGACATTATTACCCTATGTGCATATATGATTACAGGACCTGTGTAAGTCTCCATCCTGTACAACCATACAGATGAGAAGTTATACTCCATTTATGTCTGATGTGTCAAAATGTGATCTACTGTCATGTATAACTAATTAGAACAAATTAGAAAATTTATTAAAAACAATATTCCTGGGGTTCAACCCTTATTGTTCTTTTCTCTAAATACACTCAATCCATGGGTGGTTTTTTTCAGTTTTGTGGCTTTAAACATCGTCCATATGCAAATAACTCCCAAATTATCTCTAGCCCCAACCTGTCTTGTGAATTTCAGAGTCAAGTATTAAACTGCTTACCCAGGGTGTCCTCCTGGATATCTAGCAGATACACTGCAATCAACATGCCCAAACCTGCTTTTCTGTTTCTCTGCTCCACCCCCGATGGGTTCCCTTTGCAGTTTCCCAAAATGTCAGCACACATCAACTTCCTCTACCCAGCATCTCAGGCCAAAACCCTTGGTTTTGTCCTCGCATGCTCTTTGGGTCACTTTTCCGTGTCCTATCCACCAGGAGACCTGGTCAGCTCTGTCATCAAAATGTACCCAGCGTCTGGGTACCACTTTCCCCCCCAGAGTGCTGGAGAGGAAACAGAATCAGCCTCCTCTAACGCTTCTACTGACAGTCCCTGGTCCCAGTATCAAGCCACTGCTCACAGCAGCTGGAGGCTGGACGCCCCTCCAGGTGGACAGGATCTGGGCAGGCACCAGCAGCACTGACCACAATGCAGTCACACAGAGCAGTAGCTATCACTCAGGTCACCTGGCTCTTCCTGGCTTCTTTATCTTCCAGCACAGACACTCATTCATTCAGCAAACCCATCCTGAATCCACTCTGTGTCATGCCCTAGCCACTGTGGACCCTGGGGTGTGTTAGGGAGGCAAGTGCCCCAGAGCTCATGATATTCCCCCTCAGATTCTACAGGAAGCCATCACAAGACTGGACACAGCATGATAGATCAGTTCCTTTGCTTTGGCCAAGTATAACCAGATTATTCTTGTTAATCCATATATTCAATGGGTTTCCAACTGACATACATACATGCACACATACATAGACATGTATATATACATATAGGAAGTATGCACACTCATGCACACACAAATATATGCACTCACGTATGCATGTATGTGTGAACGTATATGCATTTTTATGTGTATGCATGTGTGTGTATCTACAAACTAGGAAAAAGCTTATTTGTGTGTATGTATGTATATATGCAGATACACACACATGCATATATTTTTCTGTTTTTTTTCTTTTTTTTTTTTTCAGTACCAGGGTCTGAACCCAGGGACACTGTACTTCTGAGCTGCTTCTCCAGCACTTTTTTTTAAAATTTAGATAGCCCCAGAGGGAGTAGGATTATAGGTGTAAGCCACTGTACTCAGCCATTTTTCTAATTTTTTATGTTTACAAACATTTTGCTGGTTTCTGGTGGTGTATTTTATCTATTCATCTATCTATGTATCTATGTATTAATCTATGTGTCTATTATCTATCTATATATACCTATGAGTCTATCACTTATGTATCCACGTGTCCATCACCTGTGTATCTATCTTTGTATCTATGTATCATCTATCTACCTATCTCCCTATCTATCTACCTGTCTTTCCCTCTGTCCATCCCTCCCTCCCTCCCCACCTGCACATGTTGGAGGGCCTCAGGGTGTGTTCTGGTCCACTTCACCGCCTTTTCTTCTTCCTTCACCTGCCTATTTCTCTAGCCGATCTCGCCCAACCTCAGGGTTTTAAAATCCACCTACTTATCTGAAGACGATTCTTGGTAAAAATGAAAGCGAGAGGAATGAGGTGACCGTTTAGTGCTATGTCCTGGCAGTAAAGCAGGACCCCCCTTCAGATTTCACTTGGAGGACATAATCCTAAAATCTTCAAAGGGAACTTGGGGCACACAGAAAAGAAACTTAAAAGGCCTTTCGCCAATGTAAAGACTCCTCATAACCCATGTGGGCCAGAGTGTGAAATTGACTCTGTCCTTTTCATTTCCCAATGGAAGTATTTAAGAATACCAATTCTGCTGGTTGCCAGGCGTGGTGGTGCACGCCTGTCATCCCAGCAGCTCAGGAGGCTGAGGCAGGAGGATCGCCAAGTTCAAAGCCAGCCTCAGCCACTTAGCAAGGTCCTCAGCAACTCAGTGAGACCTTGTCTCTAAATAAAATACAAAAAGGGCTGGGGATGTGGTTCAGTGGTAGACCACTTGTCCCTCACATGTGAAGCACAATCCTCAGCACCACATTAAAAAATAAATAGATAGATAAATAAAGATATTGCATCCATCTAAAAAAATATTTTTTTAAAAAAAAGAGCTGGGGATGTGGCTCAGTGGTTAAGCACCCCTGGGTTCAACCCCAGGCATAAATAAATAAATAAATAAATAAATAAATAAATAAATAAATAAATAAATAAATAAATAAATCCTACTGGTGTACCTGGAAGACAGGCCCTAAGCCCAGCTGGAATTCTGAGAAGTTTCAGACATACTCTGAACACTCCTAAGGCAGGAGACAGTGGTCCTTCCCTGGAGAGTGGCTTTCACCCAAGGGGACAGTCAGGAGCACCTGGATAATCTATTTTCTTTCTCTCTCTCCTTTTTTTTTCTTTGATACTGGAGGTTGAATCCAGAAGTGCTTAACCACTAAGCCATGTCCCCAGCCCTTTATATATTTTATGGTGAGACAGGATCTCACTGAGTTGCTTAGGGCCTCACTTAAGTTGCTGAGGCTGGCTCTGAACTCATGATCCTCCTGCCTCAGCCTCCCAAGACACTAGGATTACAGGTGTGTGACACCTCGCCCAGCTTCATATTCTAATTTAGATAATTATGACTCTAGTAGCTGAAGCAAATAGCTTTCCCACTTCGGGCTTCCATTTCCGTGGTAACTAATCGGCAATGCCTGCCCCTCAGTAAAGCATACTCCCTGTATTCACGCCCTTGGGTAGCCCTCCATCTTTGAATCCAAACGGTTCTGTGACTCATTTATACTAACAAGACATGGCAAATGTCCTGTTATGCTATGCCGGAGCTGGGCCTAAGCCTTAGAGGCTTTGAAAAACCCGATGAACCATGTAGCAAGTCAAGCTAGCCAGCTGTGCAGACCAGATGCAGAGGCCACATGGACAGAGAGAAGCTCTGAAACTCCATGAAGAGGGAGAGAGGACAGTGCTGCGGGTGAGCCAGACTTCCAGTCATTCCTGCCGAGTTGTGGGGCAAATGTGGCTCGTGAGCCACAGCGGACAAGAGGAAAAGAACTGCCCTGATGAACCCAGTCAGGTCACAACTGTTAAGAGGGAACCAAAAAGCTGTTTCGTGGGCATAGTGGTCGCTCTCCTATATTCCCGGCGACTCAGGGGGCTGAGGCGGGAGGATGAGGTTCTAGGCCGGCCTCAGAAACTTAGACCCTGTTATGGTTTGGCGGTGAGGTGTCCCCCAAAAGTTCACGTGTGAGACCATGCAGGAAGGTTCAGAGGAGAAATGACTGGGTGTAAGAGCCTTAACCCAGTCAGTGGATGAATCCCTGATGGGATTAACTGAGTGGTGACTGGAGGCAGGTGGGCGTGGCTGGAGGAGGTGGGCATGGGGGCGTGGCTTTGGGGGCGTGGCTTTAGGGCGTGGCTTTGGGGTATATATCTGTATCTGGAGAGTGGAGTCTCTCTGCTTTCTGATCACCATGTGAACTGCTTCCCTCCACCACACTCTTCTGCCATAATGTTCAGCCTCACCTCGAGCCCCAAGGAATGGAGCCTGCTGTCCATGGACTGAGACCTCTGAAACCATGAGCCCCCAAATAAACTTTTCCTCCTCTACAATTGGGGTCAGATCTTTTAATCACAGCAGAAAAAAAAAAAAAAAAAGCTGACTAAAACAAACCCTGCCTCAAAATAATAAATAAAAAGGACTGATGATGTGGCTCAATGGTAGAGTCTCAATGGGTTCAATTTCTAGTATCAGAGAGAAAGAGAGAAAGGAAGAAAGAACTTTTGTTTTAAGCCACTAAATTTGAAATATAGCAAGACAACAGAGCTGTTTCCTTATCTCTAAAATGAGAAGATGGGATGAAATCATATTTCAAATTCTTAGAATCTCTGATCCACACCCAATCCTAAGTGGAAGCACAATATGCATGTAATTGTCAGGACTGCTTTTGGGGACACAAGTGACAGAAACCCCAACCAAAGTGGCTCAGACAACAGTGGCTTCTTTCTCCAGCCAGGTGGTTGCTAGAGTTGCTTCACAGGCTCATGGAGGTCAGAGCCATCGTGTCCCTGATTGCAGGCATGCCCGTCATGCTTACGGCCACATGATCACGTGATTCATGCCTTGCGGTGGATGTGATGCTCGCACTGAAGGGAGGATCCAGGAAAAGAGGGAACAGCACCAACCACGCTGTGTTCCCTTTCTAACAAGGAAGTCAACTTGTCCCAGAAACTTTGGCAGTGGTTGGCTGCTTGTGTTTCATGGCTAGACGAGTTGACAGGTCGACTGGCAGCTGCCAGGGACACTGAGAAATCGAGGCAGGGAATGTCCTGAATGACTCTGAGCATATTCTCCAGTGTGAAGTTGGACCCATTGCCGTTGCACACAAAATCAAGGTCTCAGAAGGAAGAATGGGGGTGGGTACAGAGCAACAGACATCCAGCTCCTGAAATAATGTCAGAATGAAAATGGCACTCATCTGATGGAATGAAGGAAAGAAGGTGTGAGATTCCCATCTGCTCAGCCTCTTTCCCCACTGTTCTCTCCCATTACTGTGGATCCCAGGGGCCTCCAAGAGACCCCAGGACTCCAGACAGCCCCATCGAAAAGTGCATTCTGACACATCACACATACATGGAGTGTGGCTTCCCATCCTTGTGGTTGGACATGGTGTGGAGTTTCACTGGTCGTGTGTTCATATATGAACATGGGAAAGTGACGTCCATTCATTCCACTGTCTTTCCTGTTCCCATGCCCCTTCCCTTCATTCCCCTTTGTCTCATCCAAAGAACTTCTATTCTGTACCCCCTCTTATTATGTGTTAGCATCCCCACATCACAGAGAACATTCAGCCTTTGGTTTTTGGGGATTGGCTTATTTCACTTAGCATGATAGTCTCCAGTTCCTTCCATTTACCGGCAAGTGCCATAATCTCATTCTTCTTTATGGCCAAGTAACATTTCATTGTGTCTATGTACCGCATTTTCTTTATCCATTCATCTGTTGAAGGGCACCTAGGCTGGTTCCATAGCTTAGTGATTGGGAATCAAGCTGCTATAAACACTGATGTGGCCATGTCACTATAGTACACTGCACTATGTTTTGACCCCTCTTACTGCTCTGACATTCTGGAATCTATGTATAGATTCCGTGGGGTGCCATGTTCCTTGCTTCTTCTCTTACTGCCCACTTCTTTGGTATGAGCATCTTACATTTCATCTGACTCAAATTGTAAGCCTCCTCCTCCCAGCAAGATGAGGTTTCCTTCCTTTGTTCATTCTTCAACCTCCCTTTGGAAGCCCCGATGTCTCTCCCAAATGAAATAATTAGGAACAGATTACAGATTATTTTCAGGAGAGTTGTTCCAATGATCTTTGCAAATCCTCTGTGAGGTGGGTATTATTACTATCATTTTGCAGATTAGAGCTTGAAGCTTGGGAAGATGGCACATGAGCCCAGGTACCCAGGGCTGAAGTGGACCCAAACTACCTGAACCCACTTTAAGTATTTTTTTAAGTTGTAGGTGAACACAATACCTTTATTTTATTCATTCATCTTTATGCAGTGCTAAGGATTGAACCCAGTGCCTCACCTGTACTAGACAAGGGCTCTAGCATTGAACCACAACCCCAGTCCTCAAGTATTCTTTGCACTGACTAAATTCCTGCCTCTTCCAGTACCTAGGTATAGAGTAGTGATAATGTCAAATTGCCTGTATGAGATTTATGTTCTAGAACAGAAAGACATTTAAAAAAAAAAAGAACTGGTAGTCTGATAGGTGAAGAAAGCCTTAATTTCAGAGAGTAGAATGGGTTTAAAAAAAACAATTAAAGAGGATAAACAGGTGGAAGAGCACTGTGGGGATGGACTAGGGACTCCCTTGAGCTGGGTGCCTGGGGAAGCACTCTGTGGCAAAGGTCATTTGAACTGAGAAATACCATCCGTTTCAGGGTGCTATGAGGAACATGCATAGTTGAGGAACTGTAAGGTCCAGTGTTTTAGTCAATTGCTGTGAGTAAAAGATCCGACCAGAACAACTGTAGGGGAGGAAAAGTTTATTTGCAGGCTCACAGTTTCAGAGGTCTCAGTCCATGGACAGCAGGCTCCATTCCTCCAGGCTCGAGATGGTGGAAGAGTGTGGTGGAGGGAAGCAGCTCACATGGTGATCAGGAAGCAGAGAGAGACTCCACTCTCCAGATACATATATATACCCCAAAGCCACGCCCCCAAAGCCACGCCCCCAATGCCCACCTCCTCCAGCCACACCCACCTGCCTGCAGTCACCACTCAGTTAATCCCATCAGGGATTCATTCACTGACTGGGTTAAATTAAAAAAACCCAGTCATTTCTCCTCCTAACCTTCTTGCATGATCTCACACGTGAGCTTTTGGGGGACACCTCACCTCCAAACCATAACATCCAGTATTGCTGGACGGGAGGGAGAGAGGGAAACAGAGTCAAGAGGAGTAGCAAGAAAGAAGAGCAGAGGCCAGCTTGTTCATTTATCCCTCTAAAAATCTCTTAAACCTCACCTTCCCACTAGTCTCTTCCAAGGGCTCACTCTGGTTTCACTTCTATCTTCTTTGTGGGTCAAGAACTAGAGAGGACAGTTCCCAGTTTGCCGACTCTGGAACCCAGTGGTTATATTCATTTATTTATTTAATTGGTACTGGGGATTGAACCCAGGGGCACTTAACCACTGAGCCACATCCCCAGCCTTTCTTTTATTTTTTAATTTTGAGACAGGGTCTCATTAACTTGCTTAGGGCCTTGCCAAGTGCCTGAGGCTGGCCTCAAACTTATGATCCTCCTGCCTCAGCCTCCCATCACAGGGATTACAGGTGTGTGCCACGGCACCCTGCTTGGAACCCAGTGGTTTTATAGAAGTAGACTTGGAGGAGAAATGGCGAGAGAAAGTCTGCGGATGGATCTTCCTAGTGATCTTCCCCTCTTCCCCTTCTCACTTGGAAGCTGACATGGACCCTGTGAATCACTGTCCTTGCAATCAGGAATAGCTGGGTCAAGAAAATGCAAGGCTTTACTTTATGGACACACACTGTCCGTGATACAGCTACCCTGAGGTGGAGGATAGGGAGTTAATGCGTTGAGATGTGCTTCAAAATATGAAGGGTGAACCCTAATGTCCTTAGTTCCACAGCTGCACAGCTAATGGGATAAGCCGTTGGTTTCAGCTAGAAACCAATAAATAGACCATATAGCTGTGAAATCACCCCACACTAAGTGCAAAAAATTGATTAAGCTCAAACCCAGGGTCTTGCACATGCTCCACACACACTTTACCATTGAACTACACACTCCAACCCCAGGGTGTTTTTGTTTTTTGGGGTTTTTTTTTTTTTTCTTTAAAATAAAGGTTAGAAGTCAAAAATTGAATATGCTGCTTTTGAGCTAGAGCACCAGAAAGCTGCAATCAATGGACAAGAAGAATCTTTGGTGTGCAGGTGAGACCTAGGTCTCCACAAGTTTTCTTTTCTTTTCTTTTTTGAACCCAGGGCTCTCGACCACTGAGCCACATCCCCAGTCCTTTATCTATTTTATTTGGAGACAGAGTCTCACTAAGTTCCTGAGTCTGGCTTTGAACTTGAGAACCTCTGCCTTGGCTTCCCAAACCACTGGGATTACAGACTCGCGTCACCCCTCCCAGCATTCAGAAAGGCTTTTATTGAGGTCCCTTCTGTTTTCCACTCACAATGGCATTATGGAATGCTTTGGAACATGGACCTTGCACGCTTTCTCAGGTTCTCCTAACTGCCTATTTCCCTTCCTGGTCAGAGTTCCATTCACAGGAAGTCAACTATCTACTTCCAGGGCATGGAGTCCATTTCCTAGGCAGTTGCACACAGGTTAAATTTTGAAACAGGAAAAGAGAAGAATTAGATCCCATGGTGGGGGTGGGGGTGAAATTTGGCCTATGAGAAACAGAAGATGGAAGGGACTGGAGCAGATAAGTCTTCCCCCTTCTTTTACTCTTCTGTGAACTGCTCCCATTCACAGTTCCTTCTTGCAAACTTTGTCAGAAAATATTACATGCAGGCTGGACTGGTGGCCCTTGCCTGTAATCCCAGTGGCTCAGGAGGCTGAGGATAGGAAGTTCAAAAGCCAGTCTCAGCAAGTTAGCAAGGCCCTAAGCAACTCAGAGAGATTCTGATTTAAAATAAAATATAAAAAGGGCCGGGGATGTGGCTCAGTGTTTAAGCACCTCTGGTTCAATCCCTGGTAGGAAAAAAAAAAAAAAAAAACAAGAAAGAAAGAAAAATACGATGTGCAAATCAAACCAACTTGCTGAGCAGTCCATGCATCTCCTCGCTGCTGATGTGTGATGGGAAGCTTCACACAACCTCACTCCTCTGGGCCTGGCTTCTCTTCTTTCCTCACCACTACCTGCCTGGGTTTGAACCTCCCAAATCGAAGTTCTAGCGCTTTCCACATAGCTGCCCAGATATAGAAAGAACCTTTGCTACCAAGTGTGACTGACATAACTATTTATGTTCTTGCGGGTCGGAGGAGAGAAGAGGTGGCACATGCAAATTTTAGATCTTTCCCTTAAAAACAGTCTTGTGATCTTTCTGTCTCTGTCTCTTACCCCCTTTCTCCTTGCCTATGCACTGGCTGGGAAGCATCAATAATTGGATCAACCATGGCTACAAATCAGTGGCAGTAATGGACCATTTGGTACTGAGTTTTTAAGTGAACAAGAAATAAACTTCAGTATCTCAAATAAAATTATATTATGTACCTCAATTATTGCCTCAGGCTCTACTTTCTAAAGAACTCAAGCCAAAAGCAGAAATAATCAGACATTATCTGCACTGTTTGCCAAGTTTCTTCTGCTGAGACTCTTTTTTGAATCATGTTAAATGTCCCAGATGAACTAGAGGTGATGCTCTGACCAAGGAGGGCAGATACATCTGAAAATAAATTCTTCCATAGCCAAGCACAAAGAAGGCAAAACGGACCCTGCTTTTCCCCTTGTGGGGTGACCTTTTTTATGCTTCAGATGATGAGCAGATGACATCTAAATGCAATTTCTAGACTCATATTTTAAGTATGAAGCAGTTGGCTGCCTACATTTTTGCTCAAAGAGAAATATTACCAGGTTAGCACACTTAAATTCTTGTGATGGAAGGATAGAAAGATTTAAGAAGCATCAGGCCTGGGGCTGGGGCACAGTATCTTCTAATCCCAGCAACTTGGGAGGCTGAGGCAGGAGGATCAAAAGTTTGAGGCCAGCCTCAGCAATTCAGTGATCCCTGTCTCATAATAAGAAGTAAAAAAGGATGTGGATGTAGCTGTGGTAAAGCACCCCTGGGTTCGATCTCTAGTACCACAATAAAAGAAAAAAAGATGAAAAAAAAAAAAAAAAAGGAAAAGAAAGAACTAGAAGTTCAAAATGGAAAAAAGTTCAAAATGGGAAAGGTTCCCATTCTATTTCTCTCTCTTTTTTTTTTTTTTTTTTTTTTTTTTTTTTTTTTTTTTTTTTTTTTTTTTTTGTTTGCAGTGCTGGGGATTGAACCCAGGGCCTTATACTTACAAAGCAAGCACACTACCAACTGAGCTACATCTCCAACCCCAAGATTCCCATTGTCTTCCAGTAAAAAGCAGTTGCATTACTGCTAGGAGTGGATCAGTCCACAGATGGCTGTGGCATGGTTCCTTGTGCTCAAATCCTTTAGCATGGAAGAAAGACTACTCAAGGCAAATGGTCAATGTTCTGGCCGGCCTAGGCAGGACAGACCAAAAGTCCCCTGGCAAAACACCTAAGCCTAAAGGTAATATATCTAGAAGGGGAGATGAGGTCGAACAGTGGATGGGTTCTGACAATGTCATGAGAAGGAAAAATAAACCAACATTTCCCTTTGATCTAGCAATTCTACTTTTAGGAATTTGCCCTATGGAAATCACTAAACAGGATCAGTATACAAGGATACAACTGCAGGACAGATTATGTTAAAGTAATAATCCAGAAAACACAGAATAACATACGTGTCTATTGTTAGTAACATGGTTATACAAATTCTAGTATCTGCACAATGTAATACTAGGTTATACAGATTCTAGTATCTGCACAATGTAATAGGAGGTAGTCATGCAAAAGGATGGTAAAGATTTGCATTTCTAGTTTTTGCAGAGCTGGGGATTGAACCCAGGGCCTCACATAACCTACCCACCAGCTGTACCTCTGTGCTACATGCTCAGGACTTATCTGTATTTCTTGACATGAAAAAGCAGTCTAAGTCTAGTAACATGCCTGAATAAAGCATGTTATTAAACATAGTTAGGCTGTATCTGTAATCCAGAACAGGGGTTCTCAGAGTGTGGTCCCATGACCAGCTTGGCAACTTGCCAGAAATGCAGGTTTTGGGCCTCACCCCAGATCTCTAAATTAGAAACTCAAGTAGTGGAGTCTAGTAAACTGTTTCAATAAGCCCTCCAGCTAATTCTTTTTGCTTTGGATTTTTCATCTGTTTTGTTTTGTTTTAGTTTATTGGTTTTTTAAATTTTTTTTTTAGTTTAGTTTTTTGTCTTTTTTTTTTTAGTTTATTGGATTTTTTTGTTTTGCTTTTCAGTTTATTTGATTGTTTTGTTTTGTTTAATTTATTCAATCTTCTTCCCCTTCCAGGTAATTCTAATGCTTTATGTAGACTGAGAACCAGAAGTCTTAGAACAAAGAAGTTATTGCACATGTTTGCGAAGGATGAGTAAGAACACCGGTTTCCTCCTTTTGTTATTCTAACAAAGTACAATGCCAAGTAATAGAAAAACACAGCCCAAATGGTCTCTAACAATTAAATGATTTATTACTTTACTGGAACTTGGCAAGTGCAGGTTTTAGGCCCTGAATTTAAGGCTCTCTTTCTCTCTCTCTCTCTCTCTCTCTCTCTCTCTCTCTCTATATATATATATATATATATAAAATTTAGTATATATTTTAAATATAAAATATTATATTTAATTATGTTAAATATTAAATTAAAATATCAACATCAAATTAATTAAATATGTTTAGTTTTTAATTTAATATTGTATTTAATTAATTAATAAGATTATATATATTTATATATATATGTATATATATATATATATTTGTGGGGGTTTTTTTTGCGGTGCTGGGGCTTGAACCGCATGCCTCAGACACACCCACACCCAGCAAGCGCTCTACCACTGAGCCACCCACACCCCTGGCCTCCGTTTGTTCTGAGTCTTTCACGAATCTGCTCCCTTTCAGGCTGGCAGACAGATGGCTGCGGCCGCTGCATCCCCATATCCAGCCACATCACATCCACAGGAAGACCAGCACTGCCCCCTCCAGGGTCTCCTTCCAGTCCGTAAGGAAACTTGCCAGGATCCCTTCTCGCCCCCAGGGGCCTTGCCCTCATCAGATTGGCCAGAGCGGGTCACGTGTTCCTTCCTAACCTAATTGCTGGTGAGCAAAAGCAGCAAGCCAGGATGAGCTGGGTTACCCAGGATTTACCCCCGGGCTGGTGAGAGCCCCCTTTCTGAAGAACGCATGCTGAACAAAACCGAGGTCCCACTAGAAAGGAAGAGGGAGGGAGTAGCTTTGGAATAGATAACAAACCATCTGCTATATTTGATCTAGGCCAATAACCTCTTTTCCCTATCTTTGTATTAAACCTAAGTTTTGGTCACTGCCACGATTAATAACGTTAGGTGTGTCAGAGAATTCTGCTATTTTTTTTCTTTCTCGGGTGTTTTTTTTTTTTTTTTTTTTTTTTTTTTTTTGTACCAGGGATTGAACCCAGGGGTGCTTAACCACTGAGCCACATCCCCAGCCCTTTTTCTTTTTTATTTAGAGACAGGGTCTCACTGCATTGCTTAGAGCTTCACTCTAAGCTGAGGCTGGCTTTGAACTTGCAATCCTTCTGCTTCAGCCTTCCAAGACGCTAGGTTTATAGGCTGTGCCACCAGGCCCAGCTTCTACGGTATTCTTGAAACGGTTCCTGAGTCTCGAGAGGAAGAAGAATCTTTCTCTTTTTTCTTTTAAGGCAACTTCAAACACTGACAATATCAAGTGCCGGCAATACTGTGGAGCAAAAGAAAATCTCATACATAGCTGAACTTGAAATTAGTAGAAACATTTGGGAAAACTGCTTGGTAATACCTCCTAAAGCTAAACATGCATGTATCTTGTGACAGCAATTTCTTTCCTAGGAGTTCCAGGAGAGATGTGCATGGACATGTTCAAGAATGTCCAAAGCATCTTCCTTTCCAACAGTGCCAAACTGGAAATAATCTATATGTCCAGTAACAGAGGGGTGGACAAATAAGCCATGGTGTAGGTAAACAAAGGAACACTGTACAACAGTGAAAATGAAGGTGAACTTGCCCTACAGAAAAATAGCCTTTTTAATCAAAATAGTGTTACACGCAAAAGAAAAGACAAGTATTCCAATGGAATAAAATGCCCCTAAATAGTTTAGTATATGGAAAAGCACCTCAATTCATTTTAACAGAAAGCTGCTGAGATAACTGTACAGCCAATTGTAAGAGAAAAAAACTAAACACATATTTCCCACCATACCCAAGAATAAGATCCAAATGCATCAAGAAATAAATGTAGGACTGGGGTTGTGGCTCAGTGGTAGAGTGCTTGTTTAGCACACGTGAGGCACTGGGTGTGATTCTCAGCATCACATATTAATTAATTAATTAAAAGGTTCACCAACGACTAAAAAATATTTTAAAAAAAGAAATGTAACAAAGTAATATCATGCAAGCGCTAGAAGAAATCATGGGTGAATTCTTTACAAACCTTAATGTAGGGAAAGACTTTATCATAAAGACTTTATCATACTCAATAAAAGACAAATAAGAAAAAGGAGTCAGAGCCAATAAATGTGATAAATTTGACTGTAAAATATTAAAATATTTGCATAACCAAAAAGTGCCATGAACAAAATCAAAAGACAACCAGCAAACTGGAGGAAAGTATTTGCAATACGTATCACAGACAAAGAATAAGATCTCTAATAAATAAGGAACATTTTTAATTAGCTTAAAAGCCTAATAAAAAAAGGGAAGGGTACGAGAACCCATAATTCTCTACAAAAACTCACACACACACACACACACACAGCCCTGAAACTTACCACAAGATGTTTCAACTCCCTCCTAACTGGATGACTCTAAATTAAAACAGCTCCAAAATAACACGTCTTAACTGCCAGGGTTGTGAAATTTACAAAGTACAACAAATCTCAGTCTCAGAGAGCCTGTGGGGAAATAGACAATGTCCTCCATGGCTGGTGGATTCCCCGTGGAGAGGAATCTGGATCACCAATGAAACGATTCCTACACTTGCGTCTTGACTCTGCAACTCCCGTTCTAGAAAGTTCCGCTGGTGACACATTTGCAACAATAGGAGAATATGTATACACACAGTCATCATAGCGTGGTTTGTCATTGCAGAATAATGGAAACCACCTACATGTAGATGAGCGGTGGATAACACACAGTGGAGCCCTGCTTTGCAGAAGAAAAAAATAAGGATGTTCAAAATGAAGTGGTGTAAAGAAGTAACCATGTTAATTCTCAAACACTAAAAGCATAATTGAAACCAGCCAGGATGCAGGGGTCACCAAACGGGGCAAAACATAGCACAAATGAACCTACATTGCAATTGAAAGCATCCTGGGGGTGAAGGTGAGATAGGACAGAACACACTAAGTAAGAGTATTTTTACTGCATATTACAGGACTAAAAACCGAACACAAGTACTGTACTCCAGTTAAAGTTGATTTTCAGAGGGATACAGATTAGTAATTCTGAGGAGATGTCAAATGTATCCAGAGACTGAGCAAGTTAGTTAGTGAATGTATCATTGCTGTCATTATTTGGGTGCCAGGGATGGAACCCAGGGTCTTGTGCCTAATATGCACCTGCACTACCCCTGAGCTACATCCCCAGCCCAAGTAATATATTATGGATGAGGTACTGGTTTCTGCTTCTCAGAGGAAAGAGAGACAAATAAGAAAAAGAAGTCAGGGTGGTGGAACTCACCTCCCTCAGCATGGGAGGCTGAGGCAGGAGGATCACAAGTTCAAGGTCAGTCTCAGCAACTTAGTGAGACCCAGACTCAAAATTTAAAAGAAAACTTTAAAACAGGATTGGAGATGTGACTCAGTGGTTAAGCACTTCTGGGTTCGATTCCCGATAGCAATAATAAAATAAAATAAAATAAGGAAAAAAAAAAAGAAGACTAATAAACTCTGGTGTTAGATTGGAATCAGTTAGTTACCAGATGGTGCTTTGGTTATATAGACATGCCGATATGGACACACAAATATAGTAGAACTAGAAGTAGGTGTGTGTGTGTGTGTATGTGTGTGTGAGCACACACATGTGTGCCATACTACTTTCTGCTCAGAGGTTCCAGAAACAATGGCAGCAGTGACATCCCAGTAGCTACCCACACATGGAACCCAGGACTTGATCTTGAGGCCATTTCCCAGGCAAAGAACAAGGCCATCTTTGAGTGTGTGTGCGTGTGTGTGTGTGTGTGTGTGTACAAACACTGTCAAAATATGTTTAACTGTAAGGAAACAGTAAAATAAACAAAAATATTACATTCATCATGATACTGTTATAGACACATTCTATTTCATTAATAAATATGTATAATATATCTAGAAAGAAACATCAAAAATTTTCAGTAGTTGGTATTTTGGGACAGAAGATAAGCAACGTCAGTTTTGAATTTTATAATATTTCAAATTTTCTTTTAATTATTATGTATATTCTTTTTTTCAATGAAAGAAATTTTTAAACTTTCTTTTTTTTAGTTCTATATGACAGTAGAGTGCATTCTGACACATCACACATACATGGAGTGTGACTTCCCATTCTTGAGGTTGGACATGGTGTGGAGTCTCACTGGTCGTGTGTTCACATATGAACATGGGAAAGTGACGTCCATTCATTCCACTGTCTTTCCTGTTCCCATCCCCTCCCTTGTCTTCACTCCCCTTTGTCTCATCCAGTGAACTTCCATTCCCCGCTTATTGCGGGTCAGATCTACATACCAGAGTGGACACTGGGCAGAACAAGATCTTCTTAAAGAAATGATTGATTCCAGGGCTCAGGGAAGGGAATGCACAAGATGAGCCTGGAACACCTTGTGATTCCAGAATGTAGTAAGTTCTAAACTAACTAAAAAATGTAGTATGGTGGGGGGTGTTTAAGGGACACAGGAGCCCACTTGAAGGCGCTCCCGATGAGCAAAGTTGGGACTATTTGAGCAATGGAATACTCACATTAATAGATTATCACACATGAAATAAACACCCATGAATAGAGGCTGATAGGAGGTAGGTGAATAACTTCTAAATAAATATATTTAGCATATAATAGTAAAGAAATCAATGAAATAAAATTCTGGGAAGGTACTGGGGATTGAACTCAGGGACTCTCAACCACTGAGCCACTTCCCCAACCCTATTTTGTATTCCATTTAGAGACAGGTTCTCAGTGAGTTGCTTAGGGTCTCACTTTTACTGAGACTGGCTTTGGACTCTCATTCTCCTGCCTCAGCCTCCTAAGTCATTGGGATTACAGGCAAGTGCCACCATGCCTGGCTTAAAATAAATTTTTATTCATCAAAATAAATTTCATTTACTAAACAACATTCAATGAATAAACTAAAAATGGTTAAATAAATACCTGAATAAGTAAATCAAAGGAGAGAAGAGGCAGCTCTTCCTTACAATAGAATTCTAGTTCATAAATTAGAAGAAATAGCAAAAATTAAGACTTGTCATTGGCCCATGGTAATAATGGAGCCCAAAGTTGGGGGTAGGTGACCATGAGTGACAGTACATTTGCATGATCACAAAATGTGTTCCCAACAAGATGCTTATTTATGAGGAAGGAGGAAATGACCACTTTACAGTGGTGAAATCTAGCAGGCCCCACCTTCATTTAGTGATCAAGTGTCCATATCACCAATAACGAGACGTTATCACCTGTCCACTGATAGTAAGCGTTGAGAAGGATGCTTCTGTTGCGTTATTGCCAAAAGTGCGTAGCCACATTCCATCTTTAGGAAGAAACATCACACCAACAAAAATTAAGGAATATGATACAAAACAACCGGCCAGTCTTTTTTTTTTTCCCAAGGTCATGAGTCAGGTGTGCAGGTGGTGGAGCCTGTAATCCAGCGGCTCTGGAGGCTGAGGCAGGGGGATCACCAGTTCAAAGCCAGCCTCAGCAACTTAGTGAGGCCCTGAGCAACTCAGTGAGACCCTGTCTCTAAATAACATATAAAAAAGGGCTGGGGCTCAGTGGTTAAGCACCCCCGGGTTCAATCCTTGGTACCATCCCCCCAAAAAGAAATGTCATGAAAGACAGAAAGAAGGGAGGACTAGCCCAGGTTGGAGCAGACCAAGGAGACATGACAAAGATACATTGCATGAACTTGGCCTGGATCCTGGACCAGAAAGATGACCCCAGTGGAATAGTTGAAGAAATGACAATAAGGTCTGTAGAAAAACTGACAGCATCATAACCATGTTAATGTCCTGGTCTTGATCACTGTCCAGTGACTTGAGAGTGAAGGGTAAGCAGGAACTCTTCATACTGTTTTGCCATTATTTTATTTATATATATATGCCATTATTATAAGATATACGTTATATATTATATATAATATATATTGTAATATATATATTTGGCAAAGCTGAAGTTGTTTGAAATCAAAAGTTAAAATGAAGACATGAAAGAATATTGGTTACACCTGGGAAAGTACAAACAAGAAACCTGTAGTGTTGGAAATATCCTCCAAGTGGCTCTGGGTAGGGGTATATGGGTTACATACATACTTAAATTCCAGTGAGCAGTGAATGCTTAAAATTTATGCACTTTGCTGTAGGTATGTTATTGCTGAATTTTTTTAAAAAGATGTTTAAAAAACCACACACAAATCAAGCCTGGTCAAGTAAAACTAGAGTAGGTTCAGTGACATATTGAACTAGGCTCCTAATAAAAGTTGAGAATGTCCCATTTATCATAATGGTGCTATCAAACGTCATATTTATAGCACAATTCAGCATTTAAAGGGTGCTCATAATTGACACAACACCACGTGAGGTGATTCTTAAGATTTTATTGATTCTTCATGGCATGTTAATAGAGATTTTCATACTAGTTCTTTTTAAGATGAGGAAACCAAGTCTCAGGAGAAGTGAGAAGACATTGGCCACCCAGCCAGAAACTGGCAAAGCTAGCATTTCAAGGATGGCTGTGTCTGACCTCTAAGCCCAGGATGTTTCCTGCTCCCCCACACTGCCCAAAACAGGAAGAGCCTGGAGTTCAGCCCCAACATGGGAAAAAAAAAGCAAGGGGAAGATTTTCCACTTCTTTTTTTTCGAATGATTTTCAAACTTTTCTGTTTTGTTTTTTGGTATGTTTGGGAATTGAACCCAGGGCTGCTCTACCAAGGGCAGCCTTCCCTTTTAAAAAATAAACAAACTTGAGACAGGCTCTTGCTAGGTTGCCCAGGGTGGCTTTGAACTTGCAATCCTCTGTCTCAGCCTCCCAGCTCACTGGGATTACAGGTGTGCATCATGACACCCAGGTAATTCCAACCTATTTTTATAGTTGTCATTGTGAAAAACCTTTATTACAGTCATGATTTTTAGCTGTCTCTGTTTAAAAAATACCTAAGGAAAGAAAACGTTAGAAATAGTCATGTGTGTAGGGGTACTGGGCACTCAACCACTGAGCTACATCCCCAATCCTTGTTATTCATCATTATTTTTTTAAAAATAATAATAATAACAATTATTATTATATATATTTAATCACATGAATTATATTAATATTAATTATTATTAATGATTTTATCATCATATATTGATTACTTATAATTATATAACATATATTTATGTATTTATAATTACATATTATAATTATACACTTATATATTTATTATTCTATATAATATACATATTATAATATTAGATATAATTATATAATAATAGTAATGATGATGATGATGATTCACCCAGGGGTTGAAACCTGTCCCTTTCCGACTTCACCTTTGCTTAACTACTAGGCCATATCCCCAGCCCTTTTTAATTTTTTTTTAAATTTTGAGACAGGGTCTCACTAAATTATTTAGATCTCGGTAAGTTGCTGAGGCTGGCTTTGAACCTGCGATCCTCCTGCCTCAGCCTCCCCAGCTGCTAGGATTACAGGCATGCACCGCTGCACCCAGTGACATAGATCTTTGTAAAAAGAAAAAAAATGTGACTTTAAATGTTGGAACAAAAACCTTCAAGGATCAATCAGCTCTACATTTTTTTGCGTTTTTTTTCTCCTTCGTCAACTTTCGGACTTCACGTCGTTACCTTTCCCTTTAATTGAAGTTGAATGCCTGTCACTGATTGTAATAAAGTAATTGAACCAGTGCCAACAGATGCTTCCTGAGTCTGTGGGAATGACCGGGCAATTCTTCCGCAGGGTGCTTCTGTGCATCTCCTCCCCACACATTAGAGACTTGTTTAGTGCACCTCCAACTTCTCTTATTCCAACTAGTCCAGGAACCCTGGAATCATCTCACCGTGCCCAGATTTCAGCCATCTCTTCTGTGGGCCACACACTCTAGGGTGTAAGACCACCATCCTCAAAATCTGTTACAACTGCTTCAAACCCTGGACCTGCCATTTTTCAGTGGTATCATTTGGGACAAGTTAATCACTTCTGTGAAGTCTGATTTCTTTATGATCAAAATGAGAATAAAACTATGACTGCTACTTCCTGTCCATGGGCTGTCCACGGGCTGTTGGAGAAGTCAATGGGGTGAAGCTGTACAATACTGTGTGTTCCTTGGCTAATCGCTGCCAACCATTGTTTTTATTTATTATTTTTAGTACCAGGGGCCCTTAACCACTGAGCCACCGCCCCAGTCCTGTTTTGTATTTTATTTAGAGACAGGGTCTCGCTAAGTTGCTGAGTCTGGCTTTGAACTGGAGATCCTCCTGCCTCAGCCTCCCGAGCTGCTGGGATTACAGGCATGAGCCACTGCACAGGGCTCAACCATCATTCTTACTGGCACTAATCTGAGCTGACAGGCACGCCTTCACTTCATTAGTCTAGTGGTGTTTCTAATGAGGCCCTACTATACGCAAAGCACTGAGAACACTGAGATTGATACAGTGTGTCCAAGGGAAACAATTTTGTTATGGAATTCACTGGAAAGCCGTTTACTGTAGGTCTGCAGTGTAGGAGATGTGGGGGGACCACACATCTTAGTGACCACTAAGACAAAGTCCCCAAACCCTGGAAGTCTATTTCTATTGGGAGGAAACAGACCCTTCACAAGGAAGCCAAGACACAAGGTGACTGCAGTTAGCTGGGAGGGTGGTACAGGCTGGAGTGATCGAGTGCCCAGGGGAAGGGCTGGTTGGCTGTGGAACCTCTCTTGCTTCTGGCCCTTTCCGACTTCACCTTTGCAATTGCTTGACTGCTAGGAAGTTGGAGCAGCCACATCCTGATAACACCCAGGGCAGAGACAGAGGAAGGGCTTCCCTCCTGGGCACCATGCTGAGCCAGCTTCCCCTGCAGAAGCCCCCTTGTGTGTTTTTGCCACTTATAGGCCAGTGGAAGAGTAGCCAGAATGATCACTCTCTGACAAGGACACTTCTGCTTCCAATGTCATCAAATACAGATGTCTGGAAGAAGTTCAAACACCAATTCCTAAAAATAGAATGGCAGAGACTACAATAGTATCACTTTGCATTAAATTATCAGCAAGTGGAGTGTGGTGGCGCATGCCTGTAATCTCAGCAATCCAGGAGGTTGAGGAAGGAGGATTGCAAGCTAGAGGCCAGCCTCGCCAATTTAGAAAGACCCTGTCTCAAAAAAAAAGGCTGGGGATGTAGCTCAATGGCAGAGTGCTTGCCTAGCACATGTGAGGCCCTAAGTTCTATCCCCAGTACAGCAAAATAAATAAATAAATAAAAATACTCAGCAAAACCAAAGTCATTTCTACTCCCCTCCTCTAAGTGATTACCACCATTTCTTGCCTCCTCTGAGTCTGTAAAAGGAGACTCTTTTTTTTTTTTTTTTTTTTTTTTTTTGGTACCAGGGATTGAACTCAGGGTCATTCAACCACTGAGCCACATCCACAGCCCTATTTTGTATTTTATTTAGAGACGGGGTCTCACTGAGTTGCTTAGTGCCTTGCTAAGTTGCTGAGGCTGGTTTTGAACTCATGATCCTCCTGCCTCAGCCTCCCCAACTGCTGGCACTACAGAGCTTGTTACACAGCCCTCATCCAAGTGGCTACCTTGCAGAAAAGCATGACTGTTGCTTTAAGAAAACTTAAATCTTCCAGAATCATATTTTATTGAGTTACAATAAACTAAAGTGAAGGAAAATGGTGAAACTTGCCGGGAGGAAGGTGGCTTTTAGAACATAGTTGGTAAATAGAGTGAAAAAGGGCATCCTGGCTATTTTTTTTTTTTTTTTTTTGATCTGGCAGAAAACTGCAGTGATTACATTATTCAGCAGTAATATAATACTCTCACACTTACTCCCAGAGGGGAGAACCTGGGGTTTTAATCATTTAGCAGTGCACTTGCTTCAAATCTTGCAGATTTGTCAAATGCCATAAACGAACCAAGTTTTATCTATTTTCCTCTTTTGGGGCCAGTTCAATTTTTCATCTGCAGCACAAGCAATTTTAAACAGAGCAGAATCCTGGGAAGGGAAACCATCCTTCCAGAAAACTCCAGAGCCTCCAGGTGTAGGACCAGGCTGTTGGAGAAGGACCTTGGCCAGGGACTTCAGGCACTGCCAGTGACCTAGGGTTCCCCACAGCCGCAGCAGCCGCGGCAGAAGGGGCAGCAAAATGTTCAGCGTTTCTGGCTGCTAGTGAGAAGTGGCTCTTGGTGCAGTATGATCATGTGCCTGCTTCACTGTGGCCACAGCACTTTACGACACCTGCCTCCCTGAGAGCCTTTTCCTGTGTAGTTCAGCTGCTCGCCATTGCTGTCCCCTCTTGGCTCTGGTCACGCGATCATAAGACCTCCCTGGGGTGGGCATCAATCACTCTGCTGATTATTCACTGGGTGGATGTTATGGTTTGGATGTGAGGTGTCCCAAAAGCTCACGTAGGAGACAATGCAGGAAGGTGCAGAGGAGAAGTGATTGGGTTGAGAGCCTTAATCCAGTCAGTGAATGAAACCCTGATGGGATTAACTGAGTGGTGACTGGAGGCAGGTGGGTGTGGCTGGAGGAGGTGGGCACTGGGGGCGTGGCTTTGGGGGCGTGGCTTGGGGTACATATTTGTATCTGGAGAGTGGAGTCTCTCTGCTTCCTGATCACCATGTGAGCTGCTTCCCTCCACCACACTCTTCCACCATGATGTTCAGCCTCACCTCGAGCCCTGAGGAATGGAGCCTGCTGTCTATGGACTGAGACCTCTGAAATCGTGAGCCCCAAATAAACTTTTCCTCCTCTACAGTTGTTTTTGTCAGGTCTTTTGGTGACAGTAGTGAAAAAGCCAACTAAAACAGTGGATTATGCATGGTGTGTTTTAGATCCTAGCAGAGCCAGCCTGTGCCACCCAGCATGAGGGTAGCAATGTGCTTCTCCATCACTTTGTGTGTTTGGGAAAATAAAATCTGTTTGAACAAGTCAATTCTGACTCCTGCCTAACACAAACAGTAATACCAGATAGAGCCAGGTGTGGTGGTACACACCTGTAATCTTGGGAGCCTGAGACAGGAAGATCATAAATTTGAGGTTCGTAAGTTTGAGGTCACAGCTTATTGAGACTCTGACTCCAAATAAAAAGTAAAAAGTGCTTCAGGATAGAGTCCCTGTGGGTTCAATACCTAGTACCACAAAAAAAAAAAATAATAATAATAATAATTAAAAAGATAGACTTTAGGGCCAAACGTGGTGGTACATGCTTCTAATCCCAGAGGCTCTGGAGGCTGAGGCAGGAGTTGAAAGCCAGCCTCAGCAAAAGTAAGGCCCTAAGCAACTCAGTGAGACCCTGTCTCTAAATAAAATACAAAATAGGGCTGAGGATGTGGCTCAGTGGTTGAATGCCCCTGAGTTCAATCCCTGTGACCCTCTTCCCCAAAATTATACTTGAATCTATTTTAGTGTAAGGCCAACTTGGATAAGAGCATCCTTGTTGCCTCATCCTGACTGGGTAGCTCATGGTCAGTTACTTAAGTATTCTGAAACTCTTTTTGAAAATGGACTGGGAATACCCAACTTCTGGGCTTGCTGGAAGTCTTGAACAAGCATGCATTACAAGGGATTTAGCTTAGATCCTTAGGTTAAATGTTCATCAAGATGAATTGACTTTTCTCCTGGAAAACAGTGGGGAAAAATATTCTCAAAGCAATTTCTATGAATGAGAAACACTGACATGTCACAGAGAAAGAAATAACAAATTACATTTAACATATACAAAGATATTCAACTTTGCTAATAATAAGAAAAATCCAAGTCAAGACTCTACTAGGATAACATTTTTCACCTATTAAATTGGCAAAATTCCAGTCCCAAAATTTTGGAAAACATTCCATATAAATAACAGAATAATGCACTCTTATTCATTGCTGGCAGGAATGCAAAATGGTACAGCCATTTGGGATTTAATTGGCAATCCCCATCAAAATTGCAAATGCATTGATTTTTTTTTTCCTACTCAGTAATTTCACCCCTGGGAATTTGTTTTACAGCTATACCTAAACCTGCACTAAGCGAAGTGACAGATATACCCTATTATCAATTGCAGAGTTGTGTGTATGAACAAAAGATTACAAATACCCCAGTCTCCATCTGAAGGTGAGTGGGTTGAGCGAGGGAAACATGCTACAGGTACACCATATTCAACAGCTGTGAAAAAGAAAATGATGTTCTCTATGTGGAAATATCTCAGGAAAACCACTCAATGGAAAAGAAGATGCAAAATCAATATGGAGCCGGGCGTGGTGGCACATACCTGTAATCCCAGCACCTTGGGAGGTTGAGACAGGAGGATCGTAAGTTCAAAGCCAGCCTCAGCAACAGCAAGGCCCTAAGCAACTCAGTGAGACCCTGTCTCTAAATAAAATATATAATAGGGCTGGGGATATGGCTCAGTGGTTAAGTGCCCCTGGGGTCCCCGGTAACAACAACAACAACAAAAAATAGAGTAATTACATATAGGAAACCAGACAGGTGGAAAATTAGGTAGTCAGGGTCAAGAGTTAGAATAATTCCTCTGATTTCCTTTTCATTTTTGAACCTTGTTAATGCATCACCAACTCAAATTATAAAATCAAAACAGAAAAGTATTATATCTTCTAAAACGAAGAAGGGCTTCCAAAATTGGTGAGAACCCATATTGAATTGCTTGTCATTTTGAATGGATTTGTGGCCCTGGCTCACTTCAAACCTTAAAGACAGACGGCGTCTCACATAGCATGGAAGGGCAGCCAACCATGTGTCCTATTCTCCATTGGAGAGTAAAATGAATTTCTTTCTTTTCTTTTTGGTACCAGGGATTGAACCCAGGGTTGCTTAACCACTGAGCCACATCCCCAGTCCTATTTTGTATTTTATTTAGAGATAGGGTCTCACTGAACTGCTCAGGGCCTCCCCTTCGCTGGGGCTGGCTTTGAATTCGTGATCCTCCTGCTTCAGTCTCCGGAGCTGCTGGGATGACAGGCGTGTGCCACCAGGTGGGGCTGAAATGAATGCTTTCTACTAAAACAATGAATGAATGAATGAGTTTGCTGCTTTCCAGATCAGGGGGAATGATCATTAGCTGCCTTCATAAAAATACAATTCAACAATGAAGGCATGACTTAAAAAACATGAGATTCCCAATTTTTAAATGGGAAAGAAAAGTAGACCAGGGAAGAAAATGACAGAGAGCAAACTCTTTCTCTGAGGTCTGTGGCATACTTTAATCTCGTATCTTTTTGGTGCTAAAAGTGAAACTGAGACCCAAATGCAACAGTGCACTCTCTTGCTAAGGCTGGGAATAGTCCACCTACCTACCCCGTCGTGTTAAACCCGAGGAGACACTTGTCAGGTCAAAGAACAATTTTCTTGACAGAACTTTCTACTCATTCCTTATCACCAATTCCCTGAACAGGAATAGGGGGAAGATCACCACAGACAGACAACTGATAAAATGAGTGCTATGCCAAAAAGCCAATAAAAATTTGTTCCTCCATGCCTTCACTTCCTCAATCCATGGTAATTTATATGGGAAAAAAAAAAAGCCATCTCCTTTCCTGCGGAGTTCCTGATTTATAGATTGGGCATCTGTTTCATATAAAGGGCCCCAAATGGAACAATAATCTATGTTCTAACAAAACAGAGGATTCATTACATAAATCACTTTCAACCTATCAAATATCTCACACTGAATTTCTGTTAAATCCAGGCACATTTTTCTTTCCCTTAGAGCTTGTCCTGCATGCTGCTTTTAAGACAGAAAAACACCCGTATAATATTTCAAGTTGTTTAAAGACTCCACAATAGTAAATCTAGAAATCAGTTTATTTCTTTTTAGTTTTTTTTCCTATAATAAAGGCCTTTTGCAAATGTTTTCAGGATGAGATATTTATAGTAGTCAATGCTCTTGGAGGTCTTCTAGCCCAGGAATTTGCAAACACGTGGGACTTCTATGGTTGCTCCTACTCCCTTGCCCAGAGCAGACATTACTAATCGATTACATCTTTCCTCCTGAGGTTGCTTCAGGCCCTGATGTACCTCTCTACCCAAACTCCCAGGCATCCTCTTTCAGGGAACAGCCATTAACATGCAGGATGGAGTACATGAATCCAGTCACTTTCTAGATAGTAGAACTGAAGCACAGGGGAAGGTGACCTTGCCAAGTTCCCAAATGAGTCAATATTCACCTGAAACACATTGTTTCCTTTCCTTTTTTCTTTCTTTTTTTTTTTTTTTTTTTTAATACCAGAGATTGAACTCAGGGGAACTTAACATATCCCTGACCCTGTTTTGTATTTTATTTAGAGACAGGGTCTCACTGAGTTGCTTAGGGCCTCACTAAGTTGCTGAGGCTGGCTTTGAACTTGGGATCCTCCTGCCTCAACCTCCCAAGGCGCTGGAATTACAGGTGTGCACCACCACACTTGGCCTTAAACATTCTTAAGTTCTGGATCTTTCTATTCTCTTTGGTCCATACCACATGTGATTTGCATTCAGAAGGTCAAGAAAACATTTTTGTATATGTATGTGTGGTTTTTGTTTTGTTTTAGAGAATAATTTCTCTTTTCAAAAAGAAAAACCCTGTTACATAACAAAAGAATCCCAATTAGCTATAATTTCCAAATAAAAAAAATTTACGAATCATTCTAATATATACTAATACTAATACATATGATTTGGAAGCTCCTGGCCGCCTACCACTTTAAACATCATTTTGTTGGAGCAATAATTTTCTTTTCTTATCAAATATGCTTCCTTCTCAATGCAGAAGCTATAATTATTATTAAACAGGAAATTACTTTTCATTTGGGCTATTACAAAGGACCCCACAATGAACTTGGATGCATGGACAGTACCCTCCATCACATTGCAGAGGCTGAACTGCAGAGGCTAAGCAATTTATTACAGTCATTACTTTTTCCTTTGCTTCAACTAAAGTTTCTTTATCAAATGTCAGAGCCATTTGGGGCTGTTTTAGTCAGCATTTTCACTACTGTGACTAAAGGAGACCCAACCAGAACAACTGTAGAGGAGGAAAAGTTTATTTGGGGGCTCACAGTTTCAGAGGTCTCAGTCCATAGACAGCAGGCTCCATTCCTTGGGGCTCGAGGTGAGGCTGAACACCATGGCAGAAGAGTGTGGTGGAGGAAAGCAGCTCACATGGTGATCAGGAAGCAGAGAGACTCCACTCTCCAGATACAAAATACATACCCAATATCGATACCCCAAACTCCCACTTCCTTAGTTATGACTCAGTTAATCCCATCAGGGTGTTAATACACTGACTGGGTTAAGACTCTCACAACCCAATCATTTCTTCCCCAAACCTTCTTACATTGTCTCACACGTGACCTTTTGGGGGGACACCTCACATCCAAACCATAATAGGAAATTACACTTCACATAATTAAACAGATACAAGGTAGCAGAGAGTTCTAGAAATGACTATGGCCCTGATCTCATAATTCTAAGCTCTTTCTAATTCAGGATCCCACAGTGCT
The DNA here is from genome assembly GCF_902686455.1 of Sciurus vulgaris. NCBI lineage: Eukaryota > Metazoa > Chordata > Mammalia > Rodentia > Sciuridae > Sciurus > Sciurus vulgaris. The sequence goes on along the minus strand of NC_136477.1, from coordinate 61,392,908 downwards.
GAGATCAAAAGGATGACAATCCCAAACACAGTGACTTCTCTAGTCAATGCTTCTTAAACGTACGATGAGCATGCACAAGAGTTGGGGTCCAATTCCGGGGGGAGGGAGGCTGTGGGGGTAGCTCAGAGGCAGGGTACGTGCTCAGCATGCACGAGACTCTGGATTCAATCCCCAGCACCAAAAACTAAACTGTGCATGTGAATCACCTGGGGATCTTGTTATACGCCTGAGACAGGGCCTGAGATTCTGCATTTCTAAAACCAGAGTTGCAGATTCATGGCCCAGTGGTCTCTTTAGTCCTAAAAGAACCATCTGGTTCTAATAACAAAACTTCACTGGATCTCTAACAGGTCACAAATGATCATCATTGTCAATCAGGTGATTTGAGTTGTATGGAACTGAGGAATCATTTACACAGTATTGATGGTTTACTGGGAGAAGCTACGTGATTAAATGAGTTAGACCTCATTTATTTTCTGTTGCTATCTTCAAATCTTCTCTGTCGGGTGTTCCTTCCCTACCCCCGGTTCATACCCCAGATTCCATGACTTCTCCAGGAACGTACAAACATTAACTTTCTGGTGTTAAAACCTCCAATGTAGCCAGGTATCGTGATGCATATGCTTATAATCCCAGCGGCCCAGGAGGCTGAAGAAGGAAGAAGGTGAGTTCAAAGTCAACCTCAGCAACTTAGTGAGGCCCTAAGCAGCTCAGTGAGACCCTGTCTCTAAATAAAATATAAAAAAGGACTGGAGATGTGGCTCAGTGGTTAGGCACCCCAGGGTTCAATCCCTGGTACCAAAAAAAAAAAAAAAAAAGAAAAATCCAATGTAGTACAATGTCCAACTTTAGTACTCATCCAGCTCAAGCTTATCTTTCCCAGAAGCTCAAGACCTAGCCCCAGAGGGAGAAGGATAAAGCAGAAGTGACTTCTTATTCTCTCCTTGGACCACTTCTTCTTTTAACCACTCTTTGCTACCTCTAGACCCCATAAGATTAGGTAGAAAGAGGAAGAAGAGCTTACCAAAGCCAACAAAAGGGTCTTACTAAATGGGTGACATAGAATTTCATACATTGGCCAGGGAGGGTGGCAAACACCTGTAATCACAGCAGCTCAGGAGGCTGAGGTAGGAGGATGGAGAGTTCAAAGCCAGCCTCAGCAACTAAGCAAAGCCCTAAGCAATTCAGTGAGACCCTGTCTCTAAATAAAAGGCAAAGTAGGACTGGGGATGTGGTTCAGTGGTTGAGTGCCCCTGAGTTCAAACCCCGGTACCAAAAAACAAAGAAAGAAAAAACTCATACATTGGAAGTTTTGAGGAAGTTTTCTGAAGACTCAATACTTTTCTCCTACCCCCACCTAGGAATGTCTGATAGCACCCTATTTCCTTAGTGGAGGTTCTCTTCCACGGATCCATTACTGTGATCCTTCTAGACTTCTCTGGCGGTGCAGCCCATACTGTCACATTATGCCACACTCTTCTCCAGAGAGGGGTTCTTCAAGAGATCCAGACGTGGCTACTGCCACCAATGGGACATCCGCACTCTTGGTTCAAAGTCCACGCTGTACACTTTGCCATGAGGGATGGCCTCATTGGCATGTCACTATTAGGCTTTTCCATCTGAGTCAGTCTTCAAAGTCCAGGAGAAATTAGGTCCTTCTGAAAACCTTTCCATTAAGCTCCATTTCTCTTAATCACCAGAAGAACTGTATAATAAAGAATGTCAATTTATGGTTTTTTAAATCAAAAGTTTCAGGAGCCAGGCACGGTGGCATGTCCCTGTAATCCCAGCGATTGAGCAGGCTGAGACATGAGGATTGGCAGGTTCAAGGCCAGCCTCAGCTACTTAGTGAGACTGTCTCAAAATAAAAAATAAAATCGACTGGGGATGCAGCTCAACGGTATAAGACCCTTAGGTTCAATCTCCAGTACCACAAAAGAAAGAAAAAAAAAAGTTTTCCAGAATACAGAAAGGTTTTATGTTTCTTTTTAAAATTTTTTTCAGTTGTAGATGGACACGACTTTATTTTATGTATGTATGTATGTATGTACATATGTGTGGCTGAGGATCAGACCCAGCACCTCGCATGTGCTAGACAAGCGCTCTACCGCGGAGACACAACCCCAGCCCTGGTTTTATATTTCTAATAAACTAATCCTGATCCTATAGTGCCACTAGCATGACTGGCCACCTGACATGGAATATTTCTTCCAATTCACTTAATTTCAGCACTTGAGCACCTATTACGTTCCAGGCACTCCTTGAAGAGTAAACACCCTCAAATTGATATGACTTCATGATTAAGCACTTCTAGAATTCTAGTAGGTGGTTTTCACTTTTTTCTGACAGAAAAGAAATATATCACATAGAACATTAATCTTGTGGTTTTGAATCCCAGGTTTGTTCACTGGTAACATTGAAGCATAATTTCAAAATCTGGTATGACCGGATATCTTACATGGTGGCTCTGATCCTATCCATTTGAGGGTAGGACTAGTTGACATTTATGATCTCTTTAAAGTCAATTCAACATAATAGCATTTTGTGAGAAGAAACCAAGCCCCAGGCACTTGGCAAGGAGGTTAAAACTGGAAGTCTGTGTTGTAACGAGATGTCTCTTGCACTAAAATTTCTTTAACATTTACAGAATCGAGTGCAGTGGAAATGCTCAGAGAACCTCATTACCTATTCTGCCCTGTATGGTCTTGGTTAAGGGGACTTTACCAGGTGAGTTAGTGTCCATGCTTGTCTTGCTAGATCGCCTCTCTGAAGGTATCCTTACCCTTATGTTGCTTTCTTGAGCCATGTGGGACTTCACCACGCCACTCAGAGTTGATTGAAACTGACAACAGCTTTGGAGCCAGCAGCAGGCACTGGTCAGCTGGACAGTGCCCTAGATGAGGGTTTGGTCAGGGAACTATGGAGTTCCCTGATTATTTCAATTAGATTCTTCCCTAAGCACACCCAGCTTATTTTCTAAAGTATCAAAACCTGATCTTTCAGCTACAACTGGTGCAAAACTGGTGTGTGTGTGTGTCCCATAGAGGCGATCCCTGACCATAATTATGCAGGGTAAATCATACCAAACATAAGTGCTCCCTACTCTTGGGAGCTTACTGCCAAAAGCAAAATAAAAATCTAACGGAGAAGGCACTGTAGGGATCTAAAATTTATCATCTCTGATTTTTGACCCCAAAATGCTACCAGAATGCTTCTAGAAATGGATTCTAAGGAAATGATTGAATAGGTACCGTAAGATAAATGTATGGGGTCATGAGTAACAGCAGCAGTTTTCAGAAGAAAATAAAACAAACAAAAAACCAACCGAAATCAGTAAGACATTGGATAAAATATGTTTATATGGTACAGTATCTACTTCTTCTTCTTCTTCTTCTTATTATTATTATTATTATTAGGTACTGGGTAGTGAATCCAGGGATGCTTAACCACTGAGCCACATCCCCAGCCCTTTTTATATTTTATTTAGAGACAGGGTCTTACTGAGTTGCTTAGGGCCTTGCTAGCTCTGAACTCAACATCCTCCTACCTCAGCCTCCAGAGCCACTGGGATTACAGGTATGCACCACCGTGCCCAGTGACTTACGTATTATTAGGGAAAGAATCCCATGATAGATTTAGTGAAAAAAATGTTTGTAGAACAGACTATATATAGTTCATATGTGCATCATGTAGTTTATAAGGATTAAACATAATGTTAATAAAGATTCATCCAGAGGCTGAGGCAGGAAGATCGCAGGTTTAAAGCCAGCTTCAGCAATTTAGCAAGGCCCTGAGCAACTCAGCAAGGCCCTGTCTCTAAATAAAATATTTAAAAAGGGCTGGGGATGTGGCACAGTGGTTACACATCTCTGGGTTCAATCCCCGGTACCAAAGAAGGCGGTGGGGGGGAGGGTACTGGGGGTGTATCTCAGTGGTACAATCCCAGTACCACAAAGAAATGAATAAATAAATATTCAGATTGTGAAACACTTGTGCTTTCTATATATGCTTGTCTGTTTTTAATTTTTTTTTTATACACAGGTTGAGCAGCCCCAGTATAAAAATCTGAAATCCAAAATCTCCCATAATCCCAAATTGTGTAAATGCCACACTTGACCTCATGTGACAGACAGATGAGTCAAAATGTAGTCATGCTAAAAATGTTGTATAAAATTACCTTCAGACTGTGTGTATAAGGTACATATGGAACCTTAGTGAACATCATGTACATGCAAACATTCCAACACCATTGTCTAAGTTTTGGGTTGTTTCTTTTGTTTTTTAAAAAGCTGCTCGGATGGATGCCTTTTCGCCACACATACGCACCTGGGTGGACTCTCACCTCTTATCTCTACTTTCATTCTCAATCACTGACAGCAGGGTTCAAAGGTCAGAACTTCCATAGATACAGTTGTTGCTGGTCCCCAGGAAAAGGAGTGGCAGAGGGACAGTGATAAAAGGTCACTTACTGCACCATGAGAAAATGACTGGAATTATTATTACAATCGCCCAAGTAATCAAAATGACATCTCAAAGGTCTAATTCATTCCAGGGTGGGTTTTTTTTTTTTTTTTTTCCTTTTTTTTAATGTGTTGGGGATTAAACCCAGGCAGAGTGTATACTAGGCTAATGCTCTACCATTGAGCTACGTCCCAGGCCTAGGTCTAATTTATTCTAAAGATTTATTTCCATCTCTCTCTCCCTCCCTAGCTGCAATGTTCTGCTGAAAGTACTCCAAGAGGATATTTCTATTGCCTGGCCAGGCCGTTTCTTATTTTATTTATTTATTTTATTTTATTATTTTTTTATTTTACTTTTTACACCAGGGATTAAACCCAGAACTGCTTAACCACTGAGCCACATCCCCAACCCTATTCTGTATTTTATTTAGAGACAGGGTCTTGCTGAGTTGCTTAGGGCCTCGCTAAGTTGCTGAGGCTGGCTTTGAACTTGCCATCCTCCTCCCTCAGCCTCCCCTGCTGGGATTACAAGCGAGCTCCATGGCACCCAGCTTGCCTGGCCATTTCTGAGATAGGCCATGGTAAACAGCACAGCCCAGTGGGTTCAGAGGGCCTGCATTTGGGTGTCTGTCTTCCACAGCCTCAACCACAAAGTACAATCAAAATATACAATCTACTTCAAAAGTTTGGTTTTAAAAAATTTTGTATCAAGTGCAAAATACAGGGAGAAGAGCTCATCCATCCTAAACTCAATGAATCTTCACCGATTCAACATCCTCATGAAGCCACCACCTAAATCAAGATGCAGGACACTCTCGGCACCTCGGGTGCCCCTGCCAGTTCCTGCCACCTGCTTAATGAGCTTCCTCTTGCTATGTGCAGCCCATGCAAAATTAGCAGGTTAAAAACATGCAGTTTTATCAGTGTCTCTATGGGCCAGAAGTCTGGGCGTGACTTAGACCCTCTGCTTACGTCTCCTAAGGGTGGCCAACAAGGTGACAACCCCAGCTTGGGTTCTCACCTAGGACAAGAGCTCACCCAAGCTGTTGGCAGAATTCACTTCCTTGTACCTATTTAACCAGGGTCCTACTTTTTCACCAGCTGCAGGCTGGGGACAACTCCTCCATGATGACCACAGTTCCTTGCCCTGTGGACTCCCCAGAGGCAGTTCAGAGTTGTTGACTCCTTCCAGGTCTCTGGAGTCATCCCTCTCTGACCTCTAACTGCTCATGCAAACGTTCACCTGATTAGGTCGGGCCCACCTTGATTCATCTACTTGGTAATTAGAGACTTAATTTCAGGAGTGATAGCCCATCAAATGGGTAGTGATATCCACACTCAAGGGATAGTGATCATACAAGGGAATAACACTAGGAGTTCTGCCTATCACAAAATTCCCTCAGGTGACCCACTATCTGGTATCTAACACAATATTTATCTCTGCCTTTAAACTTTATAAAACTGAACTCATGGGCTGGGAATATAGCTTAGTTGGTAGAGTGCTTGCCTCGCAAGCACAAGGCCCTGGGTTCAATCCCCAGTACCGCAAAAAAATAAATAAATAAGTAAAAATAAAAAAATTAAAATGGACTCGCACATACTCAAGTATACCTGTTGGATCTGACCATGTTGGTTGAACACTGTGAAATGCCCTCATGTTTCTCTATGTAGTTGCAGATGATTCATTTACATGGCTGCATAGTGTTCCATTGAATGAAGGTAATACAGTACTACAATTTATTTCCCCATTTAAAAATTGCTGGCTGACAGGCATGGTGGCACACCTATAATCCCAGTGGCTCAGGAAGTTGAGGCAGGAGGATCACAAGTTCAAAGCCAGCCTTAGCAATTTAGCAAGGCCCTAAGCAATCAGCAAGACCCTGTCTAAATGAAATATTCTGATGATGTGGCTCAGTGGGTAAGCACCCTGGGCCCAATCCCTGGTACAAAAATAAAAAAAAATGATGGGCATTTAGACAGTTCCTATTTGGGGACTATTACTAACTGAGCTGCCGTGAACATTCTAGCACATGTCTTTTGGCAAACATACGAATGCGTCTCTGTTGGGTATATGCCGAGTGGAGTCGCTGGCATAGGTTTCATTTGGGAAATGCTACCAGACAGCTTTCCAAAGTGACTTTGCCAAGCTGCACATTCATCAGCAGTGTTAGAACAGTCCAAAGCTATGTTGAGAGCTATACAATGTGATCCTGATAAAGAAGTCAGGACAGGACCCAGGATGTAGTAATGACCAAATTAAAGTTAGAATTCCCAATAGAAACGAGTGGATGCTGTTACTTCCTGCTATACCATGGAAGCCCATGATGCAGCTGTGGTGCAAACCTATAAACCCAGCGGTTCGGGAGGCTGAGGCAGGAGGATTGCCTGTTCAAGGCCAGCCTCAGCAACTCAGTGAGGCCCTAAGCAATTTAACGAGACCCTGTCTCAAAATAAAAAGTAAAAAATGAGCTGGGGATGTGGCTCAGTGGTTAAGAGTCTCTGGGTTCAATCCCTGGTACCCGCCCCCAAAATCCATTTTATCCATATATCCCCAATGACTAGCCCAAACGTATTAAATAGTCAAAGGAACTTACCGACCTTGAGGAGCCTCCAAACCTAAACCAGCTGCTTCCTTTTTGCATTTCAGTTCCTTCTCCTTGACTCTTGCATAGAGGCATACAGTCAGAGGATGCTGGAGAGTCTCCTCTGCTCATTCCCAAGTTAGTCTGCGTAGACCTCTCTGAAGAGGTAGTTTCTTTGAAGTTAACCAGGTAAGATTAAAGGAGGCATCATGCCAGGCACGATGGCACTCATCTCAGCAACTCAGGAGACGTGGGACAGAATCACAAGTTCAAGGCCACCCTCAGCAATTTAGCAAGACCCTAAGCGATTTAGTGAGACCCTGCCTCAAAATAAAAAATAAAAAGGGCTGGCGATGTGACTCAGTGATTAAGCACCCCTGGGTTCAATCCCCAGCACCAAAAGAATCAAAAACAAAAAGCATACCTTCTGGTGTTTTGAGTACAGCAGCTCTTTCTTGAACAGAGAATGCTCAGGGCGTGTCTTTGGAAGACAAGACATAAAGGGTCGTTTACTTTCTGGGGTCAAGAAATATCTTGCTTGCCAGTCATGGTGCAGGCCTGTAATCCCAGCGGCAGAGGAGGCTGGGGCAGGAGCATGGTGAGTTCAAAGCCAGCCTCAGCAAAAGTAAGGCCCTAAGCAACTCAGTGAGACCCTGTCTCTAAATAAAATATAAAAAGGGCTGGGGATGTGGCTCAGTGGTTAAGCACCCCTGGGTTCAATCCCTGGTACCAGAAAAAAAAAAAAATACCTTGCTTTCAAATCCTGCCTAGGGCAAGATTTTATCTCAATTTGCAGGGGATTAAGAAGTGAAACTTGGGCCAAAAGCAGCAAGGAAATACAATCTCCCATACTCAAGTATCTTTTATCCAAGGGCTCAAGCATGTTAATCAATTCTTCCTAATTATTTGTTAGTCATTATTCCTAACAGGGGTGCTGAGTCACTGGCCTCAGCTGCTTAGTGCCAAGTCTTTGATGCCAAGTCAAATCAAATCAAGGGAATTAGTAATAAAGAACTTTCCAAACCTATCTTTGGATAGATCAGTCAATGCCTAGACTCAAAGCTGTTGTTTTTTTTTTTTCCTCCTCCTCCTCCTCCTCTTTTTTTTTTTTTTTTTTTTGTACTAGGAATCAAACCCAGGGGCACTTAACCACCGAGCCACATCCCCAGCCCTTTTTATTTTTTATCTTGCGTCAGGGTCTTTCTAAGTTGCTTAGGCCGGTCTCCAACTTGCAATCCTCCTGCCTCAGCCTCCCAAGTCACTGGGAATTACAGGCATGTGCTACCATAACCAACAATATTTCATAATCAAAGCTCTTTAAAAGTTGGCATGATTTTAACCCAAGAGTCACTTAGCCTAACTTCCACCTCCTCGTTTGCAAAATATAGCAAAACGATGGTGTCCACCTTTTAGGGTATCAATCACCCAGCCATTTAACCAGCGTGTAATTCCCACTGAATGCCAGACTTGGTGCCAGGCAGTGAATAATCACTTTTTAAATATTAATCAAGTATTAGCAACTATCAATGTCAATACTTAAGTATTTGCACATCAACTATCAACCTTGTGGGAAAGTATTTGTAAAATTTGAAATCTTAAGCTGGCTACCTCCTCCCTGGCTCAAGTTCATCCCTATGCACATGCATAATGATAGCCCGGGTCTAATGCTGGTGTGTGCATCCAGATCAAGTCTGAATCCTCACTGTGGCCAGAAAATGCAGACTAACTGTATTATCAGTCTAAGTGCTTCATAATTAAAGAGGTAAATATGCCACATTACAAAGTCACAGGGGAAAGTTTGGGGGATTAAATGTCATTTTGATGATCTGCCCCTCATTTCCCCTTCTAAGAAAGGTTAGGGAAATACACATCTAAAACATGGTGGATTGATTGATTGGTACCAGGGATTGAACCCAGGGGTGCTTAACCACTGAGCCACATCCCCAGACACTCCCCAGCCCTTTTTTATATTTTATTTAGAGACAGAGTTGCTTTATCACCTCAGTGTTGCTGAGGCTGGCTTCGTACTCCAGATCCTCCTGCCTCAGCCTCCCCAAGTACTGGGATGACAGGCATGCACCACGGCACCTGGCTATAGGTGGATTCCCTTTTTACAGCAGCGATTCTATTTCCTTTTACTGCCCCAGCCCTGTGACCCCAGCCCCCAGGACCCTACTTTCAGTGGAAAACATCTCCAAACGCTTTTTACCCCCTCAGATAGAAAGCTCCTAAATTTGTTTTTAGCCTTTGTCATGTAGTTAAGGAACAAATATTAAGTTGGACCCGGTGGCACACATCTGTAATCCCCGCTACTTGGAGGCTGATTCAGGAGAATTGCACGTTTGAGGCCAGTCTCAGCAACTTAGTGAGGCCCTACATAACTTGGTAAGACCCTCTATCAAAATAAAAAATAGGAAGGACTGGAGATGTAGCTCACTAGTAGCATACCCCTGGATTCAATCTCTAGTACCAAAAAAGAAAAGAAATCAACATTAGCAGAGGAACCAAAAGAAAAAAGAAAAAGAAAAAGAAAAAAAAAAATCACAGAAGCAAGGAATGGTTGTAAAAGTCTCATCTCTGGAGCCAAAACACTCAGGTTCAAATTCTGCCCGAAGATCGCCTGGCTTAGGGTTGCCACATACAATACAGGATACTCGTTTAAATCTGAATTTCAGATAAACAATTGGTAACTTTTTAGTATAAACACATCCCATATGTAGATTTGGGACATATTTCTGCTAAAAAAATTTTTGTTTTTCACCTGCACTTCAAATTTAACTAGGTGCCTGGTGTTTGTGACTTGCCAAGCCTGGTAACCCTATTTGACTTATTGGTTGTGTAATCTGGGGCAAATTTCACCAATTCTGTGTGTGTTTTCTTGTCTATAAAACAGGAATAGAAACAACATACTCTTCGTTAAAGGTTGCAGTCGTCATTTTTACTGGCTCTCCCAGTTCTGGAAACAGAGAAGGATGGCGCGTCCTGTCCGCCCGAAGTGAAGGTTGTGACTTCTGCAGTCAAAGGGGAAACGAGGCATGCGTCACTTCCGGTGGGTGAGCTCCGCCTACCCACAATGAGCGTAAGGAAGAAGGATGCACCTGTGCTTCTTCAACCCTGAACTTGGGAGTCTGCTACTCCAGCGTAATTTAGCTCGACCTGATTGACAGCTCTTAAGAAGACTGCATGAGTTAATAAGGACTCAGGGTATGTCTGGCACACATACATACAGTGGGCACTCTGAATTTATTAGGCTGAGAAAAAAGTCTGCAGTGCTGTTTTGGTATTAAAAAGGAATTAAGAAAGGCCTTGCTTGCTATCTCTATGCATCAGTCCAGGTTATGGTGACAAAGTGACATAGACTAGATGGAAGAAGCAACATGCATTTATTTTCTCCCGGTTTTGGGGGCTGGAGGTCTGAGACCAGGGTACCACATGGTCAGGTACTGGTGAGGGATCTCCCCCTGGTTTGAAGATGGCCACCTCCTCATTGTGCTTTCACGTGGACTTTCCCTGGTGCGCATGGTATACACAGGGGAATAAGAATGATCGCCACTTGTCTCTTCCTGTTTTTTGTTACTGGGGATTGAACCCAAAGGTGCTTAACCACTGAGCTACATCCCAGCCCTTTTTACTTTTTATTTTGAGACAAGGTCTTGCTGAGTTGCTGAGACTGGTCTCAAGCTTGTGATTCTCCTGACTCAGCCTCATGAGTTGATGGGATTCCAGGAATGCAGGACCATGCTCAGCTCTCTTCTTCTTAGAATGCCACCAATCTAACAGGATGAGGTCTCCACCCTTAGAACCTCATAGAACTTAATTACCTCTTAAAAGCCCTCTTTCCAAATATAATAAGATCAGGAGTGAGGGCTTCAATATATGCAATTTAGGAGAATACAATTCAGTCCATAGCACTATACATGTTTTGGTAATAAATATTTATGGTCCAGTTTTCTTTCTCCAAATCTAAGAAATCAAATCTACACTTTTCCATAGTGCTGGATAATAATGAACTCTCAGATGCAGAAGCATTTAGCTCAGGGAGTTTCTTTAATCATTAGACAGATTTTTTATGTCTAAAACTCTCCTGATAGGGGTCCACTCAAATTGCAGCATGGGTTATAACAGAGCAGCAGACTCGATTGCAGATGACCGGGGCTGAGCAATCTGCGGAAGCCAGCCATGTGCACAGTAATTCAGAAAGGGCAGAGAAACCGGATCCAGGGGGGAAATCACGGGCAGTTAATGAGAATCAGATGCAGTGTAATTCAGACCACAGTGCACATCCTGATCTCTGGGCACAGAGAATTACATCCATAAACAGACCAGACTTGATTGTATGCAGCAGTTTCATCCCTCAAAGAACCCCCAAAGCATTGCAAGAGCACACTCTCGTTACTGGGAGCTCAGTGATGTGGAAGGCAAACAGGGACAAATAGTGTGTTCCTAACGCAGGCTCAGAACCTTCATGCAAACCCATGCCATTCATGGGGCTAGCCTGTGTGGCATGCCAGGTGACCCTTCACTGATGTGAAAGTACACTCTTTTTCCTCTTTGATGAAAACATGCTCATAAAAGAAATTCAAGTATCCTCTAAAGAGGCTTTAAATTTTGACCATGAACCACAGGAAAAAAAAATGCATGAATGTTTTGGAATTACTGCATCAATATCTCTGTATGTGCACATGTTCACTATTATGTACAACAGACACAAAACTTCCCCCAAAATTACTTACCCTTATTATATGTGATAATGCTAATGTTACTGATTCTGCATTTTTTTTTTTTTTTTTTTTGGGTACAGGGGAATGAACTCAAGGGAGCTCTACCACTGAGCCACATCCCCAGCCCCCTTTTTGTATTTTATTTAGAGACAGGGCCTCACTGTTGCTGAAACTGGCTTTGAACCTCTGATCATCCTGCCTTAGCCTTCCAAGTCGCTGGAATTACAGTCATGTGACACTGTACCCAGCTCCCCAGCCCTTTTTTTTTTTTTTTTTTTTTGTATTTATTTAGAGACAGGGTCTCACTCAGTTGCTTAGGGCTCACTAAGTTACTGAGACTGGCTTTGAACTCTCAATCCTCCTGTCTCAGCCTCTGGAGCCGCTGGGATTACAGGTGTGCACCACCACCACGCCTGGCTGCATCATTATTTTTTAAAAAGCTGATCATTACCTAATGATTATCGATCTTACAGCCCATTTCTGTGCAGAATCTCCAATTCTGAAATCCACTTCACTACAGGATAGTGAAAGGGGGTGGCAGATTCCAATGCCATAACTCTCCAATTATATCTACCCCAACATATGGACCTGGGACAGTCACTGTGCCTTTTTAGGTAATAAACCTTGTGGGATCCTTCCAGTTTTAACCTGTCGATTTTTATGTACAACACCTGTGTACAGATAAAGCAAAAACACGTTGAAACCATCTTCATGTGATGAGATTGCTTTGGAATTCCTATTCTAAGTGTGGAGGTGGGGAGAATCCATTTTCTTCCAGCACTAAACAAAGCTGTCACTGGCCTCTACCTCATTCTGATTTTTTTATTCATTTTCTTCTTTTCTTTTCTTTTTTTTTTTTTTTTTTTGCATATAACAGAACCTCTCCCACCCCCAAACACACACTGGTCCAAGGCTGAGCAGTCTAGGTGTGTCTAAGTTCCTACGCAGCTGGCTCCGGAGGCGAGATGATGCAGGGTGACCTGTTCTCCTCCATCTCTTTTGGCTACCGTCCTCTCCGTCAGCTTCGTTCTCTCGGGTGGTAGACAGGATCCTTCCTAGCAGCCAGGGAAATGTTTAGCAGCAGCTCGACATTCTTCTGGCCTCACTACCCCAGAGGAAAGAGGATTCTTCTTTGCTGTTTCAGCAAAAGCTCCCGGCTTCTCATTAGCCCCGCTCGGTTCACATGTCCCTTTCTGAACCAACCACTGTGACTGGAGATACCCTCGCTCCATTTGCTCAGGTTCGGGTCACTGCCCATTGATGGAGGTGGAGTGATGGAGTCAGACCAAGCACGCCACACAAACATGAGAACATTGTTCCACAAAGGAAAATCAAGGAGCCATTTCCAAAAGTTAGGGACCAGCATTTTAAGCGATGACAAAAAAGATGGCCATTACTGACCTTCAACTGTCCCTACCTCCTGTTAGATCTTTTTCTTTTCTTTTTTTTTTTCTGGTACGGCGAATTGAGCTCAAGAGCAATTAACCACTGAGCCACATCCCCAGCCCTATTGTGTATTTTATTTAGAGACAGGGTCTCACTGAGTTGCTTAGCACTGTGATTTTGCTAAGGCTGAGTTTGAACTCCCAATCCTTTTGCCTCAGCCTCTCCAGTCATTGGGATTACAGGTGTGCACCGCTGTGCTCAGTCTCCTGTTTCATCTTTTTTTTTTTTTAATTTTTTATTTGTTCTTTTTAGTTATATGTGACAGTAGAGTGCATCCTGACACATCATACATACATGGAATGTAACTGCCCATTCTTGGGGTTGGACATGGTGTGCAGTTTCACTAGTCGTGTGTTCATATGTGAACATGGGAAAGTGATGTCCCATTCATTCCACTGTCTTTCCTGTTCCCATCCCCTCCCTTTCCTTCATTCCCTTTGTTGAGTACAATGAACTTCTATCCCCCCCCCCTTTACTATGTGTTAGCATCTGCATATCAGAGAGAATATTTGGTCTTTAGTGTTTTGGGATTGGCTTATTTCATTTGGCATAATAGTTTCCAGCTCCATCCATTTACCAGCAAATGCCATCATTTCATTCTCCTTTAAGGCTGAGTAATATTCCATTGTGCATAAGTACCACATTTCCTTTATCCATTCATCTGTTGAAGGGCACTTAGGTTGATTCCATAGCTTAACTACTGGGAATTGAGCTGCTATAAACATTGATGTGGCTGTGTCACTGTAGTATGCTGATTTGAAGTCCTTTGGGTATAGACTGAGGAGTGGGATAGCTGGGTTAAATGGTGGTTCCATTCCAAGTTTTCTGAAGAATCTCCACACTGCTTTCCAGAGTGGCTGCACCAATGTGCAGTCCCACCAGCAGTGTATATAAGTAACAATAAATGTTGGCGAGGATGTGGGGAAAGGACACACTCCTGTTCGGTCTTAACAAACAGAGGAAGTCAGAGTGTTTTTCAGTACAATTGGAGAATTCTTATCATGGAGAGAGATCCTGACATTTTCTCCCTCCAATCCCTTTTGGAAGTTGTGCCAATGGATTCTGCTAGTGTTCACATGGAAAACGTAGTGTGCCATTAACTTTTCTGGTCATAAGCCTAAGAAGTAAGAACTCTCTTGGGGCCTTTGAGAAGACATCTCCCTAACTTCATGCCCATGATCTGCAGTGTGGTTACTGGGTTCGGGATTGTCCTGCAGCTGGCTTTGGAAACGAAGCTGGAGCCCTGTAGGTCACCTTGGATGAACCAAGCATCTTGTGCTCACCTGGGTGCACCACTGCTGGGGTCAGGAATGCTTGCTGTGCCTTCCACTCACGCTCCGAACAGCTTTAACAAAGCCCGATAAGAGGGGACAGAGGATAGCAGGAACATGGCTCAGAATGACTATTTCTCTGCATTTTGTTGAGTACTATTTGTCTTCGGGAGAGCCGTGCAAACAGCTGGGACCTTCAGACTGCAGATAGCATTGCCTCATGCATGAGATGGTTAATATGCCCAAACACAGCACAAGATAGAAGGAGTTGCTACAGACTTGTTTTGGCACCTGTCCCCCTCCTGCCAGGTGAGCAGGGCCAGAATCAGGATTTTGGTTTGTTTGTCCACTTGCTCTTGTTTGTAATTAGTTTGGAGTTTCAAAAGGGTAATTTCTTGTTCACTATTTCAGTTTGACCTGGGAAAAGGCAACTTTGCTGTGGTCAAGCACGTTTGTAGCCTTCAAGGAAGGGGCAGAGTTGGGCATGTGGCACACACCTGGACTCTCAGCTGCCAAAGAGGCTGAGGCAGGAGGATCTCGAGTTCAAAGCCAGCCTCAGCAACTTAGCGAGGCCCTGAGCAACTCAGTGAGACCCTGTCTCTAAATAAAATGTAAAAAGGGCTGGGGATGTGGCTCAGTGGTTAAACACTCCTGGGTTCAATTCCCAGTACAAAAAAAAAAAAAAAAAAGAAAGAAAGAAAGAAAGAAAAATAAAAATATGTAGGAATGAAACTATTAAGATTTAGTAATTGATAGAATATACCAGTAGAGTAGGGCTGGGAATGGTGGTGCACGCCTGTGATCCCAGGGACTCAGGAGGCTGAGGCAGAAGGATCACAAGGTGCAAGAGGCCAGCCTCAGCAACCTGTCTCAAAATAAAACATAAAAAGGCCTGGGGTTGTACCTCCATGATAGAGTCTTTGTCTAGCAATGTGAAGCCCTGGATTTAATACCCAGCACTGAGAGAAGAAAAAAAAAAAAAAAAGAACAATTTCCGATTTCTTATCATGGAATCATGGAATCGTGGATGCTTGGACAATTGTTGGTGTGATATGTGGGAAAGGGTCTGCAGACAGTTCAGTATGCAGCTCTGAATTTCTGGGGCTATCATTTTCAAAAGAGACAAAAGGAAAATTTTCTGTGTCTGGTGGTAGCCAGGACTAAAGAAGATAATACATGTATATACCCAGTCTGTGAAGGTATTCAGCAAATGTTAGAGGAAACAGCTGCACACCACACAGTTCCTGATCTGGGACTCCTATCCCAGGAAAGGCATGTTATGAAACTCCGCCTATAACCTTCAACCCTTTCCAGAATGCAAAATCCTAAGTGGAACCATTGTTAAAATGACCAACAGTTAAAGCATAACAGCACTGTGGATCTAGGGTTTTGATAAAATTGCCTCTGTTGATGTAGAAGTCACTGGCCCATGAACTGGTCCATATTTTCTAATTGAGTAAAGTATCGTTAATTGGGACATTGGATCAAGCAGAGATGATTTTTGTGTTGTTGTTGTCTTTTGGTTTTTTTTTTTTTAAAACCAGGGATTGAAGGATGTTGATCCACTGAACCACATCCCCCAGCCCAGTGAGTTGCTTAGGGCCTTGCTGAGTTGCTGAGGCAGGCTTTGAACTCAAGATCCTCCGGCCTCAGCCTCCCAAGCCTGGATTATAGGCGTGCACCACCTCACCCGGCTGAAAACTGTTTTTAGCAGACCCCAGTGTTCATGGTAGACCTGGGAGTCATTTTATAGCCTGATCTTATTTTCTGGAAATAATGAAACTGTTTCCTTTCCAGTGTTTCCTCCTTCCTGTCTTCCCGGCATTCTGACTGACTTTTCTCTAATGAGGAGTTGGAATCTCTGAGATGTGATGCTTCTTTTTGTCAGAGTGGCACATCCCACATCTGTCTTTGCCACATGGGAAAAAAAAAAACCCGGATTGAGCCTCAGCACCATCCTCTCCCCGTGTTCCTATGACGTCCATCACCATCTTCAACCAGGACCCGACCATCTCCAACCCCTTTCCTCCCCCTTCCAAATTCTAGCTCTGACCCCATCACCTGTCACCTGGACCACTGTAACGACTCCTTTGATTTCACCGACACAGCCTAGTGCCCTTCCCGTGCACCCACCCAGTGACTGCGGGTGAGATCTCTGCAGAACCAAAGTGATCTGTGAAGTCAGATCCAGCAGGATCAACTGTGTGGCTGCTTTAGCTGGTCTGGAACCTTTCTAAGCCTCCCTGCCCTCATCTACAAACCCAGATAATAACAGGAACTGCCTCTGAGGTTTGAGGTGAGGATTAAGGGAGAGTGGAGTGCTTCCCACCGTGCCCGCGAATAGCAGCAGCTCAGTAATTATTAGGTGCGGTCATTACCACTTGGCCCGTCTACCAGCCAATCAAGGCAGTCCCACCCTCGTTTTTCTTTCTTTCCTTTCTTTCCTTTTTCTTTTGTGGTACTGGGAATTGAGCTCAGGGGTGCTTTACCACTGAGCTATATCCACAGCCCCTTTTATGTTTTATTTTGAGATGGGTTCACCAAATTGCTGAGGCTGGTCTCGAACATGGGATCCTCCCGCCTCAGCCACCCACGTAGCTGGTATTACAAATGGGCATCATGATGCCAGGTTCACCCTGGTTATTATAAAAATACACATGTATACCAAACAACCCTCATTTATCTATTCATATAGGTACAATGCAAAAGGAGGCTTTGTTCTTGAATATATATATATATATATATATATATATATATATATATATATTTTTTTTTTTTTTTTTTTTTTTTTTTTTTTTTTTTTTTTCCTGGTACCAGGGATTGAACTCAGGGTAACTGGACAACTGAGCCACATCCCCAGCCCTATTTTGTATTTTATTTAGAGACAGGGTCTCTCTTTTCCTGAGGCTGGCTTTGATCTTGCAGTCCTCCTGCCTCAGCCTCCCAAGGCAAGCAAGATTAGGAGAAAATAGGGGCAGGGGTGGTGGCTCAGGGGTAGAGAGCGTACCTGGCATTTGTGGCACTGGGTCCCATCATCAGCACCACATGTAAATAAATAAATAAATAATAAAGGTCCATCATCAACTAAAAGAAGAGCAACACATAATCTTAAAAAAAAAGATTAGGAGAAAATATATATAATTTAAATGAAACTAATGACATTTGTGAACAATGAACCACAAGATGTGAAGGAAGTCTATAAATATGGGTCAGTGGACAATTTCATGATTCTTCATGAAGCTAACAAGATTCCTTTCATATTTCTACCAGCTTCCTCCCCCAACTTATTCCCTGATGGCCCCTAGTAAAAAGCAAAAGAATTTTAAGGAAATAAAAACAAACATCCCAGCTATTTGGGAGGTTGAAGCAGAAGAATGGCAAGTTCAAGGCCAGCCTGGGCAAGTTAGCAAGATCCTGTCTCAAAATAAAAAACAAACAGGGCTGGGGATGTGGCTCGGGTACAGTGCTCCTGGGTTCAATCCTCAGTATCCTTCCCCCCCAAAAAAGATCAATGATTCAGAATCGAAGCTGGCTGTATACCTGTGATCCCAGTCACTCCAAGGCTGAAGCAGGAGGATCGTGAGTTCAAAGCCATCCTCAGCAATTTAGTGAGACCCTAAACAACTCACTGAGACCTTGTCTCTAAATAAAATATAAAAAGGGCTGGGGATGTGGCTCTGTGGTTAAGCACCCCTAGGTTCAATCCCTGGTAGAAAGAAAAAAAAAACTGAGAAGTGCACTTTCACAGAATATAAGAAGAGAATTTAATATTTAACTGATCAAGTATAAAGAATGAAAAGTAAGCAAGCCATCCCACCCCTGAAACTCACATTGTAACATTCCAGAACCAATGTGTATGTTTTCTACCAGGTAATCCTTTTATCTCAGGAGCTGTTTTAATCACTCCGAATGTGCTCTGAATTCCATAATTCAAGAGCAAAGTCTCTCCTAACCATGTTTTGCAGGAAAAGTTCATTAAGTCATTGTGAGGGAAGCATTCTCTAAAGTAATGAAAAGAATATTTTTAAATGAAACACCATTTTATTACTTTTAAAGGACCCAGGGTTGGAGTTAGAATTTTAAGAGGCTCTAAGGACCGAAGAGATTATGATGACCACGTCCCACACCTTAGTTTGTATTTCAACATAAAACCCATTTTATCCTGGATTGGTGGTGCACATCTGTAATCCCAGAAGCTGGGGAGACTCAGGCAGGAGGATCCCAAGTTCAAAGCCAGCCTCAGCAACTTAGCCAGACTCTGTCTCAAAATAATAATAATAATAATAATAATAATAATAATAATAATGGAGCTGGGGATGTGGCTCAGTGATTAAGTGCCCCTGGGTTCAATCCCTCATACCATAAATAAATAAATAAATAAATAAATAAATAAATAAACAAATAAAGAAAAAAGAAAAATTCCAACTGTTTGACCCAGAGATAGTGACTTGTCTCTGAGCATCCACTCTTTTGTCTGTGGTTGAACCATGGTTGTGTGTGTGAATAAAAGCAAGTAAAGAGGGTTGGGGAGATAGCTCAGTCAGTACAGTGCTTGCCTTGTAAGCATAAGGCCCTGGGTTCGATTCCCCAGCACCAAAAAAAAAAAAAAAAAAGGCAAGTAAACAAATACATAAAATGTGCCCTAAATGGTAACTAAGTAATTGTATGCACCTGAGTGTACTTAACCCATTGTTTATACATAAAAGTGGCCAAAGGGAGGCACAGCTGATTTCCTTAGGTAGGAACTAACAAAGCACCCTTGAAAGAATTTCCTTAGCTGGGCATCCCAGTGGCCTGCAAGTCAGAGGCAGGAGGATCACGAGTTCAAAGCCAGCCTCAGCAACTTAGCAAGGCCCTAAGCAACTCAGTGAGACCCTGTCTCTAAATAAAATACAAAAAAAAAACAAAAAAAAAAAAGGGCTGGGAGTGCCCTTGAGTTCAATCCCCAGGTACCCTCCCACCCAAAAAAAAGAATTTCCTTTGAGGGTGGTGGGATGCAACTCAGTGGTAGAGTACTTGCCTAACATGTGCCAAGGTCTGGGGTTCAGTCCCCCAGTACTCCCCTTGAAAAACAATTTTACTTGTTCAAAATTTGCTTAGAATGTTCAGGCAATGGAGAGCTTTTCACAATCCCCACAAATCTCAGTTAAACAGAATCAAAGTATCTTACAGTGTGCAGAGAGGGAATGAACAGAGGGAAGAAAATGATGTATGAGACCTAAGGAAGAGGAACACACCCTGTGTCCATGGACTTTGAGCATTTGCGGCGTAGACAGAGTGCAATTTACAGAAATTTGTTTGATGCTGGCTGGGAAAACCTATTTTGCTGAGAATTCATGCCCAATTGTTTCATGTCTTTATTTTGGAGCCAGAGATTGAACCTGGGGGCACTTAACCACTGAGCCACACCCCTAGCCTGTTTTATTTTTTATTTAGAGACAGAGTCTCGCTGAATTGCTTAGGGCCTCATTAAGTTGCTGAGGCTGGCCTTGAACTTTCGATCCTCTTGCCTCAGCCTCCTGAGCTGCTGGGATGACAGGCGTGCACCTCTGCCTACCCCAACAATTGCTGAAGCTAGTTAAAAGGTGTGTGGGAGTTTTTTCTACTATTATTGTTGTAATTTTTTCTGACGTTCTCATTATTTGTGAATGGAAGTTTAACAATGGTGTAAGTCTAAAACACAGAATCCCTGCGACATGAAGGTAGAGAATGAAAATTCCAAGCACGTACTCTCTGCAGCTGGCTATCATTAAGAATGATGTCCTGTTGTGACCAGATATTAAAAGTTTGATCCGCCATGGTGAATTTCCATGGATTTGGGCAATAAAATGAAACATTTTACATCCCAGTCTAGGGTTTTATTATCATTCCTCTGAGAATGTACACTTGGTCAGATATTCTTTATTTTGGCTCCAGGTCACCTGCAATTTCAGAAAGTGTTTTGAAGTCAATTCATCTCTTAGACCATCCAAATATTGAAAATGTCATTAAAATATGAAGTAGAACTGAACAGACTTTTGTCTTGAAATTCCTCCAGTC
Source organism: Sciurus vulgaris (assembly GCF_902686455.1). Lineage (NCBI taxonomy): Eukaryota > Metazoa > Chordata > Mammalia > Rodentia > Sciuridae > Sciurus > Sciurus vulgaris. The sequence continues at coordinate 61,372,389 of NC_136477.1, read as the reverse complement.
TATCCTCATTCCCACTCATCATTAGGGAATTTTTACTTGAAATCTGAAAGTCCCTAATGAGCTCAATCTCTTGATAGACCAAACATAACTCTGCCCTGATTTAAAGTTTTTCTTGTTTAATAATGTGATTTATGTGCTAACTGACATATATCTCGGGAGGTGAAGGATTCAAATACCAGCTGTGACTCGGGAGTTTGGGAGAAATAATTTTAGGTATGCTCAGCTACAAATGGAGGGAAAAAAATCTTACCTCAGAGGCGATGAGGTAAGAGATAATTATCATTTGCAAGATGTCTCAAGGTCTTGAGATGAAAGAGGCCCTTGGGGTGCACCAGACTCATTTTTATTATGGGCTCTCTTAACATTTCTTTGATGATATGCACAGCATAATCATTTTAGATTGTTTTCTCAGAAGCCTATGGAAGTGGTTGTCTCATTTCACCAATTAGACGAACTAATTTGCTTGCCTCTGGCCACAGGTGTGTGGTGTCCAATGCCTGTAATTCTAGCGGCCAGGAGACTGAAGCAGGAGGATCGCAAGTTCAAGGCCAGTCTCAGCACCTTAGTGAGGCCCTAAGTGGCTCAGTGAGAACCTGTCTCTAATTTAAAAAATACAAATAAATGTATAAATATAAAAAGGGGTTGGGGATGTGGCTCAGTGGTTAAGGATCCCTGGGTTTAATCCCAGTAACAAAAAAAATAAAATAAAATAAAATAAAATAAAATAAAGGAGTTCCCAGCCATGACCTTGTTGCTTGTCCATTCTCATATTATACGAACTATTTTGCTTTCCATTTATCATTTTCCTTTATTTTCTCATTTTGTATTGTAATTTCACTCTACAAGTTACTCTTGCCTTAGTTTATCTGAATAATTAGTATAGTACTACATAAATTCAATTCCATATATATGTACATACATGCACACACATATATATAAACATATATATGGAATTGTTTATATTTATATATATATTTTTTTAAACTGGGGATTGAACCCAGAGGCACTTAACCACTGAGTCACATCTCCAACCCTTTTTTGTATTTTATTTAGAGACAAGGTCTCTCTGAGTTGCTTAGGGCCTCACAAAATTGTTGAGGCTGTCCTTGAACTCAAAAATCCTCCTGCCTCAGCCTCCCAAGTCACTGGGATTACAGGCATGCACCATCATGCCCAAGCACCTATCATGCATTCGGCACTGAGAGAAAATCAGTAGATAAATAGACCCAGTCGCTGACCTCATGAAGCTCAGAGTGCAGTGGAGAAGAACAAAAAATAATCAAACAATAAGTATTGCCTTTTAAAGTTTGAAAAAAGACTAAACAAAAAGTAAAGGATCTTGCCAGGTGTGGTGGCACATGCCTGTAATCCCAGCGATTCGGGAGGCTGAGGCAGGAGGATTACAAGTTGAACAATAGACTTAGCAATTTAGCAAAGCCCTATCTCAAAATAAAAATATAAAAATATAATTTAAAAAGGGCTGGAGATGTGACTAAGTGGTTAAGCGCCCCTCAGTTCAATCATCACCAGTATCCCCCCCCCCCCCAAATAAAGGGAACTGGTACATTGGCCTGTGCCTATAGTCACAGCTACTCCTGGGGAGGCTGAGACAGAAGGATCACTTGAGCCCAGGAGTTCAAGACCAGCTTGGCCAACATAGCAAGACTCCATCCCAAAGAAAAGATAAGGGAACAGACCTGAGATGTGGGATCATAAAGATGGGCTGATGTGTGTCAACTTCTAATCGATCTTTCCAGGTCTGATTGTAATGAATGCAATCACAGATTTGTTTATAGGTGAAGTATTTTAATAACACACCACTGTGTCAGGAATAGTGCATCTGGGCCACAGGAAGAGTCCAGCCTCATTTTCTTGGCAATGTTTCTTATTTTCTCAGAGTTTTAATATTTTTAAGGATTATAGGATGGAATGGAATCTTACAAGTATAGGGGAAAAAAAAGATAGTAAATGTGGAACCAGAATTGGTTCTTCCATGCCTGGTAGTAAAAATCAAGAGGAAATTGATTAAATTGTTTAAAAGTACAAAGTAAACAATATTGCAGTATTGAATTTAGGGACAACCTGCGGGACTCACTGTCATTCCTGAAATAACATCTCAGTAGTTATTGCATGCTTTCTATCTGGGCAGAGTAAGGGCTCAGTAACTGATAGCTGCTACCACGTCCTATTGGCTGGGCTCACCTTGCCTGTGTCACCTGGAAATATGGAATGATCTAGCATGGAAACCACCTTTCTGATACAGGTCCAAAACTGAGTTGGAGTGTATAGAAGTAATTACAAAGCCATTATCACTGAAGTCCCTAAAATATTAGTTAGAAATAATCACAGAGGACTGGATATTCATGATTCTATTACCTGCTTCTCAAAAGATCAGGTAACACAAACCCCTGGAGGCGAAGATCAGCACCCAATACCCCTGGGGACCTAGAAGGTGCTCAATAAGTACTTAGTGAACAGATAGATGAATGAGAAAAAGGAATTCATCCATATGTAGGAGAAAATAGAGGGTTACATGTCAAAAAGAAAACAACCCACGATGTTTGAGTTCTCTGATCTTCTCAAATATAAAACTTTTGGTTCGAGAACAGCTGATATTTACACAGACTGTTGTTTAGAACACTTTATACAGCTGGTAATCAAAGCAGCGTCTATACAACATTGGTTATAGCTAAAGGTCCCAGCCTAAATGACTGTGTAGGAACTTGGTTAAGTGAATTACGGAACTCCAAAATACAATCGTTCGCAGCTGTTTAGTAATTTTAAATGAATTTCCTCAGAAACCTGTGAAGTTGATACCTGTAATCCCAGGGGCTGAGGAGTCTGAGGTAGGAGGATTGTGAGTTCAAAGCCAGTCTCAGCAATTTAGTGAGGCCCTAAGCAACTCAGTTGAGATGGTGTCTCAAAATAAAATGTAAAAAAAAAAGAAAGAGAGAAAAAGAAAAGAAAGACAGCTGGGAAGGTTTTTGCCAATTTTGCTTCATTTCACCGAGTGAATAAACTAAGTTACTCACCCTCTTGAAGGTATTTTTGTCAGGGAAAAAAGGCAAGAGGCTGAGAGGGTATATAGTATCTTCCTGCAAATTAAAAGGGAGATCCATGCAGAGAATATTTTAGGAAGTATGGACAAGAACCACTCTGCAACAGTAGTTAAAATGTTGCCTTTGGGGAGAGCCAAGAAGAGGGATGGACACTCGCTTCTCACTGTATACTGCTTAGTAATATTGGCCATTTTTTTCTTTGTAATTTTTATTTATCTTATTTTATGTTGAGGTACTAGAGATTAAGCCCAGGGCTTTGCACATACTAGTCACAAGGTCTATCAATGAGCTACATCACCAGTCCTTTCTATTTTTTATTTTGAGACAAGTTCTTGCTAAGTTACTGAGGTTGGCCTTGAATTTACAATCCTCCGGCCTCAGCCTCCCTTGGAACTGGGATTACAGTTGTGCACCACATGCCTGCTCTCTTCTTTCTTTCTTTCTTTCTTTCTTTCTTTCTTTCTTTCTTTCTTTCTTTCTTTCTTTCTTTCTTTCTTTCTTTCTTTCTTTCTTTTTCTTCCTTCCTGCCTTCCTTCCTCTTTCCTTCCTTCCTTCCTTCCTTCTTTTCATCCTTCCTTCCTTCCTTCCTTCCTTCCTTCCTTCCTTCCTTCCTTCCTTACTTCTCTCTCTTTTCCTTTTTTTTTTTTTTTTTTTTTTTTTTTGGTGCTGGAAATTGATTCCAGGGCCTCAGGCATGCTTACCATGCTGAGCTACATTCCTGGCTGTTGGTGATTAAAACAAACAAACAACCCTCCTAAATATACATTTTTCCTCATTCAAACTGTCACTTATATATTAAAGGCAGTAACTTTTGAAAGATTTCACTTGAAAAATTAAGAGAAGACAGATTTTGGAGCAATTCTGCTGGCCTTCTGATGGCCTACCCATGTCATGACACTCTTGGCATAAAACTGGTTTGGAAATTCTATCATTCTTACCATCTAGGATAATTTGGCCACCAACGACAAAGACTCAAATAATGAATGGAATGTCTGCACTTACTCGGGGGAAGACTCCAGAAGCAGGGCAGACCTCAGGTGCCACATGATTCCAGGCCCTGCCACTGTCTCCCTTCCATCCTCTTGTCTCTGGCCCCCTCCTGACCGACACCCCTGTTGGTGACACGCTGGTCACCCTGTTTGAGGCCCTCTTTCTGCACCACTGCTTACGCTGCACAGAATCAGAGTGAAGGCTGCCTCTGTCTCTTAGCACTCCAAATATGACATCTGAGAGTCACTCCCGTGAGTCCACCAGGTCACACGCTCAGCCCTGAAACAGGACTGTGGCCAGGAACTGCATGTGCCCCTTGGCAGTTCCTGGCTTGCCTGCTCCTGTCCCAGGGAGGGTCCACTTCCCAGCCCCACAGGTCTCCTCTAGTGGAGTACAAGGGCTGCTGGGAAGGAAGGAAGGAAGGAAGGAAGGAAGGAAGGAAGGAAGGAGGGAGGGAGGGAGGGGGGAGGGGAGGGGAGGGGAGGGGAAGGGAGGGGAGGAAGGAAGAGGGGAAGTGGAGGTTGAGGTGGCAAACATCCATGCTGTAACACAATCCCAAGAGGCAAATATAGAGCCAGGCCTGGTAGCACATAGCCTATAGTTCCAGGTACCCTGGAGGCTGAAGCAGGAGGCTCGCTTGAGCTCAGGAGTTCGAGGCCAGCATGGACAGCATGATGAGACACCATTTCAAAAAAAAGCAAACCAAACAAAATCCAAAAGGCAAATATAGAGAATTGTTGCCAAAATACTGACCTTTCAGCTTGGCTAACTCTCTGTACTTTCTCTCAAAGTTATATTAACACACTTTTTCTCTCTCAGTGAAGATGCCTTGGAAATCAGTTTACTGAGTGACAACAGGTATCTTAGGTGATACCACACCTGTCTCAAAATAAGAGAACAAGCCAGGCACAGTGGTGCACGCCTGTCATCCCAGCAGCTCAGGAGGCTGAGGCAGGAGGATCGTGAGTTCAAAGCCAGCCTCAGCAACTTAGTGAGACCCTAAGCAACTCAGTGAGACCCTGTCTCTAAATAAAATACAAAAAGAGCTGGGGATATGGTTCAGTGGGTAAGCCTTTGGTACCAAAAAGAGAGAGAGAGAGAGAGAGAGAGAGAGAGAGAGAGAGAATGGGGTCTGGGGCTATACCTCAGTGGCAAGGCCCTTGCCTTGCATGTGTGAGGCACTGGGTAAAGAATAAATAAATAAAATATACGTAATTTTTTGAAAGATTGGCGTACAAAAAAATCTGTTATAAAAAAAAACGAGAGAAAACAATATTTTCTTCATGTCTGCCATTTTCACTTTCTAATACAAAGTACGCAATGGGCAAATGAACCCCCACTCCAGAAGTGCCTTGTCGCCACCTCCAGATGTGAACGCAGCCCCTCCTGGTATCATGAAGGTATAAATGTGCCATTTGGACTCTGCTCCTGCGTGGGAAGTTCTCCATGGCCACGATCAGCTTTGATCTGTGGGTTTCAAACAGAAATCACAGCTTCGAATGCTGCCAATTCTGCTGGCCTTTTCGAAACCCAGAATCTGGCCAAACCCGGTAGTCACAGAACACAAGCTGCCCTTCCCCACAGAGGGTCTGAGTGGTTACATCAGATTGCAGGACTTGCTAGCCAGGGGGCCACTGACAAACAGAAACCATGCCCTGGCTGCGGACCACTTTCTGGGGACACAGTACTGAGCAAGGCAAGGCCTCACCCTCCAAACCCCCCTGGATCCTGGTCCAGCAGGCAGATGACAGCAAACATTTATTTACACAGTTAAGTAAATATAAAACTGCAAAAGTCCCTGCATGAGTTGTCCCTTGTCCCTATCTCTTAGTTAATCGTGGGTAAGCTTCCCCTTCATTCCCTGCAAGTTGCCCACCCGGATCTTTTATTTCCTAAAGCTAGCTCTGTTTCCTTTCCCCTCGTGAACACATGCTGTTCTAGTTACACTGGAAACACTCCTGATATCTCTCTTTTCTTTTCCTTCCCTTTTCTTTGTCTTTTTCTTTCTTTCTTTGTTTTTTTCTTTTTTTTTTTTTTTTTTTTTTTTTTTGTTACCAGGGACTAAACCCAGGGGCCCTTAACCACTGAGCCACATCCCCAGGCCTTTTTATATTTTATTTAGAGACAGGGTTTTGCTGAGTTGCTGAGGCTGGCCTTGAACTCACAATCCTCCTGCCTCAGCCTCCCAAGCTGTTGGGAATCACAGGCGGGTGCCACTGTGTCTGACCAGTCTCATTCCTTTTCAACAGATTAATCTGCTTCTTCTTTGGATTTTGGTTTAAACTGCATTTCCTAAGGGAATCCTTCCCTTAGATTGGATCGAGTGTCTTCATGGGCTCTTCCAGTCCTATTTGAGTTTCCCTCTTGACATGGAGACCCTTTAGAAGATATCAGGGAGGTAACTGATATTTAACATATTTGCTATTTAGTGACTATTTTACTATCTGGGTCTCACCACTGGGTGGTACTTTTTTTTTGGATCAGGGATTGAACCCAGGGCTGCTTAACCACTGAGCCACATCCCCAGCCCTATTTTGTATTTTATTTAGAGACAGGGTCTCACTGAGGTGCTTAGGGCCTCACTAAGTTGCTGAGGCTGGCTTTGTACCTGGGATCTTCCTGTCTCAGCCTCATTATAGGCACATGCCACTGCACCCAGCTAGCACGTGGCTTTCACCTTCATGTTCCCATGTCAACCACACTTCCACCCAATGTATCCAGCCTTGCTGTTTCCTCTTCCTAGAACCCTGCCCGCCAGATACAGCTGCTTGGTGGGCTCTCTCATTTCCTGCAGCTCTCTGTCCACATATTGATTCAGCCCTGAGGTCCTCCCTCGCCTCTCCACGGATAGCAGCAATCCGGGTCCTGAGCATCATGATCCCCCTTTCTCCCTCCATGGCCCCTGTCTACAGAGATGATTTTTCCCCGCTTTGGGTATTGCCCATGAGGATGTAAGCCCATGAGAGCAGAGTCTTTGCCCACCTTATTGATGATTTCTGTCTCCAGGAGCTCCACTGGTGCCTGACATGTCTTTGGTCCATGATAAATGTTTAATCAATGAAAGCGTGAATCGGTACATAATGCTTACCAAGTTATCCAGCACATAGTAGGCACTCAATAAATGCTCCGGAGGGAAAGAATGCCTGAACTGGGAAGTATAGGTACTGCTGAAACAGGGGTGGGGTGTTTGGCTTATTTGGAGGAGTCACATCAGGTATGTGGAATCCAAAAGAAGGTTCAGGGGCTGGGTTTTTAGCTCAGAAGCGGAGCACTTGCCTAGCACGTGGGAGATACTGAGTTCATTCCTCAGTACTGCATAAAGATAAAGAAAATAAAGATTAAACCATAAATAAATAAAAGAAAGAAGTTCTGTTCATCTGCAACAATAACAACAACAAAAAAAAGAGACAGGGGCCGTGGCACACACCTGTCATCCCAGTGCCTGGGGAGGCTGAGGCAGGAGGATCGTGAGTTCAAAGCCAGCCTCATCAACTTAGCGAGGCCCTAAGCAACTCGGTGAGACCCTGTCTCTAAATAAAATATAAAAAAGGTTGGGGATGTGGCTCAGAGGTTAAGGGCCCCTGGCCTCAAACCCTGATACCATAAAGAAAAAAAAGGTTTCAGCTCCTTTTTGTTTTCATCCAAGGGGTAAAGCGTCAATCAAACTTTCTTCCAGTTGGCGGTGAGACTAGAATGTGGGAGGAGCAGGGACAGAGCGGCTAGACCTTGCGCTCCCCAGACATCCCTCTCTTCCCCTGCCCACAACCCCCTTCAACATATTTTCACTCAGCTGGCAGCTTTTGTAGATCTGCAGTTTCTTGCCAAGAATGGAGATTAAAAATGTCCCATAGAGAAATTAGCATCGGGGTTGACCAACTGGAAGTTAAAGCCTGCAGCTATTTTCCAGAGTTCCTCAACTCCCAGGAGAAGCAGAGAGGAAAAGGAGCAGAGGTTAGAAGGCAGGGTTCTGGAAGTTTCGATCTCCTCTTGTGATGGCTGAGCTGGGGTGGGGGTGGAGGGGCTGGTTGTCACGGAGCAGGGAGGCCTGAGACAGGGAGAAGAGTCTCCTCTGCCTCTTTACTGGTGTTTTGGTTACAAATGACACTAAAGGAGCTCTATGATTTCTTCTGGAGCTGTGTCAGGATTTGCTCCATAAATTACCTGGGAGGAGGCCATATGCAAATACAAGAAGAAATAGCAGTGTTGATGTGCTTGGCGACAGCCCGGGTATCCTCAAGGGGAGCAGAAGGAGAAGCAGCCTTCTTCCTCATAAAATCTTTCCTACCAACCGGTAGAGTCCATGACTGTCCACACTTGGCTGAACAGGTGGGGACAATCTAGAAATTCTAATTACAGTGGTTTAGCCCACATTTCCACATAATTCTGCCTAACAGTTCCAGTGGATGCCTGTACTCCTTGGGAAGTCAAAGAGTTGCTCAGAGAATATTTCTCCTGGGATATAGGAAACCTCACCAGCAGATAAAAGCCATTCGAAATTAGGATTCTTTCTCCAAACCCAGATCTCTTCGCTTTGAATGCAATGATCACTAGGAAGATGAGCGACAATCCACACACATAAAAAAGAGAGAATGGAGTATACATTAGCCTCCATCCTCATTCTTTTCGACCTACATGAAAAGTATTTCATGATAACTAACAGCAGGCATGCACATTTTATGGGTGAAGACAGTGGGGCTCAGACAAGCCATAAAAGTTGCTATTATATGACAGCGTGGGTTACTTGGTTCTAGAGCTGCCAGTTACAAAGGTCCAAACTGTCAATTAAGACGCCATACTGAGCGTCTGTAATGTTTGATTTTTACAGTTATAGTACCTATTATTTATATTATTTATTAAAGTATAGTACATTCTATATTGCTTTAGTATATCATGATTTTTAACGTTGTTACAGTTTTTTTTTAATTTAGGTAAAATTGACTTGAAATACAATCCAACATTTTAATACTCTTTCCAACTATTTTCTTTTCTTTCTTCTTCTTTTTTTTTTTTTTTTGGTATGAGGGGTTGAACCCAGGGACAGTTCTCTGAGCCGCATCCCCAGCCCAATTTTGTATTTTATTTAGAGACAGGGTCTTGCTGAGTTGCTTTGGGCCTCGCTACAGTTGCTGAGGCTGGCCCCCAACTTGTGATCCTCCTGCCTCAGCCTCCGGAGTTGCGGGGATGACAGGCATATGCCACCTTCTTTCTTTTTGCTGGGCTGGGGATCAAACCCAAGGCCTGATGCATGCTAGGGAAACTGCCACTGAGATCCAGCTCTAGCCCTCATTTCAACCATCTTCAAGTACACAGTTTGGTGGTGGTTCATAAATTCCTAACACTGCAACCAGTCATCACGATGGAGTCTCAGAGACTTTTCATCATCCCCAAAAGAAGTCTTATCAATATTAACCAAGATTCTCCCTTCCCCCTCCCTTCCTCCAGGTCTTGGCAGCCACAAATCCATTTCCCATTTCTCTGGATTTGCCTATTCCGGGCATTTCGTACAAATGGAGTCATTACAATATGGGACCTTTTGTGTTTTCCTTAATCTGATTTTTTTCATGTTTTTTCTGTAGTTTTGTTTGTTTATTTTTTGCTTCTATTGTCATTTTGCAGTACTAGGAATTAAACTCAGGGGAACCACTGAGCCACACCCCCAGCCCTTTTTATTTCATTTTGAAACAGGCAATCAATAAGTTGTGAGGCTGGCCTCAAACTTGCCATCCTCCTGCCTCAGCCTCCCTCTGGGATTATAGGCATGACCGTCATGCCATGCTGGTTCTTTCCTGTTTTAGCACCATGTTATGGTTTAGATATGAAGTGTTCCCCCAAAACTCATGTGGGAGATAATGCAAGAGAGATTAGAGGTAAAATGATTGGGTTAAGAGAACCTTAACCTAATCAGTGTGTTAATCCCCTTATAGGGGTTAACTGGGTGGTAACTGAAGGCAGGAAGGGTGTGACTGAAGGAGGTGGGTCTTTGGGAGCATGCCTTTGGGTGCATGTTTGTCCTTGTTGAGCAGAGATCTCTCTCTCTGTTTCCTGGTGCCATGTCCTGAGCTGCTTCCCTCCGCTCCACTATTCCGCCATGATGTTCTGCCTCACCTTGGGCCCTGAGTAATGGAGTTGGCCATCTATGGACTGAGATCTCTGAAACTGTGAGCCGCTCAATAAACTTTTCCTCCTCTAAAATTGTTCTTATCACAGCAATGAAATTGTATTGATCACAGCAATGAAAACGCTGGTTAAAACACATGTATCAGTACTTCATTCCTTTTTAGAGGTGAATACTATTCCATTGTATGGATATACTTCATTTTCTCTGTGCTTCTCTCTGTTGAAAGACATTTGGGTTATCTCCACCTTTTGATTCTTGAGAGAATGCTGCTGTGAGTGCTCATGTTGTTCTCACGGACCTGTTTTCAATTCTTTAGAGTATATATTCCTTGAAATTCTGGATCATATAGTAATTATATGTTTAACTTATTGAGGAACTACCAAATGGTTTTCCACCACAACCACACCATTTTATAATCTCACCTGCAATGAATAAAGGGTTCCAACTTCTTTAGCTCCTCACCAGCATTTGTTATTTTCCATTTAAAAAAAAAAAATACACCCATCCTTGTGGGTGTCTAGTGGAATCTTACTGTGGTGTTAATTTACATTTCCCTAGTGACTAATGATGTGGAACATCTTTTCATGGGCTTCACAGTGATTTATTAAAATAAATTTTAATTTTTAGAACAGTTTTAGATTCAAAGAAAATTGCAAAGAGTAGGTAACTGTATTGTAGTAACACAATCCCCATATAAAATATGCTGGACGGTATCTCTATGCCTCTACTACATCTTCCACCTTGGGTTTTGAATTTTTTGATAGACAAATAAGCCACTGGAGCACATTATCATTGTTAAGGAAGGTTCTGGTACATTGCTTATTTTGCCTGTGGAATCATGTGACAGAGAAGAAATTAATAAGTGGAAGTACCTAGAACAGAGAGGTTAAGGACATGTTCTTAGTCAGGTCTGAACATTGGCAAGATACTTAACCTCTCCAAACCTCAGTCTCTTCATCAATAGAGCAGAGATAGTATTCATCTCCTAGCATCATTAAAAGGACCAAGTTACTATGCTTGGCACATAGAAAACACTCAATAGGGCTGGGGATATAGCTCAGTTGGTAGAGTGCTTGCCTTGCAAGCACAAGGCCCTGGGTACTGAATAAATGAGATGCTACTTTGCTTGCTTTTAAGCACAGTGCAATCACTTAGTTTGTCTGTGTTCTCATAACTGGTCAGGATTCATGGGAGACACCCATTTCCTCAACATCCTTCGTTCATGCATGTATAAATTTATTCATCCTTCAAACATGCACTGAATCCATGCCATGTGTCAAATTGTGGGCAAGAAGCCCCCAAAGTGGACAGTACTCAACATTATCAGTCTGGAAGCAGAGAAAGCTAGGATCAAATCCCAGTGCACTTCCTAGGTATGGGACCATCTGCAAGTTACATAGCTTTTCAAGCCTCTGTTTCCTCATCGGTTAAACAGGAATACCAACACTCCCTGCCTTACAAACAAAGAGGATTCAATAAATGCACCACATAAGGCATTTACCAGAGAGCTCAGCACAACAGGCACTTGCTAGGAAAATGTTGGCCACCATTATTATTATGGTCACGATTTTGATTAAGACAAAGACAAATTATCGCAAAGATTTAATGAGACAATAAATGCAAAGATTTATAGCAGTGCATGCCATGTTGGAAATATGTCTCCATATAAATGTTGTTTTTCTTTCTATTTGTTTTTCATCCATTTAAAGATGGAAAACCATCCCTAGCTTATGAGTCATACAGGGACGGGTTAAGGAATCCATGGGCTGTCACCCATGGCAGGCGCATCGTATGCAGAAAGATAAGTAGGGTTTCACAAAGCCTCTGTTTCCGTGTGTATGTGCACGTGTGCACGGGATACTGATGGACATGTGCTTAGTCATACCACGTCTGAACACTAGTTGTGTTATCTTAGGCAAGGTACTTAACTTCTCTGAACCTCTGTCTGTTCATCATTTCATACATTTCTTATTGTGAACAACAATCATAAACGTTTGAAAAACATGCACCTTAGAGAGGTTTGCAGCCATCTGGAGAGCAGTGTCAGGAAATGCCGCCTGCCTTAGCAAAGGGACTGCATAACTGTAATAGTTTTCAGTTCCGTGCGGTCCGTTCAGAAAGTAAACTGATACCAAGTCTAGAGGTTAAAATCAAGTGAATAACTGAAGGAAGCTGAATCGAGGCTAGCATAGGGCAACCCTGGATCTGAGTGGAGAGGAGAAAAACAGCCTTGCTATCTGTCTAGCATTTACTTCCATGGCTCAGCTGTGAGTGGTCCTGGCCCTCTTAGAGTTCTAGAGGCAAGGTCAGAAGATCAAGGTCAAACATCTGAAAAATGCAGATGCTGTGAGTCTGAAAGCAGAAATGTTCCCAAGCATATGCCAGCTTGTGCATCCACTAAAGCAGAGGGCTAGCTTTGTAATAGAACTGCAGCCGGGGGCCATGGCTCACGCCTGTCATCCCAGCAGCTCCAGAGTTCAAAGCCAGCCTCAGCAACTTAGTGAGACCCTGCCTCTAAATAAAAAGTAAAAAGGGCTGGGGATGTGGCTCAGTGATTAAGCACCCCTGGGTTCAATCCCTGGTACCAAAAAACAAAAACAAAACACTGCAGTGTCTTCCAACATAGACTTAATCAGCAGTTCTCTGCTGCACTGAAAATCCTACCAGTACTCAAACTTGGGCCGGCTGAGATTCTCAGCCAGGAGTGTCAGGAATGTTCAGGAGACAAGGACTCCAAATATTTGGGCACTGGCTCCCTGGGGTACAATTGCTTGCAACCACTCGGGGTTTGAACAAGTCTCTCCTTACCTGGGCAAGAGTTCATAAAAAATGAGTTTAAAATTCCAGGAATGTGCTAAATCTGGACTAGTGAGTAGTACATTTTTTTTCGCGGGGGTAGGGGGAGGCGATGGTCCTCATACATCCAGATACATAATTTGGCAGGGAAGAATTTCCAAAGATGGCAGAACTCATGGAATGAGGTTGCTCTGATGCCAGATTGCTTCATGGTCCTGAGTAATTTTCCCAAACCTCACCTTGGCGTTGGGATCAGCTTTGCCTTAAGACAGAATCATGCTTTATGGAGTCATATATTCACACTGTGGGTGACTTTCACCGCCTGAGACCTCTATGAATTTCTCCATAAAGCACACCTTCGAGTACCATAATGTGATCATAAAACTGGACTTCACCTTTCACGTCTTAAAATACTGCTAAAATAAATCAGAGGGGAGGAGGTAAGAAATTCTCCTAACAATGGCACCTGTGGTTTCTAAAGCCATGTTTACAAATTACAGTCCTTCCTAATGAGAGGTCTTCTAGGATCACCCTAGGTTTCCCTGTCTGTGAACTTTCTGAACACTGTTTCTTGTCTGAGTACCAAATAGGAGGACGGCTTCCTCCAGTTAAAAAAAAAAAAAAAGTGTCTTTTAGTTCTTTGCCATCAGTTCTGATTAGGATTGACAAAATCAGTATTTAATCAATTTCCTTTGAATAAAGGAAAGAATGAATGAATAAGAACCATCTACTCGACGTTCAGCTGTCACGATCCATCTTGCAATATGTAATTCTCTTTTTCGGCTTAGCCTCAGAGAAACTCAAGTCTCACTTGAGAACATTTGAAATCGATGGTATGTGGTTTAACAAGCCATCTGTATTAAACAAGTATAATAATCAACCGGTTTCCATTGTGAAGGGTTTAATCCTGCAGTGTTGCCAGCTTCAGAATAACTTGAAAATATCTGCAAAAATATGGGCCAACCACTGCAGTTTGAAATCAAACTCCTACTACCTTTGATTTTTTGGAACTCTGAGTGGCAGAAAAGGCAATAAGAGTCTGCAGAGGAATCCACCTGCATGAAGTTTCCCCCAGGAGCCCCAAGTCCACACACTTTCTACCTGGCTCAATCACACGGGTTTTGGGGGGATGGTGGGAATTGAACCCAGACACTCACCCATGCCAAGTACTTACTCTACCACTGACCTACATCTCCAACCTACATATCCAGCCCCTCACTTTTTTTTTAACTCCTGCTTATTTGTTAAAACCCCTGAAGAGCAGTCACTACTTCCGTTCTCAACAACTGAAATTGCTTTAGTAGAGACTCAAGTTTCTCAGATTGCTTTTCTCTCCTGTGAGTGAAAAATCTCTTTACTGCTGGGGTTGCTAAATGAGGACTACGGATGCTGTTTGTGGCTGTCTTTTCTGGCAGGGTGGACGGGCCAGTCTGTATGAAGTGGGGGAGGATGAGAGGAACAGATAGGAAAGGAGATCGAAGAGGGGAAGACACCTGGAGCATCACTGGGACCTCTTCATCCAGGTGACACTGAACACTAGTTTTCACCTCTGGTCTTGCCAGTTATTTAGGGTAATGTTTTAATATATATTATATATATTACACATATGTATGTATGAACATTTAGATGTGTATATATATGTATACACACACACAAACACACCCACACATTTTTTTTTTTTTTTTGTACCAGGGATTGAACCCAGAGGTGCTTAACCCCTGAGCCACATCCCCAGCCCTTTCTATATTTTATTTAGAGACAGGGTCTCACTGAGTTGCTAAGGGCCTTGCTAAGTTGCTGAGGCTAGCTTTGAACTCATGATTCTCCTGCCTCAGCTTCCAGAGGCGCTGGAATGACAGGACCATGCCACCACACCAGGTTCAGTTTTGTTATGGTGAAGAAAAGTGATGAAGATATACAATAAGGAGCAGGAAGAAATTTCAGAGTGACCACCTTTGCTAATAAAATCCATGCCTACTTGAGCATCTGCCATGTTGTTCAAACTTGTGTACTCTTACAGAGTTTGTGGGTGATGGAATAAAAGAGAAAAATGTCTGTTCCCAAGAAAATGTGCATTTCTGGATTGCAAGATATAGCAATCTCATTAGGTATGTTTCAGTAGAATTACACAAGTTGATATACCAATTTGAGGTTATATATACATCTATCTATCTATCTATCTATCTATCTATCTATCTATCTATCTATTATCTGTCTATCTATATGGAGTAGGGATCAAATCCAGGGGCATTTTACCTCTGAGATACATTTTCAGTCCTTTTTATTTTTAATTTTGAGACTGGGTTGTCCAGTCTTGCTAAGTTGTCCAGGCTGGACTTGAACTTGTGATCCTCCTGCCTCATCCTCCTGAATCATTGGGATCACAGATGTGGGCCAACACACCTGGGAAGATACTAAGTGTTTCATATACCTGAACTATGTGTGCAATTTTAGGAGAGCTACAATAAATTTGGGGGCTTCTCTTGGTTCTTAGGATCTGCAGTTTAACCTCAAATATTCCAGATCTTATATCACTCATTTTTGTCATACAAGTGAACAAGAGCATTAGCCAGAACTTTGAAGTTTAAATCCTTTCTTCCTGAAGTTTCTTCTCTGGGATATTAAAATAGTAGTTCTTATCTGATGTCTTGAAAGTTTGCAAAAAGAAACATTTTACTTACATTTGCTTAGCTGAAAGTGTAAGGGGCAGAAGACTACAGTAAGAGGAGATGACTCATCTGCCAGGCTGGGGAGGAGAACAAGTTCTCAAATGAATTTTTAAAATGCTGCTATTGGCTGGGCTAGGTGATTCATGCCTGTAATTTGAGCAGCTCAGGAGGCTGAGGCAGGAGGATCGCCAGTTCAAAGCCAGCCTCAGCAACTTAGTGAGGCCCTAAGCTACTCAGTGAGATCCTGTCTCAAAATAATAATAAAATTGCTGGCGATGTAGGTCAGTGTGTTAAGCACCCTTGTGTTCGATCACCAGAACCAAAACAAAAAAAGAAAAAAGAAAATATGTCCATGAGATCACTGGGAAAATGGCCCTCGCTGTCACTTAGCATCTGTCTGAATCAATGGCGTCAATCTCCCCTTCTGGTCTATGCTCAGTGATGCCAGTTTGGAATCAATTACCTTACTGTACACAAAATATTTATGACATTTCTAATGTACGTCTCTTGATAGCATTCTTTAGGACTCAAAAAATTACCAACTTATTTATCTTATCCTTCCTTTTCCCACAGCTGACCAACAAATTTCCCATCCTCACATTTTTAGAAAAATGAGGTAAAATGCCACTGTAGACGGCAATTATAAATTTTTGCATCACAACTGGAAAACTTGGGACAGAAATCCATTTGAGAAGTAAAAGAAATGTACACTTCATATGCATGCATTTTCCCCTTTCTTGGAGTAGAACTAGTTGCATGAAAAATAAGACCTCAATTGGCTGAAAGTGTATTGTTACAGCTGACTTCTCATCCAAGTCTATTGTGCTTACTAAGAGTTCATTATAGATGGAAGTAGTGGCACTCATCTGAAATCTCAGAGACTTGGGGAGGACCACAAGTTCAAGGCCAGCCTCAGTAATTGAGTGAGGGCTTAAGCAACTTAGAAAGACCCTGTCTCAAGATAAAAAATAAAAAGGGCCAGGGATGTAGCCCTCCTGGGTTCAATCTCCAGTACAACAACCAGAACCAAAACCAGCCCTGTGTAATCAGGGAACGTAAGGATTCCTAAAATGATTGCTACCAGGTTTGCTATTCCAGAGAGGAGATCATTTTCACCTTTTGAAACTGATATGAGCTAGGCATGGTATAATTCTAGTACTCAGGAGGCTGAGGCAGGAGGATCCCAAACTTGAGGTCAGACTCAGTAACTCAGTAACTTGGTGAGACCCTGACTGAAAGCAAAAAATAAAAAGGTCTGGGGGGTTGCGGTTGTGGCTCTGTGGTAGAGCGCTTGCCTAGCATGTGTGAGGCACTGGGTTCCATCCTCAGCACCACATAAAAATAAAGAAATCGAATAAAGATATTATGTCCATCTATGACCAAAAAAACAAAAAAGGTCTCGGGATGTAGCTTAGTGGTAAAGCATCCCTGGATTCAATTTCCAGTACCAAAAAAAAAACACAAAAAACAAAAAACAAAAAAAAAGTTGGGGGGTTGCCCAACAAGGTAGTAGCTTGTAGCTTGGTGGTAGAGCACTTGCCTCTCATGTAAAGGCCCTGGTTTCAATCTTTAGTACTACAAAATAAATAAAAAATAAATAAATAAATAAAGGAAGAAAGAAAGATAAAAGAGTTCACTGTTGATGTTTCTGATAATATAATTTTGTTTAGCTCAGTACCTGTACTGCAGCCCTGGATCTTTAAACTCTGTAGAAATGTCTGCCAATTAATCCTCTTTACTTTCCCATAAATTATTTGAACTTCAAAGTCCCAAAGTCCCAAGATGGAAAACAGGACATTGCATTCCAGAGTGGAACACTGTATTCCTTCATATTAAAAGGAAGAGATAGGAAGGTGACTAAATTATTGTGTATGCACTATGTGGCCAATCCCAGACCAAAAAAAAAAAAAAAAAAAAAACAAGCTCTTGGCTGATTGTGTTACATGCTTACAACCTCCCATGGTGCAGTGTTCTGAGCATGGGCTTTGGGTTGCGCCTCTGGGTTACATTCTGGCTTTGTTACTTCTAAACTCTTGGGTAACTTTCTTCTGCCTTCAAGCTTTGCTTTCCTCAATGGCAAAATTTCCTCATTCCTGGTAATGCCTACTCCACACGGTTGTGGTGACTACATCAAATAACACATGTAACTACCCTGGCATATGTGGTAAGCCTCAAAGTTAGGTATTGTTAGGCTCATCTCTTCTAAAATTCTCTAGTATCTTGCCAGGCGTGGTGGCCCACGATTATGGATTGCTGAGGCTGGCTTTGAACTTGCCATCTTCAGCCGGGATTAGAGGCGTGCACCATCATGACCAGGCAAGGGATGATTTTTGGTACTGAAGTTTCAAAGAAGGCACATGATTTCTGTCTTGCAGTTGCTTCTACTCTGGGATTAAATGGAACAGTAGACAGGAAGTGTCAGAAGGAACATTCTAAACCTTTAGAACCTAGAAATTGGCAGCCTTGGCTGATTTGAAGGTTCCAGTTATTTCTCTAATTTTCCTTGATTCTACTGTTGTCTCTCTTACTCTCTCTGTACTGTCCTCTGTACACTCAGGCATGTCTTCTCTACATCTGAAACTTGAAGTATATGTAGACCGTGGGTATTTCTCAGTGGTAGAGGGCTTGCCTAAAGTGTGCAAGGCCGTGGGCTTGACCCCCAGCATTGCAAAAGGAAGAAATTAATTAAAGACATAAAATTAGAAGTGTGCTAAGTTCTAAGTCTTGTTCTTCTCAGCTGCTGCAAGGAGTCCTGAATGGGAAGATGTGGCTGCAACTGGTGGAATCACAAGCCACCTGGTTGAATTCATCACTGGGACTGCCCTAAGTGGGGGTGAGTCATGTGGAACCCCTAATTTTAGGTAGGTAGGGGACCGCGCTATTGAATGGTAAGGTGGGGAAACACAGAGGGTCAAGGTTACTAGTGATTTATAGGGGAATTTGAGACTCTTTTCTAAATGTGGTATGCACACAGTATATTTTTATGGTAGGACTCATTTGACCAATACTTGAGCAGTAATGGTAGTACCAAACACTATTCTAGAAACTACAGGTCATGTCAGAAAGCCAAACTGTGCCTGTTCCCTACCTTCATGGAGAGCATGCTCCCCAGACATGCATCCCAGGCTCCAAAAGGCCTTGACACAAAATGCTTAGGAATCAAGATACTGAACCAGTGGTCCTCCATATTGTATAGTAGTACCACTTAAAGGAACCCTTAAAAGTCTAGATGATGGATCCCATCCTTGAGATTCCGATTGCTGGATGTCAGGTCTTTGATCCAGTCAGGGTTGAGCCCAACAGACGCTACAGACAACGTGAATGCAATGTAATTCCAGTTACTCCTGAGGCTGAGGCAGGAGAATCGCAATTGCGTCCACAACTTAGTGAGACCCTGTCTCAAAATAAGAATTAAAAAGGGTTGGGGATATGGTTCAGTGTTAAGTGCCCCCCATTCAATTCCTAGTACCTATCAATCAATCAATCAAATAAAAATAATAAAATTTTAAAAAATGTATGCTTCCCCCCCCTAAGTTCTAGAAAGAAGGGGATGAATTATTGTCATGGTCTACTCGAAAACGTTCTATTTCTCTTCCCCAATGCTACTGGTACTATAATGAATTTCTGTCTTTACGTGCCACTTTACAAATATTCACTTTGCAAATGTTCGCCCCTGTAATACTCTGTAAGGTATTGCGAGATTCCTTTAGCCTTCTGGAAGTGAAGGCTAAAGTGAAGGTCATGTAACTAGTTCAAGGTCACGAAGGTCGTTCCTAGCCCTCAACCCTGATCCCCCCTTGTGGCATCCCACCCTCGTCCCTTCAACTAGCCTCCCTTATTTCTTGAGATCTCTGCTGTTACCAAAGATAAGTAAGTAATACATCACGAGGGAGGAAAAGAGAGTGCGTGGGAGACCCCCGCGCGGGCGCCCGGAGGGCCCCAGGGACCGCAGGCTCGCCGTGGAGCAGGTCTTCCTGTCCCCAGCCCGGCGGGCACAGGCGCTCTCCATCCCGCCTGTGGGCGGCGCTGGCACCGCGGCGACCCCGGGGCGGCGGATTCCGAGAGGTGGCCGCCGCGCCTACACCCGCGCGGGCGCCGGGGCGCGGGCTCCTGGCCCATACCCGCGGGGATCGTTATTCGCTGTCCCCGAAGTGAGTTCGAAGGCTTTCCTGCTTCACCAGGAGCTTGAGCCGGGGGCTGAGGACTGGCAGCCGCAGTCTTTGCAGGGAGGAGAGTTAGGAAGCCAGGGGCATCTTAGGTCCAAGACCACACTGGCACTTTGGCTTCCCTCCCTCGCCTATGGCTTCCCCATGTCCTAAAAAGTTGGCCGCAAAGTTTAAAGGTGCGGGTGTATGTGCCTGTGGGCTTGTTGGAAGCGCACGGGGATCTCAGTTGGGGGGGCTCTTGGGAACCCACCGTCTCCCTCCACAGGGTCGCAGACACCCCCAAGACCCCGCGCCAGGACCTGAACTCGTGGGCGCAGGGGAGGCGGGGAGCAGGCGCGCCCGGGTGGGTTCCAGGTTTTAGAGGGAAATGAGGCGGAGGCGGCGGACAAGCCGGGCTGGGTGACCGACAGCGTGGCCAGCCACTGGCCGAGGGCGGCAAGGAGGCCTGGGGCCGGCGTGAGGGCGTGCTGGTGTGCGTGAGTGAGCGCCAGGGCGAGTGTGCGAGCCTCCCCCACCCCCACCTGTTTGAAAGGGTTTTGGAACGCCAAAGCCATGCTGCCGTGTTACACAAGTTGCAAACAGTTGGGGTAAAACACTAGGCGCCTCCCTATTCCCCAAAGCCACTTGCCCAGTCGATTGGTTTGAAAGAAATGAAGGAAGAATTACAGGGGTGCAGGAAAAAGGGCCAAGTGGCCTTCTCTAGAGGTCGGCTTTAGGACCCGACGGGAAGCACGTAGGAATCTCTGGCTTCGGGGAGGAGGGGCGGGGCCGGCCGGCCGGCAGGCGGCCGCGGGGCGCATGCGCGCGCGTCTCCTCTCGCCGGCCGCTGAGCTCCGCGGCGCGGAATAGAATGAACTGTAACAAAACAAGTCGAGCCTTTGTATCTGCTTAAAGGGGCCGCGGGCACTTCCCTCCTGTCCCCTCCACCCCCGCCCCGCAGCCGCGTCTCCAGGGCTCCCAGCAACTGGCTGGAAGGGCTTCCCTCGTCCTCAGGAACAGCCCGCCAGCGAGGAGAGGCGAGCCGGGCGGGAAGCAAAGAGGAGGCGCCGCATTTCTAAAAGGCAAGAAAGAAAGGAAGAGAGGGGAAAAAAACAAAAAAAAAAATCACCGGAGAGGCGCAGAGTGGACTCTGGCCCGGGAGAGCACGGCCGGGCGCCGGAACGTGGACCGAGAGGCACCGGAATGCAAACAAAGCTCGCGGGCGCCTGTGCAGGGCTCGCAGAGAAGCCCAGAAAGTTTGTTTTATGATGGCTTGAGTGCGCGAGTGTGTGCAGGGGAGCGAGGCTGCCAAGTTGCTCTCTCCCGTCTCGCTATTTGGGGAGAGATGTTTCTCCCATGAACCAGCGGAGGCTTGGGGGCTTGTGCTGTGGGGGGCACCTGTCTCTCATTTTACTCTTTTTTTTTTTTTTTTGGAGGAGTGGTTTAACTCATCATGTCGAAAGTGATCCAGAAAAAGAACCACTGGACTAGCAGGGTTCACGAATGCACCGTGAAGCGGGGACCCCAGGGCGAGCTGGGGGTGACGGTGCTGGGGGGCGCGGAGAATGGAGAGTTTCCATATGTTGGAGCGGTGGCGACCGCAGAGGCGGCGGGGCTTCCCGGCGGTGGCGAGGGCCCGAAGCTGAGCGAGGGGGAGCTGCTTCTGGAGGTGCAGGGGATCCGGGTGTCCGGTTTGCCCCGCTATGACGTGCTGGGAGTCATCGACAGTTGCAAGGAGGCCGTCACCTTCAAAGCCGTCAGACAAGGTAAGACGGGGCGTGCCCTTGGGGGGCGCCCCCAGATCCGAGGGGCGGCCTGTGGGGGTGCCCCACCACCTCGATTTCCAGCTTTCCTTCTCGGAGCGCAGCAGAGAGAAGTTGAGGCCGTGCGCCCAGTGGTGGTGAAATGCATAAAGTTCTTGCGAGATGGTGGGTCGTTTGCCCACCTGCCTTTGGGTAGGGGCTGGGTTTGCGCCGGGAAGCGGGGCGATGCTTCCCAGGCTTGATTTGGCAACCTGTTATCTCAGCCACCAAATGCTGCATAGTCTCGCCGCAACCTGAAGCGGACTTGGGGAACTGAGACAGGGGCCATGGTGGACGCGTCCCTGGCTTTTTGGACGCTGATGCAGCGCTAGTAGCTTCTGGCATTCTTGCACCTCTCCTCAGTTTCTAGACCTGGTGATTGGGTATATGTAAGGCGAGGGGCGACGGTTTATTGGATCTCTTCAATCCGGAAAATTAGCTTTTTCCTGTATCCCCTCCAGGTGGGCTATTGTGACCTCCCGGAGATTCCTAATCCTCGGGTGAAGAGCCAGCATTCACCCCACAGCTGGATGACGCATGTGTCTCCACCGCGGTGTGCGGGGAGGGGGGAGGAGTGTTTCGCTCACGGCGCGAATCACGTCCAAGTTTACCCTGCCACCACCGTCGTCGTCATTATTGATGATGATGATAACAGTTGTTGGTTTTCTAGGGCGAGACCCTCTGTAAAAGCTTTATTTGCACATCTCATTCCGATCCACAATTCTAAGATAGACTTTTTATAAATACTATATTGCAAATAAGGAAACCCGGACTGACATTAGTTAAACGACTTGTCCAAGGTCACACCACCGCCAGAAGTGTTCCCTTGCTACAGAGCTTTAAGCGGGGAGGAGAGAGGGGTTGGAGGGTATCCTTAGGGACTGGGGGAGGGGGGCTGATTTTGAGAAGGTAAGGAAAGCAGATTCCTCCATCAGAAGTCTGTAAAGGAGGAAAGGCCTCTTAAAAGATGCATTTGATGCTGCTGTTGGTGGTAGGTCCCTTATATCTCAATTGGATACAGGCAAGGCATGTCCCTATATCTACCCGTGTGAGTATGACTGAAGTCTTGAAAGGGAGCCCTGTGCACCCAGCACTGTGTCGCAGGTTCTCAATGAAAGCACCAGAGGAGGTGGTGAAGCCGAATGTGGTGAAGAGTTTCCATGTGTTTCCATAGGAAGGGCAGCAGCTGGAGGAATGTGTCAAAGGAAAGGAGGGCTGGGCTGAGCTGGTCCCCTCCTAGAACAAGCCTCTTCCAGATGAGATGGAGGAGGGGATGGGTGCAGGGTAGCCTGACTTTTTGGTAGCTTTGAGAACTGAGAGGGCTGACATTTAGCAACAGAAAGCTCTGTCCTTTGTGTCCTTATCTTCCACCTGGACACTTCCTCCAGGAAGCCCTCCAGCATTCTTCAAAGATGAGCAAATATTTCCTCCTCCATGCTCCCTTACTGTGTATCCTGTGTTTTTTTTTTTTTTTTTTTTTTTCACTTTGAACCACCAGTTCGGTGCTCATTTCTATACAGGTGGTGGACTCACTGAAGGGAAAGACCCAATTCCTTCACCTGCACATCTCCCTTTTTGCTTGAGGTCCCCTTGCCTTGCCCCATGATATATTTTTATGTTCTTATCTGTAAACCGGCTTGTGGGTTTTACGATAAATTAATAAGGGTAACATGCCCAGAACGGTGCCAGTACATAGTAAGTGCTCAATAAAGATTAGCTAATATTTTTATGTCTGAGTTGTATTTGAGCAGTTCTTTATCCAGCAACCTGGATTATGAATTTAATGCCAGTTACCCGGATGATGATGACTTGATGGGATTTCAGAGAAAATACGGTGTCAGGCATTTGATGGGAGCAGCTGCAGGTCTCCTTCCAGGGCCGTTTTGGAGTAAAGGCAGAGGATGAACAGGCAGGGGTTCCTGTCCATCCAGTGGGGTGCCTGGTGGTGTTTAATGGGTGCTGAATTGCGACTCATTTGTAGTGTGCAAGATGCTATGTGGGTGAGCCACTCCCTTCCACAAATAGTCAGAGGGCTCTGAGACTTGGTCCCAGGGCGTCCTCATCGATGGAATTTAGGAAAGTTGGATGAGATAATCGAGAAGGTTTAGGATCAGACACCTCTGCATTTGAAGGAAACTGCAGCATCTCCCCGTCTTAATGCCCTTCACTCTGGACTATTCTTAGTGCACAGGGATGTTTACAGCAGGGGTAAATGTTTGCATGCTTTTGAACCTATGTTTTTTGGGTGCGGGTACCAGGGATTGAACGCAGGGGCACTTGGCCACTGAGCCACATCCCTGGCCTTATTTTGTATTTGATTTAGAGACAGGGTCTCCCTGAGTTGCTTAGGGCCTCGCTAAGTTGCTGAAGCTGGCTTTGAACTGGCCATCCTCCTGCCTCAGCCTCCCCAGCCACCTGGATTACAGGTGTGCTGCCACTGTGCCCAGCTTTTGGACCTGTTTGTGATGATCAGAAACAATACTGATTAGGAAACTTGAATACCTGGATTCTACTACAGTGTGAAAACTTCTGCATGTAATAATCCCAGGGGCAGAGTTAGCTCATCCGACGACTTCATTACAGTTGAAGGTGGCCCTAGAAACCATTTTACCGATCCTCCATTCCTTCTTTCATGGTGAGAATGTGATTTTTAATTACATCACAGAGTTCTGTCTCACTAAGACATTATGATAGAGTGTCTTACTCATAGGAGATAGGCTCATCCTTGGTACACAGTAAAAAAAACATGTTACTTCTGTGTGAGTTAGCCTTTCCCAGGGACATGGGTCACTGTGGATACTGTCGGTATGGAAATGTCATGGTTGTCTTGTGGGAGGAGATTCTATTTCATGGCAGTTCTCTAGAATGATGCATGGACCAAAATAGTCCATAGCAAATGGTATTCTACCAAGCAGGACTGGATTGTGAAGGAATCAAACGAAATGAACCTACTGGGCTGGAGTTGTTCACTTTGTGATAGTTCTTTGTCACAAAAAGCCTTAAAAATATACATATATGTATATATTTATATATATTATGGTATTTAAAATTTGTATTAAGGTATCATTTAACTATAGTAAGATGTATAACTTTTTTTTTTTTTTTGGTAGTGAGAATTGAACCCAGAGGTGATCAACCACTGAGCCACAACCCCAGCCCTTTTTAAAATATTTTATTTAGAGACAGGGTCTCACTGAGTTGCTTAGGGCCTCACTAAGTTGCTGAGGCTGGCTTTGAACTCATGATCCTCATGCTTCAGCCTCCCCAGCCTCTAGAATTACAGGGGTGTTTCACCCTACCCAACTGCACAACTAATGATCTTTTAAAATGTTTTTGCAGTCCTAGGCATGAATCCAGTCATGCCCTACCTCTGAGCCACACCCCCAGCCCTTTTTATTTTTGTATTTTGAGGCAGGGTCTCCCCAGGTTTCCCAGGCTGACCTCAAACTTCCGATCCTCCTGTCTTATCTTTCCCAGTAGGAGGCATGCACCACTGTGCCCGTATCTTTTTAAATTTTTAATTAATTGTTTAACTGATACATAAAAAGATAAAAGTTGCACATAATCACGGTTACTGTGGGATGTTTCTTTGCATGTGTACATTGTGTAATGTTTAAGTCAAGTCTGCACAGATCTTGTGTCTGATTGATGAGTTCTGACAAATGTATGTGCTCATGTTGTCACTGCTACAATCAAAACAAAGAACATTTTCATCACCCCAGAAATTTCCGCTTTGTCTCTTTCCAATTAATTCCCTCTACCAAAGGCTCTGTGATTTCTTTTTACCCTAGATTTCTCTGTTCTTGAACTTTATAAAAGATAAGTCATGTACTATGTACTTTTTGGTGTCTGATTTTTGGGGGGGGGGAGTGGGGAAGTACTAGGGATTGGACCCAGGGGTGCTTAACCACTGAGCCACATCCCCAGCCCTTTGTATATTTTATATAGAGACAGGGTCTCACTGAGTTTCTTAGGGCCTCGCTAAGTTGCTGAGGTTGGCTTTGAACTCACGATCCTCTTGCCTTAGCCTCCTGAGCTGCTGGGATTGCTGCTGGGATTACATCGCTGGCTCTGTCTGGCCTTTTTTTTTTTTAACTGAACAAAATATTTTGGAGATTTCATGTTGTGTGCATCATTCTTTATTTTTGATTTTGTAGTACTGGAGATTGAACCCAGGGGTGCTTTACCACCTATTTTAATTTTTTAAAAAAATTTGAGAAAGAGTCTTGCTAAGTTGTCCAGGCCAGCTTCAAACTTGCAATCCTCCTGCCTCATCCTCCCAAGTAACTGGGGTTCGAGGTGTGTGTCACGGTGCCTGGCCTTTCTTTTTATTGCTGAATAATATTCCATTGTACACACTGACTAGTTTTGTTACCCTTTTGCTTTCTGGTGGACATTTGTAATGTTTACCCTGTTCAACTGCTATGAATGAAGCTGCTGTTAATGTTCCATTAGTTCCAAACATTTTCCAATCTTTGATCTTGTTTATCTTTTGAATTTTGACCTCTCTAGTGTCAATAGGGAAAACCAATATAATTAGGGAAACTTTGGTATAGTATATAACTCGTTTTTTTTTTTTCTTTTTAAATTTATTACCTCAGGTATTTTGTAACAGTGATGGAAAGCTGATTAACACAGTCATACATATATTTGACAGCAAAGTAAGTGGGTCCACAATAGTGAGGCTACTCAGTGAAGGCCTCCATTGCAAGTGGGATATGAAAATTAGCGTCTGCAAGGTGTTTTCATTGGATTTTAGTAGCTCTTGTTTTTTTAAGCTCTTATGTTAGAATATGTCCCACCAACGTGTGCTTGGCATGTGCAAAGCCCGTCCAGCACCAAAACAAAAAGAAAAAGCAAACAGAATATGTCAAACTTTCTGCTAAGATAGTGGTTTGTGTTCATTCTCTCCTTCATTTCTCTGAACTGGACTCAAATGTTGGAAACTGATTTTCAGAGTGTCCGGGTACATTTTTCAAGAGTGCTACCAGAAGTGGCAGAAAGAGAGTTGGAATGCAACTGAGTCTGATCAGGAAGCTCTTCTTGCTCTTAATTCCTGGGACATTGGGTCTGATAGTGGAGTCCCCAGACCAAGTGGCATTAGCTTTCTTTGGGACCCCGTGAGGTAAGCAAATTCCCTGACCTCATTACTGAGTCAGAAACACTGGGGGTGGAGCCTGGGGGTGTTCTCACAAGCCTCCGGTGTTTCTGGAGCTTGCTCTAAGGTACAGCCTGCAGTTGAGAAGACAGGCATGCAGTGGGGCAGGTGGCCTGGGTTCCAGAGCACGCTGTCACCTCTGGCAAGTCACACTTTTTGGGCCTGAGTTTCCTTGAGCCCAAAATAAGCGGGTGTGTCTCTCTTCAGGTCCTTTGCCCTCCTGAAATGCTGTGCTTCCACGAATAACCCAGACTCCAAAGACTTAAAATGGTGCGATGGGAGTTTCCTAAATGGGTATATTATAGGTCACGCTTTCATATTTTTGTAGATGAATTTTGTGGTTTTGCAAATTACTCAGGAACTGAAATTGTCCCTACACTTAAAAAAAAAAAAAAAAAAAAAAAAGCCAAAAACCAAGAAGCAGAATGGAGACAATAAATAGGACACAATTTAAAAGCCAAACAGTGTTTCCAGACTCTTCTCACCACAGCAAGGACGTCGTGACCACACACAGTTGAATATAGTTCATTCTTTGTTTTGTTTTGATGTTGTATATTTTCTTTGACCAGTTAGACAGTAGGCAGCAGCTCTGTAACAAAATAATCCTGGTCTTTTTTTCCTTTCTTTTATTTTAATTATTATTATTATTATTATTTTGCAGTATTGAGGATGGAACCTAGGGTCTTACAAATGCTAGGCAAGCGCTCTACCATATCCCCAGCCACTTTTTGAATTTTATTTAGAGACAGGGTCTCACTGAGTTCCTTAGGGCCTCACTAAGTTGCTGAGGCTGGCTTTGAACTCACAATCCTCCTGCCTCAGCCTCCCGAGCTGCTCGGATGACAGGCGTGCACCACTGCACCTGGCTATGCATTTACTTTTTTTAACCTTAAACTTTAAAAAATCAGTCTGTTTTTGTTCTTGGCAAGATTACTTTTTTTTTTTTTTGGTACCAGAGATTGAACTCAGAGGCGCTTAACCACTGAGCCACATCCCCAGCCCTATTTTGTATCTTATTTAGAGACAGGGTCTCGCTGAGTTCCTCAGGGCCTCGCTAAGTTGCTGAGGCTGGCTGTGAACTCATGATCCTCCTGCCTCAGCCTCCAGAGCTTCAGTGTGCACTATCATTGCCTGGCTCCCAGCCACTTTCTCCCCCGCCTTTAAAGACACAGGACCCTTTCTTGTTTTGTTTCCTGTGAATATCTGTGCTTGCTTCCTTTTTTCCCCTAGATGGTCACTTAGTGTGTCTTTAGTGAGGACTTCATTGATCTTTTCAATGACCTTCTGGTGTCCTCCTCCCCAGGATTTTTTTTTTTCTGATACTATAATTCATGAGATTTATTTTGTACATATTGTATTAATTTTATTTATTTTACGTTGTAGTTTTTTTGTTGTTGTTTTTAGGTATACATGGCAGTAGAGTGCATTCTGACACATCATACATGGAGTGTGGCTTCCCATTCCTGTGGTTGGACATGGTGTGGAGTCTCACTGGTCGTGTGTTCACATATGAACGTAGGAAAGTGACGTCCATTCATTCCACTGTCTTTCCATTCCCCTCCCCCTCCCTTCCTTCATTCCCTTGTCTAATCCAGTGACCATCTATTCTAGGACGCCCACCCCCACCTTATTGTGGACTAGCATCTGCATCTCAGCAAGAACATTTGACTTTTGGTGTTTTGGGTTCTCCTGAAGATTTAGCATCTGGTGGCAGGGAGATCCTGATTTGCAGTGGAGCTGCAGATAACTGGCTCTCCCCAGCCCGCCTGAGGTTCCCCGGACTGCATCCAGAACCATCTCCTTGTCTGCTTTGTGTCTTCATAGCCGCCTTGCCTCTCACATATCTTTGGTCTTTTTCTTTTCTGTTTCCTCTCCCACTAGAATGTCAGTTCCATGGAAACAAGAAACTGAGCTCTGACTTCCCTCTCTGTTTCCCAAGCCCTAAAATAATACACAGCAGATAGTAGGTGCTCACTAAAATTTGTGGGAGGCTCGAGTGGATCTTCCATTGTTTCTTCTTACTCAGAGGACAGGTGCAACCAGGCTGTCTACCTCATTTCTCCTTTTTCATGTCTGTGGTTTTTATTTACCAGTCTTACCGGTTTTCCATGTTTCTTATTGGTGCATTGTACATAATGGTGGGATTTGTTATTATATAGTCATGCATGTGCACGGTATCATTAACTTCTTTTCTTCCTATTCATCTTCTAGTTTAAGATCTTTTTTCATATATATATTACTTGTATATTACGTATAACTAATATATAGTAATATATTATAAAACTAATATATATTAATATATTAACTACATATGTTAATATATATTAATATATATTAGTTGTAGATGAACACAATGCCTTTATTTTATTTATTTGTCTTTTTATGTGGTGCTGAGGATCAAACCCAGTGTTAGGCAGGTGCTGTACCCTGAGTTACAACTTCAGCCCTAGTTTAGGGTGGCCATGGGTTTACTCTCTCATCAGGAGCTTTTTTCTGAGCCGACTCCTGTGTTGATTAATTTATACTGGCCTATCAGTGACCCACGAAGCTTAATGAAGTCTGTTCAAGTATTTCTGCCTGTGGACTGAAGTTGAATGAGTATCTTTAGATGTGAAATTTCAGATGTCCAGCAGACAGGGTTGTCAGTTTTATCTCGATGTGGGGACCCGCTCTCTGTCAATATCATTAAGAATAACAGTACCTGTGTTTTCTTATAGTCTTGTCCCTGTGTACAGTTCTTTTGACCAACAGTGAACTAAATCTCTGCTATAATCCAACAGTCAAGTTTTGGTTCTCTCTGTCTTGCTTCTTTTTTATTGTTGGGGGGGTACCGAGGATTGAATTCAGGGGTGCTTAACCACTGAGCCACATCCCCAGCCCTATTTTATATTTTATTTAGAGACAGGGTCTCACTGAGTTGCTCAGGGCCTTGCTAAGTTGCTGAGGCTGGCTTTAAACTCACGATCCTCCTGCCTCAGCCTCCTGAGCTGCTGGGATGACAGGCATGTGCTACTGCACCAGAAAGATCCCTCTTAGAGGAATATTTTTAGTTGGCACCGTGGGATATTCTGTGACTTTTATAAGAAATCATGCAAGGACACACAGGTTGGACTGCCTGTCCTTCCCCGTGGCCACCCTTCACCATGGGCTGTGTTACTTAAGGAATAGCTTAACTTGACCTTGACCTTGTGAGGCAGCATCATGCACTTGGCTCGTTGTGTTGGGTGGTATTCAAGATCTGGCTGATGTTGGATGGCCGAATTGATGATCTCCAAGGGGGATCAAGCGGTTTATGAGAGAAAACATTGGACATCTCCTCACCACAAGGGTTTACACGGAGGAGGTTGTTTTATAAACTGTGATTATTTTACGTAAAGCACCACCCTGTGATGTTAGCGGTCCTTTCCTTGAGTTCCGATCGACGCGTAACAGGATATGCTGATGTTGTGTGCGCTGGAAACACAGGCTGTCACGTTCATTAAGGACTGACGTGCATGCCCCCAAAAGTAGGCTACTGCTTTTCTGCCTGTCTTCTTGCAGCTCATCTGTGAGATCTGTAACCTTGAAAAACCCCCAGTGAACACAGGAGCCCGCTGCACTTCACCCCCACGGGCCCCAGGATCCGTGGGCCGTGTCTCATCGTCCTTGTTCCATGCGGGAGCCCGTGGACGTCCAGGACAGCCCCTTATCCTAACTCCCGCTTTACAGCACCATGTCCCAGAGAAGTTCCATTGTGTTCTGAATCTCGACTTTTCTACAGGCACCTTCCAGCGTTGGGACATGGACCGCCAACCTGTCTTTTAGGGTTACAAGGTACTCTTTTCTTTTTATAGATCAGTAACTAAATAACAGAATAACCCATTATTTCATTATTTCTAGGGGGCCCTATCTCCCAGTGAAAGCCAAAGTCCTTACAGAAAGTCCCAAGGCCTGTAAGAGCTGTTTTTTTTTGTTTTTAATTTTATTCATTCTTTTTAGTTGCACATGGCCGTAGAGTGCATCCTGACACATCCTACACACTTGGAGTGTGGCTTCCCATTCTTGTGGTTGGACATGGTGTGGAGTCTCACTGGTCGTGTGTTCACATATGAACATGGGAAAGTGACGCCCATTCATTCCACGCTCTTCCCTGCTGGCCTCCAGGATCTGGTCTGTGACAGTACCTCTGTCCCCTCCATGGCCTGCGGTCCCCACCTAAACGTGTTCAGGCTTGCTGCATACACTTCAGGTCTTTCTCAAATGTCACCTTTAAGGTGGTGAAACAGTAACTCCAAGGCCACCTCTGCCTCCTCTGCCTCTTCTGTGCTCTAGTTTACTCTGTCATGTTGGCTGGTTTCCATATCCGTTCAGTTCCCTTGAGAATCCACAGGATCTTGTCTTGCTGACCCCTCTGCTCTCTCTCCAGGACCGGGAAGAGTACCTGGTGTATAGTAGGTACTCCGGTGTCTGTGCAGCGCCTCCTGTCACGATCAGGATTGGGAGAAGGCTCTCCTGTGCTCATTGGCCTGCCTCTGAAGGTCTCTGAACACGTGTAGTTAATTCGCGATGGAGCACGTTAAACGTCATGAGTTCACCGTCTACAGTCTAGGACTGCAGTGAATCAGAGCTTAACTGATTGAGCCAGGAACGTTTAGTTGACGACAGTGAGCGTTGCTGGCCTGTTTTAATTGGTCTTAATGTTCAGCGGTTTACAAGGAAGTACATTTGGTCCTTGTTCTTCTGTCAAGGAGAGGAGGGGCTTGTAGTGAGGGTGCACCTCTGTAATCCTGAGACTTGGGAGGCTGAGGCAGGACGATCACAATTTCAAGGCCAGCCTCAGCAACTTAGCCAGGCCCTAAGCACCTTATTGAGATCCTGTCTCAAAATAAAAATATAAAAAGGGGTATGGATGTGTCTCAGTGATTAAGCACCCCTGGGTTCAATCCCCCCAAAAAAAGGTTAGAATCCTTTCCAGTCTCCTTAGGGGTCAAAGACAAGGTCACTTTTAACTTGTACTTACAACTTTTTTGCCTGGAAGAATCTTTGATCTTAATAGTAACTGAATGTTTAGTTTAGGTGTTAGGTAGATTTGGGAAATGGCAATAACAAGGATCCCCAGGTGGTTGACTTAAACCTGAGGACCTTAACTCTGGGATAGGCCTGTGCACAGCATTGCTTTCCAAGCCCAGCCACTGACCTAGTCTTTTAGTCCTGTCTGCTGCCCCCATCAATTTATTTTTATTTTTCTTTTTTATTTTTTGGTACTGGGGATTGAGCTCAGGGACACTTAACCACTGAGCCACATCCCCAGCCCTATTTTGTATTTTATTTACAGACAGGGTCTCCCTGAGTTGTTTAGGGCCTCACTAAGTTGTTGAGGCTGGCTTTGAACTCATGATCCTCCTGCCTCAGCCTCCGGAGCCGCTGGGATGATAGGCACATGCCCTGATGGTAATTTTCCTGTTACCATCTCCAGAGTCATGACAATGAGTTATGTAAGACAATTACATTCTCATGGCTAAGGTATCAGGCTCACTATTACTGCAGACAGAGGCATTGTGTGCTGGTAATGGCCACTGGTATGTTTTCACAATAAGGCTAATCTTTTAGTCTGTTAGGAAACAAGAGTCAGGACTCTGTTTATGGACAGTGACATACTGGTGCAATCAAAGGCAATTATGCCCTGATCATAAGCCATGTTTCAAAATTATTGCTACATACAGTATTAACAGGACTGTCATGCTGCTCATAAAATAATCCACAGATAGCAATTTATCGACATGATACAAATTCCAATTTTAGGCCCAGGGTGAGTGGCTTAGAAGGCAGGCCTTTTCCTTGACTAGCTGGGTGACCCTGGGGTAAGATCCTTCCCTATTTGCACTGTGATTTCACCTTCTGAAAATGAGCATGATACGGACAACCTACTTTGTAGGGTCAACAGAGAAATAAAACAAGGAGATTGAAGTAAAACCCAGGGCACAGGGCTTGGCGCATAGCAAGTGCCCAGTGAAACCTGGCTTCTGTTATTTCAAGTATTGCCTGTTTGAAAGCCCTTGGGAGAACAGAGAATCTCTTGAAGATGGAGACTGTGTCCCATCGTTCTCTGGAAAGCTCTTTAGGTCTAGAAAAAACCCTCATTTTGTTCCTGCATGATTCAAATGCTGTCTTTTTAAAAAAAATTTTAATTTGCTCTTTTTAGTTATATATGACAGTAGAATGTATTTCGACATATCATACATACATGGAGTGTGACTTCTCATTCTTGTGGTTGGACGTGGTGTGGAATTTCTCTGGTCATATTTTCATATATGAACTCAGGAAAGTGACGTCCCAGTCATTCCACTGTCTTTCCCATTTCTATCCCCCTCACTTTCCCTGACCAATCCAGTGAACTGTTCCCTTCCCCCACTGTGGTTTGGCATCCGCATATTGGAGAGAACATTCAGCCTTTGGTTTTTTGGGATTGGCTTATTTCACGTAGCATGAGAGTCTCCAGTTCCATCCATTTACTAGCAGATGACATAATTTCATTCTTCTTTATGACTGAGTAATATTCCATTGTGTATATATACCACATTTTCTTTATCTATGCATCTGTTGAAGGGCACTT
This sequence comes from Sciurus vulgaris, assembly GCF_902686455.1. NCBI lineage: Eukaryota > Metazoa > Chordata > Mammalia > Rodentia > Sciuridae > Sciurus > Sciurus vulgaris. The sequence goes on along the minus strand of NC_136477.1, from coordinate 61,339,060 downwards.
AGGTTGGTTCCATAGCTTAGCTATTGTGAATTGAGCTGCTGTAAACATGGATGTGGCTGTGTCACCATAATAGGCTAATTTTAAGTCCTTGGGGTCAAATGGTGGTTCCATTCCAAGTATGGAGATTCCTCAGAGTGGCTCTTCCAGCCCCACCAGCAATGTATGAGTGCACCTTTTTCCCCACATCCTCACTAACACTTGTTGTTCCTTGCATTCTTGATAATTGCCATCTGACTGGCGTGACGGTGTAGTTTTAATTTGCATTTCTCTAATTGCCAATGAGATTGAACATGTTTTAAATATTAAATGGTGTCTTTTTAAACAGCTCCACCTGGATTGGTTTACCCAGGTTGGAAGGAAGCCCCCGTGCGAGGGTAGAGTAAGCCCACATTGTCACAGGTGATGACTTGATTCTAAGGGTTGTCCTCGGGCCCCAGATTGTGGTGCAACATGGACGGAGGGCACGTTGACCTCCTTAGTTCTTGAGTATCCCAGGTTGGCCAGTGTCAGCATGGGTGAACCTGGAGGGGGTGACTCCGAGATCCTCTGATTTTCCTGGCACTGTGGCTGGGCTCCCTTGCTAAAAATGTCTGGGCAGGCAAGTCACCTGGATTCTCCCTCCAGCTGAGACCAGGGGCAGATGAACTTGCAGAATATCAGTTCTGCCAGATGATAATGAGAATCCTCCCTGCCTGATGGGGCAGCTGTGCAGACGGAACAAGCTGCTGTACCTAAAGCGCTCCCTGCTCTGCCTGGACCATAAACTGCCTACGTCGTAGCAAGCGTGATCATTTTTAGCTGAGCCATGCATGCGACACATCGGTGAGCACCGCTGAAGCCGTGATCTCCAGTGGGAGCACTTTTTGTCCACCCCCTGGGGACATTTGACCATGTCTGGAGACATTTTTTGGTTGTCACCATTAATGATTGGGATGCCACTGGCATCCAGTAAATAGGTCAGAGATGCACTAAACATCTGTTTTAGTCTGTTTTTCCATCACTGGGACCAAAATACCCTCAAAAATGACATAGAGGAAACATTTATTTCAAGCTCACAGTTTCAGAGGTCTCAGTCCCTGGACGGGCAGCTGCGTTGCTCTGGGCCCAAGGTGAGGCAGGACATCAGGGTGGAGGGACCCTGCGGAGGGCTGTGCTCAGCTCATGTGGGGTCAGGAAGCAGAGAGACAGGGGAAGGGGCCACAAGGATGATGCACCCTTCCAGGGCACATGCCCAGTGACCCACCTCCCCCAGCCATGTCTCTCCCACTTGCCTATAGTCACCCCCAGTCAGTCTTTACAAACTTGGACGGACCTATTAGGTTACAGCTCTCAAAATCTAATCATTGTACCTCTAAATATTCCTGAATTAACAGGAGCTTTCTGGGGACACCTCCTATCCAAAACATAAGCACATCCATCCTCTAATGTACGATTCAACCCTTACAGCTTCAAATTTTACTAAGGGTGAGGTTGAGAAATCCTACCTTAAGATACAACTTCACGGTTAGTCTGGGAATCTGAATTAGGGGTGGTAGATGAATCATTGTAAGTACTATATATTTATTTACTTTACTTTTTCGTAGCAGGGATTGAACCCAGGGAGTGCTTAACTACTGAGCCACATCTCCATCCCCTTTTAATTTTTTACTTGGAGACAGGGTTTCACTGATGTGCTGAGGGCCTCCCTAAGTAGCTGGGACTGGCTTTGGAATGGTGATCCTCCTGCCTCAGCCTCCCAAGCCCCTGGAATTATACCCTGTTAGTATTATTTATTACAGTCACTGTGCCCAGCTGTACGTATTATTTATTGATCTTCCAACACGTCACTGAGACTTGGGTTAAAGCGTTTGCCTGGATAGATGATCTTATTCTCATTTCTGCTGCAAGCAAATTAGCTGTAAAGGTCAAGTTATTCATCCAGACTGCTGATAAAGGTGAGATTCAAACAGTCACCTGACTCCAAAAGTCTTACCTTGGGTTTCCACATGAGAAATGTCTTGACCCCATTGCCTGGAGTCCTTTGTACTTTAGTGCTTGTTGCACGAAGGGGTTCAATGTGGAGGCCGCCTGTTTTAGACAGGAGCTGTTGCTGCCAGAGACAGCAAGCACATCATGCCTGGTGACCCCACTGAAGATGCTCCTCGGAATTGCAAGAGGATTCCCCGAGTGTTTACCAGCTAGAAAACAGAATGTGCTACTCCGTATTTTCAAGCAATTCTGCTTATTTGCCTCCTTCTTCTGTTCTCTGCGATCTATTTCATCAACACTGCTGATTCCTTCCTCCTCGGCGCTCTTACTTTGCACGCACAGGATGATTTCAAGAGCCACAATAGAGCCTTGCGATTGCAGATTGGCATGACAGTCTTCTGTCCTGGATCTTGTGCTTCTTGGAGGCAGTATCCCGGTTTCCGTATTGTGTCATCTCTGCCTTCTGTAGGTGCCCATGAAATAGCTGTTGAGTTGAATTCTTCAGAGGGTAACAAGTAGGCATAATTTTTGCATTGAAAAAAAAAATCTTGCCTAAGATCTTGTTGGCTAGAAAATCCACATTTTATTTTTAAGGCATATTAAATATACTTAGCCATATGTCTGACTTTTCCGCGATGATATAAGATGGTTGCCTGCCAGTTGTAGCATTTTGAACTGTGGAGAAAATATTGAATTAATTGTGTTGAAGGTCTGAGCGGGCCTTTATTCTGGCCAGATGTGTGCAGCGGTAGAGCATCTTGCTTATGAGAGGAGGTGCCATCTTGGCCTGATTTCAATGGAGTTAGTGTCTCTCCACCTGGATTCCTGGCGAGACTTTGGAATTTACATCTGATAGGGAGAGTATGTTCATTTCCTCCTCCGAAAATCAGCCTGTTGAAGTCTGTGTGACTTGGTTAAGAATTCAAAAGCTCAAGATCAAGTTGTTAAAAAAAATCCCCCCCCCGTGTTAGAGCATATATGTATATATTTTTAAATAAAAAGCATATGCATGGAGATTTTGGTTTCTAATCTTTTCAAAACTCAAATAGTATGGCGACCCTGTTAGACCATCGCTCCCTATCTGCAGTTGGTCTTTGCTCTTCCAGTCCCCCCCCCCCCCCCCCCCCCCCCCGGTGAAATTTAGATCTTTTTCTGTCTCTAAACAACGTGTAGAATACAGAAAGATGTTAATATGAAAAGAAAACATATGCACATTGCCCATAATCCCACCCCAGAGAAATGCATGTGTTAACACTGTATTTTTATCCCTCCATACATACGCTTGCATAGATATTTGTAGGTTTGGTTTTCTTATGAAAATGGGATTATATAGTATATGCTGTTTTGCTGGGATTTTTCTTTTTGCATGGATGTTTTAAAAATCTTTTTTTAAATGACTTTATTTTATATATTTATGTTTATGTGATTCTGAGGATGGAACCCAGTGCCTCACACGTGCTAGGCAAGCGCTCTACCACTGAGCCACAACCCCAGCCCCATATCATGGCCTTTTTTTTTTTTTATTTAATTAAAAAAAATATTTTTGCAGTTGTAGATGGACAGAATACCTTTATTTTACCTGTTTATTTTTATGTGGTGCTAAGGATCGAAGTTGGTGCCTCCCATGTGCTTTGCCACTGAGCTATAGCCCCAGGCCCAATATCCCGGACTTTTAAAAATACTGCATATGGGTCATTTTGATGGCTGTAGGATCTATTTTTGGTCATCTGGTAACATGTTAAATCATGCTTTGAGTATGAGCACTTGAATTGTTTTCAGTTGGAAAAAAAAAAAAGTTTTTCAAAAGGGGAAATACAAATGGTCAACAGATACATGAAAAAATGTTCAGCATCTCTAACAGTCAGGGAAATGCAAATCCAAACCACACGAGATTTCATCTTATTCCAGGCAGAATGGCAGTAAAGAAGAACAGCAACCATAATAAATGCTGGAGAGGCCGTGGGGAACAAGGTGCACTCCTACATTGCTGGTGGGACTGTAAATTAGTACAGACACTCTGGAAAGCAGTGTGGAGACTCCTCAGAACACGAGGAATGGAACCACCATATGACCCAGCTATTGTACTCTTCAATATACTCCTTGGTATCTATCCAAAAGAACTAAAACCAGCAGGCTCTAAGGATACAGTCCCTTCAATGTTCGTAGCACAATTCACATAGCCAAATTATGGAATCAACCCAGATGCCCATCAACAGATGAAGGGATCGATAAATTTTGGTATATATACCCCATGGAGATCTACTCAGCCATAAAAAAGAATGAAGTAATGGTGTTTGCTGATAAATGGATGGAAATGGAGAAAAGCATGCTAAGTGAAATAAGCCAGACTCAGAAAATCGAGAGCTGAATGTTTTCTCTCAGAGGTAGAAGCTAGAGCAAAACAAGGGAAAGAAGGTGTCAGGAAAGGAGGCTGGATATCATGAAGATATACGATGGATTGGCAGAGTAGGAAAACAGGAGACAGGAAGAAGGAAGGGAAAGGGGGGGAAATATGGAATGAAGTAGACTAGACAATGGCTTGTGGCATAAGTGTGTAAATGTACCAAAAGAATTCTGCCTGTGGGTATGTGCAGAAAGTACCAACCAAAAATAAATAAGCTGAGCACAGTGGTGCATGCTTGTAATCCCAGTAGCTTGGGAGCCTGAGGCAGGAGGATCCCGAGTTCAAAGCCAGCCTCAGCAACTTAGTGAGGCCCTGAGCAAATCAGTGATACTCTATCTCTAAATAAAATTTAAAAAGGGCTGGGTACATGACTCAGTGATGATTAAGCACCCCTGGGTTCAATCCCTGGTACAAAAATAAACAAACAAATAACAACAACAACAAAAAACAATAAATAAAGGAGTGAAAGGAAGATCAATAGAAGGATAGGGGGAAGGGGAAGGGCAGGGGCAATGGGGATTGAAATCATATTCCTTACATGTATCATTTTGTCAAAATGAGCCAAATAATATGTATCATTTAATGCTCTAATAAAAAAAGGCATGATAATTAAAAATTTTCTTAGTTCCCTTTTTTATACAACATTTTGATAAATATCCTCATGAATTTTGCTGAGCATCTTCTGGCATTTTCTTTGGAAGGGTGGCTAGAAGTAGAGCAGTTGGCTCATATGAATTTCATCTTTTTAAGACTTTTACTGTCTTTCATTACACTACCTGCCATAGAATCCCTCAACTTATATGACTGCTGCATGTATGTGAGATTCCTCTAGGTCTTCACTTATTTTTTTTATAGCAGTCATGATGAGCTCATTATTCAGTTATTCTAAAGGGCATTAGGGAGTGGTGGAGAGTGGGGTAAACTGGAAGGGCTTATTTTGCTCAGAGGGAAGTATTGCCATCTCACTCTGCTTTAAATAACACGGGCCCAGGATTGCTAGCTCTTACAAGTTTTCAAGAGAACGCTGGGATGTTGTTAAAAGAATGAACTTTGCCAATTTAAAAATGTTGGTTCAGAGTGCTTTCAAAAACGTGGGCGAACCCTAGAGAACACATCTGGGAGCCACGTTTGGTTCTCAGGCGACACGTTTGCAACCCCTTCTTTCTGCATTTGTCTTTGCCCGTTGGTGGCTGTCACATTTCATTTCTTCAAGAGGAGAAATCACATTCTTATTTCACGTCTGCATTCTCAGGACTCAGGATAGTATGACCAGCTCACAAAAAGGGCCAAGAAAAGTGTGTGGAAATGAATAATACATTCTGGAAGTGGTTTAGTTTGGCACTAAAACTAGTTCATGTAGGTTCATTGAGGCCCAGCTGGTGACAGCTTCCAATTCTGATCATGAGGAGCTGGGGAGAGAGTATATTTTGACAGCTGATCATAATTCTTGGAATATTTTGTCTCAGGGTCCCAGACTGCCAAAGCTTAGAACTGGGTGCAAAATCACATCTTGAAATTGACATTCACATGGATGTGAATTCCCCACACAGGAATAGAATCGATTCACCCCTCAGAGCTGATTTCACTGTGAAATATATGGCCTTCAAATAAAAGAATGAGCTGGGTGGGGGAGCGCACGCCTGCCATTCCAGCAGCTTGGGAGGCTGAGGCAGGAGGGTCACGAGTTCAAGGCCAGCCTCAGCAACTTAGCGAGGCCCTAAGCAACTCAGTGAGACCCTGTCCCTAAATAAAGAATAAAAAGGGCTGGGGATGTGGCTCAGTGGTTAAGTGCCCTGGATTCAATCCCCAGTACCACAAAATAAAATAAAATAAATAAAATAAAATAAATAAAATAAAATAAAATAAATAAAATGAATGAACTTTAGGTCTACCACTTAGGAGTGTTTGAAATACCACAGGAAAGTTGCTAATAACACAACTCTGAGCATTCTGCCGATGAGTCAGGTGTCTAACTTTTTCTCCAAGAGCAGAGGCAGGCCCTTGGAACACCATGAATCCCGGAGGCTGGTCAGCACCGGTTCTGCAATGCCAGTGCTCCGTGGTAGAATTTTGTTTTTATGGAGACCATTGTAGCCTTTCAAGCCTTCCTGCCTGCATAATGGATTGCTCTGCCTTGCATAATTCACGCTGGGCGCCAGATCTGCTACGCAAGGCTGAGGAACAGGGTTCAGGTAATTCCAACGAGAAGTTGCGTCTAAGCAATTTTTCTATCAAGGAGCCAAGGAAGGAAAAGGTCTTGACAAAATAGAAACTAGAAAATGGGCTGCAAAAAGGCCGGTGTGGAATTTTCACTTTGGCGGGTTTGGATCTGGTTTGTGCATCATTCTCTCCTTCTTGGGTCCCCTTACCTCCCTCTGGAACCAAACAGGAATGGAGCATTCCCAGAGCCTGTGTCGGGATTCGGTTTTTAGATGGTTTGTTCTGTACGTGACCCAGAACTTCATGTGTGAGACAGAACGAAGGAGAGCATTGTGGTTTAGACTCCTGTGTGATCTGATCAACTTCCTGTACTATGATTACCACTTTTGGGGCACACAGAATCCCCAGCACATAAAGCTTATCTTCCATGATGCAGGTGATCCTTGGTGAAATTTCTGTACTTCTTTGGCTTTTTATTAAAGAGGGGAGCATGGAGATGCCCAAATGCAAATCCCCAGTAATGCACTTACCCGGCAAGCATCCCAGCTGACTCTGAATGAGTTCTTGGTGTACATGTATAATTAGCACCTTTTTTTTTTTTTTGCATGCCTGAGATTTCATGATTGTTTATTTTATGGCATCGTAACGGCAATATGTAACTGAGACAGTGGGATCCCATGTCCATTCCTGACATGTAGCCAAAAGCTAGGTCAATTTATTTATTTATTTTTTAATTTCTTTTTTTGGTACTGGGGATGGAACCCAGGGGCAATTAACCACTGAGCCACATCCCCAGCCGTTTTTTATATTTTATTTAGAGATGGAGTCTCTCTGGGTTGCTGAGGGCCTCCCTAAATTGGCTAAGGCTGACTTTGAACTGGTCATCCTCCTGCCTCAGCCTCCCAAGCTGCTGGGATTATAGGTGTGCACCACGTCCTGCAAGCAAGGTATTTCTTGTCCCCAGGAAGTGAATTGCCCTTTATGTCTTGTCTTCCAAAGACATACCCTGAGCATTCTCTGTTCTAGAAAGAGCTGTTGTACTCAAGACACCAGAATGTATGTTTTTGGTTTTGATTCTTTTGGTGCTGGGATTGAACCCAGGCACTTAACCCCTGAGCCACATCCCCAGCCCTTTGTATATTTTATTTAGAGACAGGGTCTCACTGAGTTGCTTAGGGCCTCGCTAAGTTGCTGAGGCTGGCTTTGAACTCTCAATCCTCTTGCCTCAGCCTCCAGAGCTGCTGGGATTATCGTTGTGCACCTCTGCACCCAGCCTAATTTGGGGTTCTTCATGTTGAGTTTACCTAAGCAAAAATGGGGGGGAACTCTGTAATCATTCATTCCAGCCAAAGGCCATCAGGTGTGACGTGTTTCTGATCTGATAGGAGGCCCAGGCTCATGTCCTCCTTTTGCGCATTTAAATCTGTGAGCCAATCAACTTCTTTATCTTTTCTTTTCTCTTTTTGGTGCTGGGGATTGAACCCAGGGGTGCTTAACCTGTGAGCCACATCCCCAGCCCTTTTTATATTTTACTTAGAGAAAGGGTCTCACTGAGTTGCTTAGGGCCTCACTAAGTTGCTGAGGCTGGCTTTGAACTTGTGATCCTCCTGCCTTAGCCTCCCAAGCCGCTGGGATGACAGATGTGTGCCCCTGCACCTGGCTATTTTTCTTTTAAAATTAAATAAAGAAAGAAAATTCTCTGGGAAGCACAGTGTTATCACAGTGTTTGTGTATTACACATGTATTATAATTTATAAGAGAGAAATCAGGGGAAGGACACCCAGCAAAGGTACAGGGGTGTCTTCTGGCTTTTGCCTATTCGTGTCTAACTATCGTAAGGGAGAAAGACCCTGGCTTTCTTATGCAGTGTAGCTCTGTTTCGGTGACATTTTAGCAAGAAAATCTAAGTTCCAGCCATTCTCTGTGAAAGAAATGATCTTAGAGATAATTGTGAGAAGCTGCTGCTGATGGAAATGTGGTCACTTATGACCTTTAGGGGTCTTTTTTGGTGGAAGGAACCTGCGTGGGGTTCAGTGAAACATGGGGTGTCTCTCCACTGCCTGCATTGCCGGGGGAGAGAGATTCATAAAAGGCTGCTGGTGTTGGGGGTGTTTGTGGCCTGTGCACCTGTTACCAGACCCACCTACTCACCTGATGGCTGCTAACACATTGCAGGCAGAGCGGCTGGGAGAGAAGGATCCACTTTGGAAACAGCGGCCCACAAATTGGATTTGGGTGAGTGGAAAGTGTATCAGCATGGCCCTGGGGTTTGTTTGCAAGTTTGGGCAGTCTGGAGATGGTGGCTTCATTAGCCATTCTGACTCATGTCTCCCTGCCCAGCGCTGTCCTGATATCCCAGCTCTAAAAGAATGGTTCACAGAACAGCACCTGATTGACAGTCATCCAGGGTGTTTGTTGACTCTGGGGCTCACAAGGCCCCAGCTCAGACCTGTGAAGTCATAGAGTCCTGGAGGGGGTTCCTGAGGACCCACAGTGTGCAAAAAAGTCCTGGCTGAGTGTGAAGGCCAAAGCTACCTAATATGTGGTGGTAACAGACCCTGCTTTACGCCTGGGTGACACGAATTGAGGGTGGGGAACAAGAATGGGCCAACTGCTAGCTCTTTTAGGGTACATACTGGATAGATGTGTATGTGGAAGGTCATTTTCTTGTTTTAGGGTCTTAGTATCAGTCTGGTATTTGAGGGAAATCTTTTTTCTCAGTACCAGAGTTGCCTTTTTAAAAGCAAAAGGCATGAGATCTTTAAAAGATGATGGGGAGCCGGGAGTGGTGGGGCACACTTGTGATACTGGCAACTCAGGAGGCTGAGGCAGGAGGATTGAGAGTTCAAAGCCAGCGTCAGCAACTCAGTGAGACCCTAAGTAACTCAGTGAGACCCTGTCTCTAAATAAAATATAAAAAGGGCTGGGGATGTGGCTCAGTGGTTAAGCACCCCTGGGTTCAATCCCTGGTATAAAACACACACATACACAAACAAACAAACAAACAGACAAAAAAGACTGGGTCATAAGTGGATTCATGCTGTTTTCCCTTTTCCCCGGGAGGGTTCCCTTTGCAGGAGTAGGTTTGTTACAAAAGCATGCTGGGCCCTCTCCTGCTCCCTCCCACGTGAGGTCTTTCACCATGTTATGATGCAGCTCGAAGGCCCTCACCAGATGCAGCCGCTGGATCTTGTGCTTCCTATGCACCAGAACTGTGAGACAAAGTTTTGATTGTTTCTAAGTGGGGTGGGGGGGAGGAAAGGGATCTCTGGAGGAAAAATTGTGCTAATAGAACAGTGTGATGATGGAAACTGTTTATTTATTTATTTTTTTGTACTAGGGATTGAACTCAGGGGAACTTAACCCCTGAGCCACATCCCCAGCTCTTTTAAGTTTTTATTTAGAGACAGGGTCTCATTGAATTGCTTAGGGCCTCACTAAGTTGCTGAGGCTGGCTTCGCACTCCCTATCCTCCTGCCTCAGCCTCCCGAGCCGCTGGGATGACAGGTGTGCACCCCTGGGCCCGGCTGGTGGGAACGTCTCCATGCCGTTCCATCATGAATCCACTCTCCATGTGTGGCTGTGGTGCACTTGAAACATGGTCAGTGGGCTTCAGAAACTTAACTCTGAATTTTTCTTTTTACGTTTAATGCGTTGAAGTCTAGGGAGCTACAGGTAGCTGGTGTCCGCCATACTCAGCAGCGTAGAAGACAGTGCCATTACAAATGGCACAGACAGTCACTTAACTGTGGTGTGACATGCAGCTGGCCTAAGACAAGGCTAAAGCACTCTGGGTTGATATTTCTAAAACTTGAAAATTTGAAGTAGGTAAGGTTTTAGTGTCCTGATGGCCTTTTCTTTTTATCGGTGCATTTACTAATGACAGTTTTCCTGAAGCAGTTTGATAGATGGCGGTGTGTAGATGCTCCTAAATGGTTTATGTGGGAGTTCTGTTCTATGAGGCGAGGAATGAGGTTTCTCCCATTGACTGCGCTGGCTCCAGCACCCGTTATGATGGATGACTGAAAAATCATTTCTGCTGGATTATTTTAGGCATGGAGCCTCTGGGTTACCCTGAGGTTGTATAGCTAACCTTAACACTTGATGCTTTTGGTGACAGTTGATTAAAAAAAAATGAACTCAAGTGCTGGGCGTGGTGTGTGCATGCCTATAACCCTGGCGATTCAGGAGGCTGAGGCAGGAGGATTGTAAGTTTGAGGCCAGCCTCAGCAACTTATTGAGGCCTTAAGCAGCTTAGCGAAACGTTGTCTCAAAAAATAAAAAAGGGGTGGAGATGTAACTCAGTGGTAAAGCACCCCTGTGTTCACCTTGATCCCCAGTCTCCCTTCCCCCAGCAAAACCACAAAAACTTAATGAAACAAAACTCCCTGAACTCAAAGGGCTCAAACAAAAGGGAATGATTAACTGATGCAAGTTACTAAAGAAGGGTGGAGCTTCAGGAATGGTTTGATCAGGGTGATTTATTTCAGACATGTGAGTAGCCCATATGAGGCTCATACATCCTACTGGGGTGTAACTTCTTGAGAACAGAAACCTGGTCTCAGTATTCTGCTATTCTTATAGCTGGGCAGTGCCTGCTCCTGGCAGTTGGCAGCATTAATACCCTTGGAGTGCTTGAATGTACCAGTCCCAGCAGCTGCTTTGAGTGGGTAGGTGCCTTCAGACGTGCACATGGCTCTGGAAGAGAGGAGAGTTGACCAGGAGCTTTGAGCTTGTGCTGGGGAATAATGGACACACTGTGGATTCCCTGGAGGCAGAGAGAGAGGCGATCAGAAGGCAAGTTATCATTCTGCAGGCAAAGCTCAGCAAGCAACGACTTGAAAGGGGAGGATGGGAGATAAGTAAGCAGGACCAGCCCAGACTGCATTGGGTGAGGTCAGAGACAGCTCAGGGGGCCGATCAAGACCCTGAGCTGCTGGGTGCCGTGGCGCATGCCTGTCATCCGAGCAGCTCTGGAGGCGGAGGCAGGAAGATCGTGAGTTCAGAGTCAGCCTCAGCGATTTAGCGAGGCCCTGTCTCTAAAGAAATATTAAAGAAAGGGCTGGGGATGTGGCTCAGTGGTTAAGTACCCTGGGTTCAATCTCTGTACCAAAAAAAAAAAAAAAAAAAAAAAAAAGAATTAACCAAAAAGACCTGAGCATTCAGAATGCAAGGAGATGCAAAGAGAGTTCCCAGCCCATCAGCTATCAGTGGCCACCAGAGGTACATCTGGCACTCAGGCCACAAGGGACCATGATCCAAGTGAGGCTGGATAGCTCGGCGGCTACAGCGGGCTGTCCTGCTTTCATTCCCATCCCTCACCGGCAGAGTCGCCTTGAGCCCTTCACCTGACCTGTCTTTGTCTCAGTCTCCTCATCTATAAAAAGCGATGATGGTAGTGCTTGGCTGAAGGCCACATAGCTCAGTGCTTAAGACGTAGGGAATCACAGCGTTTAAATGTTGGCTCTGAACACCCAGCTTGGGAGGTGGAGAGGGCGATGTCATCTTGGGGTTGGGGAGGAGAGCGTGACCCGGTGCTGTTCACCAGGCACACCACCGTCTTTGGAGGAAACCAACCTACTCTTACATCCCTGAGTGGTGGTGGTGGAAAGTTCTAGGTGTTTAACAGGCAGGGCCTGCCTGTGTGTGTGTGTGTGTGTGTGTGTGCGTGTGCGCGCGTGTTAGTGTTGGTCACAGTGGCTAATGGTAGTTTTCTTCCTGGCTCGTATAAGACAGTAACATTAAGTGTGCATGTGCAGACACACACACAGAGCATCCTAGTCTTATCTTTGACTCATGGTTGTATGTGTGAGAAGTACAGCCAGCAACAGTTTGTGTATTCCATCCCTGAGCAAGATAAAAACGAGGAAAAAGAAAGAGAATCCAAGAGTCAGGGGTGGTGGTGCATGCATACCTGTCATCCCAGCAGCTGGGGAGGCTGAGGCAGGAGGATCAGGAGTTCAAAGCCAGCCTCAGCTACAGTGAGGCCCTGAGCAACTCAGTGAGACCCTGTCTCTAAATAAAATACAAAATAGGGCTGGGGGTGTGGCTCAGTGGTTGAGTGCCCCTGAGTTCAATCCCTGCTACCAAAAAAAAAAACCAAAAAAACAAAACCAAGATAGTAAGGCAGCTTGTAAATATTGACTCCCAAAGAAGAGTAAAGATGTCTGCTCTTGCTTTTATATGCTGGTTTTCACTGTTCTGTATTCCCTGGGCACTGATGGCCTGACCTTCCTCTCTTGGATTTACCTTGCCGTCCTTTCCTTTAAGCTTCCAGCTCCCACCTACTCCCCTTGTGCCATGTCACCTGCCTGTTGGGGTCACCTGTGAGAAGGGAGACTGAGCACAGAGGAGCCCTACCAGTGACGGTAACCACAGCAGAGCTCGATTTGGTACTTGTCCACCTGGACTTGGCTCTGAGGGCCTGAACCCTTGGCATGTGCTGCAGCCTGTGGGACCTGACCTTCCCATTTTAGAGATGGGAACACTCAGGCTTGGTTGATGGACAGCGATGGTTTCTAACTTGGAAGCCCTCCAGGCATTCGGGATGCTGCCTTCTTCCCTGGGGGCAGTGCCCTCTGGGCAGCTGACTTCATCCCTTTCAGACTGGGGTGCGCCATTGTGTGGGTGACCTCCGGGCGTTGAGCTGGCCCTGGCACCTCCTTTCCCACCAGCAGGTTGCAGCCCGGGCGCCCTCTGGGCCAGGACAGGTCTGTGCCTGGCTGGGGTTTACAGGGAGGCTGGCTCACGGCAGCACAGAGTGGCTCTGTTTCTCCTGCAGCCACTCCCTGCGCGTGTCTGGACACAGGTGCTCATGTCTTCCAACACTGACTAGCATCCACCTCTCCTTCGGGGTTGCAGGCAGTGGGACCTGAACTTCATGGATTTTGCAAGGTTGTATTTGATTTTTTTAAAAAAATGTGGCAAAATATACATCACTACATGAATATTTGAACTTCTAATTTTTTGTGGTACTTGGGATTGAACCCATAGGTGCTTTACTGTTAAAATACACCCCCAGCACTTTTTATATTTAATTTCGAGACAGGGTCTTGCTGAGTTGCTTAGGGCCTCACTAAGTTGTGGAGGCTGGCCTCGAACTTGCAGTCCTTTTGTCTCAGCCTCCTGAGTTGCTGGGATCACAGGAGGACACCACTGCTCCCTGCTTGAACCAGTTTAAAACACCTAGCTAGCTCAGTGACATTAAGGACATGCACATCACCACCATCTATATCCAGAGCTGGGTCATCTAACCCAGTGGAAACTAGCTCTATTAGCAAGTCCCCACTCCCCTGCCCTCCCAGCCCTTGGTAACCTGTGTTACGTTTCTGTCTCTATGAATTTGGTGGGTATAGAAACACCCTATCAGTGGAACCATAAAGTCTTTGCTTTTCTCTAACTGGTTTATTTCACTTAGCATATTTTCAAGGTTCATCCACCTTGTAGCAGGTACCACAATTTCCTTCCCTTTTTATGGCTGAATAATATTCAATTGTAGGTGTAGACTGCGGTTTGCTCCTTTATCGATCTTGAAACTGGGGTTTGAGACGAAACTCCATTCTCTGCTTCTTTTGGCAGGTGGAATCTGTGCAAGCTGCAGCCCTCTGCAGCTGACAAAGCCTGTTTTAGTGTCAGTGGCTAATCACAGCAAGGTACACCTGCCGGCCTCAGCTTCGAGGGTGGCAGTTGGCCAAGCCTGATTCTTCTCCTCTACCATCGAGTGGTGTTTTGCACCTCCCAGTGTTGTCGCTCCAGATGGCCGAGTGCCCTGCAGTGTTGCAGAAGACCCCAGCAGCTCATTAGCTTCTTTCACGGAACAATAGAAGACAAGAGTGAAAGTAGAATTTATTCCAGTATGAAGAATCGGACTCTTGCAGGACTCATGGGGCAGGCCTGTCATCCCAGCCGCTTGGGAGGCTGAGGCAGGAGGATCTCGGGTTCAAAGCCAGCCTCAGCCACTTAGTGAGGCCCTGAACAACTCAGCGAGACTCTGTCTCTAAATAAAATATAAATAAGAGGGCTGGGATGTGGCTCAGTGGTTAAGCACCCCTGGGTTCAGTCCTGGTACCAAAAAAAAAAACAAAAAACAAATAAAACAAAAACTCTTGCAGGGGTTAGAGGAATCCCACCAGGGGTTGCTGCTTGAGTATGCTAGTCTAGGGGTTTATATAGTACTTGGGTCAACCCCGTTGGTCCAGATTTATGCTAATCAGGATTTGGAAGGTAGTAACGCTATTGGTCCAAATTTATGCTAATCAGGGGTTACAGGACCAATGCTAATGCTATTGGTTGGCTCTGCATGCCCATTCAGGGCGGCCTCACTTCTGGTTTCCCACTTTCTCAGGGAACCTGGAAATCGAGGTCATCAGATTGTGGCTGCTCAGGGCTCTGGGCTGCTGCATCGGGTGGAGTGGGCGACAGTGCCAGCCCAGCGCGGGGTGACAGGTGGGCACACCCTGGCCTGCCCCTGCGCTGGCCGGCCATGCCCCATATCTGAGCTGGTGTGGTGGACTCTGTGCGGCTGAGGCCTGTCCAGTGCTTGGGCCCTGTGCTCCAGCCTGCCCCCGGCCATCGCTCTGCAGCTCAGGGACAAGGTGTGGCTTCCATCTCTGTGGGGGTGGGGCGGGGGTTCCCACCCTTTTGCTTTGACTTCCCCTGGGAAGCAGGTGTAGTCCGATTTTCTGGGTGTCTCCACCCCCCTCTGCTTCTTTCTCTTCCTCTGTCCCTCTGCCTGTCCTTCTCAGGTCTCTGAGGAGCACACACCCCTTGCTGACTGTCCCCTAGCTCTGAGGCGGGGTTCCATTGCCAGGGTGGAACACGCCAGCAGTTTCCTCCCTGTTCCCCTGGCACCTAGAGCAGTTTGCAAAGGGCGTGCGTGTTGGTTATCTCGTCCCGTCCTGCCTCCAGCTCTGAGGCCGCTGACCTTTCGTCCTTCTGGGGTGGAGGCTGTGTGTTCAGTAGGCATGAGTACAGGATCAGGATTTCATGGAGTCTGCGTCCCAGCGTGGCCTGGCTGCTTGCTCACTGAGTGATACTGGGCATGCGCCTTTACTTCTGTCAGGTGGCAATAGGAGAGCCCACGTCTCTTATGGTTGCTGCAGGGATGACATGAAACAACACGGTGAGCCCTCAGCATGGAGGGAAAGCAACCTAGTTACTATATGTTGAGGTTGTCAGTTTTCCTGCTTCAAATCTGATTCCTTTTTTTTTTTTTTGGTACTAGGGATTGAACCCAGGGGGGCTTAACCACCAGACCATATCCCCAGCCCTTTTAATTTTTTTATTTTGAGATGGACTCTTACTGAGCTGCTCAAGGCCTCACTAAGTTGCTGAGGCTGGCCTTGAACTTGCGATCCTCATGCCTCAGCTTCCCCAGCCACTGGGATGACAGGCACGGACCACCACACCCAGGGGAATCTGATAACTTTTGAGTGTAGGTTTTGAGTGTGGGGGCGCTGAATTGACTGTGTAATTGACTCAAAACACTTCTGTTTAACACTCAGTTTTTATAATCTTCCCTGGCACTACCACCTCCTCTGAGATTTTATGGAGCTGAATTTGTTGGACCAAATGATATGGAGCAGATTTGATGGAAACACATTCTAAGTAGACTGTTTTTATGTCTTCATATGATTCCTCTGAGATCTGTTGAAGGTTGAATTTAGTCATCACTCTCTGTAGGAAGCTACAAATGATTATGGAATAATTAACTGATCCCTGAATCTGTAGTGTGCTAAAATGATTGATGTGAAGGTAGATGGATAGAAAATGCATATAGATGTCCAGTAAATTTATTGCCAGAGTTGTTGCCTGGCTGGGTCAAGTTTTCTTTCTAAATTTTTTTTTTTTTTGGTATTGAGGATTGATTCCAGGGTCTTGTTCATGCTAGGTATGATGATCTGGACATGAGGTGTCCCCCCAGAAGCTCAGGTGTGAGATAATGTGAGAACGTTCAGAGGTGAAATGAGTGGGTTATAGGAACTGTAACCTAATCGGCGGGTGAATCTGCTTGAGTGGATTAACTGGGCGGTAACTGCAGCGGGGAGGGTGTGGCTGGAGGAGGTGGGTCACTGGGGTATGTTTTTGGGGTCATAGTTTGTCCCTGGAGTATGGAACTCTGTCTCTGCTTCCTGGTGGCCACCTCCTGAGCTGCTTCCCTCCACCACACCCTCTACTGATGTTCTGCCTCACCTCGGGCCCAGAGCAGAGGAGACGTCAGTCCAAGGACCGAGACCTCTGAAACCATGCGCCAGAATAAACTTTTCCTCCTGTACGATGTTCTTGTCAGGTCTTCAGTTCATAGAGAGGCAAAGTGGACTAAAAAACTAGACATCTGCTCACCTCTGAGCGGCTGCTTCTCCCCTTTCCATTGATTGCCGGAGCTGTTGAAGAAGAACAAAATCCAGCCACTGGACATTTGTTGCTTATATATATATTTTTTTCAGTTTTTAAAATTTGTTCTAAATAGTTATACCTGACTGTAGAATGCACTTTGACACATCACACATAAATGGAGTACAACTTCTCATTCTTCTGGTCGTACATGACGTAGAATCACACTGGTCTGTAGTCATAAATGCACATAGGTAATCATGTCTGATTCACTCTCCTTCCTACCCCTCACCCCCTCCCCTCCCTTCGCTCCCCTCTGCCTAATGCAAAGTTCCTCTATCCCCCCCCCCCATTGTGAATTAGCATCCGCATATCAGAGAAAACACTCAGGCTTTGGTTTGGGGGATTGGCTTATTTCCCCTCGCATGATCGCATGATCGTCTCCAGCTCCATCTATTTACCTGCAAATGCCATCATTTCATTCTTCTTTATGGCTGAGCTTACTAACTTATATATTTCTTAAGTGTACTTTATGCATATTTTATATTATTACACTCAATATATTTAAAAACATTTCATTTAATTGTTTAAGTAATAGCTAGACTTTACATTTATATAACTGTTCCTCTGTGCTATGTTTAGTAGAAGTGCTCTTAATTCATTGGCTTTTTAATCAGCTCCAATGAATTTGGGTATTTTAATTCTTCCCATTTTACAGAGGAGGAAAGCGAGGCTCAGAGACGGTATGATATTTTCTACTGCTGCTGTTAGTGGCAGAGAAGGGAAACACAGGTTCTCGGGTCCAGGAATGGTGGCTGTTCATACCACCCTGGGAAGCGGGCAGCTGGATATCCACTGTTATTTGATCTATCTATCTATCTATCTATCTATCTATCTATCTATCTATCTATCTATCTATCTTATTTATATGTGGTGCTGAGGATCAAACCCAGCGCCTCACACGTGCTAGGCAAGCGCTCTACCACTGAGCCACAACCCCAGCCCTGTTTTTATTGTTTAAAACAATAACAAATGTCATTCTCTCAGAGTTTCAGCAAGTTAGGAATTCAGGGATAGCTTTGTGGGGTGGTTCTGGCTCACTGCCCTCCCTGGGACTGCAGGCAGGACGCGCTGGGGCTGCAGGTATCTGGAGGGTGGACCTGCTTCCCAGGCGCTTCACTGGTGGGAGGCTGGTTGTTGGCTGGAGGCCTCAGTTGCCCCACTCCTTGGCCCCGCAGGACTGCTTGAGCATTCCCAGGACATGGCTGGCTTCCTCCAGAGAGCGTGGTCCCAGAATGCAAAGGCCAGCCAGCCACTCTCCTTTCCTAATCAAGCCTTGGAAGTCCCACGACGTCATTTTCGTCACATTACATTCACACAGAGTGAGTTCCAAGTCTGGCTCACAGTGGAGAAGAGGGGTGTGGGAGTCCAGGGCAGGTCTGAGCTCTTTGGCCTGCGCCCCTGGGAGGATAGAATTGCTAGTGGCCACGATGAGAAGATGGAGGCGTGAGCTTGGTGGAGACGGTGGTTGACTCAGCCTCTCAGCCTGCAGCCCCTCTTAGGTGTTGGCTGGCGGCTTCTGAGGAGCTTCCTTGGACTTGACCCACTGCCCACTTCTCTTCACCCACCTTCCCAGTGGGCCTGGCCATCTGCTTTCAGACAGCTCTGTCCCTGCTCTTGGTGGCACTGGTCTTGACCAGAAGCTCTCTGTCATGTATTGGCACCACACCACGTCTGTGCTGTCTGAGGCTGGGAGGGACCTGGGAGCTCTGCTGCCATAGATGCTACTTATTTGTGGTTTGAAATGGGTGAAGGCTGCCTGGAGGCCAGAGGCACCGAAAACCTTCTGCATAGCAGGCTTCTGTGGCTGGGCACAGTAGCACACCTAGACCTGTAATCCAAGTGACTCGGGAGGCTGAGGCAGGAGGATCCTGGGTTCCCAGCCAGCCTCAGCAACTCAGCGAGGCACTAAGCAATTCAGTGGATCCTGTCTCTAATAAAATATAAAAAAGGACTGGGGATGTGGCTCAGTGGTTAAGCACCCCTGGGGTCAATCCCTGGTACCCCCCCCCAAAAAAAAAAAAAAAAAAAAAAAGACTGTTAAAGAAACTGGCCAACAGCCTTGAAGATTCTAGGGAAAAATGAAGGAAGGCTGGGTAACTAAACCAGGAAACTAGGCTCTCTGGAATTCCAAGAAATTACTCAAGCATCTAAGAGCCAGCCCAGACTTCCAAAAATATTTGCCGGGCATGCTGGCATATGCCAGTAATCCCCAATAGTCCGAAGACTGGGGCAGGAGGATTGCAAGTTCAAGACCAGCTTCTGCAACTTAGCAAGACTCCATCTTTCTGTTTGGGTTGAAATCCATTGCCTTTTTCAAGTTCCCCTCAAATGCTTTCTCCTCCGTGAAGCCTTTCCTGTTTGTGTCCTTAGTATCTGGCTCTTGTTCTTCTTCTGAGACCTAGGCACTTTCTGTTTTTGCATTGCCTCTGACTCAAAGGCCTCTCTTTTATTTTTCATTTTGAAACAGGGTCTTACTAAGTTGCCGTGGGTATCACGGAGTTGCTGAGGCTGGCCTCAAACTTGTGATCCTCCTGCCTCAGCCTCCCAAGTTGTTGGGATTACAGGCATGTGCCATCATGCCTGGCCTGTCCACATCCACAGTTATTCATGAGCAAACATGAGACCCTTTTAGGGTCAGCAGACCCAGGATTTTATATCTGAATTTGTTCATTTTGTTAAAAAACAAGGTTTTGCTATGTTGCCAAGCCTGGCTTTGAACTCCTGAGCTCCAATGAGCCTTTTGTTCTAGCCTCCATAGTAGCTGAGACTAAAAATGTGTACCACTGTATGTGGCTTTTATACCCAGATTTCTTTTTTGGTGAGGGTACTGGGGTTTGAACTCAGGGGCACTTGGCCACTGAGCCACATCCCCAGCCCTATTTTGTATTTTACTTAGAGACAGGGTCTCACTGAGTTGCTGAGGGCCTCGCTTTTGCTGAGGCTGACTTTGAACTCTTGATACTCCTGCCCCAGCCTCCGTAGCCACTAGGGCGACAGGCATGTGCCACTGCATGTGGCTACACACAGATTTTTTTTTTTTTTTTTTTGCGGTACTGGGGATCAAACTCGGGGCCTTGTGCTTGCAAGGCAAGGCAGCTGAGCTATCTCCCCAGCCCTACACACAGATTTTTGATACATCTTGTACTGATCTTGATTTACCACAAAATGATCAAATCACTGATTTATCAGTTAGTACATTTGCATCCGTGTGCCTCTCCATTTATATTTTTCCAAATGAAGGAAAAGGTCGACATTTGACAGTCAGTTGCCAGGGACCTTTCGAGTTGTCTGACGGGTCAGCATGGCTGTGAGTGGAAAATGAACTTACTAATGGTCCCCTTTTACTTCTGCTTTCTAAGTGATCCATGACCTCGTACTTGATAATGCCAGGGCCCCAGTGTCTCTGTAGGTAGAAAGAGTAAAGTGTTGTGTTCAGAGGTGGGAAGACAAACCTCCGGAATTAAATGAGCAGCTATTCACTTCCTGTCTCCTGAGCTAGGCAGCTGTCAGGAGGACAGATTCAGCGCTGTCAGCGCAGGCTGGGGGCCCCTAAGGGCTGAGGATTTGTAGTCTTCCACCTGGAAGAGGGGCTGGGCGTTCCTGTCAAGCTGGTCGTGTGCAAGGCTTGCTTTTGAATTGTTCCCCGAGACATTGCAGGGCCCAGTGCTGCTCTGTGTCCCAGGATTAGTGAGCAGACTGGCCCTCCCTGTTAATACTTGGACCCGAAGGGTGCAGGATGGTCAGGCCCAGAATCCATTTGATCGCCAGAGGCCTGGGTGGAGCCTCACCTGGAAAACAGGGCGTGGCTGCCCCGCCCCCTGGTGGTTCGTTTTGTTCTTCTGTTACTGTTCGTTTGTTGGTGTGGGGGATGGAACCCAGGGCCTTGTGCAGGCTAAGCCCGGTTCTCCCATTGAGCCACACTCCCAGCCTGTTGGTTTATTTAATTAATTTATTTTTTTGGTATTAGGGATTGAACCCAGGGGTGTTTTACCACTGAGCCACCTCCCCAGCCCTTTTTATGTTTTACTTAGAGACAGGGTCTTGCTGAGTTGCTTAGGGCCTCACTAAGTTGCTGAGGCTGGCTTTGAACTCGTGATCCTACTGCCTTAGCCTCCCAAGCTGTTGGGAACACAAGTAGGTGCCACAAAGCCTGGTTTTCCATTTATTTTAAAATAAATCATTTTTACAGTCCCGGGAGATCTGGTGGGGGTGGGTCTGACACAGGGATGGCCAAATAGTGAATGTTTTAAGCAGTGTTTTTCCTCGGAGAATCCATGCCCCAGAGATACAAAAGCAGCTGTATGTTTTGCAAGAGTTTGTGGGTAAAGCTTGGAGTTCAGTTCTCTGTGTTATTTGGTGCAACGTGAGGTAAAAGTTAAGTGTCCAGACTCTGGAGACCAGCAGTCCTGGGTCCGAATTCCTTGCCTCTGGATCATTGAGTGATATTCATAATCTTTTAAGCCTTTTTTTTTTTTTTTTAAATCATTAAGTACTCACCTCATAGAATTGTTTTTGAGAATTAAATGGTATAACACATAAGAAATATTCAACAGAGTGCCTAGTAGGCACTCAATAATTGCTGCTAATATACTCAATAGTTGCTGCTGATATTATTTGTCTTTGTAAGAGCAATTAATTCAACAAACATATATATTGTAAAAAAAATTCAAAGGCATACATTGTTATTTCTTTTTCTTTTGTTTTGTTTAGTACCAGGGATTGAACCAGGGGGGGCATAACCACTGAGCCACATCCCCAGCCCTTTTTATATTTACAGAGAGGCTCTGTCTAAGTTACTGAGGCTGGCTTTGAACTCACGATCCTCCTGCTTCAGCCTCCGGAGCCTCTGGGATTACAGGTCAGGGCCAGCACACCCAGCCTCTTGTTTTAATGGAACCCAGGACCTAACCTATACTAGCTGGGTGCTCTTCCACTGAGCTACCCCCTCACCTCTTACTTGGTTATTTCTGTGTGCAAATCAGTGTGATCAGCGTGCTGGGTTCTGTAGGTCTCAGGATCCAGTGAGAAATAACCCCCTCAAGGGAACAATCCTGTTATTAAGTAGCAATCAATATACTTGTTAGCGTTTCTTGGTCTCCTCTTATAGTGAAATGCTTTCTATATACATTAGCTTGTCTGATCTTCAGAATAAACCTTGGTACTCTTTTTTTTTTTTAAATTTTTATTTTTAGTTGTAGATGGACACAATTCCTTTATTTTATTTTTATGTGGTGCCACTGAGCCACAGCCCCAGGTCACCTCGGTACTATTTTAAATCCTGACTTTACAGATAGGGAAACTGAAGAAATTAGGGCTGGCGATTTGGCCCAAGTACGTGGAAGAGCTGAGAACCCTCCCCAGGTCTGTGTGACCCTCACATCTCCAAGACCCCAAAGTGTGACGTTGACTGCGGACTGGGACTTGGGCTTCGGGTGTGGGTGAAGGAGTAAACCGGGCTGTGAACATTCCCAGAGGAAAATGGATGTGACATCCTTTGCCAACAGTTGGGCTCAGGACTGGCCTCACCAAGGCCATGTTTGTCATTAGATGGATATTTATAGAGATGAATGGAATGTTTCTCTGAGCTGGGGGAACATTCCCAGTGTGCCCTGGGCCCAGAGCACCTGGAGTTGAAGGCCCATTTGGAGTAATGAAGGGACGAGGGAGGCTGTTTCCTTTTCCTGTCTGGCAGAATTTCAGAAGTGCTCATGCTCCTGAAATGATTTGCTAAAGCCTTTTTGGAGAGTAGATGGGAAGAACCTGTTAAAAATGATAACATGCCGGGCACAGCTTCTCAGGAGGCTGAGGCAGGAGGATCGCGAGTTCAAAGCCACCTTAGCAACTTAGTGAGACCCAGTCTCTAAATAAAACATAAAAAGGGCCGGAGATGTGGCTCTGTTGTTAAGCACCCTTGGGTCCAATCCCCAATGCCAAAACAAAGCAAAAACAACAACAAAAACCATTTTGGCCTTGCCTTTTCACTACTAGACAACTTTTCTTTGGAAATACTCAGACCTATAAAGGATGGATGTAGGTCTGCCTTCTCCACAGCATGGCTTGTAAAGAGAAAAATTCAAAGTCGACTTGCCTGTGTTGTGGTGGCTGAAAACTTAGGGCCCCTTTCTCCGGCATGAGTTAGAACATGCAGGGGGTGGTTTCTGGGCCCTGATATGTAAACAGATGATATGTGAAAAGGAAGAAGAGCCAGAGACAGCATCTGCTGTAACGTATTCACAACAGACCCTGTGGGTGTATTCTCACGTGACCTAAAGATCAAAAAGGTCTGGACCAACAGGGATCAGTGTCCCCTGGCTACCTCCATATGTCCCAGTTAGTTTGAGAGATGGCTGGTATACACCTGTTGTCTCAGTGTGATTATTAATAGTGCTTTTAGTCTTGGGTCTCCTGCTTTGGATGGTGACCTCTGTGGTTACTCTACCTTCCTCTGAGGTTTGGACTTGGGCAAGAATAATAGGACACTGTCTGCTGTATTTGTGACTTGTAGTTTATAGCAAATCAATATATATATATTTTTCCCTTTTGATACCAGGGATTGAACCCAGGGGTGCCTAACCACTGAGCCACATCCCCAGCCCTTTTAAAATTTTATTTAGAGACAGGGTCTCACTGAGTTGCTTAGGGCCTCACTAAGTTGCTGAGGCTGGCTTTGAACTCTCGATCCTCCTGCCTCAGCCTCCCGAGCTGCTGGGATGACACCAGCTCGGTGTGCACCACCATGCCCAGCTCAAGCCAGTATTTTTATAAGGCACATTGAAGATTATGACCTTACTATATTAGGTGTGGTTTATTGTTGAGCTACCATTCACTGTGTGATCATGACTTAAGGATGAAATTACCTTTTTCTTTCTGTCGGATGGGTGAGCATCTACTTTGTGCTGCTTCAATAAGACTTGAGTGAAATTATTGAAGATTTTATAGTCTGAGAAAACTGTGCAGCATTTGCCACTAGCCACTCTTTCAAAGTCCTGTGTGGCTGGCTGCGGTGGTGCACACCTGCCATCCCAGCGGCTTGGGAGGCTGAAGCAGGAGGATCGTGAGTTCAAAACCAGCCTCAGCAACTCAGCGAGGCCCTCAGTGGCTCAGCAAGACCCTGCCTCTAAATTTAAAACAGAAAAAGGGCTGGGGATGGGGCTCACTAGTGAAGCACCTCTGGTACCAAAAAAGAAAAACAAAAACTAACCAAACAACAAAAAAGACCGGTGGGGATTTTTGTCTTTCTTCCTTTTCAGCCTCCAGATTGTGGAAATGAAATTCCCCTGCGAAAAAACAACACACCTTTTGAAAAAATGTAAAACGGTGGCCTCCCCTACCCCCATGTTCCTCAGACATAAATTTAGACACAATAGGAGTCTAAATTATTAAATGAGTTGCATGCACACTTGACCCAGAGTGGGCTTCAGAGTTGGCTGGGTTCCTCTTTTCTTTACTTCCCAGTAAAATCCCAGAGGAAACGGGGACGGGAGGGAAATAGCCACAGTTAAAAAATAGCAGTGATTCAGATTTACCAGACATCATGGGGCATTTTGATGTGCTGGGGACTGTGCTGGGTGATTTCACATCTGTCACCTTTTTGATTCATTGCTAAAATCCTTGATCCCCTCATTGTTCATATGGATGGAAACGGAGGCTCAGAAGAGCTAAGTACCTTCCCAAGGTGCTTGGGGTTCACATCAAACTCCTTCGATTTGGAAGGTCAGTGCTGACTCTTCTACATGAGTTTCTCAACCTCAGCACGGCTGAGTTTTCTCTTCTCTTTTTCTTTTTCTTCTTTTCTTGTGCTGGAATAGAACCCAGGGCCTCAGATATACCAGACAAGTGCTCTATCACCAGCCACTAAGCTCAGCCCCAGCCTTTATTTATTCATTTATTTTTTCAATATTAGGAATTTAACCCAGGGGTGCTTAAACACTGAGCCACATCCCTACCCAGCCTTTTTTATTTTTTGAGACAGGGTCTCCCTAAGTTGCTAAGTTGGCCTCAAACCCACAATCCTCCTCCCTTAGCCTCCCGAACTGCTAGGATTACAGGTGTTTACCACCATACCTGGCCCCAGGCCACTCTTGATGTTTTAATCAGGGTAATTCTTTGCTGTTGGGGGCTGTGGTATATGTTGGGGCATGTTTAGCCACATCCCCGGTCCCTACCTGTGAGATGCCAATAACACACATCCCCAGTTTTAATGACCAAGAAGTATCTTTAGCTATTGCCAAAGGTCTTCAGAAGGGCAGAATTTTCCCTGGCTGAGAACAACTATACTATACCAAATTAAAGGACTGTTGCTGAATCCAGGTGAATGGCCGGCAAAAAAAGGCCCATCTTTTTACTTAGCAGCATGTGACTTCCAGATCCGATATCCTTTGCTTTTGTAGGAGAATGTAGCTGCACATCTTCTCGGTGGATTAACAGTGGTTCCGGTCAAGAAGGTGCGAATGTTGACAGTATCGGGCACTTCTTAGCTTAGTAATCTTGCCTGTCCTCTGTCCCTCTTTGCTCCAGTCTGGGATGTGCTGTCACCTTGAGGGCTCAAGTTGCTAGTGCCCATATGATTCCATTCAGCTTTTAAAAAAATGTAGTCTTGGAAGTAGCTCAGTGGGAGAGTGTCTGCTTAGGCACTGGGTTCAGTCCTCACCACCAAAGAAATAAATGAATAAAACATAAAAGTTGGCGCGTAGAGCATTGGGCCACATTATTAAGTGGTGTTTGGCCTTTGTTTTTCAAAACTGTGCAGGTGTGTTACTTGGCCAGCTAATGGCGCATTCCTGGGAGACTCCTTCCAGAGCCTTAACACCGTCTGGGCCTCTGGTTCTCTCATCCTTTCTGTCATGACTTCATTATTATCTTTGTTCTGTGTTACAAGGTGAAGCTGGTGATCCAGGGCTTTTAGCATTCTCTCTCCTTGTAGTTATGTTTGTAAGAGAAACTTGGAGTGGATATTCTGTGAATGAAATATACATTGGATTCTTTTTCTTAGTCTATTTTGGGTACTGGAGATTGAACCTGGGGGGTGTTTTACCCTGGAGCTACATCCCTAGCCCTTTTTATTTTTATTTTGAGACAAGATCTGGCCAAATGGCAGAGGCCGGCCTCAAACTGGTGATCCTCCTGCCTCAGCCTCCGGAGGAACTAGGATCATAGGTGTGTATCCTTGTGCCTGGCTAAAGTTTGGATTGTTAAAGTTCAGTAGATCATGGTGTAATTTCTTCCTGTTTCTGGTCCTCTGCTAAAATATAATGTCTAAAATATTACTTGATTATTCGTCTGAGAAAGTTTGACTTCAGTGCTCCACTGTATGCCTGCTAAACCCGGATGCATTTTAAGGTGGGTGTTTCGGGTGAGCTGACTATATAATTTTTCAGTAGCTGCTCTTCTTTTGAATTTAAGGGATATAACTTAAAAAAACAACTCATTTGACTGCTCATCCTAACATACAAAAGCAGATCTTTCAATGTAGGCAGTTTGGGTGACGTAGGGAGAGTTAGCGCTAAGGAGAAAGGAAATGTTGAGCATGTGTTGGGTATCAGACCAGCTCCTTAAAAAAGTTAACTTAGCCAGGCGCAGTGGCGCATACCTGGAATCCCAGCAACAGAAAGCGCAAGAGTCCAGATGTTTCTTCAGCATTGTCTACCCAGGGCCACCCAAGCTTTACTCTCATGTCAGCCGGGACTGGCAGTGGGCTGCTATGTGAAGGGGCTGTGACCTCAGGGAAGGTGGCTCTCAGCAGGCAAGACAGACCCTGGAAGGGGATGCTGGAGGCGGTGATATAGCACAGCACAGCCTTCAGTGCACAGGAACACAGACTGTAGGGTATGGGTAGCACATTTAGTAAGTACCACTTTTATTTTTTTAAATTTTTTTGGCACTGGGGATTAACCCCAGGGCACCTAACCACTGAGCCACATCCCCAGCCTTTTTTTTTTTTTTTGTATTTTCTATATTTTACTTAGAGACAGGGTCTTGCCAAGTTGCTTAGAGCCTCACTAAGTTGCTGAGGCTGACTCTGAACTTGCAATCCTCCTGCCTCAGCCTCCCAGGCCGCTGGGATTACAGGCGTGCACCACCATGCCTGGTGCGTACCACTTGACCAAGAACACTCATCTGGAAACTTGACCAAGAACACTCATCTGGAAAGTGCATATGCTTGAGTTTGCATTCATGGTTGACTGGTTCTCAAACCTTTCTCTTTTTTTGCTGTACGACTCTGTGGCAGTGTCTAGCTGCCAAGAAAAGAAAGCCTTGGGCAGCCCCCTTCACTTCCCAGGTACCATGTAGGGGCAACCTTGTCCAGGATCTCCAACCATGGTTGAAAGAAACTCAAGATCATTTGTTCTAAAGGGATCTCCGGCTGGGAGAAAAGTTTGAACTCTGGTCCTCTGTTGTGTTCCCCAGCCAGGGGTGGCTTTGAGCAAATTGACCTCTCTCCAGTTCCCAAGTGGGTACTTGGTTCCACAGGTCCCTTATCATTTTAATGCTGCAGGTAACAGTTGACTTTCAGTGAAGAAAGCTTTCAACGCCTGGTCCTTCTAGCCTGGCCCCACCACCAGGATAAGACCAGCCACGAAATATTTGCTCTGTGCTTTATCACTGCCTGGAGATCTAAGAGCAAAGGAACTTTTTAACCACCAGGCTGGTGTTGACCTTGGTGTGCAAAACGATGGAAAACAAAGACAGTTCAGTTCATGGCTGAAATAAAGCAGAGGTTACACAACTTCCTTCAAATTCCAGGAACAGGAAATTTCAAAAAGGAAGTTACATTTTACCAAAAATTGAGTCCTTAGGGATCTTCAGGTAGCTGGACTGCTAATGACATTGGATTTTGTCCAAGGCAGAGAAAGTGGCCACTGAGCCACATTCCCTGTCCTTTTCTGTATTTTTATTTAGAGACAGGGTCTCACTGAGTTGCTTAGGGCTTTACTAAGTTGCTGAGGCTGGCTTTGAACTCTCAGTCCTCCTGCCTCAGCCTCCCCAGCCGCTGGGATTCCAGGTGTACACACCGCAACTGGCTCCTATGTTCCTTCTTGTCTGTAGTATATTTTTTTTATTTGCATCAAGTTCATCCTTAGTAAACCGTCCAAGTGCCCTTGATCAGTGGCCCTGCAGTGCTTCCTCGGAAACAACTCCAGCGGCCTAGGATGCACTTAAGGAATTTCCCTTCTCCACTTGCTTTCCCGGTTCTGTGCATTTGCATGATCCGGTTCGCTCTTCCTCTCCGGTTCTGCGGGAGCAGGGCTGTGTGAGTGATGTGCTGCGTCAGAGGCTTCCGTATCCGGGTACCTTGGTCACCAGTTAGGTTTTTTGTGCATTGCTGGGTTTTCTCCTTGGTATCCTGATTCTCTTGTTTGCCACTTGATTCTTGCCTGTGAATTCATCACATAGGAAAAAGTCGGTGTATCATCAGGGAGATGGAAATATCATACCTACCTGGGGCTGAAAAGAGATAATGAGGTAGAAAGGATGGAGCCCCACCAGAGCAAGGCTGTGGGCTGGCTCCCTCCGAGCATCATCTGCCCTGCGCATCTGCCCTGTGCCCCGAGCACAATTGCGTTCCATGGACCTTGCACGAACTATTTGCTCCCTACAAGCTAAGCTGAAACAAATCGAAACAGAATTTAGAAACTCCCAGTCTCATTCCCCAAGAGTATTTTTGTGTCTGTATGTTCAGATGTTTTAAAGTTGTGCCTTTTTTAAACAATAATATTATATGCAGCGTCCTTCATATCCTTGTGCCACCGGATAGGCAGAGTGTTAACCAATAAAAAAGCTACACTTCAGGCTTGTCTAGGGTTTTGTATTTGCTGACAAATAAATCATTCTTCTTTGTTTTAGTCATTTATATGTAAACATACATAAACATACATGTACATGTGTATACACATGTACATACACATGTAGATACCTATAAACACATAAATGTCCACTGATGTGTAGATATGTGTCCCAAGTGAAAAAATGACTTGTTTGACTTTGTGAGTTTTTTCTCATATTAAATATATTTAACTAGTTTTATTGAGATATAATTTACACACCATGAACTATATCAGTTTTAAGTATATAATTCAATTTTTTAAAGTAGAGTTACAGAGTTATGCAATCATAATCACACTTTGATTTGGAACATTTTTTCCTCTCCCCCAATCCCTCATGTTCATTAATAATTTCTTTCCTTCCATCCTCCATCAGTCCCTAATAAATACGATATTATATTTTGTCTGTATAGATTTGACATGTGGAAATATCATATAAATGGAATCATACAGTATGGGGTCTTTAGTGACTGGTCTACCATAGGTTGTAGCATGAATTGATACTCCATTTCTTTTCATGAACAAATAATTTTCTATTATGTGAATGTATCACATTTTCTTTACTTATTTATTTATTTATTTATTTTGTTTCATTGCACACAAATGGTGTACAACTGTTGTTTCTCTGGTTGTACATGAAGTAGAGTTTCCCCATTTGTGTATGTGAGAAGTTTTTAAGGCTTTAAGTTCATCCTTGACAATATTCTATCTTAAAAGGTGGGAATTTGTTTCCTTCCTTCCTTCCTTCCTTCCTTCCTTCCTTCCTTCCTTCCTTCCTTCCTTCCTTCCTTTCTTCCTTCCTCCCTCCCTCCCTCCCTCCCTCCTTCCCTCCAGGGATTGAACCCAGGGGCTCTTAACCACTGAGCCACATCCCCAGCACTATTTTGTATTTTATTTAGATCCACTAAGTTGCTGAGGTCCTCGCTAAGTTGCTGAGAATGCTTTGAATTTGTGATCCTCCTGCCTCAGCCTCCCGAGCAGCTGGGATTACAGGCGTGTGCCACCACTCCTGGCAGGGAATTTGTTTCCTGTCCTGTTTGTCCCTGGCACAATACTTTTTCAGCCACTCACAAATCACTTTTCATTTGCCGACATTATTTGTAAGATAACACGATTTCCCCTTCATATTGACTGCACTGGCCTTGTGAATAGCTAATTCTCATGAGCAATGGACACTGCAGGCTCTATGACTCTATGGGTTTCTATTTACCTGGCATTGTCAGGTAGTTGTAGAAGCCACAGACTTTAGTGGCAGGCAGCATTGAGTTGTCACTTTGTAAGTTATTGACCTCTCTAAATGTTCTTTTTAAATTCACTATATGGAATTCAAGTTTAAAGCACAAATTCCAAAGGACTGACTTCAGGAGCAATGTCTCTTTTCAGAGAAATACAGTCCAGGAATCCACAGTAGAAATACAGTCCAGGAACCCACAGTAGAAATACAGTCTAGGAACCCTCAGTAGAAATACAGTCCAGGAACCCACAGTAGAAATACAGTCTAGGAACCCTCAGTGGAAATACAATCCAGGAACCCGCAGTAGAAGTGATCCCAGTGTTAGGTCTCTTGACGAACACTTGAAGGGACTCCAGGATTCTGATCTGCCGCATTTCCTAAGATGTTCCAAGTCCCTGGGTGGTACCTGGAAGGCCTTGTTCTCTGCTTTTACTCTCCACTCTGTGTCTCTTTCCCTCCTTGTCCTTTAGCTGCTGTTTTCTTATCTCCCTGTAATTTCATTCCCTTCCACTTACCCAGTGCTGGTCTCAATGTGAACAGTAAGAACAGGGGGAGGGGGAGGTTTAGAAGTGGGTCTGGCCACTTAGTGGGAAATGCCAAAGGCTTTCTCAGTGGGGAGGGGAGGCAGAGGCTGTGCATATTACTATTGGACAGCTGGAGGTGGGGCTGTAACTTAGAAAATAAGGGTATTAACCTACCAGCTGGTGGGATGGTGGCCCAAGTTTGTGATGTAGTCAGACGGGCCTGTTAGGTCCTTCAATTAGAAGAGCCTGGATTATGGTTCTTTAGTTTTAAGAAGGGGAAGAATAAGATGCCGAAAATCCAGGAATGGGACACTTACTGCAGATCACCTCCTCTTCCTCCCTATCCCTTGCTCCCCCTTAGCAGGGCAATGGGTGGTGCTGCATTATTGAAAACCGAAGTCTCCCTTGCCACATATCCAGAGATCTGGCGGTCACATCGGCTCCAAATTAAACCTAGCACACAGCTCTGCATAGGGGGCTTCTTTGGCCACAGCTGCTCTGGGTTCCATTAAAAAATAAAAAAAAAAAAAAGGCTGCTTAACATGGAGAGTTCATCGTTTCATCGATTTCATCCTGATGTCATCTGAGCTTTGGAATTTTAATTCAGCAGATGCTTTAATACCCTTGTACATCACATTCAAATCAGATGTCAGTAGGACACAGAAAGCGTCAAGTACATGCTGAGGACCCTTCTAATGGTGACCAGCACCAGTCGCCCTTATGGCTTGTGGGACTTCTGGCTAAGATCCTGCAGCTCTCTGCTGTGATCTTCTGCCTATCAGAGTGTTTGCTTCAAATCCACACGAGTCAAGGATGCCTGAGACTTGGAATCTCTGGACTTCCCTGGTTGGTGGTAATCTTTCGTCACCAGTTTTTCATCACAGCAGATTTCATTTTTTCCCCGAAGATGGCAGCAAAAATACATCCCATCTCACATGTCGAGTGACCATCTGTCCTGCCATGGGGGTGTCTGTCTCCTCCTCCTCTTCTTTTTTCCATGCTGGTCCTTGAACCCAGGACCTTGCACATGCTAGGTGATTGCTGTATCCCTGAGCTACTTCCTCAGCTTCTCTGTCCCCTTCCTAAGAATGTTGTGATTATCTTGATTCTCTGAGTGCAACAGAAGTCACACTATGGGGCTTTTTTTATTTTTTATTTTTTTGTAGCTGTAAATGGACAGCTCATCTTTATTTATGTATTTTTCTGTGGTGCTGAGGATTGAACCCAGTGCCTCTCACGTGCTAGGCAAATGCTCTGCCACTGAGCCCCAGCCCCATGCTATGAGACTTTGGAAGCTAGACTATAAAAATACCATCAACTTCTGCTCTGAGGTCTTGGGACACTTGTCCCCATGCTCTGAGGAGGTGCAGGATTACCCACACAGAGAGACTGCCTGGAGGTGTTCCAGCCAGCAGCTGGGTCAGTTCAGAGCCTGCAGCCCCAGCTGAGTCCTGGGCTGCCTGAGTCCTGTGCTCTGTCTGGATTCCTGGGGGCTGGGGGACTTATTTGGGAGCATTAGTAACCAGAGGGGGAGACTGGAGAAAGACATTGCCTTTTAGTGAGATCCAAGTGGGATTTTTGCCCTCCACACACATATGTTTTTTGAGAGCATCACACATCCCCTTAAAGATGGTTCTAGGTAGCCCTTCTGAGTACCAAAGAAATGACACCAGTAGCTCAGCCAGGGCCCGGGGGCTGAGGATTTTGTTCTGCTCATCTCCTCTCTTGGGTATTGTTCTGTTCTTAACAACAAACGCAACAGTGAGATGTGTCCCACAACAGAGGAAGCTTCTTCCCAAATTGGAACTTGAGGCCCGTGCTTTCCTGCCATCTCCTAAATAGGACCCACTGGTCTCTGGGTTTTGGGTTGGTACCTTCTTCCTGCCTTCCCACCTGTGGTGACCGCCTTCCCCAGACTGGGTGAGTATCTGGCCATACATTTTCTGGTAGGCGACTCAGTGCTAGACGGGACCTTGGTGGTCCCTCATCACCTTTACTGTGCACCGACCCTGGCCCGGTGACAGTGGCTTGCCTACCTGCGTCACACAGGCAGGTTTGGTAGCTCCAGGCCTGAGGCTCTGGCCCCCTGGCTCTGAGGCGGGCAGCTTCCCTGAGACACCACACTGTGTGCTTGAGGCAGCAGCTGCCTAGAGCTGGCTTTGTGTCAGCGGAGGTTCTTGGACTCCCTGGAGGTGCTCAGGGAACACCTTCCCGCCTTTACCCAGCCGTGGGCCCAAGAGTTCTGCAAAGGACGAGACTGTCTGTGTGGAACATGCACGGGCTCTTTGTGTGTGTTGTCATTGTGTCAACGATACACAGCTGTTTACTTGTTGGCACTGTATTTGCATTATGAGCGACCTAGAGGTGACTTGTCGTACACAAGAGAATGTGTGTAGGTTCTGTGCTCATACACCAGTTTCTATAAGGAACTTGAACACCTGCAGACTTGGACCCCATGGGAATGGGGTCCTGGAACCAGTTCTCCTCTTGGGTACTGAAGGATGGCTGTTCATTCCTTTCTTTCCTCCTAAGTAAACGCATTTACAAAATCATGAGTGAGCCGGATGCGGTGGGGCACGCCTGTCATCCCAGTGGCTTGGGAGGCTGAGGCAGGAGGATCACTCAGCAAAAGCGAGGCCCTAAGCCCCTTCAGTGAGACCCTGTTTCTACATAAAATACAAAATAGGGCTGAGGTTGTGACTCAGTGGTTGAGTGCCTCTGAGTTCAGTCCCTGGTACAAACAACAGCAATGACAACAAATAGGCTCTGATACCTGCCCAAGAACTCTATGAAATCAGAGCTTTCCTTCCCTGTGTTTGCATTAAAAGGAAATCAAATGTCGAGCAATTAAAATT
This sequence comes from Sciurus vulgaris, assembly GCF_902686455.1. Lineage (NCBI taxonomy): Eukaryota > Metazoa > Chordata > Mammalia > Rodentia > Sciuridae > Sciurus > Sciurus vulgaris. The sequence continues at coordinate 61,305,698 of NC_136477.1, read as the reverse complement.
GGTAGCACAGAGAATTCTTTATTATAGAGACACTTAACGAAGTGAGATCTTCCGTCCCCATCCAGTTTTCTTTTTTGTTTCCAAAAAAGCAAATCAAAAATGCTTTATTTTAAGCTGAACATTAAAGTTAGTGTTTTGGTGAGGAGAACTAATGTCAGTCCCTTAGCTGGCAAGAGTTAGTTCTATGCTGGGCATTTGTGTGATTTTAGAGACAGGGTCTCACTGAGTTGCTTAGGGCCTCACTAAGTTGCTGAGGCTGACTTTGAACTGGCGATCCTCCTGCCTCAACCTTCAGAGCCCCTGGGATGACAGGCATGCGCCACTGAGCCCGAGTGGACAAGTTGTTTTGGTCTGTGAGATGGTATGAAGCAGAGGCAGACCATGTCAGATGGCTTCAGAGTTGCTGGGTATTGAGGGCTTATGTGCCTGGTGACAGGAAGTGGCCTGTGAAACCTGAGCTTCCTATGGGAGCAAGTACAGAGGCCAGAGGAGGACTGGACCATGCCAGTCGTCCTGTAGGGAAGCGTCTTTGTTTCAGACACATGAGAGCTTCCATCTTGCTCCAAGGGCTGTAACAGAACAGCCCGGCCTGTGGGCAGGCAGTCATTTCCTTCGTACTGGTACACATGCCCCGTTTTCCCAGCGTTCCTCGGGCTGCTTGCTCTTGATCAGGCAGACATTATCCTGAACCAGACAGGAAGCCCCATTGGAAGAGAAGGTGGGAGCGATCAGTAAGAACTTGTTCATGCACGTTCCATTCTAGGAGTGGAATCTGACCCTTCCTTATTATGTGGTTTTTTTAGTGATATTGCTTAACCTCTCCCAGCCTCAGTTCTCCCCTCTGTAAAATAGGGATAATTATAGGACCTGTCCTTTCCAGTTATTGTGAGGACTAAGACCTTGTCCCTCAAGAGTGTATGGCATAATAGACATAGGCATCTTGAGATACTGTGTAACTTCTTTGGACATTTGAAGTTTGTTTGAAGATGTTCTTTTGGAAAGCCCCACAGAGACTATTTCTCTCTCTCTGGAATAAATTTCTGTCTTTCTGTTTCAGTCAGCTTTTTCTCTGCTGTGACTAAAAGACCTGACCAGAACAATTGCACAGGAGGAAAAGTTTATTTGGGGGCTCACGGTTTCAGAGGTCTCAGTCCACAGACAGCAGGCTCCATTCCTCAGGGCTGGAGGTGAGGCTGAACATCATGGTGGAAGAGTGTGGTGGAGGGAAGCAGCTCACATGGTGATCAGGAAGCAGAGAGACTCCACGCTCCAGAGACAAATATATACCCAAAGCCATGCCCCAAGCCACGCCCCTAAGCCACGCCCTAATGCCCACCTTCTCCAGCCACACCCACCTGCCTCCAGCCACCACTCAGATAATCCCATTAGGGGTTCATTCACTGACTGGGTTAAGGCTCTCAACCCAATCACTTCTCCTCTGAATCTTCTTGCATTGTTTCGTTGTGAGCTTTTGGGGACACCTCACCTCCAGCTATAACAGTAGCGATCCTCCTCTCTTCCTCCATCCTAATCAACCTTTCCTTACTTGTTCTTCAGGGCTGAGCTCCAATACTGTGGATTTGAGAACCTCCACCCCTGCATACCAGCTCAGGGGCCTCCTCTGGACACCCTGAACTTGCTTCAGAGTGCTTACTGTATCCTATTATTGTTTGATAACCTTTCTGGCACCACTGTTTGATAGCAATAGTTTCAGGAAAATCATTCCATCTTTTCCATTTTGCTATCTCCAGCATGAGGTGAGAGTATCATCATACTGTTTTAATACTATAACCCTTTGAACCTCAATTTCCTGATTGCTCATTGGGTCCCCAGGGACAGTCCAGTGAAATAATTTTTTTGAAACACTTTAGAGAGGGCTTGGCATGCAGTGGGTTCTCAATAAGGCTGGTGGATTTTTTTTTTTTTTTTTTTTGTACCAGGGATTGAACTTAGGAGCATTTAACTGCTGAGCCACATCCCCAGCCCTTTTTTGTATTTTATTTAGAGACAGGGTCTCACCAAGTTGCTTAGGGCCTTGTTATGCTGCTGAGGTTGGCTTTGAATTTGCGATCCTCCTGCCTCAGCCTCCTGAGCTGCTGGGATGACAGGCGTGGTGCCACCATGCCTGGCCTCAAACTGTTTTCATCATTAAAAGAGAACAAGACCTGATGGACAAAAGTGTGTTTTCTAAAGATGCAGTAACCCAGGCTAACGTCATTGTCAAGTTTCTTTACTTTTAGGTGGCAGAATCTTGAGGAGGAGTGGTTGACCTGGTTACCTTTGGGCAGGCAGGTTACTCATTAGCTCACAAGTGCATTTGGAGAGCATGGACTTCTCACAGGCTGGACTGTGTTTGCAAAACAGGATGCAAATAGTTCTGGATGGCAAGAAGCTCGTGGGCCTCTGGTGTGTCCTGTCATGGCTTAACAGGGAACTTAACAACCAGGAAATAAAGAAAGGTGTAATACCATGCGTCAAAAAGCAAACCAAATTTTGGATGTAGAGAGAACGATGGATTTCCCAAGTTGACCTGGTGAGCATTTTAAAATGTAGGTCATTAAAATGCATGTTAAAAGATTTGACATATTCACTGTAAGGTCTTGGTGCTCAACTGGGTGCTTCTCCCATTTTTTTTTTTTAACACTGGTGAAGGAAAGATATTGGTAGATCATAATTTTCTATGTATATGAAATTTGTATTTTGTGTGTTTGGCACATTTAAAGTAAGCACATCGGTACCATAGACAGGGAAGCATATTGGCTTCAGGTTTTATTGGTCCTATCTCCTTTTTATCTGTGTTCCCTCTACCCCTTAAACTGTAATGTCATTGAAAAGGGATTCTTTTATAGCCATTGCCTTGAGTGATAAAGGGTCAGAATGAAAAGGTACTTATAAAATGTAATGTGATGTTATTCCCATTTAGATGTGATTCTATTCTCTGTTAAGAAATGAAGTAATTGTAAATACAATATGTAAGTGAACTGTAAAACTACTCCCATTAAATGCTTCAAGTAATGGAAATAGATCAACACTAACCCTACGAGGCTATGTGCCTTAAAAGTTTACAGCCTCAATTTTATGAGCTTCAAGGCTTTTTGCACTAGATGAAAGGAATACCACCCTGTAAAAATGGGTATCTTACAAGCGTGAAGCTTTTCACCGTCATTTTAGGGAAGGAGAGGGTAGAAAAAAGTGGCTTCAGTATCTAATCTTCACATGGGAGGAGTGGTCATTATCTTTTGGCTGCAGTTAAATAAGGAAGACCTGAGACTAGTCTGGGTCTCTTAAATCTCAATTTCTAAAGATGTGTTGTTTATGAAAGGAGTACATTCCAAAGCAAAAACCAGGCTTAATACTGCATGTGTTAATAGAATTGTCCCAAGTAGTGGATTTTTGGAAGTATTGATTGTAGTGAACTTTTTTTTTTTTTGGTTACTTCAACAAATGTTTATGGAGAGACTGCTGTATCAGTCATCTAACGGCATAAAATGCTTTGTAACAAATCACCCCGAGTGCTTTGGTATTTGAGATTAAGTATCCTCACGCTCATGGTCTGCAGGTTGGTTGAGGAACTCTGCTCTGTGTGTCTCCTTCCAGAGCCTGGGCCTGGAAGTGACATTACATAATGGCATTGTCCCAAGCAAGTCAAAAATATAGTTCTGGGCTGGGGAGATAGCTCAGTTGGTAGAGTGCTTGCCTCGCAAGCCCAAGGCCCTGGGTTCAATCCCCAGTACTGAAAAAAAAAAAAAAAAAAAAAAAAGTATATAACCTCAGAGAGGTTAAGGGAGGAGGAGGAGGGAGAGAATATCTGCCAAAAAAAAAAATTGAATCCACCAGCATTACTAAAATTTGCCAGGTGTTGTGAGACTAGAGTTTCCGTCATGAACTACGGGGGTCTTGCTTTCCTGCATGTGGGGCGGTCTGGAGGGAAAAGGCCAGAGACACAGAAGCAAGTTACCAACAAGTTAATTTCATATCATGGTCAGGATGTTATGATCGCACACGACTCAGTGTGATTTTGTCATCTATATGTGATTTTCTCATTTTTACTGAGTTCTTGAGGGCTGGATCATCTCTGTAGTACAACCTGACTGTAGTTTTACAAATCTTGGCAATGTGAACTTTGGTCTGTGGATAGATTAGTGGTGGTTTTAGCGGTTTGGATCTTGTATAAAGTCTTATAGAGCTGGGCGCGGTGGCACAGGCTTGTCATCTCAGCGGTCCGGAGGCTGAGGCAGGAGGATCAAGAGTTCAAAGCCAGCCTCAGCAACTTAGTGAGACGCTGTCTCTAAATAAAATGTAAAAAAAGGGCTGGGGATGTGGCTCAGTGGTTAAGCACTCCTGGGGTCAATCCCTGGTACCCCAAAACAAAACTAAAAACAAACTGAGCTGAGCAGACCCGCTTCTCCTCTGCAGTGAGAGCTGAGGGAAAGCCAAGGGCCAATCCCCTAATCAGGTCTGCGTTGGAGATGACGTCATCGGTTAACATGCCAATCATGGGAGGATTTGCCCTTTCACCTGGGCTGGCCAGGCCAGCTCACAACTCAGGGTGCAGATAACATCTGGAGTAAGCTAGAGAGGGGTGGCAAGCCTGCCGGGTTCCCAGCCCTCCTCCTGTCCCAGCTGTCCAGCGCCCGCCGGGGAGCCAGGCTCGCTCTACCTGGCAGAAAGCTCCCGGTGCAGAACAGGAAACGTGGGAGTTCTCCACCCAACCTTGACAGACGGGGGGAAAGCTGCAGAGCTGGCGGAAGTCTGACTTCATTTTTGGGTTTCAGAGTGTCAGACTGGAAGGGTGATTTTAAGTGGGGGATTTTTCCCCCCTTGCTTTTTCATTTATAGTTATCACTAAATATATTCCAACGATGGAAAATTATGGCTCTTGCCATTTGGCAGCTGTGCCTGTATCTCTTTTTTAGTTTTTGGTCTATATTTTAAATTTGCTTAGACTTGAATGGGGAGAATTATGAAACTTAAAAAAAAAAAAAAACCCACAAAGTGTTACACTGTTAATTTAGGGTTAGGTGCGGTATAAAAAGATGAGTTATAATTGTAGCTAGCAATTATTGAGAGCTTTCTGGGTCCCTTGTCTTGGATAAAGCACTTGATATACATGGTTTTATTATTATTGTTTTTCTTATTATTTTAAAAATCTTTTTTGTTGTTTTTGTTGTTGCTGAGTACGGTGGCACATGTCTGAAATTCCAGCCATTTGGGAGGCTGAGGCAGGAGGATCTTGAGTTCAAAGCCAGCCTCATCAACTTAATGAGGTAATAAGCAACTCAGTGAGACCCTGTCTCTAAATAAAATATTAAAAATAGCTGGGGGTGCAGCTCAGTGGTTGGGCACCAGCCTCAGCAACTTAACAAGACCCTGTCTTTAAATAAAATATAAAAAGGGCTAAGGTCTTGGCTTGGTGGTTGAGTGCCCCTGGCTTCAATTCCCAGTAACCCCCACTAAATCATTTTATTGTTGTTTATTTTTTATGTGGTGATGGGGGTTGAACCCAGGACTCATGCACACTGGGCAAGTGCTTTACCACTGAGCTATCTTCCCAGCCCTGGTATTATTTTTTAATCCTACTAAGCACCCTTGGAGTGGTTAATTGAGTGCTGTAATAAGATGAGAAAACGGAAGCTCAGAGAAGTTCAATAGAGCCCAGGTGGTGGGTCTTAGCTATTAATCCACGTTTGTATGTTCTGGGAATCAAATTTTTAGCTCTCCCCACTCCCACCCCCAAAACTAGGGATGGAACCCGGGGCATTAGTCATGATAGGCAAGTGCTCTACCACTGAACTACATCCCCAGCCCTATGTTTTTGGAGATAGAAGATTCTTTTTAATTAGTGCACAGACTTTTGTCTGAGAACATCAATTCCCAGAATTCCCAGAGCACAGACTTCAGACTTGGGTAGGCACTGAGTACTAGAGAAGCAAATGCTTGTGAATAATCTCAAGTGGGAGGGCAGGGGCCCCATGGAGCAGTGCAGCTGGAAGACAGCATGGAAGATAGTTAAGTTTTCTATCTCAGGAATGTTTGCTGGCTCTGTCATTTATCCCTTCCCTGATAATAGCCTGATAGGATTCGAATTCAAGGTTTGGGACTTGGTAATGCACTTTGGATCTGACTCCTATCTTTAAAAAAAAAAAAAAAAAAAAAAAGAATCACTTAAGAGAGCGGTGAATTCTTATGGGGAAATGCATGAAAAGATGCTGGGTGTGATGGCACATTCCTATAATCCCAGAGACCTGGGAGGCTGAGGCAGGAGGATTGCACGTTGGAGGCCAGCCTCGGCAATTTGGGGAGGCCCTGTGCAATTTAGTAAGATGCTGTTTCAAAACAAAAAATTAAAAAGGGCTGGGGGTGTGGCTCAGTGGTTAAGCGCCCTGGGTTCAATCCCCAGTACCAAAAAAAAAAAAAAAAAGAGAGAGAGAGAGAGAAGTGGGTGAAAAGAACATACCTTCTTGTTTACAGTTCTGAAATTTTTAATCTCTAATGAACTTGAGGTTTCAGTGGGACCTATTCGTCTTCTCATTTCTTGGCTCCCCTCTGGAGGGACAGTGTGAGCTTTCTCCTAACTTACTGTGATAGTGACTATTGGGAACCCCTGTGGACGGCAGGGTAGGGCAGCAAATCCCTCTGCAGGCCGGATTGCGTTTGTTCTTGCTGTTGTTGCTCATCTCAGCACCTTTCTGGAAATGTGCTTCTTGTCATCTGTCTGCTCCAAGGAGAAGCCAAGCTCCGTGACTCATCAGAGTGTCACAGTTGCTTCCATGTTTATCCAGGGCCTGCAGTCTGGGTGAGGAGTGAGGATCGGTGGCAGACAATGTCCTTGTCTCTGAGGAGCTTAGATATGGGTGGAGGACCTTCCAGTGAGTGGCCCTCCCATTTAGCACCTGACCACGTAACCCTTTGTTTCTTTCCTGTGATGTGCTCAAGGGAAATGGTAAGTTCATTTCCTCTCTGTGCAAGTTCATTTCCTCACTGTGCAAGTGACTCATCGTTGTGGAGGACAGGATGGATGAATGGATCCAGTGGTTGCAGTTGTTCATTTGTTCCTGCTTTTGTGTGTGTGAGTTGCAGTTGGCCGCAACACAGATGGATCTCAGTGTGTCCCACATCCAAGTGTGCACATGCTTACATGGCCCTCTCCTCTTGAACACGGGCAGGGCAGTAGAAGGGGGAAAAGCTGGGCACAGTGGCGCAGGCCTGTAATTGCAGCAGCTCAGGGGGCTGAGGCAGGAGGATTGCGAGTTCAATGTCAGCCTCAGCAATTTAGCGAGGCCCTAAGCAACTCAGTGAGATCCTGTCTCTAAATAAAATATAAAAAGGGCTGGGGATGTGGCTCAGTGGTTAAGCGCCCCTGGGTTCCATCCCTGGCCATTCTAGCCAGGCCCCAGAACATTCTCTGAGTGTAGAAGGCAACTTGGATGCCCGAGCACCAGAGTGTTCTGCCTTGGAATCATTTCACTAGGTGCCTTTGGTCTTCCAGCCGTGCGCCCTCTTACTTGATGGAGTATCTCCTGGCTGCTGACTCTCCTCTGTTTTTTATGAGAGGATGAACTGACTAAGGGCAGGTAGGAAATGGCTTTGATCTCTGAGAAGGGCACATAGGCAACAGGTCGAGAGCATGGCTCTTGCCACCAGTCGGGGTTATGTTTCACTTACCGTCCGCATCCGCTTTACAGGGAGGTACTTCACATCTCTTAGCTGTGCGTGTGAGCCATTTCTTAACTGCTGATCACGCTTCGCCTCTGGGAGCCTGAAAGTTTGGTGAGAGGATGTTGCACAGTATCTGGTGAAATAAAACCGAAATGCCCAGCTCAAGGGGTTGTTGCAATCAAATATGATTCAGTTCAATTAAAAAGAAAATGTATGTCTCCCCCAAGGGTGTAAAGAGTACAGTGGTGAACAAGTTTTGGGGTTCAGTTCATGCAACCTGCAACAGTGCTTGGCCCACAGACAGTACCTATAAACATGTGCTGGGTGACCAAATGTGGAATGTCTGTTTCCATATAAGTGCTTCTTTTCTTTTTTCTTTGGTATGAGGGATTGAACCCAAGGGGCCTTAACCACTGAGCTACATCCCCAGCCCTTTTTATATTTTATTTAGAGACAGGGTCTCACTGAGTTGCTTAGGGCCTCACTAAGTTGCTGAGGCTGGCTTTGAACTTGCGATCCTCCTGCCTCAACCTCCCAAGCCACTTGGGAGCCACTTTTAAAAAATAAACATTTAAAAAAATAAACAGTTATTCTTGTTTAGTCATTACTCATGAGTGCTTGCTGGTTCTTCGAATTGCCTGCACGTTCAACGCAGCCTCTAGCTGCATAAATTCTATGGTGATATAGGTCCTCACTCTGCAGAATAAGTGAGGCACAGCTGTCATTTTGACGCGTCAGTGGGAAAACAGCAAACAAATTAGTAATATGTTATTAGAACTACCTCTGAAGCCTGTCTCAGTGTCTCTTGGTTAAATGGCATGTTCTGTTAGACATTTCATTTCCCATCTGGAGCATCTGGAAATAAAGCTGAAATGACGTTCAGAGTGTTGGAAAGAGAAGGGAACTTGGGAAAAATTGATAAGGTCTAGACCCTTCCTCCCTGTTCTCCTTCTGGGATCTGGAAGTGGTTGGTGGTATTGAGGAGTTGTGGGCCAGCCAGCGGATTCAGCGTTTCCTGAAAGCTCATTAGGTACAGACCCTCTGTCCCTCTACCAGACCTGTTCAATGAGAACCTGCATTTTAGCCAGATGCCCTCGGGGAGGGAATCCCATGCAGCCTTTAGCTACGGAAGTTCTGCATTGCAAACCACTCTTGGAAGGTTTCAGAGCTTTGGCAGTTCTGGTGTGGAAGGAAAGGGAAATTGATATAAACCAGAGAAAGAGTTTTGCTCGGGTTTCTTTCTGGGCAGTCTGTACTCAGTCCGTGCTGTTTCTTTGCAGAAAATGAAGGATAGTCCTCGAGGACCTGGTGGAGGAGAGCAGATATTAGTACCAAATGATTTATGGAATGATTCAAGTCATCGATGAGGTGTTTTCCTTAGATGTGCAGCTGTCCAGGTCATTCAAGAAAGAGAAAGAGGGCTGACATTTATGAAGCGCTGATGATGTCAGTCAGTGCATGGGGTGCCTTCTGAGAGTCTCTCCACCTGATCCTCTAACACCTTCATGAGGACATTGAGGTTTTGTGGGGCTGACTTGCCTCTGATCAACCTCCAATTCTCTTTCCCAGTCCATCATTCTGCAAGCTTCTTTCTCATGCAGTAGATGTATTCATTCATTCATTCATTTTATTTTATTTTGGTGCTGGAATTGAACCCAGGGGCGCTTAAAACCACTGAACCACATCCCCCGCCCTTTTTCTGTTTTTATTTTGAGACAGGGTCTCGATAAATTGCTTAGGGCTTTGCTGAGTTGCTGAGGGAGCCTTGAACTTGTGATCCTCCTGCCTCCCACACCACTGGAATTATAGATGTGTACCACCATGCCTGGCTCAAACAGTCACCCTCTGAGATACCAAAGCAGAATGGCTGAAAGCGAATTGGAGAGGAGAAGGAAAGAATTTTCTCAAGATGTGACTCACCATTTTATTTTCGTGTGTATATACCAGCAGAAGCTGGCAGATCCCTTTGAAGATAGCTAAGTTTTTATAGTTTGCATTCTCTCTCTAGGGACCACATCTCAGCTGGGGTTCCAGAGGGGAAGGGGGATGGGTGTAGGAAAGACCGTAGAACGAATTGGACACACTGGGTCCCCAGAAGCATCCTATTACCCTGGGCTCCTGTCAATCAGAGTTACTATGTGCTAGAAGCAGATGGGCACAAAGGAGCACAGTGCCCAGCAGGACCTGACATTTGAGGAATGAAACTTGAACCACGTGTTGGAGAACACTCTGACAGCTCCGTTTACATGGTTTCAGAAGCTTTAGCTAAATAAGGAGGCTGCCCTTGCCATGACTGCTCTCTCTGGCAGGCAGCCATGGGAAGTATCATTCATTCTCCAAGGAACGTACCTGAGCAGTAGATTTGGACCGTAGTCTTCCCTCCGTCCTGTTCTCGGTCTTTAACTTTTCCATTCCTGCGGTGGGGTGCCCACGGAGCACCTAAGAGGATTTTATTTCACTTGGAGGAAGATGTAGAACTTGGCCTCTTTGTCTTGCTGTTTGCCGTGGGGACCCCTGTGAACCCCTTCCCCTCCCCCGGGACTCACGGCGGTCTCCACTCCAGCGTGTCAGCTGCTCCCTCTCAGGACCCCTCCTCATCCCCCGATGCCAGGACGTCGGTCATTCTTCAACCTTCGTCATGATTTCTTCATTGTGTGTGCCTCCTAAACTACTTTTTAACTCATGTTTTTCTTTTGAGCAAATCACCTTTTAAACTTTAGCCTGAAAAATCTGTTAAAAAAGGACACCTGATGAAGGGAAGGGAGGGGGATGGGACTAGGAAAGACAGTGGAATGAAGGGGACGTCACTTTCCCATGTTCATACATGAACATACGACCAGTGAAACTCACGCCTGTAGTCCCAGCAGCTCAGGAGGCTGAGGCAGGAGGATCTCGAGTTCAAAGCCAGCCTCAGCAATTTAGCGAGGCCCTGAGCAACTCAGTGAGACCCTGTCTCTAAATAAAATACACAAAGGGCCGGGGATATGGCTCAGGGGTTAAGTGCCCCTGGGTTCAATCCCCAGCACCAAACAAACAAATGAATAAAACCCTGAAAACCCCAAGCATGCCCCAAGCTCAGGCAGTCACAGAGCTTGTCCAACCACAAGAATGGGAAGTCACACTCCATGTATGTATGATGTGTCAGAATGCACTCTACTGCCATATATAACAAAAAGAACAAATATGTTTCGGCTTAGGTGTGAGGTGTCCCCTAAAAGCTTATTGTGAGACTATGTAAGAAGATTCAGAGGAGAAAAGATTGGGTTATAGCTTTAACCTACTCAATTTATTAATACCCTGATGAGATTAACTGAGTGGTGACTGCAGGCAGGTGGGTGTGGCTGGAGGAGGTGGGCACTGGGGGCGTGGCTTGGGGCGTGGCTTGGGCGTGGCTTTGGGTACATATTTGTATCTGGAGAGTGGAGTCTCTCTCTGCTTTCTGAGCACCATGTGAGCTGCTTCTCTCCACCACACTCTTCTGCCATGATGTTCAGCCTCACCTCGAGCCCTGAGGAATGGAGCCTGCTGTCTATGGACTGAGACCTCTGAAACCAGGAGCCCTCAAGTAAATCTTTCCTCCTCTGCAATTATTCTGTTCGGGTCTTTTAGTCACAGCAGTGAAAAAGCTGACTAAAACGAAATTTAAAAGAAAAAAAAAAGGGCAGCTGATTTTACCCAAATACTCATTAAAACGAGCACACAACTCCTTCATATTAAAAGAAATTTTTTAAATCTGGTGTCACAAATCATTTTGCATACTACCCTTTGCTCATGGGTGGTTCATACCAACCTCTGGCCTAAAGCAATGGTCCTTCGATTCATGTGGGAAGATATCAAGCAAAACAAATGCCAGTGTCCCAGTTTTACCAGTTAAATTAAAATTTCCAGGAATGGTGTATAGGTTCAGATAGTTTTTCCAGAAAGTTTCTTTAGTGAGTTCCTTTAGTGTGCAGCCCCAAATGAAAACCATAGAGACTAGAATTTGGTCAAATATCCTTCTAGCCTAGTCTCTCTTTCCCACCGCCCCCCACCCCCCCCACTAGGGATTGGCTCCAGGGGCGCTTAACCACTGACCCACATCCCCAGTCCTTTTTATATTTTGTTTAGAGACAAGGTCTCGCTGAGTAGCTCAGGGCTTCGCTAAGTTGCTGAGACTGACTTTGAGCTTGGGATCCTCCTGCCTCAGCCTCCTGAGCCGCTGGGATTGCAGGCGTGTGTCACCGTGCTCAGTTTTAGTCTCTGCTTTAATTCATGCTTCACATAATTTCTATATGATCCTCTTAAAAACGGATTCTTCTTTGAGAGTGCTCTGAATAGCATCAGCCTAGAGAGTATTTTAAATGTATAGTGTTGCAGTTTGGAATAAAAATGGGCAAACAGGTCCTAGGGGCAGTTGTGCCACCTCTCCACTGGAGGATTAGGGACAATTGTGTGCAAACTTCTGATAGTTAAGTCAGCTGTCAAGGAGAGGCTAATCCTTGCCCTCCCAAAGTTGAATAAAGATCAGGTGAAAAAATGGGCTTTTTTTTTTGGTACTGGGGATTGAACCCAGGGGCTCTTAACCACTGAAACACATCCCCAGCCCTTTTTAATATTTTATTTAGAGACAGGGTCTCACTGAGTTGCTTAGGGCCTCGCTAGGTTGCTGAGGCTGGCTTTGACTTGCGAACCTCCTGCCTCAGCCTCCCTAGTCGCTGGGCTTACAGGTCTTTTATAGCCACCCTGTCCAGCTGAAAATAGGCTTTTTAAATGCTCTGTCCCCTGCCTTGAGAGTGTCAGAACATGTAAATATTGTTCATTAGTGAGGCTGGGGAAGATGAATCTCAGAGTAGGAAGAATGGAAGGAGAAAAGAGTTCACATTCATGGTGGTACTTTAAAGGAGCGACTTTTCGCAAATTAGTTATAGAGCCTACTGTGTTCTTGCTCTTGGGCTGCTGGTTGTCCCCCATGTGGGACAGCTGGGCTCATTTGATGGCTGGAGCTGAACAACAGCTGCTAATTACAGCAAAGGCAAGGCCTCCAGGCTGCTCTGATTACAGTGTCTAGAGGTTAGCCTCCCTGTCACTGGGTCTCATTGTGTGTCTTATTATTATTATTATTATTAGTTTGGTTTTTACTATTAAATTGTTATTGTTAGTTTGTCCTTATTGCTGGGGGGAACCCTGGAAGCTGCAGTTTTCCACTTATTGCTGTAATAATTATCACCCTGCTTTGCAGCAGAGGATAGTTCAAGAGAGATGTCCACCCTTCCATGCTGCCTCTGGGTTTGGGGTGGTGCCCAGATCCCACCTTTCCTGGGGCCAGTTGCCAAGATTGTCAAAAGCACAATCATGCCGGGTGTGGTGGCGCACGCCTGTAGTCCCAGCAGCTCAGGAGACTGAGGCAGGAGGATCGCGAGTTCAAAGCCAGCCTCAGCAACTTAGTGAGGCCCTAAGCAACTCAGTGAGACCCTGTCTATAAATAAAATACAAAAAGGGCTGAGGATGTGGCTCAGGGGTTAAGTGCCCCTGGGTTCAGTCCCTAGTACCAAACAAACAAATGAATAAAACCCTGAAAACCCCAAGCATGCCCCAAGCTCAGGCAGTCACAGAGCCCTCTTTCCAAGGCAACATCTCTTCCCAAAGCCACAAGGAAAGGGCCGGATTCCCCGGAAGGTCATGCCCTCCAGATGAAACTCAGCTCCAGGCAAACAGCACTGCGGGTGAATCAGTAAAGTCTACAGCACTGTAAGACTAGAAAAAAAGCAGGATTACCATCCAGAGTTGGCATAACTCCAAAGATGCCTTCATACCTGGGCGCGGTGGTGCACGCCTGTAATCCCAGCGGCTCAGGAGGCTGGGGCTCGAGGATCTCCAGTTCAAAGCCAGCCTCAGCAACTTAGCCAGCCCCTAAGCAACGCAGTGAGACCTTGTCTCTAAAAAATAAAAAAGGGCTGGGGATGTGGCTCAGTGGTTGAGTGCCCCGGGCTCAGTCCCTGGTGTCCCCCACAAAAAATAAAGACTTTCATGGGTACGTTTTATCAACACCCCCAAAAGTCAATTTGGGGATCAAAAGGTTCACTTGCCCACTAGGCAGGCCTGTCTAACAGAACCTCAGCCTATAGCTGAACCACCCACCGTAGCAGCCAGCAGCTGAGAGGCCCCTGTGTTTGTGGCCAGTGCAGCTAGGGAAATAAAAGTCATCATTTATTTCACTTTGATTCATGTAGTTGTGATAAGTTCAGTGTAAGTATATCATCACTGGACACCCTGGGTAAGCTGCAGAGTACAGGGCTGGTGCTGATAAGCCAGAACTTCAGCCTCAGGCAAGTGCCCTCTCCACAATACCAAACATCAGGAGTCCTGTGTACTAACTAGTTCTCTTGCCCAACCCATCATTTAACCTGTGTTTACTCCATCTCCTAATCACCAGCTCTGTGCTCAGTCACAGTGGCTTCTTTGTGTCTGTTTTTGTACTAGGGATTGAACCCAGTGATGCTTAACCACTGAGCCACATCCCCAGCCCTTTGTATATTTTATTTAGAGACAGGGTCTCGCTGAGTTGCTTAGGTCCTCACTATGTTGCCGAGGCTGGCTTTGAACTCGCGATCCTCCTGCCTCAGCCTCCCGAGCTGCCGGCTGGGGACTTCACTCCTAACTTGTGCTTATCTCTTCACCTAAACTGGAGGCACGTGCTTCTTCTCTGGTGCTAAATCTCCCTCTGCCTGGTGCAGCGTAGAGAAGTGGGCTGAGTCCTGTTCGCCATCTCCTCCTGAGTAGGACATGCCTCCTAGCCACTCGAGTATGGAGCAGAAGATGTTCTGGTGACTTCCATGGCATGTCTCCAAAGGGAAGAGATGCCAAAGCGCAGCTATAAAAAATGATGGTATAGTTTAAATATTTATACCTAATAAATGAATGCTTTTAATGCATCCATAATGTGCCTTGTGGAATGACCGCTGTCAAGACATAATTAGGGTCTCGTAAAAGCTATTAATTATCGGCGTCTTGTCAAGTGTGTGGTCTGCTAATGGGGCTCCCGTGGCACATTGTACTGATGGTAGAACAGTTTCCATCTAATCCGTGCACCAGAGGGACTGTGTTTCTGAGCTTGGCATGAGCCCCAGCTGCAAGTTCAAGTTGAAGCCCTTTGTTGGGACAGATGAACCTGGGACTTCACCCTCTCCAAGACTCATGATAGGATCTGAGAGTGTAAGTTCTAGCTTACTTTAAAAAAAAAAAAATGTATATTTTTGTTGCATTTTGTTTCTTAATAGTGAGGGCTGTGGACATTTTAATCCAGGGAACGTCATAAAGTCAAATGTATTTGCTTCCTGGCATAAATATTTGCTTCTCTTCTCCTTATGTGGACTTACTATTTATTTCTCTCCTCCTGCTTTCTGCTTCAGTAGTTACTGATTTATGGGCCATTGTTTACTTGTGGTCCCCTTTGAAGTTGTGAAAATTTAGCAGAGTCCTTTCATCTGAAAGATGTAGAGTGCCTGAGGATCTCTCAGGCCTCTTTGTGAAATGACTTTGAAACCACTGGTTTCAACTCAGGACTTTTCTGTCTTTTGAAATTGGCTCAAACAGTGGGGATTAAAAGAATTTGGACATACAATGAGGTTTAGATGGCAGGATTCCAAGTTCAAATGCTTTTCTTCTGTACATTTCGTTTTTATATAAATAACTATTTTTTTTAATTCAAATTAATGGTTTGATGAGGAGTTATTTAATTTTGTACCAGGGACTGAACCCAGAGGGGCTTAACCACTGAGCCATATCCCCAACTCTTTTTATTTTTTATTTAGAGACAGGGTCTCAATGACTTGCTTTCAGGGCCTCACTTAAGTTGCTGAGGCTGGCCTTGAACTCACGATCCTCCTGCCTCAGCCTCCCAGCTGCCGGGATTATAGGCATGCGCCACTCTACCTGGGCCTTGATGTCCAGATTTTATCCATGTTATTACTCAGAAAAACAAACAGTTGCCTTATCTTGGTAGGTGAATTAATATTTGTAGAGATCCTTACACTTAGCTGGAGAAATGGATTCTATAAATACATTTACAACCTATCCTAATTTTATCCGTACGTGAGTTGGGGTGTGCACTGAATTTGTCTCTTGCATCTGAATCAGGGCCAATCTCTAAGCTCGGTTAGCAGAAGGATGTAATTAAGGTAAAGGGATTCAAACAGGCCCTCCAACCCTAAAATAGCTCTAGCTTTGCTGAGTCCCCAGGTGCAAGGGCACACAACCTTGGTTCTTGGACCCGTGAGGTGCTCAATTTCTTTCTCCAAGGTGTGTGGCTGTCTCATCAGAATTTCAGCAACTTTTGTTCTGCTCAGATTGGTGAGTGATATTATTTCTTTGGTGCTGAATCAATCGTATCTGAAATGTTGATTAGAACCTTAGAGGCTCATTTGTTTAAATATTCTTTTATGAACAAGTGTTACCTTTGGTTTAGTTTATGCTAAGTCTCGATCTCCTTTCAGTCTATTTCTTTTGGGGGCTAGTACCTTGAGAATAATGTAATTTTTACTGACTGCTCGTTTGAAGTGAAGGAAGAGTTGGGCAAGGTGATGTACACCTGAAATTCCAGCTACTCGGGTGGCTGAGGCAGGAGGATAGCAAGTTGGAGGCCAGTCTGATCTATTTAGCAAGGCCCTATCTCAAAAAAATAAGATTGATAAAAAGGGGGCCTAGGGATATAGCTTAGTTGTTAGAGGCCTAGCAAGCACTAGGCCTTGGGTTCAAATCCCAGTAGTGGGAGCAAAATGTGAAGTTATGTAATGTGATCCTAGGAAGGGTTTTAAGCCCACTTGGCCAGCAGAACTGCAGATTCCCCTCTGGTCTCTTTGGGAGTGAAGAGGTTGAACTCTCTACTATTCCTAGTGTGCATCCCTGGGCAGGGTATGTAACTTGCCTTGTGTTTAGATTCCTGAGTGAAAAAGGGATGAAAACAAGTACCTACCTCTTAGGATTGACATGAGGATTAAATCAAATAGCATAACAGATATGTCAATCAGCTGACACAATGCCTGGTACATGAAACTTAGATGTGAGAACTTATTGAATGATAGCCTAGTGCTTTGGTGCACGCCTGTAATCCCAGCAGTTGGGGAGGCTGAGGCAGGAGATTGAGAGTTCAAGACCAGCCTCAGCAATTTAGCAAGGCCCTAAGCAACTCAGCAAGACCCTGTCTCTAAATAAAATGTATGAAAGGGCTGGGGATGTGGCTCAGTGATAAAGCACCCCTGGGTTCAATCCCCAGTGCCAACAAAAGAAATTACTCAATGAGCTGTGACACTCAGGTGGACACTTAGTTAGGTACCTGTTTTGGATACAAAATTTAAGGGGTACCAAAAACCTCAAAAATCAAGTATATAATAGTTACTGATCTCCTTTTATTTCAGCATCATTTTCTGCCTTTTGGAACCCAGGGCCTTGTCATTCTGAGTGTGTGCAGTGTCACTGAGCTACATCCCCGGCCCCGGTGCAGGATATTTTTGGTACCCGGAATTGAACCCAGGGACGCTTAACCACTGAGCCACATCCCCAGCCCTCTTTATATTTTATTTAGAGACAGGGTCTTGCGAAGTTGCTTAGGGCCTCACTAGGTTGCTAAAGCTGGCCTTGAACTTGCGATCCTCCTACTGATACTTTTCACTCTCCTAATTACTGATTAAGCCCACTGCGAACAAAATGTCAAATCTTGGATGAATGCAGCGTCTCTCGCTGCACTGGCACACCACAACCTCTGGTCTTGGCCTCATGCAGTGGCTGCTGAGAGATGCTCTCTCTCAGAACCATGGCTCAGCAGCTTTTCCAGGAACGGTGACAGGTTTGCACAGACCCACTTGGTGGGCCACTTCCTCTCAAGTCCCCAGCATCCACTTTCAGGATGATTCTCTGGAGTCAAGGGTGCAGACTTGCTGGGGAAGTTTATTGAGGAGACTGATTCTGTATTTTTGGTCTTGCGGCCCAGTGCTGGAGACATTGGTGCTGAGATGCTCAGACATTAGAATAATCGTCCTGTGAACAGGGAGGATATCACTTGTAAAGAGCCACTTGGACCCCGGCCACCAGGTTTTCCAACATAACTTCTTGGGAGAGGTAGGCAGAGTTCCCGCTTCCTAATTCTATCCTGGATTTTGCAAACAAACCAAGGAGCAGAAAATGTGAATGAATATTCTAGAAGAGGCACTAAATTTCTTTCTTTTTTTTTGGCTCATCTTTCTCTGGGTTTTTTAAGGTTGTAGTGAAGATTAAGATGCCATTAAGATTCCCTGAAAGCCCGGCCCTGTGGCGCACGCCTATCATCCCAGCAGCTCGGGAGGCTGAGGCAGGAGGATCCTGAGTTCAAAGCCAGCCTCAGCAAAAGCAAGGCCCTAAGCAACTCAGCGAGATGCTGTCTCTAAGTAAAATATTTTAAAAGGCTGGGGATGTGGCTCAGTGGTTGAGTGCCCCTGGGGTCCATCCCATGTCCAAAAATAAAAGGAGTCTCTGAAGCCAGGGGAGCGGTGAGCACATCCCCAAAGAAGTTAATCAGGTTTCCTTGAGGTTGCTGGGCGACCTCGCTTGGAGGGAAAAAAAAGTAAGAATAGCGGAGACCACCTGTCCCCATGAGCTTCCAGCCACCTGCTCCGGGAGGAATCCGAATTTAATCACCAGTGTGGTTTTGTGGGATGGCGTTTTGACTGAGCCAGGCTGCTTCCCAGTCCTGGGAAGGGGCTCTTTTGAAGATAGCACCGTTGCAACCCAAATAGAAGCCAGAGTAGCAGCAAGGGCGCTGGTAGCCTGGTAGATGGAGGTTGCGCCTTACGAGACAAATCGCTGTAAGAAAATTGGTTCAGTGTTTTTGTTTTTGGGTACCAGGGATTGAACTCAGGGGCATGTAACCACTGAGCCACATCCCCAGCCCTTTTGAGTTTTTATTTTGAAACAGAGTCTCACTAAGTTGCCTTGCTAAGGCCTTGCTAAGTTGCGGAGTCTGGCCTCCAACTGTGATCCTCCTGTCTCAGCCTCCAGAGCTGCTGGGATTAGAGGTGTGCACCACCAAGCCCAGTTTCTGTTCAAGTTATCAGTGTTCCAGAGATCTCGAGGTTACCGTGTGTAGCTGTGGCACAGCAGCCACAACCAGCAAAACAACCCCCACTGTTCTGACTCTTCTCCTTTTTTCTGAATTAAAAACATTTTTTTTTTTTTTTAAAGAGCAAGTGAGATGGGCATTTGGGCTTGTTCAGGGAAGTCAGTCAAATCATTGCTCTGTGAATGAAGAGAGGGACAATTTCCTTCATGTGGCATGATTTCAGGTGACCCTTGTAATGAACGTGCGGAGTCCATTGGTGGTAATTGGAAATATCTGGCTATTACAAAGTCTACCTAGGGCAGGAACTGAGCCGGTCCCCTCCCTCCAGGCCTCTCTCTTCACATCATTTCAGACTCCAGCAGATTCTGTGCTGAGCAGAACAGAGATGGCCGCTGCTCTGCTGGGAAGACAGCGGAATGTTTTGGTTGGGAACTGGGATTTGGATCCCAACTTGACCACTTTGAAGCTGTGCATCTTGGGCACATTACTTTACCTCTCTGTGCTTTGGTTTTCTGTTTGTAAGATACGGAGAACACCATTCCTTGCCTTGTATGTTTTTTTTTTTTTTAAAAGAAGAATGAAATTTTGACATTTTCTTTTTTTTAATTAAAAATCATAAATTTACATAGGGCAATGTTGTTTGATTCATTCTGTTATTTTTTCCCTTCCTCCCACCCCTCCCACCCCTCTTCTCCCTCTATACAGTCCTTCCTTCCTCTATTCTTACCCTCCTTATCCCTAACCCTAAACCTAACCCTAACCCTAACCCTAACCCCATTATATGTCCTCATCCGCTTATCAGCGAGATCATTCGTCCTCTAGTTTTTTGAGATTGGCTTACCTCACTTAGCATGATAGCCTTGTATGGTTTTTGTGGGAGTTGACATGCTTGTACTTCACTTCTAGTTAAGTCTTCCCTATAGTGTAAGCCTTAGTTTTTAATTAGTGATTATCATATGTAGCGCATCCTTCTTACCTGCATATTTACAAACAAATGCATATAAAATAACAGGTCGTGACAAGGAGTGGGGAGTAGGAGCCAGGGAGATGAGCCCGGGTTGTCTGGTAAGGTGATGGGTGGCCACGGAGCTGGGTGGAGCTCTGTGTGAACAGGTACTGAGAGCTCAGGGCCGGAGTCAGGATGGAGGCCGCGGGTGATGCTGTGGACTGCTTCCCAATCATGCCCTTGGGGGTGGGGGAGGGGCCCCGGTGAGACCCTGAGGGCTTCACGTCTCTTTTCCGGTGGAGCCACCCAGGCACAGATTAAATGCAAGGGATCCCTGTAATGTGGCCATCATGTATAAATAAGCACTGAGATCATTAAAGAGGCCCAAGGTTAAGTGCTTTAATTGACATTTTGGTTTCCTGGAAATGAGGATTTGAATGATTGCCTGCTGGGCTGGTTTCCATTTCTTATGAATTTGAATTGTGTCAATGATTTCTGCTTGAAAATACCTGTCTGAGATACCACCGAGAGTGGAGGTGTCATCTGGGGGAGCCTTCTGCCCCTGCGCCCTTTGAACACAGCCAGGGTGGCGTGTGAGATTTGAATGGGGCAAGCGGCACAGCCTCTGCTAATTGCTGATCTCACCCTGCAGCCTTCCGCTGTAAGTTAACTGGGTTTTCATTGATTCCTTTCTATTTATTATTATTATTATTGGCTTCTTTATTCACAGGAACCAACACAAAGCAGGAAGCACTGTTGTAGATCTTCATTTTCTTATTTGCCCGGCTAGCGATTGAACCCAGGTGGTCATGCATGCCAGGCAGACCCTACCACTGAGCCGCGTCCCCAGACCTTCATTGATTCTTTTTTCTTTTTGGTACCAGGGATTGAACCCAGGGCTTTCAACCACTGAGCTCCCTTTTCATATTTTATTTAGAGACAGGGTCTTGCGAAGTTAGTTAGGGCCTCACTAAGTTGCTGAGGCTGGCTTTGAACTCAAGATCCTCCTGCCTCAGCCTCCTAAGTTGCTGGGATGACAGGCATGTGCCACCACACCTGGCTCTTTCATTAATTCTTGTATGTCATTGGCTTTGGTTCAAACAAAGTCAAATGCAAGCATAATTAATTCTAGAATATGACCATATATATATATATATGGTATATATATATATATATATATACCATGAATAAACTCATCAGTGAGAAAGTTCTTCTAAATAAATTTTATATGGCCTATATTTTTGTTTTATTTTATTTTTTATTTGTCCTTTTTAGTTATACATGACAGTAGAGTGCATTCTGACACATCATACCTACATGGAGTGTGTCTTCCCATTCTTGTGGTTGGACATGGTGTGGAGTTTCACTGGTCGTTATTCATATGTGAACATGGGAAAGTGACGTCCATTCATTCCACTGTCTTTCCTGTTCTCATCCCCCTCCCTTTTCTTCATTCCCTGTTGTCTAATCCAGTGAACTTCTATTCTTCTTTCCCCTCCCCCCTTATTGTGTGTTAGCATCCACCTATCAGAGAGAACATTCGGCCTTTGGTGTTTGGGGACTGGCTTATTTCACTTAGCATGATCGTCTCCAGTTCCATCCATTTACCTGCAAATGCCATCATTTCATTCTTCTTTATGGCTGAGTAATATTTTGCTGTGTAGATAGATACACCACGTTTTCTGAATCCATTCATCTGTTGAAGGGCACCTAGGATTATATGGCCTACATTTTAAGGGCCCTCCCCACACTGTGTTTAAAAATTCGTTATGTATTTGAGAACCTGCAGTGGATTGTTTCCAGGGTCCCCATAGACACTGAAATCGTCAGGTGGTCCATGCCTTTATACAGACCCACATGGTATTTGCAGATAGCACCCGCATCCTCCCAGGTACTTTAAATCACGTCTGGAGGACTCAGAATACCTGATGCAATGTAAGCATGCTACATAAATTACTGTTACCCTGCATCATGTAGGAAATAGTGACTAGGAAGAAAGTCTGGACATGTTGGGTGTAGACACCACAGTAGTTGAGTCCATGCATGTGGGTCCTGTGGACACTGTCAGCTGGCCGCGTGGTTCAGAACGTCATTGAAGGTGTTGGTGAGGCTTTGCTTTATTCGTGGCCCTCGGATGACTCAGCAGCTGTTCCACCATCATGCACTGTCACACTCGGGCTGGCCGGGAGGAGCGGCAGCGGATCACAGCCAGCACAGAGGGACATGGTCAGTTTTCCCACAGGCTTTTCGCTTCTCAGCACTGAGTGGAGCGGGGACGAAACCCTGGCAAAGGGCAGTTTCAACGACACCAGGCACTGAAGCAGCCATGACGACCACCCTTCGGTTGGGGACTCTCCAACAGGCAGTGAGTGATCACCGAGTTTGGTCTGGTACTAATTCCCACTGCAAAAATAGAACTCGAAGTAGCATATATTAATGCATGCTGGTGACGCGCACCATTCTCTGGAGACATCTTCAACAAGGAGCCAGGTGTGGTGGGGCACGCCTGTCATCCCAGCACCTCAGGAGGCTGAGGCAGGAGGATCTCGAGTTCAAAAGTGAGGCTCTCAGCAACTCAGTAAGACCCTGTCTCTAAATAAAATATAAAAAGGACTGGGGGTGTGGCTCAGTGGTTAAGCACCCCTGGGTTCAATCCCTGGTACCAAAACAAAAACAAAACCATCTTAAATAAGGAAGAACATGCCAACTAAGGATACCCAAGGGCTTGACAGACCCAGAGAAGAGCTCAAATGCCAGTCATGGCTCGATTTCAGTCCACGTCTGAGTGACATTTCATTACAGACAAAGAATCTGCATCAAATTCTCTCACTGCAAAGCTTTTTGGTAATGGAAAAAAACCATCTTCTAATTCAGACTTGGTAATAGGGTATTCTAGAGGATTGTTCCTTTCTATTTTTATGTCTTGCAGAAAACGTGGACTTCCGAGGAGAGCAAGAAATGACAGGGCCATTTTGTGGTCTTAATTCTTTCCTTTAGGTCCAGGTCTGTGTTCCAGAAAGAGAGAGATGCGACTTTGGAAATCTGCCTGTTGGGCACCGATGTGTTCGCTGAGTCAAGCCCTGAATTTTTAGAATGAAAATAACTATTGCCATGAGTTGAAAGTTAGGTAGCAGGAACATTTCAGTCTTTTTTTTTTTTTTTTTTTTTTTTTTGGGGTCAGGGAGAAAATCCAAGTTGACATTTCTCATGGATAATTACCGTTGGTTCTTGATAGATATTTCCTTTTTTATCTTTGCAACATAATATGAATGATTTGTGTAAGTTCTTGCAATTCTGCAAAAATAACCCTGCCTCTGATGCTGCATGAATTTGTCACTGTCAGAACTTGGCTCTGGGATGGAGAGGACTTCATGGCTTCTAACTCTGCAGCCCCTAGGATGTCTCCCAGTGGTCCTTGCCTCCTGCTGTTCACACCCTTGGGCATTCTGTTCCAGGTTCTGTGCCAGGATGGGTCTAGTGACATAGTAATGGCATGTCACTTCCAAGATTAGCTTATAAAAGCCCACCTTTTGTCCTCTGTCTTGGATCCTTGCACTGGGGGGAAAGCCATGCTGTGAGTCACTCTCTGGAGAGACCCCGGTGGTGAGGAACGAAAGCTGCCTGCCACAGCCACTTGAGTAAGCTTGGCGGAGTATCCTCCAGAGCCAGTGCAGGGATGACTTCCGCTCCCCCAACCTTGGACTACACAGGTGTGAAGCATTCTCAGCCAGAACCACCCACTCTGGCATTAATGACCCCCAGCAACTGTCAGATAATAATAAATGTTGGTTGTTTGAAGCCAGTAACATTGGGGTCATTTGTTATGTAGCAGTAGCTAGCTGATACAAACTGGCAACATAAGGTTGGTTCATTTATGCACCCATCCACACCTCTCTTTCCCACTCTTTGAGCCTTCAGTGTTCTCTGGAGCAGTGTTTGGTGATTAGGATGGTAAGGTGAACACCATCATTAGTGTTCTGAGGGGACAAAAAGGCTACTTTTTTTGCAGCAAAACCAGAGTTGAATTCTACCTGGTGTCTTTCCTAGTATTGAATTTTAGTTTCAGAAATCAATAAATATTTAAAGAAAGTTATTATTTTCTTATACCTTTGCTTTATTATTATTGTTTTTTTGAATACTGGGGATTGAACTCAGGGGCACTTGACCACTGTGCCACATCCCCAGCCCTTTTTATATTTTATTTAGAAATAGGGTCTCACTGAGTTGCTGAGGCTGGCTTTGAACTCTCGGTCCTCCTTCCTTAGCCTCCCAAGGGCTGAAATTACAGGCATGTGCTGCCGTGCCTGGCTACGTTTCCTTTTTAATATTCTTCATGTTCATTTGCAACAGGAAATAATCAACATCATTTAAACCGTATTTGCTTTGCACTCTGAAAATCAATTTTAGATGAGACAAATGCAAAACATATTTTATGCTGTTGTATTTATGAGATGTGTTATGCTTTAAGTGGATTATTTATCTTCTGCGGGTTTGTTTTCCCCTGATTATGTGAATCATTCTGAAAATAAAAAGAATTTGAGAAAATGAGACTTGACCCAAATCAATAATAGGTACGATTATTGATAGATTGCTTCCTGAATGCCAAATTTTGTGCTAATAAGCAGTATACACACATTTCTTCTCCTTATCTTCCCAAGGTTTTATAATTTTTATCCCTGTTTAATGGATAATGAAATTAAGATATAGAATAGTTAATTAGCCAGGTGTAGTGGCCAGTGACTATATCCCAGCATCTGGGGAGGCTGAGGCAGGAGGATTGAGAGTTCAAAGCCAACTTCAGGGCTTAGTGAGGCCCTAAGCAACTCAGTGAGACCCTGTCTCTAAATAAAATACAAAAGAGGGCTGGGGATGTGGCTCAGTGGTTAAGCACTCCTGGGTTCAATCCCTGGTACCAAAAAAAAAAAAAAAAAAAGTTAGACTCACTAAGTTTAATATTTAAACAGCAAAATTTCTCCTTTTGGTGTTTTTCTGCCTTTTTTTGTTTTGCAATTCTTTTACAGATCAAACGCATTGAGGAACATCCCCAACCCTTTTAAATATTTTTTATTTTGAGACAGGGTCAGGCCAAGTTGCTGAGGCCCGGCCTCGATCTTGTGATCCTCCTGCCTCAGCCTCCACATTAACTGGAATTATAGGCGGTGCTGCTGTGTCCAGCTTCCTTTCAACAACACTTAAACGTTTGAACAGACCACGCTGACTTTATGCCAAGACCTTTCCTGGTCTTTTCTCCACTTCTTTCTCTAATGCTCATGTGTCTACTGTTGCTTGCTGTCCCTGTCCCCATCAGTTTTCACCAGATGAGGGCTGGAAACTGCCCGGTGGCAGAATTCAGGACTATCAGATTGCAGTCCTGGTGGGGCAGCCTCCCCAGCCTCGACTGTGCACTTGCCTCCCTTAGCCCCTAGGACAGCCTTCTCCCTTTTTCTCTTCCTCTCACCCCCTGGCCAGGCACTAGTCTCACAGTGAAGCTGGAGGGGCTGGTTGAAGCCCAGGAGGCACACCAGGCAGGAGGCTGGGTCTGTGTCGTCCCAGCAGGGTGCAGGAACCTTGCCCAGCGTGTCTGGTGCCTGTGGCGATGTGCCTTGGGTGGCTGTGTGAGTCTGGGTGGATGATTGGCAGGCTCCTGGGAGCCCCAGTGTGTTGCTAGGGGTTTTCCTTGACCTGCATAAACATGTGCTCAACTTGGATACAGGTTGTATTTCCTCACTGATGGAGGGTTTCAGACAGCAGGCTGTGGTGGCTCCCACCTCCGAGAGCCTGCAGAGGTGGCGGGGAAGAACACTTGCAGTGGCAACCTGGAGACCTGAAGTGCTTCAGGGAGCTCTTCAGCGTGGGTCCTCTTGAACCGTGGTCTCCAGGCATGGTGACAAGTCAGGAGAGGTGGCAGGGTGTGTTGGTGTCTTTTCAGCACCACTTGTGACCCTGAGCCACAGACGCTTAAGGAACGAAGTGGTTTTGCACTCGATCATCTTCTTTAAGCTTCTGGGGCCCAGTGAGCCTTTAAGTCATGATTCAGAAACATTTGTAGTTCAGGGTGTTATATTTTTAAGTCTGACGGACACGCCTATACTTCTAGAAAGGAGCTGATCCTTTTCGCAGGGTAGAACGCATTTGTTATTTTTTGATTACTCTCTCAGTGGGGAAGTCGTAACCGTCAAGGTTCAGTGTATCAGGTAGCACTTATAGTAAATGTGCTGTGTAACAAACTGCCCCTAAAACCTATAGCTTACTCCCATAAGGGTGTTTTTCAGTCATGGGTTTGAGAGACCTTCCTCAGACTGAGTTGGCTAGTCTTAGCTCTGGACTATGGGGTTGGGCTTAGGTAGGATCATTTATTTCCAGGTTACGGGGACAGTATTAAAAATCTTCATCTTACTATATTCATTTTAGGATCTCCTGACTCTTGCCTTTGTGGTAAAATGTATCTGACAAAAAGTTTACCATTTCAATTGTTTTCTTTCTTTTTTATAGTACTTGGGGATAGAACCTAGTGGCCCTCTACCAGTGAGCTACACCACTAACCCCCTCTCCTTTTTTTGATAAAGGGTCCTGCTAAATTGCTCAGGACCATCTTGAATTTATAAGTCTCCTGCCTCAGCCTCTCAAATACCTGGGATTACAGCATGCACCACCCAACTGTTTTCAAATGTACAGTTTTATGGCATTAGTTATATTCACATTGCTGTATAACAGTTACTACCATCTGTCTCTAGAACTTTCTTATTTTCCCAAACTGAAACTGTGTTTGTTAAATAATAGCTTCCCATAGCCTGGGCAAATACCATTCTTCTTTTTGTCTTTATGAATTTGACCATTCTGGAGGCTTCATATAAGTGGAACCAGATAATGTTTATTTACTTGTGGTTGCCTTATTTTGGTTAACCTGTCTTCAAGGTCTATCCACATTGTTAAAAGTCTTCCTTTTTCGGGACTGAATACTATTTTCCCACATGTATATCCCTCATTCTGAGTGTCCACTCTTCTGTTATTGAGGACTTAAGTTTACTTCCGTTTTCCTGATTCATTGTCACTGACTTCCCATTTTCCTTATGGCTGGAGCCATTTAATGTCCTTTCCTTCTCCAGACCCCTAGTCCAACCATATCCATTTATAGATTCAGTAGATGTTTATTAAGTGCTGACTATGTACCAGCAGCTGTTGTAAAAGGGACTGAATTCTCTTAATAGTTACAGATGCTTATTTGAATTTAATTCATTAAAATAAAACCTTTCAAGGCCCCAGTCACATACTAGTTGCATTTCAAGTGCTTGATCATAGAGTAGGTATAATATGTGCACACTCACATATTCTCACACAGGAGTATGTGTACCATGGAGTTTTTCAGTGGCGTGTGTGTACATCTCTGTGCCTTTTCGTTTTCTCTTCACATTCACAGTGCGTTCCCGCGCCCTTTTTCCATGTGCACCAAGATCGACTTCATTCTCCTCTGCGGCTTGCAACCTCCAAGTCCGCGCGCCCTCCGCCATGCGTTGGGCCAGCCCCTGCTCCTGAGCCTTACGGTTCTTCTCGCCTTTTGACCTCACAGGTCACGCTGCCATGAGTCATGCACCCTTGTACCTTGATCGTTCAATAACTGTGAACTTCTGGTTCCAAAGGCAGGCTTGTCTTACATTTGTATTACGCATGGCCAAACTGCCCCTTCGAAATGACGCAACACTTGTTACTTTTACCAGCACGGCTGGAATTGGGTCCCCTGATTTTCTCACTGTCTTTTTGCTCCCATTTCTCTCTCCAGCGTCCCTTCCTGCCCCTAGCCTCAGCCGGACGCTGTCAGATCCTGGGTGCCAGGGTTTATGTCGGCGCAGTCTGGAGAACAGCCACCCCAGGAGTGCGCAGGGGCGCACCGACTCCAGCGCTGCTCCCCTTGGCAGGGGAGTGCAGCGCCCCGGCTCCTTCTCCTCCACTCCCTCCTCCCCTTCCATGGCTGGCTCGGCCTCATCCAGGGAGACCCCCTTCCTGGCTCTCTCGCCTTCCATTCCCTGGGAGGCTTTTAAGAGCTGGTCCTTATCTGTAGTGCCCGAGAAGTCGAAATCTGTCAACTGGTCTTGGATGCTTGCCAGTACTTGAAGATGGGCTCGGTCGGACCCCTGCATTCCATGCAGGTTCAGAAGCACACTCTCTGCTGGGCTGTAGGGTCAGGAAACCGGTTTCCAGACGCCCGCTCGGGCTTGGCGTCTCCACGGACACTTTCAGTGGGAAGATGGGTTCTCTCACGTGGCTGGCGGGGGACCCAGTTGGTTTCACAGCCCATGACCTTTTTCTCTTTCCTGCTTTGGAGCTCCAGTCGGGGTGACCCGTGACTTGATCCTGCCCCTCCAGACTTTAACGGGGATACACTGTTTGGTGGGGGATCAGCTGGGGAGCCTTTGACCTCGACAGCCAATTTGGAAGAATGGACAAACAGTGTCCACTGCCATGACTTAGATTACGCCTGGACGCTTTACAGTCCCTGTTTCAGAGCAGAGCCACCTCTCCGTCATCCCCTGCACCCCTGGCTCTGGCCTCTCTCAATGATGGTGCTTCAGAGACACCCAGGCACTAGCAGAGTCAAGTTGCTGGAGTTTGAAGCCGGGCTGTCATGTCTTGGAACCCTTGTCTGCCTCCGTGTTCTCATCTGTACAATGGAACTAAGCCGAGTGGAGACCTCACTGTTATTTGGTGAGCCACAGTGGAGAAGACCTCGGCCAGCATTTAGAACAGGAGCTTCTACATACTGTGCCCACCACTGCGGACACGCCAGGTAGTCAGTTGTAAGTGAATATTAATTTCATGGGTTAAAAAAAAAATAGCTAACAGAGTTCTTGGAACTTGGGGACGAGCAGCTGCACACCTGCAGTCTTGGCAGGCGTCTGAGGTGCATTGCCCGGTGGGATCTTCTAAACATCCCGAGCAGGTTGTCTCCATCTGCACATGAGCCCACGGATGCCTGGTCACTGGCAGTAATGGGATTCAGTCCCAAATCTGACTTAGTGCAGCGGACGTCTTCTCCGTACTTTGCTTTTTCTCTTTTAGTCACAGGGTACAGAAATCAAGATTCCATAAGGTGGCGAACATTTCAGTGGTTGGGGGAAAAAAAAAATCTTCATGTGAATTCTGAGAAACAAGAAGCACTGAGATGCTTTGAGCTCTTGGTGTGACCTTGAGCTCTTGAAGGTCAGTCATACAGAAGAGAGAATACTGTTATTTCCATTGCGTCTTGTGACAGTGCTTTCTCCACCCCAGAGTCTTCTTGCCGTCTGGGCTCTGGCTGACCTAGCTAGCTAGGAGTTACCTTGGGGTGCTGTGGCCGTTCTGCTGTTTACCGACCATTTAATGTCTGAGGTTACTAGGAAAACGAAGTTGCTGTTGATGACGTTTTGTGGAAGGAAGGTTAAACATAAACATGACTAGTGACTCTGTCCTGAGCTTGGGTGTTTGGAGAGGAGGGGACAACCCAGGTCGTCACAGTAGGTGGAAGATGTGGCCCACTTACCATCTCATGTGCGAAGTAGCACTTGGTGGCATTGTGCTGCACCTTGTGCTATAAAGAGGAGCTGAAGACAAGCCCCAGTTGGGACTTCTCTCTTATGTTCCTGCCTCCACTCAAATGCAATCTTCTCTCCCTTTTCCATTCTCCCTGTTCTCCAGATGACCTCAAAGATGGCTTTATGAGCTACTTTGTGCCCCAAAGTCCCCCTAGTGTTTGCTAATCTCCCCCTCTAGTTGAGAGACCAAGTTTTAAATTTTTTTTTTTGGTACTGGGGATTGAACCCTGGGGTGCTTAACCACTTAGCCACATCCCCAGCCCTATTTTGTATTTTATTTAGAGACAGGGTCTCACTGAGTGGCTTAGAGTCTTGCTAAGTTGCTGAGGCTGGCCTCAAACTTGAGATCCTCCTGCCTTAGCCTCCCAAGCTGCTGGGATGACAGGCATGTTCCATCATGAGAGACCAAAGTTTTTAATGGAATCATTTGACTTTCATTGTATTTGCTTTTTATTTTTATTTTTAAAAAAATTTTTTTAGTTGTCAGGGAACTTTTATTTATATATGGTGCTGAGAATTGAACTCAGTGCCTCACACATGCTAGGCAAGTGCTCTACCACTGACCCACTACCCCAGCCCTGTATTTGCTTTTTAAATTACCTTATTTCTATGGCAGCTGGTTCTGTATGCTTGCTTATAGACCTGGAAGGTTTCTATTTAAAATTTCCCATAAAGTACACTTAATTACGTAAAGAGTTTTTCTTTCTTTGTTTTTGTTTTTGTTTTTGTTTTCTTTAAGGCTAAGATTGGTACTATAGATGTAACTCAGTGGTAGAATGCTTGCCTACTATGTTCAAGACCCTGAGTTCCATCCCTCACACCAGGAAAAAAATAAAATGGTTAAGGTAGAATAGTAGAGCCAGGCACAGTGGCATATGCCTGTAATCCCAGTAGCTTGGGAGGCTGAGGCAGGAGGATCTCAAGTTTGAGGCCAGCCTCATTAATTTAGCAAGGCCCTAAGCAACTTGGTGAGACCCTGTCTCTAAATAGAATGTAAAAAGGGCAGGGGATGTGGCTCAGTGGTCGAGTGTCCCTGGGTTCAATCCCTGGTTAAAAAAAAAAAAAAAAAAAAAAAAGTAGAATAGGAAGGAGACTTGGTACTATTTATGGCAGAAGTCAAGAGGATAGTGTGCACATGAAAATGAGGGAAGTTTTCTTAAACACTGAACTAAACCATCCTGAGTTTGTAGTCTGGTCTCCATTGACATTGGATGTTGCGTGCAGAGGGAACATTTACCAAATGGTTGCATCTGTTTCAAAGGTAGTCAGCGGAAAATCGTTCTCATCCTACATCTGTTTCTTGGCTATGAAATTTATAGGCAGTAGGTTCTGGCCTCTTTGGAAGGTTTTAGAGCAAGGATAAGTACGCCCTGGGGCTTTGGCCAAACTGGCTTTTCTCTGTGACACAGTCCTTGGTATCAGCAGCCCCCAGAGTAGGTGAGGTGGGTGCAAATGTTTCCAGAAGGATTTCTCATTTGAAAATATTTTTCTTTCTCCTGTGGCCTGGATGCTAGGATGTGGGTACTTTTTATGTGGAGAATGTGGAGGTTCCTTGCTAAGGCACAGGAATATCAAAAGGGGACTCCCTGGCTGGGCGCGGTGGCGCATGCCTGTCATCCCAGTGGCTTGCGAGGCTGAGGCAGGAGGATGGCGAGTTCAAAGCCAGCCTCAGCAAAAGCGAGGCCCTAAGCAACTCAGTGAGGGAGACCCTATCTCTAAATAAAATACAAAAAGGGCTGGGGATGTGGCTCAGTGGTCGAGTGCCCCTAAGTCCAATCCCCAGTTAAACTCCACCGAGAAAAGTGGGGTGCTCCCCGGGACTGGGGTGTAGCTCAGTGGTAGAGCACTAGCCTAGCACGTGCAAGGCCCTGGGGTTTGAGCCTCAGCACCACCAAAGAAAATTGAGCCAGGAGTGGTGATATATGTTTGTAGTTCCAGCTACTTGAGGAGCTGAGGCAAGAGGATGGCTTGAGCTCAGGAATTTGAGGACAGCTGGAACAGCAGAGTGACCCTGGGAAAACTAAAGAAAAGAGGCGCTTCAGGGAGTCCCCGAGTGAATCCTGGATAAGCCATCTAAGTGGGCAAGCACTCAACAGTCCAAAGTTTGGAAAGGAAGCAGAACCAGATACACCTTGGTAAGGACCGGGTGACATTTCCAAGGAGCCTTAGGAATGGTGGGGACAGGGAGGAGGGTTCTGATGTGTAAAAGGACATTCCTGGGACTCATTCCCCTACTGGGCAAGCGCTCTGCCTCTCAGCCCCAACCCCAGCCCAGGAAGTGACTTCCTAGCAGAGTTGGGGGCCGCCTGTCTTCAGCAGCCAGGGATTTGGTCTCTCTCAAGTCCCAAAGGTCTCTGGGAGCCCTGTGGATCTCTGGCACTTCTGGGGCCAGAGATGGACTGTAAATGAGAGGGGGAAGCATGTTGAAAGGCGGGCTGAGAATTTCTGTGCCAAATGGGTTAAAATTGTGTTCGTTTCGCAGTTGGCAGGATGGCTTCCTTGCAGAGACGCGGTCTGATAAGGGTTCATGTCAGTGTGTAAAAAATACGGGCTGAGGGTCGAGCTCAGAGGTAGAGCAGACACTTGGCATGTGTGAGGCCCTGTGTTCACTCCCCATCGCCAAGGAGGGAAAGATAGAGGACTCGGTTTACAGAGTGGTTCTGTGCCAGGTTTCAGGAGTCTGCCTCGGTGCCACTGCCTCTGAGCCTCTTCGCAGCCTTGCGGCCTCCGATAGCTTTGTTAAGCTTTCTGAGCGGCATGTGTCTAACATGAGAAGGTGTTGACCTTCAGTGAACATAGTTTATTAAGTGCCTATTGTATCCCTTGCCCTGTGCCAGACCTTGAAGTGAAGAGATGTATAAACCAGGCAAGCCAGCTGGGTGCCAGGGCCCACATCTGTCATCCCATCAAATCTGGAGGCTGAGATAGGAGGCTAGGAGGACCAGCCTCAGCCGCTTAGTGAGGTCTCAAGCCATTTAGCAAGGTCCTGTCTCAAAATAAAAAAATAAAATAAAATAAAAGGTATGGGATTCAGTGGTAGAGCCTCTCTGGGTTCAATCCCCAGTACCAAAAACACCCCAAACTAAAAAACAACAAAATAGGCAAAGCTCCCTACCCTTGTGGAATTTTTTCATTCTGTTTTTAGAATTGTTATGGAGATTTCAGTAAAATAGTGTGTATGAAAGGGCTTGGCATAGGGCTCCTTTGAGGCTTTTTTTTTTTTTTTTTTTTTTTTTTGCGGTGCTGGGGATTTGAACCCAGGGCCTTGGGCTTGCAAGGCAAGCACTCTACCAACTGAGCTATATCCCCCACCTGTTCCTTTGAGATTGTAAAATAGTTGCCAGACGTGGTAGCACACGCCTGTAATCCCAGCTATTTGAGAGGCTGAGGTAGGAGGATCACAAGTTGGAGGCCAGCCTAGACAACTTGGCAAGACCCTGTCTCAAAGTAAAAAAAAATAAATAAATAAAAAGGGCTGGGGATGTGGCTCAGTGGTAGTGTACCTCTGCGTTCAGTCCCCACTGCCACAAAATAAATAAATAGTAAAGTGAATGAAAATAAAAGTTATTATGGAAACGTTATGAACTGTTCATCCTACCTGAGATTGTCATTATTTTTAACAGAGCTCTGAACAAATAATGTCATTATTTTATAAGCAGTGTTTTAGCAAACTGATATGTTTTGAACTTTTTTTCACCTACTGCTGAGAGGAAGCCTAATTTCTCTTCCCACTGTGTCATGACTAATGGATGATTAAAAACTTTACTTCTTTTTTCTTTCTTTCTTTTTTTTTTTAATTGCAGATGGAGACAATACCTTTGTGTCATTAATTTTATGTGGTGCTGAGGATTGAACCCAGTGCCTCCTACGTGTTAGGCAAGCGCTCTCCCACTGAGCCACAACCCCAGCCCCTAAAAACTCTTAAAAATCTTTCCTTTTTCCTTTTTCCCTTGGGACAGGGTCTGGCTGTGTTGCCCAGCTGGCCTCAAACTCCTCAGCTCAAGAGAGCCTCCTGTCTCAGCCTCCTGAGCAGCCAGGGCTATAAGTGCATGCAACCGGGCTCCACTCTGGTGGACATTTTGATGCGACAGATCTCAACCTCTTAAACAAGTGACTTGGAAAGGCCATTGGGGTGGGTGTGTAGCTCTTGGAGGAACTTGAATGTGCTTGAAGAATTCCATTCAGAGTAACATCTGTCCATAAGAACAGACAAGCCCAAACTGCTTGCTTCCTAATGCTCAAACTATTGATGTGAGAAAAGTAGAAGAAAACAACTTCTTTTTTGGTATGAGGTATTGAACACAGGCGTACTTTATCACTGAGCCACATCCCCAGCCGTTCCTGTTGTTTTATTTAGAGACAGGGCCTCGCCGAGTTGCTTAGCACCTCGCTGTTGCTGAGGCTGGCTTTGAACTTGCGATCCTCCTGCCTCAGCCTCCTGAGCCGCTGAGATTACAGGCATGCGCCACCGCAGCGGTCTCTCATTGGATTCTTAACCATGCGTTCTTACAGATTTTATGGTTGGGAGGAACTGTCCTTATCTCCCAGAGTTTCGAGATCTGGTCACAAAAGTCTCCCCCCTCAGGTAACTTGGGTTTCTCGCATCAACATTATCTGGGGCCTGCGTTTCTCCTGCAGTGAACAGGTGGCTTGCTGAGGAATGCAACACATCCTGTCCACTGAGGCCAGGCAGGGCTGCAGGTACATTGCTTCTTGGAAAAGAAAGCATGTGGGGGTCAGCAGCGTGGGCCTGTTTATGAGGTTAGTCTCTTCACCTTGTGTTCCCACCCTCCGCATCTGTCTGTCCCTAACACCAGCAGTTCATTCAGATGACTAATCCAGCTAATGGATTAATCCACTGATTAGGTTACAGTTTCATACACTGATCATTCCTTTCCTGTGTTAACTACGGGAGCTTTTGAGGGGGCACCTCATGTTCAGACCTTAAGAGGGTGAATGAATTCCAAAGAGGTGAGGGACACTGTGTCGTGGGTGGATACTACCAAGCTCAGGGTGACTTCTCTTTCCATATATATGTATATGCTGAGTACTTCCTTTTTTTTTGGTACCAGGGATTGAACTCAGGGGCACTCAACCACTGAGCCACATCCTCAGTCCTATTTTGTATTTTATTTAGAGACAGGGTCTCCCTGAGTTGTTTAGGGCCTCTGTAAGTTGCTGAGGCTGGCTTTGAACTCGTGATCCTCCTGCCTCAGCCTCCCAGGCTGCTGAGATCACAGGCCGGATCCACCCCGCCCTGCTGTGCCCAGTGATTCTTTGAGCAGAGATAAGTTAGTTTCCTGGCTGTTTGTCCTCCTTCTAATGCATCTTCGCAAATGCATATAATCTGCTGGAGGGTAATCTCTCCTTGTCTTTGGAAACGGTGGCCTCTTGGAGGTTCCAAACACTAAAGGAACCTCTTGGACTTACCTATCCATTTAGCCCATCAGCCTGGCCTGCCTGTCCATGCCTTGGGGACATTGAAACTCATTTCTCAGAATTTTTTCCCTTGTGACCCCATAGGAGCAAGGATTGAAATTTATATGGAAACAAAGGGGTGGGGGGATTACAGGGAGAGGTGCGAGAAATAAATTGGTGCAGGGTTCCGGGAAGCCACCTCCTTGCACGATTCTGCTTAAGGAAAACCTCGTGTGCTTGTGAGGACAGCGAGCTCTCTCATTCTGGCTCCAAACCGGGCTGATTTTCTCCTCTCTGATTTTAGGATAAAATATTGTCATGAAATTATGATTAGGTGCCTTTTTTTTTTTTTTCCCTTCCTTTCCCTTTGGAGTCCTTCCCCTGGACAGACGTCCTTTTTGCTTGGTGACTGGAGACCAGGGACATGCTCATCTTCTTGGAATTGTTTGTGCTTGCCAGTTTGCTAGAAAGCACTAGAAAGACAGATGTCTGCCCGCCCTGCCCCCAGCTCTCTTCTCCAAAGATGTCAAAATGGGGGTGAGGAATCTCTGCAATGTGAACTACGACTTGGTTCCTGAGTTCAGACAAACGAACCTCAGCAGAAGGCTCAGGCAGACTGTCTAGCCTTTCCTTCCTTCTTACCTACCAGACTTTTCTGGAAGCTTTTCCTCCTGGAGAATCCAGGCTCTGAGGCGGATCAGCTTGACTGGCTGAACATCATCTGGGGTGATTTTAGATACCTCCTGCAGGACCAGGCCGCAGTCCTGGCTTGGAGAAGCCCAGAAAGAGGCTGGCCTCTCTTACTGTTTGCTCTTAAAAAAGAACTTACTCTTGTCCATTAGGACTTTATGAAGCATCTGTTATGCCAGTCATTGTACCTGACCCTGGGGAAATCTGTGCTGGGGGAAAAAGTGTTATTTTTTGGTAGTGAATCAAATAATTGTACAGACAGGTATAATTACAGTTTGATAAAGGGCTAATAAAAGAACCACACTGGGCTGGACGGGGTGGTGCACTTGTGATCCTAGTGACTCTGGGAGGCTGAGGTGAGAAGTTCTCGAGTTCAAAGCTGGTCTCTGCAGCAGTGAGACCCTGTCTCTAAATAAAAGGTAAAAAGGGCTGGGGATGTGGCTCAGTGGTACCGAAAAGCAAAAACAAAGAAAAAAATAACCACTTTGGAAGGCAGTAGAAGACCAAGGGACTTCACACAGAGGAAGGGGAGATCAAAGAAAGTTTGAATGGAGCGAACCGAAACTGAGTTTGAATTTTTTTTTCTTTTTCCGGTACCAGGAAATATAAAAAAGGACTGGGGATGTGGCTCAGTGGTTAAGCACCCCTTGGTTTAATCTGTAGAATCAAAATAATATCCATACAGAGAGAATCTGTCTCACTCAGTTGCTAATGGCCTCGCTAAATTGCTGAGGCTGGCTTTGAACTCGCGATCCTCCTGCCTCAGCCTCCCAAGCCACTGACATTACAGGTGTGCCCCTCCAGCCCCAGCTTTTTTATTGTTCTTATTTTTGTTTTCCCACCATTATGTTGGGGGCTTGTCCGTGTGACACGTAGCCATGGTTCATTCATTCTGGTCTCTATCTTTTTATAACATGCCTACATTTACATTTCATTACGTGTTCTACTTTGGATGACATGTGCGTTGGGTGTAATTTGGGATTACTGCGGAATATCGTTTTATGACGATGGCCTGAGGCGTTGTTCATTTCTCTGGGGCGTGTCCCAGAGTGGAATCGTGATCCCTGGTCACAGACTGTGTTCTGAGGTGGTTGCTCCCGTTCACATTCCCAGCAGAAGAATCTAAGTTTCCGTTACTTAATGTCCTTGCCAGCACGTGGTAAGGACAGTCTTTTAATTTTAGCCACCTAACAGTATATCTGCTCTAAATTGTTGAAATCGACGTGCTTCACTAAAAAGAGATAGGCTGCAGTGTGGAGCCCAAACACTCTGAAAGAGTTTCGTTTAAGGGCCAGTGAAAGACTGCTGGGTGATAGTTTGGGACCTTCACTGATGTCTTCTTAGACCCCTGTCTCTGGAATCTCACTAGGGTCCAAATGCCAGTGTCATACCCTGTAAAACTGCAGTTATTCAGCCTCTCTGGGCCTTAGTCTCCTCATCTGCAAAATGGGAGGTTTGTTTTTTTTTTTTTAAATTGGGCAGGTGCACCAGGGATTGAACCCAGGGGGCTTAATCACTAAGCCACATCCCCAGCCTTATTTTGTATTTTATTTAGAGACAGAGTCTCACTAGTTGCTTGGGGCCTCAGTTGCTGAGGCTGGCCTTGAACTCGGGATCCTCCTGCCTCAGCCTCCTGAGTCTCTGGAATTGCAGGCCCGCGCCCCCACACCAGCCCAGGAATCGTTTTTGAACGCCCCGAGGATTTGGCATAAAGAGTTCATCAGTTATCCCACCCTTGAGCCCGTCATCATTACTATGAAGAAGAGCTGCAGTCCCTCTGAGTCACACAGGAAGAAGTGGCTGGCAACCGGCTCTGGAACACTCCTCTGTTTATTTTAGTTTATCTATTTTTAGGAGAAATGAAGTTTTTGCGCTGAGACCGTTAGGCATCTCAACCTGATGTATCCTTTCTGGAGCTGCCTGGTGTCTGATGTCCGGGCGTCTCTGTGTGTCCTGAAGGGCGATGGCCTGTTTACGTCCCAGCACGCCTGGAGCGCAGGGCTGCTCTGGAAGCGTGTGTGTTTGACACAGGCCGGGGAGAAGGAAGTCATCTTCAGCCTGAGATGTGACACAGACAAGTTTTATTTTTTCCTTGGTCACCTCCCCGTTTTGGAAACAAAAACAAACCCCGCAGCAGGGCAGATACTGTGCCTGGCAGTTCCTGATGAACC
Organism: Sciurus vulgaris; assembly: GCF_902686455.1. NCBI lineage: Eukaryota > Metazoa > Chordata > Mammalia > Rodentia > Sciuridae > Sciurus > Sciurus vulgaris. Next base: position 61,268,180 of record NC_136477.1, on the reverse strand, counting down.
ATAGCAGTTAATCAGATGAGAAGAAAACTGAGAGCCACAAAGTCAGTTTCCTCTGGTGGGAAATTGTGAGGCATTTCGAGGAGGGAAAGAGGAATCGGGGGTTCCATGTCCTCCTGGACCACCCGGATGTCTCATGCACCTCCTGGGTCCTGGAGGTCTGGCGGGCTCCTTGGTACCTTCCCTCTGAGAGTCACCTTCCTCTGCTTCACACGGAAGTCCTGAGAAGCCAGACCAGAAAGTTCAGAGGGGTGTAGCCTTGTATCACATTGACCCCAACTTGGACCTGGTGAAATTTCATTTGTAATCAGTTGAAGCATTTATTTTATTTTATTTTTTGGTACTGGGGATTGAACCCAGGGGCATTCGACCACTGAGCCACCTCCCCAGCCCTTTTTGGTATTTTATTTAGAGACAGAGTCTCACTGAGTTGCTTAGGGCCTCACCAAGTTGCTGAGGCTGGCTTTGAACTTGCCATCCTCCTGCCTCAGCCTCCTGAGCTGAGGCGATTACAGGTGTGTGGCCCTGTACCTGGAAGGGTTCTTGTCATTAGTTAAAAAGATTATGTATCTGAAACCAGATGTGGTACTGCTTGTCTGGAATCCCATCGACTCGGGAGGCTGAGGCAAGAGGATCGCAAGTTTGAGGCCAGCCTTCCAATTAATTCATCAAGACCCCGTTTCAAAATAAAAATTGAAAATTATCAAAGGACTGGGGATGTGGCTCAGTGGTAAGGTGTACCGGGGTCAGTCCCTAGTACCAGTGTGTGTGTTGTGTGTGTGTGTGTATAGTTTTTCCTTTGCTTCTCCCTCCTTGACCTCTTTATCTCTCTCCGCAGCCCTGCCCTGTCCTTCCTTTTCCCTTCTGGCTTTCCCTCTTTCCCTGTGACTCAGCTTTCTTTCACAAAGCATGGAAAGAAAAACCAAAGGAGAGAGAGGTGCAGATGGCTGATCTCTGAATTCTCCCACAGAGAGCTGTCCGTCTGCCTGGTCTCCTACTAAGCGCACGGTTCTGGACAAGTTTCTCTGTTTCCTTGGGTCGCCGCTGTGCTTCTAACAACAGCAGGATTGCTCTGTTGGTCTGGAGGGCCCTGGTTAAACCTGACAGCCATATGCACTGTAGAAATAGTGACAGCGGCCCTTCCTCCGTGCCACGCGCTATTCTGAGCCCGCAACATGCCGTTTGTGAGCTCTTTGCAACTGGCCTTTGGGTTGGGAGCTTTGGTCTATAAGTGGGGAAACCACTGCAGAGTGTTTAAGTGACTGGTCTGAGATCACTCGGTTAATGGGGGATTGGTCCAGATTCGAGGGAAAGACAGGTCCTCTCTGTCCTCAGTCACAACTCCACCGCTTCCCCTCTGTCCCTCTTGCCATACCCCACCCTTCATTCTTCCCTCTAGAGATACCATTTCAGTTTGGTATCATGTCCTGTCCTTCGAGAAGGATCAAGTCTGGGATCCTATAATCCACAAATCTTGCATCTTGCTTGTCTCCTGATACACTGTCAATACCTCCAGCACCACTTAGTTAAAAATTGATCACCTTAGCCGGGCTTGGTGGCACAGGCCTGTAATCTCGGTGGCTCAGGAGGCTGAGGCAGGAGGATCTCAAGTTCGAGGCCAACCTCAACAACTTAGGAAGACCCTACGCAACTGGGCAAGACCCTATATCTAAATACAATAGAAAAAGGGCTGGGGATGTGGCTCCGTGGTTAAGCACCCTTGTGTTCAATCCCTGGTTTCCCTCTCTACCCTCAAAAAAAAATTAATCACCTTGGAAGAGCTGGCCAGGCAGCCCAGGCTGGGCGGGGGCTGGAGGGCTGGGTAGGGGGACTGGCTTTCTTTCCTAGCAGCTTGGTTCTAGTTGGCTTGTTGCCTGGGACCTGCCTTTCTTTCCCACAAAGTAGCTTCTGAGAAAAACTGTGGGAAACAAATGATTTCAGAGGTTTTTTAGCAACAAAAGTGCAAACTCTAACAAATTTCATCTGGCCCCAGAACGTTATTACCCCAAATCTTGAAAATATTTTCTTATAGGATTATTCCCCCAAGGTTGTTAATCTGAGAATGATCCAGGCCTAATGGGCCTGACTTTTTGCCCCCTGGCATTGGAGTCTTGTGTATTATACTGCCAGAGCGTGGGGGTTGAGGCGAAAATATTTCTCTGGCGGAAATGAAGTCATTTTATTTAATATTATAGCTACCACTGGGATGCTATCATTTCAGGAAAGGGAATGCCAGTTCCCACAGCCAAGATGGAACCTTAAAAGTCATCCAAGAGACCTTCTAGAAGGTCAGCCTGAGGTTTGCAGAGTCTAAAACATTGATTGAAGGGTGTTTGTCTGGAAGAGTCTCTGCAGGTATAAATGTGATTGTGACATTATCTGTTTCTCTCTTGGTGTGGTTGGTGTTTGAAAACCTTTTCACTTTGGGTGTTACAGAGTGGTAGCAAGCTGAAATGCTTCTGAGTTGAGGTTATTGTCTGAGAGAGGCTTATCTGGCCCAGGAGCCAGGCGTAGCAGAAAGAAGACAGACCTTCATTTGTTGGCTGGAGGGAGGAATGTGGTCTGTCAGCCTCCCTGGATACACCTGTAGGGCTGGTTTCCCTGGTCAGAGCGCACTGCCTTGCTCTTGTTTTTCTTTCTTTCTTTTTCTTTTTTTTGGGGATACTGGGGATTGAACCAAGGGTGCTTACCACTGAGCCACATCCCCAGCCCTTTTTCGTATTTTATTTAGAGACAGGGTCTCACTGAGTTGCTCAGGGCCTCGCTAAGTGGTTGAGGCTGGCTTTGAACTCGCGATCCTCCTGCCTCAGCCTCCCCAGCTGCTGGGATGACAGGTCTGTGCCATTGTGCCCGGCCACTGCCCAACAATTAACTCAGGGGCCGGGGAGGCATTTGCTGGGCCCCTGAGGTGATTGGGCTCAGAGCTACTGAGGTTTCTGTCCTCCTCTCACTGGGTAAGTCCCAGGTATGTGTGTAATCTCTCTTAAGCTGGCATGGTGGAGTCGAAACTTGGCTTACCATGGGGCCCGATTCTCCTGGAGTGTATTTGAGATAAGGCTGGAACAAATGCAATGCTTGGCATTAGCCAGCCTGAGATAGAGAGAGCTTTATCTTCGCTCACAAAGAAAGGTGTTAGGTTTAATTTGCCAGCCTACTTGGAATCAGGCCTGAAGGTAGAAAGGGAGTCTTCCTTATTTCCCTACCCCAGCTTGCATTTTGCAGCTGGCGATTTGGAAGCAAGAAGTAAAGAGATGGTGACCTTGACTCACTCGTAATGAGTGGAGTCTTCAGTTTCCAGATTTTTCTTTGGTATTGTCTTTTTGAAAATACCCCAGGCAGCCGGTCTCTGTTGGAATCCCAGGCCACATTATGTGACCTCTCCCTGAGACCCAGTTGTCTCATCTGTAAAAAAAGGGATAATAGGAGGGGCATGGTAGTGCACCCCTGTCATCCCAGGGGCTCGGGAGGCTGAGGCAGGAGGATCACGAGTTCAAAGCCAGCCCCAGCCACTTAGCGAGGCCCTAAGCAACTCAGCAAGACCCTGTCTCTAAATAAAATATAAAAAGGGCTGGGGATGTGGCTCAGTGGTTAAGGGCCCTGGGTTCAACCGTGGTACCAAAAAAAAAAAAAAAAAAAAAGGAGCCGGGATAATGCTAATAGTACTCAGTTCATATTTATAGTCCTGGAATAGTACCTGGGGCATGCTAAGTGTCCCAGAAGAATTCCTAAATGAAAGTAAGGCTGGGGAAATACTTTGTACCATTAATTATATGAAGTGCCAGTCATATTTATGCGTTCTTTCTGTTTGCCGAATATTCTAAACCCACAAACGTTAATCTTGAGAGCAAACAAATTGTGGTTTTTTTGTTTTGTTTTTTTTTTTTTTTTTTTTGGTATTTAGTTAAGGTTTAAAAAAAAATTTTTTTTTTTTTTTTTTTTATTTTAAATCTCTCTTTTAAATGTCCTGTCCTTGCTGTTCTTCCTGTTCCCTTTGCAGAGCAAAAGTATCGGGAAAAAACAAGCACAAGCCCTTCCTTACCATATTGGTCTGGTCATGGTCAAAAACAGGAATTATGAGTCATGGACACCAAATCAACAGGAATGAGCCAAGGTGACAGGACATCCGTGACACACGCACACACGTGGACCAGGTGTTCAAACAGCATCCTACCTGGGGGGTCACGGTCCCGAGAGGTCTGTGTGTAGAAATTTAGATAGGGTAAAAATTATATCCACATTTTCCTTTTTTATTTTTGGTACCAGGGATTGAATCGAGGGTGCTTCACCACTGAGCCACATCCCCAGCCCTTTAGAGACACGGTCTTGCTTAGTGACTGAGGCTGGCCTCAAACTCACGATCCTCCTGCCTCAGCCTCCACAGTTTGCTGGGATTACAGATGTGCACCACCCAGCTGGGGGCTTACATCCACATTTTCCCTGACCTCTAACTGAACTTGAACATTTCCTTCTGAGTTGGAGGCAATAAACCACAGCGTCATAAGTAGTACTCACAACTCGGTCATCAGTAGGAATCTTAGATATTTCCATAGTCTCAAAATGAATCGGTGTGCTCATCACTACTTAGAAATTACAGGAGTTATTAGACTCACCATGGTAATTTATGGGCTTTCAGTGCCTTCATTAAGAAAAAGCAGCACTGTACAAAAATTTATTTTAGAAATATTTTGTTGGTATTTCAGTATAATTCGTTCCCTTTGTACTCTTACCCATTTTCCTGTTTATTTGCGAACATGATTCTGAGGAGAGCTGATAGCATTCACCAGACTGCTGAAGGAGCCCAGGCACCAAGAAAGTTCGAGAAGCTTTAAAAGCAAAAGCTTTAACTGATTTGAGTCTCCAGAACAGCGCTGTCCAATAGAAGTCCAATGTGAACCATGTGCAATTTAAAATTTTCTAGTAACTGCTTAAACAGGAGTACAAAGGAAAAGGTGAAATGATTTTTTGTTTCACAATTGCTTCATTCCCATGAATATGTCAAAAATATCATTTTGTGAGATAGGTCAGTGAGGCAGGAGTGGGTGAACCTTCAGGCCTGTGCACCGAGAACAATCCTGGAGTCATAAAACTAAAACCTGGGGAACTGTGGCTAACAGGCAGGCATTTGGGAATAAGATCTGGAATGCCTCACATGACCCAGGCTCTCCCCCCAGGCTCCCAGCCACTCGGGAGGCTGAGGCAGGAGGATGGCAAGTCTGAGGCCAACCTCAGCAACTTAGTGAGGCCCTGAGAAACGCAGTGAGACCCTGTCTCTAAATTTAAAGTAATAATAATAAAGGGCTGGGGATGTGGCTCAGTGGTAAAGAGCCCCCTGGGTTCAATCATCCCTGGTACCAAAGAAAAAAAAAAAAAAAAAAATATATATATATATATATATGTATATATATAAATACCTTGAAGGAATTATTACTTAAAATCCTGGGGAACCCTAACTAAAACAGATCAGCAGCAGAGAAGTAAGCTGTGGTATATCAAGACCCCCGCCTCCAGCTACCGCTAATTATAACCTCTCCGGGGACCTGTAGTAAAATGCCCTCATTGACTCTAGCAAGCAGCCCTCCTTTATTACTGAAGCTACGTCACTACCACCCTATCCACCAGAGTCTCAGAGACCCTCAGGAAGAAAGCTTGCTGAGCACTGGGTCATAAGGCGATTGAGAGGGACAGGGAAATCGAGGCAAGAAGAGCAGACTCCTGTGAGCACCACCCGTCCTCTCTTTGAGGTGGTCTGTGCTGTCCCTTGCTTCTCACTCTTTCTGTTAAACTTCTGCTTTACTCCACTGTGTTTTCCTTGAATTCTCCGGTGGATCACAAGAACCGTCACCCAAAGACTTTTGAGTGACTGCCCTGGCTCAAGGTGGTAGCCCTGTAACAATTTAACCCAGATAGGATGGTGCACACCTATAATCCCAGGAGGCTGAGGCAGGAGGATCACAAGTTTAAGGCCAGCCTCAGCGAGTCAGGGAGAGCTTGTCTCAGAAAATAAAAAGGGCTCAGATGTGACTCAGTGGTAATGCATCCCTGGGTTCAATGAGAGGGAGAAAAGTGGGGGAGGGAGGCAGGGAGTGGGGGAGGGAGAGGGAGAGGAGGAAGGAAGAAGGAAAATGGTAGCTGGTAATACTTGTTCATGTAACCAAATTCCATTGAAAACCTGGATGCATGTGTTTCCAAACACAAAGGAAAATGTTCCATTCTCTGCTTCTCTCAGCTCAAGTGAATGAAGATGAAATAAAACTAGAAACGGAATTCTAAGACCACAGGAGCCACATGACCAGTCCTAAGGGGCCACTTGAGGCTGCTGGTTACCATATCAGCTCTGCTGCTCCAGAGGCTGGCCAGGCGCAGAACCTGCCCCCGGAGAGCAGAGTTCTCAGCAGGGCGCATTAACTCATTAAGTTCTGTTTATAATTGTGCAGATATTCCAGTGAAATTGACACAGGTGAATTAAGATAGGTTGGAAGTAATATTCTAGAGCTTTTGTATGTGTTAATATCAATGAACATTGTAATTATGATATCAACATTATATTCTTATGTAATAAAATTAATTAACAATTATATTGGGCCATATGACTCTATATTAGGGACTGTACCTGTTATGGGGCGCAACTTAAGAACAGACCGATCACCACTGAGAAGTCCAAATTTGAGAGTCTTTATTAAGCCGGCCGGCTGACTGTCTCACACAATGCCCCCAGAAATGGCTATTGGAAGAACAGCCCCGACCACAGGGTTGTAGGGGCTCTTATACCAAAAATCACATCAATCATAAGTGTCTGTTGCTATGATTCAAAATTACAAACTAACATCATGAGATCATCAACAGAGGGGGAAGTGGGTCAGAATGACCCTTACCCAGGTACAAACTAAAGAATGGATGCTAACATCCACACAATCCCTGTTCACATGGTACATTGTTTAGGAGCAATAGGAATCAAAAGAGAGAAATTCTTTACTACATAGGAGTTGCCATTGTGCATTATTAAACATGTCACACCAAGTAACTGATGATGGGTACAGAGGCGGGGTGTTCCCATGGGAGAAGCTTACTTCCTATATAACATGGAGTCTCAGAGCAAAATGGAGTCTGTTTAGTCATTTCCCTTAGAGTCTGGCCTGTAACATTCTCACGGAACCAGATCTGTCAGCCCATCACAGTACCGTTTCTCTAGGTGTTCCACATCTGTGACATTGGGTTAAGCTGCAGAGCATGCCCTTCTGAACTGGGATTTGTTAGGGAAATGCCTGTTTGGACCCCTCCTGGAAGGATGCCCCATCATCCTGTCCCCCTGGGAACAGGTGCTCCTGTTGATGCTGACCATAATACCCAGCAGCTTCTGGGGCTTTGTCTGACTCCAGGGGATCGCTGCCATTGAAGAGGGTTTTGCAGATCAGTAAGGGGGTGGAATTTTGTAATTTCCTTTTCAAGGGGCTGAGGAGAGATTTACAAATTCTTGGAAAGATTCTAAATTTTTTTCCTTGAGCCATCTTTTGGCATAATAATAGAGATTGATTTACACAGGGATTTTTTTTTTTTTTTTTTTAGTACTGTGTATTCTTTATTTTCTTTCCTCTGCCATGTCTTCTGGATGGGGTAGCTGCGGGACACAGTTTAATCTTTTAATTTAGTTCTTTTGGATGCACAGAACAGCTCTGGCAGGGTCTGAGCTCAATCTGTGGACTTTGGGAGTATTTACAGATCTCTGGAAGACTCAGTGAGACTCCTAGCTCCAAAGCACTGGCCAAAGTTAGGACTACTTTTTCTCTTCCAGGAGTGCTTCCTGAACTTTAGCTAGGTGATTTCAGCAGGTACTCAGTTACCTACCTAGACACTTGAGCTCCGTTTCTATCTCCTAATCCATTTGTCTGACTTGGTACTGGATATAGTTTTTTTTTTTTTTTATTAAAATTCATGAGCTAGGGAAATCAAAATAACACGAACCAATAATGTTGCTCATTCTGATCCAGCTTAAAAATCATACTGAATCCTAGATAGAGAAAAAACTGTGGGGGGCCAGGTACTGGGGAGTGAACCCAGGGGTGCTTAACCACTGAGCCACATCGCCAGCCCTTTTATAAGTATTTTATTTTGAGACAGGGTCTCTCTAGGTTGTGTAGCGCCTCACTGAATTGCTGAGGTTGGCTTTGAACTTGCCTTCCTCCTGCCTCAGCCTCCTGAGCCACTGGGATTACAGGCATGCGCCACCACCCCAGCTCCTAGGTAGAGACGTTTAAGAGACTGTCCTGTATCTGAACGTTTAAGACCTTGGGAGTTTAAATGGGTATGGTTCATATTCCACCAGTGAGGGGACTCTACCCCTGCCTCACCCATGGTGCGTGCTGCTGGTGCTTGGGAGAGAACGTTGAGCTCTTTGGGGCCCTGGGCACCTGGTGGACACCTCTTTTGAGTCCTCAGGTCTGCTGGGATTACTTGTTGAATAGGATGCGGTGCTAGGGCATCTGAAAAAGAAAAAAGGAGTAGTGATTTTGTTAAAATAAACCAAGTCTATAGCAATAAACTGGGGCATGTCTCAATGATGATTGGAACAGGTGGCACATTTGTTTGTGGATTGTTTGGCTTTTTAGTTGACACTGAACAAAACAGCACTTGCTCTCCAAGTAGTGGTAGTAATGACAGACTCAGCACTTGACATTCATGAATTCATCCGACACGTCCTGGGTGGGTGCATGCTATGTGTCCAGTGCTGTTCTGAGAGCTAGTGACTACTGGGCACAATGCTCCCACAGGGGTTTATTCTGCAGGTGTTGGGAGTGACTCTGGTAGGCCACAAGCACTAGACCAAAGCTCTTTTTTTTTTTTGGTACCGGGGTTGAACTCAGGGTCACTCAACCACTGATCCACATCCCCAGCCCTATTTTGCATTTTATTTAGAGACAGGGTCTCATTGAGTTGCTTAGGATCTTGCTAAGTTGCTGAGGCTGGCTTTGAACTCGGGATCCTCCTGCCTCAGCCTCCCGAGTCGCTGGGATTACAGCACCACCGTGCCTGGCTACTCTTGCATTTTAATGAAGTGAGTGAGCAAAACTTTGTAGTCAGATGTTATCACTGTGATGGCTCTGTGCTTAGGAGGTGATGGATGTTTTGCAGAGTGAGGAGTCTGCAGTGGACACATTGGAGGGAAGGACATACAGCACCTTCTTTCTTTTTTTTTTAAAAAACTATATCTCACTTTATTCTTTTTCTAAATTAACATTTTTTATTTGTTCTTTTTAGATGTCTATGACAATAAAATGTATTTCTACATATCACACATACTTGGAGTGTGACTTCCCATTCTTGTGGTTGGACATGGTGTGGAGTCTCACTGGTCATGTGTTCACATATGAACATAGGAAAGTGACGTCCATTCATTCCACTATCTTTCCTATTCCCATCCCCCTCCCTTCCCCTCCTTCCTCCCCTTTGTCTAATCCAGTGAACTTCTATTCTTCCCTCCCCATCCCTTAGTGTGTGTTGGCATCCCCATATCAAAGAGAACATTCAGCTTTTGGTTTTTTGGGATTGGCTTATTTCACTTAGCATAATATTCTCCAGTTCCATCCATTTACCAGCAAATGCTATAATTTCATCTTCTTTAAGGCTGAGTAATATTCCATTGTGTATATAGACCACATTTTCTTTACCCATTCATCTGTGGAAGGGCACCTAGGCTGGTTCCGTAGCTTGGCTATTGAACTGAGCTGCTGTGAACATGGATGTGGCTGCGTCACTGTGGTATGCAGATTTGAACTAGCAGTGCCTTCTTGGCACATCTTTTTTCCACTGCTCATTCGCCCCACCTTGTTGCCTACTCAGATTGATGACTGGGCTGTTGGAGGAGACTGGACGATTCATCAGTCATTTTTGCTTTGGGACATAAAACCAAGTCACATGGATGCTGTATCTGTGGCATCAAGGTTATGCCTTCCCAAATTTGTTTTTCCAGTGACTGCTGTGAGATTTGGTGATGTTCAAATCACAACACATTTTAGGAGTGGCTCAAAGAGTGTTTCTGGGGTATGTGCAGTTTTTAAAATCAGTCATTTGAGAGTCAGTATTCTCACTTGTGACTTAGTGATTTATTTTACAAAGATATTGGTTAAAATGAGGCAGTTCACATTAAAATAAACCTCCTTGTTCTTTGATGCTGGGGCTTAACCCCTGGAGTGCTTTACTACTGATCTACATCCATAGGCCTTTTGAATTTTCATTTTGAGACAGGGTCTCACTCAATTGTAGAGGCTGGCCTCAAACTTGTGATCCTCCTACCTCAGCCTCCTGAGTAGGTGGAATTATGGGCCTGCACCACCAGGCCTGACTTTCATTGACAGTCTTAAGACACAAATACGGGAGATTTTGTTCTTCCAATCTATTTTATGTCAGAATGTAGAAAAGTGTTGCATTTATTCTCTGTTGCCCCATGTTAAATTGATCAGCTATCATTTTTAGTTTAATTGTATTTAGGGTTATTTATACCTTGGATAGTTTGTTTGGGGTTTTATGATTTCAAATCCCAGAGTTAGTATAGATAAGACTGTGAATGTAAAACAACAGAGACCTGTTAGCTCAGCATTTTGTTGGTGTGCTCTGAGGAGCTGCTTGCTATGACTTTCAGATCTAATTGTCTTCCAATATTCGGATTGTTTCCTTGAGGTACTGTGGGAAGCACAAGCTGGGGGATTATTTAACATAACAATAGGCATAAAGTTATTTATTTAAAGTTACTCATTGCCTGAAGGCCTTAGGGTACCAAGCTTAACACAATATAGGAAACAAATCAATTTACTTGACCTTTGGCTATAAATTGAAATTAATTCATATAAAATACCTGAGATGAAAACACTTGAGAAGGAGCATTGGAGATACTGCTTAGGTTTCATTCTTAGGCTGGTTTAGGTTTTACTTTAAAAATATGCAAACTCTGGGCAGGGGATATAGCTCAGTTGGTAGAGCGTTTGCCTCGCATGCACAAGGCCCTGGGTTCAATCCTGAGCACCACATAAAAATAAAATAAAACCCAGAAATGTGCAAACTCATTAGCTGAATATATTATCTTCTCTTGTACCTTTTTACTTTGTAGATGAAAAAAATTAATATATAAAATGCTTATGTGTTTTTACATGAGTTATACCCTTTATCATTTTCTTTCTTCAAAAAAAATTTTTTTTTTTGTTTTCAGATATCCATGACAGTAGGGTGCATTCTGACACATCAGACATGCGTGGAGCGTGACTTCCCATTCTTGTGGTTGGACATGGTGTGGAGTCTCACTGGTCGTGTGTTCACATATGAACACAGGAAAGTGACGTCCCATTCATTCCACTGTCTTTCCTGTTCCCATCCCTCTCCCTTGTCTTCGTTCCCCTTTGTCTCATCCAATGAACTTCTATTCTCTGCCACCCCTTATTGTGCATCAGCATCCACATAGCAGAGAGGACATTTGGCCTTTGGGTTTTGGGGACTGGCTTATTTCACTTAGCACATGGTCTCCAGCTCCATCCATTTACCTACCCATGCCAGGATTCCGCTCTTCTTCCTGGCTGAGTCTTCTCGTCCTTCACTGGCTTTTCTGGAATCTGTGTAGGCTGCTGGGGGCGCTGAGGTGTGTGCCTGTGTGGCGCCAGAATCCCATTTTTGGGGAATGAGTGACTCCAGATCAGCAAGGCCCGCCCGCGCATGGCCGCATGACATAACCACAGCTCCCAAGGGCTCCTGCCAAGACAAACAGACCTGAGCTGTCCCCTGTGGGTGGCTGCTCGGGCCTGCTGGATTTCACCCGGAGCAGCTTGCTGAAGTCACCTAGACAGGGGAGCAGGGGCTGAAACCTGGTGGAGGGAAGCTTTACTATTCCACATCTGAAAGTCAAGGGTGAAATGCAGAGGTGGAGCAGATGCTGAGTGGTGTGGAATGTGGAGGTCATTGTCAACCAGAGGCAGAGGAAGAAGACTTGGTTTCCTAAAAGTCTTTGACTTCTGCTCCTTGGGAGCTGAACTAACCCATTTTTGTTCTTTCCCTGTCACCTCCCTTTCTGATTTCTTGTCAGTGCCCTTAATACCTGGGAGGGCAGGGCTGAACAGGCAGGACCCAGCAGGAAGTGCTAGGGTCTCATTCTCGCCCTCTCCATGCTGATTCCCCCTCCCACCCCAGTCAGTGTCCCTGCTGGCTGACCTTAGGGTCGGGCCCAGAGAGCTGTCAGATGCATTTTTCTTTTCCTTTTATGTTAGAGAGAGGGGGGTGGGGAGGGAGGAAGTAGGAGGAGGGTGGAGAGAAAGAAAAGAAAGGAAGAAAGAAAGAAAGAAAATGAGCATGTGTAAGCAGGGAAATTTTGATCCTATTTTTAAAAAAATTTATTTTAAGCCAAGTGTGGTAGCACAGGCCTGTAATCCCAGCCACTCAGGAGGCTGAGGCAGGAGAATCACAAGTTGGAGGCCAACCTCAGCAACTTTGGGAGACTTTCAGCAACTTAGTAAGACTCTGTCTCAAAAGGAAAAATAAAAGACTGGGAACGTGGCTCCATGGTAAAGTACCTCTTGGTTTGATTACCAGTATCCCCCCCCCCCAATATTTTATTTGAGAAATGCTATTTTAATATTAATATTTTAATATTTTAATATTAATATTTTAATATTAGGAATTTAAAGACTCATTAGCACTGTAATATTTACTAAGCCACTCTCAATTTTGGCTTATTTATTGTCTTGTCTCTAGCTCCTATGGCAGGGCTAGGCAGATTCCAGGCACCTAGCACATTTTCCTGGGAAGATTCTATGGTTCACAGATCAGGAACCTCATACTCTCCTGGGGGGGGGGGTCATGACAAATGTAGATTCTGGGGCCCATCCTAGGCCTTCAGAGTCTGAATGCCTGGCAGGCAGGTGGGAGAATCTGAATTTTAAAATGGGCATCTCTACCAGATGCCTCAGTCCTAAGTACTTTTGTCCTAACAACACTCTTATCCTCTTATTATTTCCTTGTTGCTTTTTGTATATGTTGGAACATGGGAAGAGTTTAATGCCTATTCTGCATTCCACGCCCCCGCCCCGGCAATATTGTATAACACGTATCCTCGAATGAATGAATGAATGAATGAATGAATGAAGGCCAGTATTTTGTATGAAGATTATTTACCTAGCTGCTCTGTGTCAATGGTCTTCAGCAAAACTGGCACTTTCATTACCTGATCATTTCCCATTATGGGATTTCTCCTCTCCCCTATTTTCCCTTAATTGGTAATGCTGCAGAGAGTTAGTAAATTAAGCATGTAGCCTTTTATTTTTATTTTTCCCTTAGCTATTTCCTTGGCAAACTGGGAGCTCTTTCTAGAACTCGAGTCTCTTGCAAGGGGAAGATATAATATCCAAAGGGCTCCTTTCACGACTTTGGAAAGCTATTAGCATTTATATAACACTTGCCATCTCAGCTATGTTACTTAACAAGTACATTTTTATTTTTTTCAAAGGTGGAAACAATTGAGGGTCACTTTTCTTTAAATTTCACTAGGAAATCGTACAACTGCTTAATGGAGTTGAACCAGGATTAAGCACTTTTAGACTGAATCAAGGTGACGGAATCTTGCTGGGACTCAGTTTTCCTTCATTTGAGGGATAAAAATTAGTGTATAGTTCTTAAGCTATGCAATACTCATCTCTTACAGTGGAGGAAATAAAATGTCCCATCCACAAATAAGTTTGGACTTTTTTGTTGTTGTTGTTTGTTTGTTTGTACCAGGATTGAACGCAGAGACACTGGACCAGCCCTATTTTGTATTTTATTTAGAGACAGGGTCTGGCTGAGTTGCTTAGTACCTTGCTTTTGCTGAGGCTGGCTTTGAACTCATGATCCATCTGCCTCAGCCTCCGGAACTTCTGGGACTACCACAACCTGCTAGTTTTGACTTTTTTGAAAGTTCTACAAAATTAGTAGGTTTTGTAATTGCATAATTTCCTAAGACTTGTACTGTCATTGAAGTATGCAAAAATAAAGTGTTTTACCAATTTGTTTGGTCATGAGATCTTTTCTTTAGTATTACTTCTCTAAGGAATACTCTGGAGAATACTTTTCTCAAGCCTTCTTTTCCAAATTGTAGGGCAAGATTCATGACTGTCAGTAGTGAAATCCAGAGTCTTCATCTGTGTAGATGTAACCAGGCCCCTGACTTCTGCCATTACTTTCTTCCAAGGTGTGTATTTGGAGGGGTACAGAGTTCAGAGACAGAAAGAAACATTTTGTAAGACCTTTATTTATTTATTTATTTTTGGTACAAGGGATTGAAAGTAGGGGTGCTTAACCACTGAGTCATGTCCCACGCTCCTTTTTATTTTCATTTTAAATTTAGAGACAGGGTCTCACTGAGTTGCTTAGGCCCTCGCTAAGTTGCTGAGGCTGGCTTTGAACTGGTGATCCTCCTGCCTCAGCCTTCTGAGCTGCTGGGGTTACAGGCATGCTCCACAACGCCCGGCTCATAAGACTTTTTTTATAGCTCCTTACACACACACACACACACACACACACACACACCACACACAGAACAGAGCCAAAATACAGCCTATTTCACATGAAGAAGCTTTTTTACATGAAGAATGTAACATAAACATTACCATTTATACTTCATATAGCAACCAGGACCTCTTTCATGCTGGGCAAGCACTTTGCCACTGAGCTACATTAACTGCATTTGCTTCACAAGTCCTTACCTACTTCTCACGGTGCACCAGCGCTTTGTGAGTATTGTGCAAATACTGATCTACCAAACAGAACTGGCTCTTCCTCCCAGTCCTTTTGATCGTAGGTGCCCTGGTGGACCCTGTTCTGTGGATGGGCAAAGTGAGACTCTTGCTTGAATGCCGGATTACATTACCTTGGGGTGACAGTAATAATTTCTCTCCTATGTAGAACTCTGAGCTCGTATTTAATGATGATCATAAAGAGAGGGGCTGACCAGCTTAGGTTGGAATCGGGATCATGCCAAGTATTTTTCTGGCCTCACAAAAGGGGTGCTGGGGAGGGGTCCGAAGATATGATATTCAAAGCCCAGAATGATCAGTTTTCTGTTGCTGGGTTATTAAAAGATGACAGTTCTCCAGAGCTTTTCAGATTTGGCCGTGGCATGTGATGTCCATTCAGTCACCTTGAGTAAGTTTTTTTTTTTTTTTAAATATGTTTTAGTTGTTGATGGACCTTGATTTTATTTATTTTTCTCTATGTGGTGCTGAGGACCAATACCGCAGCCTCACACATGCTAGGCAAGTGCTCTACCACTGAGCTACAAACTCAGCCCTGTAAGATAGTTTTGGATTTTTTTTTTTTAAATCAGGGATTGAACTCAGGGGTGATTAACCCATGAGCCACATCCCCAGCCCTATTCACAGCAGGCGAAGAAGCAAAAGTGGCAAAATCCAGGAGAGTTCCTACTCTTCCTCTGATGCCTCAGAGCCATGGGGAAGTACTTTTTCTCCCTTTCCTCCCCGTCCCTTTTGCTGAGGATTGAACCCAGGACCTTGTGCATGCTAAGCACATGCTCTACCCCTGAGCTACACCCCAGCCAGCATTTAAAAAATTTTGCAGAGGGCGTATTTCTCATGTATGAGAGAAGCCCAATCCCAGAGCTTCAGAGTTGGGGGTGTCTTTTTAAAATTTTTACTTATTTTTTGGTACCAGGGATTGAACCCGGGGCTCTCAACCACTGAGCCACATCCCCAGCCCTTTTTTGGTATTTTATTTAACTGAGTTGCTTAGGGCCTCGCTGAGTTGCTGAGGCTGGCTTAGAACTCATGATCCTCCTGCCTCAGCCTCCCGAGCCACTGGGATTAGAGGTGTGCGCCCCGGCGCCTGACTTTGGGAATGACTTTTCAGTGAAGCAGCAGTGCTTTGGAGGTGGGGGGCAGCGTCTGGGTCCGGAATGTATTTGGTCATCTCAATGGGAAGGGTACTCCTGGCACCCAGAGCGGGAGGCAGGGGTGTGCCTTAAACATTCCATCGTGCACAGGACAGTTCCCCACAGCAGTTCCCAGATTGTCTGTAGCTCCAGGGTTGGGAGAGCCTGCTTAGGAGGATCTACCTGAGATTCTGTGCTGGGAAGCTGTGAGCTCTGCTTTGTTTAGAATAGGAAGTGGTGTTTCCACTGCCCCCTTCTGAACATCACTCTGGTCCTGTAAGTCAGTCCATCCCTGATGACCCCTCACCAGGCTCCCAGCACATTACTGAAAATGACATCAAGCCAGGTTGAAATCCCAGTTCCAAACCGGGCACGGTAGTGCACGCCTGTCATCCCAGCGGTTCGGGAGGCTGAGGCAGGAGGATCGCCAGTTCAAATCCAGCCTCAGCAACTCAGCGTCGAGGCCCTGAGCAACTCAGTGAGACCCTGTCTCTAAATAAAATATAAAAAGGGCTGGGGATGTGGCTCAGTGGTTAAACACCCCGGGGTTCAATCCCTGGTACTGCCTCCCCCCGACCCCCCAAAAAAGACATCATATTCTGTTACCAGGGGACACAGAGGAAGAAGAGACAGTCACTAGAAAACTCTTCAGCTTCTGCCACACTGGCATTTCAGCATCCTTGATTTTGGGTTTTCATTTGAGTCATTTGAGATTTTTCTTTCTCTTTTTATTCCTCCTTGATCTCCATGGACTAAAACATGAGCAGCGGGCTTAGTAGACGAGGAACACCCAGTCATCAGCTGGCCACAGTCTGCTTAGTGACGTTCAGAGAACATGAGAAATGGCACCTTTGCCTCCAGCCCCTTCTAGACCCAGGCTTCTCAGTGCCAAGACTGCTCGCGGGTTTTAATTCCCCGAATCACTCTCCCTTTGCATTCCTGTCTGTCTTGAGTTGCAGATGGCCACTTCTAGGATCCAGGAGATGACACATTCCAGGGAGCCCCGAGGGGCTGTCTGAAGCGGGGGAGCCTGTGTCGCTCCTGCTTCATGATGTTGATGGGCCTGTAATTCAACATTCACCGTTGAAATCTTTCCTCTGAACTTTCAGGCCATTTAACGATGTTTCTTGGGGATGTTTTACATTATTCAGTCTGTGTCTGAGTAATTCAGGATCAAGTGCAGTCATCTACGTTGGACTGTTTCTGATTTGCCCAGAATGAGCACTGGGTTAATCCTGTTCTTTTTTCCCCCTCACTGTGAAAGAAATATGAAATAACGATCATGTTTGTAAAATGTAGTTTGTATTTTTTTTTTAATCATTAGACATAGGGCTACATTGATTGGTCCTCCTGCTGCTCATAGTGATGGAAATGTAAAAACTTGGGAAGCATCTTAAAAGACAATTTGATCTGCCTATCTATCTATCTATCTATCTATTTATTTATTTATTGGTACCTGGAATTGAATCCTGGAGTGCTTAACCACTGAGCCACATCCCAACCCTTTTTTGTATTTTATTTAGAGACAGGGTCTCACTGAGTTGCTTAGGGCCTCGCTAAGTTGCTGAGGCGGGCTTTGAACTCGCGATCCTCTTGCCTCAGCCTCCTGAGCCACTGGGATGACAGGTGGGTGCCACTGTGCCCGGCTAGAAAAGATAATTTTAAGAAGTTCAGTAAAATAGGGTTGGGGTTGTAGCTCAGTGGTAGAGCTCTTGCCTAGTATGTGTGAGGCACTGGATTTGATCCTCAGCACCACATAAAATATCAATCAATCAAGTAAAGGTTTTGCATTTAAAAAACCCACATTGTATCATTAAAAAAAAAAAAAGAAGACAAGTAAACAAAAAGAGTCTTCATATGGAACCACAGTAATACCAAAGAGTATGCTTCTTTGATGATCTGAGTAGCTCATTGAGTGTGTGATGGATGTTAAAGGTTTTCTCTTCAGCTGTGTGATCAAAATGGCTTTGAAGGGTTCATAAAAGACACAGACATGCTGGTGGTTGCCGGGTGGTGTAGGGTCTCCTAAATGTAATGAGTTAAGCAGGACAGGATATGACCTCAGGAGCCAGTTCCTGCTGTTTCCCTACAGGGCTCGCATCCTCACGAAAATAACGCACAGTGCCCTTGCAGGGCCTTTGCTGCACAGACACAGCTAAAGAGAAAACCTTTAACATCCATCACACACGCAATGAGCTACTCAGATCATCAAAGAAGCACACTCTTTGGCATTACTGTGGTTCATATGAAGACTCTGTTTACTTGTCTTTTTTTTTTTTTTTAATGATACAATGTGGGTTTTTAAAATGTAAAACCTTTACTTGATTGATTGATTGATTGATATTTTATGTGGTGCTGAGGATCAAATCCAGTGCCTCACACATACCAGTGGCAGACACCTTGTCCTTTTGACTCTGAGGACCGTTTTCCCCTTGTGTCCTGCCAGCCTGTCACAGTGAGACTGTTTGGGTGATACAGTCTCATTCCAGGAAATGTTTAATGAGTCTCAAGAAAACCATCAGTAGGTCTTATGTCATTGTCACACCAAGGAACAAATCCATCTTTAGGCTTCTGATGGTTAGAATGGCCCACCTGTGTTTATCACAGGAGGTCTGCATTCAGAGAGGTGCCTGCTTGACACACTACATATTCTTTTGACTTTGAATCGTCCCATCTTCATGCAGAAAAAGTATCAAGTCACACATGTGACTGGAGTGTGGATTGTCATTTGAACAATGTCATCTTTAAAAAAACTTTTTTTTTTTTGGTAACCAGGATTAGATTCAGGGGTCCTTAACCACTGAGCCACATCCCCAGCCCTTTTTATATTTTATTTAGAGACAGGGTCTCACTGAGCTGTTTAGGGTCTGCCAAGTTGCTGAGGCTGGCTTTGAACTCGCGATCCTCCTGCCTTAGTCTCCTGAGCCGCTGGGATCATAGGCATGTGTGGAACTGAACAATGTCATTTTGGGACTGAAGGGATTTTCAGAGGTTGGTCATCTTATCCACCCCTCTCCTGTGAATTGAAGAAAATTCTTGTAGCTTAAAGTTTGTCTTTGAACTTGATAGGAAGAATAATCATTTTGCCAAACATAGAACATACTTCTCAAATTCAAGATATCTAAATTTTATTCATTAAGAGAGTAGTATTTTGTCATTATTATTATTATAAGTAGTTTTAGTTGTAGATGGACGCAGTACCTTTATTTATTTTATTTTTATGTGGTGCTGAGAATCGAACCCAATGTCTCACACGTGCTAGGCAAGCGCTCTACCACTGAGCCCCAGCCCCAGCCCCTCTCCATGGTATTTTGATTCTGACAACTATACTTTCTCTTAAAAAAAAAAAAAAAAAAAGTAAATTTTTAAAAATATAAGTAATATCAGGCATTGTCGTGGTTTGTCTTCCCATAAATTGAACGATAACCTGGTTCATCTGTTTATAACTTTTTTGGGCTAAAGCAATCATCCGACACAACAATGTCCCTTCGGTAAAGTCTTACCTAATTTTGATATAATTTCATTATCTCTTCCCCTTGCTTTGTATCATATATCATTCTCTGCAGTGGCTCTACTGTCTGTCAGAAGTTAATCACATGGGGTGTAAAAATTAAATTAAAATGTGGTTTAAAAATTCTGTTTGGCAGGTGAGGCCCAGCAAGCTGTGGTGTGTTTATCCAAAGCAGGCCATACCGGAAATGCACACCGCCCAGGCCTCCTGCTGCAGAGGTCGCCTGCGGCCTGTGGTCTCCCCATCAGCCGCAGATTGGCCTGGGAAGTGCTGCCAGCCCCAGCAGAGGCCGCCTCCTCTCCCTGTGGGCAGGCTGGCCACCTCCAGGAAAGAGCTGACTTTTAAACCATTTCCTGGAGAGCCAGCTGGGAGTCACAAGGTTTCCTTAGCTGAACACTGAGCACCACCACTCAGACCAGACAAAGCCGCAGGCCTCTGGAATCGGAAGCCAAAGGGGTAAGGGAGAGGGGACAGGGAAGTGCCCCCGGAGTCTGCAAAGGTTGTACCGGCTTTAAGGTGTTGGTCAGACTGCTGTTCTTTGGACAGAGCTCTGAAATCTTGATTGGTAATAACTTGTCAGAATTTGGAGCGTCTGTCCCCATGAGTTCCTCTCTGCTAGAGTCATCCTGGTGTGCACTCTGCTTTTGGGGAATCTAGACAAGTTTGCCTATTAGCTGGAAGAGTGATACTGTCTATAGAAAAAAGTTAAGTAGATATAGATATATGGATAAAATTTAGTAGAGATAATATATATTGTTTTTTATGTACCATATACGTCATATATATATTTGACCCAAATTTTGCTGAATTTTCTGTATTTGAATCTCTTTCTGCTCTCATCTTTGACATTTATTTACCCTTTTTTTTTTTTTTTTTTTTTTGTCGGTACTGGGACTTGAACCCAGAGGCACTCTGCCACTGAGCTGCACCCACAGCCCCTTTTATTTTTATGCTGAAACAGGGTCCACCTAAGGTGCTCAGAACCTCAACAAGTTGCTGAGGCTGGCCTCGAACTTGCAATCCTCCTGCCTTGGCCTCCTGAGTTGCTGGGATTAGAGGTGTGCACCCAGGTCATCATTGTCATTTACAGACAGGCAAGGTACAAAGTACTTCCGTGACTCACCGTGAATGCTAACACATACCCACCTTCCACCTGAAACATGCTGTGTGTACCTGTGTGAGAATTGATTTGAGGCTCGCCTGCTGTGGATTTCAGAAAACTAGAGAAACATTTATGGAATTCTGATTCTGCCATTGTTTTGTACTTTGCAATCAATCTCCTTCCTCCCACCACCACGTTCATATTCCCAGTGCCTCAGAGAGTTTGTTGGCCTGCGCCACCATGTGTACTAGTGGATTATGTTGCCTTGTTCTTCAAACCCTTCTCTGGCTCTCCATTGATTTCAGAATGAAGGCACAGTCCTCAACCTGGTCCCACTTGATCAGACCTCTTTCCATTTGCTGCCTAACAAACCTCACAAAGCTCAGTGGCTATAAAAAAGCAAAGGTGTGCCGGGTTTGGTGGCACGTGCCTGTAATCCCAGGAGCTTAGGAGGCTGAGGCAGGAGGATCTCGAGTTCAAAGCCAGCCTCAGCAACTTAGCCAGGCCCTAAGCAACTCAGTGAGACCCTGTCTCTAAATAAAATATAAAAAGGGCTGGGGATGTGGCTCAGTGGTTAAATAGCCCTAGGTTCAATCCTGGGTACCAAAAAAAAAAAAAAAAAAAAAAAAGGTTAATTCTTCTGACTTTATGGGTTGGGTGGCCAGATGATTCTTGGGCTGGTTTCCCCTGGGGTTTGCCCATCTGCTTGGTTTGATTGGATGAGGGCTGAGCTGGAAGTTCCAAGGTGGTCTTGCCAAGTGTGTGGTGGTCTCTGCTGTCCTCTGGAACACGTCGGTTCTCTCCTGTGTGTTTGCTTTTCTTCCTGTGGGCTGGACTGGCTTCATTTCTTGGTGGTTTTAGGGGACATTCAGGGAGTGAGCTGGGCATGGTGGTCCTCACCTGTAGTCCCAGCTACCCAGGAGGCTGAGGAAAAAGGGACACCTGAGCCCAGAAGTTGGGGACCAGCCTGGGCAAGGTAGCAAGACCTTGACTTTTCAAAACCAGACCAGGCAGACCAGAGCAACCAAACCAGCAAAAGACTGGAGAGGCTCATGGTGAGGCCCCTGGAGGCCTACAGGATATCCCCTTAATGCCCTCCAGAACTTAGAGCCAGAATTCAAGGGTGAGGGAAGACTAGACCCCTTTCTTGGTGGGGCTTGTTTCGGAGAATTAATCTGCCAAACTATCCCTTTGTACGTGCTCTCTTGGATTTTATATTCTAATTGGTAAGCTTCTTTCATTTCCTTAAACTCCTTGTTTTCCAGCCTTGGGTCTGAAAACACGCGTTTCTCTCTAGCTGGAATGTTCTTTCTTGTCTGTTTTCTAGCTAACTTTTCTTTTGCCTTCAGACTTTAGCTTCACACCTGAAGTCCCAGCAGCTTGGGGGGCTGAGGCAGGAGGATCACAAGTTCAAAGCCAGCTTCAGCAACTTAGGCCCTGTCTCAAAAAATAAAATAAAATAAAATAATAAATAAATAAATAAATAAACAAACAAATAAATAAAAAGGATCAGGGATGTGGCTCAGTGGTTAAGTGCCCCTAGGTTCAAAAAACCCCTTGGTACCAAGAAAACAAAACAAAACAAATCAAAACAAAACAAAACAAAAAACCAGGAGTGTGTTCTCCAGAAGGGGCCAGAACTGACTAGAAAACTGTAAGATCTCTTATTCCTGAATGTCTCTCTCTCCAGGTGGCCTCTGATTTTCTGCCTACAAGAGGAATTAATCCCTTAGGGAGTCCCATAGCTCCCTAATTTACTATAAGACAGCTTTTTTCACAATAGAGGTTTTGTGTTTTGGTTTCTCAGAAGACAACATTTGATTGGTGCAGCTTGTCAGATAGCCATTCCTAACAGCCAATCAGCTCTCGCCAGGGGGCGGGACTCTAGGGCTCAGAAGCACATTTTGAAAATTGTAATAGGAATGCTGAAAGGGGGAGAGATGTTTCCAAAGTAGGACTCTGTGGGACAGAGTGACACCTCAGAGATCTCTGCTATAATAGGAGAGAGTTTTAAGAAACTCAATTTTGGGGGCTGGGGATACAACTCAGTCGGTAGAGTGCTTGCCTTGCAGGCACACAAGGTCCTGGGTTCCATCCCCAGCACTGCAAAAAAAGAAAAAAGAAAAAAAAAAAAAAAAGAAAATTCAATTTTAGGAAAATGATGTGTTATCCAGTCTTTATGAGGCAGCAAATTCTTAACCTCTTGTTCCATTAAGCAGCAATAGATGATAAAATTCTGAACCTGATTTTCCTTTCTTCCCTCATTTCTCTTTTGATTCCGTATTATATCTGTTATCACCAGAACTTTTAGCATTTAGGGGTAAAAATTTATTAAGTATCTTAAAAGCTAGAATTAAAGACTATTGATGAAGTACTTATCTGTAATGAAAAGCGTGTTCCTAGCTAGTGCAAATCATCACTAGTAAATATGTACTTGGAAATGGAGTGTGTGCACTGCTGTGACAAAATACCTGAGATAAACAACTTAAAAGGAAGAAGGATTTATTTTGGCTTACAGTCTCATGGTCTCAGCCCTTGGTTGCCTTGGACCAGTAGAACATCATGGCGGAGTACTGGGTGGAGCAGAGCTGTTCCCCATATGGCGGTTAGGTAGCAAAGAGAGAGGAGGGGACTGAAGCCCCAATGTCCCCTTCAGGGGCACGCCCCCAGTGACTTTTTCTCCAGCTAGGCTCTACCTTCTGAAGTTTCTTCCACCTCCCCAAAGCACCAGAGCCAGGAACTAAGTCTTTAACACAAGGGCCTTTTGGGGGATACTCAGACCCAAGCTACTAAAGTATGAAAAATATCCTAAACTCAAGCCCTTGCTCGGGATTTGGGGCATTTCCCTCGTGCCATTTGAGGTCACCATGTCTGAAACGTTTTCCTTCTCAGATGATATGATGATGTAACTTGAATATTCTGGAATCCTCAGTTCTCCAGCAGAGCCTTCTAGCATGCGTGTAAGCCAAATGAAAGAGAAAAGGAGCACACATCCGATGCTAAGCCTGCAGTTGAGCCTCAGTTCGCTGAGACAGGAAACAGTGGAATGTTTGCAACCCCTTGTGCTCTCCAAAAGGAATTTTAGTAAGGTGTCTTTCTGTTCTTCATGCTCACCTCCTCCTCTCTGTGGTCCATCTTCTGACACGTCTGACAACTTCACATTTCATGGAAGTGCAAGGTGAGCCTCCTTAGTTCAAAAACCCAAAAGGCTCCCCAATCCGAACCTGTGTAAGCACGGACGAGATGCTGTGTCTGGAAAATTCCATACCCTGAAACTTCGTTGTATACACAAAAATTATTAAAAATGTTATATGAAGTAAGCTTCAGACCATGTGTATATAAAACGTAAGTGAATTTCATTGGACTTGGGCCCTGTCCCTTGGATGTCTCCTTTAGTGTCTAGTTCCAAGCATTTCAGATAAAGGGTTCTCAGCGTGTTTTTAAAAGTGATGGTATTCCAGGAAAGATGGGGGTATTTTATTTTAGTTGCGTTTGATACTCTGGATTGAACCCAGGGGTGCTTAACCACTGAGCCACATCCCCAGCCCTTTTCATTTTATATTTTAAGACAGGGTCTCACTGAGTTGCTAAGGGCCTCACTAGGTTGCTGAGGCTGGCTTTGACCTGCGAACCTCCTGCCTCAACCTCCTGAGTCCTAGGATTACAGGCATGCACTGCTATGCCTGGTTATGAAACCAGAATCAGAATTTCTGCCCCAGCCTGTGTTCCATTCAGTAGCTCTCAGGCGTTGCTCAGCTTCTTGTCCTGAATTTTCACCCTCGTTCGATTTGTCCTGTGGGCTTTTGTTTGGGGTTTGTGGGGATTTGTCGTAAACTTGTATGACTTGCCGCATGAAGGGTCTCAAATTACATGAAGTAGAATTATACAACATATTAGGTGGATTGTATTGAATCTGGTACTGGGGATTATACCCAGAGACAGTTTATCAATGAGCCACATCCCTAGCCCTTTTTATTTTTATTTATTTAATTTATTTAATTTATTTTTTGTGGTATCCGGGATTGAACTCAGGGACACTCAACCACTGAGCCACATCCCCAGCCCTTTTTATATTTTATTTAGAGACAGGGTCTCTCTGAGTTGTTTAGGGCCTTGCTAAGTTGCTTTGAAATCGTGATCCTCCTGCCTCAGCCTCCCCAGCTGCTGGTATTGCAGGTGTGTGTCACTGCGCCTGGCTTATAAAAACCTTTTGACTTCATCTTTTCTCTCTGTCTGTGCAATGGCTGTGAGAGAGGTTGGTGTGTGAATTGAATTTTAAGTTAAGTTGAAGAAAAAACATGAATGAAACGTAAGGATAGGTTGGAGGAGGATGCTCTGAAGAGGTTCTTTGTCCCTGGTCTCTTTCATTGACAGAAAGGCATCCAGGACCTCTCTTAGGCCCTACCCACACCTTAGCTTTGTATTTCAGAAAGCTCCTGCTAATTGCATCTTCAATTAAACTGCTTCATTCATTTCCAGGGTTCTTCTTAAAGACAGAAGAGATTTCTTGGTTTTGCTTAGAGACTGAAATAACAGGCGCATTACAAGGTGTGGCTTTTCTTACATAACTGCTTCCATTGTGTGTGTGTGTGTGTGTGTGTGTGTGTGTGTGCTTTCTTTGAAAATGTTGGTTCTGAAAAGAGAAGCTACACCTTTCATATTTAAAAAAGACACCATTTTCTTTAGTGGTTAGAACTGTGCAAATTAGACTCCATGTAGTTGGACATGTATTATAGAATTTTAGAATCTTTAGGTGGAAAGAAGCAGTTGAATCCAAGGACAACAGCCTGGTATTTGCCACTGGAGCAGCCTTAGAAGGGAGGAGATGTGGACAGTTGATATTCCTGTCCTGTTCCCAGGTGAATCCACTGGGGAAGCAGGGCATGATTTCCTCTGGGTGCTCCTGACAGATGACCTGTCCGGCTTCTGCTTGAATAGTGCCGCAGGTTCAGTCAGAAATGCCTGTGAGGACCTGGCAGAGTGTGCACGCCTGTCATCCCAGTGGCTGGGGAGGCTGAGGCAGGAAGATTGAGAGTTCAAACCCAGCCTCAGCAACTTAGCGAGGCCCTAAGCAACTCAGTGAGACCCTGTCTCTAAATAAAATATAAAAAGGGCTGTGGATGTGGCTCAGTGGTTAAGCGCCCCTGGGTTCAATCTCTGGTACCAAAAAAAAAAAAAGATATGTCTGTGAGTTCATTGTTGTGTGGTCGCCTAGAATTCTGTCCTCAAGTGTAGCCAGTGCTATGCGGTTACTGGTTAAAGCCAGCTCTGGGCAGGGAACACCACTGGTAGTGCTGGCCATTTGCATTGTTTAAATGTCACTACCATGGCCCGTGTCAGGTAACCCGGAAAGTCCCTGAGTCAGAGTTGCACACAGCTGGCTCCCTGGGATCATTGTGAGCCGGCTTCTGCCCCAGTGAGTTTCATGCACCATAAACCATCACGGCTGATCGGTGATCATGGGGACCTTCCTCCTGCTCAGAAATTTTAAAAGTTCTTTTACACACATTGTGTTACTGCATCACCACCGTAGCACAGAAATAAATGCTGTTTACTCTTCCAATTTTAATATTTGATTTCCATTCCCGGGTGCTTGAATTCTCAATCTCTTTGGATGTCACTGAGAAAATTGAAGTTATCCAAAACACTTAAAAGTGGAATCGCTTATAAATGGCCATTCTGGGGGGAAGAGGGTAGGGAGAATAGAAGTTCATTGGACGAGACGAAGGGGAATGAAGGGAAGGGACGGGGACAGGAACAGGAAAGACAGTGGAATGAAGGGGACGTCACTTTCCCATGTTCATATATGAACACACGACCAGTGAGACTCCACACCATGTCCAACCATGAGAATGGGAAGTCAGACTCCATGTATGTAGGATGTGTCAGAATGCACTTCTACTGTCACGAATAACTAAAAAGAGCATAAAAATAAATTAAATTGTCCATCTGAGGTTCATGTAGTCAGTATAAAATATAAATAATGATAAATGTTTAATAAGCTGATTTCATTCCATCTCAGCATTCTCTTTGCCAGTCGTGAGCATCCATAATTCTTCCCAAAGGTTCCATTGATTCATCGAGTTTCACTGAGCTTCTCTTAACGTGTCAGTTACTGTTTCACGCACAAGGGTCCATCCAGGAACAGCACTGTGAAGAACAGAGGAAGAAGCAGAGCACAGAGCAGAACCCCTGGGGGCTGGGCTGCGGCTCCTGGTGAGCCCTCACCTGGCACACCAGAGTCCCTGGGTTGAATCTCCAGCACCAACCGACCAAACCCACAAAATCCTGGTCCTCTTGGAGAAAGATAAACTGGAATTTATGTCAGAGAAGTCTTATGACATAATATGAGACAGAAAGCAGAATGGGACGGACACGGCGGCGCACACCTGTCATCCCAGCGACTCGGGAGGCTGAGGCAGGAGGATCGCAGGTTCAAAGCCAGCCTCAGCAAAAGTGAGGCCCTGAACGACTCAGGGAGACCCTGTCTCTAAATAAAATATAAAAAAGGGCTGGGGGTGTGGTTCAGTGGTTAGGCGCCCCTGAGTTCAATCCCTGGTGTCCTCCACCCCCCCCCCCAAAAAAAAAAGAAGAAAGAAAGCAGATAGGACGGAGGACGGGGGACTGCGTGTGTGATTTGTAGTCGGGTGATCGGATTCCTAATCGCTTTTTCTGGAAATGAGGTGCTGAGTGAGGTACTTGCGCCTGCTGAGCACCAGGCGTGGCCTGCCTGGCTTGCTGCCAGGATCTCCTTCTTTCCCCTGGGGGGGTCCCACTGCTGCCCAGTGGTCCCGACTCTCTCCTTGGACCTGTGTCATGCTCCTGGCCAGTACTGATCTTGTAGTCAGCCTGAATCATAAGTCCCTTCCCACAGGACTGTCTCTCAGCCCCGCCAGGTCTCCCTCGTCATATCCTTTACCCTTGATGGTACGTAACATTTACCTCTGTGGTTTCTCATTATGTAAAAGCCCTACAGGAGCAGCTTGATGTATGGGCATTTCTAGTTTTTTTTTTTTTTTTTTCTTTAGGCAGCAGGGAATTGAACCCAGAGGTGCTCAACCACTGAGGTACATCCCCAGCCCTTTTTTGTATTGTATTTAAGGACAGGGTCTCACTCAGTTGCTTAGGGCCTCCCTTTCGCTGAGGCTGACTTTGAATTCTTGATCCTCCTGCCTCAGCCTCCTGAGTTACTGGGATGACAGGCGTGCGCCCCTACCCCTGGCTATCCCTAGTTCTTCGTGCTCTGTGAGGCGGTGTTTTCCAAACTGTGGGGCCACCTGTGACACAGGAGGTGATTGGCTGCAGTCCACACTTGGAGTGTTAAACAGCATGGACCCCCACAGTGACAGTTCCTTTGCAGTGGGTCTGGTTCCATCAGGGAGAAGTGTCATGTCGGTGGCAGCGAGTCTTTCATATCTTTTAGCACTTGCAGGTCTACGTCTTCAGGAGAGAAACATCAACACTGGACATACTCAGTGTCAGGTCCTCTGCAGTTGACAGTTTTTGGTTAGACATTAAGGACATTCTGTTTTCATTAGCTTTATATTCACCTTTAGGGCTGCCTTCTGATTCGAGCAGGTGAGACCCATTTTGCTTCCAACAATGAAATAGAATTTCTTTTCAAGTGTAATCTGTGCAAGTTCTAAAACAAGGCCAAACCAGGTGTGGTGGGCACACACGAGCAGCTCAGGAGGCTGAGGCAGGAGGATCTCAAGTTCAAAGCCAGCCTCAGCCACTTAGGGAGGCCCTGAGCAACTCAGTGAGACCCTGTCTCTAAATAAAATATAAAATAGGGATGTGGCTCAGTGGTTGAGCGCCTCTGTGTTCAATCTCTGGTACCAAAAAAAAAAAAAAAAAAAAGAGTCCAACTAAAGAAATACAGATAGCAGAGGTGGTTTTCAAGTATGACAGATGACAGAAGTGGCTCTTCAGCTTCTGAAGGCAGGATAATATTCCTCTAAATAAAACTTCAGGGTGAGCTGGGTGTAGTGGTGCATATCTGTAATCCCAGCAGCTCAGGAGGCTGACGCAGGAGGATCTCGAGTTCAAAGCCAGCCTCAGCAACTTAGCGAGGCCCTAAGCAACTCAGCAATTCCCTATCTCTAACTAAAAAAATAAAAAAGGACTGGGAAGTAGCTCAATGGCAAAGTGCCCCAGGGTTCAATCCTGTGTGGAATATGAATGAATGAATGAATGAATGAATGAATACCCATGAGTAGTGACATAGTACAAAGAAATTTTTGCAAAGCTCTGATTCTAAAATAATAGCACTTTAAAACTTAAAAAGTATCTCATTATAATCACTTGTACATGTAGTTAGGGGTGGAGAGCCACAGCTTTTGATTTAAATCTACCCCCTCTTATTAATTGTGTGGTCTTGGTAAGGTGCTTAATGCTCGGTACCTCGGTTTGTTCATCTGCAGACCGGGGATGCTTTCGTGTGTCTTACAGGGTAGTGGTGAGGATTAAGTGAGTTAAGACTAGCAGTTGTGGCTGTTGGCATGCTGGTGATTTATTCTGTCTTCAGGTTTGTCAATGTAACCAACGTGTTTCCTTTGGCAGAGCTGAGAATCACAGCCTGGGCTACTCAGGTGCTAGGCGGGTGTTCTGTGGGGAGCCAGGCACCTTCACGGTTAAAGCAGTGTTGCTTCCTATTGCAGGGGATGTAAAACAGAAAGAGGAGCACAAAGTTCCCATTGTTTTTCCTCCAGCTCTGCTTTGGAAATTGTTGTCCCCGGCCTTGGGGTGTTTAAATAGTCCCCATTGGGTCAAAGTGGGCTTTTTTACACCAAGCCTGGCTGGGCAAGGTGCTCTTTATTGTCATTTCCATTTGACCTTTTAGCCAATTTCTTAAGCATTAAAAAAAAAAAAAAATGCAAAAGCAAAACAAAGTCCTCCACCTGTTCAGAGGACTTTTATTTCCTTGGGATTATATTCCGGGCAACACATCAAGGACCGTGCAGGAGAAGAGAATAGGAAGCATAAAGGCACCTTCACCCCGGATCCGATTCTCCTTCTTCTGCCGTCTGATGGCTTAAACAATAAATAAAATCTCCTCTAGTGCTGGAGTGAAAGGAAGCAAGGCGGGGAGCCACAGGCGTGGACTGGCATAAGCCAGGTCAGCTCTGAAGGACTTCAGCTCTGCAGAGACAGTGCGTGTTTTATGGGGGGAGATAAAAGGATCCTGTGATCAGCCTGATTTGGGGAAGGCTGGAACACAGAAGTTAGACTCACATATTTGCATGAACTTCTCAGAGGGGCTTTATGGACCAAAAAATTCAAGATGCTCTTCTAATGTAAATAATAACAGGTTTTATTTAGCACTTACTATGTGCAGGTCTTGTCCTGAGCACTTTGCATGTATTAATGCATAAATCCCTGCAACAGCCTCTCAGGGTGGGAAGGGCTGTTTGTTCCCATGTGATAGATAAGGAAATGGAAACAGGGAGGGGCGGTGCAGGAGGTGGGGGGCTCCGGAATTTAGCTGACCAGAGACAGGTTTCAGGATGCAGCCTGTGCCATTGGGGCCCTACCAAATGACTCTGGGAAACCCACTCTAATGCTCTAAGCACACTGTGAGTGACAACAAGGATGACTTGAGATGTAGGAGGGCCTCACTCTGACCTGGTGCTTCTGAGCATCCTGGTTTCTGCCCAGGGAATGATGGCCCCTCTCAGAATCTCTGTGTTATATCGATTTGTCTCCGGATGATACTCCTACTTGATTTGGTGCTAAAACTCTTGACTCGAGGCACAGACTTTTTTGTTTGTTTGGCACCAGGGGTTGAACCCAGGGGCGCTTAACCACTAAGCCACATCCCCAGCCCTTTTTAATATTTTATTTAGAGACAGGGTCTCACTGAGTTGCTTATGGCCTCACTTTTGCTGAGGCTGGCTTTGAACTCGAGATCCTCCTGCCTCAGCCTCCCCAGTTACTGGAATGACAGGCATGTGCCACTGCGCCCATCTGAGACTCGTACGTCTTAAAGTAACAGATTTGATTTTCCAGTTTTGCTGTCTGGTAGATGAGAATCTCTGCACACTGACCCTTTTTAATTTGGGCATTTTGGAAGCTTCTCACAACAGGGAGAACTTGATCTATGGGAAAGGAAGACAGTTGAATGGGGCCCGGAATCCTACTTGGGTCCAGTGAACAAGTACTGGATTAATCAATCATTTTAATCTTCCTAGAAAGCTAAAAGGAGGATGGAGAAAAACTACCTTTTCCATCAAGTTTTATATGCATGTCCATTGGTAAAGAGGGAAAGTGGCATTTTTTACAGATAATCTTAGCTTCAATTATTTATACATCTCCTTGAATTATTTCAGGATAAGTGATGGAATAATGTTAGGCAAATTACTGTTTCTGCTCCTGTAGACAGCTGAGTCTAATACTTTGAAAAAACTCCTCAGTTATTTCCCATTACTCTTAATATAAAATCCAGATTCATTGATGCTGTCTGCAAGATCAGGCGTCTGTTCTCCACAATTTTATAGCTAATGCTAATGGAACTGCTTCTGTCTGGTGATGAGAATAGAATGCTCTTTGGGTCAAGCTATACATACAAAGAGGGCTGTTTTTAGCCTCAACATGTCTCTTGGCTAGGTGCCTTTATGCAGTGCACAGACTGGACAGCTGTATGTGATCGACCTGCCTCATTTTCTGTCTTCCATAGCACTTTCCATGGCTCCTTGGTAATCCTCATCTCATGTAAAATAAAAAACTGAATTTCTCTTTTTCTTTCTAGAGGATATAGTCCCTAAAGGATGGTTGTGTATTTGGCAGGCTTAACAATGTAGGTAGGAGAACAAACAAAATGTCCGTTACTTAGTAGGCTCTTTAGGAACTTTGTTGAAAGCAGGCTTAACATTGGCATGCGTGGGCCGGGGGCAGTGGCTCACACGCCTGTAATCCCAGCTAATCGGGAGGATTGTGAGTTCAAGGCCAGCCACAGCAACCTAGTGAGACCCTAAGCAATTTAGCAAAACCCTGTCTCTAAATAAAAATATTTTTTTTCCAAGGGCTGGGGATATGGCTCAGTGGTTAAGCACCTCTGGGTTCAATCCCTGGTATAAAAAAGGAAAAAAAAAAAAAAAAAAAAAACAAAAACCCAAAACATTTGTACCCGTGGGTGGATAGATGTGGAATGGGTAGAACAAGGACAGGTCTGATGTAGAAAATTTGTACATTTTTTTTGCCTGGGTACATAACCCTGAGATTTTGGAATGGAACTCGCAGGCTGGGATGGAATAATCAAATTTTATCTAAGCGCTTGTGAGCCCTTAGAGAGGCTGTAATTTGCAAATGCGTTCTGTCGTGAATCTCTGGTGCTTAGCGGAGCCAGATGCTGCTGTTAGGCAGAGCACTGCGATGTTTTCTGCTCCGCGTTCTGCCGGCCCAGCTCCGCGCAGGCGCACTTCAGGGGCTGGGCGAGGCCATCTTCCCATTGCCTGGCCGCTGTTGCAGATTTCCTCTGGGGAGGCATTGCAATCTGCATTGAGGCATTGTATTCTCTCCCCAGGTATAGTAGTTTCTTGGGGCTGCTCTCCCAAGGTACCCCAACAGTGTGGCTTTAAACAACTGAAATCAACTGCCTTGTAGTTCTGGAAACTAGAACTCTCAAAGGTTCATGCTGTCTCTGAAGGAGCTAGGAAAGAAAGCGCCTTTTCCCTAGAGTCCTAGAAGCCAGCCTTCCTTGGCCCTGGGTTCACAGCTCTGTGCTATGCTTTGGATGTTGAATGGCCCCCAAAGGTCCACACATATTAGTTCTTTAGGCCCCTGGGAGATGCTTCTGGGAGGTGACAGAGTTTTTAAGAGCTGGGATCTCATCAGAGGTCTCAGATCATCAGGGCCATGTCCTCAAAGGAGAAAGTAGGACTCACCCTTTCTTCTTCCACTTCTGGCCGTGACGTGAATGACTTTGCCTTGCTTGTCCCAAGCCCAGATTGATGGGGCCGATTGATCATGAACTGGGATCTCCAAAACTGTGAGCTAACATAAACCTTTTTTGTTGAATAAGTTGATTATGTCAGGCACTTGTTATAGTGACTGCAAGCTGACATACTTTATAAGACATTTTCTGCCTCCCCTTCATATGATGTCTTCCTTGTGTGTGTGTATGTGTGTGGTCTCCTTTACATAAAGGTATATCAGGGCAGGGAATATAGCTCAGTGGTAGAGTGCTTTGCCCACCATTGCAAGGACCTGGGTTTGATCCCTAGCACCACATAAAAATAAAATAAAAATACATTTTTGGTGAGGGGACAGTATTCAACCCAGCTCGACAGGTTTTATCTCTTTCACTGGCTGCTAATCTTTGAGTTCAGTCTAGTTCAACTGCTCTTTTTATCATTTTTTGGAGGGGTGGGTACTAGAGATTGGACCCAGGGGTGCTTAACCACTGAGCCACATACCCAGCCTATCTATATATATGTGTATATATAATATATATATATATATATATATATATTTTTTTTTAATTTATTTTGAAACAGGGTCTCGCTGAGTGGTCCAGGCTGGCCTTGAACTTGCAATCCTCCTGCCTCAGCCTCCTGGGTTGCTGCTGGGATTGCAGGTGCCTGGCTCTTCCTGGGACTGTGCATGTCATTTCATCACTTATAATCTCAGATTCTGTAAAAGGAGACTGATAAGAGTACCTGAATCTTCAGACTTTTGGAGAATTCAGTGAGATGATGTGGATAAATCATGTAACCAGGTCCTTCCATATTGTACCCTGCTTTTATACCTAACCCAAACCCAAACATTATTCTAAATGTCTTTTTTTTTTTTTTTTTTCCTGATTTTCCAAATGGATTCTGGTTTTCTTGGGTGCTCTTAAAAACTTTTGCTGGTTGACTCTTCCCAGTTATCAGTCCTTTTGATGGATTCTTCAAGGCAAGAGCTTCTATATTGATTGGAGGTCTTTCCAGTGTGGTTGCCAAGTTTGTAAGAAAATTATAAGTTGATGCTAGAGTATGGGTTGACTTCAGAAAAGTGTCTTCTTAGCTCAAGTTCTTCTGATTGCACATTGTCTTGAGCAAAAATACCATGCGCTCAGGTTCTTCCAACATGACAAAACAATATTCAATAATTCTGCAGTGGGTTGAAATCGTAATAAAAATCAAAATCACGTGCTTCATTTTCTCAGCAGCTATAATCTGAACTGAACTGAGTTTGGAGGTGGAGTCGATTCTGACTGTAAAATTGCAGCCCAATACATTTCGTTCTTACCGAATGTCAGTGTAATATAAATTAAAATCCGTGGGGGGTAATTCGATTTAATCTTAACTTTCATTTTCTTCTGAAATGTGAAATGGAATAAATGTTGTTAAGAACCTCTTTGAGAACGGGCAAAATGGACTAAATTTAATTAGACTGCGTTGTTTTAAAAGAAAATATTTCTTAGGTCCCAAGAGAGAATGCAGCTTATAAATATGGAGGGCTTCCAGGGAACTGAATCTATGAGAAGAGAGATGAGGTTTTACCTGACATGGGCCCTAACACCTTACAAAGAGATGGCTCTGGATTAGAAATTCATGGGGTGTCTGTGTGTGACTAGCAGAATTGGAAGATTCAATAGGTTTTGTTCCACATTCCTTTAAACTAAAAAAGAAGGTTGTTTTTGAGTATCACTGTCTTTAATGGCTATCACAGGGGCCTGAGAGAAACTGGAGGTGTTTAGCTGAAAGAGTGAAATACAGCAGATAGGAGGTGAAGACCAGCACACTTTCGGGGGCAGAGGGCTAATACGTGTAATTAAAGTTCAGCCTTTTTTTTTTTTTTCTTTAGGTGTTTTTTGGTTTTGCTTTGTTTTGTTTTTGTACCAGGAATTGGACCCAGGGGGCAATTAAGCACTGAGCCACATCCCCAGTCCTTTTTAATATTTTATTTAGAGACAGGGTCTCACTGAGTTGCTTAGGGCCTCACTAAGTTGCTGAGGCTGGCTTTGAACTCTCAATCCTCCTGCCTCAGCCTCCTGAGCTGCTGGGATTATGGCTGTGTGGCACTGCACCTGGCAAAGTTCAGTTTTCTTGTGTGGCTCTAAGGGATGCAAACAGGACCAGGGGAGTTACTGGCGAGACTCGGAACTCCCTTTAAAATGATCGTGACCATGTGGAAATGTGGTGTGTTCTCTGATTCTGAGTTTTCTGAGCCCAGTCTGGGTCACTCCAAGAAGAAAGTGTGTGTAATCTCAAACTTTGGATCAGAGGATGAACCAGTTAGCCTGGGACCATGGAGCATAGCTATATTCCCAGTCATCTAGGAGGCTGAGGCAGGAACATCACAAGTTTGAGGCCAGCCGCAGAACATCTCAAAGAAATAATTAATAATAATAATAATAAAAAAGGGCTGAGGTTTATCTCAGTGGTAGGGCACCCTTGGGTTCAATACCAAGAACCACTGCCTAAAAAAAAAAAAAAGAAAAAAAGATGGTCTAGGTGACCACTTAGACTTTTATTTTTATTTATTTATTTAGGTACCAGGGATTGAACCCAAGGGTGCTTAACCACTGAGCCACATCCACAGCCCTTTTTATATTTTATTTAGAGACAGGGTCTCACTGAGTTGCTTAGGACCTCGCTAAGTTGCTGAGGCTGACTTTGAACTCATGATCCTCCTGCCTCAGCCTCCCAAGCTGCTGGGATTACAGGTGTAGCCACTGCGCCCGGCAGATTTTTATTTTTCTGAGTATCCAGGAATCTGAAAAGGGATGAGGTTGAAGAATGTTAAGAGGGCAAGATGATTGACGGTCTGAGACACTTGGCTCAAATGCAGAGTTCAAAGCAGTAGCTGGCTGTTAGGGAGGAGGCTGAGAGGAGGAGCGAATAGGAAGGAAATCAAGAGTCCGGCATTAAGTAATGTATGTTGTTAACAGAGCCTCGAATGGAGAAAATTGCCTTTCTCTAACTTGAGAGAGAGGCAAGCAGATATATGGATGAGAATCTACGAAGTTCTCCGGGGACACCTTTGCTTGTGTAAGCATTTTGGAGGTTGAGAAATGGAAAATCAAGTTGCTCTAACATTTATAATTTCAGAATCAGAAGTCAGCATTTCATCTCCCGGGGGAAGGGAGAAACGGACTTAAATTCAATGAGATTAATTCACTTTTGTCCAAAGGAAAAGCTCATGAGATTCTGTTGAGCAGGGATCATGAAAACTGATAGTCTTTGCAAATCAGTGTCTGTGCGCTGTTGGTTTCCCGGGCGGCCAGAGCCCCTGTGCATGGGCGGCGGAATCATGGGGGACTCCAATTCTCTTCCCTCTCAGTGATTTGTTATTTTATTTTGCTTCTGTTTTTGAAAATGAGGTTTATAATCCTTCCTTAATAAAAATCACTCTGACTGAGTACAGTGGCATGCCGCTGGAATCCCAGCAGTTTAGGAGGCCGAGGCAGGAGGATCATGAGTTCAAAGCCAGCCTCAGCAACTTAGTGAGGCCCTAAGTGACCCAGCCAGACCCTGTCTCTAAATAAAATATAAACAGGACTGGGGATGTGACTTGGTGGTTAAGCACCTCTGGGTTCAATCCTGGTACCAAAAAAATTATTAAAAATCACTTTGCTGTACAATTGAATGACATTCTCCTAATCTTGCATTTATTTATTGGTGGAATAATTTGAAGAAGACTATTTTAAATTTTCTGAACTTTAAGCAGACAATAATTTTAAGCTGACATGCTTAGCCACCAAGCAGAAGGATGAAGACAACTCATTTGTAACCCAAAATGATCGGTTTAAGAACGTCGTGGAGTTAGTCACCCTTATAAATCCTCAGGAGCACAGTGCACAGGGGACCGTGGCCAACCCAATTTTTAATCAAGCTAAGTAAAAGCAAAAGAGTGCAGAAAATTAACCTGACATAATTGTTTCAGTTCCTGTCTCAAATACAGATGTCCTTCTGGGATTAATGAAATTTTTAATGATAGGTATTTATTTGTAATGATTCTGACCCTTTCTCAGTATGTCCCCTTCTCTTTGTGACCCTAAACTAATTCAGACCATCCTTTTATTTTTATGAATAGCTTAAAAAAAAAAAAGAACTCCATTTGTTATGGCTGTTTTTAATTCACAGTAAAATTGAGAAGAAGATACAGAGATTTCCTATCTGCTCTCTGCCATCAAATAATGAAGAACCTCCCCCCACCAGAAGGGCACATTTGTGACAGTTCATAAACTTGCATTGATAGATTGTTATACCTGAAGACTCTAGTCTCCATAAGGGTTCATTCTGACATTGTGTATTTTATGGTCTTTTTTTTTTTTGGGTTCTGGGGATTGAACCCAGGGGCACTTAACCACTGAGCTACACCTCCAGCCCTTTCTTGTATTTTGACAGGGTCTCATTGAGTTGCTTAGGGTCTTGCTAAGTTGCTGAGGCTGGCTTTGAACTTGCAATCCTCCTGCCTCAGCCTCCTGAGCCTCTGGGATTACAGATGAGCACAAGGCTATTTTTTGGTCTTGGACAAATGGATATCAAAGTGTCATCTGGAATAGTTTCGCTGCCCTAAAAGTCCTCTGCTCTGCCTGTTCATCCCCCCATCTTGCAACTCTGTCACCGATCTTTATTTTACTGTCCTTTTTCTGAGTGTCACATCATATGTTTGGAATACTACAGGACATATGCTTTTCGTGTAGGCTTCTTTCACTTAGCCGTGTGGTCTTTTATTCCCTGTGATTTCATGCCTCATTGCATTTTTATTTTAATAAACACATGTTTGATGTTGTTCATTGAGTCCTTTTTTTTTTTTTTTTGATGATGACAGAATTTTTATTTCCAAACTAAAAAGTGTTAAACAATAAAATGAATCTGTTGCTGTGTCCTGTGTGGTAAATGAGAGAATGACCAATTGCAACAAGAGCATTCCAGCAATCTTCTCTCCAAGCCCAACAGCAAGCTTGTCACATTTCTTTATGGCACTGGATAATATTATCTTGTCTGGCTAGACTGTAGTTCATTTATCCATTCACTTACCCGGGGATGTCTTGGTTCCTGTCGAATTTCAGCAGCTGTGGCTAAAACTGCTGTAAAACTTTCTTGCTCAGTTTTATGGTGTGGGATGTGAGTTTTCAGCTCCGCTGGGTAAATACCAAGGAGCACAATTGCTAGATCATGTGGTAAGATTGTTTCATTTTGTAAGAAACTGCCCATTTGGCCCGGTGCCGGTGCCGTGGTGCGTGCCTGTAACCCCTGGGGCTCTGGAGGCTGAGGCAGGAGGATCATGAGTTCAAAGCCAGCCTCAGCAACTTAGTGAGACCTTAAGCAGCTCAGTGAGACCCTGTCTTTAAATAAAATATAAAAAAATGGTTGGGGATGTGGCTCAGGGTTAAGTGGCCCTAGGTTCAATCCCCAGTACCAAAACAGAAAGAACCTGGCCATTTGTCTTCCCAAGTTCCTCTCCCTTTCTACATTTCTTCCAGCAAAGAATGAAAGTTCCTATTTTTCTGCTCCCTTGCCAGGATTTTGTGCTATCCATGTTCTGGATTCTGGCCATTCTAATAGGCATATAGTAGCATCTCCTCCTTGTTTCTGTATGTAGCTTTTTATTTTGTCACTTTCAAACAATAGTACTAACAATGCAGAAAGACAGAAGAGAAAGGAAAACCTCTCACTCCGGGTAACTCCTCATCCTTAGAGTTGATGTATATCTCCTCTGGTGTCTGTCTTTCCAGGTGTTTCTCTTTCTATGCAAACAAGGAAATGTCTATGTATAAATTTAAGAAATCAGAACAGGTGACTTCAGTCATCCTTGACACTATAAATTTAAAAGATAACACCTGGAAGTTCAGTTTTTTTTTTCCCCTTAAAGCCAAAGGCAACTTTTAGGAACATTAATATATCATCTTCTGTTGTCTTCCCCAGTCAGCTGGCTTCTCCCCTCCCCCATCATTCCATCATTGGGTTTCCCTGTAGGCAGTGACAGGTGGTGTGAGTGTATGTGTGTGCGCGTGTGCACTGACACATGCTGCACTATCACACACAAAAATATGTTGTTAGGTGATTTTTTTCCCGTACCAAAATCATAGTGTGCACTTACCCTGAGAGATAACCAGGAGATATAAACCCTTTTCTTTTTAAGTACTGGGATTGGACCCAGGGTGCTTAACGACTGAGCCACGTCCCCAACCCTATTTTATATTTTATTTAGAGACAGAGTCTCACTGAGTTGCTGAGGGCCTTGCTAAGTAGCTGAGGTTGGCTTTGAACTCCTGATCCTCCTGCTTCAGCCTCCTGACTTGCTGGGAGTACAATCCTATTGCTATCCTGTCTGGTTAGAAGATATAATCTTCTGGGACCTCTGTCATGTATGCAGCCATCATTGGCTGAAATGTCACCATTTGATACATAGCTATATATTTAAGAAATATGAATGTTATTATTAAATATTTAATATAAATCTGTTTCTTGTATGAATATATTTATATATTTACTTATGTAATATAAATATATGTATATTTTTTAGTGTTTTGCATTAAACAGGTGCTCTATCACTTAGCTGCAACCCCCCTCCCCCTTTTTTTACACTTTTTTTTTTGGTACCTGGTATTGAACCTAGAAGCACTCTACCACTGAGCTATATCTCTAGACCCCTCTTTTTTGGATACTGGGGATTGAACCCAGGGGCGCTGTACCACTGAGCCACATCCCCAGCCCTTTTTGTTTTTTATTTTTATTTATTTATTTATAAGATATCTTTAATCATAGATGGACACTGCCTTTACTTTATTTAGTGTTATGCGGTGCTGAGACTCAAACCCAGTGCTTCACATGTGCTAAGCAAGCACTATACCACTGAGCCACATCCCCAGCCCTTTTTATTTTTTATTTTGAGACACAGTCTCACCAAGTTGCTATGGCCTTGCTAAGTCGCTGAGGCTGGCCTTGAGGTTGTGATCCTCCTGCCTCAGCCTCTGAAGTTCCTGAGGTTTCAGGCATGTACCACCGTGCCTGGCCAGCCCCAGCCCTTTCTATTTTTCATTTTGAGACAGGCTCTCTGTACATTGCTGAGGCTGGCCTGGAACTTACAATCCTCCTGTCTCAGCCTCCTGAGTCGCTGGGCTCATAAGTGTGCCCCACTGTGTCTGGCCAAACATCTATCCTATATATCATGATATCATACACATATATTTGCATCTTTTTCTTTCCCCTCGGGGTACACTTTGATTCAATATAAAGCAAACTCGATGTCCTAAGCCCTGAGCCTCTTCCTTCAGGGTTATTTAATTATTTTTAGAATTAAGGAAACACAGACGAACTGGGATGTCCATAGGGAGGAAAGCCAGGAAGCCAAAAATACCATGAGTTACCGGATCGTCGTCATGTTACCGAGCAAGGAGTCGCAGTTTGCAGGAAAGCCTGGGGACCCTGGCTCTTGCGGCGCTGCGCGCCACGTGCCGGACACACGTGGGTGACTTACAGGCTGACTCACGCGCAGTGCAGCTGTCAGCTTCTCTTAATTAGGTAGGAAGCACCTGTGTGCGATTACTTCATCGTTTATTTATTTATTTATTTTCCTTTTCCCTATGCAGTCTCTCAGGGGTTTTAAAAAAAGACCCAACAAGTTGCAATTGAAGTTTTCTGTGGGGGCGGTGCATTCAGCATCTCAAAGGCCACCCGTTCCCGTCCTCTGTGGTGAGACCAGGTGAGAACAGCAGCGTCCTCTGAGGTCCCGGTGCAAGGCGTCTGGCAGGGAACTCCGTATCACCTCCTGTGTGTTTGGCTTTGCACTTCTGCATTGAGTGTTTTAAACATTTAACAGAATCGCTGCTGAACGTGTCCAAGGTGATGTTCAAGTGTGAACGGGGCTGCTGTTCTGATGTGTGGGCGCGGAGCGGTTCCGTGAGGTGACACCAGCCTCCTTTCCTGGTACCCGGTGGCTGACGGAGTCTGGTCATAGGAGCAGCTTCCTCCAAGGGTCTGGTCCGCCTTATTTCCCAATTCGCCTGTGAGATTTCCTCTGTCCTCCCATGAACTGTTCTCAACATGAATTATAACACGGACCTAAATATACTTTTTTAAGAAAATATTTTTATTAGTTGTTGATGAACCTTTTTATTTATGTGTATGTGGTGCTGGGAATGGAACCCAGCGCCTCACTTAGGCTAGGCAAGCGCTCTACCACTGAAACACAGTCCCTGCCCCTAAATATACTTTTAATAAATGATATTAACTACCACCGATTGAGTGCTTACTCTATCCTAAGAGCTTTACAAATTCATTCCTGTGTAACCTTTGCTTTTACTCCAGAAGACTCCATCTACGTTTTATAGAGGGGGTAACTGAGACTCAGAGAAGAGAGCATGTCTCTCAGCAGGTACTGGGAAGCATTGAACTCAGTTGTCCAGTGGCCTAAGCCTATTATTATATTTGTACATAAGCCCTGCCAATATCCATCCACCATAAGCAACTTTGCTTCACAATCTTAAGTTGTCCCTATTCTCACCTTGATGGTTTGTATACTTAATATACTCTGTAGGTATTTGTGGAACACGAGGTTCAAATCCGCTTAAGGATGGTGGCCCTCCTGGAGGTCTCAAACTGGCTGCCTGTGGCCGGAATTTGAGTAGCACCTGTTTTGAGTTGTTTGACTTTGTTTGGGGGAGGGGTAAAGTCTGTGCTGTGCTTTCAGTGGATTGGGCTCCCCAGTTGCCTCAGTGCCTTTACGTAATTCCCTATTTCCTTAAACCCCCGGCTGGCTTCACTCATTAATGTCACCTGCGTGGGCCCCCATGACATTTGACTCTGTGATTACAGAAATTATACAACCAGGAAGGGTCCCAGCTGAATGTGTGGGCTCCCATTAATTAATGCTAACGAATCGATTTTTGCTTTGAAATAAATATTGCTGGTATTTACATTACTTTATACAAAGCGAAGAGTTGACTTTGTTACCAGTTTACTGAGAACGTTGGCAGGGGAACATTTTTGTTGGTAGAATTCGCTGTCGAAGCCTGCCTTTGCCGAACAGTCTACTGTGGACAGAGTCCTGTGGTGCATGTCTGGAGGGCTGATGTTTGGCTTATCATATGCCCTAAGGTGATTCTGATCATATGGCTAAATCTAAGAAATGAAGGCAAGTTAGCTGATAACAAGAACGGAAGATAAAGGAGGGACTATGATTCTTTTCTTTTTTTTCCTTGGTGCTGGGTATTGGCCCAAGGGCCTCCCATATGCTTGGCAAGTACACTATCGAAGAGCTACAACCCCAGTATCCCTCTGGAATGGACTCTCTAGCTTTTGACAGGTTGCTGTCTGACTCCATGTGAGTGTCTGCTAAACCACAGGAATGTTCTGGAGCAGCAGGACCCCTTCAATAGAACAGGCACCTTGTGTTTTAATTTTTTTTTTTTTTTTTTTGGACTAGAGATTAAACCCAGGGGCTCTTAACCACTGAGCCACATCCTGAACCCTGTTTATTTTTTATTTGGAGACAGGGTCTCACTAAGTTGCTTAGGGCTTCGCTCAAGTGCTGAGGCTGGCTTTGAACTCAGGATCCTTCTGCCTCTGGTATGAAAGGCATGCACCAGGGTGCCAGGGTAACTTTTTTTTTTTAGTGCAGTATAGCCAGGTGTTGTGGCGCACATCTGTAGTCTCAGCAACTCCTGAGGCAGGAGGATCACAAGTATGAGGCCAGCTTGGGTGACTGGTGAGACCCTGTCTCAAAACGAAAATAAAAAGGGTTGGGGATGTAGTTGAGTAGTAGAGCGCCCCTGGGTTCAATTCCCAGCACTGGAAAAGATAAAAACAACAAAAACAATGCCGTATGTTCTGAAGGTATTTCTCTTTCATGTGTTTCCTTTTTTAACCCATTTTGTCCCATTGTCCCAAATGTGAAACACCTATAAAAACTGAAATATAGGCCCACTGTGGTGGCGCATGCCTGCGATCCCAGAGGCTCCGGAGGCTGAGGCAGGAGGATCTCAAGTTCAAAGCCAGCTTCAGCAACTTAGGGAGGCCCCAAGCAACTGAGTGAGACCCTGTCTCTAAATAAAATATTAAAAAGGACTGGGGATGTGGCTCAGTGGTTAAGCAACCCTGGGTTCAATCCCCAGTACCAAACCAAACAAAACAAAACAACATAAGTATAGTATATAATGTATAACATAATTACAATGATATAGCTATATTTTATATACTTACATAGTATGCAATTATTTTATAATAATATAATTAATATAATTACAATATTGCCGTTGT
Organism: Sciurus vulgaris; assembly: GCF_902686455.1. NCBI lineage: Eukaryota > Metazoa > Chordata > Mammalia > Rodentia > Sciuridae > Sciurus > Sciurus vulgaris. The sequence goes on along the minus strand of NC_136477.1, from coordinate 61,225,485 downwards.
AATTAATGTACGTAAGCTATAGATGATGATTTCCAGCCTATGTTAATGCACCTGTGTCGATTTCATTAAAATAGTCACAGAATTGAAAACTTGGGACTTCATGGGTTAACTGTCTTCTGCCACATTGTCAGTTTGTTTTTCACGGAAAATTTGCCAGCACAGGTACCTGTGCAGATACATCTGGGAAATGCTGTTCCAGCAGCCACCCAGGGGTCTGCAAGTCATGAAGGCTCTGAGTCTGTGTTCATGGAGTGATTTCGTTGTGCTCAATTTCCCACAATTCACAGACTCCTGACCCCTCCTGTAGCCTGAACACCCTTTCCATCTCCCACAGTAAGTCCTAACTCTTAGCTTTCTGTAGGCCATCCTTTAGATAGCATTTACCCCAAAGCATTGAATCTTGTCTTTGGGTTTTTTTTTTTGGCAGGGGTAAGGGGGGTTATCATGGATCATAATCCTATAATTCCAATTCCATTTAAATGGATTTATTTAATGAAATGCAAATGTGTCAAACAGGAACAACACCGTCGACAAAGTAATATTTAAAATGATCACACTAAAATAAGCTTATGTCCTTCTTCATGATTTCTGATGGATTGCTGGATGGGGGTGAGTCTCCTGTTTACTTAAAAGCTGCATTTATAGTGTGCTGGTCAAAGTTGTCTACATGTAGACTTAGGTGGGCCTGTTCTACTTCCTGCTGGGCATATTTGTTAATATTGTGTCACAGAGTCGATTATTGTTTCCCACATAATCTTTTCCTTTTTTCTTTCCTCTTCCCCTCCCCTCCCCCCTCCACACCCTTCCCCCCCCCCCCTGCTGTGAATGGAACCCAGGGCCTTGTGCATGCCAAGCTGTGTCTACCACTAAGCCACATCCCTCAGCTCAATTCTTTCTTTTGATTCTCATGATAATTTTGTGGGATAACTGTGCAAAACATTTTCCCATTTTAGTAAAGAAATTGGCCCTTAAGAACTGAAATCCTTTTCTCGGGTCCAGTTGTGAGTTAGCTCAGTGAATTCAGTTTCCTAGGTCCTTGATTTCATTCCCAGAACTAACCCTGCCAGCGTGTGACTTGAAAAATATACTTTTTGGGGCTGGGGAGATAGCTCAGTGGGTAGAGTGCTTGCTTTATAAGCACAAGTCCCTGGGTTCAATCCCCAGCACCCCCCCAAAAAAATACATATTTATATATATATGTATAAAGTATATATATATATATTTATAAAGAAGTATACATATATATGTGTGTGTGTGTGTATATATATATATATATATACTTTTTGATGGTACCCTTATTTTTCTTTTTCTCTCTCTCGCCAAAAGTCAGAATTCCTTAGTTTGGGCTACCAGTTTATTATAATGGCACTCACTGGTTTATTATACCAAACAGGGAAGCCAAACAAAGCTGGATGTGAGTTGTTTTTAAGCAGGCCCAAGTCTTGATGATCCATGTGTGAATTATCTGCTTATAGCAAATCTTTCATCCCAGCCTGGTTCCCCAGCCTCTCAGCCCGATGTTCAAGTCTCCCAGCCCCTGTTCTGGCTTTGTCAGAACAGGTTAGAGACACACCCTAAAGTCTGGGGATCTAACACATATGTTTTAGGAAACAGAACTTTTTTTTTTTTTTTTTAAGAGGTCGAGGTTGGCCTGCCAGGTGATGTATGCCTGTAACCCCAGCAGCTTGGGAGGCTGAGGCAGGAGGATTGAGAGTTCAAAGTCAGCCTCAGCAACTCAGTGAGACCCTGTCTCTAAATAAAATACAAAATAGGGCTGGGATGTGGCTCAGTGATTGAGTGTCCTGAGTTCAATTTCTGGTATCAAAAAGAAAAAAAAAAAAAAAAAAAGTTCAATGTTGTAGTTTTTCCAGTGAGTTAAAATAATAGATTTTTCCATTTAACCTTAATTGGCCTCCGCACTGCGTTCATTGACATTTAAATGAGTAGTTTCACATATAAACCCGAGAGCCGTTACACTTTGGGTCATTAGTAGCTAGTTAATAAAATAAATATCCCCAAGATACACATAATCTCACACCCTCTCTTCCCCTTTTAAGTATTATCATCAGAGGTAGAGTATTCCAATTTTTTTTTTTTTTTTTTTTTTTTTTGGTACCAGGAATTGCACGCAGGGACATATACACACTGAGCCACATCCCCAGCCCTATTTTATATTTTATTTAGAGACAGGGTCTCACTGAGTTGCTTAGGGTCTCACTAAGTTGCTGAGGCTGATTTTGAACTCATGATCCTCCTCCTCAGCCTCCGGAGCCCCTGGGGTTATAGGTGTGAACCATGGTGCCCAGCTGAATTTGGACTTTTGATGCACATTTTGATTTAAACTCTTGTTGGTCCATCTAGTAGGTGGGTATATCCTAGGGCAAGATAATGCTTTTTGCCTTGGTGTACTCATCCTTAAAATGAGCTAGCACCGCCTATCTTGTGGGCTATCTTGCAGTAGTGAGCAGAGAGACACTGAACAGTGTTCTTTACATAATAAGCATTTGGTAATGACGGGAAGAATTTTAGCCTTCTTGGTACCAGGTGTGATGCTAGATAGTAATCCAATGGACTATCAAATTTTGGATTTGTATTCATTTGGAAAAAAATAATATTTCATGGACATGAAATATTTGAGAAGAGAGTGATTTTGGTGTTGGGGTGGTGGCTTGCCGGGGACAGGTCCTTGAAAATAATCATCTCCACAATGGTCCAGCCCCTGGGATTAGTATATAACCGGAAAGACGCTGGCAGCGGTGGCAGACTTCCTGGGTGGTTTTCAGGGGAATTTGCTTTTTCTCTGGTGAAAGACTGATATCTTGTTAACGTACAGCATTGTACTTATTATCATTTAAAAAATTTTTTTTTACATATTGACAGACCTTTATTTTTATTCATTTATTTATATACCGTTCTGAGAATTGAACCCAGTGCCTCACACGTGCTAGGCAAGTGCTCTACCACTGAGCCACAACCCCAGTCCCTTATTATCATTTTAGAATGAAATAATTGATGTGATCTTTTCATGAGGCATTAAAAGTTCTTCTCTCCAAATTTGACGTTACCAGTTCATCTCTCTTAACAATGGCAAATTTTAATTTTAATTTTGATAGCCAACACTACTGGTTATGGTTATTCCAGAAGCTCAAATGTGAGACAACATGAGAATGTTCAGAGGTGAAATGATTGGATTATGGGAGCTGCAACCTAATTGGTGGATTAATCCACTTGAATGGATAATCCGGGTGGTAACTGTAGGCAGATAGGGTGTGGCTGGAAGACGTAGGTCACTGGGGGCCTGCCTTTGCATTTGTATTTTGTCCCTGGTGAGTAGAGCTTTCTCTTCTTCCTGGTAGCCCTGTCCTGAGCTGCTTTCCTCAGCCAGGCCCTTCCGCCATGATGTTCTGCCTCACCTCAGGCCCAGAGCTATGGAGTTGGCCGACCATGGACTGAGACTTCTGAAACCATAGCTTAAAATAAAACTTGTTGTCCTCTAAGTTGTTCTTGTCAGGTATGTCAGTCACGGTGATGCAAAAACTGACTAAAACACTTCTTAAGATGTTCACTGCACTGGGTGTGGTTGGTTTAATTTGGGAGACTGAGGCAAGGAGGATGGCCAAGTTCAAGGTCAGGCTCAGCAATTTAGTGAGACTTTGTCTCCAAACAAAAAGTAGAAAGACCCAGGGATGGAGCTCAATGGTGAAGTATCCCTGGGTTCAAGTCCCAGTACCCAACACAAAACAGTCACCACCAAAAAAACAAAAAACAAAACAAAAAAAAACTAAACTAAACAAAGCCACAAAGTGTGTGGGTTCTATTTCTCCAGTGTTTGAATGCCTACCTCTCTCACCCTAAGACAACATGCTCAAAATAAAGTATCATTGTTTTTTGTTATTTATACCCAAGCAGAGACATATGATTATGAACTAGCAGTGTGTAGATCTTATCTGGATCTGCTTGTTTTGGAATTCCAGAGTTGCCAAAGTCAAGTTGGCAGCAGCCACTTGCAGAAGTATAAAATGCCTGATGGTGTCAGATAGGAAGAGAGATTCTACAGGATTTGGTAGGTGTGAACGCAGAGCCTCTCAGGAGGGGGCGCCGCCCGCAGGCAGCTCTCTGTAGTAAGAATCCCCCACGTGGAGATGGACTCACTTGAACTAGATTCCCACCTGTGCTGGAATCGGCAGGATCAAGGCCATCCCCAGAAAATGTGTTATTTTATCACAGCTGGAAGCCATCTTCAGTGTTTTAAAACCATAAATCTACTGCTTTTTATTACAACATTGATTTGCATCCGCACAACATGCTGGGAACGAGGAGACTTCTGGATTTCAGCCCCACAGTGTTGGACCTGAGATGGAAACTGAATTTCCATGTGGTTAAGGATCAGGACAGCCCTGTCACAATAAGGAGAGTGAAAACCGTATTTTACCATAGGGAAAGTTGGCCAGCGAGTCCTAATATACTTTATACTGGACAGTTGACTTATGCAAACTGGTAAAGGTTGTTTGTTTTAGAAATATGAAGAATTGCTGTGAACCTAGCATGGTGGCACACGCCTGTAATCCTAGTGACTCAGGAGGCTGAGGCAGGAGGATCACAGGTTTGAGGCCAGCCTCAGCTACTCAGACTGTTAATAATGAAATGAAACCCTGTTTCAAAAAACAGAAATAAATTTTTAAAAAGGTCTGTGGCTCAGGGGTTAAGTGCCCCTGGGTTCAATCCCTGGTACAGAAAAAAGAAAGATAGAAAAAAAAAAAAAAAAAAAAAGCTATGGATAATATTGGCAGGGAAAAGAGTGTTATAAAGAGAAAGAGTTTGGTATTCCTTAGTTTGGTAGACATTTGCATATTACCACTAATTTTTATTGTATACTGAATGTGAATTGCTGGAATATTCAGTATTTGGTCTCCTTTTTTGTTTGTATAAAAAAAAAACTGTTCCTTCAAGATATATTTGTTTTTGAGTGGCCTCTGGTTTATTTATTCTCTGTTGAATTTGATCTTTTCTCTCTGAAGAGTTCACATGAAGCCAGGCATGGTGTTGCACGTTGGTAGTCCCCGACTTGGGAAGCAGAGGCTAGATAGAGGGTCGCAAGTTCAAGGCCACCATTGGCAGCTTAGGGAGATCCTGTCTCAAAATAAAACATAAAAGGATTGGGAATGTAGCTCACTGGTATAGCTCCCCTGGGTTCAATCTCCAGTACCAAAAAATAAGAAGCTTCTGTAGAGTTTGTATGCCCAATGAATAATAAGAATTTCAGATAGCAATAAGCACTAGAAAGAAAGTACAACCAGGGAGTCTGATAGACAGATGGAATGGGGTGACTAGGGGTATTACTAGTTAACCTCTTGGTCAAGGTGACATTCACGTTGAAAATTAAATGTAGGCCAAGTCTGGCATATTAGGGTCACAAGGGTATTGGAAAGACAGAATGGCAAGTGTCAAGGCCCTGAGGCATGAACCAGCTTGGGAAAAAAAAAACAAAAAAAAAAATACAACCACTGGATGTTTGCGAAAGGAATTGGGGTATACAATGAATAGCCCCCAACCAGCTCAGGGAACATTCAGGTGAAATTTCCCAGAAGGAATAGATGAGGCTTGAGGATGGGACCATGTGGGACACTTGACCTGTTGAAGACTTCAAGCAAAGGCGTTTGCTTGGCCCTTCCCAAGGGCACAGTGTTCCTAGATTTTGAACCTATCTCATTCGCTTCTAATGCGCCCACTTGGCTTTCAGTTTGCTAACATCTCCATAGTCAAGCCTTGCCTGGCCCGTTGCCAGAAGATGTAGGAAGGCAGTGGGGCAGAGAGAGCTGTGCATGTGGCCATGCTCCATGGCTTTGGGACCTGGTTCTGCTGCAGGCAAGCTGCAGGACATTGGGCAAGTAACTTGAAGCACTCAGACCTGTCAGAAGAGTGTCATAGCCGCCTATTAGGACTGTCTGGAGATCAGTGGGAGTAACACACAGGGTTCATTATTGATAGCATTGTAGATCATGCTGCATTTGAGCCCAAAGGGAGCAAAACAGCACTGCTTTTCACAGTTGGAAAAATCTAATTGAGGGCTCTCATTAGGCGATAGGTAATGTCATTGAGTCATTTCTTTGGAAAAATCCTTAGCTTTCACCAAGTGCTGCTTGTTCCAGCATCTTATTTATTTATTTTTAAAGTAAATAAGAATGTTGAGCGCGGTAACACATGCCTATAATCACAGCAGCTATGGAGGCTGAGGCCGGAGGATCACGAGTTCAAAGCCAGCCTCAGCAACTTAGCGAGGTCCTGAGCAACTCAGTGAGACCCTGTCTCTAAAATATAAAAAGGGCTGGGGATGTGGCTCAGAGGTTAAGCACTCCTGGGTTCAATCCCTGGTACCAAATAAAAAGTAAACAGGGGCGAGACTTTTCTCATTAGCTTTGAGGGTTCGTGCTTGGAGTCCCTGCTGTTCAGAAGTACAGAAGTGCATTATCAAGCTCCCCTTTTAAAACTTATTGGAATGAGCTTGGATTTGTTTTTTTTTTTTTAAACTTAGATTGTATATAAACTTTACTTTGTCTTTTATCATTTTTCTTGAGTTTAATAAGAGCCTTGATGTTGGTGGGTACTGAGGGAGCAGGAAGGGGCCCTGGAACTGCAGGGAGTGCTGCCTGCCCACCCTTGCAGGGACTCAGCTGGGCTATTTGCTGTTCCCCAGCCTCTGCTGAAACCCTTGCCCAGCTCCTGTGCACCCCGTCTTCTGAACCCCTCTGTGAGCCTCAGCCCCAGCGTTTCCTTCTCCATGAATTTTTATCTTATTGCAGCCCTGAGTTCATTTCAGACCTCGTTCAAGTTCCTGCTTCAAGTAATATGGGCATCCTGGTTAGGGCAGGGTGACTGGTATCAGGGAGTCCCTGCTGATGCTCAAGTTGCTTGTAGAAAATGGCATGTAATTGTACAGAAGCTACGCAGGTCCTCCCATGTATGTTTATTGTTTGCAGTGCTGGAGGCTGTACCCAGGACCTCATGTGTGTTAGGCAAGCGCTCTATCACTGAGCTGCATCCACGGCCCATCCCTATCCTTCAGATCTTCTCCAGGTTACCAGTCCAACCTAACACAATGCAAATGTGGTGTGAAGAGTTTTATACTGTATTGTTTAAGGAATGCGAACAAGAAAAAAATAAAAAAAGCACCTCTGTATGTGCTGAATACAGACATAACTCTGTTTCCTCCAGTGTTGTCCGTCCTCGGTGGGTTGAATCCAGGGATGCAGGGCTGGTGACACGGAGGGACTACTGTATCCTCTTCATCATGAGAGGCTGTCAGTTTAAAGATGTGCCTTCCTGCTGACAGCTTATTTCCAGGGTGAAGACTGACATGCTTCTACTTTATTAGGTAATGAAGAACACATGCTCAAATATAGGGATGTTTAAAGGAACCCAAGTGAACAGAAGCAGTGTTATGTTTTTAAAAAGGGAATACCTTCATGATGCTAAACCATCCCGGCAATTCCTGTTTCTGCTTTTGGAAAACTCTCCGAGAGCTCTTCTTTACACCTGGAAGCAGCACAAAAATCTGTCAGAAGACAGATGTGTGTGGCATGTCCCTGTTTAGATATACAGTCATCTACTGTGGTGTAGTCTAATTTGAGTATAATTCAAGGGGTATGCAGTCCTGGAACAAGTTATGAGACTCTGTTTTGTTCTTTTTTGGTGCTCTCGGGGCAGTGCTGGAACAAATGTGTTCTGTGGACCTGAGCTGGGGTGCAAACTGTGTTTTTATTACCTGTGCACAATGGTATAAATACGAACCCTGAAAGAGAGAGAGAGAGAGAGAGAGAGAGAGAGAGAGAGGGCGCGCACGAGCGCGCATGGTTAGCAATTGACTAGTAATTGCACAGAGCAATTGTGCAACTGTCCGGTTTAATAAAAAAGTCAGGGTCTTGCATTTGGTAGGTATTTTTTTTTTCCTTCCTTCTAGTAATTAGTTATTATTGTATTTGGATACTTTTGGAAATAAGAACCAGCTGGACCTTCTCCATACAGAGTTTGAGAAGTCTTGCTCTAAAGGGCTGGGTTTCAGCTCTGGCTCATTTTCCTGTCATTCAAATCTGATAACCCTGCACATCAGTTAAATCAGGATTTGGGGATATAGCTCAGACATCTGTATCATTCTCTTTCTTTTCTTCTTCTTCTTTTTTTTTTTTTCCAGTATTTTTCAAGCTCCCCCCTGTGCTGTAAGGTGGGGCTGTGGTTGAGATGGCTACAGAGTGCTTATTTTTGTGGTGATATTTGTGAATGCTTCATTTCTAGAAGAGGCGGAAAACCTCCAAGAGGAGGTCTTTTGTTTTCCTCTTCCCTGCTTTGTCTCAAAATGCTGTCGCAAGAGGAGATGGAAAGCCTCAGGAGAGACTCTTACCTCCCTGCCTGTGGCTTAGACATGGTGATAAGTGAAGGTCCTGCCTTCAGGGGGGCTTCCAGTCTAAGAAGGGTCGGAGATGGGTCGTGAACAAAGCAGGAGGTTAACCTTTTTTCCAGTCATCTTCGGTGTAAACCAAATGGCTTAGGTCACCTCTATTAGGCTGGGTGGCCAGAGATAGGAAGGACCTGAGAGGCATTCCAGGCTGAGGGATGGTGGGAACAGAGTGTTGGAAATGGCAGAGTTTGGAGAGTTGGTTGAGGGTCGACCGAGGGCTTTGAAGGCTGTGGTCAAGAGATTGGAATTGGGTTCTCAGTGTGATGACCATCCCTGAGGGATCTTGTTCAGGAAATGAGCTTCCTATCTCCAGGTTGACATCTCGGAGGCCGGATATCCCTTTGGAGATGTGAGAGGCAAAAAGAGGTTGGAGATCAGGGGAAGCTGTTGTACTTTCTGATCTGGAGTCTGATTTCAGGTCAGCCAGACAAAATAGAAAATGAAGCTGGTCTGGCTAGTCCAGACCGCTCTGGCCCCTCACTGGCTAGCTTTGCAAAGATGCCTGGTGCAGATCTCAGCCTTCGGTGTGGACCATCGACTCAGCACTGTTGGCGGTTAGCCGGAAAGGTCGGAGCTGAATCATAAGACGTCCACCAACTCCACAGCTTCCTCAAAGTTGATGTGTTCTGGGCTCCTTTCTAATTCCCTAGATTGACTTGGTATTGAGGAATGTAGATTTATTTTCTGTGCCTGACTTTAGGCAAATTAAAAACTAGGCCATTTATAAAAAGCACTTTAGGAACTTTGATTAAAGCAAACCACCTGGCAAGGATATAAACAATACTGAAGGAAGTACCTTCTTTCCCTGTCTCTTAAGGACAGTTATGTCTGGGGACCCTCACCCCTGCTTCTCTCTCTCCGATCTTCTGAGCTGGCTGATACCTGATAATGCTTTCTAGAACTCTTTCTCTGTCTCTGCCTCTGTCTCTGTCTCTGTCTCTCTGTCTCTCTCTCTCTCTTTTTTTTTTTTTTTTTGGTACTTGGGATTGAACCCAGGGGTGCTCAACCACTGAGCCACATCCCCAGCCCTTTTTCTATTTTATTTAGAGACAGGGTCTCACTGAGTTGCTTAGGGCCTCACTAAGTTGCCGAGGCTGGCTTTGAATCACGATCCTCCTGCCTCAGCCTCTTGAATTGGTGGGATTACAAGCAGGCCCACTGCCTATGCTTTCTGTATTCAAAGGAATTTAATTCTTCCACCCTATGAGGTAGGCATCGCTCTTATCCCTGTTTTGTAGACAAGGAGACCGGATTATAGAGAGGAGTGAGTTGTCCCATGTCACACAGGGCAGAGCCAGGAGTCACACCCAGTGGTGAAGCTCAGGTTCCAACTCCTTACTCCCACACTACGTTAAGGCTTCAAGCTAAGAACCTCTGCTGATCGTGGGCAACTTGCAGGTCTCCCTTTTACCTGGATTGGCCCTGCTGGTCTCATCTGACCATTTAGTGACACCCGTGACCCCGTCCTTCTCTTCCTTTCCAGCCTTCATTTCTGATTCCCTTTTTGAGCCTGAAGGCAATTTTAGCTTTCTCTCCAGTTGCCTGAGGTGATCGTGTTGGAAGGTGAAGCTAGCGGCCTGCTCTTCCTCTCCAGCGTGCGGGCGGGTGTCCTGCCCCCGGTGGGTGCCCGGATGGAGCATGCTCAGTGCTCTGCCCTCAGGTGAGAGCAGAACCCCCGGCGTCCAGCCCAGTTGGCACAGTTGCCAGAAGAGCCCTCCTGCCTGTCCCAAATTGGAATAAGGGGGAGGGAGCCGCAGGCTGGTACAGGTAAGAAATCCAGGGCTCTGGCTTTTCACAGCCGAAGCTCAGGGGCTCTGCTTGTGGTTCTGGGATGGCCCTGCAGGAAGGACGGGCTCCGTGGTGGGTTTGCTTTTGCACAAGGCAGGGGCTGGGGCTATCCTAGCTCCTTCTCCATTAGGCTTCATCAGGCTGCTGACTTGCTGAACTGCTTGGAATTTTATTGTTAAGGAGCCATTTTGGCTCATTTTTGCTTTTTATTGTGTCTGAAGTTGGGCTTCCCTTCGGATTAGCCTGTGGCTTCTCTCTCTCCTTGTCAGGGACCCCTGGAGGTGGGAGCAGTGTTCCAGAGAATTCTCTGGGCATCGAGGACTCGCAGATGCATGAGAATTGGCTCCCTCCACTCTGTTTTCCCTCCCTTGTGTTTGCAGAGTAGAAAAATGCTGGTAAGGCTGTTACTGAATAAGCAGATGCAAATCCAGGTATTTATTCTCTTAGCGTTTCTATAATAGAAATCATAGTTAGTCCACATCAGAGAACTCTCGCCCAGATGTGTTATGTGTGCATTCTTTAGTGTTCAGTAAATATTATGGGGGAACATTTTGGAGCATTGTGGAAGAATAGTTTGGTTTTTTTTTTTTCTTTTCCTTAATAAGAATGAATTTTTCAATCTGGTAAGCTTCTAAAGCAGAATAAGCATGTACTAGTGAACGTGATAATTACTGGAACCCTGTGGGAGCAGGCGTTTGAGTTTTTAGGCATTCTTGACTCTATAAATGCAAATTCGTAGAGGGCGCTTAGGAAATAAGAACAGTAGAATTAGTCTATACAAAAATTTGCTTTTTCCCCCAGAAACTAGGGATTGGAGCAGAGCCCTTGGTGTAGCTCGAACAGAAGTTATTTGTGTATGTAGATAAGTGATTTTCACCATTCTGAAGCTGAACAGAAATATTTTTTCAATAGCAAAAAAAAAAAAAAAAAAAAAAAAAAACAACCTTGCTCCTGCTGGTCTTTTCCACAGCAGCAGCAAGAGGCAAGTGAGAGAATGTTTTTAATTGAAATCACAGAACTTCATCTCCGCCAACTCTCACTTGCTTCGCCAGTGCAGCGTTTTGCCAGAGTTTCAAACAAGACTGCACAAGAAAGGCGAAGAATGTGGCCTTCACAGATACCAAAGCACAGCAGAAACAGCTGGGACAGCCCAGCCTGTTGAGTCCCCATGTGGCTTCTGCCCAGGATGGACAGACCTGTGGTTCATATCCCTTCTCTGAGCTGCTGTATCTCCATCCTGGCTCACCTGGTGGTGGATCCTTTTCTTTTCAGGGATCATTTTGCCCTTTCCTTCCTGTGGCCTTGACTTTTCCTAACTTGTCTGTTGATGATTTTCTTTTCTTTTTTGGCAGGGCAGGGGATTGAACCCAGAGGCACTTAACCACTGAGCCACATCCCCAGGCCTTTTTATATTTTATTTAGAGACACAGTCTCACTAAGTTGCTTAGGGCCTTGCTAAGTTGCTGAGGCTGGCTTTGAACTCCCGATCCTTCTGCCTCAGCCTCCCTGGGTGCTGGGATTACAGGGCATGTGCCACTGCACCCAGCTGATGATTTTCTTTAGAGAGAAATAGCGTGTTTTTCTTCTCGTTGTTTGTGGTATTTTTTGTTGTGTGTGTGTGTGTGTTTTGCATAGGACTCTGAAATGGAAGTGATAAAATGTTCTTGAATGAAAATTTAAAAAGGGGGCCAGCATGGTGACACGGGCCTGTAATCCCAGCAGCTTAGGAGGCTGAGGCAGGAGAATCTCAAGTTCAAGGTCAGCCTCAGCAATTTAGCAAGGCCCTAAGCAACTCAGTGAGACCCTATCTCAAAATACAAAATAATAATAATAAAAAAAAAAATGGGCTTGGAATGTGCTCCAGTGATTAAGTGTCCCTTTGTTCAATCCCTGGTATCAAAAGAAGAAAAGAAAAGAAAATTAAAAGGGTGTTTAATGTAAGGGCATCGGGCCGGTGATGGATACCCAAGTTCATGGATAAGCAACACCCCCCCTGGGAGGAAGGACTTTGGACCTTACCAGGTGTTACCGGCCTGGCCTGTGCTGATTGACTATGCTCTTCCTCATTCTTCTGTTCTCTCAAAATATGCTGGTCTGCTTCCCAGCGCCTGGCGGTCCGCCCACACTTCCCGTTTGCCTTTCTTCCTAGCACTGGCCCAGCCAGACTTAGCACGGGCAAAACCACTCCTTCCCCAAGTTCCAAGGAGAGGGACTCTGATGGGCCCACACCTTCCCCTGTGGCCCAGGCAGCGGTGGTCCATGCACACCGTGGCTGAAGTTGGGGTCTGTGGTAACCAACAGAGAGGGGCAAGGGAATGGCTATAAACTTGGGAAGTGAAAACGCTTGGATTGAAACCAACGCTTCCTTTACCACTGAGCCACACCCCCAGGCCTGGGCTTCTTGTTAACTTCCTCTCCATCCTAATTTCAGGTTCATCAAAACCTAAGATGAGCTGGGCACACAGGCACTTACTTGTAATCCCAGAGACTGGGGAGGCTGAGGCAGGAGGATTAAAGCTTAAGGCCAGCCTTAGCAATGCAGCAAGACTGTCTCAAAATAAAAGAAAAAGGGCTGGGGATGTAACTCAGTGGTAGAGCACCCCTGGGTTCAATCCTTAGTATTGAAAAACAAACAAACAAACGAACAGCAACAAAAAAATACAGACCTAGTCCAATAGTGGTGAGTATATGCATGGTATTAGAATAGGTAAAGTCAGTGCATGCTGGTATGCAATTAGTAAATGAGCATTTATTGAGTGCCTATGGTGTGCTAAACCATTTCAGGTCTGATAGTAGCTAGACAAGTAATGCATGACGCGTTTAACTTTCATTCATACCTTTTTTACCTCTTCTCAGTTACAACACTGTTTTATGGCTACCTGTTACTCTACATGTCCATTGTAATGAGTGAGAAGATATTTTGAAGGATGGTTAGTGATACTGTGATTTATATCTTTTAGGTCCTCGGTGATGGGATTTTTTAGAGTGAAGGAATTCAGGGAGGCCCAATATGATGAAAGGCTAGATACCGCCTGGGTCCTTGCGCTCACGTCTAAAGCGCAGTGAGCAGGTCTATATTGCCCGTCACCTGTTCCAAAGACATGTGAAGAAGCCTAATTTCCCAGTAGGATAGAAAGCTCATTATATTTTTGGTCCAGGTAATTGTAATCACGGGATGTATGATAATGTGAAAGCTAATCTGAAATTCTTTTGGAACTTTAATTATTCTCTTTCATCTAAGCTTGCAAGTGATTAACTGCAAGACCTCTGAAAAAAAGCATTTCTTTTCCACCTCTGTTTGGAAACCGGGTCTGGATTTCCATGGGTTTCAAGCCCTTTTAGCACTTTCACTTTGGATTTGACCAAGACTTTGGCGGCGTCTGGAAAATTCATGCGTCTGGGAGGGTTTGTTTTAATTTTCATTCCTTAATCTAATTTTAACTTTAATCCTCCTTTGCAAGTCTAATTCAAAATGTAAGCAAGGTGGCTGAAGTATATTAGAAACTGTATTAAAAATCTCTTTTGGGGCTTTGGCGTATGTACTGAGAATTGATGCCAAGGTCCTTATTATGAATTCATTTTCCAGCATAAAAAAAAAAAAAAAAAACGAGGACAGCTCATAAATGTTCTTTCTATTTTTCCTCCTTATGGTACTGGGGATTGAACCCAGTGGGCCTCTACCTCTGAGCTACATCCCCAGCCCTTTTTATTTTATTTTATTATTTTATTTTTTATTTTGAGGCAGGGTCTTGCTAAGTTACTTAAAGGGTCTTGCCTAGTTGCTGAGGCTGGCCTTAAACTTGCAGTCCTCCTGTCTCAGCCTCCGGAGTAGCTGGGATTACAGGTGTGCGCCACCACGCCTAGCTATTCTTTCCATCTCTGTCCATCTTGATTTTATTTCTCTGCTGTTGTTGCCTATAGGGGGTTTTAAGTCATGTCAAAAAGGTGTTTTGGTCTGGTGGCTTTTCTGCTGCCTGTGGGCATGTCGGAGGTGAGCGCAGTCTGCTGTGGTTGGTGCGATCTGCCTTCTGGTAATGTGTGCTTATGTCACTATAAGCCCCATTTTGTGCCGGCATGATCACACAGGTGCAGGGTATTAGTGAGAGAAAATGGACCCAGGTAATTTTGAACTTCTGTTGACAGATCTCACGGGGCTGAGTCTTCACCGTTTAGGTTTTCTACCGTGAACGCCTTTTCTGTTTGGGAAAGATGTGCACTTAAAATGTGTTACTGTTTGTTTGCTGTTATTTTCATTTGTTTTCTGTGTCAGTACATTTTAAAGGCCTTCTTATAGTCAGTGTTTCAAAATCGTGGGAACTTTTGTGAAATGAATTATTCAAATGAAGGAGCTGTTAACTTGCTCCTTTTTTCTGTTCTTAGGAACATTTTGAATTTCAGGCGCTCTCTCTTTTTTCTTTTAATTGGTGAGGTTGTCTTTGTGGTTTGGTTGATTTTGTGTGTATATATGCATGTATGCATATGATGTGTAATTTTGCACACATGCATGTATGTACATATGTACAAGTAAGCACATTATATTTAATGTTTGCAAATAAATGCCTACTATTTTTTTTGGCACCAGGGATTGAAACCAGGGGCACTTAACCACTGAGCCACATCCCCAGCCCTTTTGTATATTTTATATATAATGACCTTGTGTAAGGTCTCGTTAAGTTGCTGAGGCTGGCTTTAAACTTGTGATCCTCCTGCCTCAGCCTCCCGAGCCGCTGGGATTACAGGTGTGCACCACTGCACCTGAGTGATTAGTAATTTCCTAGCACAAGCTCCCCAGGTATGAAATTGCCGAGGTCAAGGTTTTGATGATTTCAAGATTTTTAAAAAATATTAATAGCACACATAACCAAATGGCCCTCCATCGATAACCTTCCTGTCGACCCTGCGCAGGGTTGTACCTTTATCGTTGTGACCTCTGTTAATAGTATTAGTATCCTTGTGGTTTTAGTTTTGGCTGGATCCTTAGTTGTTGTTTTTTTTTTTTTTTCTTGTCCACGTCTGTTTCAGGTGCCTGAATTTGAGGTCATTTGTGACATTTGCCTTTTTGGCCACTGCTTTAGGGAGAAAAATACTAGAGCAGGTAGGGACTGGACCTGTCTAGGGCTTTCCCAGGGCAGCAGGGCTGCTGTTAGTGGTTTGGTCCTCTTCCAGCATCTCTCTCGAGTGCTGCAGAACAGCAGTGGTTTTGGGGTTCTCTGCCGGAGCAGCTGCGAGAGAGTGTTTGCTGGGAGCAGCCAGGGGACAGCTTCTAGGCATCTAAGGAGCGCTGACTTCCCTAGGTTTCTAGGGGGATTATTAAGGGCTATGGGTAGATATTTTGTGAATGCTGACTGCATCTTGATAACTGGAAAAGGCTTCCTGAGAACACAAGCGTGTGTAAGGAAGTGCACTGCTGGTGGAGGTAGACATCCTTGTCCAGCGTGAACCTGGAGGGTGGTTGGCATGCGTTTGGACGCGGCTTCACCACCTAAATGACCTTGGTTTGGTTTTAGGCATGAACTCTGCGCTTGGCACTTCACACTCTCCTGAATCCAAGTCAGTTCATTCCCTTTGCTAGGGAAAGCTGCAGGATAGATGGTCTTAGCCCTATGGGGGGTCTTTGTAAGGATTTGGGAGGGAAGGAGGGAGGGAGAAAGGAAAAAAGGAGGGAGGAAAGGAGGGAGGGAAGAAGGAAGGAAGGGAGGTGAGGGAAGAAGGGAGGGAGGGAGGGAAGGAAGGAAGAAAGGGGTGGGAGGAAGGAAGGAAAATCAGACTACCTCATGAAGACCGTGGTGACACGCGCCTTCTGGAATGGATTACAGGAAGGTTGGGACTTCTGGCCTCGAACTCTGGGGGCACAGTGTGATTCCTGAAACCTCCAGGCATCCCATACCTTCTGCCAGCCAATTCCCTGTGTATTTCATGGGTCGTTTTTGTCCGTGTCCATGGTCAAGTCCTTGGATGGAGACGCAGGCGTCTGGACTTCCAGACCAGGTGTTCTGGCCACTGTACTTGGTGTGAACCCGCCTGGGGGGACCAGGTGCTGACATTCCCACTTACCATCAGTCACGGTCACTTCTCTGCCTGGCATTTTGTCAACCCGGGGGTAAACTGAAGGACTGATGGATTTATTGTCCAGTTATGCAAGACCAATCACTTAGGTCACCGTCTCCCCCAAGAACATCACAGAGATCTTAAAAAGGAGAGGCTTTTATTGGCTTCCATAAATAACGTTATTTAGGACCTCCTTTTCCCGTCCTCATTGCTGCTGGGTCCTGTTTGGAGCTGTCACAGTGATGGGTGTGTGTTGTTTTGCCCTCCTCCGAAGGCTCCATGGCAACAGCGAACACTGCTATTGCTGGTTTTCATAAGGCAATAAATCCCGATGATGCAAGTGGCCTCAATGCAATCGAGGCGCGTTGTGAAATCTCCCAGGCCAGAGCAGGGCTCCTGGCTGGGCTTGGCCCTTCCAGGCTGTCATGGATGACGGCAGAGGCCCCTTTCAGCCTGGAGTCCCTTGGACTATGTGGCTCCTTGGTTTCGTTGTCTTGCCTGGGTGCATCCTATTTAGACAGTGGGGTGGTTGGCCCCACAGTGCTGGTGGTTCCTGCTCTTCTCCAGGACTCGCTTGCAGAATCCTGCTAGAGTTCTCTTTCTCTTTTCTTCACTAAAGGTTGTGCCACTGAACCCTAACCTCTGCCGTGACGGATACTTTCTACTGGTCCTTTGTACCTGTGTTTTAAAGTCAGTCCACTTATTCAAAATACCCTTCCAAATCCAATCATTCTTTTTTTTTTTTTTGTGGTGCTGGGGATTGAACCCAGGGCCCTGTGCTTGTAAGGCAAGCGCTCTACCAACTGAGCTATATCCCTAGCCCCGCAATCAGTCTTCTTTGGATAGCCTTTTATCATACTTTTTAAAAAAAATTTTTTTATTTGTTCTTTTTAGTTCTACATGGCAGTAGAGTGCATTCTGACACATCCTACATACATGGAGTGTGACTTCCCATTCTTGTGGTTGGACATGGTGTGGAGTTTCACTGGTCGTGTGTTCGTGTATGAACATGGGAAAGTGACGTCCCCTTCATTCCACTGTCTTTCCTGTTCCCATCCCCTCCCTTTCCTTGATTCCCCTTTGTCTAGTGAACTCCTATTCTTCCCTACCTCCCCTTAATATGTGTTAGCATCCGCTTATCAGAGAGACCATCTTGGCCTTTGGTTTTTTGGGATTGGCTTATTTCACTTAGCATGGTAGTTGCCAGTTCCATCCATTTACTGGCAAATGCTATAAAGTCCTTCTTCTTTATGGCTAATATTCCATTGTGTATAGGTAACACCTTTTAGTATACTTTGATAGAATGAGTGACTCCCATTATTTTCATTTTTTTAAAAATATTTTTATTAGTTGTTGGTGAACCTTATTTGTATGCGGTGCTGAGAATCGAACCCAGTGCCTCACATATGCTAGGCAAGTGCTCTACCACTGAGCCACAACCCCAGACCCCCCATTATTTTCATTTAAAAAAATATTAATTAGTAAATTAATTTTGTACCTGGGATTGAACCCAGGGGTGCGTAACCACTGAGCCATATCTCCAGCCCTTTTAATATTTTATTTAGAGACAGGATCTTGTTAAGTTGCTTAAGCCCTTGCTAAGTTCCTGAGGCTGGCTTTGAATTTGTGATCCTCTAGCCTCAGCCTCCCCAGCCTCTGGGATTACAGGTATGTACCTACGCACCTGTGTATTGTTTTCGCTTTTTTTTGAACACAAATGTGCCCTAGCTTTCAACAGTGAAGACTCCAGTTTCAGTAGAATGTTCTGTAACTGTAGCGAGTGGAATTTGTTCAGGATTTAGAGTCATAAGGGCTGTACTTACTTCGTACTGTGGTTGTTCATTCACTGGGTGACCTTGGCTAAGTCACAACAGCTTCTGAATCTCTTTTTGTTCCCTGTTAGGTAGGGATAATTATATTCGTGGCCTTTTAAGGGTGGTGGCAGAAATTGACTGCAGCGGTGTCTCCCACCCCGAAGCTGTTGTTACCACATGACTCTGACATTCTTTCCATGCGGAGTGGGTGGGATGTCTGGTTCCTTCTGTGTGCGGTGCAGGACCTTGCGATTATAGTGAAGTAGGCTGTGAGATTTCCAAGGCAGGGTCATAAAAGATGACCTGACATCCGCCTCATTTTCTTGTGACACTCGACTTTGGAATCCAACCAGCCCGGCTCTAAGGATGAGCCACAGAGGCCACATCCAGGTGCTCCAGTGGATGGCCCCTGCCGAGGTTCCCACCGATGCCAGCTCTGGGCCACTGAGTCCCCCTGGATCTTCAGGGAAGCTCTGGGCTTCAAGGAGCAGACACAAGACATCCCACTGTGCTTTGTACAAATTCCTGACTTGCAGAAATTGTGAAAGATAATACAATGGTTATCACTGACTTCAGCCATTACGTTTTTGGGTCATTTGTTACATGGTGGCAGTAGATAAGGAGAACAAGATATTGTGGCATTTAAGAACAACATTCTTCCTGGCTCGGTGGCACAGGGATTAAGCCTGTAATCCCAGCAACTCGGGAGGCTGAGGCAGGAGGATCGAGAGTTCAAAGCCAGCCTCAGCAACTTAGCAAGGCCCTAAGCAACTCAGTGAGACCCTGTCTCTAAATAAAATATAAAATAGGGCTGGGGATGTGGCTCAGTGGTTAAGTGCCCCTGGCTTCAATCCCCGGTATCCCCTCACCCTGAAATAAAAAAATAACAATATTCTTCTTGGTTTTTGCCATCTTTCCTATTTATGAAACTGTGCGACCTTGAACCAGATCTGTCACTTCTTCTTGTGTGCATGACTGTAAATGGGGTCAGCAGTGCCTTCCTCTAGACATTAGGAGAATTAGTGAGTTAGTATTTGCGAGATGCTCACTCAGTGTTCACTGTCATTATTTTTGATTAAACTGTATGGCTAGAGTTTGAGAATGCAGGGAGAGATTTGTGTGAATTGTATTTTGATTTTTAAAGGAGTTATGCAAATTTTGTTAAGTGCCGTTCTCTAGGCAAGAAACCAGTTTGAATGTAATTTTCATGAAAGGCAAAAAATAAAAGAGAAATTAAAAATAAATCCGATACTCATGTCTGCCAGAGTGTGTATTTATTTTACATATTTTGCTAAGGTTATTTGTGTCTGGGAACCTCTGGCTTTGCTTTATGGAAGGAGGCGTAATGACTCCTATTATGGGATATCATTATGGGAGGGAGAAAGATGGGAGGTGGGAAGATCTTATTTTACAAAATTCGTATACCAGAACTGAATTCTTCCAGGATAGTCTTAAATACTCTAAGGTAGATAATAATGTTGTTGTTAAAGTTTTCTAATCCCTGAAATCGAGTTTGCTAGTATCTTTGTCTGGTGTGTGGGGAGAAGGGAACAGAAATTTCAGTTCTGCCTTCAGGCTGAAAGTTCCGGATCTGTGTTCACACTTCAGGGATCGTTTCTGCCCTTGACCCTGGAGTTTCTTAGTGACCGATCCAAGCCTCACTTTCTGAAGTGATCAGGCGTGTCTAGCAGTGATTTCTTCTAGAATCTGTCAGGAAAATTCCATGACAGGTTGCAGTTTCTCAGCCTTGTCTGATCACAAAGCATTTGTTTCCTCTAAAGCATTTACTGACATAATAGAGCTACAGAACCAGAGTTTCCATGGATTCTGTGATTTTTTTTTTTTTTTTTTTTTGGTACCAGGGATTGAACCCAGGGGTACTTAACCACTGAGCCACATCCCCAGCCCTATTTTGTATTTTATTTAGATACAGGGTCTGTCTGAGTTGCTTAGGGCCTCGCTAAGTTGCTAAGGCTGGCTTTGAATTTGTGTTCCGCCTCCTGGGCTGCTGGGATTACAGGCATGTGCCAGCACGCCTGGCAGATTCTGTGATTTCTAAATAAGTCTTATTATTGGATTGGTTTGGGAAACATGAAAATGATGTATGTCCAACCTGTTAGTTAGGATAAGAAAGAAATGTGAACTGCTGTTGTAATTGTACTTATAATGAATGTTTTAGGTAAGTTCTTGCAAGTTACTGTGTTCTTTAAATTTAGTTCTGTACTTCTTGACAACTTCTGAGAAATAAGAGAGCAGACCTACACATTGAAATGAAATCTGTTTGTTATTTTTTTTTGTGTTCAGTAAAAAGGGATGCATTATGTTTGCTTTTTTTCCTTTCTGTTTTTGGAGGACCAGAGATGGAGACATCATTTTCTGTAGCATAATTAAAGAAAAATAGCTTTGCCATCAGGGTTGCTGAACCTTGAGGGATTTGCCTACTGACTGCCCATCTGGCTGTGGCCAGACGTCTTCCTGTTGTAAGTTACATGATAATTAGGGATAGAGAGTAGCCAAATTGGTGACTCTGATTAAAGTCAGTGTTTTCTTCTCTCTCTCTCTGACTCTGTCTCTGTCTCTCTCTGTCTACTGGGGATTGAACCCAGGGATATTCTTACACTCAGCTACCTCCCAGCCCTTTTTATTTTGAGACTGGGTCTTGCCAGTTGGTCCAGGCTGGCCTCAGTTGGTCCAGGTGTGATCCTCACACCTCAGCCTCCCTGGTTGCTGGGATTACAGGCGTGCACCATTGGACTTGGCAAAGCCAGTGCTTTCTGTGTATAATGAATATCTATGAGTTTCCTACAGGAAGTATTTAGAACATATTTTTGTGTGTGTGTGTGTGTATCTCTTAGTTCAGTGTAATCCTATTATAACTGGCTAATTGTTACAAATTCGAACTGGATCAACTTGGATTTGGATCCAAGCTTTCTAACCCCATAGGGCTGTCGGGAGCGACTTGATGTTTATGCAGTGTTTCGCTGAACACTTTGGACTGCAGTCCCTTTGTCCCCCTTGATCACACTATGTATTACATCGACTCCTGCAAAACAGTGAGAAATGTCACCATGGTATTGCATGATTAATTTACAAAGCAGAGAATATTTCTGTCCCTTGACTTAACCTTTTAATCTATTTGGCTTTAATGCCCTGGCAGTCTGAGCTTCTGGTAAAGTGTGTGCTTTAGTGTTGTTGCTGATTATTTCTCACCTGAGGCCCGGTCCAGCAGCTGGCCAGGGGTGGATGTCGGGGCCTGACCTGCTGCCAGATTCGTCGAAGGAACGTAATAAATTATGTGTTGCCATTATAATTATTTACCTCATTTTTTAATGAAGCCCATCATTTTGCAAGACACAATTCCATTAGCATAGGTTTTGTTGTCTAAACAAGCAAGGTGATGAATTTCATTCTTTTTTTTTTTTTTGTCATTCCAAGTTAATTCTTTGAGCTATTCTGATGGCTGTTAAAACACAGTGGGAAGAGTCCAATCGATGTAGCTGGGTGGGACAGTTCTAAAATTGGAATCGAGTGTAGCCCCAGCTCTCCGACTGGCCTTGGGCAAGGTCTTTAAACCACAGTGGTACCACCCTGCCCCTCTCTAAATGGACAGGTTGTCATTTCATGATGCATTCGACTCCAGTTCTTGGCTATGTGAATCTGCTGGTTCTTTTTTACCCATATTTTTATTAGTGTCTTTAAATATAATGGTGGGATGCAGAGTTACATATTCATACATGCACCTAACTAATAAAGATATGGATAAACAATAGAAAAGTAAGTTTGTGTTGGATGTAGTGTTAAAGCTGGAATGTGCCAGGTGTAGTGGAGCACACCTGGAGGCTGAGGCAGGAGGATGGTGAGTTAAAAGCCAGCCTCAGCAAAAGTGAGGCCCTAAGCAACTCAGCGAGACTCTGTCTCTAAATAAAATACAAAATAGGGCTGGGGATGTGGCTCAGTGGTTAAGCGCCCCTGAGTTCAATCCCTGGTACCATTAAAAAAAAAAAAAAAAAAAAAAAAAAAAACTGGAATGTTTGCCGACTATATATAAAGGCCTGGGCTGCTGGGAATGGAAGGGGTTCTCATCTTTTTAAAACGCTGGGCCTTTTTCTTCTGTCCCAGATTTCTTCCTGTGTGTCAGACAATTGCTTTCTGTTAATTCAGCCACCTCATTCTTATCTGGGGCTACTTTAGTTACTGTCTCCCATCTATGGCTATTGTGTGTGCCAACTGAAAAAGAAAAACAAAGACAAAAACAAAAACCTCTGGACTGGGTAGTGGTCCTAGGCTTTGAAAGTCTACCTGTCAGAAATTACCGCGATCTCTTAATATGAGTGGTACTTTAGCATCTCTTGGTTTTGGAAAACTGCTATGAATCTGATAATGAATTAGTAATAGCCTGGATAGACTATTATATATTATATTCATGTAGTATTGCAGCTATTGTATATCTATATCTATATCTATTTACATACTTACATACACAGTGCATGCACATGTGGTGGAAAAATACATTAATCACATTATTTGTTTAGTATATAGATAATTTCTGGTGTACACGTAAAATCCCAAACCCTATGGAAAGACTTCTCTGTGTGCCAGAGTTTTGGGGCCACAGCTTGTGGGAGGATTGGATTGGGCCATGTACTTGATTTTTTAAAAAACGTGTTCTTTTTAGAATCCATGACAGTAGAGTGCATTCTGACACATCCTACATACATGGAGTGTGACTTCCCATCCTTGTGGTTGGACATGGTGTGGAGTCTCACTGGTCGTGTGTTCACATATGAACATAGGAAAGTGACGTCCATTCATTCCACTGTCTCTCCTGTTCCCATCCCCCTCCCTTCATTCTCCTCTTTCTCATCCAATGAACTGCTCATGGACTCAATTTTTCATTCCTTGGGAAAGAGGAAATGAAAGCTTTCCGGTCTTTAAAATCAGAATTCTTCTTTAATGTCAGAGATTGAACCCAGGACCTTGCACGTGCTACACAAGTGCTCTGCCCCTCGGCTGAGAATTCTTTAAACATTTAAAATTCAGTCTGGGTGTACATGTGATTTGCCTGTGTGCGGATGTTAGACTGTGATGAATTGAGCTTCCTGGTTGGTAGGTTCCAGATCTGTGTTCATTTTTATTTTCATTAGAAATCTACCCCATTCACTCCTTGAGGGATTTTGGTTTCTTCAGCCAATGGTAACTCGGAGTGTACTGTTTCCCCACTCGCTTGAGCCTCAGAGGAGGGTTTTCAGATTCACGGACTGACAAGGGGTCCCTTGAATATTTTGGTTGCCCACATCAGAAATGTACCCAGTTCCTGCTCCACTATTTCTTGTCCTGAAGATGAAAGATGTAGCCTTCCCTTCTCAACCTCCTCTCAAATAGCCTTGTGCTTTTGTAAAGTTAATGAGGTAGATTCTAGATGCTTCTAATGCAGTAAATCTCTGAAAGATTAGGAGCAGTCTGTGGTAGGAATGTTTATAGTTTATGGCCTCTTCACATTTATTTGGCTTTTTATTTTTTTTGGTACCAACAATTGAACCCAGGGGTGCTTAACCACTGAGCCACATCCCCAGCCCTTTTTATTTTTTATTTAGAGACAGGGTCTCACTGAGTTGCTTAGGGCCTCACTAAGTTGTTGAGGCTGGCCTTGAACTTGCAATCCTCCTGCCTCAGCCTCCCGAGCTGCTGGGATGACAGGCGTGAGCCACTGTGCCCGGCTTGGCTTCTCTCTTACCATCAGGTTTGGGCAGTGGGAATTGTTCTTACAGTAGCATGATGGGAATTTAACTAATCAGCTGAGCATGACTAATCTCAAAAAGTACCAGCTTGGTGATTGACTCCCTAAAGCACTGGGTACTACCATGGTGAACTCAGGGCACCCTGAATGATCTGGTCCATTATTGATTGGGTATTGTGCAGAGTCCAGCAGTTACCAGCACTCGGTGCCTGTAATGTTAACCTGTGTTCAGGGTACCGTATCATCCAGTGTGTGTGTGTTTAGGTTCTTCTGTGGGAATATGTACTTGGCAATGAATATTTATCAAGTTCAGAGTCTGGTAATGATCAGCCTGCCACATCCTCATAAAGTCTTGATCACCTTCAGACACTGATTGAGGCTCGAAGATGAGTCGATTTACCACCCAAATTGCATCTCCCTGTCTTAAGGTGATGTGGGGTATCAAGACTGTGAACCATAGTCTTGAACAGACATAGAATATCTGTTTTTCTCTTTCATTAATTTTTCATTCCCTTCCTCTTCTCTATCTTAAGAGAAACTGTGGTCTCCAATAAAGGCTAGGAAGTTAAAGAAATAGATTCAAGTTTTGTGGTCTGTGGTTGTTTTTTAGATACAGTAGAATTTACAAGCGTATAAATGTGTATTATGGATTCAGAAAGACCATGGTTTTGTTTATAGATGGAAATTTCATTGCTTCCCCTGCCCCTGCCAGTGATCTTACCGAGTTCTAGTATATGTTTTATTTTTGTGGCTTTTGTGCGTTATTAAAGTCAGACATGTTTATTGCAAAAATCCAAATAATACACGGCAATACGAAGTTGAAAAGTAAATTTTTCTGTTACCTTCTTCCATCCCCAACCTAAAATTCTCACCAGAGATAATGAGGTTAAGATGACTGTTTTCATTTTTTTACCTATACAGATAAAAATATGCGTGTGATCTTCGGAATCTTTTATCTGGATGGCAGGTATACTGATTTTACTCGTGTCTGAAATTCTCAGCATAGCCTGTTCTCAAGCAGTATTTTAAGTGTATCTGCTACTTTATGCTTTTGCATAGCAGCCTTTGATATTAACAAGATACTCTATTTTCTTAAATGATTAAGAAGTGACAAATGGTCTAAAACCATGTTGAATTTTTATTTAATTTTTTTTCCTTAGGAAGAGTGATATAAAATCAAGTTGGAGAAATTAACGAGCTCCCTCGTTCTCTGGATTCAGGTTTTGACCACATTAGTGGGTATGTCACTATCCCAATGGCTTCCCTGTGACAGAGTTCATTTTGGCTTGATCTAATAGTCCAGTCATGAGGACAGCCCAGGACCAATGTGGGGTTCTGCTGAGAGGGACTCTGGTTCCAGCTCATGTGTGGCTCTTCCATTGCCAGAGTCCTGCCCTCATCTGCATTCTGCGTAGGGGAAGAGGACTCTTCTCAGCACAGGCTATGCCTGGGAGTGACTCACTGCACCTTGGTCCCATCTCAGGAGCCAGACTCTTCTCCCCTGGCCATCCACGGCTATACTGAGCCTCAATCCCTGCAGCCATGTGGTCAGCTGAGAATTTAGAGGAATGGGAGAATGTGTTTTGTTGTTGTTTTTAGATGTTGACAGACTTTTATTTTACTCATTTATTTATATGTGGTGCTGAGGATGGAACCCAGTGCCTCACACGTGCTAGGCAAGTGCTCTACCACTGAGCCACAGCTTCAGCCTTGGAGAATGTGTTTGAGGAGGCATCTTGCAGTCTGTGTTGGTGTTGGGGGCTGTGCCATGTTGGCGGTGCCGGGATGGCGCCTGATCACATGGGCAGCGAGGAGGTTAATTGACATAAGCACACTCAGGTGATTTTCTCGTCCTTGCACACAATGTATGCACATGTGTTCTCCAGCACTAATTGTCTGCTCCGAGCATCTGGCCTAATTTTTGCGTAAGAGGCGTGGCCCTGCTCTCCGCCTCCTGGAGGTGATATAAGCGTAGGCGGAGCGAGACACACACAGCAGCCATTAGAAGAAAAGCAGTAGAAGAAGACACACGCGGCAGCAGCTAGTAGGGAAAAGCAGCAGCCATTAGCAAAAAAGCAGCTAGACCCGCGGCAGCAGCCAGAGGGAAAAACACGCGGCAGTAGCTAGTAGGGACATACGCAGCAGCAGCCAGAAGAAAGGAAAAACACGTGGGGCAGCAGCGACTACCTTATAATTGTACCTAATGGTGGTATTTATTGTCTCGTGCAGGCACACAATGTAAAAATGTAATTTGGCCAATATTTCCCTTTTCCTTCTTCCTACCTCTCTAATTCTTTTCCTCCACTCTACTGATCTGTCCTTTGATTTTCATGATAAAGGGAACCTTGAGACACACTGAGAATAAATGAATAATCCCACTGATGTACCAAATCTAAACTATTAAAAAATAGCTATTTAAATTCTTTTTTTTTTTGGTACTAGGGATTGAACCCAGGGGCACTCAACCACTGAGCAACATTGCCAGTCTGTTTTTATTTTTCATTTCGAGACAGGGTCTCACTGAGTTGCTTAGGGCCTTGCTAAGTTGCTGAGGCTGGCTTGAACTCGAGATCCTCCTGCCTCAGCCTCCCAAGCTGCTGGGATTGCAGGCGTGCACCACTGCACCTGGCTCTGAACTACTGTGATGGACAGTTTTTGGAGGGATGGTCTTGTGTATTCTAATTGTTCCTTAGGACAGATACGTTGTATAGAATTGCTTGCTGATGGCATCTGTATTTTTTCAAGGTTTCTGATAGCTCTTGTGCTACTACCAATTTCCTTACATTTTGCCCAGTCCTGGAGTTTTAACTTCCACGTAAATCTTTGTTCATATAATAGCAAAATCAGTCCTTGAGATAGCTCGGTGTTGGTATTTTAATGGTTAGGAAATTGATCCAGGTTATCTTCAATTTTCTTCATCTCATCCTGCATCTCAAGGTCATGTCCTTTTGTATGACAGGGAACTGTTTTGCCCTTTCTTGGCCCATTTTATCTGCCTCTAGATGGTATCTTAGATGGGTGTCCCCTTTATGCTTGCCCTCCATGGGGGTGCAGTTTATCCTTTTCTGTTAGTAATGAGCCTACACTTAGACACCTCGTGCTCTGTGTGTGTCCCTCACGGGCTTCCTGGTGTATCTACGGACAGGCATCAAATGGCAGGAGATGAGGGGAGGGATTGGCTGGCTTCACTTGGGCATGTCCTTCTGTTATAATTCTGAATTCAGGAATCGAATTCATTCCTTTTCACCTGATGTCCCTTTCATATAACTTTGGATTGATTTCTTCCACTCTGTTTATCTTCCTCTCGTTTTCCTTTTTTAAAGATAGGTGCTTTTCTACTAAGATCTCATTTGCTTTCTTTCTAAGTTTTGTTGGGGGTGGGGCTGTTTGGGAAATGATCCTGAAAGAATTACATCCTTTTTTTTTTTTTTTTGCCCTTTCTTTCGGGGAGACCTGGGAAATAAAGTTTGAAAACTGTCTGTCTTCCTGATGAACGGGAGATGTAGGCGTGTGGCATGCTAGGTTGTACCAAATGCCTGTGGGTGGTAGACATGTATACAAAACCCAAGGTAAACAGCAGTGTCAACCTTCCTTTCTCCTGTCTCCAGGTGAGATCTGAGATGGGAAAGTAAGATGGAGCAGAGGGTTAGACCAGTGAAACCCAGTGGCAGTTCAGGAATCTCATCCATGGATCTCACTGCTGGATATTTTCATGCCATCCTCTGTTTTGTTTTGCAACAGGAGTTGAACCCAGGGGTGCTTAACCACTGAGCCACATCTCCAGCCCTTTTTTATTTTTTTTGTTTCAAGGCAGGGTCTCACTGAGTCACTTAGGACCTGGCTAAGTTGCTGAAGCTGGCTTTGAATTCCTCCTGCCTTTTTTTTTTTTTTTTTAAAGGACCCAGGGCCTTAACACACATGCCAGGAGAGCACTCTCCTACGAAGCTGCACCCCCAGCCCCTTGAAGCCCACATTTAAAGCAACAAATGTCTTTCAAAGACTATCTTTATATTATTAATAATTATTTGACACATTCCATTTAAACTGGGTGGTCTTCTAGCAGCTTAATCTTTTATCAAATTGCCAGCATCTGAGGAATTCCAGAAGCAAGTTTTTGTTATAATTGTTACAAGAAATTATTTGCCTAACCAGTATTAAATTTTTTCTTATTATAACCTACCCTGCTTGTAAAATAGAAGATCTTGTTCATTTTTGGGGGTCGCGTTTCAGAATTATTTTATTTTGCTTCTTTTCAACTAGAAGTTGCTAGTGTAACTTCTGCATGGGATAGGTTTTATGAGACCTTAATTTCCAGATTGTTTTTAGTAACCCCAAATCCAACTTCAGTACCCATTAGATAATGAAATACCTAACTCCCTGGCATATTTGCTGACTTCCTGGGCTTGTTTTTTAATATGTGCCTTTGAACTGTGTTTTTCTCGGGAGAGTGTATTTCTAGACCTGTGACTTTGTTAGGGACAGACAGATGAGGAGGGTGGGAACCGAGGTTAAGAGAGTAATTCTATAAAATGGGCCCCCAGTGCTGACCTCCACATGCTTTCTTTTCCAAGGAACAATGTACCTGCAGCCCTGCCTGGCCTCGGTGGACAGGATATGTCGCATTCCTCAGCAAGATACCTGTTCACTGCAGGCCTGAGACAATGTCCAGGGGAGGAGCCCAGGAGACCTTTGTGCCCAGATGCTGAAACTCTGGGAAATAAGGATGGTTCCTCCTAACAGTAAAACCTGAACAAATGTATGGTTAAGAATCCAATTAGAACCAATCAGCATGGGCGGAGGTGACCTCGAGTTGCCATGACAGTGGGGACTTGAAAGTCTGAGGTCACCCTGCTGTCAATCAAAAGTCAAGGGGTGAACCTGGGCAAGACTTTCGGGAAACTTCTCTGGAATCCCCAATAAAACTGGAGTGCAGGAGAGGTGTATGGTCCCTGTCCTCTCTGAGAGGACCCCCTCTCTCCCTTGAGAGTATTCGCTTTCCTTTTTCTAGTCCTTCAATAAACTCATTCCTATTACTGTGAGTGACATGTCTGAAATCTTTCTCACTTGGTCACAAGAATCAGGGTTTTTTGTTTTTTGTTTTTGTGGGGGTGTCTTCATGCTGCCTCAGTTTCTCAGAAGACCCCTGCTCCATAAAAACTTCAGCTCTTCACTGTGGCTGGGGCTGCTGCATAGCTACAATGTCAAGGAACCTGGGAAGCTGGGTGACCACATACATTGCTATTATTGATTGCTAGCTAGGGGCAGCCAGGCACCCCACAGCTTATGAGGTGCATTTCCTGTGTTGGCTGCATGCTCACTTGCTTTTCTGATTTCTCCTCTCTCTCTCTCTCACTGCACGCCCGTTCTCTGTGTGTGAGAGAATGTTTCCTTCAGTCTGAGTGGAATGGTCAACCAAGGTTCCCTGCCCTCTTCTGGGTGGGAGAATGGGTAACTTACTCTAAGTCAATCAGATACACTCTTCCAAAACTGGAATGTGAACTGAGTCATATAAAAACTGTTGGCCTAAGGTAAGTGGAAGAGACTGCTAGCTCCTGCCCACATTCTTCGAGTTCTGTCCTTCCTAAGACTCTTCCTTCATTCCTTCAGCTTTTTCTTTTACTGTGTGTCTACTTCTTCTGAGTCAGCAAGGGTTGGTTTCTGTTGCCTGTCTGGTGTGTGCATGCTCTCATGGCCCCAGAGGCCTTCCAAGAGTTATCTCTCCAGCAAAGTCACATTAACCCACCTCACAAGGAATCAGATGCAGGTCAGAATGGTCATCTGTGATTTTTCTGTTTTTTCTTTCTTTCTTTTTTTTCTTGGATCAGGTATTGAACCCAGGGGTGCTTAACCATGGAGCCACATCCCCAGCTCTGTTTTGTATTTTATGTAGAGACAGTCTCTCTACAGTGCTTAGGACCTTGCTAAGTTGCTGAGGCTGGCTTTGAATTCAAAATTGTCCTGCCTCAGCCTCCCAAGCTGCTGGGATTACAGGTGCGTGCCACGTGCCCAGGTGTCTTGGTCTACTTTCTAAGTTTAATGACCTCTGGTTGAGCATTAGTATATGCCACGTACTGTGGCATGCTTTATAAGTTCCATTGCAGAATGGACTTGCTGCAGTGCCTGCCAGCTAAGGCAATCTTGAGCTGTTTTTCCATCTTGGGAAGGTGAAGGCCCAAAGTCATTCTCACCTGGTTAGGAGGTGGAAGAAGAATGCAGGCTGAGATTCCCCACCTCAAGGGGAAGCTCTCTGTTCCTCTTGATACCTCTGCACCATTGACATTCTAGCACATGTGGCCGTGGTCATGTGACCAGTAGTGTATCTACTTTTGAGTCGCCAGCGTGGTCTGGCTTGAAAATTGGTCTAGGCATGATGTTTTCCCCGAATTAATTTAAATGCTCTAGCAGGAATTTTAAAACTAAAAATCTTACATTTTAATGAAAAAAGACCTCATCCCTTAAAATAAAAAAGTTGCTTGATCAAAAGACAACATAACTTTCAAATACTTATAGTCATTTTTAAAAAAATGATAATATAGTCAATAACTAGGATATGCATCCTCTTTCAGGCAGATCCGGGGACAGTTTCAGTGCCTTGAACCAACAGTGTCATTCTGGATAATGATAGCATAGACAGGGAACTGAAGACAGAAGGTGGTTTATTGACTTGCCACCTGGTAAGTTAACAGCAAAACAAGCATTAAAACCCTCGCTCGCCATCTCCCGTGCAGTTTCTACCCTGAGACCCTCTCGTCCTTTAAGACAAGAGAGTGAATTTAAATTCGCGTGTGGCGCTTCCTGGGAAACTTCATTGCTTGAAATGGCATTTGACAGCACTTGGAGCATCTGCCAGGAGGCACCGGGGCCCCTGTGGGTGGATTCCAGGGGCGGAGGAGCAGACACCAGGAAGGGGCGGAAGCATCAAGCTCTCCCCAGCTGCTGGGTGCCAGCCCCGGGCTGGTTATCCATGATCTTGACTCAGACTTGGGGTTTCTTCTAGAAGTCTGGGAGAACCTGCACCCTTTTTGACCTGTCCTCATCCCATCTTCAAAGGTAGCGTCTTAGCCACAGCTTAGGTCTCAGCTTTAAACTCTTGCTTCGTGTATTTGCTAACGCCATCCTCTGTCACTTGACCTCAGTCATGTCCCTTAAAAGTCCTCAAATCCCCTTCTCCTTCCTCCCTCCTCTTTAGGTCACTGACTTGCAAAGACTTGATCCTTCATTGTTCCTGTGACTCTACTCTCCCAAACATTTTCTTCCTGGTGGCCACAAAGCCATCAACATGTCCCAGTTGAACACATCCCCCTCCTGACTGCAAACAAAAGGACCCAGGATGTTTCCAAATATGCACGTGCACCTGGAGGACCTTCTACGGGGCTGTGTGTCAACTTTTTTTGGTACCAGGGGTACCAAACGCTTTACCACTGGACTACATCCCCAGTCCTTTTAAAACTTTTTTTATTTTAAGACGGAGTTTCTTTAAGTTGCTCATGACCTCACTAACTTGCTGAGCGTGGCCTTGAACTTGTAATCCTCCTGTCTCAGCCGCCCACGTCCCTGGGATTCCAGGTGTGCAGCACTATACCTGGCTAACCATAGTAGTTGAATAATTAATTCTTTCATTGCTTCTCAGAGGTTTGACTGTGGATCCTGGGGGTAGGGGACCCCCCTGCCACCAAGTGATCTTAAAATGCTTCTCTTTCCTCTCTGCTTCCACCTTCATGTCTGCTTTTGCATCAACAAATTGAGAAATTTTCAAGGAGTCATTTCAGCCCAAGTCTCTGGTGCATTGATGAGCTGACTCACCCCTAATCAGGCTGCTGGCTTGTCTGGTGGGGATACTCTTGTTTACCAAGGAGTCTTTTTTTAAGGGCAGATTGATGGTGTATTCCAAAGCTAGTGCTGCATCGACTTTAATTCCTGCAACTCCAGACTGGAGCTCTGGCAGCAGGACCAAGTGAAAAGATGTGACAAGAAAATATTGGGAGGCCTTGGAGAAGGAATCTGCCTGTGTAAAAATCTCTTCCTACCGCCAACTGCTCATCCTGCCCCTGCCTGTTTCGTGGATAAATTGGAGGCAGCTTCTGGTCAGAGGTGGTCATCCAATCAGTTCCGGGCAGCCTCCCTTTGAGCTGTGATCACCAGCAGGGCACTGCAATTTCTAAGTAGGTTACAGCATTGAAGAAGGTGTACTATTTAAATTGTCACAGATATGATATGCCATCAAGGCAGGAAACATTTATTTCTGATATGCTTTATACTTTTATTTATTTCTTCTAATCTTGGGGCATAAGGAACACTTGAGAATGAGATAAGATGATAATTTGTTTTTCTTTCTTTGGTAAACAAGAAGTGGGCCTATATTCGATCTAGACCTTCTTGTTTTTTGTACCAGGGATTGAACTCAGGGGCACTTAACCACTGAGCCACATCCCCAGCCCTTTTTCATATTTTATTTAGAGACAGGGTCTCACTGAGTTGCTAAGGGCCTTGCTAAGTTGCTGAGGCTGGCTTTGAACTCTTGGTCCTCCTGCCTCAGCCTCCCCAGCCACTAGGAGGATTACGGGCATGTGCCACCGTGCCCTACAGATCCAGACTTTTGACTTGAGGCTTGAGAAACCTGTTAGGCAAGGGTTTCACCCTTTACCAGAGCTGTTTTGTGCTACTGTCCTGTTTTGGGGTTTTACCTTGAGCTCCTCTGTCCTTGCAGGCGTTTGGGTTCTTTTCTGATGATCAGGAAGTTTCTGCACTGTGGTTGAGTGAAAAGGTGGGTCCCTGTTTTGGAGGGGAAGTTTCTCTACCCTTTCTCACTTTGCCGAGTGGCACATATGAGAGCTGAGACATTTTTCTCCAAGGATGAGGCCTGCTCTCTGCAGCTGAATTCAAATGAGGTCATCTCTGGGGAACCTAACCCCATGGGTGGAAGCGGAGAAAAACATGTTCAAATATCTGTGGCATGTGAGAGCTGTTCATACTTACGGGGAGACTGCCAGCTCTGCGGCCAGCCGTGCCTTAGTGATTAGTGTTGCTCAGCTGGTGGTGTGTTAGGGTTGGTGGGGGAGCTGTACCCTGAAGGATTCCATCTCTTCTATACCATGTACTGATTCATATGGGTGATTATTGTCAGAAACTCCTTGAATTATAAAAGGTGTTTTCTTAGCCTCTCCAGGAACCTCCTATATAAGTCTCACAAGGGCAAAGGTCCCCTGGGTCAGGCCACGGAGTAGTTGATCATGACATGGATTTTGGACTCTGTTGTTTTTGAGCCCCATCTTAAACTTGGATTTTGTTGTTGTTGTTGTTGTTATTATTTAATTTTATTTTTTCTCCCGGTACCAGGGATTGAATCCAGGGGCGCTGTACCACTGAGCTACATCCTCAGCCCTTTTTAAATTTTGAGATGGGTTCTTGTTCAGTTGCCCAGGCTGGCTAAATCACAATCCTCCCGCCTTAGCCTCTTGAGGAGCTGGAATTATAGGTTTGTGACACAGCTCTTGCCTTATTTAATTTCAATTTTAAATTCAAAATATTGTATGTAGATAATTTCTGCAGAAGACATGTTTGGGTAACCCTAAGATGGCGGCTGGCGTTGAGGCAAGAGGTGGCGCATAATTAATGTTAACACGGCCTGATCGACTTTTGCCTGATTAGTTAATGTCTCCTCTGCGCTAGTGGTCAACAGATATTCCTCATTCTTTCTTGATTGGTACCGAGGGGCGTGCCTCAGTTGTGCTAATCCTAAGCTGATTGGCTGCCTTAGGTATATAAGACACACCTATAGGAAGCACCGGGGATAACCGGATAAGCACGGATAAGCAGCACCTCTGATAGATCGCAGTACGCGGGATGCACCATAGACACGCCTTTAGCATGCACCTCTAGCACGCACCTTTAGGACGCAGGATGTAGGATGCACCTTTAGGAAGAAGCAGCAGAACTCTAAAAAGAAGTAGCATCTCTGAAAGTGTAGCCTCTCTCTCTTAAGCAAAGTCTCTCTCTCTTATGCAAAGCCTCTGTCTCTCTCTCCTCTCGAAGCCTTTCTTCCTCTATAAGCTAGGGAACAAGCAAACAAGCAAGAAAGCAGCCCGCTAAAAGAAAGATAGTAGTAGTTTGTTTCCAGTCCACCTCCGATAAATACCCGCTCAATTGTTGCTGCAGGCGGTAACAATATCCGTGCGACTGTTGCTGCGGGCGGCGACAAATTTCAAGACATTTAAGAGTCTTCACACAAAAAAAATCAGTCTGTAAATGTTAGGGACAGACAGATGAGGAGGGTGGGGACATGAGGTTTAGAGAGTAATTCTATAAAACGGACCCCCATGCTGACCCCCATGCTTTCCTTTCCAAGGAACAGTGTACCTGCAGCCCTGCCTGGCCTCAGTGGACGGGACATGTTGCATTCCTCAGCAAGCCACCTGTTCACTGCAGGAGAAACGCAGGCCCCAGATAATATCCATGGGAGGAGCCCAGGAGCCTGTTGTGCCCAGATTCTGAAACCCTGGGAAATAAGGATGGTTCCTCCTAAGAGTAAAACCTGAACAAATGTATGGCTGGGCTGGGGAGATAGCTCAGTGGGTAGAGTGCTTGCCTCGCATGCACACGGCCCTGGGTTCAATCCCCAGCACTACAAAAAAAGAATGTATGGTTAAGAATCCCATTAGAACCCATCAGCACAGGCCAAGGTGACCTAGAATTGCCATGAGTGTGGGGACTTGAAAGCTGTAGGTGACCCTGCTGTCGAGTCAAAAGCAAAGGGGTGGACCTGGATGAGACTCTCTGGAAACTTCTCTGGGATCCCCCATAAAACTGGGGAGCAGGAGAGACACATGGTCCCTTTCCTCTCTGAGAGGATCCACCCTCTCCCTTGAGAGTGTCCCCTTTCCCTTTTCCTAGCCCTTCAATAAACTCATTCCTGTTCCTGTGAGTGACGTGTCTGAGATCTTTCGAGTTTTGAAAGGGGGGGGGTCTTCACGCGGCCTCAGTTTCTCTGCAGGCCCCAGCCCCATAGCACAATGTGACCACCTCCTATCCTCCAGTGTCCTATCTCAGAGGGCACCACTTTTAACTCTGCTGTTTCTTCTTCTATTTTCCTGTACATTTAGAAATCATGTCTTTGTAATTCTGTTTTTTGCAATTTTAGTTTTATTCGTGGTTTTTCTTGTGTATTGTTATCCCTACTTCGTAAGCTGAGGTCTTGTTTTGTAAGGGGGTGTGTTGCTGCGGAAATGCTTTACCACTGAGCTCGGCCCATGTATTTTCTTATACCCCTAAACTCACACTCGGATTCTCCTGCCGTCCTGCTTTCGACACATTGGTACCAAAGATCAGCATTTTGGGATCAGGGATCAGTATTCACAGCTGAGCCACTTAGTGTGCTATACTTATATTGCTGTTTTATGATATTTATAAAGTGTGTTGATTTTTCTTTCTGTCCTTTTTTTTTAACAAGGGATTGAACCCAGGGGTGCTTACCCACTGAGCCACATCCCCAGCCCTTTTCGTATTATATGTAGAGACAGGGCCTCGCTGAATTGCTTAGGGCCTCGCTAAGTTGCTGAGGCTGGCTTTGAACTCGTCATCCTCCTGCCTCAGCCTCCCTAGCCTCTGCAGTCACTGGGATTATAAGCTACCTCGCCTGGCTGCTTTTCTTTAAGTAATTCTCAATTTCTTCCCTCTCCAATGTTCTTTTCTGTCCTCCTGCTGTAACATAGACTGGCTGCTTTCTGTGAGTTCCACAGCTGTCTTCCTGGAATTTCCCTTCCTAATTTCCTTGAAAGAGAATGTTTCTTATCACCTCTTAGCCACAGCTCCCTATCTGTGCAACGGGGCTAATGTTTTCTATCTTGAAGAGTTGCTATGAGATGTTATTATTACTACTATTTTGGTACTGGGGTATGACCTCAGGGATCCTTTACCACTGAGCCACATCCCCAGCCCTCTCCATTTTTTATTTAGTGACAGGGTCTCACTGAGTTGCTGAGCGCCTTGCTATGTTGCTGAGGCTGACCTTGAACTGGTGATCCTCCTGCCTCAGCCTCCTGAGCCTCTGGGATTATAGGCGTGTCCAACCCACCCTGGCTGAATTTTAAGGCTTCTTTATGGATGTCTGCCCTTAACATTTGTATGATTTGCAGATATTTTTTCTCCCTCTGCGGGGTCATCTTTTCACTGTTTTGATAGTATCATTTGCAGCACAAAGCATTGCCAGTTTTTAAGTTTTGTTTGTGTTTTTGTTCATACCTAAGAAGACCTCGCTTGAGGTCTCCAAGATTCACTCCTATAACTGCTAGGCGTTTTATAGTTTTAGGTCTTCTCTTTAGGTCTGTGATCCAACTGGAGTTTTGTGTTTTGTGTGTGTGTGTGTGTGTGTGTGTGTGTGTGTGTGTCTGTTTTAGGTAACATGAGGGGAGGTCTCAGTTTCATTCCTTGCACTTGAACATGAAGTTATCCCAGCGTGGTTTACCGCAGGGACTTCTTTTCCTATTGAGTTGTCTTGACACACTCATCAAAATCCCATCTGCAGGAGTTTTGGTACATTACCATCGTCCAGTCCTAGCATATACTATCCTTCTCTCCCACAAATTATGGGTTACTAATATAATAATGTGCCTCATAATAAAAGAATGAACTCTAACCGTCTCCCATTGCCTGAAACTTTTGTGGCCAGAGGAATTCCACCTCTTAGAGGAATGTATTTCTGCTGAGATAAAAGGCAGATAGAGAACCTAGTACCCAGGGGCATCGCAAGTTCAAGCCCAGCCTCGGCAACTTAGAGAGGCCCTCAACGACTGACTGAGACGCTGTCTCTAAATAAAAAAGGAATCGACACAAAACGGGCTGAGATTGTAGCAGAGTGGTAAAGCACTCCTGGGTTAA
Source organism: Sciurus vulgaris (assembly GCF_902686455.1). Taxonomy (NCBI): domain Eukaryota; kingdom Metazoa; phylum Chordata; class Mammalia; order Rodentia; family Sciuridae; genus Sciurus; species Sciurus vulgaris. Next base: position 61,188,773 of record NC_136477.1, on the reverse strand, counting down.
ATCTCCAGGGCCAAAGGAAAAAAAATAAAAGAAAGAACCAATTACCATAACGTAGCAACTGATAACGATCAAATGTGCCAGAAAATGCAAAGTAGTAATTAATTTTGAAGGTTATCAGAGGAGCGGCGTACAGAATGAGCACAGTGCCTCAGCTTGCTCTGCAGACCTCTGCAGGCCAGAGAGCAGCAGGTGCACTTGGCTGCGACCCTATTGGATGCATCCCCATCTCTTCCCTCCCCAGGCCCCACCCAAGGTTGTCTCAGACGAAGTCCAAGTCAGCACTTTGCCTGTGGACAGCACCAAAGCCCGCCATCTTGGCCGCTGCCCCAGAAGCTGCAGGGAACTTCTGCAGTGGAATGGATTCTGATATTTTTATTGCCGTTGTCTTTTTTTTTTTTTTTAATTGAAGTCTCCAATACATAAAGTGCATTTATATAAACCCAGTGTGGTGACCTTATAGCCTATATATTCTTTCATAAGCATTACCAGCTCAAGATATGGAGCATTCCAGCACCCCTGCAGAGTCCCTGTGTCCCTTCCCACTCTGTGCTCCCTCACCAGCGAGGTGAGCTCTGTTCTGCTTCCAATCCCATACATTTGTTTTGCCTGCTCATGAATTTCAAGTAAATAAAAACTAACTATAGTATGTACTCTTTTATGTCTGACCACATAATGTGTGAGAGATGCATCCATTTGTTGAATCAGTAGTTCTTTTATTGGTTGTATAATATTCCATTGCATGATCATATCTTAAAATACTAATTATCATAAACTACTGTATTACTATATAGTATGTTACAGTATGCAGTAGTTTATCCTGCCTGCCAGGATAAGAGTTCTCTACCTGTTCAAGTATATTGTACTTAATATATTTATAATTATTAACTACTGCCTATATTCATAGGCATCAGGGCAGTTTGTAGTTTGGGGTTATTTTCAACAAAGATGTGCTCTTTGTTGTTGTTGTTGTTCTTTTTAGATATCCATGACAGTAGAGTGCATTCTGACACATCACACATACATGGAGCGTGACTTCCCATTCTTGTGGTTGGACATGATGTGGAGTTTCACTGGTCGTGTGTTCACATATGAACATGGGAAAGTGACGTCCCATTCATTCCACTGTCTTCCCATCCTTCTCCCTTCTCTTCATTCCCCTTTGTATAATCCAATTAACTTCAATTCTTTCCTATCCCCTTATTGTGTGTCAGCATCCACATATCAGAGAGAACATCTGGCCTTTGATTTTTTGAGACTGGCTTATTTCACATAGCATGATGATCTCCAGTTCCATCCATTTACTAGCAAATGCCATAAGTTCATTCTTCTTTATGACTGAGTAATATTCCATTAAGTATATATAACACATTGGAAGATTTTTTTCCTGACCTCCTGTTTTTGATAGACATAGCACTCTTTGCTTTGTGTATTTATATACGTGTAGAAGGGCTAGGTCTTATGATCGGTGTTTATTTGGCTTTAGAAAACACTGCTGAAGGGGCTGGGGTTGTGGCTCAGTGGTGGAGCGCTTGCCTAGCACGTGTGAGGCACTGGGTTCCATCCTCAGCACCGCAGAAAAATAAATACATAAAATAAAAGGTATTGTGTCCATCTACCACCAAGAAAAATATTTTTTAAAAAGAGAGAAAACAGTGATTAGTGATCACCAGCTTTCAGTCCTCACCTTAGGTTCTGTCCATCTCTGAGTCCTGTGCTCAGAGTATGTGTCTGTGGCCTGAGGCATACGGAAGAAGAAAAGTCATCCGCGAAGGCAGAGTGAAGAAGGGGTCAGGCCCCTGTGTATTAGAGGGAGGCTTAGAGGCAGTTCAACTTTGAGTGTGAAGCGTGAATTTTCAGTGTGGGTTTTGACCCCAGCTTTCCCACGCCATAGCTCTTTAACGTCGGGACGTGCTTCATCTCCCAGACACGCTTCCTTGCGGGTCGAACGGGGCCGATGCCACGCACGTGGGTCGCAGTGCACCTGAGCTCGACGTGAGACACCGCCTGCAGGTATCAGTCCATCTACAGCAATGGCTCCCTTCACGCTAGGCACCGTGCTGCTGTGAGTCTCTAATTCGAATTTTGCTACCATCCTATGAGCTCTGAGATGTTATTTGATCCGTTTTACTAGTTAGGAAGCTGATGGTCTGAGAGGTGCAGAGACATTTCCGCAGGTCACACGGATGGTAGGTGAGAAGGCAGAGAACGCTCTTTGGACCAGTGTGTCACTTGCAGGTGACGTGGGAGGTGGACAGATTTGGAGGGGAATGCCCTGGCCTCCACACATGGACAGGTGGAGAACTCTTTTCCTTGTAGGCAGGATTAGATACCAACCAGAAGTGCTGGGTGTGGTGCTGCACGCCTCTTATTCCAGGGACTTGGGAGGCTGAGGCAGGAGGATCGTGAGTTCAAAGCCAGCCTCAGCAACTTAGTGAGGCCCTAAGCAATTCAGTGAGACCCTGTCTCTAAATCAAATATTAAAACGGCTGGGGATGTGGCTCAGTGGCTAAGCGGCCCTGGGTTCAATCCCTGGCACCAAACACACACACAACTACTGACTCATCCTGACTCAGGAAGAAACAGTGACGGCATCAGGTGAAGAAGAAAGGAAAGTTGGCAGCTCTCTTCCTGCAACCTTTAGCTCTATCTCTAGGGCGGTGTTTGGAACATTTGCTCAGAATCTCAAAATCTTTTCACCATGGGTGCTGAATGGTCCAGAAGCCTCCTCACCTCCTCTTCTGCCTGGAGTCCCCCAGCCTTCTTCTTCTGGACTCTGGTCCCAGGCCAGAGTCCTTCCCCGTCCCTTCCCCTCCACCTCCTGCCTTCTTTCCCTTCCTCATTTCAGTGAGTTGCTACTTTGCCCCCAGCCCTTGACCTGGGGCTCAGGAACACAGACGCGCCTGGAGACACCGCCCTTGGCCTCTCACGTTCCTATGAGAAAGAAGATCAGGACGGGAGTAGTTAATTGCTACAAAGGGTTTACATAATCATTTGGCCAGGCCTTTCTTCATTCACTTATAGAATGAAGCCGAAGGGTCACGGGTGGGCCGGCTTCCAGTTTGCACTGACCTTGGTCCTTGAGAATTAAAAGCACCCCTGTGCTCAGGCAGCTGATTAAGTGAAGTTCACTCCCTCCCTCTCCATGTTTGTTTACGGATCCTTACAGGCCAACATTGTCAACACGGTAGGCGCCTGTTTGTGGTGGAGACAAATGGTCAGCGTCCTGGTACAGTAAACAGCTCTTTCTGAAGGGCATGGCGTTTAATGGAGAGAGTTCTCCCACCTTCTGAAGCAGCCTGATCCACTGAGAGTGGCCATTGGTGCCTGAGCTTTAAAGCCCAGCGCAGAGTCCAGTGCAGATTCTGGGTGGAGGGATAGAGGACGGGTACAGAGAGCTTAAAGGTGCCTGCCCCAGGTGCTGTGTGCGTCTCTTGCCCTCCGTTCTCCTGGCCATCCATGAAGTAGGCGACCCGACTACCACTTAATTATAGTCCAGGGTGAGATAGAAGGCGGTGGGGCTTTTTGTTTTGGTTCAGTTCAATCAGAGATATTTATGGAGGTCTCCAGCTCTGTCTTAGGCCCTTGGAAGAGATAAGTTAAAAACAAGTCTTACCAGATGTGGTGGGGCACGCCTGCAATCAGCAGCTGAGGAGGCTGAGGCAGGAGGATCACAAGTTCAAGGCCAGCCTCAGCAACTTAGCAAAGCACTAAGCAACTCAGCAAGACCCTGTCTCTAAATAAAATATAAAAAAAAGGGCTGGGGATGTGGCTCAGTGGTTAGGCACCCCTGGGTTCAATCCCTGGTCCAAAAAAAAAAATCAGAGCCTTACCTTTGGAAGGTGCATGTTCTCGTGGGTGGGCAGGGCAGGTGGGGTGAGATGTGAGGTACAGTATAAACATAATTGCTTAATTGTTTTAGAAGTTGGTAAGGAAGATGAACAAATGAAAAAGTAGAGCCTGGTTGGAGAATTGAAACAATTAGGGGTAGTGGATTATAGTATTAAATCCGGTAATCAGGGTGGAGTTTATGGTGGAGTCAAGAATTCAGTAAAGTGTGCCAAGTACTAAAAAAGACAAGTCTGGCAGGTGTGGTGGCATATACCTAGAATCCCAGTGATTTGGGAGGCTGAGGCAGGAGGATCTGAAGTTCAAGGCCAGCCTCAGCAACTTAGCAAGAATCTGCTTCAATATTATTAAAGGAAAAAAAAAAAAAAAAGGACTGGCACTGGGTGCAGTGGCATACATCTGTAATCCCAGCAGCTCGGGAGGCTGAGGCAGGAGGATTGAAGGTTCAAGGCCAGCTTCAGCAATTTAGTGAGGCCCTAAGCAACTCAGTGAGACTCTGACTCTAAATAAAATACAAAAAGGGCTGGGATGTGGCTCAGTGGTTAAGTGCCCCTGGGTTCAATCCCTGGTACCAAAAAAAAAAAAAAAAAAAAAAAAAAAAGGCTGGAATGTAGGTTAGTGATAAAGTGTTCCTGGATTCAGTCCCAAGAATGAATGAAGGAAGGAATAAATGAATAAATGAATACAAATGTAAAAAAGACAACTCTTTTCCATAATCTAGCTAAAAGGGTTTAAGACTCATTTTACAAGTTTTGCTTAAGCTGAGTCACGTGGGAATGGTTCCTCCCATCACCCTTGCTAACAGACTATAGTTTTTCAAGCCCTCAAGAAATAATTAGGTGCTCAAGAGAATGCAGAGTGCTGACAGATTTGCAGGGCAGCTCAGGGAAGGAGGGCTTGGCGGTCAGGAGGCATCCTCCCAGGGCCATCTGCGGAGCCCAGGTCCTGCTCCAGGCCTGCCACTCATCCTGGGAGACTCGGAGACCTTGCTCCAGAGTGCAGAGTCTGTCTGGAGGTTTCCTGGTGAAGCCATTCTTCAGAGTTGCACAAGCTTTTGAACCTGAGCTGTTCCCTTCAACATGTGGCATGTCACCTCACCTCTGTGAAGTGGGAACCCTTAGTTCCAGGGCTCGAGGTGAGGACTGTTGACAGCACGGAGTCTGGGGTCTAACTGGTGTTGAGGGTTCACTGTACACCCCAGACCCTTGCTGCCCATCCTCAGACTGCCGGCTCCTTTGAGGTTTTGTCCCAAGGTGAGGCCTGCTAGGAAGAGGCCTCTGATAACCTCCAGCCTCTGGGAGGGTTAGGGAAGCCGGGCTTGAGGTAGGGGAGCGGCTGGGCTTCTCGCTTCCTCCACCTGACACAGGGCCCCTTTCCAGAACAGCATATGGACCAAGGCACTCCTGGGGATTTTTCCCAGCAAGTGGCCTTGTAAGCAAATGACAGGGCCAGGAGGAGCGGGTTGTGGGTTCCTGAGAGCTCAGTGGTGACACGGAGGCGCTCCAGAGACTGCCATCTGTTCCCGTCCTCTCTGACCCTTACCATCCAGCACAGAGTGGGATTCATAAGGCACCGACTAACAGCAGGGACCCTGTGGACCGGGCTGTGGGGCAGTCCTGTAGCTTGACTGGCTGCCCTGGGGTCCACTCACAGCCTTTGAGGCTAGGTGGGTGTTTTAGGCAGCTTGTTCACTGGTGTGACTAAAAGATTCAACCAGAACAATTGTAGGGAAGAAAAGTTTATTTGGGGGCTCATGGTTTCAGAGGTCTCAGTCCATAGACAGCAGGCTCCATTCCTCGGGGCTTGAGATGAGGCTGAACATCATGGAGGAAGAGTGTGGTGGAGGGAAGCAGCTCACATGGTGATCAGGAAGCAGAGAGAGACTCCACTCTCCAGATACAGATATATACCCCGAGCCACGCCCACAAAGCCACACCTCCAAAGCCACGCCCCCAAGGCCATGCCCCCCCCCAGTGCCCGCCTCCTCCAGCCACACCCACCTGCCTCCAGCCACCACTCAGTTAATCCCATCAGGGATTCATTCACTGACTGGGTTAAGGCTCTCACAACCCAATCATTTCTCCTCTGAACCTTCCTGCATGTCTCCCACGTGAGCTTTTGGGGACACCTCACATCCAGACCATAAGAATGGGTATGAGCTGGTGATATGGGAGGACTTTGTGGAGCTGATTGTTTCGGAATTATTCCATGAAAGATTCATACTCAGGAAATACTGCTGCCCGCAGGGTGCCGGCTGCTGTGCCAGGGGTTGCGAGAACAAAGAGAAGGGAGGCCCATTCCACCCTCCGTGACCTTCCAGCCCTGGTGGCCCATGGACCTGGGCTTGGTGGATGATGATGGTAAATGCTGAGTATTCACCTTGGACCAGGGAGCTCTCTAAGCATGTTGGCTATATTAACTCATTTCAACTTCATAGCACCATGTAACCAGGTATTGTTATTATCTACAATGTACAGATCAGGAAACCAAGCAGGAGAGAGGCTAAGTAACTCACCCAAGGGCTCAGTCATATAGTAATGAACACTTAAAAAAAAATGGGAGCTTTCCCAGACATCTGGCAATAGCTTTTAAAACTTCTCTTTAAAAAGATCTAAAGCTGGATGGGAGAGACCACTGAGCCTCCCACCTGTGACAGCAGCCACAGTTTAGTGGCTGACCACCTGCTCCTTGGCCTCAGCGTCCACCCCAGAGTCCCCCAACCTCTGCCTTGTGGATGAGTACCTGGTCTTTTCTGCAGCCTGCAAGCAATCCTGAGTTATGATGTTTTGCTAGTTTGTTCATTGAACGTGGTAATGCTCCAGGCTTAGGAAACAGTGAACCCCAGAAGATGAGACATTTAGATCCTCTGACTGAGGGGTGGGAGGAGGGATGGAGAAGTTTAATAGGCACCACACAGTGCAAGTCGCTTTGTGGTTCTGTAGGTAAACAAAGGGGGTGTGTAGATGCTGCATCTCTTTAGTTCCTTTGTTGCAAAGTCTAAGTTAGAAATCTGCCAACACCTGATCTTTCTCTGTTGGAGTGGGGATCTGAGTAGTTATTCAAGGCCTGCTGCTAAGCTCTTCAGACATTGGCTTCTGGTGAATCCCACCCTAGGGTTCTCTCTTCCCTTTCTCTTTTGAGCTTACCTTTTTTTGTTAATCCCTTCTATTTTTCTTTAAATGCACATCTTTCTCTCTCTCTCTCTCTCTTTTTTTTTTTTTTTGGTACCAGGGATTGAATCCAGGGGCACTCAATCACTGAGCCACATCCCCAGCCCTTTTTAATATTTTATTTAGAGACAGCAGGGTCTTGCTAAATTGCTAGGGCCTCCCTCAGTTGCCAAGGCTGGCTTCGACCTTGAGATCCTCCTCCTCAGCCTCCCAAGCCCCTGGGATGACAGGCACCTGAGTTCTTAACCGCTCATGGCTGCCTCTTTCTAGACACTTGTCATTCTGGAAGTGCAGAAGGAAGAGAAGGTAAACACAAGAGCCACATCTGGGATGAGCCAGAAAGGGCCTCCTTGGACATGAAGGAAAAGAGGAGAACTGATGATGAGCCAGGTGTGACGTCTGGGAGGCTGGCGGTGCCAGGTGGAGAGACGGGGCCTGTTTGTGTGGGTCTCTGGGCCTGAGGCCTGAGCAGTCATTGCAGATCTGCCATCTCGTGACTCCTGGGGACCATCCAAGCTTGGTGACGTCTTGACAGGTCGCTTCAGCAGGGCTCTTCCTGCCTGCTCTGCATGCCTCCTTGTCAAGGGCAGGCCAGGCCCACCTCTGGATGGAAGAGTAGACTCCTTTGCGGCTCCTGTGGCTCAGCTCTGGTGGGCGCCTGAGCTTCCTGCTGTAGGCGAGTCTGTCTCCTGGGCCTCTTCGCTCTGCATGCTCTGCTCCCCTGCAGATCTCCGTCAGATGGGCCCTGGCCCTGAAATTGCCCGTAGCTTTCTTGTGCAGAGCTGGGCTTCCCTCTTCCCTATTCATGCTGTGGTGTTGCCCCTTGTCACTTATTTATGATGACCCCTTCCTGAGTGGGCTTCCCCCACGAGGGTGTTCGTGTGCTGTGTTGCAGGGAAATCCACAAGGGGTGTCGGATGGGGAGGGGTGTACTTTGGGTAGAGAGAAGTGTTATGGGATTTTCCACCCTGACTCTGGAAAACTGGGGCTATGAGCTCGGTGCCTTTAAGAGCCAGGGAGGTGACACAAGAATGACACTGGTCTGCCTGGTGAGTCAGAATCAGTGGGCGGGAGGCAGTGTCTGGGTGAGAGAGCGTACACCTGGTTTAAGAAGTGCAGACTCAGTTAAAAAACAAACCAGCAACCCCCCCCCCCCAAAAAAAAAAAAGAAAGAAAGAAAAAGATTATTTTCATAAGCCATATTCAGCCCCCATATTTCCACCTTGTGACTTCTGGTAAGGACTACAGTGTGTTGGAGACTTTTTTTTTTGGTACTGGGATTTGAACCACCCAGGGGCATTTAACCCCTTAGCCACATCCCCAGCCCCTTGTGTGTGAGTGTGTGTGTGTGTGTGTGTGTGTGTGTGTGTGTGTGTGTGTATACACTAGGGATTGGACTTGGGGCACTCAACCACTGAGCCATATCTACAGCCCTATTTTGTATTTTATTTAGAGACCGGGTCTCACTGAGTTGCTTAGGGCCTCGCTAAGTGGCTGAGGCTGGCTTTGAACTTGTGATCCTCCTGCCTCAGCTTCCTGAGCCACTGGGATGACAGGCGTGTACCTCTGCTCCTCGCTGGAGACATTTTTGAAAGCAAGAATTCAGAAGAGGAGATATGGAGAGCCAGAGCAGGGGGAACTTGCTCTTGGTTGCTCTTAACTTTGTGGGTGACCCTGTCTCCAAGGTCACTGTCAGGGGGCATGTGGTGGCTGTGCTGTGACTGACCCTCTCACGTCTACAGTAATGCTGCAGAAAAGAAGGACCTTCATTAAAGGACATTAATGTGACCCTCTCATTTGAATTCCGTATGTCACCCTGAAAAGTAATGGGGAAAGTAATGACTGTTGTTTGCTACTTTGAAATGGCTTGAAGATGCGTTTGTCACATCAAACCCGATTTAAATCTCTGAAGGTTGGCCCCCTCCTCACAGGAGCAGATGGAAATGGAAGAAGAGGGAAATTACCAGAAGCCCACCAGGACAGTGTCCTGCTTTTCTCCCCCAAAGGGCTCTGCTCAGTGGAGCTGGCTGCCTTGGGCAGGGGAGATGCCTAACAACCCCAGGGGACATTTCCCTGGGGTACTTGGCTACGGATGCTGTCACTGTGGTGGATCCCCACCACTCTCCTTAGAAATGCATTTGGAGATGGGCTGGGGTTATAGCTCAGTTGGTAGAGTGCTTGCCTGGGATGCACAAGGCCCTGGGTTCAATCCCCAGCACACACACACACACACACACACACACACACGCACACAAAACCAAAAAAAAAAAAAGAAAAGCATTTGGAGATCCCTGTGACTGACCCCTAGGGCTTGGCCCTCTTTTGAGCTAGCATGGAGGGTGGGGTAGCAGGTGGGCGTTGGTGCCACCCTGTCCAGCTCTGAGGCTGGGCTTCATCTGCAGTTCTGACATAAGGGTTGAATAAAAAGCGGACGTTTCAAGCACATGGGCACAGTGGCTCATACACAGCAGACCTTCTGCACGTCCTTCTCCTAATTCCTCTCTGCCCATCTGAGAATTTCTGTCTCCATGACTTCCATCCTTCTACTTGTATTCGTGGTAGAGGCTGAGAAACTTAGCGCTGGCTCCTTTGGAAATGAAGATGAATGAACTCTGAAGTCACAGGACAAGTGACTGAGAAAAAAGAATCTCATTTATCACTACCATAGTGTACGCGCTCTTGGAGCATATACATTTGCATAAAATCATTCTTTTTTTGGTGGGGGTGTATGTGTGGGTCTGGGATTGAATTTAGGGGCACTTGACCACTGAGCCACATCCTTTCTGTATTTTATTTAGAGACAGGGTCTCACTGAATTGCTTAGGGCCTCGCTAAGTTGCTGAGGCTGGCTTAGAACTGGTGATCCTCCTGCCTCAGCCTCCTGAGCTGCTGGGATTATAGGTGTGAGCCACTGCTCACGCTTGCATAAAATAATGCTTGAAGATTGCATTTTGATTTCACCCCCTGCTGTTCCAGATAGAATTTCTTATGGAGATAACCAGACCAGACCGTTGATGTTTTAAAAAAGTATAGATGTCCATGGGCTGGGATCGTGGCTCAGTGGTAGAACAGTTGCCTAGCATGTGTGAGGCACTGGGTTCCATCCTCAGCACCACATAAAATAAATAAATCAAATAACGGTATCGTGCTTATCTACAACTAAAATAAGTGAATCAGTAAAAGATCAAGGTTTCCTGTGACGATGCTGTTCCCCTCTCCCTTCCTCTTCCCAAAAGACAGATATTCACCCAGCGAAGGGAAAAAGAATATAACAGAATTGAAGGTAAAGGAATTCTCAGTTCCTGGTGGGAAGAAGCAATGGCTGAGTCGTCCCTGATTAGGACTTTGAGAATCCTGATTCTCATCTTTACAGACTTCCTAAGAGCTTTACCCAACCAGGCAGAGTCCCCAAATCTATAAGGTGAGAGATGAGTCGGATGCCACAGAGACCCATGGATATGCTGTCGCCATAACAACTGGCTTGGGTCCCGTGTCACCAATGGGTGGCTTGCCTCTTCCCCTCGTCACGGAGCTTGGCTTTATAAACATAACATCCCTTCAGATTATGTCAGTGTGGAGCATTTAGTTCTTTCTGAAATCGTCTGGAATCTTCTCTTGGTCCTGGATTTTGGTTTGATGGTAATGATGAGGCGATTCATACCATTTTGGAGTCGTGTTGGAAACACTAGGTTTTCATGAATCTCGGTTTAGTCACCTGAATGTTGTTGAGTAGGACCTGTTTGTTCCCTCTCCTTCCTTTCATATCTCCCTTGAAAATGCCCAAGGGATATTTTTTCCGTCCCTCCCTCCCTCCCTCCCTCCCTTCCTTCCTTCCCGTAAGATATCCATGACAGTAGAGTGCATTCTGACACATCATACATGCATGGAGTGTGACTTCCCATTCTCGTGGTTGGACATGGTGTGGAGTTTCACTGGTCATGTGTTCACATATGAACATAGGAAGAGATGTCCCATTCATTCCACTGTCTTTCCTGTTCCCATCCCCCTCCCTTCCCTTCATCCCCCTTTGCCTAATCCAATGAATTTCTATTCTTCCCTGCCCCCTTAAATTGTGTTACCATCTGCATATCAGAGAGAACATTCTGTCTTTGGTTTTTTGGGATTGGCTTATTTCACTTGGCGTGATGTTCTCCAGCTCCATCCATTTACTGGCAAATGCCATCATTTCATTCTTTATAGCTGAGTAATATTCCACTGTGTGTATAGACCACATTTTCTTTATCCATTCATCTGTCAAAGGGCACCTAGGTTGGTTCCATAGCTTGTCTATTGTGAATTGAGCTGCTGTGAACATTGATATGGCTGCATCACTATAATAAGATGATTTTAAGTCCTACCAAGGAGTGGGATAGCTGTGTCAAATGGTGGTTCCATTCCAAGTTTTTTGAGGAATCTCCTCACTGCTTTCCAGAGTGGTTGCCCCAATTTTCAGTCCTACCAGCAGTGTATGAGTGTGCCTTTTCCTCACATCCTCACCAACATTTATTCTAACTCGTTTCCCAAGGGATGTTTCCAAAGCATCCCTGCTGAAGGATGAAGTACAGGTAAAGCAGGACCTACCCGTGTCTGTCCTTTACATGTGCGTGGTAGATTGTAGCATCCCCTAACCAGTTTACTGGTGCCTATTTCAGAATTTCATGAGAGACAGGATACTAGGCAAAAGAGCTAAAAATCACTGCTTTAATTTCAATTGATTCCTACAATATGATGCTGCAAATATTTCTGCTAGGCATGTCAGACCCATCTGGCTGTAAACTCTGAGACCCTGTCAGGACCCTCTGCTCTTGTCTTCTTATAGGTGAATTGGGGGTGATAACATCTATTCTGTTTGGAGGAGTACAGGATTAGCAGGTGTAAATTAGAGAAGAGCTAGAGAAGTTTTCTGATTTGCAAACAGTCATAGAGCGATAATGAAAAAAATTTCATCAATTAAGTTTTGAAATGTGGAAACTAGGACAGATCTTCCTGGGCCTGGCAGCAGGTTGATGTATGTCTGTATCTTACTTTCTTTCTTTTTTTTTTGGCACCAGGCATTGAACCCAGGGCCCCGTAACCACTGAGCCACATCCCCAGCTCTTTTTAATATCTTATTTAGAGACAGGGTCTTGCTGAGTTGCTTAGGGCCTCGCTAAGTTGCTGAGGCTGGCTTTGAACTTGCGATCCTCCTGCCTCAGCCTCCTAGGCTGCTAGGATTACAGGCAGTTGTCACCCCACCAGGCACGTGTCTGTATCTAGATGGTTGGTAGCATCTAAAGCCATTTTAGAAGTTTGTGCCGTGGGTGCTTATTTCTATCTTCCAGGAAAACTGCTTGCCAGTCCCCATAAAGACCCGCTCTGTTTCCTATCCTGTCTGCTGCTGACCATGACTCTGGCAGCTGATCTTACCAACAAAGGCTGAGACCCATTGAGAAGCCAGGGCTGCCTGTCTGCCCGGTGCACCTTCTGTGGGTGCACAGCCCTGCCAGCTGTCTGCTGGGGCCGGCTGGCTTCTGCGGAGGAAACAGGGCAGCCTGGGTATTTTGGCTTTCATGTGATTCCTGTGACTTCCTTGGGGGCGATGGACAATTTGTAACATGTAACTGAGTTAAGAGAAAAGGCAGTCTGGATCTGTGGGCGGTTCCAGGCTCCACTTCCGTTGGACATTCCAGAGACTTGAGCTTGCATGGAAATTCCCGTGCAGTGGCCAGTGTGCTTTCCTCATGCCACTGGCCTGAGTGGGGAGCTCATGCCCGCTTTGCAGGAAAGATAAGACTGTGTTTCCCCATTCCTGTGCCCCAGCATCTTTATAGAGGGGACAAGGTGACCTCCTGAACAAGTGCTGTGGACATCGAGGGGCAGCGCCTGATAACTCAATGTCCTCGTCCAGGATACGTCAGGTCGGAGCAGAGCGGAGCCTGGCTTGCTGTCTCCTCGTTTTCTGTGATAAACCGATGTCTGTGTCGCCCGAGGCGAAGGTAACCTTGTTGTTCCGTGTGCGGAAGGACAGAGCGTGCAGTCAGTAGGAGGGTGAGGTGGACAACCGCCATCTGGGACCCTGTGCTCTGGTACATACTTTAGCCAACTGGACCTGGAGTGTTTCTTACCACCTGCCACTCAGGAGGGCCTGTCCCTGGGCTCGGGGAGGGAGGAGGAGTCCGGGGTATGTAGGACTGGCTCTGCTGGCATCTCTCCCATGCCTCTTACTTTTTCTTCTTTTTTCCCCAACCCACAAGCACATCCTGGACCCCCATCTAGGGTGGTAGCCACTAGCTGTAGGTGATTATTTAAATTGAAATTTAAATAAATTGAGCCCTAATCAAAAGCTGTCACTCTTTCAGTCACAACTGAAAATAAATATAAATGCATCTTATAAATATATGAATAAAGTACATGTGTGTGTGTGTGTGTTCATTTATTTACTTACTTATAGAGGTACTTTATCACTGACCTATATCTAAGGTCCTTTTTAAGAAAAAATTTGACACAGGGTCTTGCTCAGTTGCCGAGGCTGGCCTCTAACTTGCAATCCTCCTGCCTCAGCCTCCTGAGTAGCTGGGATTACATGTGTGCACCACCACACCCTGCTCTCTAGCCACATATTAAGTCCTCAGTAGCCACTTGTGTCAACCAAATAGGACAATGTAGATTAAAGTATTTCCTTATTGCAGAAAATTCTGCAGGATGGCATTAGAGATGGTAAGCTGTGGAAGAGCCAAGTTGTGTGTGCGTGTGCGCACGTGCACATGCATGCATGCATGCGGGTGTGTGTGTGTGTGTGTGTGTGTGTGTGTGTGTGTGTATTTGTGCACATAAGCATGTCTGCTTACCATCAAGTCCTTAAGGCACAGTCTGACCCAGCAGATTAGCCCAGTGACTCTGATGGGTGATCCAGGGAGAGGTGATTGAGGGACCCTGTGGATAAATGGATGAAGGGCGCTGTTCCACTGGGTTTGACTTACCCGTCCGTCCTTCCTTCACGTAGGCCAGGGCACCCTGGAGGGTGGTGAGGGCTAACCCCGGACAGGGTCAGCTCTCCTAAATTCACACATGCCACCTACCCCTTCTGCCTTCATCTACTTAATCCCGCTCCTCCCTGTCTGTCGGTGCAGCTGAGGGCTTTCCGCAGGTCTCAGCACAGACGCCTTACAGGCCATCTCCATCTTGCGGGCTCATGCAGGTTGCTGCCCACACTGGCATCTGTCACTCAGCTGGTCCCCTGTCCTGGCCAGGGTGCCTGTGCTTCAGGGGCCATGGTTCAGTGCAGCTTCGCCCTCCTCAGAGGGGGGCCCTACCCCCGTGGTGGGAAATCTGAGCCCCTTGCCCCGGGCGATCCAGCTCTCCAGTTCCTGCAGGGCTGCGGCTGCACCTGCGTCTGAGGTCCCCAGGCCTGGGGGTGGACGCTCTTTCACAGAGCCCCACTGCGTCCTGTTTAGAGCAGCGTTCTGGTTGGTCCTAGTATACACGGGATCCTGTGCAGTTAGGCGGTGAGAGGGCAGAGACTGCGGATGACTGGTTTATGCGGTGTTTATTTTTCTCCCCCTGGTGGGGGAGGGGGTGGCAGTGGGGACACCCAAGGCGCATTATTGTTTTGGTTTTGGTTTTGGTTTCTTCTCCTCCCAGGGGGGCCCTTGCATGGGGTTCAAGGTAGGAAGAAGGGAGAAGGAAGATACGGGGGATGAACCAGTGGGCAGCTCTCTGTCCCCCTTTCAGGAACCTTTGTGGAAGTCCCGTGCAACATTTTTTACTGGTTGTCCTTTGGTCCTCCCTCTCTGCTGCAGAGGCCAGAACTTGGAGTGTATGACTGAGCACACTGCCTCCCTACCTTCTTTTTTTGGGGAGTCGGGATACTGGGGATTGAACCCAGGGGTGCCTAACCACTGGGCCACATCCCCAGCCCTTTTTATATTTTATTTAGAGACAGGGTCTCACCGATTTGCTTAGGGCCTCACTACATTGGTGAGACTGGCCTCTGACTTGCAGTCCTCCTGCCTCAGCCTCTGAAGCTGCTGGGATTACAGGCATGTACCACTGAGCCTGGTGAAATCAGGCTACTAATGCCAAGAAATGAGAGAAAAATAGGTATCAGGGAGAAACATCTCTGTCCTGAGCTCGTGCTTGTGTTTTTCATTTTAAGGTTGTAAATTCATGCCCTATAGATTTGAACAGGTTTTGTTCTGTCAGGCAGAAAGAATTTTTTTTTTTTCTTTTTTCGGTGCTGGGGATTGAACCCAGGGCCTTGTGCTTGCAAGGCAGGCACTCTACCAACTGAGCTATATCACCAGCCCCCAAAATCATTCTTATCCTTCCATCAGTCTCACCTTCTGGGGCTGCAGCCAGTGCCATCCTCCCGTGACCACACCCAGCAGATCCCAGGCTTATTCATGGCTTTCCTGGGCCCTGAAGACGTTGGAATTTGCAGCCCCTGATCTGAGGGGGCTGCTTCCATCTCTGAGGTGCCTTGTTCTCCCTTGCATTTGCAGGCTTCCAGGTATTTATTTCCCTCTTCAGTGTGGCATCCTGGGAAGGTCATGGGGACTGTGGTTGTGACGTGACCAGGCTAACCATGCAGCACTGCGTCTGGCTTAGGGGACAGAGACGTGCTTTGTTTTTAGGTGTGTGCCTCCCTTGCACAACTGGTACACAGAGCACCCTTTGATGAGACTTCTAATGAGAATTCCCCTGATCGGAATTTCCTTGAGTGGTGTTTGTCTGGTCCAGTATTGAATTTTCCCATAAGAGTCCGGGAACATATCCCATTTTCTGGAAAAGATGGTTCTTCGAAGTCTGGCTTTTGAAACCACATTTGTCTCTGGTGGGTGGCTTATTTCAATCGGGTGGAAATGGTGATGATAAAGATGCTGGCATTAAGAATTCCTGAGCTGAGTGGAGAGGCATAGATCTGTCATTCATTCATAGAGCTGTCATTCATTCATGGATACGGCCATTCATTCATTCAAAAATTAGATGACTCTGTACGAACAAAGCACCAGACTACGTTACTAGGATACCACAGTCTTTGATTGAAAAGGACGAAGTATCTTGCGTTTATTCATGTTTCTTTGTTTCCTTTTGCTTTAGTACCATTTATTCATTCATATATACATCCATACCAGGGGTTGAACCCAGGGGTGCTTAACCACTGAGCCACGTTCCAGCCCTTTTTATGTTTTATTTTGAGACAGGGTCTTGCTAAGTTGCTGAGGCTGACCTCCTACTTGCAATCCTCCCACCTCAGCCTGCGGAGTTGCTGGGGATGACAGGTGTGCACCCTCATGCCCGGCTGATTTAGTATCATTTTAAATAAAGGAGAAGAATTTCCATTACACCTGACCCATTTTTATCAGGGGCACCTCTGGTGGCTCTTGATCGAGACAACCATTTTCTCCCAAAGAGATTTCCATTTGTAGCATTGGCAACACAATCTCTCAAGCTGAGGGAAGCACTTTACCACGATTTAGTAAAACAGGGTCTTGAGTAGATAGAGACAGCTTTTGTGTTTTTCCTGATCATTCCCCTGCCCTTTTCTGGATACATCTTGAGGTTTCTTTATTGACCCAGAAATTCATCCTGTGTTTCTCTGACATTAAGTTGATGGTGAGACAGGAAGAGCAGAGCACAGGAGTGAGTAAGGCTTGGCTAGAGCAGAATTTCCCTTGAATACTGTGGTGTGGGTTTTAGATTTTCGATATTAAAGTATCTGAGGGACGGAACTTGGGTTAAAAACTTCCTCAGCACGGGATGTGCCTAGAAGAAAGAACTTAGGTCTTACTCTTGCCAGGAACTCCCTGCTCTCGATGTCTGTCCATATCACTGAGCGAGGGGATGTCTGCAGTGTCTCGACTATTTATCCCCTTGAGTTGGGTTAAAGAGACTGTCAACAGTCTGAAGACTTCTTTTGGAATCTCGTGTTATGAATGGACAAAGGAGGCCGGTACAGGGTGTTTGAGAGTTAATGACATAAATATTTTCTTTTTTATGTCCTCTACATTCTTTGGGGGAGGGGTACTGGCGATGGAAGTCAGGGGCACTTGGTCACGGAGCCACATCCGCAGCCCCATTTTCTATTTGATTTAGAGACAGGGTCTCGCCAAGTTGCTTAGCCCTTTGCTTTTGCTGAGGCTGACTTTGAACTTGAGGTCCTCCTGCCTCAGCCTCCCCAGCCACCCAGATTACAGTGTACCCCACTGTCCCCAGCTCCTCTACATTGTTTTAATGGGTGCTATGTTTGTGCGTTGTGATGGGATTTCTTGTCACATATTTATACACACACACAATACGATATAATTTGACCACTATCCCTCTCCAGTACTCCCCCTCCCACCTCTCGGTTCCCTTCCTCTAGTGATCTCTGCTTTTCATGCAATCCCCCCATCACGCCCCCTTTCTCTCCCTTTATCCTCTCTAGCTTCCACACACGAGAGAAAACATACAGCCCTTGATCTTCTGAGTTTGGCCTATTTCACTTAACGTAATGATCTTAAGTTCTATTTTTCTGCAAATGGTATAATTTCATTTTATTCTGTGTAGTTAAAGAAAGCATCCTTTGTAGTTAAAGAAAGATTCCACAATTCTTTTTCCATTCATCCATTGATGGACACCCAGGCTGGCTCCATAGTTTGGCTATTATGAATTTTGCTGCTATAAACACAGGTATGCATGTATCATTTAAGTAAGATGACTTTAATTATTTTATTTATATATTTATTTTTGGTAACAGAGGTTGAACCAAGGGGCACTTAACCACTGAGCCACATCCCCAGCCCTTTTTATGTTTAGTTTAGAGACAGGGTCTCACTGAGTTGCTTAGAGCCATGCTAAATTGCTGAGGCTGGCTTTGAACTCATGATCCTCCTGCCTCAGCCTCCCAAGCTTCTGGGATGACAGGCGTGCACCACAGCAACTGGCTCTAGTGAGCCTCTTCTAGGTACCATGCATAAGCAGTAGACAAAACGGAGTCCCTACTTCCAAAGGGGGGCGGTGTTTTTTTTACACTTTTTAAAAATTGGTGCATGATAGTTGTACATAATGATGGGATTTGTTGTATCATTCATACACGCACAAGATAAAATAATTGGATCAGTACGACTCCACAGCAATTCCGCTGTCCTTGGGGATGGGGCATAAATAAAAACCAGAGGCACAGAGGTTCAGTGAGCAGTCTGAACTCACGCAGCACACAAGATGTTTCTGCCTTAGTGACTTTCCTGCCGTAGTACCCATTAGCAATTGTTTCTGTCAGCGCACCCCTGTGGAAACAGGACCAGGAGGTCCACATTACTTTGACAGCATGAGTTTTATTGTAAAAGTTCATATGGAGTTTATATTCTACTTCTCCTGTTTATCTTGGTGTTAATGGAACCCGCTTTCAGATGATGTAATGCCTCGCTCTTGTATCTTTAGGTTCCACCAAGATGTGTCCTCCTTATCTTGATGCTTTGAGGGTGACTTTGTATGAGTAGGAACCAGGAAGCCTGGCTGCAGGGTGGAATTGAGTTTGCCAGGTATTGAGTTTGCCCAGGGCTCTGGGGTCTCCTGAGTTTGCAGGATTTTCAGTGCTCAAACAGATTAAGTTCCAGGCAAATCATGACTAGTTGGTCATTTTAGTTTGCAGAGAGAAGGACATGTTTACAAGTGAGAGTACCACACAAACACATGGATTAAAAAACAAATCTTAGCACAGTCCTCAATATGTACATTTAAATTAGCATTAATTTCATAAAGAAATAGGGTATCCAAATAAGTTTTGTTGATGATTTTTTTTTTTTTTTTTTTGGTACCAGGGATTGAACTCAGGGGTGCTTAACCACTGAGCCACATCCCCAGCCCTTTTTGTATTTTATTTAGAGACAGGATCTCGCTGAGTTGCTAAGGGCCTTGCTAAGTTGCTGACGATGGCTTTGAACTTATGATCCTCTTGCCTCAGCCTCCCAAACCGCTGGAATTACAGGCATACACCACCACACTCAGCCTGTTGGTAATATTTTATTTCACTTCTGATATCAGTTATTTAGAAGAAAAATATACTGCCCTAAATCATAATATTGCATAACTCATAAATTAATTTCCACTATATACTCCTGCTTTGTATACAACTTGTAAAGTAACTTATTTATCTGCATTTCTCTAGAAATTCTGTAGTTTGAAGGTGAATTTATAGAGGGAAAACTGGTTTCTTAGGAGTTAAATTCTTAAAGGTTGTCAAATATCATCTTTATATCTTCAGTGAAACCTGGGAGGAAGGAAAGGAGAAAATTTTATTGATCAATATTTGAGTTCAGTTAAGTTCTTTCTCCATAAAATGTGAAGAAAAATGTACAACTTAACCATCTTGTAGCTGTCTGGAAGAAATGCCTGTTCCTTACAAAAAAACAAACTCCTTTACTGAACACTTAGAAGCATCTTTTTTTCTTTTTCTTTTTTTTTTGGTACCGGGGATTAAACTCAGGGGGGCTTAGCCATTGAGCCACATCCCCCACCTTTTAAAATATTTTTTAATTTAGAGACAGGGTCTTGCTGAATTGCTTAGGGCATTGCTAAGTTGCTGAGGCTGGCTTTGAACTTGTGATCCTCCTGCCTCAGCCTCCAGAGCTGCTAGGATTACAGGTGAGCGCCACTATGCTCTGCACTTAGAGGCATCTTAAGAGGCTTTATCAGTCAATAGTACCTGCAGAGGTGGCTAGTCCCCAAGTCCTATTGTTTAAAAAAAAAAAAAAAAAAATGAAGATTCCTGACTAGCTCAGGTTATTTGTGCAGGAAATGGGTCAGGGATGAGGAAAGGACTCTGCTCAGCTCAGTTGCTCAGGTGACAGAGAAACCTCTCAGTAGGACTGCTTGCTACTGAGAAACTGAGAAAGCTGTGGGTGTTCTTGAACCTGAAGTTGGAAGTTTGTATGGGAGTGATTTGCTTCTCTTCCCCATGTTCCTTATTGGCCAGAACTAATGATAGGGCCCCGCCCACCAAGATCAAGAGACCAGGAAGCACCACCCCACGCTCCTTATTGGCCAGAACTAATAACAGGGCCCCGCCCACCCCAGACTGGGAGACCAGGAAGCATCATCTCCCATGTGCCCAGCCACAGAGACTGAAAGATCTGGTGAGCGGCTCTGAGGTCCCGCAAATCGGGAAGTCTCCTGCTCCTCCATTTGAAAATAAGAAGCCCAAGGCTTAGACGTTCAGGTACTTCCACCAGGAGCATTGGGCGTGTGGGTGTCAGAACTCAAACTCAGAACTATCTGGGTCCAGTGCTCAGGTTTTTCACTCTCCCTCCCATTCCCCAGAATTTTCATCTTTTAATAAATTATAAGGTCATTCTCTTCCCTTCAGTGAAAACTCTCAGGTTAGGAAGAAATCACAAAGAAGGAAATGCAGGCAGCGGAAGTTGGGCAACTTTAATGAAAAGAACAGTCATTTCTTTGTGCAAACTCTGTCTCTGGTTTTCAATGCATTTTAATTAAAGATGGCCTGTCAGCTCTTTGGAAGTGCTGTTTTACCATAAGCTGAGCTATAACGAGTCCACGGGGCCAGAAGTAAGTGTACTTAAGTGCTGAAGTGGAGTCCAGGCTGTGGAACGTCAGTCCCCGCGTCTGATTAAGACTGTCCAGAACCAACATGGAACTTGACACGTTCTAGGTCACTTTGCTCGCTTGGCCCACTCCTTTGACTCCACCATATGCTTCCCATTTGGTTTTCTTTTATTGGAAATGTTAATTCAGCATAACTTGCAGCCCCTGTGCTCCCCATACTTCTAGTAACCCAAACAGAGACACATGGTCTCACAGAGTGGATGTCTCCACATTTGTTTCTCCTTCCTGGTGCTGGCAATAAATTTGACGAATGCACTTCCTATCCTTTGAGTAATTTTTATCCTCTGCTTATTGCTTTTGTGCTTCTCTGAGGGGAGGGCATTGAGTGTTTCTGTGGAACGAAGGCTCGATGGAATTTTAAACTTAGCAGCGGAAGTCTGCCCACTGCAACTGTGTCTTGATTTGTCAGCATTGCTAGTGAAGAGAATGTTCAGGATAATTATCATTAGTTAAAGGCATTTGAAAGTTTCTTAGAACTGTCTTGTTTTTGTGCACATGGTTAAAGGGATCAACATCATGGTGAAGCAGCTCACAGGATACCAAGGAGCCTTATGGGAACAGGCAAAATTATAATTAAATCTGAGATCTAGCCAGGCCCTGGGGCACCCGCCTGTAATCTCAGCAGATCAGGAGGCTGAGGCAGGAGGATCCCAAGTTCAAAGCCGGCCTCAGCAACTTAACTAGGCCCTAAGCAACTTAGTGAGAACCTGTCTCTAAATAAAATATAAAAAAGGGCTGGGGATGTGGTTCAATGTGCCCCTGGGTTCCATCCCTGGTACCCCAATAAATAAATAAATAAGTCTGAGATCTGCTGCTCAGTAGGTCTGACATGTGACAAGATGCTTAATCAAGCTGAGCCTCTGTCTTCACCTGTAAAATGGTGAAAAACCCAGAACCCAGTGCAGTTGCACCTTTTAAAAACCCAATTAAGGGGGACAGTATAGCTTGTGGCAGAGTGCTTGTCGAGCATGTGCAAGGTCCTGGGTTCTATCCTCAGAATCCCCGTCCCCAAAATGTTTTTTAACATATACAAATCATTGCTACATCTTCACCATGAGTAGCTAAGTAAATAACTGAATAACAGGTGAACTGTGATAGTGGATCTCTGAGATATACAAGTTAAGCAGTGCTCAGAAGCATATTCAGGTTGCACAAAGTAATTTCTACATCCTCAGCAGGAATATTGAATGAATGAATAATGGTTAAATAATGAGCAGAGTGTGGTAAAACACACCTGTAATCACAGCAGCTTGGAAGGCCAAGGCAGGAGGATTGCATGTTGGAGGCCAGCCTTGGCAACTTAGCAAAATCATCTCAAAAATATAAAAACAAGGGCTGTAGGTGTAGCTCATTGATAGGGCATCACTGGGTTAAATCCTCATTACCACATGACTTCCTTTCCCAAATTGGATGAGTGGTTTTCCATGATGTATACGTTCAGGAGTGTTCACACTGTGCTCAGAGGGATTCTTGCAGATTTTGAACTTGTGTATTTTATTGTTTATCATATATAATGTTAAATATGTTTAAGGGAATGCTCTGGAGATAAGAATATCTCCGTATGGAGAAAAGCTAAATTTGTTCAGTACTTTAGTTAGAATTATATGAATAAATCACAAATTAAGGATGGTCTGTTTTCTTACATGAATCGTTTGGCTAGCAAGAGTGTTGCCCAGATCTTGATTTTATTGTGCAGGGGAACTTCGGTTTTAGAGGGAAAATATCCACCAGGTGGTGCCAGCCATTTTCTGATCCAGACAGAACCGCAAACCCAGCCAGGGGGTTTCCATCCGGGATCCCTTTAACAATTTGGGATTTCGAAGGCATTCAGACATCTGTCTCAGATTTAATGTTATTAAGTACATTAAAATTCTTGAGCTTTAAATCCACATGTAGAAGACCCCATCTCTGATTTATGATTTGTTCATGCTATACTCGTTTAGCTGGGTGGATTTTTGTATTTACAAAGGAAAAGAAAATTGCCTCTAGTGGTCAGCTGCTGTATCCTGTAGTCATGGGATTCTCTGGTACTTCCTCAAAAGTAGGGGGCTGGGGATATAGCTCAGTTGGTAGAGCGCTTGCCTCTCAAGCACAAGGCCCTGGGTTCGATCCCCAGCACCACAAAACAAAACATAACAAAAAAAACAGTAAGTGTCCACCCTCAGGGCGCTGATAATTTAGTTCAGGAAATAATTGTCTTAAAATCGATAGAAACGAATGGGCCTTATTCTGTAGCATGACACTGCTTCTCTTTGTAATCTGTAAGAGAGCCAGTGTTGGCTTCATTGGATGGGATCCAAGAGGAGGAAAATACCAGATAATTTTGTTTGTCAATCATATTTCCTCAGAGAGGCAGTGTGGTCTTAGGGCTGAGGCCTCAGGCCCTAGAATCAGACTGTCAGGATTTGATTCCAGCTCCCTCATTGCCTGGCCACCTTGAATAAGTTATTCAGCCTCTCAGATATACAGTTATACCACCCCTGGTGGGGATGATAACAGAGCCTGCTTGAGTATTGCTATAAGTATAAAAACTTGACATACATTTTTTTTTTTTTTTTTTTGGTACCAGGGATTGACTCCTGGGTGCTTAACCACTGAGCCACATCCCCAGCCCTTTTTATAGTTTGCTTAGAGACAGGGTCTCGCTGAGTTGCTTAGAGCCTCGCTAAGTTGCTGAGGCTGGCTTTGAACTCGCGATCCTCCTGCCTCAGCCGCCCAAGCCACTGACATTACAGGTGTGCCCCTCCAGCCCCAGCTTTTTTATTGTTCTTATTTTTGTTTTCCCACCATTATGTTGGGGGCTTGTCCGTGTGACACGTAGCCATGGTTCATTCATTCTGGTCTCTATCTTCTTATAACATGCCTACATTTACATTTCATTACGTGTTCTACTTTGGATGACATGTGTGTTGGGTGTAATTTGGGATTACTGCGGAATATCATTTTTACGACGATGGCCTGAGGCGACGTTCATTTCTCTGGGGCGTGTCCCAGAGTGGAATCGTGATCCCTGGTCACAGACCAGCGTGGATCTAATTCCGGCAGATCCTCCCACTCTGTGTTCTGAGGTGGTTGCTCTCGTTCACATTCCCAGCAGAAGAATCTAAGTTTCCGTTACTTAATGTCCTTGCCAGCACGTGGTAAGGACAGTCTTTTAATTTTAGCCACCTAACAGTATGTCTGCTCTAAATTGTTGAAATCGACGTGCTTCACTAAAAAGAGATAGGCTGCAGTGTGGAGCCCAAACACTCTGAAAGAATTTCATTTAAGGGCCAGTGAAAGACTGCTGGGTGATAGTTTGGGACCTTCACTGATGTCTTCTTAGACCCCTGTCTCTGGAATCTCACTAGGGTCCAAATGCCAGTGTCATACCCTGTAAAACTGCAGTTATTGAGCCTCTCTGGGCTTTAGTCTCCTCATCTGCAAAATGGGAGTTTTCTTTTCTTTTCTTTTTTTTTTTTTTTTAAATTGGGCAGGTGCCCCAGGGATTGAACCCAGGGGTGCTTAATCACTAAGCCACATCCCCAGCCCTATTTTGTATTTTATTTAGAGACAGGGTCTCGCTGAGTTGCTTAGGGCCTCACTAAGTTGCTGAGGCTGGCTTTGAACTCGGGATCCTCCTGCCTCAGCCTCCCTAGCTGCTGGGATTACAGGTGTGCACCCGCACTTCCAGGTGATGTACATATTTTTATAGAATAAGTGTGCAAAACATATTGGTGACTCTGCATGTTGATACTTGAAGGTACTTGCTACTTGGGCTTCATGGAATGGTCCTCATGGAACCAGAGACTCAGAGAATCTCTGCCTTATTGTGTCCTTGGTGACAGAGGATCATGTAACTCTAGTAACCCAAGAGATCTAGACCATGACACTCATCTTCCTGGGGAGGTGATGCTTGGAGTAGTTCTGTGACTTATGAAAGCCACTCAAAGGCCAAGCTACATCAAGTGTCTCCACCCTGCCCGAGGTGGGCAGCTTGATGGGTCTCAGGCAGGTTTCCCTTTGTGGCTACCGTTCACTTGAGCCCACATTCTAGCAGAGCTGACATCCTAGGCTATGACTAGCTCCAAGGGAGACCCTAGCCAACTTCAGGGGTCTTTTCCAGAGATTCTAGCATTTATCTTGAAAATGAGACTTTTGCATAATCATTACCTTCTGCTATTGGGGCTGAAGATGCTACATATATAGCCACCTGGTCCTGTCCCTTGCCTCTGTGTATGTGCCACTGTTATGGTTTAGATGAGGTGTCCCCCAAAAGCTCTCATGTGAGACCATACAAGATTTGGAGGAGAAATGATTGGGTTGTGAGAGCCTTAACCCAATCAGTGAATGAATCCCTGATGGGATTAGCTGAGTGGTGACTGGAGGCAGGTGGGTGTGGCTGGAGGAGGTGGGCTTTGGGGCGTGGCTTTGGGGGCGTGGTTTTGGGGTATATATCTGTCTCTGGAGAGTGGAATCTCTGCTTTCTGATCACCATGTGAGCTGCTTCCCTCCACCACACTCTTCCTTCATGATGTTCAGCCTCACTGCGAGCCCCAAGGAATGGAGTCAGCTGTCTGTGGACTGAGACCTCTGAAACTGAGAGCCCCTTAATAAACTTTTCCTCCTCTACAGTCCTTCTGGTTGGGTCCATTTAGTCACAGCAGCAAAAAAAGCTGACTAAAACAGCCACTAAGACAGTGGTTACTAATGGCTTCTGAAGTGGCCCAATGAAGTGGCCCCGGTGGCTGGTCTGTAATTCTGGTTCTTGAATTTTATTTACACCTTGAGCCTGGCTGTCTGTCTGCTTTTCATCGTTGAGCTAGATAAGAAGGACAGTTTGATCTGAGGGGCTTTGCAGGTTTGCCTGTCTGCTAGATCATAAGGCCAGCAGAGTATTAAGTGGCATCCTGGAAGACGCCGGAAGCAGAGCAACAATGCTTCCATTTGGTAGAGGACTCTGAACCTTCAAAGGTCAAGGTTCTGTCACTGTGGCACTTTCTGCAGTTTGGGATCAGTGAGGGTTGAAGCAGGGGTGGCTGGAAGATGTAGGGGTGAAGACCAAGAGCCACCTGCCGTGAGAGTAGGAACTTCCATTGTGATGCTGGCCACCCAGACGTGAAGGAGGATGTGGTGCCACACAGAGGTCGGGACTCTGTTAGGAATTAAAATTGGTTAGTTTAAGATCTGATGTTTAAGATAATGAAAACAGTAGCAATAGGTGGCATTTATTGAGTGCTGTCCCCAAACCAGAGGTGAGTTAGCTCCTGCATTCCCTTGAGGGGAATACTGTTATTGCTCCTGTTTTCGAGATGAAGATGGTAGAGCTCAGAGAGGGTAGGTGACATGGAGGCGATGGAGCTGGGCAGGGAGTTCCAGAGCCTTCCCCTTAGCCGAAGCTGCATGCTCCTGAAGACTTCAGGTGGCAGGAGGAAGCCTTAGATGAAAGAAGTGGCGAACACATTTATGCCAGCCCACAAAGGGTGCGGGTGTCTCCTTGAACTTGAACTTGAACAGGGAGCATGAGGCCTGGGGCTCTCTGGCCTTTGCTTCAGTGGAAGGTAGATAGATAAGTGATAATGGTGTCAAAATAGAATTTTTATGCATTTGGATAAGATAAGACCCAAGACTTGTATGAATTTATTTTTCCCCCTTTTTTGGTACTGGGCTTAAACCCAGGGGTGCTTAACCACTGAGCCACATCCCCAGCCCTTTTTATATTTTATTTAGAGACAGGCTCTCACTGAGCTGCTTAGGGCCTCACCAAATTGCTGAGGCTGACTTTGTATTCTCAATCCTCCTGCCTCAGCCTCCCGAGCTGCTGGGGTTACAGGCGTGGGCCATCATGCTCAAACACCTTGCTTTCTTTTTCTTCCATTCGTTCTCTTGTAGTTGCTTCCATGTAGAGAAAAATTGACACAGTTTAAATCTTGGTGATGACTTATTTCCCTGCACGGGGGACCTAATGAGAAGATCTGGAGTAAGAGATCCTATGGGATCAGAGGGGCTTTGAAATGAGTGAGCTAATGAGGGGGAGCAGAGGCTTACAGTGGCCATCCACGTCTCTAGCTGAGAAGATTCATCAGTTATCTTTTGCTGTCTCCCAAATATTTAATATTTCCTAGTTTCTGTGGCCCAGTAATCTGAGTATGGCTAAGCTGGTACCTTGCATTCAGTTTCTAATGAAATTACACTGTCAGCGGAGCTTCATTTAGTCCCATCTGGAGGCTGGACCAGGGTGGGGGTCTCCTTCAGGGTCCCTCTCCTGACTGATGGGCCACGTGCTCTCTCCCCGTGGACCTCTCCACTGAGCTGCACTTCACCTGACACATGGCTTCTCCCTGGGGAGAAGGATCCAGGGGAGAGTGACAGAGTGCCCCTAAGACAGAAGACCTGTTCTTCTTACAGTATTATCTGGGAAGTGACATCTTGTCACTTGTTTTCTGTTGGAAGTGAATGCACAAGTCTGTTCTTCACCCCTGGGAAGAGGATTATTCAAGGGCAAGAGTACAGGAGGTGGAGTTCATTGAGAACCCCAAGAAGTGTAAAGAAGAATAAAAGAATAGAATTTTTTTTCTTTTCTTTCTTTCTTTTTGTAGTACGGATTGAACCCAGAGGTGCTCTGCCACTGAGCTACATATCCAGTCCTTTTTATCTTATTTCTTTGTTTAGAGTCAGAGTCTTGCTAAATCAGTGAGGTTGGCCATGAACTTGCCATCCTCCTCCGTTGGCCTCCCTAGTCGCTGGTGTTACAGATGGGTGCCACCTGGGGAATAGAGTTTTCTTAGTTGTGGAGACATGTTTCAGTTTTCATTTGTAGTGAGGACACCGAAATGAAGTCATCAGAGAAACTCCTGTGTCCCCTTGTGAGGAACATATTTCCTGGTCCAGGAGTCAGCAGAGAAGACTGAAGCAGATCTAGAACTAAATAAGAAGGGTTTTTCTCCATGACTTTGACCCTGTGGGTTCTCAGGCTTGTGAAGACAGAGGAAAGAAGAGAGGAATTATAGACACCTTTTGCTGCGTTCCAAACGGTCCTTTTAGTAGAAATGATTTTAGGTTAAAACTACGTTTATGAGATTGAAGAGAACATAGAACTTAAAAAAAAGAGAGAGAAAAAAAAAAAACAGGTGTGAATTTCTTTGCTTGATTAAATACCCTTTTATACCTCTTCCCTTACTAGAGTGTAAATTATAGTGTCATAAAAAGGTGGTACCGTTTATTTGCTATCTCTTAAGACACCCAGGGGGGGAAATCAACTACTTCTTGCTCTCTAGAAAACAGCCCCATAACTCAGGGCTGTGGTGGCTGTTATGTCACAGAAACAGTAGTAAAAACCTGATGGAGGAAGGACGGTTTTTGTGGCAGAAGCCCAGAGAAGGAACTGAAAAAAATGGAATGATTAAAAAAAAAAAAAAACAAAACAAAACGCTCAAATAGACGCTTAAGTAATTAAATAGTTAAATAATTATTTAATAGTTAATTTCATAGTAATTTAATTATAATTGCTTCATCATGTAAAGTATTTAAATATTTCATTACTGGGATTAGCTTCCTCTGTGTCTGTTATCAAACTAGATAATTATACTAGTTTTTTTTTTTTCCGGTACCAAGGATTGAACCCAGGGGCTCTTAACCACTGAACCACATCCTCAGCCCTTTTTATATTTTATTTAGAAACAGGGTCTTTCCGAGTTGCTCAGGGCCTCGCTAAGTTACTGAGGCTGGCTTTGAACTTGTGATCCTCAGCCTCCTGAGCCGCTAGGATGACAGGTGTACACCACCGTACCTGGCTAATGATACTATTTTTGAAATGAATCCTCAGGCATTTCAAGTTGGCTCAATTCAGGCCAGTTTCAATAGATCCTTTGTTCTCAAAATTTGGCGGACCCTGTGCCAAGGAAGGTGACATCTGTTGAGGTTTATATGAACGCTTTGTTGGTTCAACAGTTCCGGTGGAGGGACATTCATGACTTTAAATGCTTATGTTAGAAGAGAGGGAATTTCAAATAAAAAAACCTGCAGGGTGTGGTGCTGCATGCCTGTCATCCCAGCAGCTCAGGAGGCTGAGGCAGGAGGATCTCTAGTTCAAAGCCAGCCTTAGCAACTTAGCGAGGCCCTAAGCAACTCAGTGAGACCCTGTCTCTAAATAAATATAAAAAGGGCTGGGGATGTGGCTCAGTGGTTCAACGCACCTAAGTTTAATCCCTGGCACTTAAAAAAAAAGAAAAAAAGCCAAGAAACTAGAAAATTTAAACAGTAAAACAACAACAACAAAAAAAAAAAAAAAAAAAAAAAACAACAACAAAAAAAAACCAGGGAGCTGGAGTGAGCACTGTACACAATATTGAGAAATTGTGTGACTACAACCTCAGGTCTGTGTGGTGTCGACTCAGGACCCAGGGTGGCAGAGAGGTGATTTAAGGGTCCACGTGACAGAATGGAGCACACAGGAGTAGACAAGTGTGGCCGGTTGACATGGATGTGCACATGTACAATGGCAGGTAGCTTGTCCCACAAGTGATTTTTGATTGACAGTGCAGCAATTGTATGTCCATCGGCCACCCCACAAAAAAAAAAAAAAAAAAAGATGATCTCCACTCAACCTCTCCTTTAAACCAAAGTGAACTCAAAATGGATCACAGATGTAAATGTTAAACTATAGAAGTCTTAGAGGAAAAGACAACACAAAACAAAACAGAAAAACCCAGGGGCAGATCAGCAGGATGGCGAGTTCAGA
Organism: Sciurus vulgaris; assembly: GCF_902686455.1. NCBI lineage: Eukaryota > Metazoa > Chordata > Mammalia > Rodentia > Sciuridae > Sciurus > Sciurus vulgaris. Next base: position 61,159,454 of record NC_136477.1, on the reverse strand, counting down.
GAGGTGTTCTTAGACGTGGCATCCAGTGTCTGCTCCCTAAAAAGACAGACTGGCAACTGGCCTTTATCAAAATACAAAACATCCGTTATGCAAAAGGTCTTGCAAAGAGAATGACAGATAAGGACGAAAGGTAAGCCAGAATTATTTGCACACCAAATATCTGATAAAGGACTCTCCTAGAATTCATAAAGATATTTTTCAAGACCGCACACAAAAAAACAAGCAAAGCAATCCGATTCACAAGGAGGCAGAGTACATGGACGTAGGTGTCACCAAAGATGCTCTGCAGATGACCAGTAAGCACTTCAGAAGGTGGTCAGTGTCACTGTCCAGAAGGGACTTGATGAATGATCAGCACACACCTGTAGAGATGGCTGAAATGAAAGGTAGTGACAACACCAAATGCCAGTGGGGATGCAGGAACACAGAATCCCTCACACACGGCTGGGGAAGGGATGGTAAGATGGTGCAGCCACATCCCCAGCCCTTTTTATATTTTATTTGGAGACAGGGTCTCACTGAGTTGCTTTGGGCCTCACTAAGTTGCTGAGGCTGGCTTTGAACTTGCGATCCTCCTGCCTCAGCCTCCCGAGCTGCTGGGATAACAGGTGTGCACCACCCTCCTGGCTTATTTTATTTTTTATTTGAGGAAAACCCTCTTCATTTTTCCTTTGTTGATAGTATATGTATTTAATTCTTAGCAAACTTTTCCAAATGGTATCACATTTAGGATTCAATTGTGAGCAAAGATCACAGATGTATAAACTGTCGATTACTGTATTAACATAAAGATATGACATCATCATGATCATTATTATTACTGCTGCTACTGATGTTTTGAGAAAGGGTCCTGCTAGGATGCCCAGGCTGGCCAGGAACTCCTGGGCTCAAGCCGACCTCTTGCCTCAGCCTCCGGAATAGCTGGAGATACAGGTGTGTACCACCACACCTGGCTTTGTTTTAGTTTAAGTACTACTTCATACTCATATTGCCATTTAATGGTTTCAGGGGCAGTGAGAAAGAGCCCAAGACCTCCATATATGCCTTTTTTGGCAACTGGCATGTGTGGAAATGATGACCTTGTGAAGAATATAGCTCTGCTTCTTTCTTTCCTTTTTTTTTTTTTTTTTTTTTTTGTACTGGGGGTCCTAACCACTGAGCAACATACCCAGCCCCTTTTTGTTTTTGATCTTTGATACAGGGTCTCACTAAGTTGCTTAGGGCCTTGTTAAGTTGCTGAGGCTGGCCTTGAACTTATAATCCTCCTATCTCAGCCTCCTGAGTTGCTGGGATTTCAGGCATGTGCCACCCCACCTGCTATTCTGCTCCTTTCTTTTTTGTGGGGATGGAGGGTACCAGGGTTTGAACTCAGGGGCACTAAACCACTGAGCCACATCCCCAGCCCTATTTTTACATTTTATTTAGAGACAGGGTCCCACTGAGTTGCTTAATGTCTCACTGTTACTGAGGCTGGCTTTGAACTCACAATCCTCCTGCCTCAGCCCCCTGAGCTGCTGGGATTACAGGCATGTGCCACCATGCCCCAACTCTGGCCCTTTTTGAGACAACCATCATCTTCCCTGTTGACCTCTCAATGCCTATCTGATGCTGTCTTTGTCCTTTCTTCATCATCCCCAGCACTAACCCGGCAACCCTCAACCTCTTCTGTTTTAGGGACCCTTTAAGAAATTCAAAAATGGAAGGGGCCTTGGTTACACCATGCCTGCAGCATGAGAGTAGTCCCCAGGCACGACCCAGCCTGTCCCTGAGTAGTCCTCTGCATTCCTGACTGTAATCTTTCATGCCTTCATGGAGCGAAGTTTTCACACTAAAAACACCAGATTTCTTTGGTTTTATGATGTTACCTGCTTTACTTTTTATCTCTTTAGGATCCATTTGAGCAAAAATCGCAGACGTGCCAACTGTCCACGTCTGTATTAGTCTAAGCAGCTGGCATTACACACATGCACACACTTTTTTCTTTGGTACTGGATACCAGGGGTGCTTAACCACTGAGCCACATCCCTAGTTCTTTTTGTATCTTATTTAGAGACAGGGTCTCACTGAGTTGCTCAGGGCCTCCTAAGTTGCTGAGGCTGGATCCTCCTGCCTCAGCCTTTTGGACTGCTGAGATGACAGACATGTGCCCCTGCACCTGGCTTATCGTTATTATTATTAATAGGGACTAGTTGTGCAACTTCCATCTTGAGTGTGATATGCTGCCTAATGAGGCTGGTAGGTGGCACCACCACACCATGCACCTGGGGGTCTGTGGACGATTGGCCAAAGCCACTAGGCAGTCCTGATCCTAGGGTTCAGACCCAGCAGGCCACACCCAGCTCGCCCGCAGTGCCGAGCTTGCCTGCAGCTCTGTTCTCATCTGTTATCCCTGGCATTAATTTTGTAATTAAAGCAGGAATAAACAAGCAGCTTAATGTAATCCGTTGGGGAGAAACAGGGTGTTTGAACAGAAGGGCCGCAGTTCTGAGTCCCCTGCAGAGTGGCAGAGTCTATATACGGTGCCGTGGGTGCTAAAACTGTAAATATAAATCCCTAAATCTGCCAAATAATGGTCTATAAATACTTAGTGCAAAGTAAGAATGTTCTAATTTACATTTAAATAGTTTAGATTTCTTAGATTTCACTATCAAAATGTAATATTAATGCAAATATTGTTTGGCAACGAAAGTAAATACACCAGACAGTTATTAATTTCTCATACGCAGTCATCTATTTTCAAACATTGGCTTATCATGAAAGGCCTTTATCATACATATGAGTTGGGTTTGTTAAAATAGCAAGCAGCACACACCCAGGAATGCAGATGCTTGGGATTACAAATGCGTTGGCTTTGGGTTGAAAGTCAATCTTTGCTCCAATTTCTTGGTTTGTCATTGCAATTAAATGACCCTTTTGACACTTTTCTTCTCTTTTTGCCAGATGCGTCTGAGTCAATGAATACCGTAATATCTTTATGTTAAAACTATAGTCTCCTGTGAGTAAAATAGTTACATTGTAACTAATATGTAAGTCCCTTGATATAATAAAATTAATATTATACAAAGAGGCACTTACAAAGACTGTGGACAAACCAAAATGGAATCCTAAGCAAGCATTGTTCCATTTATCCACAAGGAGGCAGGAAAAAGAAAACAGAGAATTAAAGCAAGGAGCAAACAGAATTAAAGCAAGGAGCAGACAGAAAACAATAGCAACAAATTCAGTCGTAGGATGAAGACATAGCACATCAGTCATTTGAATAGGGGGCTGAGGAAAGCTGTGGTGGAGCATGTGCTTAGCACCAGCAGGACCCTGGGTTCAACTCCAAAAAAAGGTCACCAGTCTCAGTACATGCCTGTCACGCCAGCAACTAGGGAGGCTGAGGCAGGAGGATAGAAAGTTCAAGGCCAGTCTCAGCAACCCAGTGAGGCCCTGTCTCTAAATAAAAAATAGAAAGGGTTGGGATGTGGCTCAGTGGTTAAGTATCCTGGGTTCAATGCCTGGTACCAAAAAAAAAACCAAGTTCAAGTTTACTTGTTACTAGTTACTAGTTTAAAGTCAGAGATTAGCAGAGTCCACCAAAACTACTTCCCCATTTTATGTTGTCTTCAAGGAACTTACTGCAGATTCAGTGACAGAGTTTCAGGGCTGGGATTGTAGCTCAGTGGTAGAGTGCTTGCCTAGCAGGTATGGGGCTCTGGGTTTGATCCTCAGCACCACAAAAAGATAGATAGATAGATAGATAGATAGATAGATAGATAGATAGATAGATAGAGATATTGTGTAAATGACAGAGATTCAAAGTAAAGGGATGAAAAAGGTACATGATGCCAATCATCAATCCAAGGAAAGCCAGGAGTGGCTATAATTTAACATCAGATGAAGTAGACTTCAGAGCATATAAATGACCAGAAACAGAGAGAGGCATTTTCTGTACCAAAGGGGTCATTCCACCAAAGGGACATCATAATTCTAAATATCTGTGCACTAAACCATCCAGCTGCCAGCCTGTGAAGCAGACACCGATAGAGAGGAAAGGAGAAACACAGCCCAGTGAGAGCTGTGGACCTCAGCACCCCTCTCCCCACCACCCAGAGAACAGCCAGAGACAAAGCCAGGGAAGATAGTGAAGAACTCAACTGCGCCTCCAGTGGATCGAATTGGCATTGACGTAGCACTTCAATGTAGGAACGCAGGATTGTTTTTGTTGTTTGGTACCAGGGATAGAACCCAGGGTCGCTTAACCACCAAGTTACATACCCAGCACCCTTTTTTCTTTCTGATTTCTTTTTTAGATGTTGATAGGCCTTTATTTAATTTATTTATTTATATGTGGTGTTGAGAATCGAGTCCAGTGCCTCACACATACCAGGCAAGCGCTCTACCACTGAGCCACAACTCCAGCCTCCCCAGCCCTTTTTTATATTTTATCAGAGACCGGGTCTCACTTAGTTGCTCAGGACCTCACTAAGTTGCTGAGGCTGACTTTGAACTCTTGATCCTCCTGCCTCAGCCTCCCGAGTCACTAGGATTACAGGCGTGCGCTACAGATGCCTATTCTTTATTAGCATCCAGAGAACATATACCAAGATAGACTAGATCCAAGCCATAAAGCCAACCCTACCAAATTTTTTTTAAAATTTATTTTTATTGTAAACAAATGGGATACATGTTGTTTCTGTTTGTATATGAAGTAAAGGTATACCATTTGTGTAATCATATATCTACACAGGGTAATGGTGTTTGATTCATTCTGTTATTTTTTTCCTTCCCCGCACCCCTCCCACACCTCTTTTCCCTCTATACAGTCCCTCCTTCCTCCATTCTTGCCCCCTCCCACCCCCATTATGTGTCATTATCTACTTATCAGTGAATCATTTGTCCTTTGGTTTTTTGAGATTGGCTTATCTCACTTAGCATGATATTCTCCAGTTTCATCCATTTGCCTGCAAATGCCATAATTTTATTATTATTTATGGCTGAGTAATATTCCATTGTATATATATACCACAGTTTCTTTATCCATTCATCAATTGAAGCTCATCTAGGTTGGTTCCACAATCTGGCTATTGTGAATTGAGCAGCTATGAACATTGATGTGGCTGTATCTCTGTAGTGTGCTGATTTTAAGTCCTTTGGATATAGGCAGAGGAGTGGGATAGCTGGGTCAAATGGTGGTTCCATTCCAAGCTTTCTGAGGAATCTCCACACTGCTTTCCAGAGTGGCTGCACTAATTTGCAACCCCACCAGCAATGTATGAGTGTACCTTTCTCCCCACATCCTCACCAACACCTATTGTTGCTTGTGTTCTTGATAATCACCATTCTAATTGGAGTGAGATGGAATCTTAGTGTAGTTTTGATTTGCATTTCTCTTATTGCTAGAGATGTTGAACATTTTTTCATATATCTGTTGATTGCTTGTAGATCTTCTTCTGTGAAGTGTCTGTTCATTTCCTTAGCCCATTTGTTGATTGGGTTATTTATATTCTTGGTGTAGAGTTTTTTGAGTTCTTTATATATTCTGGAAATTAGTGCTCTATCTGAAGTATGAGTGGCGAAGATTTTCTCCCACTCTGTAGGTTCTCTCTTCACATTGCTGATAGTTTCCTTTGCTGAGAGAAAGCGTTTTAGTTTGAATCTATCCCAGTTATTGATTCTTGCTTTTATTTCTTGTGCTATGGGAGTCCTGTTATGGAAGTCTGATCCTAAGCCAACAAGTTGAAGGTTTGGACCTACTTTTTCTTCTATACGATGAAGGGTCTCTGGTCTGATTCCGAGGTCCTTGATCCATTTTGAGTTGAGTTTTGTGCAGGGTGAGAGATAGGGTCAACCCTACCAAATTTAAAAGGATTGAGATCCTGAGAATGTGTTCCCCGACCCCAGCGCAATCAAGGCAGGAATCACTAAGAGGACGATAGTTCCAGTTAGCCAGCTTCCTGTGTTCCTGAAGCGTAATGAGCCCATTGGCATTCTTTGAGGTTTCTGTATGAATGAGCTTCCCGCGTGTTCTTCTCCTGGTTTATCCATCCTCAGCATTAAATTAATTGCCATCTCAGGACCTGCTGTGGTTGTTCCATCCTGCAGGATCCCCAGCACAGCCTCCTCTAGCTACTGCCTTCCCGTCTGTCCCCCTTGCAAGCACTTTTAGATCACCCTGTCATTTTCTTCTGAGTACTTATTGGTATGTGAGGTACCTTCCTTGTTTATGTATTTATCTGCAGATGTAACATACAAGAAGATCAGCTCTAGACAGGTTAGGAACTACCTTTGTTTACCATAGGATCCTCAGCACCTAGGGCAGTAGGGGCCCAGCTAGAATTTGTTACATGGACCATAGATTTCTCTTATACAGCTGGTCATATCGACTAGTAACTTAAGGCTGTTTTTTGGGATTTTTCTTTGGTACCAGGAATTGAACCCAGGGGCGCTTAACCACTGAGCCACATCCCCAGTCTTTTTTGTATTTTATTTAGAGACAGGTTCTCATCGAGTTGCTTAGGGCCTCACTTTTACTGAGGCTGGCTTTGAACTTACCATCCTCCTGCCTCAGCCTCCCAAGCCTCTGGGATTACAGGCAGGTGCCACTGTGCCCAGCCTAAAGCTATTCTTACTGCTAGTAGAGATACGGTAGAAGTTGGTAAACCAACTCTTTTCTGCATTCAAACCAAACTAAGAGATCTGTACTTCTCTATTCTATTAGTCTTCAGTTTCCTATCCTTGTTAACCCAACCAAACAAACTCTTACCAGAGCCTGAATTGAAATAAGTTGAATGTACTTAAAAGCATTCAGAAACCTGCCAACCTACCTTAAAAACAAAAACAAAACAAAACTAGTAGTCCCTTAATTAAATTGTCATAATAAAAGAGTTGTCTCTTAAAGTCTGGAATTTTTAAGAGGCTATTCTCTGTTTTATATAGCATATTAAAGGCTTGCAAACAGATGATGTCAGTGGTTACCCTGTTGAACAGGCATTTGAACATACACATGCATATTCAGCAGAAGGGCCTCCTCAAGTCGGTACAAGGGATTGATCCCCGGGTCCCGTGCATGCTAGGCAAGCACTCGGCCACTGAAGTCCCTCCCTGGCCCCATCTCAGGTCTTCGGATCTTGTTGTCTGACAGCAGAACCAGTTGGACAAGTCCAACAGCAAAGGTGCTGGCAGAGTCCAAGGGCTGCATTCCATTCCTTGTTCTTTCGTTTCCTTGTTGGGCAACACTGGAAATGTCATTTATGGACCCTTCCAAGTCCTTTTCATCTCCCTCATAGGAGCGAGAATGGCAATCGCGCCGCTTCAGAGTTCCTAGGTAGATCTTGATGGAAGGTAGTGATAATGCACTCGTAACCTGCTCGCGGGTACAGTCCTGGGCAAGCTCAGCCGGCTGCAAGGCAGTAATCAGACTTCCAGACCCAATGCCATGCCCGACGTGAGTGCCGTTTCCATCCCAGTACATACAAACCACGAGGGCTACATCTAGGGAGGATGCTTTCTTTGCTCGGCCGTCATTTCAGTGAAAATTAAGGGTCTCTTGCGCATCTTTGCCGGGCTGGGGAGGCATGTGAATGAACAGAAGGCTCGGATCTCCCAGCAGAGATGATCAGAAAAGTAAATGGCTACAAACCACATGGTCGTCTAAACCGAAGCTTCGGGCTGAGTGCTTTTGTGGTCCCAAGAAGTCAAAGCAGAGCCTGGCTTTGCCCAGGAATCCTGGGTGGAGGGTGGGTGTTCACTGGCAGCAGGGTAGAAATCCAGGCAGAGCAGACCTGCAGAGCTGATGGGCATGGCCGAGCTTGAGGCCTTCAGAGCCGCACTAGCAGTCGGGCCAGCTTCTTACTCGTTGTGCGTCCACATCCCTAGCTACAGCTCAGTTAGGTTTACTGGACATGCTAAAAGCACACTGCAATCTTCCACTACTGTTTGGAAGATTCCCTCTTGACTCCTTTCTTGGCACCAATGTAAGGGGCTTAACCAAATCATAATTCTCGTGGACCATACAGGACTAGCTGCCTTTGTAGGGACCAAGGTGGGAGATGTCGATTCTGCCAACTCAGTGTGGAGGTTGGTATGTCTTCTGTGGGGTCTCCTTTCCTTTTTCTTTTCTTCTTTCCTTCCTTTCTCCCTCCCTCCCTCCGTCTCTCTCTCTCTCTCTTTCTTTTTTTGTACCCAGGATTGAACCCAGGGGCACTTAACCACTGAGCCACATCCCCAGCCCCTTTTTGTATTTTATTTAGAGACAGGGTCTCACTGAGTTGCTCAGGGCCTCACTAAGTTGCTGAGGCTGGCTTAGAACTCTCCATCCTCCTACCTCAGCCTTCCAAGCTGCTGGGATTATAGGCATGTGCCATGGTGCCCAATTTGGGATTTCTTTTCTTTTCTTTTTCCTTTCTCCCTCCCTCCCTCCTTTCCTTCCTTTCTTCCTTCCTTCCTTTTTTTTTTTTTTAGTACCAGGGATTGAACCCAGGGGCACTTTACCACTGAGTCACATCAGGTCTTACTAAATTGCTTAGTTGGGGCCTTGCTAAGCTGCTGAGGCTGGCCTCAAGCTGTGATCCTCCTGCCTCAGCCTCCTGAGCCGCTGGGATTATAGGCATGAGCCACCACCATGGCCTGCCCTCAGTGGGATTTCTGCTGGTGGCTGGGCATGGCTCCTTTTCCACCCAGAAGGAAGCCTTTCTGGGCAGACAAGAGAGGGGGGTCTCAAAAATGAGAGGGATGGGAAGCATCAGTGACCACAAGGCACTCTGCAGTTATGTCACGATGCTAAAGACCTGTGGACACAAGAGTAGAGGCTCTGGAGAGAGTTGTGGCACAGTTTTGAAGTATGGGCCCTTACAGTTAGTACTCGATTTTCTGCAAACCTGGGAGTGAACAGAGTGTGTCCGTTGCGACTCAGGCAGGGGTCTCGCTGGAAATTCACATCAGTGGGGACCTGTCACATTTCAAGTCTGCAGTCAAGATTGAGTACTCCCTCCCTCTCCCCCCACATGGGTGTGGTTCATTCCATTATGTCATCTGAATCTCCCGTTCACACAACTAGACTTTCTCCAGTAGGTGCTTAAGAAATTCTCTCTCACCAAAAAATCTTGGTGGAATTTTTTTTTTTTTTTTTCAATTGCTTTGGCTTCATGTGTTTCCTGCCTGAATCTCAAGGCCAGAAGTCATTTAGTTTGTTCAGAAACTTGGCATTCTTTATTATGGTTGCAGCCAGCTGTCCAGTGTTAGAGGCCAATCTTCAAATCTCCTTTAGGGATTAAGTACTCGATATTGTGTACTTTGGAGAGAGAATGGTCCAATCCAGCCCCGTTTTCTGTACTTCTATCCTCTGTGCAGCCCATTCTGAAGGGACAGAGGAATTGGCTTCGGGTGTCAGTCTGTACCTGTTTTGGATTGTGCAAACAGTTATGCTACCTGGGTTATATGGACACGTCTCCTGAAGTTGCTCCATTTTCTCTACAATTAGAAAAGGAACCCTTTAGCTTAAGGGAAGCTGGGGCTTACTGGGGAAAGTGTGCTTGCTTCAGGCTGTCCATCAAGTTAGGGGCAGGTTCAGGGTCGTGCACCATCTTCTGGCTCAGAGTTGGAAGTGAGAAACTTTACCATGGAGCCAGTCTGTAATCCCAGCAGCTCTGGAGGCTGAGGCAGGAGGATCATGAGTTCAAAGCCAGCCTCAGCAACTTAGCGGGGCCCTAAGCAACTCAGTGAGACCCTATCTCTAAATAAAATATCTTAAAAAGAGTTTAGTGGTTAAGTGCCCCCTGGTACCCCTCCCCTCAAGAAGTGAGGAACATCATCAGCAATCAAAGGTCATTAGGAACACAGCTAGTCCACAAAGCATTCATGGATGTAGAATGCAGAGACAAAGGCAGACCAAACTCCTCGTTTCACAAATAAAGGGGAAAAAAACCAGAGAAGTTCAATGACTTGCCTGAAAGTGGCAGTCTAAATTCCAGGCTTGTGCTAATTTTTTCACAGATCGCCTCTTTTTACCCCACATTTTTTCATCGCTGCGTTTTAGTTGTGCATAATGAGGGACAGGTTGTTACGTATTCATACATGCACACAATGTAAAGATAATGTGGCCCTTGGAAATGCCACACCCTGAGCAGGTTTGCTGGCTGCATTTAATACCGTGAATCTTTTCATTTCCACCAGCAGATGTCACAAGTGAGACTCCTGGTAAACAATGCTGGTATCCTCTTCCTTTTGTACTTTACTTAAAAATATGGGGGGTATCACAGCTGTACTGAGGCTTGGGCAAGCAATTCCGATGTTCGATCACATGGATGCGGGAGATGATTTTTAATAGATTTCACAGTATATTACTGTTAATTGTGAGCCACTGTGAAAGTGAATGGCAGACACAAGTGTGCCTTTGTGCTCACTTAGGGGTGGCGGCCAGGAGCAGGAGGGCGCATCTGAGGCGTGTGCTGTGTGGGGGTCCCTCACCCGTACTAGAGAGCATGGTGAACTGGGCATCTGAGTTCACTGGGGCTTCTACAACAAAATGCCCGATACTAGTTACCTGTGCTTTAGAATCAAGAAAAATAATGGAACTTGTTTGATTTTTTTTTTTTAAACTTTATATTTTCCATGACACTTTCGCTGGAGCCAGTGTTAAGCAGGTCAGTGGTTTGGTGGTTGGTGATAACTATACCAACTACATGGTTGGCATATCTTTGTCTGGAAGTGAACTTTTTATTTTTTTGCATAGTTCTTCCTTGTGCAATGTTTCCAATTTTGTGTCCTTTGTTTTCTTTCTTATTGGAGATTTAACCCAGGGTCACTCAACCACTGAGCCACATCCCCAGCCCTTTTTTATATTTTATTTAGAGACAGGGTCTCACTGAGTTGCTTAGGGCCTCACTGTTGCTGAGGCTGGCTTTAAATGCTCAATCCTCCTGCCTCAGCCTCCTGAACCACTGGGATTATAGGTGTGCACCAGCACCCCCAGCTTCATGGCATATTTCTGCTATTAAAAACACACATTATGCCAGAAAAAAATTTGGAGTTACCGATTAAAGTTAATTTGTCTTTGCTTTTCAGAAAAGTCTAGCGTGATTTAATATCTCTGATAGTGAGCCCTGGAAGACTTTCTCCAACAACAGCTGTCTTTGGCACTGGGGTTTTGCAGAACTCTCACATTTATTAAAGAGTATTTGTAAATAATGCTGCAGGTGTCTTAGCCCACTGGGGCTTCTTCCACCAAACACCTTAGACTGAGTCAGTTATGAACTACAGAAATTTATTGCTCATACTTCTGGAGGCTGGGAAGTCTGAGATCGCGGCAGTAGCAGATTTAGTGTCTGAGGGCCTGTTTCTCAGCAGGCGCTGGCACACGTCCATCTCACGTGGCAGAAGGGACAGGTACTGGGTCCTTCATGGGGCAATACCCTGTTCAGTAGTGGACTTGATCTGTCCCCAAAGGCCCTGCCTCTCAATACTGTCACACCAGATATCAGGTTCCAACTTAGGGATTTTGGACCACAGCAGACCCTGGTTTCTCTCCGTCCCAACGACCGAGCCTACAAGGATGTTTGGAAATGTGGTTCACTGTGTCTGAACCAGGGTGCAGCTTCTCGGCTGTTGCTGTAACAAATCACCACAAGCCTCGTGGCCAAGATGGCGCGAATTTATTGTTTCATATTTTCACAGGTCAGAAGCCTGACAGGAATCTCGCTGGGCTCATGTCAAGGCGTTGGCAGGGCTATGTTTCTTTTTGGAGACTCCAGGGGAAGATCCATTTCCTTGCCGGTGTGGGTTGTTGGCAAGACTCTGTGCAGTGTGGTTTGAATACCAAGATCTCCGCTTTCTTGTGAATTGTCCACTGAGGGCCCTTCTCGGCCACCAGAGGCCATCCAGTACATTCCTTGACTCATGGCCCACTTCCTCCGTCTGGACAGCCAGCCACAGGGCTGGGGGTGCAGCTCGGTGGTACACAGGGCATGTGATGTTAGCAGGCACAAGGTTTTACCACCACCACCCAAAAAAAAAAAAAAGAAAGAAAAATTCCAGCAATAGCATGGTGACAGGTTGGGTTCCTCTTGCTTTTGGATTCTTTCCCTTAAATGGAGGAAAGGTTCTCAATTTTTAGGACAGTCCATCGAACTGGAAAATCCAGTGCGATTACAAGGCCTATTCCCTTTATCATGGATGCACAACCCTTCTGCAACGAAATAACATATTTATAGGTTCTGGCGATTGGAACACAGATGTGCATGTTTAAGGACTGTGATTCCATCTTTTTTTTTGGTGGTACCAGGGATTGAGCCCAGGGGTGCTTGACCACTGAGCCACATCCCCAGCCGCCCCTCACCCCAACTTTTTTTTTTACTTTTTTATTTTTTGACACAGGGTCTCACTGAGTTGCTCAGGGACTTGCTAAGTTGCTGAGGCTGGCTTTGAACTTTCCATCCTCCTGCCTCCCAAGCCACTGGGATTACAGGTGTGCACCACCATGCCCGGCTTCCATCCATTTCTTGACTTTAAAACTTGAAGTTGTGTTAATTTGCTTAGACTCCTGCCCTTGAGCCTTGCAGAGTACAGAGGCATCATTAGCCACATTGTAGTGTCAGTGGCGCTTGCTCTTTTTCTTTTAGCACCCCCACCCCCACTCTGGGTGCTGCTATCTCACAAAGGACTGCTTAAAGAAATCCAGCCACAGATTTGATATTATTCTACCTTAGAAACCAGAGCAATGCAGAGATTGGCTTTTGCTGTAGAGAAGTATTTCCTACTGGGGGACCTTCCTCCTCCTCCTGTGGAAGTTCAGTCCCAGCGTTAGCCTGGCTTGCTGATGCTTCCGGGTCACCTGAACCTGGTGACTGAGTGGTCCTCCTCTGGCCAGGGGGAGAAATCTGATAAGACGTGTTAGCATTGAAAATGGAACTAGATAAGAACTTTGAATAGAGTGTGCAGATGGAGACCATTCCAGGCACGCGTCTCCCGGAAGCTGACTTTGAAGTCCATCCCATCTTTAGCACCCAAAAAACAGATGGGCCCTTGTCACTGCAGAATGAGGCTGTGTTAATGACTGTATCATAAATCCTGCTCTGGTCGAACATGATGTTTTGTGGGAGTCAGTAGTTACTGGTTTATCTGGAAGAAGGGGCTCATGGAATTTTTTGGATGGACTTAAGTCTTGCCATTGTCATGATAGGAAGATACTATTTTTCACCCCTGAGTGAAAAAAAAAAAAATTATGCTGTGGGCAGTTGGAACAATTTAATGGGGAAGTAACGTAAAATGTTTAGTAAATTGTGAATAAAACCATACTTCTTAGTGCTCACATGAGAACAGAGAAAGATTATCTTCCTCTGTGATTACCTTGACCATCTTTTCAACTGCCTTGTGCCAAAAGCATGTCACCTGGGAATTACAAGTGGCATCTGGCGGAATGAATGTCGGTGAGGAGGACCTGAGGTGGAGGTACACCTGACCTGTCTGTGACTAACCCTTGGACTTGACCTTCCTAGGTCGAAGGTCCTTAAGGTTTAGGCAACGCCATGCTTGAGAGTAGTGGAGCTGTAATGCTTCAGCAAAAGGACTTTGGAGCTGGGAGTGGACATACACCTGCAATCCCAGAGACTCTGGAGGCTGAGGCAGGAGATCACAAGTTCAAGGCCAGCCTGATCAACTAGCAAGACTCTGCCTCAAAGTAAAAAATAAAAAGAATTGGAGAACTGGGCCTGGTGGCATACGCCTGTCATCCCAGCAACTTGGGAGGCTGAGACAGGAGGATCAAAAGTTCAAAGTCAGCCTCAGCAACTTAGCAAGGCCCTGAGCAACTCAGCGAGACCCTGTCTCTAAATAAAAAGGGCTGGGGATGTGGCTCAGGGTTTAAGCGCCCTGGGTTCAATCTCCAGTACAAAACGAAACGAAACAAAAAAATCTTTTGATCAGGCCATGACCTTGGATTACAGAAAATGAACTCCCCAAAGAGATGCTGAACCTCTTTGAGAAAGAAGCAGCACGTGAGAGGAGTCGGGTGGACTGGGGTGGTGTAACATGATGGCAGTCAGGTAAAGTTTGGAGAAGTGGGAGGATTTTGCCAGGAACAGTGCTCACAGAGTGGATGGATTTCTCATTTTAAAGACATTCTCATTCTTCTCACTAATGTTGTCCTTGATAATATGATTAAAAGTTGTTGGAAAGAACTCCTATCGGAAATTTCTAATTAATCATGTGTTCCAACTTCAAAACTTACAACAGAGGGTTTCTGGGTGCTTAGAACATCCTAATTGCAATTGTTGACATCTCAATACAATGGTCTTAATGTGATTAGAGATTTTTCTTTTTTGAAAAGTATGCTGATAAATGTCAGGCCTGTCTGGTCTTCTGAACTGGGTACAAACTGGACCAAGTGTCCAATGATGTAGACCAATGTATGTGGTCATAGGAAAGGTCATTAAGAACGATATTCTTCTCAGTTTTATATTAATTATTTCCCAGTTCCATTAGACTGAGTAGGCATACTTAATTAGCTCAGGAACAGATGAAGGCTCATTTTGGCTAAAACAGTTGGTGAACACTCGCACGGAATACTGAGAAGTAATTCATTTGAGCATGCATTTAATAATACTTTGTTCTTTTCCTCATATTCCCCTCCCCATGCTGGAGACTGAACCCAGGTCTTCACGTGTGTAGTACTGAGCTACATCTCCAACCCTTTTAAAAGTTTATTTTCTAAATTGTGAAGGCTGGCCTCAAACTGGAGATCCTCCTGCCTCAGCCTCCTACATAGCAAGGATTGCCAGGTGTACCCATCACACCTGGTTTGCCTTCTACTTTTAACCCAGTCATGATCATGTACAACTAGCTCACAGTGCTAGTGTTGAAATACCTGGGCTTATACTAGTATAATAAGTGCAACTTTATTCTTTTTAAAGTTTTATTCTAGCCCCCTACCCATTATGAAGCTTCATTCTGAAATGTGGAAAATTCAGAGACGTAAAATGAAGAAAATTGCATTCAGTCATCATTACACTCTTCCTTGATGTGTGTTTACCCTTTGGTATGAGTTTTTCCAGATTTCTTCCTCATGCATTGCATGTGCACATACACGTACACATATGTGCATGCTTACATACACATGTACAGCCATCTAGAGTGGAATCCTACCTTCACAAATACACGTGCATACATGTACATGACTTTTACATGACATAATTTTGACTTAAGGAGACTGTGACCATCTTTCCTCATAGATAAATATATAGTTTCGTGTTACCTGTCAAGATGTTTTGGAAATTCTTTGATAATTTTGCTGTCATTTATTTAGCAAGTCCCTTGTGAAGAGCATTTAGCTTCAGTAGTTGCTAGTGAGACTGGGGCAAAGGACAGGCAGCTAATTATCAAAGAAAAGGAAAGGGGTAGATAGCACCCCATCACCTGGTTGCTAACAACCGGGGGTTGGGGAAGGACCACATTTTCCAACATAAGCAATCACCCCCTGGACGGCTCTTCCTGTCCTCTTGGTCATGTAGACAAGATAGGAGGAGAGGGCTTGAGAAGAAAGGAAACCTAAAATCTATAAAAGGGGCAGGACACCCCTACTCTCTGGGGCACCAGCTCTGGACCCCCTCCTCTCTGGAGGAGCCTCCTCCCCCACCTCTTCTTCCTCCTCCTCCTCCTCCTTCTCCTCTTCCTCCTCTTCCTCCTCTTCCTCCTCCTTCTTTTCTCTCTCTCTCTCTCTCTCTCTCTCTCTCTCTCTCTCTCTCACCCCCCGCCTCTGTGTGTGTTCTTCCCTTTAAATAAAACTTTTTGCTCTTTCCTTGGCATTTCTCGGGTGTTTAATCTTCAACACTAGAGGAGCAGGGACCCCATCCTGATTTTCAAGATCAGTTTCACTAGTGTTTAGCAGTTGGCTCTCTGGGGAAGAGAGAGCCCTGATTGGTGAGACTTGCCGATTTCCATGGCATCCACACAGCCATCCAGGTCGATGTCAAGCTGGCTGCATGATGTCACCTAATGCAGGGAGCTTTGGGGCTTGCACAGACTCTGCCACTGAACTCCTCCCCAGGCCTGGGTTAGAGTTCTTAAATAATTGATTTTAGGGAAGGTTCTTTAAAAGAAGTATTGTTTAAATGCTAGGAAGATTCTAGAGATGATAAGGGACCCTCTCTGTTAGAAAGAAGAAAGAACGTGCCACTGGCCAGAATGTTTAATTGATAAGTTAGAAGTGCTTTTCTGTCCGCTCTCTAAATTAGTTTTCCCATAAGTAACCCCAGGCTTAGGCTTTCCAAGATGATAAGCTTGTAAAACGTCTCAGACCGATCTCTGTTTTACAAGCGGTTAGTACATTTTCTGGGTCTGTGCTTTTGAAGATAAGTTACTCTCCGCTCTCCTCCACTTTTTATGGGGAGCCTACCTTAAGCCCTTGGTGGTGGACGGTGACAGGAAGCACGTCCACTCCTCTGTCAGGAAGCCTCTTTAAATACTTAGCATCCATTTAATCTTGCTTTTTTTTTTCTTTTTGGTACTTGGGATTGAACCTAGGGGTGTTTAACCACTGAGCCACATCCCCAGCCCTTTTTATGTTTTATTTAGAGACAGGGTCTCGCTGAGTTACTTAGGGCCTCACTAAGTTTCTGAGGCTGGCTTTGAACTCACCATCCTCCTGCCTCAGCCTCCCGAGCCGCTGGGATTACAGGCATGATCCTCTGGGCCTGAGTATGTCCATTCAATCTTACAAAAGAACCATGGCATTTTCTCATTAAGGAGATATTTTCTATAACTTACTAAGAGGTTAAATATTGATAGATAAACGCCTAGCTTCTAGGAACATTGCTTCCTGGGTAAAGCCCTTCAGCTCTGAGTGCTACTTTAGATGTGGAAGGCATATTCAGGCAGCCAGTGTTAGGGAAATGGAGGGCTGTCGTGTTTATTTTTTAAGTTCACTAATCCACTTGTGATGGGAAGAGCCTTGGTCTGCTGACAGCAGAGGACAGAGTTATTTATTTAGACCATAAAACATGTGCAGAAATCCCTTCTGCCACCTATTTGACATGTAAATGCAGTTTCCTATGGTTTCTGGCGCCATTGACATGTTTGATGGATTTATGATTCATTTATTCTTTTTAGATATCCTTGACAGTAGAGTGTGTTTTGACATATCCTACATACATAGAGTATGGCTTCCCATTCTTGTGGTTGGACATGGTGTGGAGTTTCACTGGTCGTGTGTTCATATATGAGCATGGGAGAGTGATGTCCATTCATTCCACTGTCTTTCCTGTTCCCATCCCCTACCTTCCCTTCATTCCCCTTTGTCTAATCCAGTGAACTTCTATTCTTCCCTCCCCCCACCCCTTATTGTGGGTTAGCATCCACATATCATAGAAAACATTTGGCCTTTGGTATTTTGGGATTGGCTTATTTCACTTAGCATGATAGTCTCCACTTCTATCCATTTACCAGCAAATACCATCATTTCATCCTTCTTTATGGCTGAGTAATATTCCATTGTGTATCTGTACCACCATTGACGTGTTTTAGGACAACTAAACATTACTTTGGGAATTAACCTTGGTCCCTTGTTTTTGTCCATCCATACTATCCTATGCGTTAATGTACTTCATGAACCAAGTACACGGGTAAGATGGGTTGATTTGGGGCTTGTGCAGGGCTCTTGGCCACTTAGGTATTGGAAAGAAGGTCAGATGTGATGTGCAAATGAGGCTCCGACTTGCGTATCTGCAGTTCTGACAGTCACAACTCCCTTCCAAGGACCCTCAAGGATTAGGGAAAAGGCAGACCAGGGGTTCCCAAAATGATGTGAAGATCCAGATTTGCAGGGATGGGGAATGGACATGAGTGGCTTTTCCAGTCAGCTCTTAATCCTATTTTATTTTATTTTCTTGGTACTCAGGGACCCTTAACCATTGAGCCACACCCCCAGCCCTTTTTATATTTTATTTAGAGACAGGGTCTCACTGAGTTGCTCAGGACCTCGCTAAGTTGCTGAGGCTGGCTTTGAACTCATGATCCTCCTGCCTCAGCCTCCCGAGCTACTGGGATTACAGGTGTGCACCAGTGCATCTGGCTTAATCCCTTTTAATGAAAGAAAATAATTTAAAAATTTCCCTGGGGGGGGAATCAATATGATAATAACAAGTAACATTATTGATTGTTTTGTGTTGTGCATTTAAGAACCTTATCTTTAACTCTATGACAACCCCAGGAAGTAGATTTAAAAATGTTTCCATTTTGAAGAGAACTAAAATAATTCATCCAGCCTCCCAACATCCAGGAGGTAGAGAAAACAAGATTCATACCCAGGCTCTTGAATTCCAGAGCCTTCCTCCTTTGATGAGGCTGGGGCGGGAACATGTCAGGATGTGCCTGTCATTCAGAAAGCAAGCTTCATGAAGCATCCCTGGTGTCGCGATCGTTCTGACACATAGTAAATACCCACTGCTCGTTCTGACACATAGTAAATACCCACTGCAACAAAATCACATAGATTACTTTGGGTGGAGGTTTTTTTTTTTTCTTTTATTGCATTTGCATAAAAATAGAGGTTGTGTACTAAGCTTCCAGTACTGCAGGGGAAGTCACCTGGAGGAACAACAGTGGTGACAGAGAAGGAGGGGGAAATGGTATTGGCAAGGGCAGCGTGTACTGTGTGCATCAGTGGAAACGGGCTGGGAAGGTTTGATTCAGTGTCACGTGGGACTCTGCCGTGTTCCCGCCAGCCTGGGAATGGAGGAATGGATAGGAGAAGTCCTCGCCTTCATTTAACCAATGTCTCTCAAGCCCTGACTCCACAGAGTGCTGGGAATAGGGCAAGGGACCATGTGGCTGAGATCCACGTTCCTGGAACTCTTTGTCTCCAGAAAATAAAAATGAACATGGAGTTGACAGAACACATAACACACCCTGTGATGTCATTACGCACTCCCCAGAGCCCTTCCTAATCCTGCCCCCCCATCCACTTCACCCTTCCGATTTTATTTTTTTGAATATTTTTATTTGTAGGTGAATACAATATCTTTATTTTATTCATTTATTTTTATGCGGTGCTGAGAATCAAACCCAGTGCCTCGCGTGTGCCAGGCAAGTGCTCTACCGCTGAGCTGCGGCCCCAGCCCCTCCTCTTTTATTTTGAAGCAATTCCTAGAGAGAGTTTTTTTTTTTTTTTTTTTAATGCTGGATATTGAACCCAGGGTCTTGAATATGCGAGGCAGTCTCTCTACCATATCCATAGCCCAAGAGAGGTTTTTTTTTTTTTTTTTTTTAAAGTATTACTAAAAGTTAAAGTATAAAAGTTGACCATAGCTGAGCACGCCTGTCATCCCAACAGCTCGGGAGGCTGAGGCAGGAAGATCACAAGTTCAAAGCCAGCCTCAGCAACTTAGCAAGGTCCTAAGCAACTCAGGGTTGAACCCTGTGTTCAATCCCTGGCACCAAAACAAAACAAAACAAACCACTTCTCTGACCCAAGGAACTCTTGCCTTTCCGTGTAGCAGAACAGGAGTCTTGTGTTGTTTTTCCGTGAGAGAGGCAAGCCCTCCATTCCTTCACCACCTGCATATCCACACTAACAGCCCGACAGGTCACCTTTCCTTGCAAGCACGTGAACTACTCCAAGAACCCTAGGAACATCGACCAACATTACAGAAGAAGGCTTTTATGGAGAAATATATGACTGTCGTGTTTTTATGTGTCTGAGAAACGATGATAATTCAGGCTTCATTTCTACAGTAATTTGATTTGATCACTTAAAAACACAGACATAAAATGGTTCATTTATATAACCAGTCGCTAAGAGTCTTGGCATTTTAATAGGTGGCTTATGAAAACATACCTTTTGAAAGAAAATACAAATGTCTACAGGGAGGAAAAGGATGGATGAAGCTCATAAAATTTAACGACATTTTAGTTTTGATTTGGGAGTGCTGTAAGATCATCCACTTGGGAACCACAGTCTGCAGATGGATTCCTAAGTCCTACCTGGTACAACTCCCAGCCAGTTGCTGCTATAAGGTGCCAGAAGCCAGCAGCTTTCCTATCTGTTCCTCCCTGCCCCCAGCCCCATGGAAGTCTCAGTGATTCAAGGAACTGCAAAAGGACTCTTCACAAGTCCGACATTTAATCACATTGTTATGTGTGTGGGCGAGTATGCTACAGTGACCCACCCACTGTTCTGTTAACTGTTATGCACCAATTTTAAAAAAGTGGGGGGCAGCTGATGATTCTGGGAATGAGATCCTCTGGCCTAATTCTGTCTGGGCATCTACAATTGATGGTCAAAATTCTTTTAAAGAAAGGAGGAACTGGCCAGGTGTGGTGGTTCACATCTATAATCCCAGCGATTCAGGAGATTGAGGCAGGAAGATCTCAAGGTCAAGGCCAGCTGCAGCAGTTTAGTGAGGTCCTAAGCCACTTAGCCAGACTCTGTCTCAAAATAAAATCAATAAAAAAGGGCTGGGGATATAGCTCAGTGGTAGAGTGCCCCAGGTTCCATCCAGGTACAGGGGGCAGGTGGGGGAGGAGTTACTACCTGTGGTGATTGTTTCTAAAGATAAAACACCTGCTCCGCCCCACACAGTGGCTCAAGCCTGTAATCCCAGCAGTTTTAGGAGGCTGAGGCAGGCAGGAGGATCATAAATTCAAAGCCAGCCTCAGCGACTTACTGAGGCATCAAACAATTCAGTGAGACCCTGTCTCTAAATAAAATATAAAAATGGGATGGGGATGTGGCTCAGTGGTTAATCACCCCTGAGTTCAATCCCCAGGTTACCTGCCCACCCCCAAATCTGCTAAGTGCATTTAAATTCAGCAGTTTCAAGGTGTCAATCAAGAAAGCTACAAACACTCTTACACTTTGCTCTACTGGGCACAGTGACACATGCTTGTAATCCCAGCAACTGCAGAAGCTGAGGCAGGAGGATCTCAAGTTCAAGGCCAGCCTGGGCAACATGGGGAGATCCAGTTTCAAAGCAATAAAAGGAGGAGCACAAATTTGATACAATAAACAAGTAATAAAACATTGGGCTGGAGCTGTAATTCAGTGGTCAAGTGGGTGCTTAGCATGCCCAAAGCCCTGGATTCAACCCCCAGCACCAGGAAAAAATAAAATAATATGAAAATAATCTACAATGGTGGTTGTACATGTTGGCCACTGCACCCTGGGTTCAATCCCGGGTACTGAAAAGAAATTACCATCTGTAGCACACTAGAAGCAAGAGCCCTGGTTTTGATCCCCAGTCCTGCCAAAAAGCCGGGGAGGAGGAGGCAGGGAGGAAGAGGAGGAAGAGGAGGAAAAACATCACCATCTAGAGAAATTGGGGTTAGACCTGTTAAGTTTCCAAAAGAGATTTTATCCCAATGGCCACTATGGCTAGTGTGACTAAGGAAGTGAATCAAAAATTCCATTTAATCTCAGTGAATTTAAATTTATAACCATATGGGGACAGGGGTTACCATATTGGACAGCACAGTGACAGAGATCCATCAATAGGCCTCAGCGTTACTGGTTGGGAATTTGTTAAGTGGGGTGTTCACCGTAAGTACAGAGGCAAAACTGATGAGCTCTCACTGCCAATATCAATTACTGGACGTGACTGACTGTCCCAGATGGACCTTTGCTAAGAACTCAAATGCTCTGAACGACTAATAGGGAGGAAATATAATCACCATCATTGAAAAAATATGTCAGAAAGGTTCAGACTTGTTCTAAAGACCCCACTCTTCAGGCTTTGCCCCCACCAGCACAGCTTTGCAGTGCTGGGGATGGAACCCAGGGCCTCAGGCATGCTGGGCCAGCCCCTACCATGGAGCCACACCCCATCAGGTGCATTCCTAGGTGCTGTCTGTAGCGCAAGAACCAATGGCTGACGCAATCACCATACATACCACATCGTCACAGTAACACAAAAGAAGTGAAAGGAATTAGGGATTCGAGATGCTGTGCAAAATGCTGATTTTACGATAGGTCAAAAGAATGTTCTAATTCACCTCCATACTGTTAGCATCTACTCCAGTGTTTTAAATATATATTAAATGGATTAATTAATAATTTATCAATGTGTATCCATTATCTTTAATACTGTAGCCTATTAAATGGATTAATAATTTATCAATAGAAATTAAAGAACACCTTAGAAGATGGAAAGATCTTCCATGTTCTTGGATAGGAAGAATTAATATTGTCAAAATGGCCATACTACCTAAAGTGCTGTACAAATTCAATGCAATTCCAATTAAAATCCCAATGACGTACCTTACAGAAATAGAGCAAGCAATTATGAAATTCATCTGGAAGAATAAGAAACCCAGAATAGCTAAAGCAATCCTTAGAAGGAAGAGTGAAACAGGGGGTATTGCAATACCAGATCTTCAACTCTACTACAAAGCAATAGTAACAAAAACGGCATGGTATTGGTACCAAAATAGAAAGGTAGATCAATGGTACAGAATAGAGGACACGGACACAAACCCAAATAAATACAATTTTCTCATACTAGACAAAGGGGCCAAAAATATGCAATGGAGAAAAGATAGCCTCTTCAACAAATGGTGCTGGGAGAATTGGAAATCCATATGCAACAGAATGAAACTAAACCCATATCTCTCACCATGCACGAAACTAAACTCAAAATGGATTAAGGACCTCGGAATCAGACCAGAGACCCTGCAGATTATAGAAGAAAAAGTAGGTCCAAATCTTCACCTTGTTGGTCTAGGACCAGACTTCCTTAACAGGACTCCCATAGCACAAGAAATAAAAGCTAGAATCAACCACTGGGATAGATTCAAACTAAAAAGCTTTCTCTCAGCAAAGGAAACTATCAGCAATGCGAAGAAAGAGCCTACAGAGTGGGAGAATATCTTTGCCAATCATACTTCAGATAGAGCACTAATCTCCAGAATCTATAAAGAACTCAAAAAACTCTACTCCAAGAATTCAAATAATCCAGTCAACAAATGGGCTAAGGAAATGAATAGACACTTCACAGAAGAAGATCTACAAGCAATCAACAAACATATGGAAAAATGTTCAACATCTCTAGTAATAAGAGAAATGCAAATCAAAACCACCCTAAGGTTCCATCTCACCCCAATTAGAATGGCGATTATCAAGAATACGAGCAACAACAGGTGTTGGCGAGGATGTGGGGAGAAAGGTACACTCATACACTGCTGGTGGGGCTGCAAATTAGTGCAGCCACTCTGGAAAGCAGTGTGGAGATTCCTTAGAAAACTTGGAATGGACCCTCCATTTGACCCAGCTATCCCACTCCTTGGCCTATACCCAAAGGACTTAAAATCTGCATACTACAGAGATACAGCCACATCAATGTTCATAGCTGCTCAATTCACAATAGCCAGACTGTGGAACCAACCTAGATGCCCTTCAATTGATGAGTGGATAAAGAAACTGTGGTATATATATACAATGGAATATTACTCAGCCATAAAGAATGATAAAATTATGGCATTTGCAGGCAAATGGATGAAATTGGAGAATATCATGCTAAGTGAGATAAGCCAATCTCAAAAAGCCAAAGGACGAATGATATCACTAATAAGTGGAGGATGACACATAATGGGGGGAGGGAAGGGTTAGTGTTAGGGTTAGAGTTAGGGTTAGGGAGGGGGGCAAGTATGGAGGAAGGAACTACTGTATAGAGGGAAAAGAGGGGTGGGAGGGGTGGGGGGAAGGGAAAAAATAACAGAATGAATCAAACAACATTACTCTATGTAAATTTATGATTACACAAATGGTATGCCTTTACGCCATGTACAAACAGAGAAACAACATGTATCCCATTTGTTTACAATAAAAAAAAATAATTTATCAATGTGTATCCATTATCTTTAATACTGTAGCCTATTAAATGGATTAATAATTTATCAATAGTGTATTTATCCATTCTCTAACAGTATGCCTAATTGATCAATAAATTATTAATAGAACACCATCTATAATATAAGGGTACATTAGCTACAGTTTAAGGAATATATCGCATATACATTTATTATATGTGAGGAATATAAGGGCTTAGGCATAAGTTACAGTCTACAAAATTATCAACATATCTCACTTTTATTTCAATAGGAATTTTTTAAATCATTAGGGATACAGCGGGCCTGAATGCCAAGGTACTACACATTCCTTAATTTGAATAAGATTATATATGTCAGTTGACTAATCCCAGAGATGTGCATACTTTCCTAAATTTTGCCATGAAATGATATTTTTTTTAAAAAAAAGATTATTTGGATTTTGCATTTTAGATACTGACATATTTTATATCTGAATTTAAATACATTAAAAATGCTTTGCATATCACATTTAGCTAATTATATGTGAGAATGCCTCTATATTAAAACTCATTTATTATGTTCTAAATGGAGCTCACCAGAAGGAATCATCCATCTATGGCTTCTCTATTTTTTTGAATGCCATACAGTAGTTCCCCCTTCCCGTGCCCCCATACCTTATCCATGATTTACTTCCAAGGTTTCAGATGTCTATAATCAGCTATGGTTCCAAAATATTAAATAAAAAACTCCATAATAAGTTGGGTTCATGGTACATACCTGTAATCCCAGCAGCTCAGGAGACTGAGGCAGGAGGATGGTGAGTTCAAAGCCATCCTCAGCAACTTATCAAGGCCCTAAGCAACTCAGTGAGACCCTGTCTCTAGATGAAATATTTAAAAGGCCTGGGGATGTGGCTCAGTGGTTAAGCACCCTGGGTTCAATCCCCAGTACCAAAATAAATAAATAAATAAATAAATAAATAAATTGAATACTGTTCTGAGTGATGAAATCTCATGCCAGTTTCTTCCGTCACCCAGGATGTAAGTCTTGCCTTTGCTCACTGTATCCATGCAGTATACACTACCTGCCCATTAGTCACTTAGAAGCTGTCCAGGTCACTGGGTCACCTGTCACTTGTGTTCAAGTAAGACTTATGTAAAAGCCTAGTACTGCATCAGGATGTCTACATCATTCATCTCACTTCTTCTCACATAGGTATTGTATCATCTCAGATTATCACAAGAGAAATAAGGGTAAATACAGTGAAATAAGATATTTTTAAGAATCAGAAAGAAACTGCGTTCGCATAACATGCATTCCAGAATGTTGTGATAAACTCTACGATGAATTACTGTTGTCCAGTTTCTAATGCCTAATTTATAAATAAAACTTTATCATAGGCATGTATGTATAGAAACAAACGTGGGCTCAAGTATGATCCAAAGTCTCAGGCAGCCACTGGGAGTCCTGGCATGGCACCAGTCTAAAGGAAAACGAGAGCTTAACAACCTGGTATATTGAGCTTGACGCCGTGGCACATGCCTGTCATCCCAGCAGCTCGGGAGGCTAAGACAGGAGAATCATGAGTTCAAAGCCAGCCTCAGCAAAAGCAAGGCCCTAAGCAACTCAGTGAGATTCTGTTTCTAAATAAAATACAAAATAGGGCTGGGGATGTGGCTCAGTGACTGAGTGCCCCTGAGATCAATCCCTGATAACAACCCCCTCCCCCCCCAAAAAAAAAAACAGTGAAAATCTGGTATATTAAATTGTCTAGAAATAAAAATTTTTTTAAAAATGTATTGGGGGCTGGGAGTGTAGGTAGAGTACTTACCTAGCATGTGCCAAGTCCTGGGTTCAGTCCCCAGAACGGCAAGACCAACACTTATCTACTTCTTGTTAACCTCAAAATATACTTGAGCCTCTTCCCGTTTTCCAAAGTGAAGCCGGATCACAACTGAACAGTGTTGCGGAGAGAGGGGCTGCAGCCACTTGCCAATCTGTCAGGTGTGCCCGGCTTGTACCTTGAGTGGCTCTGAGGACACACCTCTTCTGAGCAGTGCCTGTTCTGTGCAGCCTGTCAGGTGGGATAATACCCCACTGCTCTGGCCTTGGTAAATGCCATTTTTATGATGGTAGTGAAAAGCGTTTGCCTACTAATGACATAGCAATTGTAATGGAATAAGACACAGTGGTCTAATAAAAGAGAAAAGCCAACCCTAAAAAGCAACGTGGAGGACAATAATAGCTTAAAACAGCCAATTCCCATGCAAGAGACCGTGACATCCTGCTTGTTCCTTTCTAGTTACACAGGGAGAACTAAAACACATAACAAATTAACTGCAGTTAAAGAACAACTAAGTAAAATTATGAGGGTCTCTCTGTCGCTCCAATGTTCCTTTAATTTTTATTTCTCATTTTGGGTGCTGCTGATTGAATCCAAATCTACACACAGGCTAAGCACGCACTCTACCACTGAGCCACACTCCCAGGCCCTGATCACCCTCTTTAAAACAGAACTTATTTATTTATTTTTCATATTGGGTGTTGAACCCAGGAGTACTTGACCACTAGAGCCACATCCCCAGCCCTGTTTTATATTTTATTTAGAGGCAGGGTCTCACTGAGTTGTTTAGGGCCTCCCTAAGTTGCTGAGGCTGGCTTTGAACTCATGATTCTCCTGCCCCAGCCTCCCAAGTCTCTGGGATTACAGGTGTGTGTCACCATGCCCAGCTTAAAATTGAATTTACAAAGCAAACTGTAGTCTTTTTCATAAGCCCACAATGCTCTATTATTATTCAAAAACCATCCCAGTCCAGAAAATGTGGGCTAATGAGTCCTCCCTGGGTGAGCTTCCATATATTTCTACTGAGCATTCAGCTGCACTGTTTTGTAGATAGTTTGCTCGGTCTGTCTCAACTTAATTCAACAAATATTTACTGAGGCTCTGTCTGCCAAGCATCATACCAGGTGCTGGAGATCTGATAAATAAACATGGCCAAGTTTCCTGGGGTGATGAACAGGATCTGGATTTATGGCTGAGTAAAGACTGATGTGTGTTATAAAGGAAGTCAGCACAGGGTGCTTCCAGAACCCACAGAAGGGGTGTCCACCCGAGATGAGGGAAGAAGAGAAGCCTCACAGAGGATAGTGAATTTGAGGTGGCCACAGACACAGCAGGAAGATGAAGAGGCTTTCTGGCAATGACCGCAGTGGAGCAGGCCTGGAACCCCAGTGGCTTGGGAGGCTGAGGCAGGAGGATCGCAAGTTCAAAACCAGGCTCTGCAATTTAGCGAGGCCCTAAGCAACTCAGCAAGACCCTGTCTCTAATAAAATATAAAAAATGGCTGGGGATGTGGCTCAGTGGTTAAGCGCCCATGGGTTCAATCCCTGGTACCAAAAAAAAGACTTCCTGGCCCAAGAAATCACAGGCACAGCAGCTGGTGGTTGAGGGGTGCATGCAAAAAAATCCCTGTATGGTAGGTCAAGGGGAGAAAGGGGGTCAGAGAAGCAGCAGGGGTCATCCCCCAAAGGTCTCCTAAATCTTATCAAGGGGTTTTAACTTCTATCCTGAGGGCATCCCAGTACCAGATCTGAGTTTCATAGGATAGGTACACCTGCAGCTGGAGAGAGGGGACGTGGGAGTGGAGGGGAGCAGACAGCAGAGGACTTCTAGAGACAACCTCCCCAGAATTGCATGCTTCACTGCCAGGTCAGTAATGTAGGTTCAGCTTCATTCTTACTGGAAAATACATCCCTGCTCCTCGGGAAGATTTCGATTTCCATCCTGCTTTATGAACGATGCACGTGTTGGCCCAGCCACTGGAACAGCTGGATAGCCACTGCATTCACTTGCCCTGTCTCATGCTTGGTACTTCACTCTCTCCACCCTTGTGCTGGTCACCGCAGTGGTCAAAGTGTTACAGAGCTGGGACCTTCTGAGAAACTGAGGCACCCAGAAACCCCCCCCCCCTTGAAATCCCCATTCTTGCAATCAAGTCAAAAAGATTTCAGACTTGTCACTCAGAGGAACAGGGATGAGTGAGATAGGAAAAGGGAAAGGGGACACTCTCAAGGGAGAGGGACCCTGTGCCTCTTCTGCACTCCAGTTTTATTGGGGATCCCAGAGAAGTTTCCAGAGAGCCCCGCCCAGGTCCACCCCTTTGCTTTTGATTGACAGCAGGGTGACCTCAGACTTTCAAGTCTCCACTGTCATGGCAAGTCTAGGTCACCTTGGCCTGTGCTGATGGGTTCTAATTGGATTCTAAACCATTGTTTTTTTTTTTTTTGTAGTGCTGGGGATTGAACCCAGGACCTTGTGCATGGAGGCAAGCACTCTACCAACTGAGCTATCTCCCCAGCCCAATCATACATTTGTTCAGGTTTTACTGTTAGGAGGAACCATCCTTATTTCCCAGGGTTTCAGAATCTGGCGCAAAGGTCTCCTGGGCTCCTCCCATGGATATTATCTCGGGCCTGCGTTTCTCCTGCAGTGAACAGGTGGCTTGCTGAGGAAGGCCACATATCCTGTCCACTGAGGCCAGGCAGGGCTGCAGGTACACTGTTCCTTGGAAAGGAAAGCATGGGGGTCAGCATGGGGGTCCGTTTTATAGAATTACTCTCTAAACCTCATGTCCCCACCCTCCTCATCTGTCTGTCCCCTAACCAAACAATACAACTGCTCAGCAAAAGGACAAGGTTAAATATATTAATTGCACCCAATTAATATTTTGATTTTCCAACATTGATTGCACCCCAAGATGAAGATGTCACAAAGCAAAGCTAGGGGAATGAAGGCCACTCAGGATGACAGAACCATTCTTTTCAGAAATCGTTGCGCAGCACTATTTCACTGTACATTCAGCAACTACAGTGCTGGGCACGGGTGTGTTTCCCAAACCTCATTCTGTCGGACCACCTGGGCTGTGTCCCATGGATTCGTGATTCAGTTAACTGACCTTCAAACTGACTGACTCCACCATCTGACGACCAGCACCCAAACAGGGACACATCTTTCTATTGCGGCACAAGCGAGTCTTTCAAAGGAAGAAGAAAAAATTAAAAAATCACCACATTAGAAGGTAGTGTTATTTACTGTAGCAACCCGCCACCCCCACTTTTGAGCTTATACTGTATCAAATTACCATTTTCTGGGAGATCCTCAGAGATGGGTGCTTGGTGCTTCTGCCAAGAAGGGAACCGTTTTAGAAGGCTGCTCATTATCATTTGGGATTGAGCCAGGGTCTCCTTGCTGTTCACAGGCAGTGTGTGGTGAGCCCATCCCGACGGGTACATCAGCAGCACCAACCTCCACGTCGTGGGCTGGTGGATAGGAGGGACAGGGTTGGGGGCTGATCTTTTTTTGTTGTTCAGGTTAAGAAGCACCATTTGCATTCTAATTTAGCAACATCTGAGTCAGAGTCCTTGACCTGAGTAAAAAGTCCCGAGTCTGTGCGATCCTGCCTCCCGAGAAGCACAAAACCTCAAATGCAATTTCTGCTGCCTGTTCCAACATCTGTATCTCCTGGGATTCTTTTGCATGACGAGACACAGGGACCTGAAGCCTAACTCAGGCCACCCTACCCGGAAGACTCCACTGTCCTGCGTAAATAACCTGACTTCAGACACAACCTGAGCCGGGTACAGTCGATATCACCAAGATGGCTTCTCTTTTCATCTCTGTGGGCTTCATTCCCAGAATCCTTGTGGGAGTAACACAAGCCAACAGCTGAAGGCCAACATCAGCCCAGTCCCAGGGGAAGGAGACCTACTGCCTTTTCCCTGCCACACCAGCAAAATACACAGTGTTGGTTGTACTTTGTCTGACTGGGTCACGTGCCCATCCCGGAACCCATCACTGTAGAAAAGGGAATGTGTATTCTCTATCTGCCTGGTCTGGGCCACATGGCCACCCCAAGAGCTGAGGTTCCAAAACCCTCAGGGGAAGGGTTGTTGATGATTCAAAGTAAAGTTAGGAAGCTCTTGCCGGAAGACTCAAGTGGGCACTGGCTGCAAAGGCCTGATCCAAGTCATGAATTTAAACAGAATAAGCCTTTGCTTTAGAATCTCAGAATCACACAATTGTAGAACACAATTCTCCTGTGGTGATGCATGCCTGACATCCCAGCAGCTCAGGAGGCTGAGGCAGGAGGATCGGGAGTTCAAAGCCAGCCTCAGGCACTTAGGGAGGCCCTAAGCAACTCAGTGGGACCCTGTCTCTAAATATAAAAAGGGCTGGGGATGTGGCTCAGTGGTTAAGCACCCTGGATTCCATCCCTGATTTAAAAAAAAAAAAGGAAGAAGTCCCTTGCTGTCCCACCCGGCGACTCCCAGGCTGCACGTCTTTGCATTCCTACCATTCCCATTTGATATCTGTTTTGTCTGAATGGCTGTGAGCGTCATAGGCCCCCAAACAGCATCTCAGAGTGCACATTGAATTTATTTATTTATTTATGTTCGGTCATTAGTGGTCACTGTGAAAGTGACTCTAGCTGCCCTCAGGTTTCCCCTTTGCCCTTCTTTCTTCCTCAAGTTGCCTCCACTGGCTTTGGCCTGAGGGTGGTCCTGCCATGCTGTGGGGTCTCTGGGAGCAGACAGGTGGGTAGGAACAGTAAGAGGAGCTGAGCTGTCAGGTCTCACCCGGCCCTCGCTGGACCCATGATGGGGAGCTGGGTGTGTGAGGTGTCGTGAGATGGAGGACAGCTTGGAGGCCGGTTGTGGTGCATGTGTGGAGGCCAGGCTGACCTCTCTCCTGGATTGTTTCAGAAGAGTGAAGTTGCTTTTATTTCTTTGAATGTTTTTCGACCTTTTATTTTTACATTGATCTTTCATAAATACATATATTTAAAAAATATGTATATAACACAGATACATATGAATAGATTTTTTCTTAAATATGCACCAATTATAACCAGTCGGTTTGTGTCATAATTTCACGTGGGTTAGCTTTCCTTGGGAGCGTGGAACACCAAGAATACCTAGTGCCATTGCTAACTTTGTTTTTTGTTCTGGAAATTGAACCCAGAGGGCCTTAACCACTGAGCCACATCTCCAGCCATTTTTTATATTTTATTTAGAGACAGAGTCTCACTGAGTTGCTTAGGGTCTTGCTGAGGCTGGCTTTGAACTTGCGATCCTCCTGCCTCAGCCTCCCCAGCCTCTGGGCTTATAGGCACACGTCACGGTCGTAACTGTTGTCATGATCCTGTAGTTTTATTCAATCCTTGCTCAGGGAAGATAGTCTTGTGGATTCGGGGTCATAGCAATATATGTCCCCCATATCAGCACTACAGAGGAGCACTTGGGTAAGAGCAGGTAAATGATGATAATAACATTTTTCTCCATTCCTACCAGGACTGTGTGGACTATATTTCTTCCAAATGGTTGTCAGTTTGAGAAGCCCCAAATGGAATCCCAGGGTGCGTGTGAGATCGCATTTCCAGAATACCATTTCGAGCTCTCTTTTATATCGTACGTACACCAAGTCACCAGCCTTATATGAATTGCTGGCTGGGTGGCAGTTCTTTCCCCTTCAGCTAATTATTCTTTACCCCTTTCAGTTAAATTATCATGTGTCTAATATGCAGGAAAGAATGTTTAGATAGCTTGGCTTTGAATTATAGAAAGACACAGATCAGTTTCAGACTGGATTCATTCAGAAATCAAGAAGTTACCTCTCCCCCTCCCCCTAAGTTTCTGTGGGGGTATGCACAGAAATAAACAGTTTTGTGTCTGTAGCTATGGGTATGTGCACATAGGCATGTTGTATATAAATATACTTTCATGCTCTCAGGAAATTAGAAGATACATTCAATTACCATCAATAAACTGGCTGCAGGGACTAGCCTCAGACACAGTAAGGAAGCCAGGCATGATGTCGCAGGCCTGTAATCCCAGCAGCTGGGGAGGCTGAGGCAGGAGGATGGTGAATTCAAAACCAGCCTCAGCAAAAGTGAGGCCCTAAGCAACTCAGCCAGACTCTGTCTCTAAATAAAATATAAAATAGGACTGGGGATGTCACTCAGCGGTTGAGTGTCCCTGAGCTCAATCCCTGGTATCCTCCCCCTTCCCCCCAAAAAGGGGGAAGGAAGTCTTTATTACAAAGATCCCTGCTATGTAGGGGCAAGAATGGCTTGGAATTCAGACCTGAAAGACCATCCAGAATTTCCCTCTGTCTTGTCTCCCTTGGTTGTTTTGGTTTCTTTCTTTCTCTGCAGCACAGCTTTCATATAGAAGAAAACATGAATAACCCTTAGTTCCTTCTCAAGTTCCAGCCACCCACAGAGACCGACCAGTTGGCTCTCAGTCTCAGCTTCCTGTTCCCTGGAAAGAGGCGCCTAGTTGCCAAGCTTGGTCAGGCGACTGCTCTTGGCCAATGTGCTTGGGTTCCCAATCCAAGCATGGCTGCCTGAGGCTCCCCATGGAGATCTGGCAGGAAACTTCCCCAGAAGAGAGGGTTGGCTTCTGGGCTTGGCAGACAGTCTCAAAGATGTCTCATAAAAGAAGAAAAAAGAACCCAACTTTTAGGCACTGATCTCGCCCATTCCCAGGAAATGTTAGTGATCGTGGTCTTCGTTGTTTGTCTAAGTCAGTAGGGGCTCAGAGATATGCTGAGGGAAACTGTTACCACAGCAGTCGATGCTCTTCAGACGTCCAGGAGCCGAGATGTGGAAGATTATTCTATGAAACTGCCCAGAGAAAAAATAATGAAGTGTGTATGTCAGTGTTTTACCCTCCTGTACAGACCTTAATGTTGCACAACATTGTCTGCAGTTAGTTGCTAGCATCTGAAATTCAGTTATTTTTTCAGAAGGAGCTCCATTTTTCTTCCATCCACATGTAACCATCCATTCAATTATTTTATATATATATTTATTCATTCATTCATTCTTTTTAGCTATCCATGACAGTAGAGTGCATTCTGACACATCCTACATACATAGAGTGTGGCTTC
Organism: Sciurus vulgaris; assembly: GCF_902686455.1. Lineage (NCBI taxonomy): Eukaryota > Metazoa > Chordata > Mammalia > Rodentia > Sciuridae > Sciurus > Sciurus vulgaris. The sequence continues at coordinate 61,126,732 of NC_136477.1, read as the reverse complement.
CCATTCTTGTGGCTGGACATGGTGTGGAGTCTCACTGGTCGTGTGTGAACATAGGAAAGTGACGTCCCCTTCATTCCACTGTCTCTTTCAATTATTCATCGACCCTTTGATTAAAACCAGTGGACTCTTTATCTCAACAAATGTGTTAAATGCTCCCTGCATGTCCCGTACTTGGAAGGTGGCAGAGGAGAAAAGGGAAAGAGCTAAACACACGCACAAATCAAACAAGCGCCATTATCAATGCGCAGGTGTCCCCAAGGTCCCTGCAGTTACTGGAACTGACAGGCAGGACAGCCGGGAGGAGATCCACTCCTGGCCATGCGTGGAGGTCGGGCTGCCCTGCTTGGCCGACTGCAGATATCCAGGAGCCCTCCCAGAGGGCTGCCTTCCTGTTCCTGGAGACACGGAAATGAGAGAAGGGAAATGGTGGGGGGTTCACTCAGTTGGCTCTGGGGAGCCACGTTGAAGATCATTTCCCCTTTGTTGTAGTTTCCCGTGTCTTGTCTGCCGCGGTTTCTGACTTGTGTTCCTAATCGACACTCTTAATGGAATGACTCATGTTATGCTTAGCAGTCTGTCTTGAAAGAAGCTTCTGGAAGCGTTGCTTTTTTGGATGGATGTGTGCTGTTGCACTCAGGGGCCTTTTTGGTGTATGGCGTAGAGGCTGGTTGAAGGAGAGGGGCCTCCTGCTGGCTGGACTTCAGAAGCAGAGGTCTCTGTGGCATGATGGGAAGGCTGCAGGGCCGGAAGATTCTCCTGGTCTTTCTGGTAGTGCCACAGTCTCTGAAATCCCACCTTAGCCTGCGTTCCTTGCAGTTAAAATGGTTCTACCCAACCTGTGATATTACCAACAATGTTGTTTTTTGTTTTTGTCCAGTACCAGGGATTGAACCCAGGTGCGTTTAACCACCAAGCCACATCCCTAGCCCTTTTCTATATTTTATCAGAGACAGGGCCTCGCTAAGTTGCTCAGACTGGCTCTGAACCTGCAATCCTCCTGTCTCAGCCTCCTGAGCTGCTGGGATGACAGGCATGAGCCACCATGCCAGGAAGCAAGGTTGATTTGGGTAGCACATTTTTTTGTGGGTAATGGGGTACTGGGGATCGGACACAGGAGCACTCAGCCGCTGAGCCACATCCCCAGCCCTATTTTGTATTTTATTTAGAGACAGGGTCTCACTGAGTTGCTTAGGACCTTGCTAACTTGCTGAGGCTGGCTTTGAACTTGTGATTCTCCTGCCTCAGCCTCCTGAGCTGCTGGGATTATAGGCGTGCGCCACCATGCAGGGCTTGGGTAGCACTTTTTGATGAAGGAATACATACATTGACTCATGTTTCTGCCATAGTTGAGATCATAAGAGAAGATCTGAAAATGAAAGAAAATGATAAAGAAGTGCATATTTAGATGGTGTGGGGGAAGAAAAGGAAGGCAGGAGCCAGGATGTGTTAGAATGGTGAGAGGGGCATTGAGCATGGCATGTGCAGAGCGATAGAGAGGAAGGGAACCCAGGTGAGTTTGGAAGACAGAGGAACTGTGCAGGATTCACTATTACATGCACTTAAGAAGCCTGAACTGAATCGGGTGCGGTGGCACATGCCTGTCATCCCTGCAGCTGGAGAGGCTGAGGCAGGAGGATCGTGAGTTCAAAGCCAGTCTCAGCAACTTAGCGAGGCCCTCAGCAACTCAGTGAGACTGTCTCAGAATTAAAAAAAAAAAAAAAAAAAGGTCTGGGGATGTGGCTTAGTGGTTAAACTCTCCTGGGTTCAATCCCCAGTACCATGAGAAAAAAAAGAGAGAGAGAGACTGAACTGAATTTCTGGGACATGACTTTTAGCATGTGTAGCATCTTTCCCCCTGACTTTGGCAATGGCAACTTTCTTGGCCTCTAGAATCTTCCATGTATTCTGGACTCTGATGCTGGACCTGCAAACCAGTGTCCTATCCAGTCACAGCTGAAAGGGTTTTATGTCTTTTAAGATTCCTGCAGTCTGGAAGCCGCAGAAGCCCAGTAGAAAGTGTTTCTGAAGGACCCGTCATTTAAATTGTTCTCTCCACCCTGCTGATGTCTCTTTTCTCTTGCTTTCATTGTCTCTAGTCATCTGATTGCAAAAACTGTATTTGCATCTTTCAAAGGAGCTTAAAAGGGATGGTGACTGAGAGTCGAATTTCTGTGATAGGAAAAGGTTTATACGAAACTCTCTCACCTACTTACAGGAACCTCCCCTTGGAAATGGTAACAGTTGTTCCCCGTGTTCTGACAGCCTTAAATTATCCACTACATTTGAGTTGCTGAAGTGTCCAGAAACAAGCTTAGGGTCCCTGTGTGGTCAATTATCCCAGCTATTAGAGCATATCATCGCTGTCTGTAATGGGAGTTGCTGTGTGAAACCTCAAAAAGCATTTTTACACCACTCTGGTGTGTGGATGTGTGCACACAGCTTAGTATTTTAATGTGAATGTGTTTCTTAATAACCTGCCCATGGATCCTCTGGACCGTAATCATGGGCTCGGTTCTCCTGTGGAATTCCCACTATCCAAATATTTCCCTCATATTAAATATCTGTACTTTAGATTATTCCCACTCTGGGTTTGCTATCCTTTTCCCACCATAAAGCTCCCTTTCTTTCCTTTCCCGTTTGGAGTATCCATGAGACACATCACTGCTAGACCTCACATGACCCAGCTGAGCTTCAGCCATGCAGTGAATATTCTTATAAAGAGGAGAATGCACCTCTTTTTTTTTTTTTTTAAGTCTAGTTTTACTTACTCAATATGAGATCTAAAAAGCTGAGACCCATGTGAATCCTAAGTGAGTCCAGGACATGTCTTATGGCAGGAAAGCCAAATGGTCACCAGTTTTTGAGGTGGTTGGAGCACAAGGCTGGAGGATTGTTGGTTTCGTGAAGGTTCCACCATGCGGTGGGACCCACATGTATGGAAACCATGTCAGTTCGTATTGGTAATGTGCTGCCTGTTGGCGTTATCATTGTTCCTTGACCCATGACAGTTAATGCTCCAGGTACTTAAGGCTCCACAGTCAGACCAATCTCATTTTAAATCTTGACTGCATCACGAAAGCCAGCTATGTGACTGTTATGGTTTAGATGTGAGGTGTCCCCCAAAAACTCAGAGGTGAAACGATCCGTTTATGAGAGATATAACCTAATCAATGGATTAATCCACTGATATGGATTAACTGGGTAGTAACTACAGGCTGATGGGGACTGGCTAGGTAGGTGCCTTTGGATTTATATTTTGTCCCTGGTGAGCAGAGCTCTCTCTACTTCCTGGTCGCCATGTCCTGAGCTGCTTCCCTCTGCCATGCCCTTCCACCATGATGTTCTGCCTCACTTAGGGCCCATATCAATGGAATTGGCAGACCATGGACTAAACCTCTGAATCTGTGCATGTTGTGTGAGGGAAAACCATTGGCATGGCACTTCTGTTGACTTTGACATCAGTAAGACACATGTTGACTTTTCAAACTTCTTGAATGTTATGAGTGGGACTTGAATGTTTTTGGGACTTTCTTAGGGAGAGTTGGCAAATGGACTTTGAGATGCTCAGGTTGAGCTAGATTCTTCTAAATTTGTTGTTATTATCTGAAAGGTTGACATAATCTTTACGGACCTTACTGATGACTTTTGTTGATGTGCTCAAGTTATAGTTCCTGTGTTGGAGGAGGCGTGAGGTCCTTTGTCATATGCAGAGTCTGTTTAATAAATTATTTTTTCTGCTGAGGTCCACAAGTAATGGATCAATGGAGGTTTCAAGTGATGGACTGAAGAAAATTTCATAGGGAACAACTTTAATATGACCATTTTCAAACTCTCTAATACATTTTCATATACCTAATGCTCATTACAATAAACGCCATGTTCTTAATTTTGGACCTGAGGGTACTAAATGCCAACTCCTGATAAAATACTGCTGGATTCTTAATATAATTTTTAGTTTGTGTCCCTTTGCTAGGTTAGTAATATTTCCTCTACTTTAAAAGAAGCATATTTGTCATTGTCTTTCAATCAGTGGAAAACAAATGGACAAAAAGTGCATGAAGATGTTCATTAAGGGATTAAAGGTGATGTTTTAGTAGCTTTGTCATCCCTGTGATGGAAAGACCCAACAAGAACAACGTAGAAGAGGAAAAGTTTATTTGGGGCTTTTGGTTTCAGAGGTCTCAGTCCATAGACCGCCAACTCCATACCTCCAGGCCTGAGGGGAGGCAGAACATCATGGCAGAAGGGTGTGGAGGAGGAAAGCAGCTCAGGACAAGGAAACAGAGAGGGTTGCACTCACCAGGGGCAAAATATAAACCCCAAAGGCACACCCCCAGTGATGCACCTCCTCCAGCCACTCCCCACCTGCCTACACCTGCCATATCAGTGGATTAAGGCACTAATTAGGTTAAAGTTCTCTTAACTTGATCATTTCATCTCTGAACTCTCTTGCATGGTCTCACATAAGCTTTTGGGGGGACCCCTCATATCTAAACCGTAACAAGGAACATTGAGGAGACCTGTTGGGGGCTGAAGTGTTGGCCATTCATCTTCACTTGTGAGGGAAGTGTACACCAGTTCAAAGTGTGGAGGTGTAGACTTGAAGTTCATGGCATTCACCTTGGGTGAGTTAGATGGCAACAAAACACACACACACACACACACACACACACACACACACACACAGAGGAGTTGGGGCATCTTGGAAGGTGTCTGGATTCTCCATGAAACAAAAATCATCAGGTGTTCATTATTCAAGGTGGAAGACTTAGGTTTCCTCAGCATCCCTTTCTTCAGTGGGCCTTTGGCCATTTAATTCAGTGTTTGTGATATGCCAATCATTGTCGTGTTAACACAGGGATGAAGGAGAGGAAGACTGCACCAATCCTGGCACGAGTGTTCCCATCAGTTTCTGTAGACATCTCTCACAGAATTCACCTCTCATTATTTTTGTTGTTGTTGTTCTTTTTAGATACACAGGGCAGTAGAGTGCATTCTGACACATCCTACATACATGGAGTGTGACTTCCCATTCGGTTGGACATGGTGTGGAGTTTCACTGGTGTGTGTTCATATATGAACATGGGAAAGTGACGTCCCCTTCATTCCACTGTCTTTCCCATTCCCCTCCCCCTCCCCCATCATTTTCATTATTATTATTATTATTTTAAATTTTGTGACAGGGTGTCTCAGGGCCTTGCTGTCAGACCCAGGCATACACGGGCCATGGCATCCCCTCATGACAGAACTTCCCTCATGCTGAATAATTTCCCCACAGGAGTCTTGTTGCCGTCTGGCCTGGTCTCTTCATCATTCCTAAGTGCTAACATTGATTAACATTTGCAGAAACTGGATTTCTCTTTTCTTTGTGATCATTTGAAATCTGTTTAATCGGAAGCAACAGTTGTCACGTATGGGTCAGATTAATTCGGAAAGCTTTTTGTAATAGAGTCAGTCATGGACTCTTAAGGCACCTTGTCCCCATAAGAGCTTCTTTAGGCACTGCATTGAGGTGTCCTGGGCTGTAGTGTTTATCCGTCTCCATTCTGGCTTTGGAAACCTTAAGAGGCCATCAAAGCTGCGTGGTTTGTGTTGTCTACACTAATTAGGCTTTACTTCTATATGCAAAACTGAACATTTTAATTTCCCCCCCTAAAGTTCCCAAATTACTAGCAAGTAAACACTTCAGCTTCATCATGTAATAAATAATCATAGCTCATGAAGCATGGCCAAGGTTGTTTTGTTTTTGTTTTTTTCTGAATAGCAGGTGGTTTTTTGAAAAGAAAAAAAGAATTGGCACTGTAGATGATCAGTTGCAAACCAAGATCACACCCTTGATCTTGAAAAGGATCAAGGTGAAAGATGGAGGGAAGAATAAAAAATACGTGAAATTTTGTCAATGACAGTTAGGGGAAGAACCCTCATCCTGTGTCCCCCAACCCAGGTCAAATCTGGCCCACAGACTGTTTTTTATAAATCAACTTTTAATGGAACATAGCTGATCCTATTTGTATTCCATATAGTGCAAGACTGCTTTCGCACTACAACAGAAGAATTGAGGGGGTCGGGCAGAGAGAATATAGCTTGCCGTGCCTTCAGTACACAGTGTAGGGTCCAGTGCCTTCAGTTTCCAGTGCTTCTACTTTATTACATTTAAGGTATGTGGGCCCTTGGTTAGAGAGTCACTGTCACTTGTAACAACTGCTCAGATTGAAGTTGGGTGGATTTTGTATGTATTGGGGTACATACAAAATCCACACATTAAATGAATAAAAATGCTACTAATTCTGTTTTTTGGTAAAACTTAATACTAAATAGCTAACTTGCCCCACATAGATATAGCTAAGGTCAGAGGCCAAGCCCTGCAGGAGCCATTGTGCCCCCCCCCCCCCGCATATTGTCTATGATCAAAAGCCCAAGGGAACTGGATGTATTGATGTACATACACCTATAATTTCAGTGATTTAGGAGGCTGAGGCAGGAGGCTCACAAGTTTGAGGCCAGGCTGGACAACTCAAAATTTAAAAATAAATAAATAAATAAATAAATAAATAAATAAATAAATAAATAAGGCTAGGGGTGTAGCTCAGTGGTAAAGCACCCCCATGTTCAATCCCTAGTACTGAGAGGAAAAATCCTAAAGTCCAAAGGAAAAGGGATAAAGTAGCAGCTGTGATGGTTAATTTTTATGTCAATGTGGCAAGGCCATAGTACCCAGATATTGGGTCAAACACCAGAATTGATGGTGCCACCAAAGCACTTTTTAAAAGAAGGAATTAACTTTCGTATGGGTATATTTAAAGTAGAGCACAGTGTGGGTGAGCTGCACTTCATCAGTTGAAGGTCTGCAAAGAAAATAGACTGCGATCCCCAGAAGAGGAGACAATTCTGAATGCCTTTGGAGAAAAAAGAATTTTGCTTTTCACTTTGTACTTCAGGCTACAATATCAACTTCTTCTGGGGGCTCCAACCTCCTGCAACCCCAGCCACCACAGACCAGTTAGCTAATTTCTTAAAATAATCTTTTTCTGGATGGATAGACGGACGAATGGAGAGATGGATGGATGGATGGACAGATGACAGATGGATAGTTGGATAGCCAGCAGCAAGATGGGTAGATGGGTGGATGATGGATGGATGGATAGATGATGGATGGATGAATGGATGGGTGGATACAAATGAATGGATGGACAGATGACAGATGAAGAGATGAATGGATGAAATGGAGAGATGACAGGAGGAGATATGGGTCAATGGACAGATGACAAAAGATGGGTAGATGGATGGAGGGATGGATGGATGGAAAGATGGAAGATGGAGAGATAGGTGGATGGATAGATGACACATGGGTAGATGGGTGGATGGGTGAATAGATGGATGGAGAGATGACAGATGGACAGATAGACAGATGGATAGCTAGATTGTAGATAGCAAATGGGTGGGTGCTGGGGATGTAGCTCAGTTGGTGGAGTGCTTGCCTTGCATGCACAGGGCCCTGGGTTCAATCCCTTGCACCACACATACACACACACACACACAAATTGATAAGTGGGTAGACAGATAAGATGCCAGATAGATAGGTAAATGGATGGATGGGTGGATGGATAGATAGATAATCATCTAGAGAAAGACCTTCAGTTATTGTGTATCAATAGTTCTTTCCTTGGTACTGCCGAGCAGTGTCCTGTGTGGTATGGATGGTCACGTTTTTTTCACCGCTCAGTTACTGAAAGGCATTCGTGCTGAGTCCAGGTTTTGGCTGTAACTCACCACAGTGCGTGAGCATTCGTATAATGACAGCGTGCGTGTGATAAATGCATTTGCTGATCATAAGGTAGTAGTGTGTGTGATTGTTTTTAAGGAATTCCTGAACCGTTTTTCTGAGCAGCTACCATTTTACAGTCCCACTAGCCATGGATCGGGGAGCCTATTTCTCCAGGTCCTCACCTCTGTTTGCTGCTGTCAATCTGTCGTATCTCCTTCACTCAGTAGGTCAGAACGATACCTCATTTGCATTTGTCCTTCGCGTCACTGGGTAGGCACGATGAACATGGTTTTGTACGCGTATTTCTGTGCATACTCTTTAGTGAAATGTCTGTTCACATCTTCAGTCCGTTTCTAACCGGATGGTTTGGTTTTGTTATTTTATTAAGAATTCATCTTTCCGTTGAACTCATGACAAAGCAGATTTTGTTAAAAAGACAGAAGCCTGTGTCGTCATGGGGATCACCAGGTGTTTTTTTTTTTTTTTTTTTCTCTCTCCCTCCACTTCCACTCTCTGCTCCTCCCACTAGGCAGCAGGATGGAGGCAGCACTTCCTGTGGGGTGGCACATGCTGGTGGACCTGGTCTCCCAGGCTCTACACAGCAGAGGGACTCCTGGGATAAATTCTGACTGGGGCCTTTGTCAATAGGCCAAGCCAGAAAGCTTCCCTGCTGACACCAGATGCCTTAATGGTGATATTGGTCTTTGTCCCTGTGGCTGTCACCTCAGTGGTGCAGATGGGATGCAGGTGAGCTCAGAGACAGAGGCTAAGTTGTGGGCAAGTGCTGGGCATGTGGCTGCTGGGCACCGTCTTAGTTGCTGGATGGAGGAGATGCCAAACCCCAGTGTGGTCTTCATGTGCTCAGAAGGACCAGGTGCCTTAACCCAAGTTGAGGAAAGGGTATTATTGAGCTTGTAAAATTTCTTATAGGTTCTTGATCTTAGACTGTGTTTGGGTGTGTGGTTTGCAAATATTCTCTCCCAGTCTGTAGCTTGCCTTTTTATGCTCGTTCCACAAAGAGAAAATTTTGAATGATTAGGTTCAGGTGATGGTTTTCATGGATGGCATTTTGGCCATCCCAGATGATGTTAGTCAGTTTTCAGTTGCTGTGACAAAATACCTGAGGAAAGCAACTTAAAGAAGGAAAGATTTCTTTTGGCTTGGGTTCAGAGGCTTCAGCCCATAGTCTCATGGCCCCATTGCTGTAGGCACAGCTGTCACCTCAGGGCAGCCAGGAAATGGCAGGGAGGAGGAAGGAGAGGGACCAATGGAAAAAGAGAAGTCTAGGGATAAAATAAATTCTTCAAATGCATGCCCCCGTGATCAAATGATAGAGTGGATCTTTTGGCATGAATCTTCCATCTCATCCTTTTTCTGTTTTTGCCATTGTCTAGCCTTTGGGTGTGGTCCAGAAAGGAAAGGATCCAAGTGTGTTTTGTACTGTGGAAGTACATAAGTCACAGATGCTGTAGCCATTTTGCTCCCAAGAAGGGAAGGGGACAGGTTTGACCTGCGGTCAGCAGGTTCACAGTGGTGAGCCTGAGTGGAGAAGGCTGGACAACTCAGTTCGCAGCAACCTCAGGCAACATCTGGATCCACCAGGGATCAGCATGGGAGAGCAGAAAATGGAGTTGTTTGTCTGTATCAGTGCAGAGATGCATACAATATATGCATTATATATAGTTTACCTTAACTGGATTGTCCTTTGGAGTTTATTTTTATTTATTTTAAATTTTTGAGACAGGGTCTCACTAAGATGCTTAGGGCCTCTCTAAGTTGCTGAGGCTGGCCTCAAACTTGCAATCCTCCCACCTCAGCCTCCTGAAACTCTGGGATTACAGGCGTCCGCCACTGTGCCCAGCGTGTCCTTGGGAGTTTAGAGAGAAGGCAAGTTGAAGAGAGGAACTTGGGGATAGCCGCCCTGGAAATACAGTCCTCAGAGAGATGCAGGTGTCCCTGGCTGATTGGTGCAGGCTGCTGGGGTTGGTCAGGCAGGTTCTGCAGCTGCTCATCATGATCTCAGCACAGGTCTTAGGCCAGAGACTTGAGGCTAGCTCAGTGGCTCTTTGAATCCTCTAATTGATCCATGGTCTCTTTGCTGATATAGACTCTGGACAGCAGAGTCCATCACTTCTTGCCTCAGTTAGGGCTGTCTTGTCAGTCAAGGGTAGGGGTTTGCCGCCCTCTCGGTCCCTTCCACCTTTAGAGTCCTAGGTTCTGGGGTTCACCGTGGACAGCAGTGGGCTTCATTACCCCAGCCTATATTCAGGAGAGTTCTTTTCAGGAGTTACCATGGTCTGTCATTGGCCAATTTACATATCAATCATTTCTCTCTTGCCAGGGCCTGAATTCTTTCATTAACGTAGTCACAGATAGATTCATTTCTAACCTAGCACCTTCCCCTCAGCTAAGCCCCAAGAGTCCCTCCACGTAGGTCCCAAGGAACGTGATTATGCCGGGCCAGCGGTTGCCACTTTGAGTCCCTGTTGATAACTTCCAAAGTCCCTCTCTTCCTCAACTGGGCTTCCTTAGAGACAGTCATCAAAGGGTTTCTTAGCAACCAAAGAAGCCTGTTCTACTTAGTTACCTAAACAAATCATTACCGTCAGAATTTAACTTTATAAATAACCAGTTTTTAGCATTCACACGTACTAGTTCTGCTACCTCGGTGTCCTTGAGACTCACATGGAGGACGAAAAATGCAAAACCAGGGACCAGGTTCAGAGGTGCTGATTGAAAGGAATGCAGATGTGGCCAAGGACCCTGTTTTCAAAAGGCACCCACACTTAGTTGTGTTACTGGTTGTTTTAGTCAACTTTTTGGATGCTGTGACTAAAAGACCGGACCAGAACAATTTTAGGGGAGGAGAAGTTTATTTAGGGGCTCCCAGTTGCAGAGGTCTCAGTCCATAGACAGCAGGCTCCATTCCTTGGGGCTCAAAGTAAGGCAGAACATCATGGTGGAAGAGTGTGGTGGAGGGAAGCTGCTCACATGGTGATCAGGGAGCAGAGAGAGACTCCACTTTCCAGAGACAAATATGTACCCCAAAGCCACGCCCCAAAGCCACGCCCCCAAAGCCACGCCCTCAATGCCACCTCCTCCAGCCACGCCCACCTGCCTCCAGTCACCACTCAGTTGATCCCATCAGGGATTCATTCACTGAGTAGGTTAAGGCTCCCACAACCCAGCCATTTCTCCTCTGAACCTTCCCTGCATTGTCTCACATGAGAGCTTTTGGGGGACACCTCACATCTGAACCATAACACCACTGTCACAGGTTCAACAACCTTATTCATAGAAGCCTACAAACAACACACACACACACAGAGTTGGCCCGCAATATTTCTGGGTTATTGATTCCAGGACCTTGAGAGATACCAAATCTGTATATCATCAACTCCCAAGAGGTGGTGTTTGGAGGGGACAAGAGGATCGTATGTTGACTTGTGCATGCCTTATTGAACCAGTCCCTTACCACCATAGACATGAAAGGGCCCCCTGTTCTCCAAGGAGACTGGGGTGACTAAGTGGTAATACCATGATGCTTTGGGTCTAGGCTACCCTTTCTCCAGTTTATTAGCTTCTGCTTAACATGTTTTGTTATTGCCTAGCCAACTTCTCAGGAGTAAGAAAATGCTATCTTAGGAAGCTCAAAGCTCCAATTCTATGTGTTGTGGGACAAACAGGCCCTGTTTTTGTTCTCTGCCTAATCCTTGAAGGGCATTAACCCTTAACTGGCTAGCCAATTTGGCTTTTAGTCCAAAGGAGGACCATTACTAGACTTCAAAGAGGTTGATTTAAAACTTGCTGAGTCTAAAGAAACTGATTTGGGCAGAGCTGTGTGGACAGATCCTCTGCAATCCACTTCCTGTCTCTTTTGTTCTTTTCTTCTCAATTATGTGAACTGATGTCATTAACCAGGCAATAAGATCAAAAGGTCAAGCAAAGCCTTTTATCTTTTGTTTTTCTTTTTTCTTATGATGGTCCAATGGTCTTACAGTTTTTCTTAATTTTAAATATTGGCTCTTGATTTCTTTTTTTTTTTTTTGGGTGGGGGTGGGTGAAATCAGTGTAGCCTAGGTTGTTTGCCAAGGCTCTTAGGAAAGAATAGAACTAGTTTTCTCCCCAAATATTTGTTTGCTTTTTAAGAAGAAAATCTTTCTGTCAGTTGTCCCCTAGGCCTGAAAGTTTTGAAATAAAAGAATACATTTATTACATTAGTAATGATTACATTTGATTGTGTTTACAAGAAAATTTTTTTTTTTTTTTTTTTTTTTTTTTTTTTGTTCGGTAAGGGGGACTGTACTCATGGGTGCTTAAACACTGAGCCACATCCCCAGCCCTTTTTTATATTTTATTTAGAGACAGGATCTCACTAAGTTGTTTAGGGCCTCACTTCTGCTGAGGCTGGCTTTGAACTCACGACCCCCTTGTCTCAGCCTCCCTAGCTGCTGGGATTACATGCGTGCACTATGGTGCCCAGCCAATAAAATATTCTTGTTCTAGCACTCTGGGCAAGAACTTCATCTCATAGTCCTGAAGGGTTCTGTTTGTTTATAAGATGCTTCCTTTTAGAACAGAACAAAGACAGGAAAATTCGTCCAAATTATTGGGGTTGTGCATTGTTCAAAGACTTTTTAAAAACACCCTTCATTATTTATTTACTTTTTAGTGTTTTTCTTAGTTTGGAAAGTACTCCACAAATCCTACAGAGTTCTCAACCAATTTTCTGTCCTTCATTCAGCAATAGAACTCTGGGGAGAAAGTTCCTGGCAAAATCAGCCTCTTGAGAAGTTTCTCTCCATCATTTAAAGTTTCATCGGCCTGAAGGGTGTTTTCTGAGGCCAGATATGAAGGTTTTCTCTGGTGGCCCAGGAGAGATAAGAACAGAGGCAACTTTTATTCATAATTCCAGAAGTAGGTTGGTGGGTATGGATCCAGAGACTTGAGTTTTAATCCTAGATTTTTCTTAGAATGGCTGGTTGACTAAGTTATCCAGCCTGTCCAGGGACCCTCTGCCTGCAGTGCAGAATAAGTGCCCGCAGGATTCACTGAAGGATTAAATGACGCTCAGTAATTCTGCAGAATGCAGGGGCTTTATGGATGATCAGAATGCTCCACGTGTTATGACCTTAGAATGCAGAAGGGAGATTCAGGATGTGGGCCAGTCCCTGGGCCACCCTAGCCTGCAGGAGCTATTCTCTAGGAATGTCGGGCACCCTTGGGGAAGGGCTGGGAAAGAAGAATCTTCCAGACCTGGAGCAGCCTAACTCCTCTGACCGACTGCTCCTCTCCCTTCCCCACCGCTGGGACTTTACCAGTCTTCATTTGCTTTTAATTTTGTGTGTGTTGGAGTTTCATGTTTTGGGAATATATAAGTTTCTCCGAATTCTTTCATTGTCACTGAACCACCCCCACACATCACTGTGATGCCATCTTGAGCTGAGATTCCTTTCCTCCGAAGCGCCCTATTGCTCTGAATGCTAGTTTGCTTTCCGAGATGCCTCAGTTTTCGTGTGGGTTGCAATGCACCAAAAAAAAAAAAAAAAAAAAAAAAGCAAACTGGAAGTAATTTAGAGAAAGCTGCTATGGAGTTGATTTTATTGCAACCCGAGTCTTGAGTGCAGGCCAAGCTGGGAAGTCTGTCTGAGCTGCCCAGAGACCTTTGCGACACAGCTGGCAGCCGGGCTCATCAGGAGAGAATTTGGGCAGAGCAGACTGTAAAAGCAGCTCCTTAAAATAGCTCGAAATGAATTATCTAAGATGCATAGGGAAAAGCAGTCATAACTTATGTACAGCCTTGCTTCCAGGGGAAGCAGCTGCTGTGGTGGCAAATAAATGGCATTTGGAACGAGACCCGAGTTGGAGTCCAAGTTGTGTGACCGAGTTCACGACCTTGGCTAGCCCGCTCTCCTTTCTGAACCTCAGTGAGATGGTCCGCAAAGATGGGGGTGAGAACACCTACCAATCGTGGGATTGGCTGGGTGACTCCCGGAACAAATCGCATTTGAAACCCCTTTGGTAAAGCTTTGCAGTGTCTGTAACATACACGTGACTGGCTAGTGCTGCCCGAGTCTCATGAGTGGTTCATGCGAGTTTTCTTGGGCATCACTGGGTGACAGTGTGTGTTCATGACTCACTGAGGTTTCTGGTTTGACCTCAGGGTGATTTAGAAGAATCTAGAAAAGTCAAAAACGCAGCCTCCAGAGGTGCCGGCCATTGCAAGGATCAAGACTTGATCCCTGAGGATCAAGACTAAGTAAACCTTTTACGTGACTGGGCCTGTGATGTCCTCCTCTAAAGTCTGGCAGTCACCATATTTGACTTCAGCTATTCTGAACTCTTATTTTTAATTGGCTAAGCTAACCTGCTTTTGTCCCTTTTTTTTTTTTTTTTTTTTTTTTCTTTGGTCCTAGGGATTGAATTCAGGAGCACTTTAACCACTGAGCCACATCCCCAGCCCTTTTTAAATATTTTATATAGAGACAGGGTCTCACTGAGTTGCTTAGGGCCTTGTTAAATAGCTGAGGCTGGCTTTGAACTCATGATCCTCCTGCCTCAGCCTCCTGAGCCTCCGGGATCACAGGCCACCATGCCCGACTAGCTGGCATGCTTTTAACCCTTTGCACAGTATTCTTTCACCCCAGATGCTTTAAAAATTTTTTGAAACCCCATATTTCGATGACTAACTCCTACTTCAACTTTCAGCTGTCATACATCCATTGATGGTCTTATTATGTTACACCCCGTCCTCACTCCTGACCTTCACTCCTTTTCTTAATTGCACGCTCATCTGTCCACCTGGTCTCCCAGACTGTAGGATCTCAGAGGGCAGGACATGTGCTCTTTGCTGGCATGTCTCCAGCACCTCATATAGTCGTCCCTTGCATGGAATCATTTTTAGGTGTGGAAACCCATGATGTGTGAGTGAGTTCCCTTGTCGCTCAAGTGCAGTGTGTTTTTTGGCATGCTATTTCAAGTTTCGGGGCTGCCTAGAACCGGCTAAACATAACATCTTTGTTTTGACAGTTGACGGTTCACTAAAACATGGCAGAGGAAGACTTTTCAAGTTGAGTTTATCATTCAGGGATCTGGCTTTTTTTAAATTAAATTTTATTTTCTTTTTAAGACTGCGTTGCTGTGAAAATACTCCAGTGGCTTATAAACCTAAGGCGCCTTTTTTTGGTACTGGGAATTGAATACAGAGGTGCTTAACCACTGAGTCACATCCCCAGCCCTTTTTATATTTTATTTAGAGACAGGGTCTCACTGAGTTGCTTAGGGCCTCACTAAGTTGTTGAGGCTGGCTTTGAACTCGTGATCCTCCTGCCTCAGCCTCCAGAGCTGCTGGGAGTACAGGTGTGCACCACCGTGCCCAGCTCCTAAGGTTTCTTGAAGACAGCTAGCCGCTGTGTTAGCTCATCCTTCATCCATACACTATACCCCAAATCTATCTGAGGTGCCTTCTGTGAATTTTTGCAACTGAAATAACTTTTGCAGAAGAAATAGGGCCAGTGGTTAGTATTCTGCTTTCAGGTCACTTGAACAATGAGATAGAAGGAGAACAATTCTGTTTGCTCAAATGAAAGGTTCTATGCTCCTGGTTCATTAAGAGGTACCTTGAATCTGGGCACAGTGGCACAGGCCTATATTCCCAGACACTTGGGAGGCTAAGGCAAGAGGATCCCAAGTTCAAGTCCAACCTGGGCAACTTAGCAAAACTCTGTCACCAAATAAAATTTAAAAAGGGCTGGTGGTGTAATTCAGTGGTAGTGTGCCCCTGGGTTCAATCCCCAGTATCCAAAGGAAAACAAAACAAAACAAACAAAAACAAAACCCCCAAGAGGCACATTGACTGAAAAACTTTAAGACTAAAAGATAATACAGGAGAGTTGTATGTCCATCAATATTAAGGATTTTTGGCCCAGAGGGATGATACTTGGTACTATTCCATGTCTCCATGATCTTCTTTGAAAGTCAGTGAAATGATTATTGTGGCTTATATATTTGGGAACGGATGAAAAGAAATATTTTGATCTGGTCTCCAAGGCACAGTAGATATTAAAGCAATGTTGATTTTTCTCCTTCCTTCATTCATCTTATTCATTTGATAAATATTTATTGAGGACCAGTTATGCCAGGCATTGTTCCAGGGGCTGGAAATAAGAGCACCAGAGATCAAGTATTTAGTACATTTCATTTTTTGTCATGCTACATACTATCTCAATGAATTAATAAATAACTTCGAATAATCTGTAGTTCAGTCGTGGTAGGGAAGGAAATGCGTATAACACGGTGTTGTCTGTAGTTTCTCTGTTATTGACGTTTCATTTAAATATTTACCTTTTATCCGTGTCTGTCATGATTTCTCAGCCTGTTACCAACTTTGGTCACATTGTTGGCCTAAATGCATTGGATGAAACCTACTAAAGCCCCCTTTGCCCTGAAGAGAGGGTGGTAGGGTGGAAAGGAAATCAGCGGGACTGTCAAGTGCTGCCCAGGTAATTCAGAATCGCCTTTCTGTAGCTGTGCAGGTGGCGCCCTCTGGTGGTCGACTGTCTTTCTCTTGCCATTATTTCTCAAAGTACCTGTTTCCTTTAAAAAAAAAAAGCATATAGGGATTCGTGAAATGCACAATTCATTGTTTTTACTATTAAAAACAGGTTTGTGCAACTATCATTACTTTCTCTTTCTTTTCTTTTCTTTCTTTCTTTTTTTTGCAACATGGAGATTGAACCCAGAACCCAGGACCATGTGATATGAGGCAAACTACCACTGAGCCATATTCCAATCCCCACTATGTTCTTATTTTAGAGCAGTTTTTTCAACTCTAAAATCAACCCCATATTCATGAATGCTCTGTGTCTTTTGCCTGTGCCCCACCCCATGCCCCTGAGGCCACAGGTAATCTGTCTAGAGTTGCCTATTGTGAGCATTTCCTATGAAGGGATTCTTGGAATCTTTAGTCTTTTTTGCTTTGCTTTTTTTATTTACTTGGTTTTCAAGGTTCATCCATGTTGTGCCATATATCAGGACTCTACTCTTTTTTGTCAGATAATATTCCATTTACCTGGCTATACTTTATTTTATCATCCATAGACACTGGGTCTTTTGCATTTTTCGACTCTATAAACGAAGCTTCTTCCAGCATTTGCGGACAAGGTTCTGCGGGGATGTAAGTTTTCGTTTCTCTCCTGTATATACCTAGGAGTGGAAGTGCTGGGTCATGAGGGAACTCTGCTTTTAACTCTTTTGAGCGCTCCAGTCTGTTTTCCAGGATGGCAGCATTGTTTCCACCAGCCGTGTTTGAGGGCGACCATTTCTCCACCTGTTCTTTAGAATTTGTTACTGTTCTTTCTCATTTTGCAGGAAGAGGTTATTGCCATGTGGTTTTTTTATTTGCATTTTCCTAATGCATAATATTGAGCCTCTGCTTATGTGCTCATTAGAAGCGTGGATCTCTTCTTGGAAGAAGTGTCTGTTAAAATTCTGCAGATTGTCTTTTGTTGTAGAGTTATGAGAAATTTTTAAAAATCATACATTCTGAATAATGGACCCCTGTTAGGTATGTGATTAGCATATATTTTTTCCCATTCTGGTGGGTTGTCTTTTACTTTCTTTTTTTCCCTTTCTCTTTCTCTCTCTCTCTTTCTTTTTAGTACCAGGGATTTAACTCAGGGGCACTCAACCAGTGAGCCACATCCCCAGCCCTATTTTATATTTTATTTAGACACAGGGTCTCTCTGAGTTGCTTAGGGCCTTGCCTATTGCTGAGGCTGGCTTTGAACTCTCAATCCTCCTGCCTCAGCCTCCTGATTCGCTGGGATGACAGGCTCAGACAGTGATTGCAATTTCCCTTGCCATGTAACATATCCACAACTTCTGGGGATTGGGTGTGAACATCTTCCGGGGCCTGCTATACTTCCTAATCATATTTCCTGCCAGGTATGAGTGTAAAGTGTCTTCCTTTAATAGGGGTTCTAGGCTTGGCCCTGTGCTGAACGGACCTGTAATAACTGTGTCCTGTTTTCCCTGAACTCCTCGAGGCAGTGAAACCTGCCTGTGAGATTCCTGTGCCCACCAGCAACTCTGTGTCCCCAGACTCATCTCATGGTTGCATTCAGGGGCTCTGCGGTCTGGTGTCAGCTTCTCCCTGGCTCTGACTTCAGGAGAGACACATGAACCTTCTGTGGCTTAAGGGTTAGGGCTTGATGAGGATCAAGGAGAGAATGTAGGCTCACTTCAGCGTGTGGCTTCTGCACGAGTCCTGGTCACTGATAATGCCAGCGTCAGCGTGAAGCTGTTGGCGCTCCTGTAAGAGCTTCTCAGGCGTCGGGTGAGAACGGAATTATCGTAACATGAGTTCAATGTTAAGTCCTTTTCATCCATCCTGGGTCTTTGAAAGGTGGCAGTTGCTGCATGATTGGTATAATGATTCTTTTAATGAACCTATTTCTGAGAAATAACCTAGTTAAGAAAAAAAAGACTCCAATTCTGATCAGTGTAGATGAGGCAGCTGTGAAGATAGGACTTTACTTTGAAGTCAGGGGCCCAGAGGGTCACTTGTGCCCAGTGCCTGTCCCGTGGAAGTGCTGAGTGAGTGCCCTAAGATGTCTTGGGATGGGCAGGATGCTGTGCACACATGATCTTCTGTTTCCCTTCCAAGTTTTTTTTTTTTGGGGGGGGGGTGGGTACTGGGGATTGAACCCAGGGGCACTCTGAGCCACATCCCCAGCCCTATTTTGTATTTTATGTAGAGACAGGGTCTCACTGAGTTGCTTAGGGCCTGGCTAAGTTGCTGCGGCTGGCCTTGAACTCGTGATCCTCCTGCCTCAGCCTCCCGAGCTGCTGGGATTGCAGGCATGTGCCACCGTACCCAGCAGGTGCTTCCTTTGAGGAAGCCACCTGACCTCCTTTTCACCTTTCCTTAGGGCACTTTAGCATGACAGTGTCCTCTCAGCTACCTCTGCCACCTCTTCTTCTTTCTGTCCAAGGAATTAGGAAGCAGGATTGTCTTGCAAGCTTGTCTTTGCTCCCTTGGTGACGTGATTTGCATGGTAACACTGCTCCTATCTATGGAATCAATAGCAGATCTAGCTCGTAACAGAAAGGTTAGGGTTACTTGGTACCCACTGTGGCTTAACAGCGTACCTGCCACTTTCCAAAAGATAGATGTCTTTCGGAGACCTTAAAGGATCAAGATCTTTCCCTCGGAGGTGTGAATAATAGTCATTAGACTGTGACTTGAAAAAAGGCTCCTGTTCCCTCGGGAGAACCGTCCATCCGCGTAGACCCATAAATCTCCACTTGAATTTTCCTGGGAAGGGCGGAGGCTATCAAAGGGGGATAAATCTACCCAGCGATCATGCAGGAAAGCAGATTCAACTTTACCTTTCTCAAATTCAGCCTTAAATCCTCTCACAGTTCCTACTGCCAGAAGACATGGGTCCAAGAAAACCATATTGCTGCCTTGGAGATGTGTTATCTTTGGAGAAGGGCTGGGTGCCTCAGTGTGTAGCATCCCAAGTGCTTGCTCTTGACTCTCTTTGCCTGGGACTGAATCCTGCAGAATCTACTGGGAGCCCTTCTCAGGTCTGCTGGAGAGCAGGGGTTGTCCCCATGAGCCCCAGAGCATGATGGAAGAGGTCCTGGGACAGCGATGCATAAACTTACTAGTGGAGAGGAAATGAAAGAGGCTGACCCATTATTCCTGTGGATTTCTAAAGCATGCCTGAGCATGGGAGGACATTTTGGAAAGTCAGAGCGCTTTCATTTGATTGGTTAATACAAGATTCCTTCCTCCCTCCCTTTATCCCTCCCTCCCTTCCTTCCTTCCTTCCTTCCTTCCTTCCTTCCTTCCTTCCTTCCTTCCTTCCTTCCTTCCTTCCTTCCTTCCCTCCCTCCCTCCCTCCCTCCCTCCCTCCCTTCCAGCACTGAACCCAGGTGTGCTTAACCACTGAGCTACAACCTCAGCCCTGTTTATATCTTATTTAGAGACAGGGTGTCCCTGATTTGCTTAGCATCTCCATGAGTTGCTGAGGCTGGCTTTGAATTGGTGATCCTCCTGCCTCAGCCTCCCAAAGCTGCTGGATACAGGGTGCACCACCGTGCCCTGCTAATCCAGGGTTTCTTAACCTTTGGCACTGCTGGCATTTTGGCCTGGACGATTCATTGCTTGGTTGCGGGTGAGACAGCTCTTCTGTGTATTGTAGGATGTACAGCAGTATTCCTAGTTTCCACCCTTGGGCTGCGGTAGAACCTTCCTTGTGATGTCCATTATGACTCTGCATTTTGCCAAATGTCCTGTTGGGGGTGCTCAGGTGCGAATCTCTGGACACATTTAGAACCTTGACCTGAGATGAGAGTCTTGTGTCTTTTTAAAAGGTACCAAAGTGCAGAAACATTTTGGCTGGCTTTACTCACCTTTGGATGATGATGACGATGATGATAATGTCATCGATGTTATTTAGCATGTATGAAGCAGATGGGCACAAATCTGCAAGGTCACAAAGCCCAGCAGTTCCAAGTTTCTGTTCTGGCTCTTGGACGTCGGGGGCCTTGGCACGTGGCTTAGCTGCCGTTTCCCTCACCTGAGCTGCTCTCAGTCTTTAGATGCCAGGTGGGAACCTGGTTGGCCTGCACAGGTGGCATCCTCACTGGGGCTGGAATGTCCTGCTGCTGCTGTGACACTTGTCCTCTCTGGATCCCTTTCCACAGCTATCAGAAGGCTCAAGAGCCCCAACCTGTGTCTCTTGTGACTTTTGTGAGACTTGGAAGGATGTGGCATCTAAAATCGCCCAGCACCGTGAGAGTGCTCCTTAAAAATTTGAGCAGTAGGGGCTGGGGACATAGCTAAGTTGGTAGAGTGCTTGCCTTGCAAGCATAAGGCCCTGGGTTCAATCCCCAGCACCGCAAAATAAATCAATAAATTAAAAAATTAATTAATTAAAAAAAGAATTTGAGGAGTGAAGAAATGATGCCCAGAGTATAGATTATTACATGTGCCTATTTAATCATGGTGTCACCAGATTCTCCAACAACAACAACGATTGATTATTCAATGTGTGCCAGGAATCTCTCTCTCTTTTTCTAATTAGTTATACATGACAGTAGACTACATTTTGACCCATCATGCATAAATGGAGTATAACTTCTTCTCCTGGTTGTCCATGTTGTAGACTCACACCAGTAGTGTGATCATTTATGCACATAGGGCGTATACGATTCATTCTCCTATCCTTCCTATCCCCACGCCCCCTCCCCTCCCTTCACTCCCCTCTGCCTAATCCAAAGTACCTCTGTTTTTCCCTAGCCCCGCCCCTTATTGTGAATTAGCATGCGCATATCAGAGAGAACATTTGGCCCTTGGTTTTTTGGAATTGGCTTATATTGCTTAGCATGATATTCTCCAGCTCCATCCATTTACCTGCAAATGCCATAATCCCATTTTTCTGTATGACTGAGTAATATTCCATTGTGTATATAGACCACATTTTCTTTATCCATTCTTTTTTTTTTTTTTTTTTTTTTGCGGTGCTGGGGATTGAACCCAGGGCCTTGTGCTTACAAGGCAAGCACGCTACCAACTGAACTATCTCCCCAGGCCTTTATCCATTCTTTATCATTTTCTTTATCCATTCTTTGAAGGGCATCTAGGTTGGTTTCATAGTTTGGCTGTTGTGAATTGCCAGGCATTTCACCAAGTTGTTGTTTTTAGATCTAGACTTTATATACTCATGCAGAATTCAGTTTTGGAAACTGTTTCTATGGTTAGCCATGCAAAACAAAATAATTTGAAATATTATTAAGAAGATATTTGCGAATATACACCGGTGGCTTTGGTTCATAATTTGGTCATAATTTTAAGTTGTTTTCAATATAATATATAGAGAACAAAGAACAGGAGAAATCATTAGATCTCACAGCTATTAACTGGCATGTTAGAAAATGAAGTTTTTTTTTTTTCAAACATGCCTACTGAGACATTTCGATTCATAAGATTTGAGAAAGTGTGTGTATGTCTCACTGTGTTCTTTAAACATATTATTTGATTTATTCTGCACAAGTGCACGTGATAGGGCTGGGGAGTAGCTAAGTGTTGGAGCACTTACGTAGCGCGTGTAAGGCCCTGGGCATCTCAAAACAAAGTATATGATAGAAACTCTTGTTATATCTACTTATAAGTTGTTTACATGGAGCATATTATGTATATTTTTTGCTTATAAAATGTAGAACATTTAAGCTGGGCGCGGTGGTGCATGCCTGTCATCCCAGTGGCTTGGGAGGCTGAGGCAGGAGGATTGAGAGTTCAAACCCAGCCTCAGCAACAGCGAGGTGCTAAGCAACTCAGCGAGACCCTGTCTCTAAATAAAAATACATAAAAGGGCTGGGGATGTGGCTCAGTGGTTCAGTGCCCTTGGGTTCAATCCCTGGTACCCTCCCCACCCAAATGTTGAATATCTCCTTTTTTTTGCTAGTCTGGGGATGGAATTCAGGTCCTCATGCATGCCGGGCAAGCACTCTACCACTGAGCAACATCCTCAGCCCTTTTAAACTTGTTTTAGAATTTTGACCGGATATTGCCAAATTGCTGAAGCTGCCCTTGAACTTGGTATCCTCCTCCCTCCCCCTCCCCAGTCGCTGGAATTACAGGTGTGTGCCCGGCAGAATATTTACTTTCATGAGGAACATCATCTTACTGTCAGGAGTGTGGTTCAGTTTGTGACATTTGCTTTTTGTGCCTGTGTTCTTGGCGTGTTCATCCTGCGGTTCACACATCTGCAGGGGTTTCTCGACCTTCCCTGTGCTAGGCCCTCGTATCCTGAGAAGGTGGAGCCCTTGCTGGAAGCCACGGTGGGACTCAGGAGCGCTGTTCAGAATAGACATACCCAGGGCATCCATGAAGCAGCCCGTGATGGTGTAACAAAGGACCCCGAAGGTGTAGAAAAGGCCTGATGGACGAGATCCAGCGACTCTTTGTTCATGAATCACACAAATGTCTTTCAGCTGCTCTAGGCTGAAGGCGGTGGATTCATGTTTTACATTAAATCCGTGGTTATTTGGGGTGTGGGGTACCATTTTTTTTTTTTTCTGTCATGAATTTTTTTTTTTTTCATTACGATGCCTGAAAGCTGGCATTAATTATTGCAGTGCCGGCCCAGAGAGTCCCGGCTGCCAAGAAAACCAAACATTGGAGGAGAGTCAGCAAATCACCCCAGATGTGTTCCATTATAATTTAGAAATCAGCCTTTACAAAACTGATGTCCCATTTATAATTTAATATGTTTGACAAGAAGATTTTTTTTTCATCACGTGTTTAAATAAGGGTTACCATTTTAGGGGGAAAAAAAAAAAAAAAAAAGAAGTTTCCTGGGATTCAGAGCCCGTGAAAAAAATTTGGAAAGGAGCTCTTCCATTTTCTCACCTCATCATTTTTTTTGACATTAGTATTTATGTGACTTTTTTTTTTAAATTGAGAGTACAATTTAATTAATGTAAGTTAAAACATTCAGAAGCCATAAAAACCCGAGCAGTCTGCCAATTGTGTTTCAAGCATCAAGTAGTAAAGAATGCTGTTCGGAGTTCTTTTACTCTTTTTGAACTATGCCTGGAGATGAGTATTTCTCTTTTTTCAAGAGAGCTGGAAAAAATTGCAAACTGAACGTAAGGGTGACACCCCACCCCCCACAATGCATTTGCATAGTTTGACTGAATTTCGGGCACACAGTAAGTTGGGGTTTATGTTTTGCTTCTTTTAGTAAGACAAAATGAATCTGTTTATTTTATAAGTAATGTAAATTCATCAAAGAGCAATTTTAAGATGCTGTTGAGAAGCCAGGCCAGACGCAGTGATGTATGCTTATAATCCCAACTTTGCAGGAGGCTGAGGCAGGAGGATCACAAGTTGGAGGCCAGCCTGGGCAACTTAGCAAGATAAACTATAAACAAACTATAAAGAAGGCTGAGAGTGGGGCTTAGTGGTAAAGCATGCCTGGGTTCAATCCCCAGTACCACCAAAAAGAAATAAATAAAGACATAAAAATAAAACGCTCTGAGCCAGGTGTGGTGGGACATGACTGTAATCCCAGCACCTTGGGAAGCTGAGGCAATTTTGCCCCAAGGAGACGTTAGATATGGCACAACACTGGGCTTCGACGCCATCCAGGAGCCGCTGCAGGATAAAACATTTTGCTCATTTCAAACATGTTTTCAATAAATTTGGGGAGAAAGAAAAAAATCACAGGGAGACTGCAAGCAACAATGGAATCGTGATAAAGAGCTGCCGTGCCTTTGTAAGCAGCATCAGAGATCATCACTACTATTTTACCACTTAGGACTTCTGTGCTTGGGAAAAAACAGAATTTTGGCTCAGCTGGAATTATATGTCAGATATCGACATTCATAACAACCCCAGGTTGAGTGGCCCTGTCATTGCCGCAGCTCTGGAGCCTGGGGCAGGAGGATCATGAGTTCAAAGCCAGCCTCAGCAATTTAGCGAGGACCTGAGCAACTCAGCGAGACCCTGTCTCTAAATAAAATACAAAATAGGGCTGGGGATGTGGCTCAGTAGTTAAGCACCCTAGGTTCAATCCTGGTACCAAAAAAAAAAAAAAAAAGTTTCACCCAGTGTTAGAAGAAAACTTTACTCTTGCTGCTTTATTAATGTTTTATTTGCTCAGCTAGAGAATCTGGGGCTACAGAAGCAAATGCCTGCATGCCACTTAATTATCGGGTCGGCGAGCATTGCTGGGAATCTGGAGCGAGTCGTGTCTGCATCAGAGCTGTGTGTCCTTTGGAATGTTCTCCCTTCCTGTGAATTCTTTTTCATATTTGCTCTTTGGAAGAAATTATTCTAATTTGTCGCTCATGCCACAACCACAAGTAATTCGTATTAGGAGGAAAGTACAATGGGACATAAAAATTCTAATCTTTGAATCTAATTACAAAAAGTCATTAAAATTAATGGCTTAAGTATAATTAAGGCATAAGCAGCCTCGTCAAGGCAGCTGGGGACCTGAGGGAGACAAATTAGAATGTAGTTATAATTTCCTGCATTCTCCAGGTTTTCCAGAAGATGGTTCATGAACTTCTAGAACATAACCCAGTTCAAAAGCGATTGGAACTTAGAATTCCAAGGCCTGTGAACCCTGTAGCTGGTGGGGCCTTGCAAGCCAGTGCCCTCTTTAAACAGGCACTGGCATGTGGCTGGGACTGGGATGGAATATTCTGTGTTCCATCTGCCAGCGGTCCTACCTACCTTTCCTCCTTTTGCTCACTAACCTTTGGGGTTATCAGCTATTGTTGGCACAGATTATTCCTCGCTCATAGTGATGCAGGGTTTGTGAGAACTTGAAAGTTCATTTTGAAACAATTATCCGTTTCTGAAAGTAGGAATGGAAGCTCCACTGGACCCCGTTATCCCACTCCTTGGCATATATCCGGAAGATTTAAAATCAGCCTGCTACAGTGACGCAGCCACATCAATGTTTGCAGCAGCTCAGTTCACAATAACCAAGCTAGTGCACCAACCTAAGTGCCCTTCAGCAGATGAATGGATCAAGAAAATGTGGTCTATATACACATAATGGGGTCTTCCAGACCCAGAGCTGGGATGAATGATCAATCAGCCCACACTTTGACCAAGATCAATTCTGCATACTATCACTCCCTGCCCCCATTGTTCCTCTATTTAGACCAAAAGCTCTATCCACACACAGCACCCTGAAGACAGGGCTGAGACGCTGGCTCTGTCTCTCCCTTCCCTGTATGGCCATGTTGAGTGAAGTTCCTTTTCCTGCTTTTCACCATTACTTGGTCTGTTTGGTTTTTGGAACGAGTGGCCAGATCTGATTTGTTGGGACCTCCAGAGTCAGGCCTGTGGCTCAGGATTGAGAACACACTTAGGCTTTTCATTGGGTTCCTGTTTTTTACGCCAGTGCAGAGGTAATTAAGACATACTAGCATAATTTATGCATGTGTTCTCAGAAAAAGCACAGTGTGCTAGGTTTTAAAAGATTGTTACATAGAAACAGTAACCACACATTTAAAACAAAGCAGTTGCCTGAGGTACGCCTGTAATCCCACAGGCTCAGGAGGCTAAGCAGGAGGATCGCCAGTTCAAAGCCAGCCTCAGCAACTTAGTGAGGCCCTAAGCAACTCAGTGAGACCCTGTCTCTAAATACAAAATAAAAAAGGACTGGCTCAGTGGTTGAGTGCCCCTGGGTTCAATCCCTTACGCCACAAGAAAAAAAAAATAATAACCCAGTTAGAACCAGTCAGCATGGACGACAGTGACCTAGAGTTGCCATGACAGTGGGGACTTGAAAATCTGATGTCACCCTGCTGTCAACCAAAAATCAAGAGGTGGACCTGGGTAGGACTTTCTGGAGACTTTTCTGGGAATCCCCAATTAAACTGGAGTGCAGGACAGACACATGGCCCCTCTCCTCTCTGAGAGGACCCACTCTCCTTTAGAGTGTCCCCTTTCCCCTTTCCTAGCCCTTCAATAAACCCATTCCTGTTACTGTGAGACGTCTGAAATCTTTCTGACTTGATCGCAAAGCAGGGGTGTGTTCATGCTGCCTCAGTTTCTCAGAAGACACCAGCTCTGTAACATAGCCAAGGTGCATGTTTTGAATAACCCCCCTGCAATGCTGATGATGTGAGTCCATGTTTGCAAAGTGATCAAAAGAAAACCAACTCAGAACCAGGTAGACACACATAAATCAGAATGATATACCTAAGTCATTCTTTGGCCTTGTCGATCATATTCCTTTTATTCTAGGGAGAAAAAATGGACGGTTATTTTTGTAGGTTTTTTTATTTTGGTACCAGGGATTGAACCACTGAGCCACATCCCCAGCCCTTTTTATATTTTATTTAGAGACAGGGTCTCACTGAGTTGCTTAGGTCCTCACTATGTGGTTGAGGCTGGCTTTGAACTCAGGATCCTCCTGCCTCAGCCTCCCGAGCTGCTGGGATGACAGGCATGCGTCACCGTGCCTGGCAATGGACAGCTTTTGAAGAGTCCTTTCCTTTTTCATTTCCTCAATGCTAAGGCATATTTCGAGTTGATGTTTTGCAAAATAAAAATAAAAAATTTCAGACACTGCTTCCCATCAGGGTGTGTTGGCTTTACCACCTAAACTGCCTCTCTTCTAGGTACCAAGAGGCTGTTTGGCCGGTTTTAAGTTCCAAGGAGTTCTTAGCACCAAGTGTAGATAGAAAGACTCCATCCAACCCAGTGGGGCCTCAGTAAGGCCACCCAGAAAATGTGCTTTGTCCCCAGAGCTTAAAGGGAAAAATATCATTCTCTGTGCGGAGCACTTTTTATCTTTTAAATATGTTTCTCACATTTTCCAGAAGATAATGGTTTCTTTAAATTACTGCCACTGTCGTCTTTTCTAAAGCCAGAGATATTAAAAATTAAACTCTGGGAAGGTTCAGACCGGGACTCCTGTGTGTTCTACCTTAACAGGGAAACACGGCCGCCCTGACAGCATTTCATCTCTGCCATTTATTTCATGGATGTGACTTTAGTCACCCTGCCCCACCGTCGGCTGTTATTGTGTGAGCCCTGCAGGGGTGATTAGTTTTCTCAGAAAGCATTCTAACTTTCTGATGTTTGATTTCAGATTTCAATACTTTTTTTTTTTTATATATATATATACTTTGGTAAAGCAAAAAGCAAAGAAAAGAAAAGAAAAAAAGAAGATTTTAAAAGACTCTATTGAGGCAAGTAACCTTCGCCTTACCAGTTCTTGAATTTAACATAGGGAACCAATGCCCTTACATAATTTCTTTGGTAACTTCTTTAAAAGATTTTTAGGCAACTTGCCGATCTTGACTGTGCTTAAAAAAAAGGAAAAAGAAAAAAAACCTCAGCAAATGTAGTTGAAAGAGCTAATGGAGTTTTATTAGCGGCTCATGAATCGGGGAACCTCTCATCTAAGGGTTCAGAAGAGTGCTCTGTTGGAGGTGTAGACTAGCGCCTCCCCCACCCCCACATTTTTTTATTTCTTCATTTTTGGGGGACTAGAGATTGAATCTAGGGCCTTCTTCACTGAGCCACACCCCCAACCCTTTTTATTCATTTTTGAGACAGGGTCTTGCTAAGTTCCAGAGGCTGGCCTTGAATTTGGGAACCTCCCGCTGGGATTATGGGTGTTCACCCTGCATCCAGCCAAATAGTTTTTTTTTTTGGACCAGGGATTGAACCCAGGGGTGTTCAATCTCTAAGCCACATCCCATCCCTTTTTTTGTATTTTATTTAGAAACAGGTTCTTCCTGAGTTGCTTAGGGCCTCACTAAGTTGCTGAGGCTGGATTTGAACTTGCAATCCTCCTGCCTCAGCTTCCTGAGCTGCTGGGATTATAGGCGTGTACCACCATGCCTGGCTAGCAAAATAGTTTTTTATTATTATTTTATTATTGAACAGGTTAGGATATGGCAAAATATAAAAAATGGCTTGGGGAACATCAAGCTAGTACAGGTGTCTTTCCTTTTGTAAGAGTTATAGTAGAGAGGATTTCTTTGTTAACACCAGCTCAAATTGGCCCGTGTGGAGATTAAGCAATCGTCTCCTGATTTCCCTATGTCAGATAAACAGCTTACTTTGGGTTCAATCATAGGAAACTTCACTTTGTTTTGATTTGTTCTCATCTTGTCAGTGGTTAAGTACCCTAGGTTCAATCCCTAGTACAAAAACAAAACAAAACAAAAAAACAAACAAAATTTAAGAAAACCTCTGCAGCTGATCAGCAGTAGCCAACTGTGATTAGTCATAGATGTCTAGATAAGGTCAAACGTAGTCACTAGAACGCTGTGTGTGTGTGTGTGTGTGTGTGTGTTTGGTCCTGAGGATTGGACCACGGGGTGCTTTACTGAACTATATCCCCAGACCACTTTATTTTATTTTATTTTGAGATAGGGTCTCACTAGTTTTCTGAGGCTGACCTTGCATTTACAATCCTCCTGCCTCAGCCTCCCAAGTTCCTGTAATAGGCATAGACACGCACCATCACTTCCAGCCACTAGTTTTTTTTAAACTTCAAAAGGAAAACATGATGTATAACACATCTTCTCAAACTATTTGACATGATGAGCACGTTTCTCCATCATTTTTTGGAGGGGAGAAACATACCATTAAGCTTAGGTTTTGGGTTAATTTAAGAAACACTGCTTTAGATAGATACCTAATGTCCTACCACTTGAAGAAGTCAGACTCCCTTGCAATCTGGTTTCTTCTCATTCATCCACATCTCTTTAAGATTCAATCCAGCTTTGTGTTTCATTTAAAGGATCCCAACAGTTTGGGTGTATTCTCTTGCCCGCTGGCTCAGTGCGCTTCTTACCTTGTTCTAGATAATCAACTCTGCTGATAATAAAATATACTGAATGCAAACGAAGCTTAATAATACCCCTGTTTCTGAGTTGAAGCACGTGTCATTCACTTATCCAAAGGAAGTTTTCTGAAGATTAATTTGTTAACTTGTGCTGGGCCTTGTAGAAAGGGCTGTGCTGAATCGGTGAGATTTAATTAGAACTAAATATGTTAGGAAGGCAAATGTGAATATCCATAGCTGGTAATTAAATACGCAGGTAAATGTCAGGCATGATCCAGTCCTGCCTATTCATCTCCGTCTATTAAGTAATGAGAAGAAAGTCATAGTTGGGATCAAAGGTTGCAGTGGTCAGAACAAATTATTTAGTTCAAGGCAACAAACATTTTAATTATATTAAGCAGTTTCACATATATATTAATGATTTAGGCAGATACTGCAGAAATATAAATATTGTACCGGATGAATCATTGCCTCGTATAGAAAAAATATTGAGAAGGACAGAGAATCAGGAAATGGCTGCCATCTTGAAGGCTGTCCATTGGCTCACCTAATGGAACAAACGAATTGATTTCCTAGGGAAGGAGTCACCGACGTTCCCCAACCAGTGATTAAATTCTCCACAAAATTAGTTCTGAAAGGCTCTACAGCCTCTGATCACATGTTTCTTAAGACCAGAAGCTCACCCAGTGTGGTGGCACAGGCCTATAATGCCAGCAACTTGGTAAGCTGAGGCAGGAAGATCATAAGTTCAAGGCCAGCCTCAGCAACTTAGTGAGACCCTGTCTCAAAATTTAAAAAAAAGGACTGGAAATGAGCCGGGTACAGTGGTGCCCACCTATAATCCTAGCAACTTGGGAGGCTGAGGCAGGAGGATCTTGAGTTTCAAGCCAGCTTCAGCAACCTAGCGAGGCCCTAAGCAACTCAGAAAGGTCCTTAAGCAACTGAATGAGGCCCTGTCTCTAAATAAAACATTTTCTAAATAGAAAATGGCTATGGATGTGACTCAGTGGTTAAGCGCCCCTGGGTTCAATCCCTGGTACCTTAATAAATAACAAAGCTCAAAACTTCTCAAGGCAACTCAAAAGATGGAGAAGAAAGGAAAGGAGAAAAAAAAAAGAAGAAAAAGAAAAGGAAAAAAAAAAAAGAAAATTAAGTTCCCTAATAACTCCTGTTACAGTCTTTTCCTCTGGTGTCCAGCCATTCCGTACCAGAGCCATAAATGAGACACATTTATTTGCCAAAGATTTTTTATTCTGCACGAGCTGATTGCATATGCTATAGTTTTAATGGGAACAGGTGAATCAGATAATGTCACTCAATTCTGTGGCAGACACCCCATGGAGGGGCATCCATTGACTTGCAGGATGGAAAATGTGCATGGCGTGTAAGGACACTGTCAACTCAGGAGAACCAATGTCACTGTTTGGTTGACTTTGTGGAATTCCTATAATTTCTTTGACTATTTAAGCATCCATTGTTCTGCCATATGCCCAACTGGGTGCTGAAACCCCAAGGAACTAGTTAGCAGCCTATTGTCACTTCACTCTGTGAGGCAAAGGAAAAGGACAAAATAAAACAAAAGGTACCCTGAAATGTGTGACAGAAGTAACCGACCCCAGGCGTGTGTGGAATCTACATCTGTGCTTAGACTTATTCTTTTTTTTTTTTTTTTTGGTATGGGGATTGAACTCAGGGGCACTTAACCACTGAGCCACATCCCTAGCACTTTTTTATATTTTATTTAGAGACAGGGTCTCACTGAGTTGCTTAGGGCCTTGCTAAATTACCAAGGCTGGATTTGAACTCATGATCCTCCTGCCTCAGCCTCCCCTGCCGCTGGGATTACAGGTGTGCACAAACATGCCTGGTCTATGCTTATTCTAGACAATTTCTTAAATTCCTTTCAAAGAACTCTATTAAAGGATACTGTTTTCTCACCGTATTCTAAAGAGGATCTTTAAAATTAAAAAGAAAGCAAGCTGATTTATCATCGATGTCTGCTTTCTGCAAAATGCAGGGCTTTTGATGAATTTCCCCTGTAAGCATTCTATGGAGTCAGGTGATCTTTCTAAAAGGCCTTCATTGTCAGGCCTTTTTCAAAACTTTAAGGTAGATTAAACTTTGATTTAGAGTGAAAAGCAAAGCACCAAATTAAATAAGCTGGTGTTCTCTGTCTTCTTTTCAAATATTGGTTATTTAGAAAGCATAACAAGTAAATTGGAATATAAGCCACCCATTCAACGTCAAAGCTAGGCTTTTAAGTTTTTTAATTTTATTAATATATTTTTTAAATAGGGAGGGAGAAGGTGGAGAAGAAGCACAGACAGAATGAGTCATAACAATTAGTAATGTTTTACTGACTGACTTTATTTCGCGAGAGAATTTTGTTTTTAAAGATGGGGTCACTGTTGCTTAGAATCCATAATGTCTTATTATTGTCAACCTCACATCTACATTCTTTTTAGGGTTGAGGGGAGATAGAACTTCCAACCAACTCTTTTGCATTTCATATTTATCATAAAAGGAAAAGAAAGACCCTCTTAAGAACAAAATGTAATCCTTATTGACAACCAGATTAGTTTTTTTTAATAAAGCATATTTATATGAAATATATGCACATTTAAAATAAGGCTATTGGGGCTGGAGTTGTGGCTCAGGGGTAGAATGCTTGTCTTAGCATGTGCGAGGCCCTGGGTTCAATCCTCAGTACCACACAATAAAAATAATGATAAATAAAGTTATAAAAAAGGTTTAAAAAAAATAAAAACCAAAGAGATTGTGCTGTTCCTTTAGCCTTGAAGCCAGCCAGCCTAGTCTGAAATCCTAGTTCTGAGGCAGGCACAGTGGCACAGGCCTGTCATCCCAGCAGCTCAGGAGGCTGAGACAGGAGGATTGCAAGTTCAAATCCAGCCTCAGCAACTCAGTGAGGCCCTGTTAATAAATAAAATACAGGCTCAGAGGTTAAGCACCCCTGGGTTCAATCCCTACTATCCCCAATTCCCCACAAAAAAAGCTCAGTTCTGGCACTTGGCAGTCAGGCAATTTGGGTGTTTCTTTACATCTATGCCTCAATTATGGGAGGTTATCGTGGGGATTAAATGAGTTACTATTATCAAAAGTACTTAGCAAATAAAGAGTACTACATAGATATTGTAGGGGAGGTAATTTTTTTTACCTCTCACCTCTTAGGGTTTTTCAACTAGGCCTGAGAATTAAACTGATGTAAAACAAAATGAGAGAAGACATACGGATTTACTTAAGTGTATGTGGTACAGGAGTCTTCATAAGGGAATGAGGCCCAGGCTGGGGATGTAGCTCAGTGGTGGAGCACTTGCCTGGCATGTCCAAGGCCCTGGGTAACTGGCATGCACAAGATCCAAAGTTAGTAGCAAAACCTAGAGCACTTCATATTTCATTGAACAAAGAGCAGCAATCTGGAAAAGTACCTATACTCTGTGGGGAGGCTAAAGAAAGAACAGAATTATTTTAACAAGGTCTTTTTTAGAAAATCTGTCTTAAGAAAAGAATGTTACTTTCCTTTTCTTTTTCAGTACCAGGGATTGAACCCAGGGGCACTTACGTGAGCCACCTCCCCAGCCCTTTTTAATATTTATTTAGAGACAGGATCTCACTGAGTTGCTTAGGACCCTGCTAAGTTGCTGAGAGTGGCTTGAACTCACGATCTTCCTGCCTCAGCCTCCTGAGCGCTGGGAATACAGGTGTGAGCAACTCTGCCGGCTGGTTACTTTCCTTCTGTACAGGAAGAACATGGTGTTTCTATCTCTTGTTTTCAGGAAGAAAAGGAGGGTTCTTCTTTTACTTCCAGTTTCTTAAATGCCTTTAACTCAACCATCCTTAAGCGGAAGTCGTACCTGGAAAGCTGGGTGTTCTCCATTACTGTCTCATCCAGTTTTATGGATGTTCTGTCATTGACTGAATTTTCACTGCTTTCGGAAATTGATTTGTTTCCATTTTAGGGTTCAAACTGTGCTTGTAGTGAATATCCTCGAACGTGTAGTTATGCCGGCATTGAGGCCACAGTCTAGAAGTGGCAGAGACGCCTACACCATGGACTGTGTGGAGAACAGTTCTCATTTTCTCAGAACAGACCAGGGTTGAATCCCAGCGGAGCCATGTACCAGCGCGTGATCTGTGTGCAAAACATTTCAGTGTCTCAAGATACTGAATAGCTTCCTTTCCTCATCTGCAAAATGGAAGTAGTTTCCTATTTCATACCCATTTTTGTAGTTATTAAATGAGGAAAAGTAGATTAAAGCCCTTAGAGTAACTGATACATAGTAACACACAGCCTGTGGGTAGCTACGGAAACAAAGACAAAGGAAGTGATACAACTGAACAAACGGGTAATTATTGTTCTTGGTAGCAGTCTGGCTTTCCAGGGCCCTCTCTGCCCTCGATTCTCCAGTGAATGAATGTGAATGAATTATTAGTTATTAATAATTATTAATTATCATTATTAATCATTGTTAATTATATTATTAGAATCATAATGTTATAATTGTATAATAACATAATACCATAATATTATTAATCATTAATAATCAAGGTCATTAATAATTAGTTATTGTTGATAATTATTAATTGTTATAATTATTGAGCATTATAATAATTATTAATATTATGAATATAGTATATATATTATAATAATTATATAATCATATTGTATATATAATATAAAATCTAATATATAATATAATATAATATAATTAATATATCTATATGTATTTTAATATGTTAATATTATCTTAACTAATATTATTATATCAATTAATATAACATATTAATTTAATTAATTTAATATATATTTTTAATTAACATATATTAATATATAAATCATATATGTCATATATAATATATATGATATATAATATATAAAAATATCTTAATAATTATTATATTTATCATTTTTTTTTTAGCATTATACATTGTTTTTGTTTTTGATCCTTCTAGTTACAATGGCAGTAGAGTGTATTTGACCTGTCTGCCTTGTTCTGATGAGGATTCCATTCTGTGGTCCTTCTTTTCCTGGGCGCTCCTAAAGTCTGGTGACAGCAGTCTCCTGAGAAGGGTGCCCATTGGCTTCCTGGTTTCTCCCCTCCTCTCTGTCATTCGCTGATGCATCTCCCTGCAGCAGTGAGATTCTGAAGAGGGGCTGGCTTGGGGGTAGGAATCGGTACCCCGCCTCTGTCTCTCCACCACCACCAGCACCACCATCATCATCGCCATCAGCAGCAGCAGCACCCTGCAGCCACCCCAGACTTTCACATTCTAAGAAGGGGAGATGATCACCCAAGCAGCTGTCAGGGATGCGTTCCTGATTTCTGCTGGAGAGGGAAAGAGGAGCCACTTGACCTGAGATTTCCCGAGCACTGCCTTCCTGAAGGGTCCCTGATGTGAGGAGGCTTTTACCCGTCAAATGCAACCATTCTCGCTCATTACGAGCCCTGGGTAGGGTTAGGGTAAAGGAAAAGAGGGAACAGTTTCCAGCACCTTCGTATTGGCCTCCCCCAACTTACTGGGCGTGTATCCCAGCCTGCTGGGCCGATGCCCGGATGCTCAAGGGTTAAGCAGTCCTCCTTTGTGTCTGCCTTGTTTAAAAACAAGATAGAACACACAGCTCTTTGTCACCTCGAGGCCATTTTTCATTTCTTACAGCACTGTCTCCACACCTGACTTGCCTCCACAAGCTCTTGGGAGCTCAGCACTCTTGGAGGGGAGGGTAGAAGATGGAGCAGATCACCTTCCCTACCAAGTGCTATTGAGAGGCAAATCCAATCAGCCTCCAGCCATCAGGCGTGTTTTCAGTGATTACCAGGGAATTGTGTATTCCGGGCTCTCTCCGGCTGGTTAATGAGGAGCAGGCAGGCTGACAGAATAAAAGGCTCCTTTCCTGGCATTGTGCATTCTGGATGCAGCTTGTTGAAACAAAATGCTCCCTCCTCTTAACCTCCTGCCTTTGCCACCAGAAGAGCGACTGACATAAAAAGCGTTTGGAGAGGTTAGAAACAAATCTTCCTGTAATTACTCCGGGAAATGGCTTAACAATGTTGGAATTTGATACTTGGCTGTAGTTGTGAAGAGTCCTCGCTTGGCGAGCTAGTAGTAGCAGGTCCATTGGAAACAGAGTTCATTCTTCATCACAATACCTAACACCGTTCTTGGTTTAACTCCACTCACTTTCCCTCGCAGCTCAGGAGTACTTCCCTTTGCATCCCAAATCTGATCATGTTCCTGTGTCACCGAGCTTGCAGTCAGATTGTGAGCTTGCATGACTGTGCAGTTAAAATTCCTAAAAGCTTTTCCCCAAAGAGATGCGACCTTTGGCTTCTACATCCCAGGGACAATCCAGAATGGGATCTAGTGAGGATTAAGACAATTTGAGCCTTCACATCACCTGAGGAATTTTGCTGCATCTGTCCTATGGAAGGGCCCAGTCTTTCATCCTTAAACATCAGCCTATTCTTTTTTCTTTCATATTTTTTTTAGTGGTAGGTGGACACAATACCTCTATTTTGTTATTTATGTTTTATGTGGTGCTGAGGATCGAACCCAGTGCCTCACACATGCTAGGCAAGCGCTCTACCACTGAGCCACAACCCCAGCCCCAAATATCATCCTGTTTCTGTGATGGTCTTCTGTCTTCAGATCATCTCTCAATATACACTAAATGTGATTAAAATGGCAACTCACTTGTCCCCAGACAATGTTGTCCTACCCATCTTCCACCCTTGGTCTTATTATTTTCGGGGGGGGGGGGACCAGGGATTGAACTCAGGGATACTTAATCACTGATCCAAATTCCCAGCCCTTTTTTGTATTTTATTTGAGACAGGGTCTCACTGAGTTGCTTAGGGCCGTCGCTTTTTTGCTGAGGCTGCCTTCAAACTTGCAATCCTCCTGCCTCAGCCCTCCCAAGCTGCTGGGTTTTACAGGCGTGCACCACTACCCCAGCTCTGCTTTTAATTTCAATGCCATATCCCTCAAATAAACATGAGTCCTTTTATACCTGTATTGCTTCTTTGCTGTCCCTTTACTAAACACCCCCTTTTTTTTTTTTTTTTTTTTTTTTTTTTTTTTTTTGCGGTACTGGGGATCGAACTCAGGACCTTGTTTCGCTGTCCCTTTAAATAAGGAGATACAGATTCCATTCAATTTTCCTGAAACAAAAATCTCTGTGCAGGGGTTAGTCCCAGCTTTGCCCATGACATTCAAATTCATATTTTTCTTTTGTACTTCAATAGCAGAAAAGGAAATGAAGGCAAATGTTAATGTTTTCCTTTTGATTCATCCTGTGCCCCCTATTAAAGGAAGTCACCCTCGTCTTCCTCCCCCCTTCCACTGGCAGAGTGCTCAGACAATATTTTGCTATAGAAATTTTTTGTGTTGGATTTGTTATCCCAACCTTTGGTTGCCTACTCAAACAGTATTCTCTTGTAATTGCATAGATTGGCTTGACCAAAATACTTGGAAAGAACAACTTAGAGGATGAGAGTTTATTTTGGCTCATGGTTTCAGTCCATGGTCAGCCAGCTCCATTGCTATGGCTTAAGTGAGGCGGAACATCTCAGCATGGGCCTCTCAAGCCAGTTCTTCCCAATGGAAGTTTCTAGAAAGAAGAGACATGCTATGATTTTCACTCTAGGGTAGCATGGGTACCTGATTTTCAAGTGAAATCAGATAATTCATTTAATTAAACTCAGATGGCTACCTTTCTAGATGAAAAGGTAAAAAATCAGTTTATAAACCAGAGAAAGCAGAAATGAGGATTTGATTCTTCACCCCTTCTCTTTAATTCTAAAATTATCCATTTTAAGAATAATCCCCCCTTTTTGGGGAGAATCGGGTAACAGAAAAAGTTAACGTAAAGATGAAAAAAAGTAGTTAGTTGCCCCTTTATAACGTGAAAGGCTTCGGAGAAGATGGGGTTCTTATTTTATTTCATTCTTGTCTGCGGTGCTGAGGATGGAACCCAGACCTCATGCATGCTGGGCAAGTACTGTACCACTGAGCCACATCCCCAGCCTGAGAAGATGGGTAAGTTACTAGGAGAGGGAAAAAGATCTATAAAATTTAATTAGAGTATTTTTCCCCCTGTTTGTTTTTTTTTTTTTTCTTTTTCTTTTTTAAAAAATAGCTGGGTGTCCAGCTACAGTGGATTCTTTTTGTTTTTTGAATTTTGGATTTTCTTTTCTGTAAAAGCCCTTCCTGTCTTGCCCCCACCTTTGGATCTCTATAATGCTTATAAGTGAGTGCCTTTATGTCCTCAAACTCAATGAAAATTAAAATAATCAGTTTAGACAATCAAATTATGTTTTTCTTTCCAAGTTACTATGAAAAGGTAGCAAATGGGAAGCTGTGTAATTTGAGAAGGGCTCTTGAATGACTTCATAAGGTTTTCACTCAGAAAGGTAACAACCCAAACTGTGGTAGATCATGAGAATCTAAACTATATCACATCTGACTAGCAGTATTTCAGCGTTATTTTTTTTTAGTTCTGTTCTTGACCTGGGACACTTGAAAATTTGGCATTCCGTGTACAGGTTCAGATATAAATTCCTGATGAGTAAAAATCTCTCTTCTTCCTCAAGGACAGGTAATCCAGTTCAGCATCCTTCTGGGGTCCTTTGGTTGTGGTTAAGGCTTAAGCGTAGACGTTGTCTGCTAGAACGTTCACTTTATTCTCCGAACGTTGTATTGATGATAAAAATCTCCAGCGATGACTTGAAGATGTGTCGCCTGGGAACAGGACCGTCATTTGTCACAGAGGCGGCTTTCAGGAAGAGACCGTGCTGCTATCATTCACCTCAGAACCTGTGCACTGGCAGAGGACGTATCTCCGGGATGCTTCTGAAGGCTTGTCACCGGAGTCCTCTGCTGTCACAGGAGCTGGCGGCTGGGATGAAGGTGTAGCATATATGAAGTGCTCCTTTTGTTTGGCCCTGGGGTCCTGATATATTTGAAGAAGCTCTGTGACTAGTGCTTGTGTGTTCTTGAGGTATTTGAGGTGGTCTAATTGACCACTGCACGACAACTCGTGGTGAAATCTTCCATCTTCTCTTTTCTCCATCCCGTCATCCTTCTGATCTTTGACCTCGTTCAAACCATTGAGCTTCCTTATTTATGCAGAAATGGGCAGTTTCTTCCCACCCCCGCCATGTTTCCCTAGTGACACGCAGACACCCTTTAACTCCCTTTTTCTCAAGCACCCACTAGTGGCAAATCCCATCAGATCATCATTCTTCTTTCCCACTGTGAGGGTCAAGGAGGAAGGTATTTTGAGGGAAAGAAGGGAAGAAGTCCATGAAGCTTCATACGTGGACTGTTTAACTTCTGGAATATTCTAAGGTTGTGCCCAGACAGAGATCCTCTTTGGCGTCCCTTCTTTGTAAAAACTGAAGTCCTTGTAAGGGCTCACAGGGAGAGCTTCAGAAGCGGAAAGGTGAGAATTGATAGAAATAAATTCAAAATGGAGGAGACCAGAAATGACAGGTTTTGAATAATTTAAGTCCAAATTATTCAGTGTTTGTCTTGCAGTATGATCATGCACAAAGTTGCCTTGCGGGTGATGTTTTTCTCAGATTGGTGTCATCTGAAGAAAGCTGACATGGGGTTAATGAAGTTTTTCTGTGAGTAATTAGGGCCAGTGTTTTTGGTGTTTACCCAGTTGTGGGCAAGAAAAGTAATTTCATTATTCACATTGAAAAATTTAAAGCATTCTCCCTACCTTCCTGAAGACAATACATAAATAAGTAATAGATGATAAATAAATATTTGTATCCTTGGACTTCATTTGTGTTTTCTTGGAAGACATATTCCAAGAAAATTCCATATTCATTTTATTATGCCCTTATGTAAATTCCTAGCACTTCACACTGACTCTCATCACAGATCATCTAGAAGAAAGGAATTCTAATGACCACTCATACTCTTTCTCAGCCTCTGCCCCGTTCTGTACAAAATGGTGATTTTTAAAATTTGAATCAGACTCTCACATGCATGATCCAATATGCTGATGCTGGAGGACATAGAGAGAGAGCAAAGAATATGAGTGAACTGGACCAAGTCAGACAGGACCTCCAACCCAGTCAAGTTCCTGAAACTTTCTCTTTGTCAAAAGGAGATGACTGGGTCCTTGGGTGAATGGTAAGCATTACTTGGAATCCTGTAAACAAACTGTTTGGGGTATAGTGAGTTGTTTAGTTGCTTGGTCCTCTTCCACCTCTCTTCATATGCAAGATATTTCCTTTTCAGCATGGAAATCACAGCTAGCTGCTAAGTACTCCAAATACACTTAGCCTCTGAGGTACTTAC
Organism: Sciurus vulgaris; assembly: GCF_902686455.1. Classification (NCBI taxonomy): domain Eukaryota; kingdom Metazoa; phylum Chordata; class Mammalia; order Rodentia; family Sciuridae; genus Sciurus; species Sciurus vulgaris. The sequence continues at coordinate 61,087,291 of NC_136477.1, read as the reverse complement.
TATCCAAACTGGTTGGCTAAGAAGTTTCCTACAAAACTCATCTTCCAGCCAAGCTTACGTATTCTTATGTATAAATCGACACATCTGCTTTGAAATCTGTGAAACCCAATGAGGCTGGTCTGGAGTTTTGATTCTTTTTCGCGGCCTGAAAGGAACACCTTCTTTCAGGTACAAAACTCAGTATTCATGCAGTTTTCCTCTGGACGACGGTGTCTTGCAGAGGGGTCCTGGTAACCAGACCAGCTCATGAACATCTCAAAGCACATCATGAAATGTCTCTAAGAAAATGCTTTTTCCAGAGGCTTGTGACTATCTTTCTTGGTGTGCGTGTGCGTGTCTGTGTGTGTTGCTAGATATTGAACTCAGAACCTCCCACAATCTAGATAAAGGACTCTACCACTGAGCTCCATCTCTAGCCCACTTTCTTGCTCTTGATGAATGAGAAAATAAATTTTAATAAACACCTGAGGACCAAAACAAGCAAGGAAGCATAAAATTGAGTGAATGGGCCCTGTCAGTCCTTGATTAGATGTTTTCAATAATTCATTTCTTTTTTTTTTCTCATTTCTTCACTAATTAGCTCTTTATTTTTTTCCCCTCTTACAACCCTCACTTGAGTGGGATGGGACTCCATTTGAATTTGCCTTTGTTTTTACCTGGGATTCTGCCTATTTGCTTAAGTCACTCTTTCTGGTAGTGACCACAATTCTCTCTCCCTGGGGGAGCGTTGATTCAGGGGTAGTAGGTGACCATGAGTGGAGAAAGAAGATGTGGTGGTGTTCTGTACAGAAGGGTGTCTGTTGATCACGAAATGGACTGTTTATTCAAAAATAAAAAACTAGGTCCTGAGGCTGAGGCCAGGGAAGAGGCAGGGCACTGTGGTAGTGGTGGTGGGGAAGCCATATCTGCCTTTCTTTGATGTGCAGAAAAGGATGGGCATGAACATGATTCACCACTTGATAATCTGAAGTGCTGGACGACCCTAGGAGATTCCTGCGAGATACCAGGCTTTCAGAAAAGGGTGGATAAGCTGGGCGCTGTGGCACTCGCCTGTGATCCCTGCCCCTCGGGAGGCTGAGGCAGGAAGATCGCCAGTTCAAAGTCAGCCTCCCTGATTTAGGGAGGCCCTAAGCAACTCAGTGAGACCCGTCTCCAAATAAAATACAAAACAGGGCTGGGGATGTGGCTCAGTGGTTGAGTTCAATCCCCGGTACCAGAAAAAAAAAAAAAAAAAAAAGAATGGACAGAATGTGCACATGGAATTGGAACTATCCAGGCACAGAAAGAGTTCAAGGTATATGATGCGTCCTAGCATGTTTGCTTTTAGAAACTGCCTTTGTCCTCTCCCTTTTCTAAGGCTACTCTTAAATGACACAGTCATCATCTCGGTCCCCTCGGTGAGAATGACAGCCAGCGTCTGGAAAGTGTTTTTAGAAAGCAGCTTATCAAGGCTGTGTAGAACAGTGCCCCTTCTCCGAAGGTCAGCGCAACATCCTAATCTTAGATTGAAAAGAGACATCAAAGTGGACAAAGCGGGACACGGTTTGCTCTGTGAAGCTGACCCCGACAGGCCAGGGTAAAGCCCCCGTGGCAGCCTGGTGGCCTGGCGTTTCTCCCTCCTCTTTCTCTCTGCCGATACTCCTTTGGCCAGCAGGGGGCAGGACCAGTTCTTCCTTCATGAGGAACCACTCGCTGAAGGATCCTTGCATTTCTATCAGTGCCTCTGAGAGCGAGTAGGGTAGATTTAAGGGCAAATGTGTAACTATAGCTGGGTGCAGTGATCCCAGCTGTAATCCCAGCCGTTCAGGAGACTGAGGCAGGAGGATCAGGAGTTCACAACCAGCCTCAGTAACTTAGCGAGGCCCTAAGCAACTCAGCGAGACCCTGTCTCTAAATAAAAAACAAAAAAGGGCTGGGGATGTGGCTCAGTGGTTAAGCGCCCTTGGATTCACTCCCCAGTACCAAAAAACAAAACAACAAAAAAGAAATGTAACCTACAGTCTGCTCCTCTTTTGAAAACAGGATGGGTCAAACCATTTTAATGAGCATTTGTTTTTGTTTTTGGACAGTGGGGATTGAGCTCAGAATTGCTCTGCCACTGAGCGCTACCCCCAGCCCGTTTTATTTTATTTTGAGAGAGGGTCTCACTAGCTTGCCCAGGCTGGCCTTGAACTTGCAATCCTGCTGCCTCAGCCTCCTGAACGGCTGGAATTACAGGTGCGAGCCGTCATGCTCGGTCTTCATTCCCACGTTAAGCATGAGGGGACTGTTTTCCAAGAGCTTAAATAAGTTGATCATTACTTCTTGGCCAAAAGATGTAGAGATTTTGACAATCTTCTTTAGTTAACCGATTTCAGTTACATGGCTAACAAGGCCTCCCACTGAAATACTCTTTCTTTTTCTACAGAAATTCCAAGTAGCCTGTATTTTTTGTGCCGGGGACAGTTTGATGATGTGAGAGCCATATCTCTTGGGTCTACTTGTTTTTCCCTGGTGTGTTTCTCAGCTTTTTGTCACTGGGATGGATGCCTGAGAAAAACAGCTTATAAGAGGAAAGATTTACTTTGGCTCACAGTTTCAGAGGTTGAGTCCATGGCTGGTGGACTCCAAGGCTCTGGCCCCAAGGTGAGGTAGAACATCATAGCCAAAAAGCATGGAGGAGGGAAGCTGCTCAGCTCACAGGTATTGGGGAAGCAGGGAGAGAGAGAGGAAGGGACCAGAGCAAGATGTAGTCCCAGATGTAGTCCCGGATGTGGTCCCGGATGTGGTCCCGCGTGTAGTCCCGGATGTGGTCCTGGATGTGGTCCCGGATGTGGTCCCGGATGTGGTCCCCAATGAGGTCCCGGATGTAGTCCCGGATGTGGTCCCGGATGTGGTCCCGGGTGTAGTCCCGGATGTGGTCCTGGATGTGGTCCCGGATGTGGTCCCTTATGTGGTCCCGGATGTAGTCCCTTATGTGGTCCCGGATGTAGTCCCTTGGAGCATATCCTCAGGGACCTATTTCCGCCAGACATGCCCTGCTAGTCTACAGCTTCCACTTCCCTCTAAATCCTTTCAAATTATTAATCTATCACATGGACTAATCCACTGATGCAGTCAGCGCTGCCGTGATCTATCATTTCCTAAAAACCCTGCCTCTGGATATTGCTGCATTAAAACCCAAGCCTTCGACCCGTGAGTCTTTGGGGACATTCCAGATCCAAATTAAAGTACCAAGTCAGTTTCAAGTTTCAGTGCATCTGAGCTATTTTGAGTGGGGAGGCTCTTGTGAAAAATGCACATCCCCAAACCCAAGATTCTAATGGTGTGGATCTGGAATGGGTCCCTCAACTAGGCATTTTATCTCACGTGAGGAAAATGCAGCTTATCTCTTGATCCCATTTGGAAAATTGCAATGTGCCCAACAAATTTTTAACTAATTCTGGGTCTCATGGTCCCTGATATCCTCGGATATGTGTCTAAAATGTGCAGTGTATGTTAAATAAATCACAGCACAATTTAGGGGAAAAATACTGTACGTCTTTTATAAACTTTACGAATTCATCCTAGAGTTCCTCTTGTTGATTGATTTGGTTGTTGCATATTTTGTCTCCTGACCAGAGGAGCAAGGTTAAAGGTCCCTGTCTCACTTCTGTATAGATCTATTAATTTGTTTGTTTATTGGTACTGGGGATTGAACCCAGAGTTGCTTAACCACGGAGCCGCATCCCCAGCCCTTTTTATTTAGAGACAGTATCTCACTAAGTTGCTGAGGCTGGCTTTGAACTTGTGATCCTCCTGCCTCAGCCTCCTGAGCTGCTGGGATGACAGGCATCAGTCATAGTGCCGGGCTAAATCCTGATGTTAAAAGCTCATTTGCCCAGCCCCTTCAGGACATGAGTGAGCCCTCTTAGCCTCTCCGGATTTCTGTCCCTGCCTGCTTCCACACACTTACCAGAATTATAGGGCGGTGGCTTTGTGGTCCCCAACTGTCACTTTACTGATTACACACCAACTTGTTCTGGAGCCTGTGGATGGTTTTAATTTTTGGCCTACATCCCAGCCTCACTGACCACTGGAATCCCTTTCTACTCTCTCTGCCCCTAACCAGGGCCTAGGCCACCAGGATATTGGGTATTTCCCCTTCGTTGTATTTCCAGACCCTGTCTTGCATCATGTCATTATTTGGGGTGTGCATGTTTCCCCCAAGGCAACAGAGCAGGTGGAAAGAATATGGTCTGTGTCATTCAGATCCTTTCCAAGCAGGCTAAGGCAAAGCTTTTGTTTTAGTTTTTATTTTTTCTCTTTTGTTCTACATGACAGTAGTGTGCATTCTGACATATCATATATACATGGAGTGTAACTTCCCATTCTTGTGGTTGGACATGGTGTGGAGTTTCACTGGTTGCATATTCATATATGAACACAGGAAAATTATGTCCCATTCGTTCCACTGTCTTTCCTATTCCTATCCCTTTCCCTTCCCCCAACTCCACCCTGTCCAATTTGGTGAATCTCCTCTACCCACCCACACACCCCCACCCGATGCCCACCTGATGCCCACCTGTTGTGTATTAGCATCTGCATACAGAGCATTCAGCTTTTGTCTTTTTGGGACAGGCTTCTTTCACCTAGCGTAATAGTCTCCAGTTCCATCCATTTACTGACAAATGCCATAATTTCATTCTTCTTTGTGGCTGAGTAATATTCCATTGTGTATATATCCTACATATTCCTTAACCATTCCTCTGTCGAAGGGCACCTAGGTTGGTTTCATAGCTTAGCTATTGTGAATTGAGCTGCTATCAACATTGATGGGCTGCGTCACTGTAGTATGCTGATTTTAAGTCCTTTGTGTGTAAACCGAGGAGGTGGAATAACTGGGTCAGATGATGGTTCCATTCCAAGTATTCCGAGGAATCTCCACACTGCTTGCCATGGTGGTTGAATTAATTTGCAGTCCCACCAGCAATGTCTGAGTGAACCCTTTTCCCCACATCCTCGCCAACATGTATTGTTGCTTGTATTCTTGATATTTGCCATTCTTACGAGTGAGATGGAATCTCAGTGCAGTTTTAATTTGTCCTTCTGTAATTGCTAGAGGTGTGGAACATTTTTCCATATATTTGTTGATCGATTATGTTTCTTCTGTGAAGTGCCCGTTCAGTTCCTTTGCCCATTTATTGATTGGTCATGAGTTTTTTGGGTGGTCAGTTTTTTCAAGGTTTTTATATATCCTGAGGTTAATCAAAGCTTTTATTTTAAAACAATGTTTCCAGAACCTCACCTGAAGCCTCCTCCGTTCGCTCTGCCAACATTTGGTCAATCGTGTCATCTCTTCCTAGTTATGACCCTTACCCGACTCCCCAAATGGATGATTGACTAGGGGTACCATTTTAGCAGATTTTGGTTATGATTTTCATAGAATAGAGTCAAATGCATCTTATATATTTGGCTAGATGCTCAATTATAGCGATAGTTCATGTAGTAGTAGTAGTAGCAACAGCTGTTGAATCGCACTTACGGGTGCTGGGCGTTTTCAGGTGTTTTCTCATCAGCTCTGCGCCACTGCCTTCTCTGGGTTGTGATTGCCACCAAGCACCTTCCACTCTTTTATGACTTTTTTTTTTTTTTTTGGTACTGGGAATTGAACCCAGGGGTGCTCAACCACTGAGCCACTGAGCCACATCCCCAGTCTTATCTTGTATTTTATTGAGAGACAGGGTCTCATGGAGTTGCTTAGGGCCTCGCTAATTTGCTGAGGCTGGCTTTGAACTCACCATCCTGCTGCCTCAGCCTCCCGAGTTGCTGGGATTACCAGCGTGCGTCACCGTGCCTGGATGGAATTGGTAATATTTACCTAGCCCCTCCTTTATGCCAGACAAGGACCTGGTGGTCAACTTGAAGAAACACAGAAAACAAGGCTAAAATTATAGAGTTTGCTACATGTTATTAAAGAAATAAAGCAAGCATGCCACGAGTATCCAAAGGAAGGTCTTGAGGGACAGGTCTTCCTAGAGGAGTTCTGTCCAGTTTGAAACTTGGGGCGCGAGCACTGCTTGTCCAGGTTGGGGGTGGGGGCACAACGGTGTTGAGACCAGGAAAACCAAATGTGCGAAAGGAAAGAAGTCATGGAGTATCTCTAAGCAACCTTGGAAGAGACAAATCTGGAGGCAGGACAGGAAACAGGGTGGCATTGGGGGTGCAGATGACCTCCTCAACGAGGTTTAGAGTAGATGTGTTGGCATGGGTGGGGTTCCAGGAGAAACTGGACACGCAGCATGAAAGAGGGACACAGCACAGTCAGGTCTCCACAGCGGGAGAGGGCGTGGGTGAGGCTCTGAGCAACTCAGTGAGACCCTGTCTCTGAATAAAATATAAAAAGGGCTGGGGATGTGGCTCAGGGGTTAAGCACCCCTGGGTTCAATCCCTGGTACCAATAACAAAGAAACCAACCCAGGACTTTGCACATGCCAAGAAAGCACTCTACCACTGAATGACATTCCCAGTCTTTTTCATTTTTTATTTTGAGACTGGATCTAAGTTGCCCAGACTGACCTTAAACTTGCAATCCCCTTGCATGAACCTCTCCAGTAGCTGGGATGACGGGCATGCACCACCACACCGGGCAATAACATGAATTTTTTTAAAGTTATTTTTTGTGGTGAACTATATCACCAGCCCCAAATAATATTTTTTTAAAAGAAATATTTTTCAAGACAAAATATTGTGTGAGATAGTGGTTTAAAAAGAAAAAAACATATTTTCTGATCTCTTGAAAATCAGCATTAATGGAAGACTGCTGGGTTCTCATACCTGCTTTGGCCTTCAGTCTGCTGTGATACCCCTCTGCCCACAGCCTCTGGAAGACACAGCTGTAGACTCATGAGGAAAGGAGACTGAAAGGGGGGTATACATCTTCACATCAGGAGGAGGTTGTTCTGAGCTTCGAGAGCCCATGGAGAGAGTCCCATGCATCTTTAGGGTTCCCCTGACCACACTTTGAGAACCACCTGCATATCCCACAAGGACATTTCCTTCCCTGGTGTTCATCTTGGAGGACTCAGTTTAAATGTGTCTCATCAACAAGACCCTCACTAAAGCCAGCCTAGCTTTCCCTAGTCCACCTTCTCTTTCATACCTGTCCATACTGGAAGGTCCGTGTTTGCCACTGGATGTCCCACGGGCAGGGACTGGGGCTCTCTTTGCTGCCCATCACCTGTTCCTGGCCCGGAGAAATGCTCCATCATATTTACTGGACATTGGCTGAGTAGGCAGAAGGAGAGCACACTTATAGAGTGACTTTCCAGGACTTCACTGGTAAAGACGTTGATTTTTGCAGTACTGTGTCAAGTCCTTGGTGGCTGGAACCGTGCCTTTTTCCTCCCTGAAACATCAGCAACCGTCACGTGGGCTCGGTAGACGTGCCGCGTGAATGAATGGAGATTCAACAAGTGAGTGGACAGATTCGGGTCCTGGCTGGGATTTCAAGTGGAAATTGAGAGACCATTTGCCGATGTGATTATTGTGTCCTGGAAGTGACTAATTACATGATTAATAATGCGGTTTGCTCTTGGTGATGTTTGATACGGCAGTTTTATAAACTTGTATTAGGAGCATTTTTTAAACATACATTCTTGACAGGAACATTTACATGGAAACAGTCTTGAATCAGGGAAAAGCGAGTGTTAAGAATTCAATATCCACTTGGCACTGCCAGCCCACCATGAGAAGAAGAAATAATTGACTAAACATGAGGCTTAAACTACTAAGAAAGACATAAGATGCTGCCAGTTGAATTCTAATATGTGTTATGTGTTTATGTTTTCCAGGTAAGGAATTACCCTGGGTTCTTCCTGGTTTCCTAAGGGAGCTGACAGATGCTGTCTTCCTGTGTTCATTTGTAACCTGCCAAATCATGCAAAGTATGCTCGCCTGCACAATTAGGGCTTCCGATTGTAAGTAATATGCTCTGTGTTGCTGTCAGTGGAGTGGATCTTGGGGTAAGGACTATGCATTTTGCTCTGGATTTAATCTCATGTGTTCTCTCTCAGGCTATTTCAGAGTCAAATCTGCCTCACTGACCACTGGTCATTAGTCCTGCCTGTGCCATTGTGGAGGTTGTGCCATGCTAAGCCCTTTGGCTCCTTGCCTGTTCATTCCTCTTAAACTTCCCTGCATTTTATTTATTTATTTATGTTTTGGTACCAGGGATTGAACCCAGGGGTGCTTAACCACTGAGCCACATCCCCAGCCCTTTTTATATTTTATATTTTATTTAGAGACGGTCTCGCTGAGTTGCTTAGGGCCTCGCTAAGTTGCTGAGGCTGGTTTTGAACTTTCCATCCTCCTGCCTCAGCCTCCTGAGCTGCTGGGATCACAGGCACAAGCCACCACGACCACTGTGCTTTATTCTTCATTTAAAACACAAAGCCTTCTGATTTCCTATATATGTGACAGTTCCATTGTGGAAAAAAAAAATCAAATATACAAAACCATTTTTCAGAAACTGTTAGTTGTGAATGAACCTTGAAAACATGCTAAGTGAAATTAGCCAGGCACAAATGAGCAACATTATAGATTTCACTTACATAAAATATTCAGATGGGCAGTGTTGTAGGGACATAAAGTAGACTAGAGGTTGCCAGAGACAGGAGGGAGGGAATGGCAATCATTGTTCAATAGTTATGGAATTTCTGTTGGAAGTGATGAAAAAGGTGTGATAAATCGATAGTGGTGCCTTTCATGGTGGCACATGCCTGTCATCCCAGTGGCTGGAGAGACTGAGACAGGAGGATCATGAGTTCAAAGCCAACCCCAGCAACTTAGCGAGGCCCTAAACAACTCGGCAAAACCCTGTTTCTAAATAAAATATAAAATAGGGCTGGGGATGTGGCTCAGAGGTTAAGCAACCCCTGGGTTCAATCCCTGATACCAAATAAATAAATACATAAAGAGGTGATGATTGGACCTTGTGAATGTAATTAGTCCTATTAAGTTATGCACTTAAAATGGTTAAAATGGCAAATTTAGTATTTTATATCTTTTAACACAATAAGAAAAGGAAAAAAGAATTAACCATCCCTAAGCCCACCCTTGAGAGATTTCACTGCTAAATACTTGGGCAACATTTTCCCTACTTTTATTAAAAGTAGGATATTTTAATATCCTGAAAGTCTTCTTTGTTATTGAAGTTAAGGTCTAACACATTCTACATCATACTTTCTTTTCTTCAACATTCTTTCTTATGCATTTTTCCATACCACTGGACCCTTGGAATCACTATGGTTAGCTACTTATGATTTTATTCTGATTCATGCATTAGAGACCAGGTGCCTCAGCTGGCTTCCCGGTTTGATGTTTTTAGCAGTTACTTATTGAGCGCGTACTATGTGCCAGTCACTCTTTCTGGGCTCCCTGAATGAGCTAGAACTCAGTAGCTGTGGTTAAGTAGTGGAATCACATCATTTAACTCATACAGACTAGTTCCATATGGTGTAATTTGGGAAATACTGGGCTTCCTGATCTGCAGACTCTACCATGCCTCTGGTCTTCACATTCTCTGATGCAGAGCAGCTGCATCTAACACCCAAAAACTATCTGAAAGTAACCTGGCAAAGAACAAACTAGTATAAACGTTTTCCAGAGCCAGCTGTTGTTCCTTCTCCTTTGTCAGTGATATACCTAATGCTTTTGGCTTCTCCTCAAAACCCATATGGAACATAATGAACAAGTTGAAAGTCATTGTAAAAACACACTCGAATCCATCCCCTTATTATAATTCTGATGAAGGTCCATCCATTTGTCTGTCTGTTTCTCTCACTCTTTCTCTCTCTTCCTCTTAATAGAAGGACAGAGCCCTCATACAGAATAAAAGTGTCCTGGTGAATATGTATCTTCCTTACAAGTAAATTAATTCTCCACAGATTTACTTTTCTTATACCAAAATATATCCTACTTAGAATTTGAGAATCTACATGAAAAGATATTTATGTAATATTATGTGATATAAAATATATTAAAATATATAAAATATACCCTCAATACAGAAAAAAATACTTATTTCAACAAAAGCATTAATGTAGCTAGTAGGAAGTTTTAAATATATTTTTAAATACTGGAAGAGACAAGGACTACTTCAGAGAGATTTTTCCTGCTTGATTTGGAAAGAGGTTGGTATATATGAAGAACTGGGTGGGCAAGGTCTTAAGAGTCTTCTAAACTTTCTCCTTGTTTTATAGTACCAGGTACATAATGAAAATGTGATATGTCATTGAATGAATGATTTTGAAAGGACAGAACCTTCCAGAATTGGGAGGACTATTACTACCATGGGAATGATGATACTTATTTTAACCCAGGATCTTAAGAAAACTAGAGAGGAGACTGTGTGATACTTTTGTGTATTGAAAGCATGTAGGATCTTTTTTTCTCAGTAGTTTATAGTAAGAAGCTTATATTAGGGGTGAGGTTGTGGCTCAGTGATAGAGCATTTGCCTGGCATGGGGTTCGATTCTCAGCACTGCATATAAATAAATAAATAAAAGAATGATATTGTGTCCATCTGCAACTAAAAAAAAAAAAAAAAATTGAAAAAACCCCAATAACTTTAAAAAAAAATAAAAGAAGCAACTGCTTATTTTTACTCTGCCTCCCATTCACCGCCTTTTTGGAAAAGCTACGTTTCATATCTCTTCTTAGACTTTTGTTTGGGCAGATGTTTCAGAGTTTGTTTACAAACATTTCCCAGACATATTGTCGATCAGCAGGTTTCTCCAATTAACAGCAGCTTCTTAGGCGGGTTCTTCACATTCTGATTGACAGGATGACAAATACTGTGGGTTTCTGTGGCAGCAGGGATAGAGAAGTTTGCCAACTCAGCAGAATCCAGTGGAAATCAGATGACGAGTCTCAGGACATTTTGTACAAAATGGAATTCAGTAAAAGCGGAAAGACCACATGAAACAGTGTGGTTCAAGGACGCCTCTTGATCATGCTGGATACCAGGCAGCGCACGCACTCACTCACACCTAGTTCCTTAATCTATCCTGGGAAGTCTGGGAAGATAGACAGGTGTCTTCATTCCACGGATGAAGACAGGTTGTGCAACCATAGAACATGCCAAGGTCCACGTGACAGATACACACGAGAGCCACAAGTCCCACCCTGTTGTGGCCAGCTGCATACAGCCTATACTTGCTCTGTATAGGGTTTATTGAAATGAGAAGTATACTCTGAGATTTGTTACAGGGGGAAAAAATCCCTGCACACATTTTCTCAAAACAGGGGCACAGAGTTTCTAGGAATCATCTCTTAAAATTGTATGAGATGTGTTTTAGTCAGCTTTTTCTCTGCTGTGACTAAAAGACCCAACCAGAACAATTGTAGAGGAGGAAAAGTTTATTTGGGGGCTCATGACTTCAGAGGTCTCAGTCCATAGACAGCAGGCTCCATTCCTCGGGGCTCGAGGTGAGGCAGAACATCATGGTGGAAGAGTGTGATGGAGGGAAGCAGCTCACATGGTGATCAGGAAGCAGAAAGAGACTCCACTCTCCAGAGATAGATATATACCCAAAGCCACGCCCCAAAGCCACACCCCCAGTGCCCACCTCCTCCAGCCATACCCACCTGCCTCCAGTCATGACTCAGTTAATCCCATCAGGGATTCATTCACTGATTGGGTTAAGGTTCTCACAACCCAATCATTTCTCCTCTGTACCTTCCTGCATTGTCTCCCACATGAGCTTTTGGGGGACACCTCACATCCAAACCTTAACAGATAGATAGCCACGCATGGTGGTGCCTGCCTGCCATCCCTGCAACTCAGGAGGCTTAGGCTAGAGGATTACAAGTTCAAAGCTAGCTTGGGCAAGTTAGCAAGATCCTGTCTCTAAGTCTTTTTAAAAGCCGGGGGTATAGGTACATGTTGGAACACTTGCCTAGCATGCATGAGGCCCTAGGTTCATTCCCCAGTACTGCAAAATGGATGAATGAGTGAATGAATAAAACAATAAGAATCAAATGAGATAATGACGGAAGTTTTTGGCATGGTTCCTGAAACTTTGGAAGTGCTGAGTGAGTGATTCCTCTGGTTGCTTTTGTTTCAGTTATTGCTGTGTAACAACAGAAGACTGTTTAGATCAGCCTTTGTTCTTCTTGCACTTGATGGAATGTTAAATGTTGTACAGTTCTAGGCATTTGATGTAAATAGGTATAAATGGGATGTTACCATAGGGCCATGAAAGCCACGTTGAGTGATCCCATGATCCATTTTAGATTTTGTTCTGGTAGATTCTGAACATCCTGCTTGGTCAGGATAGCACCTCCTCTCTGCTGTCCCCATTATTCTATATCCAACACAGGCCTTGGCACTTCATAGCTATTGGTTGACTGAAAGGTTGGTTGAAGTAATTCCAGGGCATTAACCACCCACAGCCTGGGTCTTGTCTCTGTGTGCGGTTTGTGGAGTGTGAGTCTCCTTGTGGAGGGCTTTCTGTCTGTGTGTAATAAGTTCCTTTCCCACATGTCCATTAATTACCATGATAAGGAATATCCTAGAATGTATTTGGTGTTTTCCCCAGCATTAAAACCATTAACTTCCTTAGCACTGGGATTGTTTAAAATGAGTCCTCTCAACATGTTTTTTATTTATCTATTTATTTTTAGCACGTAACCACTGAGCCACATCCCCAGCCCTTTTTGTATTTTATTTAGAGACAGGGTCTCGCTGAGTTGCTTAGAGCTTCGCTAAGTTGCTGAGGCTGGCTTTGAACTCCTGATCCTCCTGCCTCAGCCTCCCAAGCCCCTGGGATGACAGGCCTGCACCACTGGGCCCCACTCAACATGTCTTTGTTTAAAATTCCTCCAGTTGCAGCTCAAGGAAGATCGAGCTCCACAGGAGGTTTTTCAGAGTTCTTTTGTGAATTGGAAATATCAGCAGGATAACCAGAGGTGTTGGGTGGTTCTTCCATACCTCATCAAATGTGCTCATCAAGTGTTGTGGCTTGATAAATGAAGCAGAGATAGCAGTGGCTTTTATTTTGGTAGAGCTGCGGGTTCTGCAGTTGATTAGGAATACCAATGTCTGGTCATATCCATCATCTTTGATTTTGTTTGCATCCTTAGAGAGGGGCTTTAAAAATACATTTTATAAACAGTCTGACCAGTAGCCAACTCTTTGCTCTGCCCCCCAAACTGCCATAAAATGTACTTCCCCATTACAAAGAGGTAAATCAGGAACACTTAGGAAAGGCAGAAATCTTAGCCATGATGACTGTACATTTTGTGTATGTTTTCTAGTGTTTGTAAATATGTTCACACATACACAAAGGGAGTTACATGTTTGTAATTGGATTTTTAACTAGCAGCATATTTCTAACATTTTACATATTTTTATTGATCTTTTCATGGGTTGACTGCAGTGGCTGACAACCGGGTTTTAGAGAAGCACAGGTTTATTAAGGTTTTCAAAGTGTCTCTTGGTCATGGTCAAGATAAGATGTTCTGAATTCGTGCAAAGTTATTAATAGCAGTTGAGTTTTTCATCTCCTCTCCCAAATTGTTTCCTCTCCCTTCTCTGCAGTATCTCTGTAACTTTCTTGACACCCTCAAAGTAGGTTTTTAGTGTAGCAATAAATAAGAAAAAAATGTATAGATCTATAATTAGAATGTGTGATCTATAATCACGCTTTATCACGGCCCCACCCACCTTCCCAGCCAGAGTCAGTGGGCATGGCATTTAGAAACCCACAGTTCGGATTCCTGCTTCCGGGGTTTAAATGCCAGCGGTCTCAGTTAATGGCATGTGTGAACTTTGGCAAACTTGTTAATGACCCTTGGCAATGGCTTCTGCACCTGTGCAGTGGGGACAGAGATTGTACTCACTTCTTGGGAGTGCTGTGAGAATTATAAAGGGGACGCGTATAGTGTATCTTGCACGATGTCAGCACTGAGAAAATACATTAACATCGTTATCAATCCAGGAATCATGATGAAGTCTAAAAGTCATCTCCAGTGGGAGCCGATCCATGGCACTTCCTGGCAGAAAGACAAACATAGGTTGTTATTTCTCTGGGTGTGTATTTGGTTGTGAGTCTGTGTGGGGAGTACCTGTGTGAGCCGCAGGCACATTCTTAGGAATGGCTTTGAATAAACTAGCACATGAAAGTCATCGTAAGTCTTTGAGGATGCGCATGGAACATGTGCTTCATCAGAGAAGGTAGGCCACTGGAGGCATGTTCTTGACAGGTGTATCTTGATCTCCCCCACTACCCCCCACTTTCTGGTCACCATGAGGTGAGCAGCTTTGTTCCTCCATATATTTACTGCCATGAAGATCTGCTTTATCACGGGACTAAAAGCAATGGGGCCAGCAGACCACGGATTAAAACCTCTAACACTATGAGCCAACGTAACCCTTTCCTCCTTTAAGTTCACTTATGTCAGGTATTTTGTAATAGTGATGAAAAACTGACTAACACATAAAGTTGGTATGGAGAGTGGGATAATTGTTGTGACCATACCTGAGCATGTGGTTCAGAAGTCCTTGGAACTGTTTTGCAGGAGGAATTTGGAAAAGTTTAGAGAAGCAGGCTGGAGAAGGCTTAGAATGTTTAAAGTGGAGCTTACTGGGTGTTTCTGAAAGAATCTCAGAAGACCAGAATGCTAATAGGAATGCAGACAGTAAAGACTATGCTTAGGAGTTTTCAGATGGAAATGAGAAGTCCTTTGGGAATTGGACTAGAAACCATTTGTTTTATATTCAGGCAAAGAATTTGTCTACATTTTGTCTGTGCCTTAAGACTTTGTGTGAGGCTGAATTTAAATGTGATGGGCTAATTAATCTGGTGGATGAAATTTCAAGGTAGCACAGCACTCAAGCTGTGGCATGGGTATTGCTGGCTCCTTTTAGCCAGATATACAGTGAGAATCAAGAGCCGAAAGATTTGAAAAACTTGCGCTTTGGTCAGAAAAGATGTACATGGAAACTTGGGGCCAAGAAGGGTATAGTTGCTGAAGAGATTAGCACCATTAAGAAGAAGCCAACACTTTTCATCTAGATGAGAGGAAAGATGCATTGGGGGCATCTCAGGAATTGGCCAGACTCTACTTATTCCAAGCTCAAGGGAGTAAAAGCATAAACTTGTTCAAAAGATTTTGCTTTTAGAAGAGAGTTCTAGGGTGCCCTGCCCCCCAAGGACTGCCTGGGAGCTGTTTCCCCAGGATTCCTTTCACGGTGCAGAGTGTCCTGGTACTCAGAGTTCACTGCACCTGTGCTCCAAATGGACCCAGATACGTTTTCTGCTGGTGGCTGACCTTCGTGTGTGGTCCACATGATGGTATTTTTGTAGTCATGCAGAATGCAGAGAGTTGGGGGTTACATGTTTCCGCCCAGATTTCAAAGGCAGCCCTGGGGGGCCACGGGTGTGTCCCAGTGTCAGACTTCCTGATGGCAGCTGCTGAGAAGATGATGCATGAAGTTGTAAGAGTGAAGACAAGGCTGCAGTGTAGAGCCCAGGAAGTCAGAGGTGCCAGGGATGTGGAATATTTGCCAAGAAACACCGTAGCCAATGAGCCCAAGAGAGTGGCCATGTGGGCTGCACCCAGTAAGGCCATAGGGATGGGGCCGCCCAAATTCTCTGAAGCTCACATTGTACCATCATGTACCCTGGATGCTGGACACATGCTGTGGGATTTAATGGTTTCCGTGCTGGGTAAACATCGCTCGGCTCTGACTCTTCCTTGGTATTCCCCTAGTCCTCCTTTTTGGAATGGGTATGTTTACTCTATGCCATTGTGTGTTAGAAATATGTACACACTGATGGTTTGCCTCACCTCAGGTCTGAAACCCTAGGAATCTGTAAGCCAAAATAAACATTTCCTCCTTTAAGTTGATTTTTGTCAAGTATTTTGTCACAGTAACAACAAGCTGATTAACACATTGAGTTTTCCCTTTAAAAACAGACAATTATACAGTAATACAGAATCAAAATTTAGGCTGCCTAATGAGGCTGGTTTCATGGGTTAGAGAGAGAGAGAGTGAGAGTATGTGTTTTCAGTAATTGGTTAAGTGAAACTTCAGACTTTTCACCTTCCCTCCCTTCCAACCCATTTTTTACATGTCACAAGAGTGACGTTGATAAGATGAAATCTAAATGATCTACTGGCCTCCTCCATCAGAACCTTTCATTGGTTCTAAATCGACCTGACTTACCTGGCCTCTGTGATGTGATCCACACCGGTCACTCTGGTCACGTCATCATATATGCACAAAGGGGAATAATGTCCAGCCCATTCTGTGCTGTGATGCTAGCTATCAATCCACCCATGTAGAATCTGTTGTTTCCTGCCTCTCAGCAGAGTTGGAAGACCTGGCAGTCTCAGGCAGCCTGTGGTCCTGGGTGAGGAGTGGTCACAGCCCTGAGACCAGGCATTCGGGCCCTTTGGATCATTGATGTGATTTGCCTTGATTTGTTGACATTTGACTTCCATGAAGAAAGGTGCCCCTGCTGTCTTCAGTGTCTTCGGGACAGATATAGAACCTCTCCCGCACTCCCACAACACACTGCCACCCTACTTTCCCATAATGATTTTCTTATTCCTCTGTGTGTCCCCAGGATTTAGCTCATTGCTTTTTTTTTTTTTTTCTTCTCTGTTTTTGTTTTTGGTTTTTGCGGTGCTGGGCATTGAACCCAGGGCCTTGTGCTTGCAAGACAAGTGCTCTACCAACTGAGCTATCTCTCCAGCCCCTCATAACTGGTGTTCTAAAACTACTTTTTATTTGTTCTGTTTAGATATCCATGACAGTAGAATGTATTTGGACACACTATACATACATGGAGTATGATTTCCTGTACATGGCTAGTGCTGTGGTCATCTTTTCTGCTGCCATGACCAAAAGACCTGACAGTTTTGGAGGAGGAAGAGTTTCTTTGGGGGTTCATGGTTTCTGAGGTCTCAGTCCATCCTTAGACAGTCGGTCTCATTGCTCTGGGCCCTAGGTGAGTGTGTCATGGTGGAAGTGTGGCAGAGGAAAGCAGCTGGGGACGTGGCACCAGGAAACAGAGAACTCTGCTCACCAAGGACAAACTATAAACCCTAAAGGCACGTCCCTGTGGTGTCCCCTCCTGCAGGCACACCTACCTGCCTGCAGTTACACCAAGTTAATACCTGCCAGGCGATTAATGCGCTGATTAGGTCCAACTTCTTATAACTCATTTCACCTCTAAACTCACTTGCATTGTCTCACACATGAGCTTTGGGGGACCCTTAAATCTATACCATAACAACTGGGTTCTAATTCAAGGTATCCCAGGTGAATAAATGAATCAATTCCAAACATTGGCTTATCTCTAGCTTGAAGAAGGGATAGTTTTTAAAATAGAATTTTAAAAAATTTGTTCTAATTATTTACACATGACAGTAAAATGCATTTGGACACATCATACATAGATAGAGTGTAACTTCTAATTTTTCTGGTTGTGCATGCTGTAGAGTCATACCTGTCATGTGATCATATATGCACATAGGGGGATAATGTCCAGTTCATTCTACTATTCTTCCTATCCCTATGCCCCCTCTCCCCACTTTGCTTCCCTCTGTCTAACCCAAAGTACCTTGATTCTTCCCTAGCTGCTCCCCCCACCCCATTGTGAATTAACATCTGCATGTCAGAGAAAACCTTCAGCCTTTGGCTCCTTGGGATCAGCCTAGTTCTCTTAGCATGGTATTCTCCAAGTTGAGGAAGGTACTTTTTAAAAATTAATTTTGGGGGTAGATTCTTCCATCCACTCATTCATCTTTCTATCCATTTTAAAAGTCATTGAAGTAAGTGTGACAATATGTGTTATTAGTTCTGTTGGTGGGCTCACCTGTGTTTGCTATATTCTATAAATGAAGTTAATACAAGAGTGGTTAGTTTTAGTTTTCGATTGGGTAAAGGGATGCCCGATGCTGGTAAAACAGTCTTTCTGGGAGTGTGTGTGAGGGTGGCTTTGGAAGAAATTGGCATTTGACTCAGTAGACTGGATAAAATGATTTTCCTTCACCAAGATGAGTGCGCATCATCTGCTCCTTTGAGATCTGGGATAGAATGAAAAAAAAAAAGGAAAAACAAATCCATTCTCTGTTCTTTCAGTGTGGAGTTCCTAGTTCTCAGTCTTGGACTAGAAGTTTGCACCACTGGGTTTTGAATTCCCCCACAAGTTTTCCCGAATTTTTCAGCTTCTACTCATGTAAGCCAAGTCCTATAATAATGCTTCTTTTTATATTACTATACATTCTTGTGTTTTTGTTTCTGTAAAAACCCTGACTGATACAAATAGTATTCTACTAAATGGGAGCTCATGCCTATAATCCCAGCAGCTTGGGAGGCTGAGGCAGGAGGATCTCGAGTTCAAAGCCAGTCTCAGCAACTTAGTGAGGCCCTAAGCAACTCAGTGAGACCCTGTCTCTCAACAAAATACAAAAAAATAAGGTTTGGGGTTGGGGCTCAGTGGTTAAGCACCCCTGGGAACCCTGCTGGTTAAGACCCCAGCAGGAGGGGTCTTTAGTTGTGGAATCTTCTTGGTCTCTGTGTTTTGTTGTTGTTGTTTCTAGTAGGATGCTGCTAATAACCACCATTAATGGGAGTTGCAGTGATCCCTAGCAAGAGTCTTACGTATTGAATTCAGTGTTGTCTGACCATCAGTGGAGGCTTCCAGTGGCCCTTGACCTGTTAACAAGGCACTGATCACTGAAGTTTAGAGTGTCCGTAGGTTTGTCAAGTTCACTGAATTCCCAGCCATACACTTGTTGGTCCTTGTGTTGATCTCACTGACTCATAGAACTGGAAGAATCACTTCTAGCATTTATATTTTCTGTCGATCTATTTGTTCTCTCACTCCCTCTCCCTCTCTGTCTGTCTGTCTGTCTCTGTCTCTGTCTCTGTCTCTGTCTCTCTCTCTCTCTCTCTCTCTCTCTCACACACACACACACATACACACACACACACACACAGTTTTTTAAATGGGCTTTTATCCAGGAGAAGCCAAACTAACACATAAATTCTGCTTGTATTTGGCTAGCACGAGAACACTTGCAGGCAGCAATTTATGAAGTGGAAGTGAAATTTTAAACAAAGTAGTCTGCACAGCCCACTTTTCTTTTCAATGAAGAAATGAAGTGTTAGGAATATAGAACAATTCCAGTAGGGATCTGATGAGAAATCTTTGGAGGTTAAATAACATTCATAGATTTTTAAATTCAGCTTTGTGTCTTTTCTAGGAATGTTTGCTTATTAATCAACAAGCATCTTGTGGGGGCAAGATTTTCAAGTAACTTAATTTTACACAAAGGTACATACTTTTTCTTTCTCTTTCTTTTTTTCTTTCTTTCTTTTTTTTTTTTTTTTTTTTTTTGTACCAGGGATTAAACTCAGGGTGCTTAACCACTGAACCACATCCCCAACCCTTTTATTTTTTAAATTTAGAGACAGAGTCTTGCTGAGTTGCTTAGGGCCTTGCTAAATTGCTGAGACTGGTTTTGAACTCATGATCCTCCTGCCTCAGCCTCCTAAGCCACTGGAATTACAGGCCTGTGCCACTGTGCCTGGCTATACTTTTTAAAAGTTAAATGTAGAGTTTTTATGTGAATTGCAAAGATTAGGTAATTTAGAGTTTCTCTCTCTTTCTCTCTCTCTCTCTCTTCTTTCTCTTTCTTTCATTTACAGATATCTTTTTTTAAAAATCTTTTATTTTTTAATTTGTTCTTAAAATTTGGTTTTTATTTTTATGTGGTGCCGATGATCAAACCCAGTGCCTCACACATGCTAGGCAAGTACTCTACCACTGAGCCACAGCCCCAGCCCTTTCCTTTCCAAAGTTCTTGATCTAAACATGGTACTGGGTATATCCTTCCATGTATTCAAGGGGATTGGGTCCTTTTCTTTAATTTTCAGGACTCTGCTTCCTTCAGGAATCTTCACTGTTCAGATATTTGAATCAGAAACAATTGCCAGCGAGTTTTCTTTGCTGCTGAAATAAAGGTTTGACTAATGCTAGTAAGGGTCATGTGGATAAGACAGTGTACTTAACCTGCAAGTGCAAAGGAGTTGGCACCTCACCAGCTCCTGCTCATCTGCCAAATCTGTCCTCCATCCCTTGGTCTGTCAGCTGTGAAGGAAATGAACTGAGAGTATGTCCTTATTTTTGCAAAAGATAAATGGAGCTAAGGAGGGTCATTATACCAATAGGAAGTGGAGATTGAAATCCCAATCAGACCGAGGTGGGGGAAGCAGCCCTTGGATTTCAGCAAGGGGCTTCTTGCTGGCTGGCACATCTGCACCGCTCTCCCTGGGGCAGGATCGACCATGACCGTGTGCCACGGCACAGGGAAGGTGGTTTCGCTGCCTCTGTCCCCTGCGCGGCGTGGTCCACCTGAACATCCATCTCCTGTGCTTCAGGACCAAGCAGGCAGTGCAAGAAACAGGCTGCAGTGATTTATTTATGCTTTAATATGCCATAGAAAGCCACTTTGCTTCAAAATGAAGACGAAACACCCAAGGAAAGCACTGGCTGAAGATTTAAGTAGTCTTCAAATTACCACATCTGCTGCATCTGTCCCTATAAACCAGATGGTTTTCTGAGAGGATGAATCTCATTGTGGAGGAGATGGATGGGATGTCCGGGGTTTGCGCCTAGATTGCCACTGCTGTGGAGGAGCCCAGAGCAGGAAGGTCCGCTCTGGTGGCCAACTCCAGGTCTCCTCTTGACTTCTTTCTCCCATTCTGCTTTTTGAGGTCATTCAAGCTTCTGAAATATGACCTAAAATTATCTTCTTTTTTTTGAAATTCAGTTTTGTTTTGTTTTGTTTTGTTTTTTTTTAAATACTGGGGATTGAATCCAGGGGTGCTGTACTACTGAGCTACATCTCCAGCCCTTTTTATTTTTTATTTCGAGAGCAGTTCTTGTGAAATTGCTGAGACTGGCCTGGAACTTGAGATCCTCCTGCCTCAGCCTCCAAAGTAATTGGGATTACAGTTGTGCACCACTGTGCCTGGCTCTCGATTATGTTTTTTTTGGAGAGGGTTACTCAGGATTGACCTCAGGGGCACTTGACCACTGAGTCACATCCCCAGCCCTTTCTTATATTTTATTTAGAGACAGGGTCTCACTGAGTTGCTTAGGGCCTCACTAAGTTGCTGAGGCTGGTTTTGAACTCGAGATCCTCTTGTCATGCCAAGCTTGATTATCTTTAAAAAGAACACACACACACACACACACAACCAAACAGGTAATCTTGCAACCTCTCTAAACAATGAATTCAAGAATCACAGCCACAGTTTTTTTGTTCTTAGTATTGGTAATTGAACCCAGGGACACTGTGCCACTGAGCCACATCCCCAGCCCTTTTTATTTTTCATTTCAAGACAGACTCTTGCTAAGTTGCTTTGGGCCTCACTGAGTTGCTGAAGCTGGCCTTGAACTCCTCTTGCCTCAGCCTCCCAAGTCACTAGGATTATAGGTGTACAGCACACCACACCTGGCATATTTTTTTAACTTAATGAGACTTATTTTCATGTAATCTAATTCCATTAGATGGTGGATGTGTAAACTCTAGGAAGTAGACCAGACCTGGGGGTTGTAGTGAGGTATTTGTTAATGATGCTTAATTGGGATGTATAATCTCTGGCAGGATTTTTGTCTAATTTCCTTATGATAATTGAAATGTAAAACATCAATTTCCAAAGGGTTCTCTATGCTATATAGAAGAAATTTCCTTTTGAAATCCATTTCACGTTCTCATGGTAAGTGATCAGCTTGAGATGACGTCAGGCTTTGGTTTGGCTTTCTTCTTTCCCGGCTGTAATACTGAGATCCTCTAGAGGGCAGTAGAGAGCAGCTTGCTGCTCTGCAGTCTGGGGCTGGGATGCTCCTGGCTGGAAATGACTGAGACACCTTTTTCCTATCTTCCTGCTATATAGCAGGTCCTGAGAGTGCAGGGAGCTCTTGGGAGATGTGGGATGAAGGTTGGAAGTTATACTCTCTACTAGTTTCCCCTTATCAGTCTCCCCAGGAGTGAGTCAATGAGAAGTATGCATGTACAAAGTATTTGCAAATTGTGTCTTCAATCAGAAGAGATCCAAATCTGGCTTGGATGTATGTTTTGTTTGGCTGCTAAGTTTCAGACAGCTGGCTTGCAACCCTAGCACGAGGACCTTGAAAAGGGAAGCAGGAGAAGTTCTTCCTCCCTAGGTTCTATTGTTTCGCTTCGGTTTATGGCCTTTTCTTCAGTAGGCCAAGACCGAATTCATTTTATTCCTGAATCAGTTAGAAGGAGCCAATTTGCTAATCGAATTTGCATGGATATTTTCTGTCTGGAAGTAGAAAATATTTTCAGGGGGAAAAGATTTCACAAGACTTGTAACAGAATTGTTTAACCGTGACCTTTTAATATCTTAATATTACAGCTAAGCCACAAACAGTCCCTGCCGACCGTATTAGGTTTGGCAGTTTCTGAAACGTTTGAGCCTCTTCCTGCCCTGTGCTCGTAAGCTTGGTACGAATAGGATGGGGATCACGCTTTACGTGCCACTGGTGGCTGATGTCACTATTTCACATTAGTCTTGAATGTGAAAGTCAGTCCTTGAAATCCTGGAGATAAATAGGCACAGTTGGCTTATCGATTGAATTTTAAGAAGTATTCTTTGCTATTTAAAGTACTAAACATGGCTAATGTATGCATGATAATGTAAATTTCTTTATATGCTGCTGGAATTCAGTTCTAGCCGGACTGTAGCCAAATATTCAATTTGGCCGTGTGGTATGGTGGTGTTTTTAGCCATAACATGGAAATTGCTTGTATGTGGGTTCAACTTGGCAAACAAACATGCTTGTATTTGCTCTGGAGGGTTTCTTTCCTGAGAGTATTTGTAAATTCTCCCTTCTCTCTCTCTTTGGCAGGGGGTTGGGCATCAGTTTGGAGACAGGGTCTCTCTAAGTGGCCAATCCTGGCCTCCAACTTGTGATCCTCCTGCCTCAGCCTCCTGAGTAGCTGGGATTACTGGAGCACCACCACTCACTGCTGGTTTTGTTTGAAATGGACATTTAAATCTCCTTCTAGGGAAACTGAACGAAATGCCCTGTTTTTCTACAGTCGCCTTTTGAGTTATGGCGTCATTGAAGTTTGAGGATAGTGGATGATTCCAGAGGTCACTGGATTCTTCTTGCTTTTTTTCACTGAATGTGGTAAAAAAGTGGAGGGGATTTCGCAGAGGAGGTGAGGACACTTCAAGTCCCACGCTCTTCAGCCTTAAGAGGAAACAGGAAATGTGGTACTGTTTTTCTCCTCCCGTGATTGCTCGTTCATTTGCTTGTTTGTAGATTCTCTTACTCTGGAAAGCACTGTGGCATGACGGCTGTCCCTCCCTGCTCAGCAGCCATGCCCCCTTGTTCCTACTGACAGAAGCCTGATTTAGTATCAACGTGACTGTAGGCACAGCACACCTGTCCCTGGTTACACCTGAATCACAGTTTGGTCAGACTCTCCTGCTTCAACAGCGATTGGTCTAGTCATGCATGTGACCCAGCTCCGGCCAAGGAGGCATATGAGGATGTAAAAGGGATTCCCTTCCTGACTGAAACTGACAGATACCATCGAGAGAAATCATTTTGACCCTCTGTCCTGATTTCTACTTGGAATGAGGATATGTTGCTTGGAAAAATAGCAGCCATCTTGTGAACATGAGGCACAAGTGTGAGATAGTAAACCGACACCCCAAGAACGTTGAGTTTCACAGCCTTATGGAGGAGCAGGATCAACTCTAGAAACTGCCTCCCTCTAGATGTCTATGAGAAAAATCAGCCACTCAGTTTATACCACTGTTACCCAGGGGTTCTCTTATTTGCAGCCCAAAGCATTCCTAACCAGCAAACTCGTAATGATGTTCACCAATTGAACTGGATGCAAAGAAGCAATATATTTGGCCTCAG
The DNA here is from genome assembly GCF_902686455.1 of Sciurus vulgaris. NCBI lineage: Eukaryota > Metazoa > Chordata > Mammalia > Rodentia > Sciuridae > Sciurus > Sciurus vulgaris. Next base: position 61,063,343 of record NC_136477.1, on the reverse strand, counting down.
TCTGCTTTACTCTGTAAACAGTATTTTCTTTTGGCCCAAAAAGAGAAAAGAGATGCGGAGAAATGTAATTAGACTCTTGGTATATGTAGCCAAGTTTTAATTTTAATTGAATGTGAGGCCCCAAAGTGTTTGGTAACAGAAAGAAATGAATTTGGCATTTCATATTTAATTAAATCGTTGAGAACTTTGGTATCACCACAGATCAGAAATAGCAAGAGTGGGCCAGGAATGGTAGCACACGCCTGTCATCCCAGCAGTTTGGGAGGCTGAGGCAGGAGGATCAAGAGTTCAAAGCCAGCCTCAGCAAAAGTGAGGCCCTGTCTCTAAATAAAATACAGAACAGGGCAGGGGATGTGGTTCAGTGGTCAAGTGCCCCTGAGTTCAATCCCCAGTACAAAAAAAAAAATAAATAAATAAAATAAAATAAAAAAAGAAGCTTCTAACTGGGAAAGAAGGAGGAGAGCTGGAGATTCAGCCCTGCCCAGGCTCCATGACCTAAGCTCCTAGTCCAGGAAAAGAACAGGGAACCCACTCAACAGCATTTCCCTGGTGTGCAGGCGAGCTTCACCCTAGGACAGCAACTGCCAGGTCATCTTTTCACCCTGGAAAGTCACACAGTGTTCCCTCCCTTCCCTTCGCTTCCGATGGAACGCAACTATCAATGATTCAAATACCACCATTCATTCCTCTGGAAGTGATTTTATACATTTGATATGACAAGAGGGGAGGACCCAAAGGGGGTGGGGGAGAAAGCTAAAGCTTGCGTTTTCCAAAAAATTAACATTTCTTAAAACAGCCAGGTGTGGTGGTGCATACCTGTAACGTCAGGGGCTCAGGAGGCTGAGGCCTGAGGATCATCAGTTCAGAGTCAGCCTCAGCAACTTAGCAAGGCCCTAAGCAACTCAGCGAGACCCTGTCTCTAAATAAAATACAAAAAGGGCTGGGATGTGGCTCAGTGGTTAAGCGCCCCTGGTTCCATCCCTAGTCCAAAAAAAAAAAAAAAAAAAATTCCCCCCAAAAACCAGAAGTAGTAAGAGTGCCTTCAGGGGAGATTTTGGTGTTGGCTGTCTGCACCCTCCCTACCCCCTTTTTGCTAGCTGCTTGTTACAAAATCTAGTCCAGTCTGCTGCTTAGACTGCAGTACTGTATTTACAGTAGAGCGATGCAGAGGCTCTTTCAGGACACACTGGTCGTGGCTTGGTTCCCAGAGCAGCTGAAATGGGGGGAAGGTGAGTTCTCTTTGCTTAGTGTTGGGGAACCTCCAAGCCCGATTCCAAAGAATGCGAGCACAAACGTGCTCAAGGAGTTTGGCCTCGCAGGGCGACAGCCTTAACGCCGAGAGGCAAGATTGGCGATCATTCCTCTCTGGGTTAGATTCAACTGCATGTCTACACCCTTGGCTGAAGGCGAGTCCATTTATAATTCCAGATTAGACCACATATATAAATGACTTTAGGAAATGTGCCTGTCGTAATTGTCTTTTGTGCACAGTGTTACCCCCAGAATATGGGTCACGAGTGGTTTCCCCAGATTTGAGCCTGAAACTTTGGTCCTGGCTACGTGATCGTGGTAGCTGGAATCGCTGAAAGAAATTTCCGGAGGCGATACTTTTAAGTGAGTAGATACTTTTAAGTGTTTGTTAATAGAAAAGCAGGCAGCTTCAGAAGTCAGCTAACGTGACGCAGCAGAGATCTTTGAGTGACCTGCTCTAATAAGTAGATAAGCAGTTTGTAATTGGTGTTTGGTTCTGCAGGAACGCATTTCTATATGGCTTGTCCTCTTTGGAGTGCGCGCTGCCCTCCTCACCCCGCTTCTGGTTAAGTGCTAATTGGCCAGACACAATTTTTTTTTTAATTGGATAGACCAGGACACAGGATCGGACTACTGCAGGTCCAGATTTTGATAAAATCTGATTTAATCGGGTCAGAATTAATCAGATATTACTATCTGCCATTTCTTTTTCATCTGTAGAGTCATTAAACATGGTACGTTATTTTGCGAAGAGATGTCATAGGAGTATTGATTAGGAATCAAGGTAGAGTCTTGCTATTTTAAAAAATAATTGGCTTCCATGTACACTCAAGTTCTACTGGAAAAATAATGCTTATGCAGTTAAAAAAGTTTTTTGCTTAAGCTCACTTTTTCCTTCGAGATTCAAAAGTTTCTTTTTTTTTTTTTTTTAGAATAATAGTACCTAGACAAAATAATGGAAAAACAAAATACTTTTTTTCCCTTGCATCATTTTATTTAATAATAATAATAATTATCATTATTATTGGTACCGGGGATTGAACTCAGGGTCCCTCAACCACTGAGCCACATCCTCAGCCCTATTTTGTATTTTATTTAGAGACAGGGTCTCTAAATTTTTATTAGAGACAGTTTTATTAGAGACATTTGCAACAACCTCGCTGTTGCTGAGGCTGGCTTTGAACTCGTGATCCTCCTGCCTCAGCCTCCCGAGCTGCCAAGGTGACAGGTGTGTGTGGCTGTGCCTGGCTGCATCTTTTTTTTTTTTTTTTTTGAGATGATTGTGTCTTTCTCAACAATAATGCCTGAAGTATAAAAGTGGAGCTGGCATCTGAGCACGGGTTGGTTGCTAAGCTGGGCGGCTCTCTGGCTTGGCCAGGTTTAGGCGGTATGTCCTCCTCTCCTCGGCCTTCTCTCCTGCTGTTGCAGCAGCCATAGTAACAACAGCAATCATGCCTTGCTTACTTCCTTCCCTGCCGCCACCCCATTTCTCCTTCTGTGTTTTTTTTTAGTCTCTAAGCACTGTACCTGCCACTCACCTAGTGCGGGTCCTCAAAGTCACATGCGTCACCTCCATAGAGTAGCCCTCTACCTTCACCCAATCCCCACCCACGACCAGCCTCCATCCCGTCACCCGGTTGGACAGATCAGACTGCAACCTGTCACGTGACTTCACTTCTGGATTTTTGTACTACGGCCACGTTTTGGTTGTCTCTCTGCCTCTGGGAGAGTGGAATTGCATCTTGCCTACCTTGGTTGTCCATCTTGGAGACTGGATGTTCCAGTTACAGCACATGGTAGACCCTCATACTCACTCCTTGAATGAAATGAAAGGAAACAATGTGTGAATCCATCTGAAATATTTTACAAAGGGAAGTTAATTTAGACCATCCATATATACTTCTTTTGCCAGTTCACATTCAAGTCTCTGTTTCTGTTAATGTTGTGCTGGGGGTGGGTCAAACCTGGCACTTCATCCATACTGAGCATGAGCATGCTGTGTACCACTGAGCCACACCCCGGCCATGCTTACTCTTTTTTTTTTTTTTTAACATTAATTCCTCAATTTTATTTTATTTATTTTATTTTTTTATTCTTCTCAGTTATACATGACAGTAGAATGTATTTTGGCATATTATACATACATGGAGTATGATTTATTCTAATGAGGATCCCATTCTTGTGATTGTATATGATGTGGAGTTACCCTGGTTGTGTATTCAAATACAAGGCTAGGAAAGTTGTGTCCAATTAATTCTATCTTTCCTATTTCCATCCTCCCTCCCTTCCCTTCATTCCCCTTTGTCTAATCCAATGGATTCTATTCTCCCTCCCCCGCCTTGTTGTATATTAGCATCCACATATCAGAGAGAACATTCAGTCTTTGGTTTTTTGGGACTGGCTTATTTCACTTAGCATGATAGTCTCCAGCTCTGTCCATTTACCAGCAAATGCTATAATTTCATTCTCCTTTGTGACAGAGTAATATTACATTATATATATATATATATATATATATATATATATAAAATATAACATTTTCTTGATCCATTCATCTATTGAAGGGCATCTAGGTTGGTTCCATAGCTTAGCTGTTGTGAATTGAGCTGCTATAGATGTTGATATGGGCCCATCACTGTAGTATGCTGATTTTAAGTCCTTTGGGTATATCCTGAGGAGTGGGATAGCTGGTCAAATGGTGGTCCTACTCCAAGTGTTGTGAGGAATCTCCATACTGCTTTCCAATACTCCTGCCTCAGCCTCCTGAGCTGCTGAGATTACAGGTGTGTTCCACAGTGCCCAGTCTCCTGTTCCATCTCTTTTTAGTATATTTTTATTTGTTCTTTTTAGTTCTACGTGACAGTAGAGGGCATTCTGACACATCCTACATACATGGAGTATAACTTCCCAATCTTGTGGTTGGACATGGTGTGGAGTTTCACTGGTCATGTGTTCATATATGAACATGGGAAAGTGACGTCCATTCATTCCACTGTCTTTCTTATTCCAATCCCCCCTTCCCTTCATTCCTCTTTGTCTAATCCAATGAACTTCTATTCTTCCATCCTCCTTTATTGTGTGTTAGCATCTGCGTATGAGAGAGAATATTTGACCTTTAGTGTTTGGGGATTGGCTTATTTCACTTGGCATGATATTCTCCAGATCCATCCATTTACCAGCAAATGCCTTAAGTTCATTCTTCTTTAAGACTGAGTAATATTCCACTGTGTATCTATACCACATTTTCTTTACCCATCATCTGTTGAAGGGCACCTAGGTTGGTAGTCTATAGCTTAGCTATTGTGAATTGAGCTGCTATAAATATGGCTGTGACTGTGTTACCGAAGTATGGTGATTTGAAGTCCTTTGGGTATAAACTGAGGAGTGGGATAGCTGGGTCAAATGGTGGTTCCATTCCAAGTGTTCTGAGGAATCTCCATACAGCTTTCCATAGTGGTTGCACCAATGTGCAGTCCCACCAGCAATGTAGAAGTGGCCCTTGTTGGCCCACATCCTCGCCAACACTTATTATTACTTATATTCTTGTTAGTCACCACTCTGACTGGAGTGCCACTCCTTCCTTCCCTCCCTCTCTCCTTTCCTTTCTTAGTCCCTCCCACCATCCCATCATTTCTTCCTTCTTTCTCTCAATTCATATGTAGCTCAAATGTTTATTGAAATCCTTCCCTCAGTAACACAAGTTAAATGTCCAAAGCAGTGGTTCCCAAACTGCGTTCTATGAATTCTCAGCTCAGATGGAACTCCATTCGTAGGTGTGTGTCCTGAGTCCCACCCAGGATCCCAGGGGTGGGAGCCATCTGCTTCTCTAGAATCCCTGGTTGATAAGTTGTGCTTAACAGCCCTTTTGTGGATCGTGGTCTAGAGAATTGATGCTCTTCTTTCAGATCAGTATTTATAAAAGAATGTCATTCTCTCTGGTCACTTTCACAGTATCATCTGTAAAGGGACGATGACATCAATCAGAGATTTGGGGGCTTTTGTAAATGCTGCAGAAGCTTGGTTTCCTGAACGAACAACAACAACAACAACAACAAAAAAAACCAAAGCAGCCAGGTGCTGTGGCACATGCCTGTAATCCCCACGGCTCAGGAGGCTGAGGCAGGAGGGTCGTGAGTTCAAAGCTAGCCTCAGCCACTTAGCAAGGGCCCTAACAACTCAGCGGAACCCTATTTCTAAATAAGATACAAAATAGGGCTGGGGATGTGGCTCAGTGGTTAAGTGCCCCTGAGTTCAATCCCTGGTACCGAAACAAACAAACAAACAAAACCCAAAGCAGACCCTCCCAAGGAAACAAAATTAAATGGAACCAAAAAATAAAATAAAAAAATAAAAAAATTTACGCCTGCCTTGTGGTGTGATCTTCCAAGATTTGGTAGAGCTTCTAAATCTACTTTTCCGTTGTAGGGAAATGTACATTGCAACAGTTACCCGTTGTCAGAGACTCAGTATCTTTACCAGATTGAAGGGTTAGCATCCCACACGCTGAATCCTTTATTCTCTTGAACTTCCATTTTGGCATAATTCAATTCAATAGCAAGATTCCTCATTGTGAAATATTAAGCCAGGGTATTTTATATAAAAAAGCATTGAATTATCTTATTCTCCAGGTTTGCATAGTTTAAATAACATGGAAGTGTAAATCTAATCAACTACAAGAGTATGTCTATTTTATACCATATAGCTGTTTTTAAAAAAGACTGATTCATATGCAGCAGTAATTCATTTAATCTCAACAAGCTTTTGCATAATTTTATATTTCTTTACTCCCTTTGCCAAGAATATGTTCATGTAAATCACTTTTCTCCTGCTAAACTGGCTTCAGAAAAATATGTGAGAAGCCAGTAGACCGTTAACCCTTTACATAATAATTTTTCTTTTTTTCTTTCCTTTCATTATTCCTTTCCTTATTTATTTTATTATTTCCTTTCCTTTTATTGTTAAACAAATTACCTGAAATCGGAGTTTTTCAAGAGGTGGAGTTTGCACGCATTTGCTGTAATTTGCAGACTTTTCCAATGTTGGGGTGGAGGCTTGGAGATCCAAAGATGCCTGGCTTCCAGATCTTCTGTCTTTGATCACTGGCCAGATGGGGCTGCTCCAATGGGCAGTTCTCCAGAATGAAGTGTGCTGGTACTCATTCCTGGTGGGCAGAGTGAAGAGGAAGATCCACGAATTCTGTTTGCATCTTCAGCCTGGCTCAGCGTGGTATCACTGATGTTCCTAGCATTTCTTCTTTTACATTTTTAGGGTTAGGATGTGAGGTGTTCCCACAAAAGCTCACATGTGAGATCATGCAAGAAGGTTCAGAGGAGAAATGACTGGGTTGTGAGAGCCTTAACCCAGTCAGTGGATTAATTCCTGATGGGATTAACTGAGTGGTGGCTGGAGGCAGGTGGGTGTGGCTGGAGGAGGTGGGCACTGGGGCGTGGCTTTGGGGCGTGGCTTTGGGGTACATATTTATCTCTGGAGAGTGGTGTCTCTCTCTGCTTGCTGATCACCATGTGAGCTGCTTCCCTCCACCACTCTCTTCCACCATGATGTTCAGCCTCACCTCGAGCCTGTTGTCTATGGACTGAGACCTCTGAAACCATGAGCCCCCAAATAAACTTTTCCTCCTCTATAATTGTGCTGGTTGGGTCTTTTAGTCGCAGTGGTAAAAAACCTAATACAGCCGTGACACCCCAGAGAGGATCCCTAGGCCAACTCACATGTCCACTTCCCAATGTTAGTTTCTGAATAGCCAAGTTGTCAAGCCTCCACCACCAGCATTTGAAGTTGAGACCATGGAAAGTTATCTGATGATTGTCCTTCCGCCCTTCTGCTCTCTTGTCCCAATATACATGGCCCACGAGTGTTGTTATAATATCCTGAGGATGTCTTATTCATTTCTGAGTGTATAGTGTGTGCTCAGTTACAATAGCTAATGTTGGAGGGAGCCCTCTTCCTCTCCCCGTCTTTCAGAGAGAAACAGGGGTACACAAGATTAAGTGTCCCTTTCAGGGTTACTTGGAGAAAGCCAAGCACCACCGTGCTAGAGTCTGCGTGTGTAACTGTTGTACCTTCTTGCCTCACGTGAATGACTGAACGATAACTGAGAGCAAAGAATCAAACTGTGAGCTGGGCTTGGTGGCCCACACCTACAATCCCAGCAGCTGGGGAGGCTGAGGCAGGAGGATTCGTAGTTCAGGGCCAGCCTCAGCAACTTAGTGAGACCCTGCCTCAAAATTTAAAAAAAAAGGGCTGAGGTGTGGCTCAGTGGAAGTTCAATCACCAGTGCCAATAAATAAATAAATAATCAAACTGCATTGGAATTGTCGTGGAAGATTTTCCCCTTCTGAGATGGTTGAAAAATTGAATTCCTTGAATGCAATTCCTGGGCTTTACAATTTCAATACCAAATCGGGAGATTTGAGCTGTGGTTGCCATTAATGCTATTTTTCAGGATGATTCTTCCTTTGCTTATTTAACAGGTAGTTATTATGTTCTAGATGTTATCTTGGGTAAGGTGGATACAGCATTGAACAAAATAGGGAACAGTCCCTCTTCTCAAATAGCACACTTCAGGGAACTTTCTAGTGACCTGAGTCAGGGATGGGGTATAATTTCCCTCATCCCTAGGTGATTCAGGACAATTGGAGTCTTGAGCCTAAAGGACTTTCCTCTGGATGACTGAGGAATAACTGGAGCAAGTCATTTTGACAAGAACCCGAGAGATGAGACAGAATCACTCACATGTCTTCTTGTGGTGGTGATTTTCTGTTGCCATGACAACCACTTCTCTTAGCTTCACCATTTGGACCAGAGGATGTGAGTTTTCCCTCTCCACCTCTACATCATAATTTGGACAAGATGGCGTGAGTTTATGTACAAACATATGTGCTTTTATAAAGCCTGATTGGGGTGAAAGCTAATGTCTATATGGTCCTTTTGAAGAGGTGCAGCGTTCGGACTCATTCAACCTATCCAGGTCGACTTATCATCAGACCTGTGCATGCCAAGCATTTATTTTTCTTAAGAGTATTAGATTGCTTTGTGTGAAAGGTGTGCATGCCCTTGGTGGTATTTTAGAAATATATATGTTCACAAGGCACACCTAGCAAATTCTCACTTTTTTCGAATCCAGAAACGTTAATTTTCACGCCAAGTTTTCGGTTCTCGCCTTAAGTCTCATGAACAATTAAATACTTGAGGCCTTAATGAGGCCTCCTCTGTGATTAAGATTTCATGACTCTCACTGTAGCATAAGTTGTCCACCCAAATTGTGATGATCGAGTGTGTTTCCCATGTCAGAGTGACTAATTTTGTCATTCGCTGTAGTCATGTTTCTACTTCCTAAAATCAATAAGGACGTTCTGTTTAAAGAGGAAGGTGTTGGAGCTGGGAGGTGTGTTGCACGCCTATAATCCCAGCCACTCGGGAGGCTGAGGCAGGAGGATCACAAGTTGGAGGCTACTGTGGACAACTTAGCCAGACCCTGTCTCAAAATACAAGATACAAAGGGCTGGAGATGTGGTTCAGTGGTTAAGCACCTTGGTATTAGTGCTCACTACCAAAAAAGAAAAGATGAGGGTGTTACCTGAGTTTGGCTGAGGTGCCTGGATGTTTTCCAAATAGAACATGTATACGTAGAACGCAGGCCCCTTGGCAAGAAGTACTAGGTAGGAAAGGACTTGATAGAGGGTCCTGAAAGTTGAAGAACTCTCTCCAAGAGACTCAACAACCAGGGGGCCCTGAATCTGGCTCCTGCCGTTGATTCTTCTTCTAGAGGTGCTCACCTCAGAGTCAGGGAACTCCTAACCCTTTCCATATGCTGAGCAGCCTGTACGGAAGGTCTGGCAAGAAAGCTCTTTGGGCTGGGCACAGTGGCACATGCCTGTAACCCCATCAGCTCAGGAGGCTGAGGCAGGAGGATCGCAAGTTCAAAGCCAGCCTCAGCAACATAGTGAGACCCTAAGCAACTCAGCGAGACCCTGTCTCTAAATAAAATATAAAAAGGGCTGGGGATGTGGCTCAGGGGTTAAGAGCCCCTGGGTTCAATCCCTAGTACCAAAAAAAAAAAAAAAAAAAAAAGCTCTCAGGTGATGTAGTCTTTGTAACACAGCGTCCCTCCAGGTGTATACTTAGAGGGCCACAAAGGGAGTCACTACTGGCCACAGGCTGTCCTGAGTTGCCCTTCTCACCTCCTCTAGGGTTGGCGAGCACTGGCCAGTGTGCACACGCTAAAACAGGTTCCTCATTGCGCTTCCCCGACACCCTTTTCTTACCTGTGACCACAGTTCAGGGAACCTCGGTGCATGAGGGATGCCTGGTGTCATTGTTCCTGCTTGGTGGCATCTGAACTGCAGATTCTCATTGACAACGTTCCTTTAGAAGTCTGGATGCCTCCTTCTCATATCTACAGAAATCAAAGATACCAGTCAAGGTCCCCCCACCCAGAACCCACTTCTAAAAGTATTTTAAAACACACGTGGGGAAACTTTTGTTCTTTTCCAGAAATATGCACTAATGGAGGACTGGATTGTGTGTGTTCATGTGAGACTTCTGCTGTTCAGAGATATCTTGAGACTTTCATATCATGTTCAAGTTTGGTAATTTAGATAAAATCGAGTCATTGTGATCAAAGAGTTTAATATCCTAGTGGAAAGAAGATGGTCCCAAAGTCATTCCTTATATCGTCCAATTCGATACTTTCCGAGTCTTCCTATTCACTAGGCTGCTTAATCCTTAAACATATGCAGGAAGGTGAACTGTGATGATCAGATCTTGGTTCGAATAGGTACCACCACCAATTTCATGATCTGCAAAACAGGAATGTTCCGCCTGCCTCTCCAGATCATTGCCCCAATAGGTTGACTCCGTTCTTAACCTGTGGAGGGCACTTCCTTTATGTTGTATGTCTGAGATGACTGTGGAGGCAGCGAGGGACCCTCAGGAGGAGGACCTGGGAGGACCCTGGAGGGCCGACAGCAGAGACTTCATCTCATCTCTCAGCCACAGCCGTTCATTCAGGGAAAGACACCAGACGAGGGGCCATGGGGGTTGAAGAAGAGACAAACAGACACACATAGAGAAAAAGCTGGGGCCAGGCGGGCAGCCGAGCTCTCTGATGGAGCTTGACTGACACCAGAGCTAGCTCGGCACGTTTATTACATAGGTTCTGTCATCCAAATGTCATCTGTGAGAAAGTTTCAGCAAAGCAGGTAATCCGAAGGACGCAAGACTGGCGAGACATCATGGTCATCTCGTTATGCTCAGAATTCTCTCTCCTGGAGAGTTGGTGGTTGAACTCAAGGTTCCAGCTGAGCCTTTGCACAGAGTTTCCTTGGGCTGGTGTCACCATACCAACTGGGCCATCTCGACCTGCACCTTTGCACAGGTCCCAGGGCAAACACAGCCACTAGAGAGTCAGAAAGACCATGATTGGAATCACTTCTCTCCACAGAGAGACTTCACAGGGCAGAGGGAAAAGGTAGAAGGTTATGGCAGGAAGAAGATACACCTTGAGGAAAACCCCAGAGTTGGGAAGTACTGTGACAATTTGGGGATTGCATTGTGCTTAGTGGATCTTCAGAATGTACCCCGCCACCCCGAGTTTAGTTTAGTATTCAATCTCTGTAACCCTACCTGGGGAGAGAGGTGGCCATAAGGAAATGACTGAGGCAGTGCAGGGTGATTTATTCCACAGGTGTTCACTGCTATGTTGGAATAGAATAACTACGAGGGTAATTGGTGTTGAGTACAATATGCTTTTCTCTTTCACATTTCTGGGTATGTGACCTTCTTTCCCATCACCCAGAGGCGTCCATTTGCCTCAAAAGATTAGGATTCTGAAAGCAGGAAGGCATGGTAGAATCAGTGTTCAGCTTTTGTCTCCCAAAATAAGATTTCTGAAATCCCTTAAGCTTCCATTAGCATAGCAGGAACGAGGCCCAGCCAAGGTGAACATCACCAGGGGGACCACAGTTCCTGGCTTATCTGGGACAACTCCTATGTGTGGCCCTGACCGTGTTACCAGTTGGGTTCCTTTTGCTTTCCAGTGCATCTGGGTTTGGATGGTAAGTCACAGAGGGGGAGATGAGAGGGCGCCCCAAGCCTTCAGGTCCAGTGGAGTGTGGGAGGGAGAAGGAAGGTGGGGGTGGGGAGGGAAGTGACTTAAATGGACTCAGGTGTGTGATACCCCAAAGTTAGAGTTCCAAAGTGTGTGGGTTGAGGATGGTGGCAGACGTGTTTGACTAAAAGGGTGAGGGTGTTGGCCTGGCTGCCTCTGGAACTGTAGCAAGGCCACAGTGGAGGTGGCCCCAAGCCAGTGGCACATCAGGTAGAGCCAGAGGGAGACTCCCAGAGATCTATCAGTCCTGAGCTTCGCAGGCTCCCAACTGGTGTGAAAAGGAAGTGTTTTTCAGGGGGATGTACCAGGTTCTGGGGAGAAAGCCCGTGAGCTTGCAGTGGTGAGGATAGGTAACGTCCCAGGGGACATGTCTAGAGAGCGTGCCGGGGGTCGGTTGGGAGGCAGGTTTGTGGCCTAGATGGTTCATGAGAACTTGAGGAGTTCAAAATAGGATGGAATTGGGTAGGACTCAGTCTGAGCCTGGAGAACAGAGTCTAGTTATCCAGGGAAGACTTTCTTTTGGTGGGGGTGTGGAGGTAAACAGTACTGGGGATTGAACCTAGGGGTGCTTTACCACTGAGCTATGTTCCCAGTATTTTTTTTTTTTTTTTTTTGGTACTAGGGATGAACCCAGAGGTGCTTAACCACTGAGCCACATCCCCAACCCTATTCTGTATTTTATTTAGAGACAGGGTCTCACTGAGTTGCTTAGTGCCTCACTAAGTTGCTAAGGCTGGCCTTGAACGCCTGATCCTTCTGACTCAGCTTCCCAAGTCATTGGGATTACAGATATGTGCCACCACACCCAGCTCATTCCTGATCCTTTTATTTTTTATTTTGAGACAGGGTCTCACTGAGTTGCGGAGGCTGACCTTGAACTCCTGATCCTCCTGCCTTAGCCTCCCAAGTGGCGGAATTACAGGGGTGTGCCACTGTGCCCTACCAGAGCAGACTTTTGTGTCTGCGTGCTTCTGTACACCTGGCTGTCATCTTGGGAAATAAATGGAATAGGGGAATAAGGAGGGTGGGGGACTTGTTTGTGTATGAAAGACATGACTTCTTCCATTCAAAACATTTATTAATCACTTCCCTAGGGCCAGGCACTGCTATAGGTCCTGGGGACACAGGAGAAATTTAAATGGGGAAAAAAATCCCTTGCTTTGTGGATTTTTGCTCCAGTGACTTTACCAAGAACCCCATGTAAGCCACGAGAGGCTGAGATGCTCTTAGCCATTGAGTAGAACCTCCTCAGCCACAGGAGTGCAGGAGTACTCTCGAGGTGAAATCAGCTGTAAGAAGTTAAGAAACTGCAGGTCTGGGGATATGGCTCAGTATCGGAGCTCTCCTCTAGCATGCACGAGGCCATGGGTTCGATTCCTAGTACCGCCAGAAGAAAAAAGGGCATTAAGAAGCTGGACTGGGTGCCGTAGTGCATACCTATAATCCCAGTGGCTTGGGAGGCTGAAGTAGAAGGATCAAGAGTTCAGAGCCAGCCTCAACAACTCAGAGAGGCCCTAAGCAACTCAGTGACACCCTGTCTCTAAATAAAATATAAAAAAAGGACTGGGGATGTAGCTCTGTGCTTAAGACCTCTGGGTTTAATCCCCAGTGCCAAAAAAATTTTAAAAATTTAAAAAATAAAAAACTGGCTGTCGTTAGCTTTGGTCATCTGAAGAGTGGCATTTCAAAAACTTGACCCTGTTATCATGAAATTAGCAAAACCTCAAAAGTACAAAATTAAGGATTGAGTAGGCAAATTGTGATCCTTCTTGAATAAATTAGTATGTATTAACAGGTGGTTGTAGGTGAATATAAATTGATACAGAGGCACGTTGTAAAAAGCTAGCTGTAAAACTGCACAAAATATTCCATTTTAATTAAAATATGTAATATGTATTAAAAGTAGGATAATATCCAGGTTTTACAAAAATTGAATTTTATATAGATGCTTATGTGTGCTATACGCACAATGCAAACAAATCCATATCAGTGTCTTTATACTGATTATGTGAATAGACGACTATTTGTGGGTCTCTTTGTGTCTATTAATGTTTTTATGAATATATATTTCGGCTAAAACATTTTTTTTCCTGACCACTTTTTTTTTTTTTTTTAAACTTTTAATGTCCAACAATTTAGAACATTTACTTCACATCCTTTTGTTCAAAGGGCAGAATTTCTGAAACCTAACATTTAGAGAGGGCAGAGAAAGGCATTGATGATATGTTAGTGCTGGAAGGAAGAAAAAGATGGAAAAACGATTTGGAAACTTAAATCCAATTCTGACAAATATGTTGTTTCTGGAAGATTCATATGAAAAAAAATGAGGCTTTTATTTATCTGAATTTTTATGTTATCTTCCTTAATGTTTTACGAATTCCTGGGTTTATCTACCATGTTTGTATGTGAATCTGTAATGATTTGACCACAGAACGTAGTCAGGTGTCTATGGCATCTTTCATCATAGGCCACTTGGGTTATTTATACCAGAGTTATGAAAAGGTGCATTTCTAGTGTGTGACTAAAGTGAACCGCCTGTGTTTGGCAGGAAAAAGAAGTTGGTAGGAGAGGTCGCTTGGAAAAGAGAACGCCATGCCCCAGTCCAAACACGCGTGGCAGGATTTGGATTGAGGCACTGAGGTCTCTTCTCTTTCTCCTGTCTACTGCCATGACTGACCAAAAGTGCTGCATCTCCATGTTGTTCGGGAAGAACGTACTCTGAAGAGAGACGCATCAGGTTCTAAGAGTCTCTCTCTTCTTCATTATCTTTGGAAGCTCTCTCAGATCCAGCCAGGATGCTTCTAGCAATATTGCAGAACTTGCTTCTGCCATTGCAGTGCCTGGTCCCAGCCTTCTTTACAGAAGAAAAGTTTGTGTTGATCAATGTGATGTCACATGAACCACAGATGACATAGCCTGCTATTTATATGTCCTTGTGACCTTGTGCAACACCTCGATGAGTTTGGATTCACAAAACCGCCAGTTCCAAAGTCCTGAGCAGTAACTCTGTCAGTGGGGTTAGACAGAATCTGCTAGGGTAGCTGACACCCGAAAAGAAGTCTTTCTTCCACTGCTTCCTTTGGGTGACCATTCTCTGCTATTGAATTATGGTTTATGCAATAACCATATGCAGCCACATCGCAGTATGGTTTATGGTTTATTACTCAGTCCACTGGGCCCCAGGCGAGGGCATGAGATCGAACTTGGCCACACAGGATGGTGCCCATCCTTACTCAGGGTCATTACCATTCGTTCAGGAATCAGAGATTGATCCCAGCTGGATCAATCAAATCCACTCAAGGACTTTTGGTTGATCTATCTAAAAAGGGATTTGAGAAATTAAAAGTTGAGGGTTTGAGGCTATCTCACCGGGCTCTCTCAGGTATTGCAGGATATTTGACAGCGTCTCTGACCTCTCCTTACTGGTACCTCCCTATCCCAGGTGTGAAAACCACACAAGTTTCTCTCAGGATTGTAAAATTTCCCTTAGGGCATAAAATTGTCCCCAGCTGAGAACATTGACTGAAGCAACTGCTTCTAACTGGGTTTGAAGACAGTGCCTTGACTTCTTAGTTATTTGGCATATATTAGTTTTCTATCACTATCATCTCTATGACCTCACTCCTGTCATCATCTCTATCTTTGACTAAAGCCAAGAAAGATGGTTCTTTTCTCAAGATTCACGTCTTTAGACTCATCCAGAAAGTTCAAGCGGGTCTCCCCATCTCAAGGTCCTTTAATTAAGCATGTCTGCGAAGTCCCTTTCACCTTACAAGATGACACATTCACAAGTTCCAATAAGTAGAACTTGGAAAATTTGGGGGGGGACTGTTATTTTTTTTCTTCTTAAAAATAATTTAAGTTGTAGATGGACAACTTTTTATTTTATTTTATTTTATTGATTTTGATGTGGTACTGAGGATTGAACTTAGTGCTTCAGCCAGGATGTTATTCTCTCTACCACATTTGCCAATGCGTGCTCTTTGGCTGGAGCTGGTGGACTTCAGTGACTGCATCTAAGAGTTAACAATTCTGTGTTCGTGATGCATTTTGGAAAATCTCTTTTAAAATCATGCTACAGTTCAGAGAATCAGAATTTTTTGACTTGTCCCCCAGTTACCCAGCCTAGTGACACAATCACAAAGCCTGGGACAGTGTAGGGCCCCTGTGTATGCTCCAAGTGCAGGCCTGGGTCTTTCCCTTTACCTTGGGTTCCATGAAGAAGAGTGATTAGAAACTGTACCTCATGAATCGTTAGGCAGGGTCTGAGAGGGAGTCAGAGAAAGGAAGTAAACACGCCCTGCAAAGATAAGTAGTTAAGTGGTTTTAAAGAGCCAGGGAGCTCAGAGTTAGGCAGCCAGGGAGAAATGGTGTTCCCGCTGTTGCTAGCACTCTGGGAAAAAAGATTCTCTGTCTTTGCAACAGCCTCCTTGCTGTTGGCCGCTTCCTTTCGTGTCTGTGCGTTGCACAGTGACGTGGGTGACTGATAAATGAATCCTGGGTGGAGAAGAATTTATTATTTTTATTTTCCTTCCAGAGCCATTTCTCAAGATGAAATATATTTACGTTCTCAGCCTCATGTGTGCTAAGGTCTGTGGGTTTTCAAACAGGGAGATTACACAAATCCCTTTGGGATTCCAATTCACTGGCCTGGAGCATATCTTTACCCTCTGTGTCCTCAGCAACCATCCCAAATCCTCAGGCTAGTCTACACCTGGTGTAGTGCCTCATTCCTAGGTGAACAGTGTCTGATACCCTAGCTCAAAGGTAAAGGCACGAGGATTCCTTTAACTTCAAACAATCCAAGGGAGCTTGACTCATTTAATTTAGGAAATATTTTTTCAAATCAACTTTTTTTTTTTTTTTTTGTACCAGGGATTAAACCCAGGAGCACTTAACCACTGAGCCACTCCCCAGCCCTCTTTTTGTATTTTATTTATAGAGACAGGGTCTCGCCGAGTTGCTTAGGGCCTTGCTAAGTGGCTGAGGCTGGCTTTGAACTCGTGATCCTCCTGCCTCAGCCTCCTAAGCCACTGGGATTACGGGCGTGCGCCACCATACCCGACTGGAATCAACTTTTGTTTGTTTGTTTTGTTGTATTCTTAGAATCTAATTTCAGAGAGACCTGAATCTCACATACTTTCAATAGTAACAAGCTTTTTGAAATCTCTGCTCTTAACAAACTGCTTCCAACATCTGGTTGCTCAAAGGGACATCTCCGCTGAGATGGCAACTGTTTCAATTCTGGTTTACTAAATTTACAAATCTCACACAGAAAGAATTCTACAGCCTAACCTCTTCCTGCTCCCCGCCCCCCTCCCCCTTTACTGGCACAAAATCTTGGTTCTAAAATGGAGTGTTTTCATATAATGAGTGCACATAAATATTTCATTGACGCAATTATCTTTGACATGAAATAGTTCCACAGCAAGGCTAGTGCCTGAGAGAAGAGATAAATCTGCTTCTTTCCCCCCGAGTGATTTCTTTTTTAAACAAACAAAATGTGTGTCTGAAACCGGGGTTCTTGCGTGTGTCTGTCTGTGACTGCCTTTTCGGTCCCTAGAATGTGCACGTGACCCTGGAAGTAAGCAGTAATGAGCTACAGAACCAATGTCGAGATGAAATAGACACACGCTGGTCCAATTGGAATTTTCCAACTAACAGAAAAAAAGAAAAGAAAAACATGCCTGGAGAGAAGAAAGAAAATGCTGTAAGCATACCAGGAAAGAAGTCTTTCAAATGCTGAAAAAATATAACTGAGGCTGAGGCAGGAGGATTGCGAATTCAAAGCCAGCCTCAGCCACTTAGTGAGGCCCTAAGCAACTCAGTGAGACCCTGTCTCTAAATAAAAATTTTTAAAAAGGGCTGGGGATGCGGCTCAGTGGTTCAGTACCCCCTGGGTTCAATCGCTAGTACCAAAAATTTTTTTAAAAATCATAACTGAATGTGCATTTTTTACAGTGTGGGTTACAGAAGATTGTTACGTAGTGTTTTTACCATCTGATAGGCATCTATAGGCTGTACTGCATTTGCAGATTTCCCACTTTCTTTGTTTCTTTGATTGTTTGGCTTAGTCTTTCACTTTCTCTCTGTCATCTTATATCCATCAATATCTTGTGTGCTGATTCTAAAGCTGAGTCTGTGGTCCCCGTTGAGTTTCTGGGTGAACAAAAACACTGTAGTGTTTCACCAGTGGGAGGAGCAGAAGATACTCCAAGGCTCAGTAGTAATGGAAAACAGATATTCAGTGTCTGGGATTATATGGATTGGTGCTTGTGGGTGTGTAAGTGTACGTGTGTATTTCATGGTGATTGCACCCAAGAATTGTCATTAAAAGAAACTGCAGTGTCAGAAAAAAAATGACTGATGACTTATCAATCTGTCGTCAGCTAAGTTGCAGATCACAGTGCTTCTTGAGGGATACTGTCAATCTGGCCTTTTACCCAATTTACAAGCTAATCCTCTCATACATATCAGCAGAAAACATGAAACTCTTGGGTCCAAGATAGAGGAATTTATCACTTACGTCATAGCAAGTAGCTTGAGCATGATGCTTGTGTAGGCTCATAGTTACACACAAGTCCTAGGGGGTCATTAAAAGGAGCCCAGGTGGGGGATATGGCTCAGGGGTTAAGCACCCCTCAGTTCAATCCCAGGTACACACAAAACCAAACAAAACTAGAAAGTAATTTGGATTTGTGAATATTATTTTAGGAAACACTTTAGTCAACATAGTTTGCAATCAGGGGTCTTATAATGCAGCAAATGCCAGGCTTTATGGGTGGCTTTTTCCTTCTCTGCTGGAAGGAAAGTTTACTAGGGAAGAGCTCTGAGTTTCCAGGCCTTCAGTTACAAACAACCAGGTCTATCGTTGCCAGTGTCTTATCTTTGAAGGACTTGGGCCTTGACCCTATGATGGAAAACTTCTGTTTTTAGGCACAACTAAGTCAAGATGAGAATCATTTTTGCTTTCCCAAAATTTTACAGATAAGAAATCATTCTAGCTGGACATGGTGGTGCACACCTGTAATCCCAGTGGCTCAGGAGGCTGAGGCAGGAGGATCGCTAGTTCAAAGCCAGCCTTAGCAACTTAGCGAGGCCCTAAGCAACTCAGCGAGACCCTGTCTCTAAATAAGATACATAAAAGGGATGGGGATGTGGCTCAGTGGGATCCATCCCTGGTATCAAAAAAAAAAAAAAAAAATTAATCTTGATTTTTTTAATGAAGTTTTTTCAAGCTAACTGTAGATTCCTAGGTTATTTTAAGAAATAATAAATATAAATACTATAAAATGAGTAAAGTACACATCTGCATGAATGACTATGCCACAATGAAACCGATTATGCTGTATAATTAATATGCACCATTTAAATTTTCCCCCACTCTTTAAAAATTGGGGGTGCAGGTGTGAGGTACCTGGTGAGTTTGCTTCACAGCCCAGGAGCCCTGAGCTTGGGGAATCTGCCTCCTTCGTGGCAAACTTGCCTTGGATGGAGACATTATCTCGGGTCCCAAGGTTGTTCATGGCAAGCCCAACCCTGAGCCATGGTCCAGGCAAAGAGCCTTCAGGACTCAGTGTTCCTCGCAGGATGCCCAAGGATCAGGGCCCATTGCCTCTCCCAAGAGGAGTCACCCAGGGAACTTTACATGTCACATAGATAAAAATAGCTGCTGTCTACTGTACCACACTGCAGGTAAGCACTGCACGCATGCTTCTTCCCATCCTTATAACCAGCAACTATGATACTGTGCCTCTTATACATAAACTAAAACCTTCGGAGCTTAAACAGTGTCTCCTGCTCTGACCATGGCCCTTCAATGACACTCTTTGTATTTAATTTGTCTTTGAGCCCCTTTGTCTTAGTCAGCTTTTTCTCTGCTGTGATTAAAAAACCTGACCAGCATAATTGTAGAGGAGGAAACGTTTATTTGGGGGCTCACAGTTTCAGAGGTCTCAGTCCATAGACAGCAGGCTCCATTCCTTGGGGATCGAGGTGAGGCTGTGGTGGAAGAGTGTGGTGGAGGGAAGCAGCTCACATGGTGATCAGGAAGCAGAGAGGGACTCCACGCTCCAGATACAGATATATACCCCAAAGCCACGCCCCAAGCCACGCCCCAATGCCCACCTCCTCCAGCCACACCCACCTGCCTCCAGTCACCACTCAGTTAATCCCATCAGGGATTCATTCACTGACTGGGTTAAGGCTCTCACAACCCAGTCATTTCTCCTCTGAACCTTCTTGCATCGTCTCACACGTGACCTTTTGTCACATCCAGACCATCATACCCTTCTATGTATACATGGCTTTCAGGATAATGCCTTTTTATTTAAATGCTTCCCCCCTCCCTTTTTTCTACTACTAGACTGAAAGCTCTTTAAAATCAAGGACTTTATTTCATCCCTTTGTTTCCCCAGCAGCTAGTTTAGTGCTTGATGGTGTACATTAGGTACACGGTCAGGGTTTAGGGACTGTGTCTGTTTTGTTCCCAAGGGTTCCCTGCGTGTTTTAGCAAAGTGCCTGTGACCTAGTAGGTGCACATAAAGTATTTTTTTTTTAAATAGGTAAATGTACCTGGCCCTCAGTCTTCCTATTTAGTGATCATTCATCTCTGCTCTTCTCTGTTAATAGTAGAACCACCCAATGCTCAAACCCCCTGGGGCTTTAATCATCTCCCTGATTCATTTCAGTGGTTCCTACAAGGTAGGCATTCAGTGTTATTTTGGAAGGCAATTAGAAATGAAAGTGTTTCCTTTATTTTTATTTTTCAAATCACCCTTGCAGCTTGATAGGGAGAAAACAATGGATGTCTCCCAAAACCTGAAACCACCATTTTTACTTAAATACAAGGCTCTTTCTAGAACTCCCTGTGGGTGACAGTATAGAAGGTTTGACCAAGAAGGTTAAGTTTCTTCCCTGGGCTGGTTTCCATGGTAATGGCTGCAGCTCTGATAAGCTGGGTTGGCAGGGAGAGAAAGCAGAAGACAGGATGGTGTATCACTCAAGCAGTTCAGAGTCTTTTATGACCACAGATGCCAAACTCTGCTGCAAATGATGGTAGACAGACCCTGGCTCCGAAGTGGAAGGAATGCACCCTAAAAAACTCTTGTGTCCATGGAGCTTTCTCTCTTGATTGCATTTTTTTGAAAGATTTTCCTGTATTTGAGGTTTAAAAAAAATGAACACTAACATTCCTTTTCCAAGCATGTCTTCCCCGAATGCCTATTTGGAGAATCTCCTAGTTATCGGATGAAGATAGAAGAATGCTCACTCACTAAGGTTCCTAGAGATACCCCAAAGTATCCAGGGGCAAAATGTGTAGGAGTAGCTCAGAAAGCATTTCATGAGCAAACATTTATATATTTAGGCAATTTGTTGTATAACAGCCCCGCCCCAGCCCCCAAACATAGTGGCTTAATACAACAATTTTTATTAGGATTTAATAAAATTTTATCAAATTTTATTATGATGTCTCATGGTTTGATTTTTGTCCCCCTGGCTTGGAGTCTTTTGTGTGGTTGCAGTCAGATGGTAGCTGCACTTGGATCATCTTGAAGGACTCCCAAATCATGGGTCTGGCTGTTGTTACTGGCTGTTGATCAGAACCTCAACTGGGACTCTTAACTAGTCCAAGGACACATGGCCTCTCTGGCCTGCTTTCCTCACAGCATGGGGGAAGTCTCCTGAGCCTTTGACCTGGAAACTGGTAAAGCGTCACTTCTCCCATATTGTCCTGGCCAAGTCCAAGAGCCCAAATTAGAGAGGAGAGCATGCAGACCCTCCCTTTCAGTGGGGGGGGGGGGGCTGTCACGGAATTTGCAGGCAATTCAAGCAGCCCCAGGGCTAGCTAGCCGCTGGGCCCTTTGGAGAAACACATCTTTTTTTTTTTTTTTTTTTTTTGTCCTCCTGGAATTTATAGCCTGGGAGATAACTTCAATCTAAAATCATACAAATAAAAGATAAACTGTAATATAGTAAAGGCCATGAAAGATGTGCTCTTGAGAGGTTTATTGGTCTGCTATTGCTGTCTTACAAAGTACAGGGTGGCTTGAATAACAGAAATTAAGGTTTTCTTACTCCTGGAGACTAGAAGTCCAAGATCAGTGTGCCAGCAGGGTTGGTTTCTTCAGAGGCCTCTCTCCTGGCTTGTAGTCTTGGCTCTGGGTGCTCACCTGGTCTCTCCTCTGCGCACACTTGTTAGCTTTCAAACTTCCACCTCACCTCTTCCTCAAGCCCTTATCTGATCGATCCTGGCTCTACCCTCATGAAGTGTGTCTTGTGATTGTAGAGGTTGGGGTGTAGATCTGAACCAAACGTCTGGGGAATCAGCTACACAGAAGCCATGAAAATGGGTGGGGACATCAAATAGAATGACTATTAAATTAAAGGGCACAAAGCAGGAGGTCTGTAGGTAGAGGCTACAGCAAGGAGAGTGGGCTGAGAGAAGAAGGAGCCACCAGAGACGTATCAGGGAGGCAGGACTCCAAGGATGTCCGTCCCTGTGGGTGGCACGTTTAAGGTGGAGTCTTGGGTCAAGAAGCGCCTGGTTGAAAAGCGCCAAGCTGGACATTTGAAGACCTTTGTTCAAGTCTTGCTTCTGCCTGGTTGGTTGTGTGACCTTGGGCAAATTCGTCTCTCTGAAAATCAGCGTCTTCGTGTGTGAAAAGGAGAACAACTGCATCCGTGCACATCCAGATGCAGTGAGCTTCCGAAGACGGAGCCGTGTTGATGCAGACTTTGAGACTGCTGAAGGGTCTCGCTGGGTAAGGGTGGAAATGTTCCCCAGCTAGATCAAGCATCTTCTAAACGGACCTGGCTATAGCCTATGTCTGTCAGTTACCTATTTGTCTGTCTGTCTGTCTATTTATCTATCTGTATCTCCAGCCAGCTAAATGGCTATCTGTCCATCTATCCATCCATCAATCTAGCTAAATATCTATATGTCCATCTATCCATCCTTCTATCTATCTACCTATCCATCCATTCCCTCTGTCTGCCCATCCATCCATCCATCCATCCATCCATCTGTCCTATCTATGTCTATCCATCTATCCATCCATCCATCCATCTAGCTAGATATCTGTCTGCTCATCCATCCATCTATCCATCCATCCATTTATCCATCCATCCCTCTGTCTGTCTGTGGATCTATCCACCCATCCATTCATCTCTGCATCTCTCCATCCATCCATCTATCTATCTATCCATCCATTCATCCATCCAGCTAGATATCTATCTGTCCATCTATCCATCGTCCTATCTGTCTATCTGTCCATCAGCCATCTAGCTACATATCTGTCAGTCTGTCCAGCCTTCTTTCTATCTGTCTGTTCATCCATCCATCTATCCGTCTGTCCAGCTATCTACCTACCTACCTACCTACCTTTGGTGTTAGGGCTTGAACCCAGAACTGTGCATGTGCAGGGAGCCACACCCCACCAGCCCACGAGTCTCCCTTACATTCTGCTAGACCTCAGTAATTTACTTTTTTGAAATGAAGCCTCCAAGGCTTGTGAAATCTTGGAAAATGACCTCTTAGCATACTCCCTCCTTTTTCTTTTTTCTTTTTTAAATAAGCAGGTGTTCTGCAAAAGACAATCTCATAAGTCAAAAGCTTGGGCTTTTACACCTCCCAGTTCCGTTTCTCCTCATCAGGTAGGCCTTCTGGAGGAGACTGATTGTCAGGCTGGTGGTTCTGGATGAGTGTTTCTGAAAACTTAACCCAGGTACTGTACCAGTTAGTGTTTATGTTTCAGCTAATACAGAAACTAGTGTCCTCAGCAAATCAGAACTCTTCAGAGCTTGAATTTTTAATCTCTCAAAGGTAACACGTGAAATGAACATGCTTGTCACATGTCGACCAGGTGCCAGCATGCTTAGCTTGAACACATCTCTGGTCACAGAGAGGCAGGAGGCAGGGGGCCAGGGACAGAGGAGCGCACTAAGGCAGTGGACACTTTCCCCAAGCCTCTAATTTCCTCCGTTGTTTTTCCCAAAATTCGCCTAAGATGTTTCTAAAAGAGGTTGAAGTATTCTGTGCTCTGGTGAGGCTCTTGCAGTAGATTTTAAAGATGGAGATAGACCTTGAAAATATTAATAGAGGTAGGGGAATCAACTCACTTTTAACAACAGGGACTTAGCAAAAGACATGGCTTCAAAGATACATTTTCTGAAAACTTCTGAGTCTCTGTAATCCAGTGTGCTAAGCACTGGACCGGAGACAAAGAGATAGAGGGTTTTCATTTCTGCTATGTCACTAACGGCCTCTGGCTCCGAGATTGGTTTAAGAAATATGACAGGATGCACATTTTTGTCTTCGCCTCTTTACATGTTTGAAATAAAAGAAAACACCAGAGCCAGTGGTGTGGATGCAGAGTGCATTTCTGTGACACAAGAGAGAACAGAGAAGCATTCTGTACACCTGCTTATCTCTATTGGAAAATGACTGACTAGTTTTAAGCTCCGTTTTAATCATGCTCAAGTGTGGGCATGTGGGTCTGTTAGGATAACTTGTTAACCCTATGAAAGCTCCAATCACGCCCACCTTTCTACCTCTCTGTTTTGTTTTTGGTACTGGGGATTGAACTCAGGGGCACTCGACCACTGAGCCGCATCCCAAGACCTATTTTGCATTTTATTTAGAGACAGGGTCTCACTGAGTTGCTTAGGGCCTCGCTAAATTGCTGAGGCTGGCTTTGAACTCGCGATCCTCCTGCCTCAGCCTCCTGAGCTGCTGGGATGACAGGCGTGCACCAAGGCATCCAGCTCTGCCTCTCTATTTTACTAAGTCCTAGTTAGGAGAAACCATTGATTGGACACCTATTCTCCAGATGTCCAAGATAAAGCTGTTCTGGATTCGTGGGGGAATGGCATGGCCCAGCCAGTCTCTCCTTACTTCGTGAATGAGAAGAGAGGACCTGGCTCCTCTTTGACCCACCCTGGCTGCCCCCTGACATGCCCCTTGCCACAGGCTCCGGAGAGCTCTGCTGGGACTCCTCATTGTAGTTACAAGTGGGGACAGGAATTTGTCCAGGGTTGCAGGCCTCCCTCCTCTCCTGCTCCTCAGAGTCTTCTTTCTCCTTGACTTGTCTTCTTCTTTTTAAATATATTTCCATATTTAAATGCTCCTTTTTGTTATAGGAGGCATTTTTGTTATAGGAGAGACATGGGTTTTATCAGGCTGATTTTAAACATTATTTTTCAATTTATAGAAAGTGGGTTACATTTATAGGAACAATTACTTTGGTAAACTAGTCAGATGTGGAACTATGTCCAATTCCTTACTCTTTGATAATGAAATGCTTTATTTATTTATTTTTGGTACTGGGGATTGAATCCAGGGGTGTGTAACCACTGAGCCACACCCCCAGCCCTTTTTATATTTTATTAAGAGACAGGGTCTCTCTGAGTTGCTTAGAGGCTCACTAAGTTGCTGAAGCTGGCTTTGAACTTGGGATCCTCAGCCTCCTGAGCTGCTGGGATTATAGGCAGGCACCATGACCCCTATCATGAAACGCCTTCTTTAAAAATCTGTAGATATCGCTGCTCTATCAGAGTATCCTTCTCTGTTCATACCTCTGTGGTTCAACATTTTTCACACCATCACAGACCTGGGGTGGATGATTGTGACCATGACTTTGGGTTTTCAAAGTCCTCCTAATTGTCAATATTTCATTCACTTGCTTTCCTCTGTTGATGTAGGTTTTACCATTAAAGAAAACTAAGAGATGAAGTCGGAAATGCATGGCCGACGAAATGTCTTTTATCTTTTGCTTAATAACTGTCTCGGCTCCAGAGAGGCTTTGCCATCTTGATTGCATATTTTGATCATTCTCTGTGGTATGGCACCAACCCTGAAGCATATGAGTAATGAAAATTTAATTCGGAAGTGTGAAATGGCAGACTTCGTTTTTAAGTTACACTTTAGGAGCCCTGCCAGTCAGGGTGGAAGAAACTTTGCCTACATCTAAGGTTCTGCCAGGCTTCAGGGAAGGAGGTTCCTACGCCATCTTCTGTACCCATGGCTTACACAGCCCTGTGTGATCAGTGTCATCCCTCCACATCCTTTGCCAGGTCTTCAGTTTATCCTACAACCCTGCTGTGACAGTGGTTCACTTAAAATGATCAATGAACCCCACAGGTGGCTTTTGATATGAAAATTTTTTGTTTATGCCTTGCAAAGATGGACTTGTCATTGGACTAGATTTAGAGCACGTTGAGCATCCTGAGCGAGGACCTTCATTGTCTTCCTGTTGCAATCAAAATAAAATGCTGAAGTGCATTCCCAGGCCTCGAGGTTCCTGTGGTATCTGGCCCCTGCCTGCTTTTCCATACCCTTCTCAGGTTACCTGCCTGCATCCCCATCCATTACCCCGCAGCCAACGGCAAGGCAATGGTGCTTTCAGGATGACTACCTTTCAGGACTTTTCCATGTCCATTTCCCCTTCTCCAATCTCTTTCTCTTCTCTTCCCACGCCTGGATCCTCCTTCATCTTTCACTCTAATGCAGGACATCCCTGGTTCCTAACATGACAAGCTTCCCCTTCTCCTTTTCTTGGACTTGGCAGCATTCGAGTTGATGGCGCTCTGTGTGCCAACTTATTGACAGAGACAGAGAGGACCTCAACTCTTTTTTTTTTGGTACCAGGGATTGAACCCAGGGATGCTTAACCACTGAGCCACATCCCCAGCCGTTTTTTGTATTTTATTTGGAGACAGGGTCTCACTGAGTTGCTTAGGGCCTCACTAAGTTGTTGAAGCTGGCTTTGAACTCACGATCCTCCTGCCTCAGCCTCCTAAGCTGCTGGGATTATAGGTGTGCACCACCATACCCAGTCCTAGGCTCTTTTAAATTTTTACGCATTTATTTATTTTTTTTTGTGGTATCCATTTTTGGCAGTTTCCTCATCCGTAGCACCGTGCATGGCACCTCAGAGGTACTCATCTGTAGAGTCCATGTAGAGCCTCAGTAAATTTAGGGAAGAAACAAAAATTTCTCCAGTGAGGCTTTTACATGCCCTACCCATGATTTGCTCATCACATCCACAGATGTCATGATTTGCTCTTTCAGAGGCTTCATTGTTTGAAACATGCATTTTGGTCCTTTTGGACAAAGGCATCAATTTGATGAAGCTAAGTTTCTTTTCTTTTAAATCCCATTTGCAAAGTTAAGTGAAATTTAATCTTGCCTTTGTACCATCTGCTAATGGTTTCTCAGGCAAAAGAGAACAAAAATGCTAATATTTTCATTACATTGACGAGAAAAAAATTAATTGGAGAGCTTGGTTTACCAACCCATGGAGTTAAAAGTTGGAAGGCTTAGTCTTGCAAACACAGTTTGAACTTTTTAGAAAAGGATTTGTTACTCATGAACTCCAGGTAGCATTTCATGCAAAATCAGATTTGATCTACAGAAATATACTGCGATAAGGAGATATCCCTCCACCCTAAGGATCTTCCTTTGTGAATCTATAAGCACACGAGTGCTAACATCCCATTAGATTCTCTGTCGTGACAGTGCATCACCCCACACCCATACATTAGCCCTGTCTGCATAAAAATCTTATGCATAAAAGGTTGTTTCACAGTCGTGAGCCCAGAGTTTAGTAGTCATTTGATTTTGGAATTTCTTTTCCACACTCAAGTAATCTGGAATGGAAATGTTAAGGTTTTATCATCTAAGACACTGTGAATTTGTCCAGGATCTATTATGATTGAGCTTTTGAAAATTATTCAAGGCCATACATCAGAGGTTTGCAGTTGGCAATGGTGGTCATGGGCTTATTCACATGTGAATGTAAAAGAATTATTTTTAGAGGTTGTTAGTCTGCCTTGTTGTTTGCACAATAGGGGTATTGTTTTCTATATGTTTTAGGTATGAGATCTTCCCTGAAGCTCACGTGTGAGACAATGCAAAAGGATTTAGAGGTGAAATGATTGGGTTATAAGAGCCTTAACCTAATTAGTGTGTCGCATCTACTGATCGGGATCAACTGGGTGGTAATTGTAGGCAGATAGTGTGTGACTGGAGGAGGTGGGTCATTGGGGGCTTGCCTGGCGTTTATACTTTGTCCTTGTTGAGCAGAGTTCTCTCTCTCTGCTTCTTGGTGGCCTGAGCTGCTTCCCTCCACCACACCCTTCCGCCATGATGTTCTGCCTCATCTTGAGCCACAAGGAATGGAGTCGGCCATCTATGGACTGACACCTCTAAAACCATGAGCCCAGATAAACTTTTCCTCCTCTAATTGTTCTTGTCAGATCTTTTGGTCACAGCAGTGAAAAAGCTGATTTATAACAATTCTCAAAACATAAAATCAACTATTTTCAACTATACAGTTCAGTGTCTATGCGTTAACTACTTCTTCAGGGGTGAGGTGTATTGTTGGTGTTTTTCCTCTTAGGAGTTGACTAAGACACTCTCTATTTAATTAGAATTTCAGTAAATTTCAAAAGCATGTTATTTCTGTCCTTGGTGTGCCACTAAATGCTAACCACTGTATGAAATTTTATAGGTCAAAGAAAATACTGAGTTATACTCACATAGGCCGAAAATATTAACTGACTTAAAATAATACTTTATCATCCAAATGTAAGCTTAGAAATCGTTTTTTCCTTATATCAAATAGACCTTGATAAGAACATAGCTTGACTTAAAACCACGAGAATGAGAATTTTTAGAAAATCTCCTGAAATTCTCTCCATCACTGCCCTACCTAGTATTTGTGTGAAAGCAATATAAAATGAATTGTGACTGATCCTGAACTTCAACAAAGGTCTCCAAAAATCCAGCCAGGCAGAGCCACTTTTAATTGATTGGGGATTTGGAAAAGCCACTGAGGAGTTTGTGCAGCCGGAGAAAGCTGTGTTTTGAGTCTGCCAGGAAAATAGGGATTATTGGAAGGGTAGGTAAATAGGAGAAGTAGCTCACAGTGCCCATCTTCTGCAGAACGGAATGAGCTGGGGGTCCAGCAGGTGACCACAAGCCTTCAGAAAAGTGTGTTTCGACAAAGTGTTAGCTATTTGTGTCTTTGTTAAACAAAGAATCTGCATGGTCGTGCACTTGAATGCAGAGAAATTCTCAGGATCTCATTTAATAATCATTAAATGATTATTAATGCTGACAAAAATGAAATCGAAGGGACCCACAATGGCATTCCTAAATTTAAAACGACCCCATAAACCCCAGTTGACTCATTTGTCCAGTGTGCAAATTCTTGGCGACAAGTCAGGTGAGAAGGAAAAACAATGTGATTTGAAATGATCCATTTGGAGAGAGATCATCAGAAATAGAAGATCAAGGTCAGGGGCAACCTGGTGAGTGGTAAGATGCAAACAGGTCCCCAGGAAGAGGGTAGAGATGATCCAGATGATCTAGTGTAGGATGGCCAGTCTGATCTCCCCTCTGGGGAGGCTGGGCAGTTTTTATACCTGAGTCTGATGCTTTTATACCCGAGTCTGATGATTTGGGGATTTTATTTAGAGACAAGGTCTCACTGAGTCGCTTAGGGCCTCGCTAAGTTGCCTAAGAAAATTGGAAAGAGTTGAGGCTTGGAAACAAACTGCCAATGAGAGTCTCCTAAGGACAACAGAGCTCCATTCAGGGGTGGGAAAAACTACACCTCATCTTGTGGATGCACGAAATCATAAAAGGAATGAGGCAGAACAGATAGCCAGCTGGACTTGCAGAATTTGCTGCATGAAAGGGAATTTTCCTATGAGGATTATTAAAAGAGAATAGTGGGTTAGGGACCTCCTTCCTTCCCCACTCCCTGTACTAAGAGATACTTCATTAACTGAGGCCTTTAAAAAGCAAAGTAAGTCATAAAAAGTACTGTTCAGATTAAACCTGCTTCTCCAAAAACCCACTGAATACCAGGCAAGTGAATTTCCAAAAACAAAAACAAAAACAAAAAAACCCTTGAAGCCCATCAGTGTCTAAGAAATCCCCAGCTAACCCTGAAGTTAACAATTCCCAGGTGAATGGGAAGTTGGGCTTTTTTTTTTTTTGCCCCCTGATACTGGGGATTGAACCCAGGGGTGCTTAACCACTGAGCCACATCCCCAGTCTTTTTTATATTTTATTTAGAGACACGGTCTCACTGAGTTACTTAGGGCCTCACTTTTGCTGAGGGTGGCTTTGAACTTGTGATCCTCCTGCCTCAGCCTCCCGAGCCTCAAGGATTATAGGCGTGCACCATCACACCTGGTGGGCAGCATCTTATTGACAGTCTTCATTGTCCTTACTGTTCTGGAACTCATTTTCCTGAGGATCATTCATGGAAGCATCAGTATAATCACACCCACCTGCTGCATGTCCCTCAGGAATTCTTATCAAGGAGAGAGGCAGTCTGCATCCTGGGAAGTCTGTGTATTTCCTTTGGTATCGTCTAAACCTGAAATTATTACCCTGCCAGTTTCTGTCAGTGTGATCTGAGGTAAGTATTGCACAGTTTGAGTTTGAGATACCTGAAGACATCTGAGTTGCTGTGTCCAAGATTTGTGGGGAAAGCTCAGAAGACAAGCCCAAGCTAGAAGACTCGTCGGCCCAGAGATAGACATTAAAGCCTTGGGCTTGGAGAGAGTCCCTTAGGTCAGTACATGGAAGAAAAGATACCTACAGTGTCCTTAAATTTTCTTTGGCAAGTTTATTTTGTTGTTGTTGTTCAGGGTCAGGGGTCACCAGGGATTGAACCCAGGGGCACTCAACCACTGAGCCACATCCCTAGCCTTTTTTGTATTTTATTTAGAGTCAGGGTCTCACTGAGTTGCTTAGGGCCTTACTAATTGCTGAGGCTGGCTTTAAACTCACGATCCTCCTGCCTCAGCCTCCTGAGCTGCTGGGAATACAGGCGTGCACCACTATGCCCAGCATTTGGCAAGTTTTTATTGGATCTTTATTCTAATCAGTGGGAAAAGCTGTCCAGGTAGGCTTGCCCTCTTTGGAACAGTTGATTGACTCACCAGTCCTGGATCCTCACTGGGTCCAGCCTTAACCTCCTTGATGACCAAGGCTCTCTTTGAACTCATTCAGCACTGGAGCCCTTGTCAAAATTGCCCCTCTTCCGGTTCAGTAATCACGCCGCCCATGTAGCAGCAAAGACTGCACGCTGGTCACCCCCTGCTGAAACAGGAGGGAGACTCACATCAGGCCTGGAAGGCCGGCTGAGGCAGGCCTAGGTCAAGCACAGCAAGGGGCACCTGAACTTGGGGGTGGACCGCTTCTCCAGGCCGGTCCTCTCCGTGTCTCTTGTGCCCAGATTCTGCTTCCAAGTGTTCTTTGAAGGTGGGTCCCTTCCATCATTCGTGGCAGGGGTTAGTCCTGCATCTGAGAGATCTCAGGAACAGCATTTCTCAACACCGTGGATTGAGCCCGAGCTTTTAGGAGTGGAGGTTTTAAAAGAGGAGCTGCTTATTTATTCATTATTTGGTAAGTGCACTTTAAGGAGGACCGAGGCGTTGAGGGACACCCTGATTGCCAAAACACAGAGGGTCTCTGCCTTCGAGGAGATCCAATTCGGGAAGAGATAAATTAAGTAAAATGCATCGTCACAGGTGGTTTAGGAACGTGGATAGAGAATAATGGAGTTCTTGTCTTTAGCTAGAGGAGGCCTCGCCTGGGAGGGGCCCTTAAACTGAACCCTGAAGGACGCATGGGGGAGGGGATGATGTGGAGAGGGAGAAGCAAGGGAAGGGCAAGGTACACAGTCAGTGTAGGAGAGGGACTGGTAATTCTCGGAAGCAAGAGGAGAATAGTAAGGCCACTTATAGCTCCCAGCCAGGATCTTCCATGCACATTTAAAAATGTATGCCTGACTGCTGGGGCTCAATGGCCCACTCCTGTAATTCCAGGGACTTGGGAGGCTGAGGCAGGAGGATAGTGAGTTCAAAGCCAGCCTTAGCAACTCAGTGAGGCCCTAAGCAACTCAGTGACACCCTGTCTCTAAATAAAACACAAAAAGGGCTGGGGATGTGGCTCAGTGGTTAAGCACCCCTGGGGTTCAATCCCTGGTACCAAAAAAAAAAAAAAAAAAAAAATATGCCTTACTGTCATGTCTCATCTGTGCCACGTGAGAGACATCTCTTGGGGGCTGCTTGCAAATTGCTCTGTGATAAATGACAACACTGACCCCAAAGTTCACGGCGGTGTCCTGCTGACCCTGTGAGCTCACTGCCTAATGCTATGTCTGGGAGGGGGTTTCTTGTTGGTGCCTTGGTTTTTTTCAAGAAGTTGGGCGACCCAAGATGGCCGAGGCATTGCAAGCTGACACTTAAAAAATATATGCACACAAATTCTTCTTGACGCCTGGATTGAATGCTGCCGCCGTCGGAGACCAGAGGGCTCCCTTGTGAGAGTGCGAGGCATACCGATGAGGAGCCTGAGTCAGATTTGTCACCTCTGCTGCAGGGAACCTTCTAGTCAGAGCCAAAGGGGTGATCACGGGCAGCTCTGTGGTTTCTGTGTGGATCTCCCAGGGGCCGGGTCCTAGGGAGAACAGATAAACCAGCAGGCTTGGGGGAATCCAGACCTTCTGTGGGATTTACATACGGTTTGCATAGTGCTTGTTAAGCTGAAATCTGTTGTCAGAAAATGTTCAAGTTCATATTTTATCCCAGCTCCTGGTGCACAGTCTCTGGGTATTTTCTTCAGTATTATTCCTTTACTCATATTGACGAAGTCTTACGCCCTAATGTTAGAAATGTACAGCCGTGATTCTGAGCATCAAAGAAGGAAAAGGGGAAATCTGGGTCCCCCAGAAACCATTTCTTAGCAAATTAGATTTTTTTAAGGACTCATTTTATGTTTTAAATTTTTATTTGTTCTTTTTAGATATACATGACAGTGTATTTTGGCTTCTTATACATACAAGGAGTGTAACTTATTCTAATTTAGATCCCATTCTTGTGGTTGGACATGGTGTGGAGTCTCACTGGTCATGTGTTCACGTATGAACATAGGAAAGTGACGTCCCCTTCATTCCACTGTCTTTCTATTCCTATCCCCCACATCCTCCCCTTCATTCCCCTTTGTCCAATCCAATGAACTTTTATTCTCCCTTCCTCCTTGTTATGTGTTAGCATCCACATACCAGAGAAAACATCTGGCCTTTGGTTTTTTGGGATTGGCTTATTTCACTTAGTGTGACAGTCTCCAGTTCCACCCATTCACTGGCAAATGCCATAATTTCATACTTTTTTATGGCCAAGTAATACTCCACTGTGTACATATACCACATTTTCTTCATCTGTTCTTCTGTGGAAGTGCACATAAGTGGGTTCCATAGCTTGGCTATTGTGAATTCAGCTGCTCTAAACACTGATGTGGCTGTGTCACTATCATATGCTGGGGAATGAAAATCTTATTCAAGTCCTTCCTAATCACATCTATCTCAGACCTATAGTGAAAGTACCTTTATTTGGGCCTTTTCTAGAAAGCTCCAGGGAGCCAGAGGTGTGGTGGGGGGATGGGAGGAAGTGATCCTGGCACCAAAACCTGCTTGGATTCAAGTTTGGGCATTATTCTTCTCAAGTGTACAATTTTATATAAATTAGTTGATCCACTGGAACCTTAACTGGTTTTTTTTTTCATTTGCAAATTGGGGTAAATGAAAACCTCATAGGGCCACTGTGGAGATTAGATAATCTATGAACGACACTTAGCGCAGGACAGCAATTAACATTTGCTGCCCTGTCTATACTGACACACCTTTACACCACTGGATGGGCATGATTTTTCTCACTCCAGGTTGGTAAGGACCCCGTGAGGGAGCTCCTGGCATTAAGAAGGGCTGTTGACAGAGTGATTTGGGGGTCCCAACCCTCCTGTTCTGTAGGGATGGGGGCTGTCTAGCGCTTGCTGGTGTTCTGAAGAGCTGTGCTCTATCTTAGAAGTACTCACATTCACACTTAATATTTAATTAACACATGCACTGACTTCATTAGAAGCAATTAAAGAAACGGCTCCAGGTGAAGACATTTCGCGAAGTTTCTGGACGGGAGGCTGTTAGACGTGCATGTTCTCTCTACTCCGAGGGTTTTCTCCTCAGGCGTTTTACAGTCATTTTTTAATTTGCCGATTCCTGCTAATTATCAGAACTGCGAGGCGAAACAATCTCAACATTGGGATGAAATTAGATGTGGTTGTTCGGTTTTATTTATATGTAGATCTGGGGCAGCCCTGGAATACAAAGCTGGATTTTGAAAACATTAGATTGACTCATGTACTGTTGTTTTCAAGATGATAATTAAGATGATAGCGTAAAATTTGCTGTTTGTTGTTGTTGTTATTATTATTATTTTGGTACCAGGGATTGAACCCAAGAGTGCTTAAACACTGAGGCACTTTTTTTATATTTTATTTAGAGGCAGAGCCTTACTAGGTTGTTTACAGCTCTCAGTAAGTTGTTGAGGCTGGCTTCAAATCTGATCCTCCTGCCTCAGCCTCCTGAGCTCCTGAAATGGCAGGTGCCTACCACCACGCCCAGCTTCTGTTTGTTATTAAAGGCTATCTCAGCAGTCTTTTAAGGAATCACATTTTAATGCACAGGCCGATGGATCAAAATTGTTCCTAGTTAAAATAAATTTCTAAGTGTGGTGTACACCTGTAGTCCAGCTGCTTGGGAGGCTGAGGCAGGAGGATCACTGGAGCCCAAGAGTTTGAGGCCAGCTTGGGCAATAGAGCAAGGCCCTGTCTTGAGGGGGGAAAAGTCTAAAATATCATACCTTTGTCCAGGGCAGTAGGTTTCAGACTTGAGTGCGGAGCCCCATTCTTTGCAGGGCTTCTAAAGAACCTGTTTCTGAGGGCCCCACCTTCAGAGTTTTGACTTAGGAAGTGTGGGACAGAGCCTAGAAATTGACATTTTAAGGTAGCCCTGGTCAATTGGGAGGCTGAGGCAGGAGGATTGAATAAATAAATGAATAAATAAACAGGGCTTGGGATGTAGCTCAGTGGTACAGTGCTGCAAAAAAAAAAAAAAAAGGAAGGAAGGGAGGAAGGAAGGGAGGGAGGGAGGGAGAAAGGAAGGAACGGAAGGAGGAAGGGAGGAAGGAAGAGAAGGAGGAAGGGAGGAAGGGAGCGAGGGAGGGAGGGAGGAAGAAATGGAGGAAGGGAGGGAGGGAGGGAGGAAGGAAGGAAGGAATGGAGGGAGGGAGGAAGGAAGGAATGGAAGGAAAGGAGAAAGGGAGGGAGGGAGGGAGGGAGGGAGGAAGGAAGGAATGAGGAAGGGAGGAAGGGAGGAAGGGAAGGAGAGAGGGAGGGAGGAAGGAAATAAGGAGGGGAGGAAGGAAAGGAGGAAGGAAATAAGGAGGGGAGGAAGGGAGGAATTCTGGCAAGCGCCCAGAGGTTCTGATGCTGAATCCAGGGATCACACTTAGAGAACTGCTTTAGGGAAATTTTATAAAGAATACATGTCCCTATTCTTGTTCCCTTAATACACATATTTCTCTTTGGGTTTTACCATAAATGCAACTTCTAAAAGCAGAAGGATCAGCTTCTGGTAGCTGACAGGAGAGAAGCAAAATACGAAGCTCCTAGGCCTGTCGTTTTATGGGTGGATCAACCGTCCTTGGATGGAAATGGCCTGCGTCATTTCCATGAACAGTAGGACTTCGTTTCATTCTGTCAATGCATATTTATCAGGGAGCCCTTTGGGTATCGAGTTCTATTCCAGGTGTTTGGGATGCTCCATGAGGGGAAAGAATAAAATTCCTTCCCAGAGGAGTTCAGGTGTGGGACAGATGCCTTCTTGAGAACATGGCCAGTTCCTCTGCTGTAGCTTATGCCAGCTGCCTTGGAACCCAGGTTTGTGGGCAGGGGAGCTGAGGGTCCAAGTCCTGGTTCCACATCTGACCTTTATGCAGTCTTAGGAAAGGCTTGACCTTTTCACGTTTCAGACTCCCTCCTTACCAAATGGCGCTATTGGTGGTGATCATGTCGATGAGGACACTGCCCACCTCACAGGGTGGAATGGATTATATAACACCTAGGTAGTCAGGGCCACTTCACGATGTGCTTCCTTTCAAGAAATGCTTTCATTTCCTTCACATCTAAGTTGCCTCACAGTGAGCCCCCGCTCTGTTCCATTCTCTCCTTTCTTCCATCTTTCCAACGGTGGGTCTGTTCAACAGCCTGTCCTTCTGGCCTCTCTCCCTCTCCCCCTCCCTCCTAGCCCATTGTGTTAGTCAGCTTTTTGGCTGCTGTGACTAAAACATCTGACCAGAAAAATTTTAGAGGAGGAAATGTTTATTTGGGGGCTCACGGTTTCAGAGGTCTCAGTCCATAGGCAGCAGGCTCCATTCCTCAGGGCTCGAGGTGAGGCTGAGCATCATGGAGGAAGAGTGTGGCGGAGGGAAGCAGCTCACATGGTGATCAGGAAGCAGAGAGAGACTCCACTCTCCAGAGACAAATATAGACCCAAAGCCACGCCCCAAGCCACGCCCCCAAGCCACGCCCAAAGCCACGCCCCCAGTGCCCACCTCCTCCAGCCACACCCACCTGCTTCCAGTCACCACTCAGTTAATCCCATCAGGGGTTCATGCACTGACTGGGTTAAGGCTCTACAACCCAGTTATTCCTCCTCTGAACCTTCCTGCATTGTCTCATATGTGAGCTTCTAGGGGACACCTCACATCTGAACCATAGCACCCATCAACATGAAATACCACATATGCCAGGTACCCATTTGAACCCTGGGCATATGACAGGGAACACAAAAGATGCAGTCTCTGGCTTCATAGAGCCTCCTTTATCTCCTTGTGCCTAATAATTTAAAGAGATTTTCATACTGTAGGTTAGGGATCCGTGTTTCGGGAAATGGTGGTTCACTGAGTGGATTTTCCAAGGAGAACACTGCAGGTACTGTTTGAACCAGAGGTACTGAGCTGTTCGCCTGGCCAGGAGGTTGAAGAGAGAGGAGATCATTGTCCCAGAAACCAAAAACATGCAGCAATTATTAGAAGAGGAAAAACAGAACGGAGAAGGAGTCTAGGCGTCACTGTTGGAAGACATTTAAAATACAGGATAAGCAAATAGGAGATGTATTTTGTTGGAGAAAATAAAGAGCAATGAATGTTAGGATAAAAGAAGATCATTAGTATAAGAAATTCAGGGAGCTGGTCTAGAATGTCACAAAAATAAAAATCCCCATTGTACAGATGATAAGAAAGAGGCTTGGAAACAATAAGTAACTTGCCCCAGTGATTACTGCTAGCAATTAATCTGAGGATAAAGGCAAAACAGGGATCTTTTATAAATTTGTTCTTTTTAGTCATTTATGACACTAGAATACATTTTAGCAAGTTATACGTACATAGAATACAACTTATTCTACTCAGGATTCCACTGTGGTTGTGCATGATGTGGAGTTATCCTGGTCGTGGGTTCAAACGCAAGGCTAGGAAAGGGATGTCTGATTCATTCTACTGTCCTTCCTAGTCCCCTCTTCCCTCCTGTCCCCTCGTTTCCCTTCATCTAATCGAGTGGATTTCTATTCTTCCCTTCCCCAACCTCCTCTACCTCAGAGAGAACATCCAGCCTGTTTCTTGAGACTGGCTTATTTCACTTAGCATGAGAGTCTCCATTTCCATCCATTTACCAGCAAATGCCATCATTTCACTCTTCTTTATGGCTGAGTAATATTCCATTGTGTTTATCTACCACATTTTCTTGATCTATTCATCTGTTGAAGTGCAGTAGGTTGGTTCCATAGTTTAGCTATTGTGAATTGAGCTGCTATAAACGTTGATGTGGCTGCATCATACTGTAGTATGCTCCAAAACAGGGACCTTAAGGATTCTTAACCTGTTTGTGCCTGGATCCTGTGGCCATCTGGTGAAATCTAAGGGGGCATCTTAGGTAAGATAAGAGAGCCTGTCCCCAAGTTATAAAGTCATGACTACACAGATGTTAGCTTGTCGCCCTCTATGTACATATTTCTCTTTTTATCTCCTCTCCCCTTTTTTCCCACCTCCCTGGGTTTGTCAGTTAAGGCCACATGTGGAGCTCTGTCCCCAGTGTCTGGCACAGTGTCAGTACTCAGCAAATATTTTTTAATCAATGAATAAATCTCTGCTGAAACTTAACATGCAGGCGGATTGAGAAGCGGATGATCCTACGATTTGTAAGAATCTGGTGTTACTTAATGGTTTGGGTAGTTTCTGAATTGTCCTCAGAAGATAACTGAACAGTTTTCAGATGGTAGATTTGAGAGTGTTTCCGATTGTAGTTTTCAATCTTTGTAGATTCAGGAGTTTTTGTGTGTGTGTGTGTTTTGTTTTTGTTTTTGTTCCTGAGTGTCTGATTTGATTTTCTGGGAAGGAGAGAAACGGTGAGCTGCGGCTGTGACTTTGGGCTGTCACACCCAGCTTCTGTCAGGGTGGCTCTGCTTTTATCTGATTTCCGTATCTGGGTTTTGCCCAAGATTTGATTTGAAGAATGGTTTCCGTTACTAAAAAGTTTAGTATTGGATTAGAAAATGGTTCCGAGGAAGGGTTGCTACGGTGGTCTCCTGTGGTGATCCTCTTTAGGCGTTCTCTGCGTTTGATCCAGAATGATCTCTCCCGGGACAGACCCGGCAATCATGTCACTCCCTCCACTGAAAACACCACCGTGAGTTCTCCTTGGTGCCCACAGGAGCACGCCACCTGATGAGCGTCGCTATGTCCTAGACTCACTCGAAGCATTTTCTGCGTGTTAACTTGGTTAGCCCTCTCTTACATGCAGTGTAAGTCTCCAGTTTAAAGATGATAAGAGAGGCTTGGAGACACTAAGTGACTCGCCCCAGTGACAACTGCCAGCAATGGACCTGGGCAAACTAAGGCAAACTAAGGCTCTCCAGGATTCTTAACCTTTTTGTGCCTGGACCCTTCGGCTGTCTGGTGAAATCGAAGGGAATATCTCAGAATTCCTTTTTTTTTTTTTTTTTTTTTTTGTCAGGGGGTGGGTACCAGGGATTGAACCCAGGGCACTTAACCGCTGAGCCACATCCCAGCCCTATTTTATATTTTATTTAGAGACAGGTCTCACTGAGCTGCTTAGGGCCTTCCTAAGTTGCTGAGTCTGGCTTTGAACTCGCGATCCTCCTGCCTCAGCCTCCCGAGCCACTGGGATGACAGGTGTGCACCACTGTTCTGGGCCTGATCTCCTTTTCCTACTAGGCCATAGTCGTGCTGGGTTAGG
Source organism: Sciurus vulgaris (assembly GCF_902686455.1). Lineage (NCBI taxonomy): Eukaryota > Metazoa > Chordata > Mammalia > Rodentia > Sciuridae > Sciurus > Sciurus vulgaris. The sequence goes on along the minus strand of NC_136477.1, from coordinate 61,024,791 downwards.
GCCCACCTGAAAGACATCATTTTAACTCAGTTACCTCTGTAAAGAACCCTTCTCTAAGTACAGTCCTGTTGTGAGGGGCTGGAATTCAGGGAATTCATGTTACAGTTTTGCCAGTGACATAAGAAAAGGAAAGAACTCTGGTTTTGCTGATTACACTGTCCCTGTCACCTGACCCATTTAACCCAGGATATGTGATCAGGAAATAGATACCAAATGAACGAATCAATGCATGCAAACAAGTAAATAAGAATAAGTGAATAGGGGCTGGGGTTGTGGCTCAGTGGTAGAGCGCTTGCCTAGCACGTGTGAGGCACTGGGTTCCATCCTCAGTACCACATAAAATAAATAAATAAAATAAAGGCATGCTGTCCATCTATAAATATAAAAAATAATTCAAAAAAATAATAGCGAATAGATAAATGAAGGAATGATACTACACATTGTCAATCATTGAAACATTTAAAGATGTGTTTATATCACATGTCCTAACATTGAGAACTTTAATAATCGCTTATTCCTTGAGTTGTGTTGTTCACAGTGCCCGAGTTAGTACGTCTGAACTAGAAATGTCTAGATCACATGTGAAAAACTTCGTGTACCTACACTTGTCTAACTGATTTTTCTCAAGTAGTGTTAAGAGTCATGTAATTAAATCACAAAGAATAAAGTTTTGACTACAATTTGTATTTTATTCTGTTCTAAAAATGTTGCACTTTGTCTTGGATTTTTTAAAATCATTTTTTTTGTTGGTTCTTTTTAGTTATACATGAAAACAGGATTCATTTTGACATTATTATAAGAGAATGGAATATAATTTGTTCTAATTCAGTCCCGGGTACTTCCCCTCCCCTCCCCTTCCCTCCCCTCCCCCTTCCTCTTCCTCTCCCCTCCCCTCCCCTGTGCCCTCCCCTCCTCCCCTCTCCCCTCCCCTCCCCTCTCCCCCTTCCTCTTCCCCTCTCCTCCCCTCTCCTCTCTCCTTTCCCTCTGCCTGTCCCCTTCCCTCTGCTCTATTGATCTTCCTGCTATTAATTTATAGGTTTTTTTGTTTGCTTGTTTTTTTATACTGGGATTGAACCCAGGGCCACTTAACCTCTGAGCCACATCCCCAGCCCTTTTTATTTATTTATTCTTTTGAGACAGGGTCTTACTGAGTTGCTTAAGCCCTCACTAGGTTGCTGAGGCTGGCTTGAGCTTGGGGTCCTCCTGCCTCGGCCTTCCAAGCCTCTGTGATGACTGGTGTGTGCCACTGGCCACAGTCTTTGTTTTAACTGGTGCCTTGTGGATATTCATGACGGTGAGATTCACTGTGGTATGTTCATAGACGTACACGGGAAAGTTAGGTCAGATTCGTTCCACTGTCTTTCCCTACCCCACCCCCTCCCTTCCCTTCATTCCCCTCTAATAGAAAATAGGGAAACCAGGTTTCTTGAATGCAGAACAGAACATCATGGAACCTTTAGTTTCCAAGGGGGCAATGCACTCTACAGCATTTTATTACACACATTTGCTGTTGAAGCTCTTTGTTTCTTAAGGCACTGAGATCCCAAGAAACCCTCAGAATGGTCGCTCTGGTAAGTCTCAAATTAGTTCACACATTTTGTTGGTTTAGTCAGTGGGGCTGATTTGTCAGAAGTTCTTGTCATTCTGTTCCTGAATGTGCATTACATAAGCTTCATTCTAAACACCAATTTTAATTTTTATTGTTTTATTTTTTGGTGCCAGGGATTGAATGCAGGGGCATTTAAACCACTGAGTTACATCCCCAGCCCTTTTTCATTTTTTATTTTGAGACAGGGCCTCACTAAGTTGCCGACACTGGCCTTGAACTTGGGATTCTCCTGCCTCAGCCTCCTGAGTCACTAGGATCACAGGAGTGTACCACCACGCCTGGCCTTAATACCAGTTTTTAACACAGATCATTGTGGTGGTTCAAGTTTTGCAGATCTGGCCCTCAGGTTTTTTGTTTATTTGTTGGGTTTTTTTGGTTTGTGTGTTTTTTTTTTTTTTTTTTTTACACAAAGCTCAGCAATTTAAAAAAAAAAAAAGCTCAAAGCATCTGCCTTAAGTTTTTGTGGCAAGTGTCAGAAAGCCATGTCCAACTCATCTTAAAACTCCGAGTGCAAGTATGCCAGGAAAGAGGTCTGGACGCAGAGCACCCCTCAGCCTGCTCTGTCTGTGGGTGTTGACTTCTGTATCCTTTGGTTCTCAAGGAAGGTCTTCACCCGCGTGAGCAAATGGACTCCAGCCGACCCTCCTTCACATCTGCAATGAACACTGAGCTTTCCCTTCTCTCTACAAATCCCAGAATGAAATGCCACTGGCTGGGTGGGGTCGGCAGCTCTTCTCCCACCCGCTCCACTTACCGTGGTAGGCAAAGCAAGGTGGGGTGGAGTAAGCCAGGGGACAGGGTCAGCCCCATCGGAAGCCTGTGCCCTGACCCAGGGAAGGTCTTAGGAGCAGGATTCCCTGGAAGAAGATGGAGCTTCAGAAGTGTGCGCCTTGGCAGCGAAAGCAGCAGGGACCTCTTCCACCTGTCCTTAGCTTGACAGCTTGTGAAAACCTCTCTCCCTGTAAATCCAATGAAGATTTCCGTTAATTGAGCTTCTAGTTACTTAAGCTGCAGCTAATTGAGTTTGGTAGATAATTAGGTGCTAGTGAAGTAAAAAAATGGATGCGTGTCACAGAAATCAATTCGACAGTGAGCCTGTGGGGTCCCGGGGATTCGAGGATGATCTTGAGCACCCTATACTGCACATCACTCCTAGTGTATCTGTGCGCCTTTCCACAGGGGGCGTCTCTTATCTTGGAGTCACCGTGGCTTGGCACATGGTTAATTGTCACTTTTTTGTTTTTAATTATAGAATTAGGAGATGGTGGTTTGGGATGGGATGTGGGGAGAGGTGACTAAGTCGCTGACTTAAATAACGGACACAAAAGTCAATTTGGGACAGAGCTTCTGAGTGTGAATTTGAAGATTGAACCCAGGGGGCGCATAACCTCTGAGCCACATCCCCAGTCCTTTTTATTTATTTATTATTTTGAGACAGGGTCTTACTAAGTTGCTTAAGCCCTCACTAGGTTTCTGAGGCTGGCCTTGAACTTGGGATCCTCCTGCCTCAGCCTTCCAAGCTTCTGTGATTACTAGTGGCATTTGCCCCTGGGAGGGGCACATTTTGGTATAATTTGGCCATCGGGAACCCTGAGCCCAGGACCGTTTAATGGTATCCTGGGCCAATCTCCTCTTCTGTTGAAAACAAATCTTTCTTTGACAGAAGTGAAGACGCATCTCATTGTGAGAGGCAGGTGAAAAGATTATTCTGAGAACATTTGTTTTCTCTTGAAGACACTGATATCTGGGTCTCAGCGGGATTATGTTTCCAGAAGTTTCCATCTGTGACTGGTAAATTGCATTAGATGCCACATCTTCAGTGACACAACACATTGCCTCAATGAGGATAATTTGGGGCACAAAAATCATAGTTGAGGAAATTTCACGTTTCTTGGAAGTCATCTGCATTTCAACTGTTTTTCCAGGGCTGCAGATTAGTGTGGGAAAATAAGACGTTCATACAGACAGAGCTGACCATGTGTCAATAATTTCTTACTCAATAGTTCTGGATTCAGTGCCTGTTTCATAAAATTTTTTTGTGTTCTCTTTCTTATCCTAAAATGAAAATAAAGAATCCATCCTCTTAATGTTCCTAATTCTTAAAATTGTTCAGGGCTCAACTATGTATAGAAAATAAAAATAGAAGGAAAGTGAATTATAATAAGTGAGGCATATTGTAGTATGTATAGTACATTCTTGGGTCCAAGTTCAGTAAGACAGTGCTATTCCCGGGACTTTGTTAAAATGCAGATTTCGATTAAGCAGCTCGTGCACGGAGCCTGAGAATCTGCATTCCAAACCACCCAGTAAGGCCAGTACTGCAATTCTGGTACCACAATTTGAATAGGGAGGCTCTGGTCCATAGTGTGAAGGAGTTACATGCTTACAGGCACCGCAGAATCCCTGTGAATGTTTCTGCTGTAAACACGCCTGTCACTCCAGTGGCTCCGGAGACTGAGGCAGGAGGATCACAAGTTCAAAGCCAGCCTCAGCAAAAGCGAGGCTCTAAGCAACTCAGTGAGACCCTGTCTCTAAATAAAATACAAAATAGGGCTGGAGATGTGGCTCAGTGGTCCAGTACCCCTGAGTTCAATCCCTGGCCCCCCCATCCCCCACAAAAAAGCCTGCTGCAGATGCAACTGCAATTAGAAACAATGATACTAAGGATGGTGCCCTTTTCTGAACCAGTAAACAACCTTCGGTCAAGTTCCCAACAAAACAATGTAGCTATCACCTCTCAATTCGCAGGATCTTGCACACAGGGAGTAGAGTATTAAAACTCTAAAATCACACTTTGCATTTCCATATGCAGAAAGAGGAAGTTCTCAGCTCAGGTGCTGGACAACATTTCCTGGCTCCTGGGACAGTCCTCCATCCTGCACTCCAAGGGACAGTGCCTTGAGAGAGCCTTCCAGCCAGATCCTAATTTTGCCTCTCCAAGGGCTATGACAGTTCTCAGCCTTCAGAAAACTTGCCCACGCCTTTCCAGAATGCTCACAGGAGGGTGCACCATCTCTTGAAGACCCCTGAACCCAAAGGCCTTTAAAGGGCAAGGGACCCCCAGCCTGGTCCAATGCGGGGTGCCACCGAGGGCAGTTGATTGGTTTAGGCTGACTGTCCCAGGGAGCCCCGGCCCAGAGCAGATGGAGCGCAGCCCTGCGGTCATGCACATGGCGCCCCACGTGACAGCAGACGGCACATTCTCTTGGGAGGTGTTTTCTCGGCTGCTCACTTGGTTACCCTAGTAATCGGGGGAAAAGTCGCTCTGACCATATTTGCGGCTGACAGATTTGTTTTGCATCGTGCTACCAGAGGGTGTGAAATGGAAGCTCCAGAAGAATCTTCAGCAAGTGGAGACGGTTCTGGGGGGAGAAAAAGAGCTTGTAACTTCCTAGTAGCCGTTAATGCACGGAAATGGGTTTTTCCAGCTGAATTCCCTGTCCCCCAGTCTCCCTGAAGCTCCAGTGTCAAGACCACAGGCATCATCCCAACACTGCCAAGCTAGTGAGCACTTATTTAGGCCACTTGATCCTCTGAAGGGCTTTGGTTGAACCTTAGATTTCTACTTTTTCTTTTTTCTTTTTCTTCCCTATTTATTTATTTATTTTGGTGTTGTCCTTGGTACTGGGGATGGAACCCAGGATTGCTCTACCACTGAGCTACATTCTCCAGCCCTTATTTTTTAATTTTGAGACAGGGCCTCACAAAGTTGCCAGCTAGCCTTGAAATTCGGTCCTCCTGCCTCAGCCTCCCAAGTCTCTGGGATTACAGTCTATGCCACCATGTCTGGTCATGGCACTACTTTTTTTTGGGGTGGGGAGGGATGTGGATACCATTGATTGAACCCAGGGATGCTTAACCACTGAGCCACATCCCCAGCCCTATTTTATATTCTATTTAGAGTTGCTTAGGGCCTTGCTACATTGCTGAGGCTGGCTTTGAACTTGCAATCCTCCTGCCTCAGCCTCTTGAGCTACTGGGGTTACAGTGCAAACCACAGTGCCTGGTCACTTTTTTAAGCATTATTGCTCTGACTGTAAAAATGGTTGGGATCGACTGAATGAAAATAGCAATATGTGGAATCAGTTTTCTTAGTTATGTCAAAGAAGACATTTATTTCTATCCAAGAGATTACCACTTACAGTACAACTTACTGGCTCAGTTTCCAATGAGCAACATTCTTGGATGTTGTACTTGATACTCAATATATATATGAAAAGGGTTTTTCCTTTGATATCAAGCAACTTTAATAACACCAGAATATGAAAACAATAGATTTACTATAGACCATTTGAAAAGTAGATTGAAAATTTCAGAAAAAAATTTAAAAGCAAATAAGGATAGGCAATCCCACTACCCAGAAATGACAACCATTGACAGGAATTTCTTCTTAATCTGTTTTTTGTTTAATGCAGAGATACAGAAGCACATGCTCCCATTTTAACAAAATAACAGCAATCCTACTGGTTGCTGTGGTATGAACATCTTAATGGCACTCACTTTTTTTAGAGGGGGGTTGTGGAACGGGGATTGAACTCAGGGTCACTCCACCACTGAGCCACATCCCCAGCCCTTTTTAGCATTTTATTTATAGACAGGGTCTCACTGAGTTGCTTAGTGCCTCACTAAGATGCTGAGGCTGGTTTTGAACTCACTGTCCCCCTGCCTCAACCTCCGAAGTTGCTGGAATGACAGGCATGAGCCACTGGTGCGTTTTTGTTTTTTTCCACAATTAATAATTGTTGCTTACATTGAATTTTTTTATTTGTTCTGTTTAGATATACATAGCGGTAGAGTGCATTCTGACACATCATATATACATGGAGTGTGACTTCCTGTTCTTGTGGTTGGACATGGTGTGGAGTTTCACTGGTCGTGTGTTCATATATGAACATAGAAAGTGATGTCCCAGTCATTCCACCGTCTTTCCTATTCCCTCCCCCTCCCTTCCCTTAATTCCAACTTGTCTAATCCAATGAGCTTCTATTTTTCCCTCCCCTACTTATTTGAGTCAGTACCTGTATATCAGAGAGAACATTTGGCCTTTGGTTTGTTGGGGACTGGCTTATTTCACTTAGCATGATTGTCTCCAGCTCCATCCAGTTACCAGCAAATGCCATAATTTCACTCTTCTTTATGGCTGAGTAATATTCCATTGTGAATAAGTACCACATTTTCTTTATCCATGCATCTGTTGAAGGGTACCTAGGTTGGTTCCATAGTTTAACTGTTGTGAATTGAGCAGCTATGAACATTGATGTGGCTGTCACTATAGTATGCTGATTTTAAGTCCTTTGGGTATATGCTGAGGAGTGGGATAGCTGGACCAAATGGTGGTTCCAGTCCTAGTTTTCTGAGGAATCGCCATATTGCTTTCCAGAGTGGTTGCACCAAATTGCAGTCCCACCAGCAGTGTATGAGTGTACCTTTTCCCTACACTCTTGCCAACATTTAATGTTACTTGTATTCTTGATTAACTTATCTTCCTACTTGGAAATTCTTGACACAGTTGCAGATTCACACGCCACTGGATAAAGTAACACAATGAGATTCCTTCTACGCTTAGCCTGCTGCCCCCAACAGGATGGTTTTGCAAACTATACTGTAATGTCACAACCAGGACTTGATACACTATACTAAGCTCATTGAGATTCCCTCTGTGTTACTTGTACTCATTTGTGTGGCTTTGTGGCTTAAGTTTTATGCACTTCTCTTACCTGGGTAGGTTTGTGGATCCACTACCACAGTAACGATCCTGAACAGGGCTGGGGGTGTGGCTCAGTGGTAGAGCACTTGCTGAGCATGCGTGGGGCCCTGGGTTTGATCCCTAGCACTGCCAAAACAGACAAGCAAACAAGCAAACAAAAAGACCGAATAATTCCAGAACCACAAGGATCCCATTTATAGCCACACCTCCTCCTTCCTTTCCTACTCCCGAAACTAATCTGCCATTGGTTTCCAAAATTTGTCATTTCAAAAATTTCATATGAATAACTATACAATGTTCATTACTGAGTAGTATATCCTCCTATGGATAGACCACAGTGGAACCTCTCACCTGCTGACAGACATTGTGGCTGATTGCAGATTTCCTCTATTACAGATCAAGCTGCTCTGAACATTCATGAACAGATTATGCTACAGTTCTTTCTTTTAATGTAGGTTTTCCTTTTTCTGGAGTAAATGCACAAGAGCAGTCATTAACTGAATGTTTAGTCTCAAGGACCTCACACACTATTTACCAGTGTCTGGACCATGTTACGTTCCCACGCGCAACAGACGTTCAGCATCCCTCATCTGGAAATCTGAAATCCAGAATATTCTTAGGTCCAAAACCTTTTGAGGGTCATGACACTCACAAGTTTTTAGATTTCAAAGAATTTTGGATTTTCAGAATATGAATGCTATTAGTAAAGTCTGTGCATGTATTCTAAAATCTAAAAGACTCCAATATCTACAACACTTCTGGTCCGAAGCATTTGAGAGAAGAGGTGCTCATCCTGCATGTAAGTGAAATCCAGATTTTTCATGTCCCTGCCAGCATTTGTTCTTGTCACTATTTTCATTTTATCCACTCTGATAGGTGTGAAGTGATCTCATGGTGGTTTAAATTGACATCTTTCTAATGCTGCATGATATTGAACATCTTTCATCTTTTATTCCTTCTGCAGATCACTCTCAGTCACAATGTCTCTTCAGGTCCTTTGTCCATTTTCTAATTAGATTTTGTTGTTGTTGATTTTTAAGAGTTCTTTATATGTGCTAATTTTTATCACCTATGTTATTTTCAATTTTTTTAAATCTGTCTGTTTTAAAAGAATTTTTTTTTTTTTTTGTACCAGGAATTGAACTAAGGGACACTTGACCACGGAGCCACATCCCCAGCCCTGTTTTATATTTTAGAGACAGGGTCTCACTGAGTTGCTGAGGCTAGCCTCAAATTCATGATCCTCCTGCCTCAGCCTCCCAAGCTGCTGGGATTACAGGCATGCACCACCAAATTTGGCTTAAAATTTTTCTAAAAAACTTTCTTTTTTTTTTTTTTTTTTTAAGGGAAGTTCAGGGCTCACCCCAAAATTGAGAGAACAATACAGAGACTTCCCATAGACTTCTTGCCCCCCACATTCACCTTGCCTCCCCCAGTATCAGCATGCCTCTCCAGAGGTACATTGTTATGATGGGTTGACACATCCTCAGTACCTGGAGGCCATGGTGTACATCAGGGTCTGCTCTTGGTGACGTGCCCTCCGTGGGCTTAGACAGATGCATACTGACATACTCTCTCCACTCTATGTCAGGCATTATATTTCACTGCTCCAAAAATCTGCGGCGCTCTCCCTCTTAGCCTGTCCTTTCCCATTTCTTCATATGGGCTTTCAAGGGGCACAGAATTTAAATTTTGATTAGTTTTGCATTATCACTTTTTCCTTTAATGGGTCATAATGATTGTGTCACACCTAATAAGTCTTTCTCTTGACCTATATCCTGAAGACCTTTCCTTCATTTTTCCTTCAAAATTTTATGGTTCGACCTTTAGGTCTGTGACCTTCCAGGGGTGCGGTGTGGAGGTTGGCCAGTGGTCATCTTTTGACCTGTGGATGTCTGCTTGCTCCAGGATGTTTTTTTGGGACATTACCTTTCCTTCAGGAAGTCCATTTTATATCATTGCCCAAAATCAGTGGAGCATAGCTTTTGTAGGTCTATTTCTGGGTTCTTTTTTTTTTTTTTTTTTGGGCACTGGGGACTGAACCCAGGGGCACTTAACTACTGAGCCACATCTCCAGCCCTTTTTATATTTTATTTAGAGACAGGGTCTTGTTAAGTTGCTCAGGGCCCCTCTAAGCAGTAGAGGCTGGCTTTGAACCTGCGATCCTCCTGCCTGGGCCTCCTGAGAGCCTGGGATGACAGGTGTGCACCACCGTGCCCAGCCCGTTTTCTGGTTTTACCTGCCGACTCATGATGCTGATTTTCAAACCTGAACTCATTTTCCAGTTTTCCCTCCAGAGGGTACTTTATTTTAGGAAAGGAACGGCTTTTCCTTTCCCCAGGTAATCCTGTTCTGTTTTTCTTCGCTGAGTACCCTGAAAATTAAAATCGTGCCTGTGGGTGATTCATACCCAACGTAACCTGCCAGACTCGGCCGCTTGATGTAAACTCACCCTGCTCCTTGTGCTTTGGGCCCCTTTGGAGGTTGAGTCCTGGAGTCCTTTCGTTTGGTTCAGGCCGGCTGCTTGTGTGGGAACGGGGTAGAAGAGATGGGAAGCCCTGCGCTGAGACCCCGTCAGCCCCTGCTCAGGAGCAGGGTGGCTTTGCAGAGCCGCAGTCAGCGCGACCATCCACCTAGGTGCGGAGGCGCTGCCCGTGTGTGTGCAAGCAGAAGTCCCGGGGTTGTCCTGGGAAGCCGTCCCCAAGCCTGTGACGGCAAAGCCGTAGTAGGAACCGTAGCGTCTCTCCCAGTCGGACCGCAAACGTAAGAAGAGGGTCTTTTCTTTCCTGAAAAATATCTAGGTTGTTCATTTAAAATAAAACAGTATGACTCACATGTTTAAGTAACGGCAGGACAAGGTGACGACACGGCCAGGTAGGTTCTCGGGCACTCTTTAGGGACGCGGGAGGGAAAACGATTCGGAGCTCAGGGTTGTAGATCCCGGCCTGAGAGAGGCACGTGCTCGCAGAGGACCGAGTCGGGTGCCGGGCGCAGGTGGCGGAATGGCTCTTCTCCGTGTGTTGGAGCCAGCAGACCGAGGACCACCCAGCCCTGCCCCGCTCCCCGAGGGTCCCAGGTACGAGTGCGCCGTGGGAGCGTGAAAGCCGATGCTGTGTCCCCGCCCTCGGCGGCCTCGGGACCGGCAGGCCGGGAAGCACGCTCTGCCCGGATGGCTGGGGAGGAAGCCGGCCCCCGCCCGGGGCCCGCCCTGCCGGGCGCCGCCAGGGAGCGCCGGCCTTTCCTGGTCTGCCTGGGACCGTCCTGCGTACACACCTGGTGTCCTGGCACCGTCGTCCTTCACTGTCATCGTCCCCGTCATCATTGTGGCCATCATCGTCATCATTGTGACCATCATTATCATTGTCATCGTCATCATCATTGTGACCATCATGGTCATCGTCATTGTCGTCATCATTGTCATCATTGTGACCATCATCGTCATCATCACTATCGTCATTGTCATTTCACCATCTTGTCATTGTCATTGTCATCACCATCATCATCATGGTCTTCACCATTGTCACCATCATTGTGACCATCATCATCATTGTCACCACTATTATCATTGTCATCATCACCATCGTCGTCATCATTGTCACCATCACCGTCATCATTGTCACCATCATTGTCATCATTATCATCACATTGTCATTACCATCATCATTGTCTTCACAATCATCATTGTCACCATTATGTCATCATCACCATCATCATCATCGTCACTGTCATCATTGTCACTATCATTGTGACCATCATCATCATTGTCACCACTATTATCATTGTCATCGTCATCACCATCATCGGCATCATTGTCACCATCACCATCATCATTGTCACCATCACCGTCATCGTTGTCACCATCATTGTCATCATTATCATCACATTGTCATTACCATCATCATCATTGTCACCATTATGTCATCACCATCATCATTGTCACTATCATTGTCATCATCGTCGTCATCGTCATCATCATTAGCCAACCTCATCTGGGCCTGCTCGTCCTTCTCCTCGGCTTTTCTGATTGGTCCAGGGGAGGCCCCGTTAGCCGTGGCAGTCCTGGCGAGGTCATGACGGGTTCATCAAAGACCTTCCGGAGAAGCACCCGCGGTGTCTCACCAGGATGGCTGCCACAAGGGGATGGTCCTTGGGTCAAGGGCAGCCTTCCCGTCGTCTCCATGGGTTCTGCAGCCACAGACCCACCCAGCCCCAGATTGAAAACATTCAGCAAACAGTTTCATCTGCGCTGAACATATTCACGATTTTTTCTTCTTGTCATGATTCCCTCAATCATAAACGAACACCTGTTTACATCGCATTTGAGCTATAGGTATTTTAGCCAAGCGTGGTGGTGCACACTTGTAATCCCAGAGGCTCAGGAGGCAGAGGCAGGAGGATCGCGAGTTCAAAGCCAGCCTCAGCCACTTAGCAAGACCCTGAGGAACTCAGTGAGACCCTGTCTCTAAATAAAATACCAAAAAGGGCTGGGATGTGGCTCAGTGGTTAAGCATCCTTGAGTTCAATCCCTGGTACCCCCAAACAAGCAAACAAAAAGTGATATTCGGTATTTTAAAGAATCCAGAGATGATATAAAATGTGTCTCGATTATATGCAAATACTTATTCAGGGGACTTGCACATTCACAGATTTTGGATCCAGGGGTGAGTCCTGCTCCCATCTCCCACAGCTGTCAAGGGATGACTGGAATTGCTCAGTGCAAGATTTTAGCACCTGGCTCACTGTGCGACTGATTGATCAGACACCACGAGAATGCAGAACACTTGTGACCGTTCAGTCTGTCTCCTTCCGGTTTCTGAGCCGGAGGATGTCAGCAGGTAAACAGAAACCCTTCTCTGCAGAAATGGCACATTCTAGGGGAAGGTGGCTTTGTGAGTCCAAAGACCTGCTTAGCTGATGAGAAATTAAACAGCAGGAGAGAGGAGGGAAAGCTGAGCCAGGCAACGAGGAATAAAAAGGGTCCTGTCATTGGTTAGGGCCATTATTCAAGTTTGAAGATCGGGTGATTCTTCATTATTCATTTGAGCGTCAAAGAAGACAGAAAGTGACTAGCTTAGAAGTAAAAAGGACAAGCTGAGCACTTCGTGGTGCACACCTGTCATCCCGGCGTCTCAGGAGGCTGAAGCAGGAGGATCACAAGTTCAAAGCCAGCCTCAGCAACTTAGCGAGGCCCTAAGCAACTCAGTGAGACCCTGTCTCAAAATAAAATAGAAAAAGGGCTGGGGATGCGGCTCAGTGGGTAAGCGCCCCAGGGTTCAATCCCTGGTACCCACCCCCCCAAAAAGTAAAAAGGACAAATGGAAATGAGTGAAAGATTCTCAGAGTTCACAGACCATGTGGGATTTTGCAGATCTGCAGGAGCCTGCTGAATCCCTGTGTAGAAGAGAGATGTCACACCAGCTGACAGTTTTCTTGTTCGTGGAGTGTGAGCACACTGGCTGACAACGTTTGAAAAGAACAGTGCTGACAAGAGGGGGAAAAAACCAAAAGACAAAAAGAAGAAGAAAAGATGTCTCTGGGCTTCCTGTGTGTCGTGAGGCAGGCCGGGGGTTAGGGTCAGAAGGCGCTCCCCGGAGTCTTCACCACATTCAGGAACGTAGAGTGGACACCAGGAAGAGTCAGTTCTCTGTTCTCCCGTATGATCTGTTCCCTCTACTTAGGACCAAGGGACACTGGCCTGTTCCCCTTCCATCCCATTATGTCTCTCCTTGACCCTGTTTGTTTTTACTTATTTGTAAGCAGGAAAGTTCAGAGTAATTTCTTTGCCTGGAAAGTGCATGTTGAGGAAAATATCAAGACAGCATCCCTGGGTGGCCCTGAGGAGCTGATGTGGTGATGGGATGATGGGGCTGGGGCTGGATTTAGGTCCTGGTTCGTGGCGTGACCCCTGAGGTTTGTATTCCATGCATTTCTCTGGGGAGTGGGAATGGGCAGGGGTGGCTCTTGCTGGGCCTGTGAAGTTTCCCCTTTGTCGTGGTTGTAAGGGAATCAGGGAAGAGTCGGAGAAAGTGCCGTCAGACCTTCATCCCAGGATGCCGTGAGGTGTAGGGACAGAGGTGACGACACCGAATTGGGTCCTTTTCCCCTCCAAATGATGAGCTGGGGTCTGATTTTGACCCTCTTGAGCTTCCATCCTGATCAGCGTACTGAGAGTCTTCCAGGTCACCTGTAGGATCCTGCCCAAGGCCAGCGTTTTCCTCTGAAGCTTCTGTAAGTTGCTTGAACGTCCCCTTTGTCCCTGAGATGACTGGGCCATTGCACCACAGAGCCACACCCAGGTCTTTCTGTGTCTGTGCCTCTGTCCTCAATCCAGCAGCCTCTCAGTGACCACGGAAGTCCCTTCGTCATCCCACGCTGCTTTGCTGGATGTCCCAGGTGTGACCCTTGCTGACAAGTGCTAAACACTGAAATAGTATGAATAACAATGAATAAAATCTAGGTGAAGAAAAAACACAACAGAATTGAAAAGAGTAACTTAAAAAGTCATAAAAGTTCTTTCTCCTTATGCTTTTGAAGCTTAAAAATGCAAGGATCTCGTGTTTCTAAAATAATAATATATGCTGGGCACAGTGGTGTGTGCTTGTAATCCCAGGGATTCAGGAGGCTGAGGCAGGAGGATGGCAAGTTTGAGGCCAGACTCAGCAGAGTAGCAACTAAGCAAGACCCTGTCTCAAAATAAAAATTAAAGGGCTGGGATGGGGCTCAGTGGTAAAGCACCCCTGGGTTTATTTCCTACAGTGCCCCCCGCAACAAATAAACAAATAAATAATATATAGTGCATTCTTGTAGTTAATCCTAAACTTGCCTGAATTCTTTCTCTTTTCCTTATCATAGATCTGTGTCCCCACTGGAAGCTTTTAAATTTCTAAAGGGCCCTCCACAGCTCATATCTAAACACCAAGTGCATGGATGACATTGAATTAATACTCGAATTAAATTAAATACATCTGTTAAAATCCCTTGGACTGTCTCATTAGTAAGGAAGTTGGGTGTGTTTGTGTGTAAGGAGCAAACTGGGATATGTCATCCTGTATTGCCGAACACAGTGTCGTCGTCCCTCCAGAAGAACACTTGGTTTTGATTCCTTGACACGTTCAGAGGACGGTGTGGCCATCTGTTTTCTGTAGCTCCTGAGGAAAGAACAAAAGGATTGGCTGGGAAGGGAGAGTGAGGAGATGGGGGAGGCGAGAGAAGGAAGATTCTTTTCTCCCTCTCGACGGAGCTGGGTCGGGGAGCTGTGTGTCTCCTTCCTTGGTGTCTTGGAGCATCCCTTTGATGGACATGGTCGCTGTGGTCTCTCCCGATGACCGCTGTGACTTGGCCCAATTCTCTGTTCTTTATTCAGAACTGCCCCCCCACCTCATCCTCCAGATTAACTTTATTTATTTCTTATATTACAAAAGAAGTACACTCAGCCCTCTACTAATCTCTAGGTTACTCATCCGCAGATTCTACCAGTTGCCAATCAGAAATATTCAGGAACTGGGTGCCATGGTGCACACCTGTAATCCCAGTGGCTGGGAGGCTGAGGCAGGAGGATCAAGAGTCCAAAGCCAGCCTCAGCAACTTAGCGAGGCCCTAAGCAACTCAGTGAGACCCTGTCTCTCAATAAAATATGAAAAGGGCTGGGGATGTGGCTCAGTGGTTAAGCGCCCCTGGGTTCTATCCCCACTACCAAAAAAAAAAAAAAAAAAAAAAAGAAAGAAAGAAAAAAGAGTTTCCAGGAAACAAAAATTCTAGAAACTTCCAAAATGCAAAACTTGAAATTGCTGCATGCCATATGGTATGGTAAATCCACAGAAATGAAGTATTGTGTAGGCACTGTATTAGGTGTTTTATAAGTGATCTGGAGGTGGTTTAAAGTGTGTGGGAGGATATAGGTAGGTCCTATGCAAATTCCACATCATTTAAATGAGTGTTGAGCTTCCACAGATTTTGATGTTGGGGCGGGAGAGTCATGGGACCAATCTTCTAGACAATTTTACGTTTGTTCAAAGAAAATCTGAGATCTCAGAAACTTATAATTCAGAAGCAAAAGTCTCGGCTCCATTTTTATTGATTGTGTGATGTACAAATTTTTGCGAGTTTTGCTCTAAGTACAGAAAGATGTACACAAACATGTCTTGGCTTTTTTTTTTTTTTTTAAATATTGTTTCTATCTTGTCCTTCCATTTGTGTCTTTCTTTATTATTATGGCTTGTGAATGTACAAGTCTCATTTCTTTTTTGGGGGGACCAGAGATTGAACCCTGGGATACTTACCCACTGAGCCACATCCCCAGCCCTTTTTACTTTTTATTTAGAGACAGGGTCTCACTGAGTTGCTTAGGGTCTCACCAAGTTGCTGAGGCTGGCTTTGAACTCACGATCCTCCTGCCTCAGCCTCCCCCACCTCTGGGATGACAGGCGTGCACCTTCTTAATGGTTATGTAGAATTTCTCCATGTGCATGCACCATAATGTTATGATCATTATCATGTTTGTGAATATTTGGGTTATTTCCCAAATTTACTATTAGATAGAATGGCAGACACCATCTGCTGAGATAACCGTGTGGTCTTTGCCTTCTCAACCTTTAGCACCTAGAGCACATTCAGATTCAAAGTCATACTAGGTGAAGATGGGATCCTACTGTGCTACTTTGAACACTCATTAAATCACCCCAGTTTTTGCTCCAGCATTTCTTAGAGCATCTCAGCCAAATTTTTCTTCCGCTTTGGAACAGAACCTTTTCTTTGGTTGAACCCACGTGAAGTGATTGGCAAGCTAATGCAGGGTCGTCTTTTGCCAAAGACAGTGGTCCTCAGTTTTCCTGGTGGGGTTTTTTATTTGTATGTGGTTGTAGCTCTGCTTACACAGTTGAAATCCTTAAGTGAGGGGTGTGAGGGACTCGAGCATCGTGACGAGCTACCTCATTAGCTCTTCCTATACTTGAGGTTTTGGATTAAGTGCTACTTGGTCCCTGGTGGGTTTACCTTTTCTTGGAAGGCGGGGTTAATATGCTATTGAATTCATTGTGCTGCCTAGTTAAGAGTTCATCTCAGTTTTTCCTCTGTATTCTTTGCAAATTCCCTAATAAGTAACTTTATATGTGCTGAGTATGTAGTATTAATATAAGTCATATTTTATTTTTTTCTGCCCCCCCCCCATTTTTAAGTTATCATTTATGCCCTGGCAGAAATTACCTTGAGATGGATGAGTCTAGTTTTCTAAGTGGATTTATTCTTTGTTTATTTGTTCTTTTTCGATATCCACAACAGTAGAGTGTATTTCAACACATCACACATATGTGGAATGTAACTTTCCATTCCTGTGGTTGGACATGGTGTGGAGTTTCACAGATCATGTATTCATATATGAACATGGGAAAGTGATGTCCCATTCATTCCACTGTCTTTCCTATCCCCATCCCCCTCCCTTCCGTTCATCCCCCTTTGTCTCATCCAGTGTCTCGTCTCCGTTCCCCTTATAGTGACTTAGCAGTCACATATCAGAGAGGACATTCAACCTTTGGATTTTTGGGGACTGGCTTATTTCACTTAGCAGGACAATCTCCAGTTCCATCCACTTATTGGCAAATGCCATAATTTCATTCTTATTAATGGCTGAGTAATATTCCATTGTGTATTGTTACCATATTTTCTTTATAGATGCATCTGTTGAAGGGCATTTAGGTTGGTCGCATAGCTTAGCTATTGTGAATGAAGCTGTTATAAACATTGATGTGGCCATGTCTCTGTAGTATGCTGATTTTTAAGACCTTTGGGTATATGCTGAGGAATGGGCTGTGTCAGCTGTGGTTCCATTCCAAGTTTTTAGAGGAATCTTCATAATGCTTTCCAGAGTGGCTGCACCAATTCAAATTGATTTATTCTAAGCAAACATCTTCCACTGTTTTTGATGTTTAAAGGCCATTGGGTTCTATTTCTCAGGATGTCATGTTACTGTTTAAAATTATTCTTGAAACTCCAAATATGTGGACCTTTTTATCCACCCTTCCCTCACACAAGTAAATGAATATTATGATTTTTTGGAGGGGGTGTACTGAGGATTGAACTTAGGGTACTCGAGCCACATCCCCAGCCCTATTTTGTATTTTATTTAGAGACAGGGTCTCACTGAATTCCTTAGGGCCTTACTTTTGCTGAGATTGACTTTGAACTTGCGATCCTCCTGCCTCAGCCTCCTGAGGCACTGCGATTACAGGTGTGTGCCACCACACCCGCTACCTTTTGTCCCATCTTTGAATGCTAGGCCTGGCTGTGTGCAGTTACCATTTGTGCTTAAATACAAGGTGGCCCCACGTAGAAGATATTTCCCTGTTTTGCTCACCAGAAGAACCATGGAGAAGTAGCTTTTGTGCGTGAATATCATTGTGGCGTGTTCATCTTTACGTTTTCCCTGCCCACATATTATAAGAATATTCACCTAGGGTTTATCTAATGCGAGAGGGGAGTGAGACCTGTGTATGAAGGTCTGAATGTTGTGTCAGGGACTGAGGAACCTCTGCAGGGTCCTGATAGAGGACAGGTAAAGACACCGAGGGTCTTTGTAATGATGGAACAGACTGTGGTGGAGCTGAGCTTAATTCCTACCTATTCTGAAGTTCATGAAACCAGGGGCAAACTATAATGCACCAAAATGAGTTGTGTGTTGAACCTGGATATTTTGTGATCAAAGTTAAGTAGTCGAATTATAAGTAATTTAAAAATACGCTTACACAAAAACATATGGGTTACTCGAAAGTATGACACAAAATTCATAGGAAATTTTAAGATAAAATATGAGCCTATAATCCCAGTGGCTCAGGAGGCTGAGGCAGGAGGATTGCAAATTCAAGACCAGCCTCAGCAACTTAGCAAGGACCTAAGCAACTCCGCAAGACTCTATCCCAAAATGTAAGATAAAAAGGGTTGGGGATGTGGCTCAGAAGTTAAGCGCCCCTAGGTTCAATCCCCAGACCACCCCCACAAAAAAAAAAAAAAAAAAATACATGAGACCTTAGGAGATTTGACGGTTTGGAACTGTTACTTTATGCTTCACTTCCAGATCATTGGAAGAAGTGTATTCAGTATCTGGCCAGGTGAAGGGTTCAGTCATTTGGAGGAATCTTAAGAGCCTTCGCTCAAAGACCATCATTGAGAATAATAGAAAGATGTCCTTCCACATGTAAAAGCTCAATTATAATCTTTTTTTTTTTTATTCTAGCCTTTATTTTTAAAAATGGATTTTTTTGGTGCATGCTAATAATTGTACAGTATAGTGGGTTTCATTGTGACGTACTTGAATATGCCTATAACATAACTGTAGGGAAGACAAAAAGGGAGGGGGTGGGGGGTGAGACAGGAGGGGTGCCCAAGAGGAGGTGCCCATCAGGTATCTTGCATCTGGTGAACAAAGCAACTTTCGAGCCCATGGCAGAACAACTCCGCCTACCACCAACAGATGGCGCTAGGGGGCGCACATGTCATGACCCCGGTGTCTTGGAAACAAATATTTTTGAACACCTTTCAGGAACCTAACCCATAAGTTGAGACTGGAATAGAAAACAGCAAGTTATCATACTTATGGCCTGTTGGCATATCACTTAAGAGATCAGTTGTGATTCCCTTCTTCCGTGATTCCATAGCCATCCAGAACATTGGAATGATCTTGTTTAGACTTGGATGCTGGGGGCAGCCTGCCCTGGAGGGGGATTCCCGTAGCCCATGCCTTCAAAGGATGGGACTGACCTGCAGCTCCAAACCTGCTTCCTCTGACACCATTTCTAGTACAGTGTTTTCACAGTATCTGAGCGTCTCTTCATTAACTGAGAAAACGAATTTCTGAGCAGAATTGTATCATGATCTGATAATCCAGAAAATCCCCTCCTACGCTGCCCCTCACGGACACCCTGTTTGGTATTACAGGGATTTCCCCGCTTCCTAGTTGAAGAATGGTTGTTCTGTCAAACCTGACACTTTAAACAAGTTTTTTTTTTTTTTTTTTTTGGTACCAGGGGTTGAACCCAGGGGTGCTTAACCACTGAGCCACATCCCAGCCCTTTTTATATTTTATTTAAAGGCAGAGTCTCACTGAGTTGCTTAGAGCCTCCTAAGTTGCTGAGGCTGGCTTTGAACTTGTGATCCTCCTGCCTCAGCCTCTGGAGCTGGGATGACAGGCATCTACCCACCACCCAGCTAACCATTATTTAAAAAAAAAAAAAAAAAAAAAAAAAAACATTTTTAGTCATAGATGGACACAATACCTCTGTTTTGTTTATTTAGCTTTTTTTTTTTTTTAATGGGGTGCCTGGTACCTGAGATGTGCTAGGCAAGCTCTCTACCACTGACTGAGCCACAACCCCAGCCCTAACCATACCTGTTTTTCAGTCCATTTCTACACATAGATGTATAAAGTCAAGGTGACCTCAACTGATATAACTTGCAGATTATCCACAGAATGGTAAAAGCAAAGAAAAATGGTGTCCTTTTTAAGCAAATGGTTTAACACATCAGCACTTTGCAGGGTTTGGCCTTGATTAGCATATACAGATTCAGCAAGGATCTTAGAGTCTCTCATGTAATTTCTTGCACAGAAAGAATTTTTTTTTTTTGGTTTGGGGATAGAATCTGGAATTTTCACACTAAAGCCTATGTGTCTGTAGTGCGGATAATCCCCACCTTTTTTTCTTTTGCATTTGACTGTATAAATGACATGAAAGCGTTTTGTGAATCAGAAAGCATGATCCATCCCCCACCCCCACCTCCACCTGCCCGGTCACTTTGAGGCACATGTTCCTAGTGAATCTAGTTTATGCCTGTACTGGTTTGGGGAGGTGTGGTATTTTTGCCCTGAGGGATGCAGCAGTCGCTTTTCAGGTGGGAAAAAATGCATCTCTAATAGGGGATGAAATTTTTACCTCCCTCCAAGGGGAGGTGGAAACCAGTGCTTTTCTAGCAATGGCTCTGCCCCAATTGTGTGTCTGTGCTGCACAGATGGTGTTTCCATCAAGTTTCCTCACAGTCACGTGAGGATTGGGTTTGTACACACCCTTTCCCCCAGGGCATTGGGTCCACCACGTCAGTGTGCAATGGGACCCTGGCCAGGGGAAGTGCAGGGTCTGGGGGACTGAGTGGTGAGCTATGTGACGGCCTCATCTCCATGGCCTCTCCACAGCAGGCACTGGAGACACAGAGGGGCATGCGACTTCTCCAAGATGACAAGATGACCTCTCTAGTTCCTAGGTGATAGCTGCTTGAGTAGATTTTTCTGGAGCCCTTTTTAAGTACTGGGATTTGAACTTAGGGGTGCTTAACCACTGAGCCACATCCCCAGCCCTTTTTATATTTTATTTTGAGACAGGGTCTCGCTGAGTTGCTTAGGTCTCATTAAGTTGCTGAGACTGGCTTTGAACTCACAATCCTCCTGCATCAACAGCTGGAGCAGCTGGGAGTATAAGCATGCACCACCCCATTTGACTGGGGGGCAGTTTTAAGTCTCAGGGGCAGTCGATCAGAATATTTGGGTGAGTTTGGTTCTTACTAAAGACATTTTAAAAAGTGTTTATTTGTAGATGAACACAGTGTCTTTATTCTATTTATTTATTTTTATGCGGTGCTGAGAATCAAACCCAGTGCCTCACACGTGCCAGGCAAGCACTCTGCCACTGAGCCCCAGCCCCAGCCCGCAAATTAATTTCTTAAAACTCAACTCTTTTACCTGTCAAGTGGGGGTATTCCAGCGTACCTTACAGGGTCACAAAGAGGAGTTATGAAAAGTGCTTAGAAGAATGTATTCTTCAGAACCCTTAGCTGTAGTGATTAATTCTCATGACAATGCATGACTTCAAGTAGGTTACATCATAAGACACAGCCGAAAACCGTGACATGAATAGCCCGCAGAGGTAGAAAGTTAGAAAAAGTATTTTGGCACATTCTAGAGGCCTGATCCATTGTGACTCAGTTGACGATCGTGAATGTGGTTCTGTGTGCCTGTGTTTCGTGATGGTTTCGCTCTGTTTGTATCTGGTAGGAGTGAGGGTGGAGGAACAGATGGACACGGCCCCGGGGCCAGGCTGTATTTATCCACATTAGCCCAGGAGATAGCTGAGCTTCCTGGGGGAGGACCCACTAGCTGAGAAGCTTCCCTTGGCACTAAGCACGATTCCAGAGAAAGCAGTGCACACCAGCTAGCTGGTGACAGATTCCTGCTTGTTCCTCCTTTAAAATGTGGGCAGAGGCTGATGGGCAGAAAAGGGGAATGAGTTTGATCTTCCCTCCTGGCTTTATCTTTGTGAAACAGGTTAGGGAGATTGTTAAACAGGACCTTTGTGATGCTTCTGTAGCCCATCATGAGTGAGCTGTGCTAGACAGATGGATGGCACGCAGCTTTCGATGGTTCGACTTAAAATAGTTCAACTTTACAGTGGTATGAGAGCAGATCCTGGCAACCACTGTTTTTTTTTTGTTTTTGTTTTTTTAAACTTTGAGTTCAATATTCAGTAAATTGCCTGAGCTGTTCCACACTGTTATAAAATGGGCTCGGTGCTGGGGGATTTCGCCCTGCTATAGACTCAGGCCATTGGAGCCTTTCAAGACAAGCTAGGCTCAGTGTTGATGTTAGGTAGATTAGGTGTGGTGAATGCATTTTCCTTTTTTTAATAATTTTTTTTAGATGTTGATGGACCTTGATTTTATTCATTTATTTGTATGCAGTGCTGAGGAACCCAGTGCCTCACACATGCTAGGCATGCTCTCTACCACTGAGCCACCCCAGCCCTTGAATGCATTTTCAATACAATGTTTTGAACTTCCTGTGGGCTTCCTTTTATTGTAAGTTGAGGAGCATGCGTATTGGTTGGTGGGTTGAGGATTGGACGGCAATCTCTAATTTTCCATGTCACTATAGAAGAGTGAAGAATTCAAATAAATCAGTCTCTGCTTGAGTCACATGTTAAAAAACCATGATGCAGGGGCTGGAGTTGTGGCTCAGTGGTAGAGTGCTTGCCTAGCATGTGTGAGGCACTGGGTTCAATCCTCAGCACCACATAAAAATAAATATACAAAATAAAGGTATTATGTCCATCTACAACTTAAAAAAATGTTTTTAAATCATGTTGTAGATAACAATGACAATAAACATGTGTACATATATAATATGTATACACATGCACATACCCAAGTATATATATGTTCATAACATATGTATCTGTCTCTACATGTACAGATATGCCTTTGGTATGTATCTATCATGTGCCAGTAAACATATAACAACTGACTGTGGTGTGATGACTGATATCACTCAATTTGGGCTTGGGAAGACATGTTAGCATTTGACTCTCAGGAGCCAGTACAAGCTCATAAGCTCCCACAGCTATTTGATACCTCTTGTGTACTGGGTACTGTGCTAAGTGCTTCAAGTATATTGCTTCATTAAAATGTCAAAGCACCTCTTTTTTTGGGGGGTACAGGGGATTGAACCCAGGGGTGCTTAACCACCGAGCCCCATCTCCACCCCTTTTTATATTTTATTTTGAGACAGGACCTTGCTAAGTTGCCGGGGCTGGGCTTGAACTTGGGATCCTCCTGCCTCAGCCTCCAGAGCTGCTGGGATTACGGGCGTGCACCACTGCGCTGGGCATAGCACCTTTTTGGAAATGAGAAAACTTGAGGTTCAGAGAGTTCAAGCAACTAGCCCAAGGTCCCATGAGCTGTAAGGGACAGAATCGCCATGGGGACCCAAGCAGCCCGGCTACAGGGTTCGTGCTCTGGACTCAACACCATCCTGTTACCTCTCAGCAAAATCTCTCCTTAAGTTAGTTAAAGTCGCAGAGAGTGCGGTCTTGCTCGCAGCTAAACTTCATCCAGATCTCTCGCTCCATCCCCTTCACTGGTGCAGCTGTAGGTGGGGAACCGGGTTCCTTCTGTAAGAGTCCAGAATTACCCCCCAGAAGACACGCGTTCCTCTGGCTGTCTCTTCTCTCCCACACGCGTCCCTCTTTCCCCAGCCTGTGCCAAGGACACATCATGCTCCTCACGCAGCAGTGTCTCCAGTGGCCTCCGAAAGCATAATTAAGTTTTATCTTCTGGCTGCTTTTCTCCCAAGAATCAGCCACCGTGGAATTCTGAGAAACCAAGCACTTGGCTATATCGCATTGTTCACTCTATGTAAGCCATTTTATTTTATTTTATATTTTATTTTATTTTGGTACCAGGGATGGAACCCAAGGGGCTTAACCACTGAGCCACGTCCCCAGCCCTTTTTCCTATTTTGTATTTTGTTTCCAGACAGGGACTCACTGAGTTGCTGAGGCTGGCCTCCAACCTGCGGCCCTCCTGCCTCAGCCTCCTGGCTGCTGGGATTACAGGCGTGCGCCAGCCTGCATATCCCCAGCCCACTGAGTCCTGCAGACTCTCCTCCTTCACTCCCCCTGTTCGCCCCCTCCATGGCCCTCTTTATAGGATCCCTCCTTTTGTCACCAGGTACTGGAGACGAGTGCCTTTTGAAAATGAAAATGTCTTAATTTGGAGACTATTTTTTTCCCTTTTGTCATTCTAGGCAAAGAAACGTCGTTTCCTCTCACTGTGAACAGCCAGGACCTTGCCATTTTCTTGTATGAGGATATTCTTTTTTGCGGTTTTGTTCTCCGGGTGGGATCATAGTAGGTCTTTCTGTTGCCTAGTCTGGGTTGTACCATCCGTCTGGGATCCCCTGGGATGGATGTGGTCAGGAAGAAAAGGGCAGTGGTCTCCAGGGCTCATCTACCCTCATGGGGGACCTTCAGAGTGGCCTGAAGCAAAGGGTGGAGCTGCCACGCTTCTGAAGGGTCCACAGCTACCTACACGATGGACCTGTGATGAATTCTTACCCTGAAGAATCCAGGGTGAGCCGAGTGCAGTGGCGCTCGCCTGAATCCCAGCAGCTCCGGAGGCTGAGGCAGGAGGATCATGAGTTTGAGGCCAGCCTCAGCAAAAGTGAGGCTCTAAGCAACTCAGCGAGACCCTGTCTCTAAATCAAATACAAAATAGGGCTGGGGATGTGGCTCAGCGATCAAGTGCCGCTGGGTTCAATCCCGGTACCACAAAAAAAAAAAAAAAAAGAAAAGAAAAAGCATTTTACAGTGTGTTCAGTGGAACAGACTTTGGGGAATTCTGCATTGAAGAGCAAAGTAGTTGGACATTTGGGGGGTGAGGAGTCGTCATCATTATCTCAAGGGTAATATATTTTCAAGTCATTATTTATAGTTATTATATCAGTATTTCTCTGTCTCTGTGTCTCTCTCTCTTTTTGGTGCCAGGAATTCAACCCACGGGCCCCTAATCACTGAACCACATCCCTAGCCCCTTTTGTTGTCTTTTAATGCCTTTTACACATTGTTCTGGTTGCTGAGACAGTAGTACATAGTGGACACACAAGCACAAGTGGAATTTTTAAAAGATATTTTTAGTTATAGATGGACACAGTACCTTTATTTATTTTTCTATGGTGCTGAGGATGGAACCCAGTGCCTCACATGTGCTCAACAGGGGCGCTAACCACTTAACCACCACCCAAGCCCCACAAATGGGAATTTTTAAGGAGATTGGAAATTTGCTGAGAGCAGCAGGGACTTGCCGGCACAGCTGTACTGTGCATTGATCCCCATACATCCATATGTGCATACTTAAAACAGAAAGACTTCTGCCTGCTTCTCTGCTTAGCACTTTGGGTGACCATTTGGAAGGTACTTGATTTTTTTTTTTTTTTCTTTAACAGTTTAAAGAGGTTGCTTTCTGGAAAGCAAAAACCGTGGCCAGTTTCACAGCATGAGCCCTGCATGACCTTGGGTCAGTCTAGATAGCATGCACATCAAATTCAGGATGTTATCGCAAGCAAAGAAGTATGGGGTTTTTTTTTTTTTTTTGAGTTTTGTTTGTTTGGACAGAGAGCATGAAAGAGCACAGTAATTCATAGACACAGGTTGATAGATGAGTGGCTGTAAACAATCATTTTGATTACTGGACCCCACGGGTAAAAATTTGAATCCTGAAACATGAGTTGAATGCGTATTTTTCTCCGAGTGATCTGGGTGTAGGCAATTCTAGTTACTCATGGTGCCTACACTCTATAAAGTCACCCTGAACACTAAGCCCTTATTCCTAAGCGAAACGTAGGACTAGGTTCCTGAGAGCCCCTGGGCATATTTTTATCAACCAGTGAACACATAATCTGTTTTTTGTGTGTGCTTCTGTTTAAAACATTTTAATATGTATTCTTACAAATCCTACTTACAGTATCGCAAAAAACTGCTAGGACGGGTTTGTCATTGTCCCGTCCCTGGGCAACGTCGGTGCTTTAGCCTCACAACAGTGATGCCTAGCAAGCTTTACCCATTGAAGGTCATCTCCCACGCCCCATTTTGGCCTGTCTTCTGTCTTTTGCATAGCTTGATCATGCACTGTCCTCATGTTGACAGTGACCAAGAAATTCGTTTCTAGTCTGACAGCTAAAATAAGAAGGTTGGGCATCATCTAGGCTGGGGACTTGCACACTTGATGGCTTAAAGTTTTCATGACTCTGCGTATGTCCATAAATGACCATGGCAGTGTCAGGAGTATTGACTTTGAGGTTAGAAATAAGTTTTTTTGGGTAGGCAAATTCACAAATACAGCGCCCATTAATAATGAGGATGGACTGTATTTCTTCTCCAGGCAAGGCTGGATTGAGAATCCATCATTGCAATGCAGTTAAAAATCCCTCACCTACCAGTTAATAGCACTGCGACTTTGGATTAGTCTTCGATTGCTCTTAGCCTCAGTTTTTTCATCTGTAAAATGGGGAATACCACAGGGTCATTATGAGTATTAAATAAGTTGAAGACTTAAGAACTGTAGTTGACGCATAATGTGTTCCCTGCATCAGTGTTAATACCTTTGCTGGTTGTTCGTGGTGGTGGTGACATAAGTCTTGGAGACAGTAAGCTAGTGTACCCTGTCTACCTGGGCAACCTGATCTGAATGGATTGACTTTTCTGGCTCTTCTGTTTTCTCTTCCACCAGGGCATACTGTAATAATTATTTGGCAGCACTGTTGTGAGCATTCCATAAACTATCATGGTGGACAGATTTGGGTCAGCTTTGTGGCCCAATACAATTGGGAGCTGTTGCAACGTTATGGACCAGTAAATGTAGCTTATCATTTTCCTCCTGATTATAAGTATCACCTTGGATATGTGTTTTCAGTGTTAAGGAGGGAACCCAGGCCCTTGTGCATTCCAGGCAAGTGCTCTATCATTGAGATGTATCCCCAGTCCTTTTTAAAATATATATATTATTATGTGGAGACAGGGTCTTTGCCATGGTGCTGAGGCTGGCCTCAAAATTGCCATCCTCTTGCCCCAGCCTCCCCAGTTGCTATGATTATAGGTACGTACCACTGTGTCAAGAAAGATATGCAAGTTTTTGTTGTTTGTTTTCTTTTCTTTTTTATTTGGGGGGGGGGTAGCAGGGATTGAACCCAGGGGTGTTTAGCCACTGAGCCACATCTGAGCCCTTTCTCATATTTTTATTTAGAGACAGGGTCTCAGTAAGTTGCTTAGGGCCTTGCTAAGTTGCTAAGTTGCTGAGGCTGGCTTTGAACTTGCAATCCTCCTGCCTCAGCCTCCTGAACCACTGGGATAACAGGTGTGCACCACCATGCCCAGCAGGATATACAAGTTTGAATGGATATTATCTTTCCTCAAGGACTTAATATTTAAAGTCCCATCCATACTACTTGGCATATTATAGTTCTTGTTAAGAGTAATTATTCATATTTTGATTTATGCCAGTCATCCCCAATAGAGTTGATTTTGGTTTTGGGGAGACACTTGACAATATTTTGGTTGTCACAAGGTGGAGAGGCATGACTAGCATCCAGTAGGCAGATGCCAGGGACACTGATGAACCTCTTTGCAATGCACAAGCTATCGTCCCCCAGCTGGGACTTGTGCAGCCCAGGTTGTCAGTAGTGCCAGGGGTGAAGCACTCTGTACTAACAGAAAACTCCCAGGGAGCCGTCGTGACCTGCTCCCTGTCCTGAACCTGGCATGGATCCCCATTGGGTCCTCAGGTACCACCTGAGCGATACAGTCTGCAAATACACTTAACCCTACAGTTCAGCATTTCTGCAGATTGACCATGTGACCTCTAGATTTCAGGATTCAGTCTGCCATCTCCCCTCCCCTATTTTTTGGGGTGGGTACCAGGGATTGAACCCAGGGGTGCTTTACCACTGACCCACATCCCAGCCCTTTTTATTTTTTATTGAGAGACAGGGTCTCACTGAGTTGCTCATGGCCTTGCTAAGTTGCTGAGGCTGGCTTTGAACTTATGATCCTCCTGCCTCAGCCTCCCGAGCTGCTGGGATTACAGGCAGGCGCCACCATGCCTGTCTCCCCTGTTTCTATTTTATCTTTTTGGTGCTGGGGATTGAACCCAGGGCCTTGGACATACTAAGTACATATAGTACAGGCTATAAATTCAATTGTGTCCTTTTAAACATGTTAATCACATCATCTTACGAACATTAGGAAGAAACAGCATAAGCAGAGACTGGTGCCGCTCTCAGAGAGTCCACAGGGAAGCCAGTACAGAAAGTGAGAGTGGGTTTAGAAATCGTGACAGCAAGGGACCGGTGCTTTGCTGTTTCTGTTGTCTCTCTATAACTGTCTGCAGCAATATGAATTTATTTTACGATATATAACCTTTTAATATTTAAACCTTGGCACAATAGCTAAGATCGTTGGATAATCCATAGACATATTGTTTCCGACATTTTATTATGAAAATGTTAAAACATACAGGAAAGCTGAAGGAATGGTACAGCAAATGGCAGTAAAATTACCAAAAATTTGGATTGGGTTGGTGCGCTGCAGCCTGCAGGCCCAAGCCAGTTTGGAAATGAAGAGTATGTTTGGAAATGAACTTTTATTGGACCAGAGCCCTGCCCCTCATTGCACGTATTATCACTGCCTGCTTTTACACCACTAAATCAGTCCTGAGTAGTTTCTCTAGAGACTGCAAAGGCTGAGCAGTATGAGAACTTAAAGCCCTGGTCCTTCACCCAGTAGCAACGAAGTGGTTCTTTCAGAAGCACAGAGAGTTCACATTTGGATCCCCAGGGCCCAGTTTTAGCAGTTGTTGATATTTGGGTATCTTGAGTGCACATTTATGTCTCCTGTCACCTTTTGCCCCCTTTTAAATAAAGCACAAGGGACATATTGAGCTGCCAGTGTGTCCTAAGCACAGATAGGGGCCTCTTTAGAACAGATGTTCATTGCCCCGACCATCACCCACCCTCTCCCCACCTTCTGCCCTGCAAGAGAAAGTGGAATCACAAGACCTGGACAGAAGCATTGGCTTGGAAAGCAATTTACAAAAAGGTATCTATGCTGGGTGCGGGGGCACATGCCTATCCTCCCAGCGGCTTAGGAGGCTGAGGCAGGAGGATCACCAGTTCAAAGCCAGCCTCGCAACCTAGCAAAGGAAGACCTGGGCATCTCAGCGAGATCCTATCTCTAAATAAAATACAAAAAAGGGCTGGGAATGTGGCTCCATGGTTAAGCACCCTTGGGTTCAATCCTGGTTACCCCTCCCAAAAAAAGTATCTGCAAATGGAATGGGGTTATTAGAAGCAAGATTAGGGGAGAGGAGAAGAGGTGGATCAGAGGGTGCCATGTGGTTGTGACGCAGGATGAGGAGGTCAGGTGGTCTGCTGTACAATATGAGGACTAAGTCACTGGTCACACAATCACCTCACACCAAGATCCCTTCTGAGAAATACTCCATGGGGTGATTTCATCGTTGTGTGAATGTTAGAGTGCATTTACACACTCGAGACGGCTACTGCGGCCCTCCTCCTTAGAATCTTATGGGACCCATAGTGCATGCGTCTGTCCTTGATAGAAACGACATTACGGTGTGCATGACTGCGTTGTCATATAGACTGGAAAGTTGCTCAGAGAGTAGATGAGGCATTCTTGCCATAAAGCAACAGAAGATAATTATGTAACTATGTGAGATGATGGGTATGTTGATTTGCTTGCTGGGAGTAATTGCTTCACTTTATATGAGTATATCAAAACATCAGATTATAACGTTAAATTTATACAATAAGGCCAGGCATCTTGGCACATGCCTGTAATCCTTGCAACTTGGGAGGCTGAGACAGGAGGATTGCAAGTTTGAGGCCAGCCTCAGCAAGATCCTGACTCAAAATAAATAATAAAAAGGTCTGGGGATGTAGCTTGGTGGTAAAGGACCCCTGAATTCGATCCCCAGTCATCCCTCCCCAGATTATACCATAAGGAAGACATATCGTTAGAAATTACAGACATATCTGCTACACTGACCTCGCAAAGTCCTCTTTAGCTCAGCCACTAGTAAGCTCCACCTGTTTGAGAGGGGTGTTGGACCACAGCTGTGCCCGTTGGACCACTGATGTCCAAAGCTGCTTTTATGGACCTGGCAGAATCGAGCAGTGGCTACAGAGGCTGTGTAGTCCCCAAATCCTCAGGTAATTACTGTCTGGCACTTTACAGGAAAGATTTGCTGATTCCTAATTTAGAGGCGTACTTTGCGTGTAAAACTAGGCCAGGCTGCTCACTTCCGTGTCAGATGTAAACAATTTGACTTTTGCACGGACTGTGAATATGTCTTAATTGGGGAAGAGAGGGGGCGACCGAGTATACCCAGTCTTCTGCTTATTTTTATGATTTTCTCCTTTCTCTCACCTTTTGGTTTATTCTGACTCAACTTCTATCCTGAATTTATTAGTAGAATTCTTGGTGATTTGTGGGGTTAGTTTTTGTTTTGTTTTGTTTGTTTGTTTGTCTTTGTGTGTGTGTGTGTTTGCTGTGGGGGCTGTTGTGGGGTTTTTGTTTTTTTAATTTATTTTATTTTGGTGGCAATAATAAAGATAATCACGAATTATAAGAATAGTAAAACAGGAATACTTACTAGTGTCTTACACCCTAGAAATCTGTCACCCCGATTTTTTTTTGGTACAAGGATTGAACCCAGGGGAGCTTACCCACTGAACCCCATCCCCAGCCCTTTTTTGTATTTTATTTAGAGACAGGGCCTCACTGAGTTGTTGAGGGCCTGGTTAGGTGGCTGAGGCTGGCTTTGAACTGGTGATCCTCCTGTCTCAGCCTCCCGAGCTGCTGACATCACAGGCGTGCACCATGGTGCCTGGCTGTGACCCCTATTTTCAAATGAGGAAACAGACTCGAGATGTAGTTTGCCCAGGGTGTTCTATTTGAAAGGATCAAGACCAGGATTCTACCTTAATGTTTTGACTCTGGTCTAGTTTTCATTATGTGGTGGGGCTTATTAATTATTGATTTGTTGCTGTGGCCTGTTTGGACCCTGTATTTTAGAATGTTTATTTTAGGCTTCCTGCTCCCCCCCCCCCCACTCGAAAACCAAGATGTCATTTCAAATGGCTTCTTCCTTTCACTTTGTTCTGCTTTAATTACGGTGATGACTCCCATGTTTAATAAGATGCCATTTCCAGAACATACAGAATTCATTCTGTTGACAGGAGATCATTTATTCTGTAATTTACATATGATAATGGAAGTATTGCTTGACATTTGCTTTTCTGTCCTCTCTTGCCACATTCTAGACAAGAAATCCAAAAAGCCTAGTTCTACCCCTGGGGAATATAGACTCACAATTAATCTGGTTGTAGACCATCCCAGGAGCAAATAGCATAAGGCTATATATTTGGGACTTTCAGTTTGGATTTTTTATTTTCCGGAGGTCTAAGCGGATGTCAGGAAGGATGGTTTTGTGTCCTGAAGGGTGCCTAATTTGCTTCAGAAAATGCATACTCACGTTGGAGTCCTGGGGTGTAGTTTAGTGTTTTGTTTGATGTGCCTACGAGGTGTCAGTTTGATGAGTGTATTTTTGTTTGAACTTGATGCTTCCCCCCACACCCCACCAATCCCTTTCCCAGAATGAAGATTCTAGTAATAATTGTTCCTTTGGCATCATATAGATGATTCCCAAGTGCTGTAAGAGCTTATTATGGAAGGCAAGACAATGTGACCTCCCACGGAGATGATGTTCCCTGTTCATCTTGTTTCATTATAGCAAAATTTGTTTAATCTGAAAGTGAAAAGAATCATTAGAAGACAGATGTCAGAAAACTTTCTGGCACCCCAGCTCTCCATGATTTTATCCCTGGTTTGAACTAATCATATGATAAGAACAGAATCTAGCCCATTTTCCTCTAATGAGATCTGGAAACTTTTTCAAAAGACGATAATATTTTTTTTTTTTTTGTTCACAAAGAACACATGCATTTGAGAGTTGTCAGAGAACAGTCACTTTATGTAGTTAGACAAAAAAAAAAAAAAAAAAAAGGTTAATAAATGTGGGTGTTTGCAGATTTATTTTAACCTTGTCTTAGTTTTTGAGGATGTGTCATCTTGAGTCTCCAGAGGTTCTTGAACTTGTCCCTGACAGCACTCAGCATCACTGTGATTATTTGTATAAGTATGTAGTTAATGTCTGGCTCCACTGTTTGAGTATAAATTTAGAGAAGGTGAAGCCCAGGTCTGACATCTTCACTTTAATGGCTGTTATGGTTTGGATATGAGGTGTTTTCCAAGAGCTCAAGTGTGGGACAATGCAAGACGGTTTGGAGGAGAAAGGATCTGGTTAGAGAGCCTTAACCCAATCAGTGAATGAATCCACTGGAGGCAGGTGGGCATGGCTGGAGGAGGTGGGCACTGGGGGCGTGGCTTTGGGGCGTGGCTTTGGGTATATATCTGTATCTGGAGAGTGGAGTCTCTCTGCTTCCTGATCACCATGTGAACTGCTTCCCTCCACCACACTCTTCCACCATGATGTTCAGCCTCACCTCGAGCCCCGAGGAATGGAGCCTGCTGTCTATGGACTGAGACCTCTGAAACCGTGAGCCCCCAAATAAATTTTTCCTCCTCTACAGTTGTTCTGATCGGGTCTTTCGGTCTCAGCAGTGAAAAAGCTGACTAAGACAATGGCCTTAGGACCCTACAGGGTGCATGACCTGGAGCATCAGTTTCCAAATATTGATGGGAAAGATGACTCATCAGTCAATGAATACTTACTTAGTTCACTGGCAATATTGGGTTCTGCTGGAGGTTAACACCATTCCTTCTCTTCTTGGATTTGATCCACACTGTGTGTTAGCTGGCATGGTGGAATCACTAAAGAAATGCCAGATAAATGGAAGAGGTGAGTGCTTTCTCTGTGGCCAACTGACAACTTGTCTTTTTTCAATATTAGTCTGGGCAGGCTACAAACCACCAATAATCTGATCCGATCGAGTGCAGGGGGATTGCGACCAAACTCTGAGAACCTCCTCTCTCCCCCGTCCACTTCCTTGGCCATTCTAGGATGAAGCATGTCGAACATGGAGCCAGCAGCACTGTGAGCCAGGGAGCGACTTGGTGCCCTTTTCCTCCAGACGTAGAATTGGAAGTTCTGGATCATTGGCGCCACCACAGAGTGGTGCAGGTGTGGACTCAGGGGTCAGACTCTGTCCTGCCTATCTGAGTGACCTTGGACAAGTTACTTCATCTCATCAAGCCTTCCTTTCTCTTTGATAATATAGGAATAAAAATGTGGCCCACTTGGCAGTTGTTGGCATTGAATGTACATGAAAGACTGACCTGAAATATGTAAAAAAAAAATTGTTTTAAAGGTAGCAGTTGATCCATTCGCAAAGGAGGTATGGATACAAGTCCTGGTTGTTGCTTTCTAGATTTTCTGTGCCTTACTTCGGCCTCATGTAGGTGTATCTAAATGTAGGGCAAGAAAACCTTTCCACTGGGCACAGTTCTGTCCTTGACAGGTATTTTATTTGGCTTTGGCAAAGGACCAAAACTTCCACTGAGGGAGGAGGGCAAAATGTAGCTTATCTGGCTGGGGTAGGGCTGCTTGCCTAGCAAGTGTGATACACTGGTTTCCATCCATACCACTACATAAAAATTAAATAAACGGTATTGTGTCCATCTGCAAGTAGAAATATTTTTTAAATATGTAACTTGTCTGCTGATACAAAATTCAAATATGGGTTGAAAGAGAGAGAGAAAGATATAATTCATGCCCCCCAGCCTTGCTACTCAAATTATGGTCTGTGGATCGGAGCATTGTCCTTACCTGGAAGCTTGTGAGACATGGAGAGTCTAGGCCTTACCTGTCCCTACTGAATCAGAACCAAAATTTCACCAGATCCTCAGGTGTTGGAGACACACATTGACATTTGAGAAAAACTTTGTCCAATGATTCATCTTAATTTGGTTCAGAGCAATTGGAATCTTGGTGACTATACATTGTGTTTGGAAACAGAGCACTTACAAATCTTTACAGAACTAAACTGGACTGTTAGAACAGCAGCATTTTGCCAAATTATCAGGTTGTAATTAAATAGCAAACTGGAGTTTCAGTTTCTACAGTGACATATTGATGTTTGGTCCTCCATGTTCCCATTAAGTTAATGACGATGTTAATAAAGAGAACTGTAAAATTTACTAGAGCCAAAGGGGTGGGAATTTAAGGGAACTTGATCCCCAAATGAAGTCAGTTAATTTTAACCTTCACCTCATTCCCTCCTCTGAATACAAACTTTTCTTTTTAGCATTAAATCTCTTTGCCCAGGAATCGTATGATAAACCGCGATTTCCGCTGGGGTGACTTAGACATCATTTTAAAGTCCTCGCATACTCAACATTAAACCCCAAATTACTGTCTCTCTGCACACTGAATGATTCCTCAGCCATTACTGTGCTCACCACTTCCTGTACATTATCTCAGTTAACAAGGACCCTCTTAGGAAGGTGTCATTTGTCTGGTTGGACAGGTGAGAAGACGACGGTACCCTCACAATGTAACTGACCTTCCCAGTATCTTCTGGCTATTCAGTAACAGGCTCAAGATTTCAGGGGGGTCCTGAGCACTCCCCTTCTATCGTGGGTGATTATGCAAGGTGGTTTGATTTGGATTAGCCTTTGCCTCCTAACTTGGGAACAAGTTTCGGTGCTTCCAGACCTGGGCTGCAAAAGACCCAGGCCAATTACAGATTTTAATAGAAACCCAAGTTCAGCCTGGCTGTAGGAGCAAGGGGGCCCTTGTCATTCCCCAAGTGCTCCAGGATTCCAGTTACCCCTTGAAGAGAGGCCATCAGTTCAGCTGACTCCTTGCTCCCTGAGGCTTTGGTTTTCCAAATTGCTTGCTATTATGTGTATAAAATTGAGGGTGCTTCCTCCATTTTGCTTAATTCAAAGGCCCACGTTCCTTTCATTCTATCTGGGAGGCAATATCAGCACAAAGTCTGGAGTTTGACAGAATCCCTGGGCCAACTTACTCTCTTTGGGCAAGATACTTAGCCGGCATCTCCCTCTCTTTCCTTAGCTTTAAACTGAGGATAAGTATAGGACTTAGATAAGCCAGGTGTGGAGGCCCATGATTGTCATCCCAGCAGCTTGGGAGGCTGAGGCAGGAGGATCACGAGTTCAAAGCCAGCCTCAACAACTTAACGACACCCTGAGCAACTCAACAAGACCCTGTCTCTAAATAAAATATAAAAAGGGCTGGGGATGTGGCTCAGTGGTGAGGCACCCCTGGGTTCAATACTCAGTAACAAGATAACAAACAAACTGCTTAACTGCTTTAGAGGCAAAGAGCTTTGAGTCTGATATAAGTTCTCTAAGTTGGGAAAGAATGAATTTTCCCACTCTGTGGCCCAGAAATTCCCTGGTGAATTTTTTGTTAAATTTAGCACTTCTGAAACTTCATTTCTCTTCCCCTGATACAGACTTGATGATATGAGAGGATTATATTTTTATTAGAAAGCTGCAATCTGCAGCAGTTATCGAAGAACCTCATCCTTTCTGCATCGATGGCACCGGCATCTTCGACGCAAGAGCTTTTGTTAGTGAACTTGAGGTGTAGCCACAATTTGAGAAGAGACTAAAGAAAAAACTAAAAATGAACCAAAAAAAAAAAATAGAAGATATTTTATTTTTTAATTAGTTTGACTTTTCATAAAAAGTGTGAAAGAGGCTGGCAATTAGAATTCCATTGCCGAAGTTCCAATTTTATTTTTATGGTTTTTTAACCAAGTAATGAGAATCTGGGCAACTCTCTGGATTTGTGCTTCAGTTGCTTGTCTCTAAGCCACAGAAAATGTGAGTTCCCATTTCAAAAAGTGGTGAGCATTGGTTTAAATAACGTGTGCGAGCCCTTAGCACAGCCCTGCTATAAATCCTAGCAGCGTGATGACAGATAGTGACAATTCAGAATTCTCCTCTGCTTGTCAAATCGAGCAAAATGGGAAAAAAAAAAAAAAAAAAAACCTCTTGAAAATAATAAATCTGCACGAATTCCCTTGTACCTTCATGGAAGGAGGAACGGAAGAGCTCTGGATCGTGTCCTCTGTGTTTGGCTGGGGTCTGACTTGGTGATATTTCAGAAGTCACAGTTGACTGTGAAGTAATCTGTATCATAAGTATCTGTAGCTGCATGTAGATTGTTTTCCTTTTAGTGTATGGTTTTTTTTTTTTTTTTTTTTTAAGCCTGTATGGATTTCCAGTGAAGTGTCTTCCAGTGCCATCTGGCACTACAGGTGGCAAGACGCTGTTCCCCCCTCCCTGCCCCAAGCTCCCAGTCCTCATGCTGCTTACAATGCTAGGGAGTTGAATGAGATGCCCATCCCACCCTCTGACTTCATGCTGGTAAAAAAAATGTACTGTGAACATGGCATCATGGGATGATGACCCACGCCTGTAATCCCAGAGACCAGAGAGGCTGAGGCAGGAGGATCACAAGTTTAAGGCCAGCCTCTGCCATTTAGCAAGATCCTGAATCAAAGTAAAAATAAAAAGGACTGAGGATGTAGCTCAGCAGTAGAGTGCCCCTGGATTAAATCTCTGGTACCACCACACAAAAAGAAAAACTGATAAGAGAGAAATAGGGTAATGGCAAGAGGCATTTATATGCTTAAATTATTTAACAATTACAAAATTGAAATAATCAGCCCGGTGCAGTGATGCTGGCCTGTAATCCCAACAGCTCCCGAGCCTGAGGCAGAAGGATCAGGAGTTCAAAGCCAGCCTCAGCAACTTAGAAAGGCACCATGCAACTCAGGGAGACCCTGTCTCTAAATAAAACACAAAAAAGGGCTGGGGAAGTGGCTCAGTGGTTAAGCACCCCTGGGTTCAATCCTGGTACCAAAAAACAAAACAAGGCCAAAAACAACAACAACAACAACAAAAAAAAAAAACCCCACCCCAAAC
This sequence comes from Sciurus vulgaris, assembly GCF_902686455.1. Classification (NCBI taxonomy): domain Eukaryota; kingdom Metazoa; phylum Chordata; class Mammalia; order Rodentia; family Sciuridae; genus Sciurus; species Sciurus vulgaris. Next base: position 60,988,172 of record NC_136477.1, on the reverse strand, counting down.
CCAAATAATCATTGTATAGGCAATATTTCAACATAGCTTACATTTTTATATTTGATGCCCAGTGCTTAGAAATTGAGGGAAAGAACTGCAGTAAGCAGAGGGAGACAGGGTGGTCAGTGGGGTCTGCAGAAATATTCATTTCATTCCCTAACCGAGATTCGTGCTATAGGGTTGACTCAAGTAGAGGACAGAAGAGGCGAGATTTGGCACATGGTTATAGAATCACACCCATGGTGTCACACCTATAATGGAAAAGATATTCTTCAATGCAAAAAAAAAAATGTATAAAATCCTCTGGGGTCCCTGGCACATACAAAGAGAGCCAGCCGGTCGTGTGGACGGAATGGAGCTTTGGATTGGAGGCTTTTCGTATTTATGGAACTTTAAGTCGGCGCGTGGTGGGGGGCACGCTCTGCACTGATGATAGCGAGGCTGCCGCTCCCCTCCCTGTCCCTCTGCCTGTGTTCATTCAGGACCGGGCCACTCCAGGGTGCTGCGCATACACCCTCCGGGCTCCGCCGCCCTTCAGCTGTCCTGCTGGAAACCCGGACGCCCTGCGCTGTGATCTTCAGGCGTGTGTGTGTGCACGTGTGTGTGCCTGTGTGTGTGTATCCTTAGGGAGGATCGATGGTGGGGATAATCGTGACAGCAGCGCGTGACAGCCAGTTCCATTCCAGGGCTGTTGTCTGGGCGCACACATCTCCAACTTTAAAGAACGAGGGCAGGTGATAAATCTTCCCATTCTAAAGAAATTTGATGCTACCTTTGCCATCTGTCTAGGCCTATAATTTTTATTTTTTTAAAAAAGCTGCCTTTTTTAGAGTCTTTAAAAATTTCATTATTCATAGTGGGAAAAACATGGAAGAATTGAGAGTCAAATTGATCATCTTGGAAGGAAAGATGGTGGATTGAGACAGATATCATCACCCTACTTACATGTATGATTACACGAATGGTGTGACTCTACATCGTGCACAAGCATAGAAACAAAAAGTTGCACCCCATTGGTGTGCAATGAATCAAAATGCAGTCTGTAAAAAGAAAAATTAAAAAAAAAATGATCGTCTTTAGGCGCTCCATCCTGAGATATTCCTGTTAACATATGGCTGTATTTGTAGGTTATTTGCCTTGCATGTATCACTGAGCAGCACAGTGCTGTTATGGAGATGTACCCCTCTGCGTGTGTGTGTCTGTGTGTGTGTATGTATTTTGACAGTCGTCAGAGTTGTGTTTTGTATGTGGAGTCCCATGGTGAGTGCAGTTAGACTCCACCAAATGTAACTAAAACACTTTATGAAAAGAAGTTGGAATTCTTTTAATTGTCTCTCTTCTTTCCCAGCCCCCTCCTCTGCTAGATTTAAAATAACCTTGGCCTAGCTCCTTCTCCATGTCTTAGGAAAAGGAGGGGCATGATAGCAATGCAGAGAAAATTAGACTTGTTTTTCGACCTTTGAGCTTTTCGAAGTCCAGGTCCTATCAGTTTAGGAAATGTATTTTATTTAATTTATTTTTTGGTACTGGAGATTGAACGCAGGGGCACTCGACCACTGAGCCACATCCCCAGCCCTATTTATATTTTATTTAGAGATGGGGTCTCACTGAGGTGTTCAAGGCCTCCCCAAGTTGCTGAGACTGGCCTTGAACTCAGGATCCTCCTACCTCAGACTCCCAAGCTGCTGGGATTACAGGCATGCACCACCAAACCTGACAAATTTTTAGACTTCATTAGTTTTACCGATAATTTGGACTTTAAAAAACTCCTTTAGTACCAAACCCTGCACAGGTGTACTTGCACCTGATGTTTTGTTCTGTGTCCCCTATCCTGAGCCCCTTACATTAAATCATTGTGGAGATAATACAAAAACTTGCAGGTGTTTGGATTTCATTTTAAGCACATCAGGAAGCTCATGAAGGAATATGGGCTGGAGAAAAAAGCAATCAAATTTGTGCTTTAGAAAGATTGCTTTGTGCCCAGTGGAAGAAGCCAAAGTGAAAGGTGGGTAACTGAGGTGCAGGCTGCTTTAACAGTCCAGCAGTGAAACTGGGAAGTAGAGGGTCCACTCAAGAGACATTCCAGAGGGGCTGCACTCCGTGGTGCATGCCTGTAACCAGAATCTGGGGTGGCTGAGGCAGGAGGATTGCAGGTTCAAGGCTAGCCTCAGCAATTTTGCAAGACTCTGTCTCTAAATAAAATATAAAAAGGGCTAGGGATGTGGCTCAGTGGTTAAGCACCTCTGGGTTCAATCCCTAGTGCCAAAAGAGGGGTGGGGAAAGAGAGAGCGGGAGAGCAAGTGTGATACAGGAGTGCAGTTGCCACAAGTAGGCAACTGATAGATGTGAGGGATATGAAAGGTGGAGTCAGAGGTGACGTTCAAGTACAAAAACGTGCTCTTCATTCCTCTGCAGGTTGTGGTTTGAGTGCGAATTTCTAGTGGGGAAGGACAAGAACATCCCACTGGGTTCCAGCGAGAATCCAGAGGTCATCTGTGGTTTCAGACCCATGGAGGCTACTCTAAAACCGCAGATGACCTCTGGATTCTCTCTGGATGAAGTCACTCACCTGGTAGCCTTCTGACTGCTGATTTCCTGGACTCCAGGAAATTCAGGCTAATGGAAGCCGGGCATTGTGTGTGTGTGTTCGTGTTCCAGGGATTGAACACAGGGTTACTTTACCACTAAGCCACATCCACAGTCAATATATACATATTTTTCTTTCTTTCTTTCTTTCTTTCTTTTTTTTTTTTTTTTAATTTAGACACAGGTTCTCACTAGGGCCTTAGGGCCTCACTAAATTGCTGAGTCTGGCTTTGAACTCGCAATCCTCCTGCCTCAGCCTCCCAAGCCACTGGGATTATAGATGTGAGCCACCGTGCCCAGCTGGCCATATTTTTGATAGCAATGTAGGCCAGGATTGTACCTTCTTTGTTTTTAAATATTTTTTTAGCTATAGGTAGACACAATACCTTTATTTTATTATTTTTTTGTGGTGCTGAGGCTCGAACCTAGGACCTCATGCATGCTAGGCGAGTGTTCTACCACTGAGCCACAACCCCAGCCCAGGACTGTGCCTTCTGATGCACATTGGGGGGCATTATGATTTGCTCATGTTCGCCCCCCTAGTAACTGTGGTCATTGGCTTCAGCTTTCAGAATCACACCTTCAGGTCCTTGAAGACAAGCTAACACCAGACATACTCAACCCACGAAAAACCTTGGTGTCTTGAAAACGGCAGGATAACACCACTGTACTTTCAGTTCCTTGAAAGCTGACCCCTGAGCCTTTTCACAGCCTTGCATTCTCTGAAATTGCTTATGCCCAGGTGATTCCTCAATTGTGGGTGTAGGAAGCTAGCTGGATGGGTGGCGGTCATTCTGTTGGGTTTGCAAACCACTACATCCACAGAAGGCCAAGGGGGAGAGAGAGCGTCCATTGACATCTCAGGATTCACCTCGCTGCCTGTCCCTTAGGTGGAAGCAGTAGTCGTCCATTCAGGATGGTTTTATCCCCAGAAAACATCAGACAGTGTCTGGGGACGCTTTTGGTATCACAGCTATTTGGAAGCAAGTAGTGGCATCTGGTATCTGGGGGAGTAAGACCAGGGAAGGAGGCGGCCCAGGGATGCTTACCATCCTGCAATGCAAGTACAGCACCCACAGCAAAAATTATCTGGCCATGTGGATGAGTGGTGCTGACGTTGAGAACCTTGAATCAAAGTGATATTTACAAACTTTTTCCAGGTTCCTTTTCCCCTCTTTTACTTAGGTTGAATGACTATGAATCCTACTTTCTTCTTCAAATATTTATTTAAAAATTTTTAAATTATTCTTTTTAGATATGCATGACTGTTGTGTATTTTGACACATCGCACATACATGGAGTGTGACTTCCCATTCTTGTGGTTGGACATGGTGTGGCGTTTCATTGGTCATTTGTTCATATGTGAGCATAGGAAAGTGATGTCCTCTTCATTCCACTGTCTTTCCCATGCCCATCCCCTCTCCCTTTCCTTCATTCCCTTTTGTCTAATCCAATGAACTTCTATTCTTCCTTCCACCTTGTTGTGTGTTAGCATCCACATATCAGAGAGAACATCTGACCTTGGGTTTTTGGGGACTGGCTTATTTCACTTAGCCTGGTAGTCTCCAGTTCCATCCATTTACTGGCAAATGCCATAATCTCATTCTTCTTTATGACTGAGTAATATTCCATTGTGTATATATGCCACATATCCTCTATCCATTCCTATGTTGAAGGGCATCTAGGTTGGTTCCATAGCTTAGCTATTGTGAATTGAGCTGCTATGAACATTGATGCAGTTGAGTCACTATAGTATGCTGATTTTAGGTCCTTTGGGTATATGCTTTGGAGTGGGATAACTATCTAGATCAAACGGTAGTTCCATTCCAAGTTTTCTGAGGAATCTCTGTACTGCTTTCAAGAGAGGTTGCACCAATTTGCAGTCCCACCAGCAATGTAGGAGTGGACCTTTTCCCCACATCCTTGCCAGCACTCATTGTTGCTTGTATTCTTGAAGATTGCCATTCTGACTGGAGGGAGATGAAACCTTAGTGTGGTTTTGATTTGCATTTCTCTAATTGCTAGTGATGTTGAACATTTTTTCATATATTTATTGACCATTTGTATGTCTTCTGTGAACTGTCTGTTCAGTTCCTTTGCCCACTTATTGATTGGGTTATTTGTTATTTTTTGTTGTTATTAAGTTTTTTGAGTTCTTTATGTATCCTGGAGATGAATGCTTTCTCTGAGGTGTAGCAAATCTTTAAATAATGGCAATGACCATACACTTAGGAGTGAAACCATATTTTATTAGAGGAGAACTATTTACCATGGTGACTTAGCACAGGTGGAATTGATCTAGAAACAATAATAAAACTCATTTTTAACCACTTTGCATTTAGTTTTTAATCTAGATGGCATGTATATAAATAATCATCAAAGTTTGGGAGTGGATACTGTTTGGTTTATCTAGTTTCAGCACTGATCCTTGAATTAGAGTAGATTTTTTTTTTTTTTTCTTTCTTTCTTTTTTTTCCTCGGCATCCTAGCTAACAGGATTGGTGTTTAGATGTTTACACATAAATATTCCTAGTTTAGCCCGGTGGGAACAGAGGCACATGAACAGAGGCACAGGAGATACAGTGAACGTTTGAACTGAAGCTACAGGTTCTCTAAGGATGAGCTGGGAATTGTGTCTAAAATGTAGCCACTTGGACAAGAAGAAAAAATTGGCTTGTCTTACAAATCATTTGAAAAATCAGCTTTGGGGTGGAGGGAAGCATATTGTTGCTTTCAGAGGTGTGAGGTAGAGGATCTCTCGGGTCCTCTGAAAACCTGGTGGAGTTTTCTTGGTGCTGTCTGCGAGGTGGCAGGCCTGGGACTTCTGCCTGCAGGGAGAAGGAGGAAGCAAAGAATTAACCAGTGGACTCACTTTGAGGTCAGCCGATGTCATCGCGTGGGGTGTGCTGGTCTCATGCGCCTGAACGGGTGTGCTAATGTACAGGCGCCCCTGCTGCAGCATCCAGGGAAACTGCATGTGCCCGGCTCACCTGTCGCCACAGGTCAGACTGTCTCCCGGGGCTCTAGCTGCCTGGTGGGCATCCTGCAGCAAAGCAGACCCACCCCGCAGGGAGTGTCTGCACCGGCCGCTTGGCTCTGCCTGCTGACGCTACTCTGACCCCTCTTCTGTTCGTCGTTCCTGTTGATGATCAAATAGGCTAACACCAAGCAGGTTCCTTGAACACCTCATTGCTAAGGAGCCCGGATGAGCCTGTCCTGTGTGTTTCCATTTCGCCAGGTGATGCATGATCCTGGGGGAACCTGGAAGAAAGCACATCAAAACCCCACCAAATGCTGATCCCCTGCAAGCCTCGACTAACCCTCAGGTGTTTAGATTGTCACAAAACAATAGAAACAGAGGAAATGAGGTCGGGGTGGGAGAGAAAAGTCCATGACAATCTCTTCCCCTTAAAAGAGGTATTTTTGTTTTGTTTATTTCTACCCAGATACAGAATGCACGCACGCGTGCACGCACACGCGCACACACACCCAGTACACATTTTCAGATACGAGCCCTACTCTTCATTCCAACTACACTAAGAATCAGGAACGCCTTCTGTGCGGGCACACAGGCCTCACGCCAAGCTGTGAAACCGCATTACAGTTTATACCAATGCCTCTCAGACCTTCACACGCTTCTCATCACCTGGGAATGTTGTTTCAATGCTGACTCGGATCCAGGGCATCTGGTAAGGACCTGAGGACCTGGATCCACAACTCATTCCCATAGTACTGGCCTGGCTGGGTACCTGTGTCCTGTGGCTGCTGTAACAAATTGCCTCCAGTGTGGTGGCTCAGTACCATAGCACTTTATTTTCTATGGTTCAGAAAACCAGAAGTTGGAAATCAAGCTGTTCAGAGCATACATTCCTCGCATTTTCTTGCCTCTTGATGAAGAATGTCACAAAAATAGCATCATATGGAAAATAACCATTTTGAGCTGGATGCAGTGGTGCACACTTGTGCTCCCTGTGGCTCTAGAGGCTGAAGCAGGAGGATGGAGAGTTCAAAGCCAGCCTCAGCAACTTAGCAAGACCCTGTCTCTAAATAAAATATAAAAAGGGCTGGGGATGTGGTTCAGTGGTTAAGCACCCCTGGGTTTAATTCCTGGTACCAGAAAAGGAAAAAAGAAAGAAAATAACCATTTGGCCTTTTTTTTTTCTTTTTGCTCAGCATAATTTTCTGAAAATTTTATAACTTTTCATTTGCATTTTATTCCATCATCCATTTTGAATTCATTTTTCTTTTTTGGTGCCAGGTATTGAACCCAGTGCTTAACCACTGAGCCACATGCCCAGCCCTTTTTATATTTTATTTAGCGACAGGGTCTTGCTGAGTTACTTAGGGCCTCACTAAATTGTTGAGACTGGCTTTGAACTTGAGATCCTCCTGCCTCAGCCTCCCAAGCTACAGGGATTACAGGTATGGGCCTCCACACCTGGCTTTGAGTTAGTTTTTGAATAAGATATCACGGTTTAAGTCAAAGGTTTTTTTCTCTCTCTTTCTCTTTTTGAATGTCCAGTTGTTCCAGTACCATCTGTTGAAAAGTTGTCTATTTTCTACTGAATTTCCTTTGTTCCTTTGTGGAAAATCAGTTGGGCACAGAGTGTGGATCTGTGTTCTGCTCCATTGATCTACATCAACACCATAGAGTCTCAAACACGGTGGCTGTTGAGTAGTCATGAGATCAAGTGAGCTAATCCCTCCAACTTTTTTCTTCCCTTAGATTTTTTTTTTTTTTCTTACTGCAATTTCTTTGCCTTTCTTTCTGTATGAATTTTGACATAATCTTGCCTCTGTACAAAAAAGCCTTCCTGGCATGATAGCATTTACATTTAGCTGGGATAGCAGTTTGAAGAGAATTGATATATTTACTATGTTAAGTCTTTCAATCCATGAATATGGTATATATCTACATTTCTTTAGGCATTCTTTGGTTTACTTTACCACCATTTTTTGACTTTCAGCATTCAAATCCTGTATGTGATTTGTAAAATATACACCTAAGTTTCTATCATTTTTGAGCAATTGTAAACAGCATTGTATTTTTAATTTTCTTTTCATTGTGTTCATGGTTAACACATAGAAATGCGTCCATTTCTATGGACATTCCATTCCATACATTTGAATGTATGCCGCAGATCCTGTGAACTTGCTGAGCTCAGTCCTAGGAGGTGGTTGTTTTGTTTTTTTAATGGATTCTTATAGAATCTTATGAAGATAATCGTTTCATCTGCAGTAATGCCAGTTTTAGTTTTCCCTTTCTGATTGATAGGTCTTTTGTTTTCTTCTCTGGCCTCTTTTTGCCCGAACTTTCAACACTTTGTTAAATAAGAGTGGTAAGAGCTTGCACTATTCCTAGTCTTAGAAGAGAAAGTATTCCATTTTGTAACCAAGAAATATAATGTCATCTGTAAGTTCTTATATGTGTGTTTTGTCAGTTTGAAGAAGTTTCCTTCCATTCATAATTTTTTAAACATCTTTCTTTTTTTAATCATAAATGAGTGATGCATCTTATCAGATTTGATCAGTTGATATAATCATGCGATTTTTCTTTGTTAGTGTGTTAATGCTGTGGATGATAGTGATTGCTTTTCAAACATTGAACCAATTGTGCATACACATACAATAAACCCACTTGTCCTGGTATGTAATTTTTTTTTTTTACATATTGCCAGATTAGTTACTTTTTTTTTTTTTTTTAAGAATTATATATCTAAGTTCATGGAAGATACCGGTCTACTGATTTTTTTTTTTTTCCCCCAGAAATCTTTGGTTTGGGTATAAGGGTGATGCTAGCTTTATAAAATAAGTTGGGAAGTGTTCCTTTCTCTTCATTTTTCTGGAAGAGATTAGAGTTGGTGTTAATTCTTCCTAGATCCTTGGTTGGGTTCTCCGGGGAAACATTGGTGCTGGGAGATTTCCTTTTTGTTTTTATCTGACAAGTTCAGTTTTGTTAATGGTTCTAGAGCTTTCCAAGTTGTGTTTGTCACAGATGGTTCAGCTGTTGTAGTTTTATTTTTCAAGCTATTAGTCCATTTCTTCCAAGTCATCAAATTACATCTGTAGATTTGGCCATGGTATTCCCTCATCCTTCCTATACACAAGGTCCTTAGTGATGCCACCTATGTACTTCCTGTTAGTGACAATTTGTATCTTATGTCTTTTTGTTCCCATTTCCAATGTTGGTAGAAGTTTGTCAATTTGATTTTTTTTCAAACAACCACACTTAATTTCATTCATTATTCTCTATTGTTTTTCTTTTAAATTTCATTGATTTCTGTTCTTTTATTTATTTTTCTTTTCCTTTTTGTATTTATTCTGCTGTTCTTTTTGTGGAATTTTTGGGATGCCAACAGAGATTATTGGTTTGAGGTTTTACTTCTTGATTCCTGTGATTCCTAGAATAATTTTCCTCTTGATATCACGTTAGCTGTGTCGCCACATTTTGATACACTGTGTTTATTTTTATTCAGATCAATATTGTTTATTTACTTTCCTTTGAGACTTTCTCTTTAACCTGGAAGCAGTTGCTGTGCTTAATTTAATTTAATTTTTTTGTGGTACTGGAGATTGAACCCAGGGCCTCCCTCATGTTAGGCAAATGCTCTACCACTGAGCTATAGCCCAGCTCCTTTGCTATATTTTAATATTAGTTTTTAATGTTAATGTCCAAGCATTTGGAGGTTTCTCCTTATCTTTCCTTTATTGATTTCTAGTTTGATTGGGGTTACAGAATACACTCCGTGTGCTTTCAATTCTTTTAAATCCATTAAGGTTTATTTTATCACTACATTATGTCTGCCCTGTAGGCTCTGTGGGGACTTTAAGAGAATGTACATAGTGCTTTGATGGGTGGAGTGTTGTGTGTCTATTACATTCTACTGGTTGGAGGTGTTGAACTTTTTTAAATCTTACAATTTTCGGTCTGATCCTATCAATTGTTAAGAGAGGGATATTGAAGTCTCCAAGTATAGTTGTAGATTTGTTTCCTTCTTCTTTAACTTCTGTCTGTTTTTGCTTCATGTATTCTGCAGTTCTCTAGTTTGTTACGTAGTCCTTTAGGATCATGATGTCTTCTTGGTGGGTTGACCCACTGAGCATCAGGGGATGTCTGAAGTCTACTCTACCTGACGTTAATATAGTACTGCTTTCTTCCGATGTGTTTTCCTGATACTCTTTTCTATCATTTTACTTCCACGATGCTTCTGATGGTATATTTGAAGTGAGTTTCTTATAGATAGAATATAGTTGGGTTATCCTTTTTAATCTACTCTGCTAACCTGTTTTAATTATTTTATTTATTTATTTATTTATTTATTTATTTATTTATTTATTTATTTATTTTGTACCAGGAATTGAACCCAGAGGTGCTTAACCCCTGAGCCACATCCCCAGCCCTTTTTGTATTTTATTTAGAGACAGGGTCTCCCTGAGTTGCTTAGGGCTTTGCTAAATTGCTGAAGCTGGCTTTGAACTCGTGATCCTCCTGCCTTAGCCTCCTGAGCCACTGGATTACAAGTATGTGCTACCACCCTGGCTTAATTAGTTTGTTTTGTTTAGACTATTTATATTTAATGTAATTATGACATGTTAGTTCTTAAGTCTGTCTTTTAATTCTTTTCCATTTATTCTCATTCAGTTATTTTTTTTTTCACTTGCTTTCCTGGGTGCTGACTACTTTTTAGTTTTCTATTTTGATTATCTCAAATATTTTTGAATGTATTTCTTTTTATAATCATTTTTAGTTGTTGCTCTAGGTATGACATTATATATACCTAATTTATTACAGTCTACTCTTCTGTCATTTTACATGTTCAAATGGATTGTTGAAACCTTATCTTCCTTTGCATTTCTATTTATAATATAATTGTGTGAAATATTTCCCTATGTGCTTTTAGAATCATATCAGACAGTGTTGTACTTTTTATGCACCTTTTTTCAACTCTTGTACATATTTAAAAAAACTGAAGGGGAAAAGGAAAATTTTGAGTATTTGCCTGTATTTTTGGTTTTTTCCATGATAGTTTTTCCCTCCCTTTGTTCTAGAATGTCTACTTTAAAATTTTTTTTCTGTTCAGTAAACTTCTTTATCCATCATTTTAGAGTAGGTCTGCTCTCTACAACATCTATTAACTTTTCTTCATCTGAGAACATCTTGATTTCTCCTTCATTCCTGAAGAATGTTTTCACTGGATATTGAATTCTCAGTTGACAGTTCTTTTCTTCCAGCACTTGAAAAATGTTGTACACCTTTCTTTCTGGTTTCCATGGTTTTTGATGAGAAAAACACTGTTAGTCTATTTTTCTCTTCTATAGAAAGTGTCATTTACCTCACCAATTTCAATTTTTTTCTTTCCCTTTATCAAAAATTTGATCATGATGTATTTTGGTATGGATTTTTTAAAAATGTATCTTGTTTTGAGTTTTCATACTTCTTGAGTCTGTACATTTATCTTTTGCTAAATTTGAGAAATTTTCAGTCATTATTTCTTTAAGTACATTTTTAGTTCTGATCTCTTTTCTTCTTTCCTTTGCAACTGCAGTGATAGAGATGTTAGATCTTTCACTGTTGTTCCACAGTCCCTGTTTCTTTCTTTTTTTTTCCAATTATTTTTCTTTCTTTGCTTTTCAGGTTGAATAATTTTTAACATTTTACCTTCAAGTTGGCTGAAGTTGATTCTTCAAGTTCATCCTTTCCTCTTGTGCTGCTGAACCCATCTATTCAATTTTTAATTTTATTGATCAAAATTTATAGTTGCAAGATTTCTATTTGTTTTATCTTTCTATTTTTCTTGGCTGAGACTTGATCTTTTTTCATTTGTTTCAAATGTGTTCACTATTGCTTCTTTAATCATTGTCATAATGACTGTCTTAAAATCCTTGTCAGATAATTCTAACATCTCTATCATCTCGGTCTTGCTGTATCTTGTCTGTTTCATTATGGTTGAAGTGTTTCTGATTCTTGATAGGATGGGTAATTTCCAGTTAAACTCTGGACATTGGCTACCAGGAGACTCTCTGAAGTTAAGCCTTCTGTTTTAGGTGGTTTTGTTTGACCATGATTTTTTTCTGGGGAAGAGGAGGATGATACCTTGTTATTACACCTTTTGGGTGTGTCAAAATCCAGGTTTCCCACTCCTGTTCTACTGATCCTCCATGTGGGTAGTGGTTTCTTATTACTGCTGGGTAAGGTTGGGGTTCTGGATTCCCATGGTGTCTTCACAAATGGGAGGAAGTGTGGAGAACAGGGTTTCCGCCTAGTGTGCTTGAAGATTCTCTCAGTCTTCTCTGATGTTACCCTGGGATGGGGCACAGAGTTTGGGGTACCCATTATATCTGGACATCTAGGCTGTCTACTGAGTCATTGCTAGCTAGGGTAATGGTAGAACCATGGATTTTTTTATTGTTGTTGTTTCTCTGTTTTTGTTTTTTCCTGTAGTGTTTGGGGGAAGTAGAAGAGTTTCGCTTTTCATCTGAAATTTTTCTGTTTTGCCAGTCTCCATCTTTCCTGCTTCTGCTGGAGGGGACAGGCTTTCCTGAGCTCCCTGCCCTCCTTTTCCTCATTGATACTTTATCAGTTGCCTCCTTCTTCAATTCTACTGCTGGATTTTTTAACTAGTTTTTTATCACTGTGACCAAAACACTGAAAACAACTTAAAGGAGGGAAAGTTTATTTGGGGCTCAGTTTCTGAGGTCTCACTCCATAGACGGCCAACTCCATTGCTCTGGGTCCAAGATGAGACAGCACATTGTGGGGGAAGGGCCCAGCTGAAGAAAGCTGCTCAGCTCAGGGCAGGGTCAGGAAGCAAAGAGAGAGAGGGAGAGAGGGGAAGGGGCCACAGGGAAGGTGCACCCTTCCAGGGCCCGCCCTCGGTGACCCTCCTTCTGTAGCCACATGCACCTGTGGTCTGCAGCCACCACCCCATCTGTCCCTTCATACTAGGATGGACTGATTAGATCATAGCTCTCACAGTCCAGTCATCTCACCTCTGAATATTCTTGCATTCACAGGAGCTTTGGGGAGACACCTCCCACTCAACCCATAACATTGGAACGTGCACATCTATGAAAACCAATCCCCATGCTAAGGTCTCTGCCTTCTCATTTCAGAGTCTCCTTGTTTCCTTTAGAGATGATACCCAAGTCTGCGGTTTTACCCAGTGGGAGAGGTAGGGAAATGTACATGGCCCCATCTTTCAAGAGGGCGAAGCATCATCTCTACTTTTGGTAGACAGCAGGTATGACATTGACTTGGCTATACAATCCAGAGCCATTCATAACATGAGTCATTGAGTAGGCCTGGTGTTTAACTCATAGCATGGATTTGAAGGAGATCATAATATTGAGAAAATGGGTCTATGCATTTATCTTGTTCTCTTCATTTCAGTCCCCCCCCCCCTTTTTTGGTACTGGGTATTGAATTCAGGGGTGCTTAACCACTGAGCCACATCCTCAGCCCCTTTCAGTCTTATTTAGAGACAGGGTCTCACTGAGTTGCTTAGGTTGGCTTTGAACTCGCGATCCTCCTAGCTCAGCCTCCTGAGCTGCTGGGATTCCAGGGGTGAGCCACTCTGCCCAGCCTTCCCAGCCCTCTTAACGAACCCTGGACTGGGAAGTCAGCAGTGGAAGGGCAACAGAGGGTGAGAAACTGAGAAATGAATAACCAGCCCCACCATCTGGCCTCCCACAGTTCCGAAAGTCACATGACACCCCCAAGCTCAGCCGCCTCTCTGTGTTTGCTTGAGGTGCCAAATGCTATATTTAAGCCAAGAACCGATTTTGAAAATATTTTTCTACTTCTGTTTTGTCAAACGCATTCCTTGGCATATTCTGTTAGGGCTTGTTCTGCTAAAGCTCAACAGAGCCTTCTGTTTCCTGAAGCTGATTTGGCATGCACAACTCAAACACTAGACCCTAGTTTTGGAACAGAGTCTTCTCTAGAGGTAGCACAAAGTCATCCTCCGGCAGGTAATACCTACCAAATGAGAGATGGAGCTCCTGTTCCTTAATTGTTATTCTTTTATATATGAGACTTCTTTTTAAAAGCTATTTTTGGCTCAAGCCTGTTGGACGACGTTTTCTTTTTCCAGAACCTTTCTAATTGTGGGAAGAAAAGCAAATGTTAAGCTAGTCATCTTTAATCGAGAATAACGGAAGCAAGTGTAACTGGCTTACTTTCATAATTTGGTTTTGCTTGAACTTTTATGATACCAGTGTGACTTCAGTGTGTATAAATAGAGCTTCAATATCAAGGGTAGATGTCTAAGTAAGCCAGAATGAAAGCGTTTTGCAAGATTTTATGTATGTATGTATGAAAGAGTTTTTTGTTTTCTCTTATCGGGCTTAAGTAGTATTAGTTGGTTGGTGGAATGTTCTGGAAGCCTTTGTAGTCTCTGAAGCCTTTTAGACAAAGGGCATGGTTGTCATAGCACCTGTCCCCTTGACCAGCGACAGAAGACTGTGGTTTCAAGGGGAACTGTTGTTCCTGTGAGCGCTGAAGGTCTGGATCTAGAAGTGGATGCACCTGTTAGGTGGTGGTGGCTGAGCGACCGGTTTGAGGTAGCATGTTGGCATTGTTAACTTGAGCACGGAATCTATCACTGGAATAATTCCAGGCAGCAGCAGTCACACAGAGTTGTGTTTAGTTTGGGGGAGCCTTCTATTCTTTATTTTTTGTAGTTCATTCTAAATGAGGCTTTGCTTCGTGTGGCTTCAGAATTCATCTCATGCCACTTTCTTTGTTTTTTGGTGCTGGGAATTGAACCCAGGGGCACTTAACCACTGAGCCACATCCCCAGCCCTTCTTATGTTTTATTTAGAGACAGGGTCTCACTGAGTTGCTCAGGGCCTCACTAAGTTGCTGAGGCTGGCCTCAAACTTGTGATCCTCCTACCTCAACCTCCCAAGCTGCTGGGATGACAGATGTGCGCCGCCACGGGGGGTAGGGGAGGGCTTCTGGTGCGACTTTCAAGGCAAGGTCCCTGTGACCCCAGAGTTGGAAAGTTCCTCCACCTGTGCCTTCAGTAAGCCCCTTTCTCTCCTTGCTGTTTGTCACCCATCACAGCCACATGGGAACTTGGGTCCCTCCAGCCCCTGGCCCACTCTGCACGCTCAGGGTCTGTTCTTCAAACTGCCCGTTGGGTAACCGATGACTCATCTCTCAAATTGGTGTAAAAGTGAAAAGTGTGGCTGAGCCAGCACAAGGGACATCAAAGTACAGGTCACTCAGAGTCCCCTGGTCCTTTTGAGAGGACATTTCTACCCAGGTCATTTGCGTTTTCCTCCTGGTCAAGCTGAAACCCATTTAAATCCCAGGGCTGAGGCTCCGAGGGTGTTAGAACCCTTCCTCCTCCTTCCCTCCTTGATCTTCCTCCCGCCTGCTCGGCACCTGGTTCAGGTCTGATGCTTGGTGTTTGAAGTGCGGGGCGCTCAGCTTAGTTCATGCTGGATGCTCTAGAAACACAGGCTTCTGCCTCGATACTCTGACCACGAGTGAGTCCACTGAGAATTCCCGCCTAGGGAGGTGGGCAGGCTGAGAACCCTCGCTGCACATTTTAATAACTAGGAGAGATTTTTTTTTTTTTTTAAAGGACTGATTTTTTTAAACTTTTTTTAAAAAAAATCTGTCACTTTTTGGTTGGTCCTTGTGGTTTTGTGTGTTCGTCTGTGCTGGGGTAGGGCCTGCTCTCTATCCTGGAGCTACCCCTAAGCCCTCCCAGATTTTTACTTGGTTGAGTTTTTATATGGTCTTACTTTATTTTTATTTATTTATTTAGTTTTGGGGACTGGGAGCAGAACCCAGAGGAGCTTAAAATTTTTTATTTTTTATTTGAGACAAGTTCTCACTGAGTTGCGAAGGGCCTCGCTAAGTGACTGAGGCTGGCCTCAAACTTGCGATCCTCCTGCCTCAGCCTCCCAAGCTGCTGGGATGACAGGCTTGAGCCACCATGCCCAGCAGGAGGTATGACTTTAGACATGCCCCAGGTGAGGTTCAGAGATCTCTCACAGGTAACACCATCCATTTACCATGTACTTTATAGGTAAGCCAGACTGGTGCAGAGCTGTTAAAGTATTGCAGGACCCTGGGAGAGAACAGCTCCCTGCTGTTCCTGTTAGAGCCAGGTAGGAAGCCTGTTGACCAAAATTCCTTAGGGTGCTCACTGTTCCCATCTCTGTCACCTTGATCAGCTTATTATAATGCAGAAAGTCCCCTTTGTGGTTTGACTTCTCCCCAAGATGTAGGTGGGTCCCAAGAGGCATTGCAAAATTTACATTAAGCCACTTTAATTTTTAAAGGTAAACTTCTCTCTCCTAAGGATAGTTCTGGAAGCAAGCAATCAAAAGGAAGGGGTCCCAGCTCCCAAAGGCAGAAGTGTTGACGTGCTTCAGTTTGTTCCTCTGACAAATGTTAGATCATCTTCGAAGTGTTAGTAGCAAAAGTATTCAGGACTTGCTTTCCTAAGAGAAGCACTTAGCGATGGGGTGGCTGGGCTCCTCTGGCATCTTTGGTGCAGCTTTAAAATGCTGTTTAAGTTAGGTGAGGTGGTACCTGCCTGTAATCCCTGCAGCTCTGGAGGCTGAGGCAGGAGGATCTCGAGGTCAAAGGCAGCCTCTGGAGGGAGGCCCTAAGCAGCTCAGTGAGACTCTGTCTCTAAATCTAACACAAAAAAATGGGCCGGGGTGGGGGTGGCTCAGTGGTCGAGTGCCCCTGAGTTGTATCCCCAGTATGAATGAATGAATGGATGAATGAATACATATGGAAATAATTATGCTGCTTTAGATCGGAGTGAGTATGTCTGCATATAAGCAATACATTTAGGGGAGAAATGAGAAAATTCAGTTACTGTACCCCTGAGTTCTTGGCACTTCTTACTGTTGCTTCCAAACAGACCTGGGCCAGTGAGCCAGGCCCGAGTTATATGTAGCAGGGCCTGCTGGGATCACTTCCTGCTCATTAGCTAGGAGGGCACTCTGTCCCCATTGTCTGAGAACCACTGCTGAATTAGTCTTGGTAGAGGACACCCAAGGGAACAGGCTTCTTTGGAAGGAAAGGGGAGACCAAGTAGAGGATTGATGGGTTAGAGTGGGAGCAACCTCAAGGGAGGTTGGAGCCAACCTCTTCCATTTATAGACATGCAAAAATGGGGCCAGTTTATTAGACATTCCAGAAACAGTCGTTAGGCCCTGAGTACAATACTTCAGGCTGTGTTGGAGCTGAAAGAGGTAGGCGATGTATGAACCAGGGTCCTCCAGAGAAACAGAACCACGTTCCTGTGCACATGTGTGGGAGTATTTTTAAAAAAAACTATATATTTATGGAGAAAGAAAGAGAAATGTTGAGGGGTCGAGGGACAGAGGGAGAGGAGAAAGATTTATCATGAGGAATTGGCTCATGCAGTTCTGGAGGCCAGCACATCCCAAGAACTGAGGGCGACAGCCTGAGATCCACAGGAGTCAGTGGTAGTGCCTGTGATAATGCTGACCACCAGGACACTCAGGAAAATGTCATATTTCAGTTCTAGACCGAAGGCAGGGAACAGCTGCTTGCCAGCTCAAAGCTGTCCCAGGTGGAAGGAAGTCCCTTTCATTGAGGAAACCATCCTTTTGGTTTTGTTCAAGCCTTCCACGGATTAGATCAGGCCCACCCAGGCTGGGGAAGGCCGTCCACTTTACTCAGTCTATCAAGTGAAGTTTTAAACTCATCCACGGATCCCCTTTCAGAAACACCCACAATGATGTTTGAGCAAACATCTGGGCGCTTCATGGCCTCGTTAAGTTGAGACAGGAAGTTAAATCCTAACAGATATGGGGGGTGGGAGAGAGGCAAGAATGGAAGAAGGAGGGACTGTATAGAGGTGGGAGGGGTGGGGGGAAGGAAAAAATAACAGAATGAATCAAATACCATTACCCTATGTAAATGTATGACTACACAAATGGTAGGCCTCTACTTCATGTACAAACAGAGAAACAACATGTATCACATTTGTTCATGATAAAAAAAAAATCCTACAGATGACTTTCCACACAGATTCGGGGGGCCCATTCATGCCTCCTTGATCTTTGCCTAGAGTTCTTTATTTTATTAGACTGTTTTAGGACTTATCTGTAAAAAATAGGAACCATAGAAAATAACCATAAAACTGGGTAGATTAGACTTCACAAACATTAAAAGCTACTTATCAAGAGCTCTCCTGGCCAGGTGTAGTGAACACACCTGTAATCCCAGCAATTTGGAAGGCGGAGGCAGGAGGATTGCAAAGTTGAGGACAGCCTCAGCAATTTAGTGAGGCTCTGTCTGCAAATAAAAAAATAAAAAGGACTGGGGGGGGGGTGTGA
Organism: Sciurus vulgaris; assembly: GCF_902686455.1. Classification (NCBI taxonomy): domain Eukaryota; kingdom Metazoa; phylum Chordata; class Mammalia; order Rodentia; family Sciuridae; genus Sciurus; species Sciurus vulgaris. The sequence continues at coordinate 60,970,256 of NC_136477.1, read as the reverse complement.
CTCAGTGGTAAAATGTCCCTGAGTTCCAGCCCTAGTACCAGAACAATAGGAAAGAAGGAAGGATGGAGGGAAGGAAGGAGGGATGAAGGAGGAAGGAAAAAAAGGAAAAAAGGAGGTACAAGCAGCCACAGATTGGGAGAGAATATTTGCAAACTACATTCCTGCAAGGGGCTGATATTCACAATCTACAAGTCAATATTAAGAAGACAACCTAATAAAAATGGGCAAACAATTTGAATAGATGCTTCATAAATGAAAAGACACATTCATTAGCACATGACAAGATGTTTAACATAGCAGTCACGGGGGAATGCAAATTAAAATAATGCATAAGCAATATAATACATATATACAGAAGATGTACATAAGTGGGGGGGCGGCAGATGAGTGCCAGAGCCTGCTGTCTGACCAGGCTGCAGGGGAGGAGGGTCCCGGCCCAGGCCATGCGTCCTGGCCACTGTGCGGACAGACCTGGAAGGGGCACCATCTCTTGGCTTGTGCCCCTCGGGCCACACGGTGTACTTCCAGTGCAAGTAGGTGTGTGAAATTAATCTGGAGATGACACGTGGGATTTAATTAGCTTGCAGTCTGGAGAGGGGGACAGGCTGGCTGGTTTAACGCGGTTGTTCTAGACATTGTCATGATCGTGAGTCGAAAAAGAAAATTCTCTCCTTGGAGAACAGACGTCCCGTGAGAGGTGTTTCTGAAACGCGTGGCTTTTGAATCCAGTGGTGAGGGTAGGACAGGCCTCCTGTTCTCCCATGGTCTCTGTGACAGCTCTGTCCTGTGGGTTCTCTCACTGTCCCCACAGAGGGAGACGGGTATTGAGACTCAGCGCCAGGCAGAGATTCACCCAGGAGCACTCAGAGGTAGCAAAGGACCAAGTCAGGACAAGAACACTCAGTACTCCTGGCTCTGCTTTAGACACTGCTGGTGGCTTTGTTCCTTTAGCATAGTGCTGGGTCTTGAACCCCAGGCCTTGTGCATGACAGGCAAGCTCTGTACCCCTGAGCTATGGCCCAGCCCCTGCTCGGGTTGGGTTTGTGTTTTCTTTTTTGTTTTGTTTTGTTTGCGTTTTTGGTACCAGGGATTGAACCCCAGGGCGCTTAACTACTGAGCCACATCCCCAGCCCTTTTTATATTTTATTTTGAGATAGGGTTTCACTAAGTTGCTGAGGGCCTTGCCAAGTTGCTGAGGCTGACCTCAAACGGTAGATCCTCCTGTCTCAGCCTCCGGAGTCGCTGGGATGACAGGCATGCGCCCTGGCGCCTGGCTGCTTGGGTTGGTTTAATGAGTGTTTTTATCCTTCCTTTGTTCACTCATTCGCCTGCTCCTGGCACCTCCTGCTGTAGACAGAGAGTCTCCTGTTGGCTAAGTGGGTCACCGATGTCATAGAACCCTCCATGGCATGTGTGTGTGCGCACGCGCATTGGCGGGGAGTGGGTGTGAGAAAAGCAAGAGAAAGGAAAATAAGGTGATTCCAAAGAATGACATCTGCTGTGAGCACAGTAAACCAGAGCAGCAGGCTAGGTCCTGGAGACACATCCTTCAGATGGAGTCGTTTGGACCTGTGTTGGACACGGTGGATGTCATGGCAAACCTGAGATGCTGGGCGCTCAGCCACGCTGCTCTGCGTCCTCAGCCCCATGCTGGAAGACTCACGTGCTGAAGCATACACATGTCACACGTGACCTAACCTACGCGGAGCCATCCCCAGGGTGTGCCCTCTTGCCTTTTTTTTTTTTTTTTTTTTTTTTTGGTACCAGGGATTGATCCAGGGGAGCTTAACCACTGAGCCACATCCCCAGCCCTTTTTATATTTCATTTAAAGACAGGGTCTCGCTGAGCTGCTCAGGGCCTCGCTGGGTTGCTGGGGCTGGCTGGGAACTCGCCGGCTCCTGCCTCCGCCTCCCAGCTGCTCTTGCAGGGTTCTTTACTAAGGGGCCCTTGCATCTCAAAGAAAACATAAGAAAATTCTGGGCTTGTGTTGAGGGGCAGTGAACCTTCAGCATCCCCCCTGGTGTGCTCACCTCCCTCTGGGGGCGGGGCTGCCCCACTGTGGTTGTCACAGGGCCTGGGGACACTTCCTGCATTCACTTGGGAGCTGCAAAAACAGGGAGGTTGTCCATCCAGAGGTGCTTCAGGCAGATGCACAGCCACGAAAAATTGTTCCAGCCAAGGTGCCAGCGGTCCCCGTGACAGGGGACACGAGGCAGAGCATGCGGTGGGCTCCAGTGCCGGCTTCTCGAAGCTTCTTACACCGAAGGTGGGAAGATTTGGCGAGCAAGGTCCTGATTTGTTCTTTGGCTTCGGGGCTCACTGGGGTCTCTGCCATTCTGCGACAAAGCCTAGGGCTCCAACCCGATTGAGTTTCTAGTATGTTCTTTGCTTTCCCTCCTTTCTTTACAAGTGGCTTCTTGGGTTTGTTTTGCTTTCCTTGGATGTCAGTTTTTCCAAGCTGTAGCCCTTTGGCTTGCTGGTCTGCTCTCGAGTTAAATAAATAAATAAAGTCACCAGGAGCAAATGTTCCTCTGCATCCAGATAGCCCAGCAGCGGGAAGCCGGACTGGCAGATGTGACAGGTTGTCTTATAAATCACCTTTGATTGTCGGGGTTGGCATATGGCCAGTGAGTGTCTTAATTACCGAACGGCTTTTAGAGCCCCATTATTTATAATCACTTTCAAATCGCAGCTTGAAGAGCAGAGTGAGGGGCTAGGAAAGTGGGGGGGGGGGGGGTGGAAACGGTCATCGCGATTTTGGACATGAGAGAGATCTGAAGATCGGCCTGGGCAGGAGGACTCTCTCCCCTCCAGGGACACTCAGGTTCCACACTCTTTAAAATCGAGAGCTGTGGGCAGGCCAGAGAGCTGCATCTGCGTGAGTTAAGAATTTGGGGAGCGGGTACTGGGGATTGAACCCAGGGGTGCTTAACCACTGAGCCACATCCCCAGCCCTGTTTTGTATTTTATTTAGAGACAGGGTCTCACTGAGTTGCTTAGGGCCTTGCTAAATTGCTGAGGCTGGCTTTGAACTCACGATCCTCCTGTCTCATCTCCCGAGCCACTGGGATGACAGGTGTGCACCACTGCACCTGGCTTCCAGTTATTTCTTATATTGCAAACCCATGAGGTTAAAAATTCTTAACTCATGCCAGGGTCAGTAGTGCACACCTGTAATCCCAGCAACTGGGGAAGCTGACACAGAAGGATCACAAGTTCAAAGCCAGCTTCAGCAACTTAGCAGGGCCCTGAGCAACTCAGCGAGACCCTATCTCTAAATAAAATACAAAATAGATAGGGCTGGGGAGGTGCTCAGTGGTCAGTGCCATTGAGTTTATTCCCCAGTAACACCCCCCCACCCTCCCAAAAGAAAAAATAACTGGAGAAATCTGCCCTTACCCACCTTCACCTGATAAGTTCTCTCTTTCTCTCTCTCTCTCATTTGGTACTCAGCTATTACTTGCAACCTTCTCTCTCTTTAAAACATTTTTTTTTTTTCTAGTTGTAGATGGACACAATACCTTTGTTTTATTTATTTAAATTTAGGTGGTGCTGAGGCGCGAACCCAGCACCCCACAGGCCCTAGGCAGGCGCTCCAGCCCCAACCCCAGCCCTCTTGTGGTCTTGACTTTGAAACGTGTTTGGCGAGGGGCTCTGTGCCAACAGCAGGCTCCCAAGGATGCTCTGCCAGGAGAAATGGTCGTGCTCTTTTCAGATGCGTCCAGGGAGGGGAGGATCGCTGGTCCTCCCTTCTCATAGGCCAATGTAAATTGATTGACGTACCATATTGTGAAGCCGTTTGTCTGAGATACGCCCACGTAGGTCAGGACGCCTGGCACTCTGGCCCCAGTCAACTGTCGTGTGCATGTTATGAGACCACGTTGAAGATGCTCTGCGACCCGGATGAGCGCTTCCTGTGTGAGAATAAATTGGGGCGAGGCCAGGAGGGGAAGGGCACAGCTGCCTAATTACTGTGGGTGAGCGAGGCCGTGGAATGCTCAGTGGATCTCAGTTGCATGTGCATTCCATCTCAAAGGTCCCCAGCACCTAAACCCCTACATTACAGGACTTCCCTCCTGGCTGTTGGTTCCTGCGAAGGAACTTTGTTCACACGCGCTGGCTGATGTTCTCTGGAAGCCGTGATGGTGCTGGCGAGATGTCACTTTCCCAGTCTCTTCATACAGAGGCTGGCAAGAGGGATGTTGGGATAACTTTACCATATGACAGGTTAGAAGAGAAGCTGGCTGGGCACGGTGGCACACACCTGTCACCCCAGCAACTCGGGAGGCTGAGGCAGGAGGATGGCAAGTTTGAGGCCAGACTCAGCAATGTGGCAAGACCCTCAGCACCTTAGCGAGACCCTGTCTCAAAATAAACTTTTAAAAAATGGACTGGGGGTGTCGCTCAGTGGTAAAGCACTCCTGGGTTCCATCCTCAGTAACACACACACACACACACACACACACACACACATTCACAGATCTTAGAGTTTTTGTTTTCATATTGGGATGTTTTCCATACCTAGATGTTTTCTGGTTTCATAGGTAGCATAACTGCTTTAGGAAAGTCATAATGTGATTTTTGAACACTTTCATTCTCATGGAAGTTAATAGAATAGTATAAGGCATACCCTCTCACTAGGATTCACTAACTGTTCACATCTGGCCATACCCACCCCTTTCCTCCATATTTATACTTATTTCCATTTTGCCATGTTCTCTGAGTATGGGATTTAGGTAGCATGGTACCTCACCTGAAATACGCAGGCATTACCCTGCAAAGATGGCATCTTCCTCCAAGCCGGATACAATTGCCATATCTCAACACTCATTCATTAGCATCATCTCAGTCAGGTGTCAACACTCCCCCAGCTGGGCCATAAGTATCTGGGAACCAGAGATTGGGCCCAGGGGCGCTTAACCACTGAGCCACATCCCCAGCACTTTTTATATTTTATTTAGAGACAGGGTCTCGCTGAGTTGCTTAGGGCCTCGCTCCATGGCTGAGGCTGGCTTTGAATTTGCAATCCTCCTGTCTCAGCCTCCCGAGCCACAGGGATGACAGATGTACATTGTGTTGTTTTTTAAATTCAGGATCCAGTGAAGCTGACATACTGCACTGTGGTGCTCCTTGCTAAAAGAATAGCAATTTCCTGAAGCACCTACTGTGTGCAAGTCAGTGTGTTATTGCACCCAGCCTTGCAGCCACCTGTTTAAGCAGATCGTGTCATTATCTTCTCTGGAGAGATTAGGGGCGTGAGGCTCAGAGGGGCTCAGCAACTTGCCTCAGGCCAGCTGGGGAGTGTGAAGCCTGGATCTGAGCTAATCAAATCTGGCTTGGGACCCAGTGCTTTTAACTGCATACTGCTGAGGGAAGCACACTCTGTAGGGACATTTATCCTATCAACAGATTCCCATAACACCAGCTATGCTTTTGGAAAATCTTCCCAAAGCAGAAAATTTTAAAAAATCACTGCAAATGCCAGACCTTGAATACAGAAAGAATACATATACTTTCCTAATTTCAAAGGTGATGCTTCTGCCGTTGTCTTCTCATCCTTCTCACTGCGGACCCCTGGTAGAGTTCCGTGTTGATCACCAACACAGGTGGTCCTCTGACTCAGCTGGCAGTTCCACCTGGTGTCACCTTAGCTAGGTGATGGACCACTCTCTGACCCTCAGTTTCTTTTTTTGTAAAATGGCACCGGCAAGCTCACTGGGTTGGAGTGAAGATTTTGAAGTCAGTTCTGTGTTCCATTTATGGAAAATGTTGACTGCCTTCTCTGGAATCCAGGGTGTCCGGTGAGACTCTGACACAGGGTCCTCTCAAGAAGTCAGTCTTCCTAATTCCAGCAGTTTGGGAGGCTGAGGAAGGAGGAAGGAGGTTCAAAGTCAGCCTCAGCAATTTAGTGAGGCCCTGAGCAACTCAGTGACTCTAAATAAAATATTTAAAAAGGGCTGAGGATGTGGCTTAGTGGTTAAGTGCCCTTGAGTTCAACACCAAGTCCAGAAAAAAAAAAAAAAAGTTGGTCTTCCTAAAGTCATGTCTTCAGATTCCACCCAGGGATGGCAGCGTGGACATTAGACTGCAGATCATGGTGAAAACCACAGCTGTTCAAGAGGGTCCCCACTCGCTCACGTCAGCATTATTACTTTGCCAGCAGGGAACCGTTGTCTTTCTGATTTCCCTATATAAGGCCTTTACCATTTTTTTTTCTTTTTCTGAACAGATGTTATTCCACTATCTCAGTTTAACTGGAATAAATGTAAGAAGCCCAAAAGCTGTAAATAATGAAAAAACAGAGCTGATGGAATTTCCGCCTAAGCGCGCGTTCTTTCCCATGCTTAATGCGTCTTTCTTCTCACTGTGGGATGAGATTTGTTCTAAAAAGGTTCACCAGGAGGAAGAGAATAGAGAAGACAGGCAAGGAAATAATCATACAGCAGATTTCCTGAAGTGCTAGCAGAATGTTTTGTGCTTGTCCATGTGGGGCGTCACATGTAAATAGTGTCTTCTTGAGCTCCATCAGCATACATCAATCTGCTTCACGTCACAGACGGCGCACATTTCTTTCTCTTATTATTATTATTTTTTTTTTTGTTAAGTGCTGGAGAAACAAGCCTGAAAGCACAGCTGCCTTTGTTCCTTAGGACGATGGGTTTGGCCTCTGCATGTCTGATGTTCCACCTGTCTGGCTTGTTTCTTAAACCAGCCATTGAAGCCAGGGGCGCTTCACCACTGAGCCACATCTCCAGCCCTTTTTTATATTTTATTTAGAGACAGGGTCTCACTGAGTTGCTTAGGACCTTGCTAAGTTGCTGAGGCTGGCTTTGAACTCACGATCCTCCTGCCTTAGCCTCCCAAGCTGCTGGGAGAGCAGGTGTGCCCCACGGCACCTGGCCTTCCTGTGTTTTTCTGTTGTTTTCAACTCTTGTGGTGAAGTGGAATCACCAGAGGTTTTCAAGAGAAGGGTAGCTGTCATGAGAAATAGGGAAATAGTTGCATTGTCAGACCCTAGTGCTGCAGACTTCGTTCAGGGTTATGGTATGGCTTGGACCCTGGGCTTGTGAACTTCGGCATGTTGGTAGACTCACCCAGAAGGTTTGATAAAATTGGTTTCTTGTCGGTCAGAGTGGTGCACACCTGTAATCCCAATGGCTCAGGAAGGCTGAGGCAGGAGGATCAGGAGTTCAAGGTCAGCCTCTCCAACTTAGTGAGACCCTGAGCAACTCAGTGAGACCCTGTCTCTAAATAAAATACAAAATAAGACTGGGGAGGTGGCTCAGTGGTTAAGTGCCCCTGGTTCAATCCCTGGTACCAAAACAAAACCCAATTATAAACAATGCTATAATGAAAAGCCCCGAACAGAAAGTTTTGTAGAGATTCCCTAGAAATTACTAGATAGACGAGCATGAACTGTATCTTAAAGGTTCTTGACACATATTGACAATTGCTTTCCAGAAAGGTTCTGCCAGTTTTCTACCAAAGCTTGGAAGAAGTTCAACATGGCTCATCTGATGATGATAGTGTCGAAATGTGTATGACTTTTGCTCTTTTGATGATGTGATTTTAAAATTTTCCATCAATAATTCAAACAGGGAGCTGAAGAAATAGCTCTTTTTGGAGAGGGCTCACCTAGCATGCACAAGGACCATGGTTCAAATCCCCGGACCCTCAGACGTGGATGGGGGGTGTAGGGGAAAAAAAATAATTCAAACAGATGTCAACAATATGTTAGAGAGGCTGTGTGGACAGTAAAATGAGAATTCTTTAAATTTTGACAAACTGTGATTTCCAGTAAGAAAATTAATTTGGTGAATGATCCGTTGAGAAATAATGAATGACTGCCATTATCAGGTGTATGTAACCCAAAACCAAAACAAAATAAAAGTCCTGATATGTGAAATCCACAGTTCAATTGTTTATATAATTACTTTCAATTTCCCTTCTTCCAAATAGGGTTAACGCATTGGCCTCTAGCTGGGGTCGGCAACTTTTGTCTGTCATGGCTAAGGACAGTACCTACTCACCATCTGGAGGACATGCACAGACTGCCCCATTACAAACTGTGCTTCGGTAGCATGAAAGCCCAGGTGGTAATCTTGTTAATTACGATGTTTTTAAATAAAACTTTATTTACAAAAATGGGCAGTGAACATGACCCATGGGCATTCCCTAACTCCTGGCCTAGCTGTCCGCCCTGCACCCCCAGGTTGAAGACTTCCCCTTAGGTAATTCTTGGGAAAGACTTCCCCTTAGGTAATTCTTGGGGTGAGTGGAGGTGGAGGGTGTTCATTCTTCAGGTTAGTCTAAGTTAGTAGTTCTCACTCTGGGTCTCTGACAAAGAGTAGATAGCAGTACCCAGATATGTACCTGAAACGTAGATTCTTGAGCTCCACTCAAGACAACAGAGTCAGAAACTGCCTTTTCTTTATTAGGGGTATTAGGGATTGAACCCAGGGGTACTCGACCACTGAGCCACATCCCCAGCCCTTTTTATATTTTATTTAGAGACAGGGTCTTGCTGAGTTGCTCAGGGCCTCGCTAAGTTGCTGAGGCTGGCTTTGAACTCGTGATCCTCCTGCCTCAGCCTCCCGAATCTCTGGGAGTGCAGGTGTGCAGCACTGTGTCCAGCTCCTCAAATGTTTAAGTATATGTGTTGTTTGCCATGGCCACCATGTAGGTACATAGCTATGCTTTTATGATTTGTGTATACATGTAAGTATACATTCACAGGAGATAATTAACAAAATGTTAATCGTACCACAAGTGAGGTTACAGATGATTTTACTTTGTTGTACTTTTGTGTATTTTTCTCATCTGGTAATTAATTTCTGTTACTTTGTTATTTTGATAAAACACATAAAACTGATACTTTCAAGTATACAGTTGTTTAGCACAATGTGCATTTACACGCTAGGTGTGGTGACTCATGCCTGTAATCCCAGGAGCGCAGGAGGCCGAGGCAGGAGGATCTCAAGTTGAAAGCCAGCCTCAGCAACTCAGCCAGCCAGACCCTGCTCTAAATAAAATATATAAAGGGCTGGGGATGTGGCTCAGTGGTTAAGGGTCCCTGGGTTCAATCCCTAAAACAAAATAAATTATATTAAATGGCATTTACATTTTTGTACGGATATTACCACCCACTGTCCATCTCCAGAACTTTCTCATCATTCTCACCTGAAACTCCGCCTCCATTGAACAGGAGTTTCCCAGTAGTATATATTAACTTTCTAGTGAAAAAAAAATCTTAGGAGAAATATGTTAGAAAGAAACAAATAGCAAATATCTTTTTCAGACATTGATTGGATTATACATTTTAAAGACTATCAAACAAGTTAATTTGTTTTTCAGTTTCTAATTTTGTGTGTGTGTTTTTTTTAACCTACCCTACATCAATCTGAAGTGCTGAAGTGACACTCTTTCTTTTGCTGTAATGATTGCACTGCTGGACAAACCAGTTGTGTTGCCCTAATAAATGGACTTCTCCTCTGCTGTAATCATGGTTGGGAGAAATTGTATGAGAAAACAGAATCACCTGGAAGCGTGATTAGTGTTAATTTCTGTATGCAACTTTGCCTCAGCGGTGAGACTTTGGGAGGCATTAAAGTGTCAGTTCTCATAGTCATGGAAAGCATCCTTCTGCCTTCTAGATGTGTCTCAGAACACAGGAAGGAGATGCTTTTGCCCCCGCAGCCATAAGGGTTGAATTAAGGGGACTCAAAGCTGGCCTGTGATCCAGCACTTCAGGAGGCTGAGGCAGGAGGATCGTGAGTTCAGAACCAGCCTCAACAACTTAGGGAGATCCTAAGCAACTCAGTGAGACCCTGTCTCTAAATAAAATACAAAGAAGTGTTGGGGATGTGGCTTGGCTTGGTGGTTGAGTTCCCCTGAGTTCAATCCCTGGTACCGCCCCCCCCCCCAAAAAAAAAGAAGGACTCAAATGTGGTCTCTCTCTGGAAACTGGGCTTCTTCACCAAATGCAAATGATGGGGGGAAAGGATTTTAGTGATGTTTATACCAGCATGGTTTGTATTGGAAATAACTTGATTTTCTGTGGAAGCCATTTAATCATATTTAGAAAGTGGAATATTACGCAACATTTAAAATGAAAAGCACATCAATCAAACATAGTTAAATTCTATGAAGTGATAGGAATTAAAAAAAAAAAAACAGAGACATTCTGCTGGAAATTTAAAAGCCACAGAGTTTCAGATATGTATATGATGTAGAAATACAAAATAAGGGCAAATTCCAGACAAGCCTGATCCCTCTCTTTCCCCATTTAAGCTATAAAGTCATTGTGCGGTCAGCTCTGAACCTTTTCCTTGAGAGAGCCCCCACTTCTCTCTGACCTGTGTTCCCTTTTCTATTTACAAAACAGTCTTGAATTTCAGAGAAAGTGAAGGTACCGTGACACACTTCCTGTTTGCTGAGTAGATTCCATGTGCTCACTGCTCTTGACGATTAGGAGAAGATTTGTAGACACGTCTTCTGAATACCTGGCAATTAATTGGGGATTAGATGCCAAAAAGTACAGTGTTCTTGATGGAATGTGAAGGTGGAGGCTGTTTGCCTTCAAATGTCATGGAACACAGATTCAACGTTAACTTCACGGTCAGCCTGCCCTTTTACACACTTGCAGAAGAGAGGTTTGGTGAGATGATCCTAAGCTCCAGCTAGCTTGCCTTTGGGACAAAAGTGAAGTATAATCCAGGACTGCCTTCCAGTCTGGATATCTGGTCTACCCTGTGCTCTCCAGGCATGGTCCATAGGATGTACTATGTTCTGTATTGGGAAAGACATGCCCTATCCTGAACCCATTTTACTTTGGGCTGAAGCAGTACCTTTGGGTATCACACATCTCTTCTACTCACACTCCAATGATAACCCACAGTGTCTTCATGGCAAGAACTCTAAACCTGCTGGGTGTGGTGGTACCTGCCTGTCATCCCAGGGGCTCAGGAGGCTGAGGCAGGAGGATCGTGAGTCCAAAGCCAGCCTCAGCAACTCAGTGAGACCCTGTCTCTAAACAAAACATAAAAAAGGGCTGGGGATGTGGCTTAGTGGTTAAGTACAAACAAACAAATAACAAAAATACCCCAAAAAACCAAAGGGCAGAATTTGCCCAGCACCACAAACTGAGTTGCCTCAGTGGTTAAGCACCCCTGGGTTCAATCCCCATCGCCCCCCCCAAAAATTTTTTTAGTTTGTGTTTAATATATTCCAAGCTGTGTGCTGGGGCTGAAATTCAGGAAATAAAACCAACTGGTCAATCACCACTGTTTGGTAATCCTACCTAGTAACTCTAGTTGGAGGTGTAAGGCACTCTAAAATTTGCTTAAAAGCATAACTATGTATCCCAGCAAAATTCCCATTGCCTATAATGTAGTGTTTTCTATTCCTCTTGGAAACAACAGCTCTCTTTTTTCCCATGATTTTTAAGCTTATTTCTATTGACACATAAATATAGATAATTATGGGGTATAGTAATTTCTTGAAATGTGCATACCATATGCAAAGATCAAATGAGGGTTATTAGCATTTCCATCTCCTTAAACATTTATTTATTTACTTTTTATTTCTTTTTTAGTGGTTATACATGACAGTAGAATCCATTTTGATAAAATCGTACAAACATGGAATATGTCTTATCCTAGTAAGGACCCCATTCTTGTGTGGCCACGATGGTGGGGTTCACTTAGGTATTTCCCTCTGTGTACAAAGGAAAATTGTTAGATTTATTCTGCTGTCTTTTCTATTCCTAGGCCCCTCCCTTCCTTCCTTAAGTCTAATGTACTGACCTTCTTTCTCGCCCCCCTTATCATGGGTTAGCTTCCACATATCAGCTAAACATATTCAACCTTTGGTTTACTCTGTTGTTATTTTTTGGACCAGGGATTGAGCCCAGGGGCACCTAACCACTGAGCCACATCCCCAGCTCCTTTTATATTTTATTTAGAGACAGGGTCTCACTGAGTTGCTCAGGGCCTCGCTAAGTTGCTGAGGCTGGCTTTGAACTTGCGATCCTCTTACCTCAGCCTCCCGAGCCACTGGAATTACAGGCATGGGCCACTGCGCCCAGTGTGCCATGCTCATTTTGAGTGTATGTTGGCGGGGTTATCATCTTCATTCAGTGTATACTTCATAAATAATGGAATGACCTAAAATCGACTGGTATATGTGTATTTTCCTTTTGGCCAATGGAAGCCTTGGGTATAATGAAATGTGAATAAAATAATTCAAATGGGGTTTCAGTCATCCATTCCAAAATGAGCTGGGAGTCATCTTGAACATGATATTGAAGTGAAGGTCAGTAGTTTCCTGCTGTGGTGGGAAACACTGTCTCAGTCATCACTGTCTCCTCCTCCTCCTCCTCCTCCTCCTCCTCTTTTTCTTCTTATTCTTCATTTGTTCTTTTTAGATATAACATGGCAGTGTATTTTGACATATTATCCTTACATGGAGTCTAACTTACTCTAATCAGGACCCCATTCTTGTGGTTGGACACGGTGTGGAGTCTCACTGGTCGTGTGTTCACATATGAACATAGGAAAGTGACATCCATTCATTCCACTGTCTTTCCTGTTCCCATCCCCCTCCCTTCCCTTCAGTCCCCTTTGTCTAGTCCAGTGAATGTCTCTTCTTACCCATTATTGTGAGTTCCCATCCACATATCAGAGAGAACATTCCGCCTTTGGTTTTTTGGGACTGGCTTATTTCACTTAGCATGATAGCTCCAAGCTCCATCCATTTACTGGTAAATGCCATAACTTCATTCTTCTTTAAGGCTGAATAATATTCCATTGTGAATTCGCATTTTCTTTATCCATTCATCTGTTGAAGGTCACCTACGTTGGTTCCATAGTATAGTTATTGTGAATTGAGCTGCTATAAACATTGATGTGGCTGTATCACTGTAGTATGCTCCTTCTGAGTCCTTGGGTATAAACTGAGGAGTGGGGTAGCTGAGTCAAATGATGGTTCCATTCCTAGCTTTTTGAGGAATCTCCATTACTGCTTTCCAATTTGCATTCCCACCAGCGATATGTGAGTGAACCTTTTCCCCCACATCCTTGCCAACATGTAATGTTACTTGTATTCTTATTAATAACCATCTGACTGGAGTGAAGTGAAATCTCAGTGTAGTTCTAGTTCACATTTCTCAAATTGCTTGAGATGTGGGACATCCATTGACTCTTTTTGAACTTGAGGAAGGTACCATCTGATAGCAGAAGTTCCGTGGCTCTTCTGGTTACCAGATTGCCCTATCGTTTCTCTAAGGCTGAACATGCACTTACCTAATTTTTATCTGGTTTGAAAAATGAAAGACGATCTCAGTCTTGTTATTTTGGACTCTCATGGAAGCATTTTCTCCATGAAGAGCAAACACTTGCTAGGTTGATCCTGTACACTGTAATTTGCATTTATGATTTTTTAAAAAAAATGTGTTTTCTATGACACATTTTTATAATGATGTGATTTTGTGGGTTTTTTTTCTTTCTTTCTTTTTTGGTAGCAGGGATTGAACCCAGGTGCATTTAACCACTGAGCCTCATCCCCAACACTTTTTATATTTTATTTAGAGACAGGGACTTGCAGAGTTGTTCAGGGCCTCACTCAGTGGCTGAGGCTGGCTTTGAACTCGCAATCCTCCTGCCTCAGCCTCCAGAGCTGCTAGCATGATAGGTGTCCGTCACCAAACCTGGCTTAGCTTTTCTTTTGTTCTGTTACGTATTGAGAATTTCAAAGACATGGGTATCTAGCTAGACCCACTAAGATAACCATGACTTCCGCAACAGCAACAATAGTTAAAACAAAGAAACAAAAATCAGACAAACAAAAGAACAGTACGCACCGAGGGTTTGAAAAGCCGCCCAGGATGAGGGGAGATGTGTATTGATCTTCATCTATCAGTCGACAAAATGGAGAAGGAATCTCCTGTTTCCTAGCTCAAGTCAAATTTTTCCCTAATGGAAATTGGTGCTCAAATTTTCTCATGATTCCTTCTATGCATACAGTTCTGTCCCCCGCCTTTTTTTTTTTCCTTTATTTTTATGGATTTGGTGCAGGGGATTGAACCGGGGCTCATGCATTGCAAACACATGCTTTGCCTCTGAGCTACATCCGTAGTCCTCTTTCTCTCAGAAATTCCTTTTTAGGGCTGGAGATGCAGCTCAGTTGGTAGGGTGCTTGCCTAGAATGCACAAGGCCCTGGGTTCAATCCCCAGCACAATACATACATACATACATAAGTAAATAAATAAATAATTCCTTTTTATACAAAAGGAATTAGACAGTTTGTGCTAGTCTACAAATTTCCTTCTAAACTCAGCACGTGGAGATCTAACATATATAGTTATTATATGGTTAAACTCTGCTTTTTTGGGAGGGGGTACCAGGGATTGAACTCAGGGTCACTCAACCACTGAGCCACATCCCCAGCTTTATTTTGTGTTTTATTTAGAGACAGGGTCTCACTTTTGCTGAGGCTGGCTTTGAACTCTCGATCCTCCTGCCTCAGCCTCCCGAGCTGCTGGGATGACAGGCGTGCGCCACCGCACCCGGCTTGAACTTTGCTTTACTGAATCAATGTCTTCTGGTTCTTTCCAGATTTCTGCTTTTCTTTATTTTTTTTTATTTGCTGTTACAAAATGCCATTGTAAATAATAGTAGATAACTGTGAGCCAACTTTCCCCAGTATTTCCTTAGGATGAATTCCTACCCGTTGATTCCTTGGCGGCAGCACGTGTTGTCATTGGTAGTTACTGCCAGGTCATCTTCTTGGAGGATTTAGCCACTTACACCCCCACTGAGTGCATCTGAAAGTGGATGTGGGGCATGTTTTAATGCCCCAGATTCAGTTCCTTGTTAGTTTCTCCTCCGGTTAGTGTGGGCGATGGCTGTCCTGAGCTGTTCCTTCTTTCGGACGTTCCTGCTCCATCTTTCCCCTGCAGCAGGAAACCTGTGATCGCCCTGGAATTGCTGAGCGTGGCTTTTCCACAAGCAGTCCTTAGAGGCTCGTCCTCCAGGAAGCCCTGTGGTTGATGGCCTCTGTTTTATCCCTCTCCTGCAGGAGGAAGGCTCAACAAGGACCTGCGACATTTTCTCAATCAGCGGTTCCAGAAAGGGTCTCCTGATCACGAGCTGCAGCAGACCATAAGGGATAACCTCTACCGCCATGCTGTGCCTTGTAAGTAGCCTGGCTTGGCCTCTCCCCGCGGGGTGGCGGGGGAAGTGGAGCCTGGAAAGACAAGGTCAGCGGCTGATTCTAACACATGGCTCCTTGCCCCTTCGTGATGCCATCGGAAGTTCAAGCCAATCAGTGTCCACAGCAGGACAAACAACAGTGCAGTGGTGTGACAGACTTTGGTTTGACTCTGCCACTTACTGGTTTGCTCTGCTGGGCAAGTTCTGCCCTTTGGTTTTTTAGGGTTTTTTTTTGTTATTTGTTTTTTTGTGCGTACCCACTGAGCCACATCCCCAGCCCTTTTTTTTTTTGTATTTTATTTTGAAACAGGGACTTGCTGAGTTGCTCAGGGCCTTGCTAAGTTGTTGAGGCTGGCTTTGAATTTACAGTCCTCCTGCTTCAGCCTCCTAAGCTGCTGGGATTACAGGGCACCACCACACCTGGCCAAAATTAATTCTTTGTTTTTTCCTTTGTGGGAAGGACAGGGTACTGGGGATTGAATTTAGGGGCTCTCAACCACTGAGCCACATCCCAGCCCTTTTTATATTTTATTTAGAGACAGGATCTCGCTGAGTTGCTCAGGCCTCACTAAGTTGCTGAGGCTGCTTTGAACTAATGATCCTCCTGACTCAGCCTCCCAAGCCATGTGAATGGTTTTCTTAAAACAATTTTTTTTGCAAGTAATATGCAGGAGTGCTGTTGTTTGCTGATTCTATTGTAAAACAACAAACAGAACTAATCTAAGGCATTCTATGGATTCGCAAAGATTTAGGAAGTCCAGACCGGGACCTGAGAGATGAGTTTCCAGAATAGACACCTGCCCTCCATTTCACTAATTAATAAAACTGAAACTCTAAGGAGAGAAGGATACTGCAAGTAACTTGGGACAAGGTCTGAGATGGCCTCTTTGCACAGAGTGGCAGAGCTGTGTCTGACAGAAACACATGATAATGTGTTCATATGAATCCTTGGCCCTCAGTTCTTTCAGTCTTCAAGCAATGAATTTGGAAAATAATCCCAATAATATCTTTATGATAATTCCATTTATTTTTATTCTGTTTTTTAAAAAAATACTTTTAGCTATAGATGGACACAATATCTTTATGTATTTATTATTTTATGTGGTGCTGAGAATCGAACCCAGTGCCCCACACATGCTATTCCATTTATTTTGAACTAATACTGATTCCTAATCTCCTAATTATTATGACATGGATAGCAATTGTCATTCTATTTTTATTGATTAAGAAACTGAGGCATCAAAGTAAATGCATAAGAAAAAGGCTGGACAATGGTGGTGTACACCTGTAATTCCAGCAACTCGGGAGGCTGAGACAGGAGGATTGCAAGGTTGAGGCCAGCCTCAGCAACTTGGTGAGACCCTGTGTCCAATAAAAAAAATAAAATTAAATTAAAAGGACTGGGGATGTGGCTCTGTGGTAATCATCCCTGGGTTCAATCCTTGGAATTAAAGAGAGAGCGAGAGAGAGAGAGAGAGAAAGAGAGAGAGGAGGGGAGGGGAGGGGAGGGGAGGGGAGGGGAGGGGAGGAGAGGAGAGAGGAGAGGAGAAAGGAAGGATATTAGAAAAAGAAAGTCTCCGGGTGACCAGGACTGGAGGTCTCTGGAGTTTATTGCTCTACCTCTGATACAGTCATGTTTTACTCTTATAATAAACCTTTGGAGGTGGTGATCTTTAATACCCATTTTACAGATGAGGAAATAGACTCATGGGAAAATGACATCACCAGTATGTAGCTGGTGTGGGTCTCTTTTGGCTCTGAAGCGATCTTGAGTTGGTCACCTAGCTGTCCCACGGCTGCTTCAGGTTGAAAGCAAATTGCAGAATCCAGTAATTGCAGACTCATGATTGTTCTCCGTCTAATTCCTCCCCTACTTAGATTCCAATTTAAGAAATGGGAATGAAGCAAATGAGCACACCATTTCTTGATGCATCTGTGGGGTTACCATGGTTACATGTTGGCATGCTTTCCCATTTTTTAATTTTTTTCTCCACTGATTTATCGGACCTGACTTTGAGCTAAATGGCTTGATTTCTTAAGCTTACCACTATGTAGGAATCGGGGTACCGAAATGACCTCAGACTTTGAAAACCGGTGCAAAAAACATCATGTTGTTCTTGGCTTGTGTAAAAACACGTGGTGCTAACGTTCTGTGTGCATGAAGCCAGTGCATGGGGAACTCGGGAAGCGGAAGTGGTGTTCCCACCCAGGAGAAGACAAGCAACAATTCGTTTTACGTTTCCTTCATAAACGGGGGAGGAAATTCAGTGGAGGTCTGTGTCAGGGTCTTGTGAGCCTGGAAACATGACCTTGGGGTTCTGTTATAGGCTTGGGTTCCTCTGGCTGCACGTGGTGGCTTTGATTTTGGGGGCCTTGTGACTGGTGGAGCAGATCCATCCCAACCTATGGCCTGAATTTGGGGGACGGATCCTCCTGGTCATGTTACACGGGTGCTGCTGGAAACCGACTTCCTGTCATCTGTGGGGTCCAGAGCTTCCTGCCTCTGAGACCCATGACCCAGGTGTGGGAGAAAGGCCGACCTCTGATCAGGTGCTTATTGGCAATGGTGAGCTTTCTCTTCCTCTCTAGTTTAAGGGGGCTGCTGGGTCCCTGGACATGAGGACACAGAGCTCCTTCATTCACACGTTGTTTCAGTGTCACCCTGTGCATCACGTCACACGTTGTTTAGTGTCACCCTGTGCATCACGACGGCCTTCCCCACGCAGAATGCAGCTCTATCCTGAGGCTTGACAAAGACCGTGCAGGAGACAGTCTGATTTTGCAGATTAGAAGATGAAACAAGGCAACTTGACTTCCTCAAGCTCACACCCCTCCTAAATGCCGTCTTACTCACTTCTCACCCTCTGCTGTTTGTATTTTTTTTTTATTTTTAACAGCTTCGATAAGATGTAATTCACATACCATGAAATCCACCCATTGCAAGTTGCGCCGAGTGCTATTTTTATGTTATTATTATTCTCCAGTTCCCTTTCATTCTTCCCTTTATTTGAGAACTTTTATTATTTCTACAATATGAAAAAACTCATCTTGGTAGAAATTTAATTATAATTACCACTGAAAATCACCACCAATTTTTTTTTTTTTCCTTAAAAAAAGAGAAACAAGGAGCAGATGCAGAGTGTCAGAAGTCCAGGCGTAAGGTCTAAGGGCTGTTCTGCCAGCTCTGTGTCCTGGTACAAGTCACGTAACCTAACTGAGGCTCATTTATTCTTTAGTAAAATGGAAATAATAATCCCAGCTCAACTAGCGTCTCTCCAGTTACACACAGAATCCCTACGGAGTTGCTCTCGTGGGAGGAAACAAGCTCAGAGAGGTTAACCCATGGCCTTAGGTCACACAGCAAGTAGCAGGGTCAGGGTTTGATTGGGTCTCCCAAGTTGTGGGTAATGAATAATCACCTAATTAGAGTAATAGCAATAGGCCACTGAGAATGAAAGTAAAAAGGAGAGATGTGTCTGACTGCTGACTATTGTCTCAGTTGTGTCAAATGGTGAGTTTTATGTCTTAGCGATGGAGTAGTGTAATTCTTCAGACCTCAGAAATAACTGTAATCCTCTGATTTCCAAGTAGTTCACTGGCACACACAAGGTGGAATTTTAACACCGATCATGCAGATCTTTAAAAATCATTGCATAGTTTTCTTAGGACATTTAGATTTCTCTCATTTTCCATTAGATCTTTGTATGTCTGTGGAAAACCACTTTTAGACCAAGGGACCTGAAATGCATATAAACATGCTCGCTTCTCTCCTTCCTCAGAATCATCTGATTCCTGCCAGCCACTCCCAGCCCCTCCCCCGCAGGGTTCAGGCCCTCCAGCTCACCTTGGGTCTCCTTCACACCAGGTAGTGAAGGCCAGTCATCCCAGCAGCTCTGGAGGCTGAGGCAGGAGGATCGGGAGTTCAGAGCCAGCCTCAGCAACTTAGCCAGGCCCTAAGCAACTCAGTGAGACCCTGTCTCTAAATAAAATATAAAAAAGGGCTGGGGATGTGGCTCAGTGGTTAAGAGTCCCTGAGTTCAATGCCTAGTACCAAAAAAATAGAAAATAAAAAAATTAAATGACATACTTTACTTCCTCCTACTTTCCCACCTTCCTATCTGAACAGTGCTCCGTCTTCTTTTCAGCTTAGCCAATACTGCTTTCTCTGCAAAGTCCACCCTGGTTGGACCACCCCACCTTCCCCCAGTTCCCACACCCCACCTTTCCCAGAGCCACCTTGAAGCATATCTGGTACCTGCTGCCAGTCTTCTTAGACTCTAACTGTGGTGAGTCCAGCACTGTATCTGCCTTAGTGGCCACTGCACACCTAGCTTGGTGTCTGGACTGTAGGATCAACATATGGTTTTATTTAACTTTATATTTTGGGGTACCCGGAATTGAATTCAGGGGCACTCGACCACTGAGCCACATCCCCAGCCCTGTTTTGTATTTTATTTGGAGACAGGGTCTTGCTGAGTTGCTTAGGGCCTCGCTTTTGATGAGGCTGGCTCTGAACTCTCGATCCTCCAGCTTTGTGCTCCCAAGCCACTGGGATGACAGGCATGCGCCACCTGGCCAGACCTCAATCCATGTGAATGAATAAAGAAGCGGAAAAAAGATGTTCCTTGTTTTATTTATTTTTTGGGTACTTACTCTCTAAGGAAAACTTCAGAACTACTTTTGCACAGACTTTTGGAATAAAGGGCAGTTCAGAGACATGAGCCCTGGAAAGGGTCCCAGCTGGCTGATGAGAACTTTCCTGATGACTTGGTGGTAATCCTACTCCAGAGGGAGGGTGCCCGCCCCGCCAGCTCGGGGTGGAGGGCCCATTCCGAGCTCCTGATTACAGTCTAGATATCGCCGCACCTCCTGCCGCGATAGCCGTCCTGTTTTATGACTCCCTGTCCTAGCTGATGTGACAACATCTGAGATTGTTGCTCTGGAATGGCTGCTTTTCCCATGAAGATGAATGCGCTACCTGACAGCGCTTGTCATTGATGGTGCTGCCGCTGTCCAGAGGAGATGCAGCTTCTCTGCGGGTGCTGGTTCTTGAGGACACGCTCTGCTGGGCGGAGCTCAAAGGTGCGCATCTCTGCTTTCAAGCAAAGGTCATCCAGAAGAGGAAAGTAGAGGTTTAGGTCTTGCTCTGCAGCTTAATACTTTGTTAATCAAAGTTCCCCTGAGACTGCGACCCTTGTGACTTATTTAAGAGCTATGGATGGCAGACTTCAAGACGTTTGCAAAAGCATTAAATGTGTTGGATCTGCAAGACAATTCAAATGTGATGTGGTGAACAGAGGTGATCCTGGTCTTGACTGATCGAGACGCCATACTCGGGCAGGCAGTTTAGCATCTGCTGACATTTGGCATTGGGAATGGGGCCGTCATCACCTTGGAGACTGTTTGAACCTATGATTTTCTCTTAAGCATGCTTATTCCAACATGGCTTGCCAGCAATCAACCCAGTCTGCCACTGCCTTTAACAATTCCAGCTGATAAACTGGACCTTGGATCACCAAGAAGCTGGGATGAAGCACTGGATGCTGAATGCTTGCTTGTGTCCTGGAATGTGTCTCTCTGTGCTCAGCTTGTGTTTGAGGCTGATGGAATGCCTCTGGTCCAAAGTCATCAGCTAAGTTCTACAGGCATCCGTAGGACTGACCAGATAGAGGGCACTGGGAAATTCCTCAGTGTGGTTGCATCTGTTGTCTCTCACCAAAGTCAGTACTGTCTAAAATGAGAAGGAGCTTTGAGCTGGGCACGTGGTGCACACCTGTAATCACAGCAGCTCAGGAGGCTGAGGCAGGAGAACCATGAGTTCAAAGTCAGTCTTGGCAACTTAGCAAGGACCTAAGCAACTCAGTGAGACCCTGTCTCTAAATAAAATATAAAAAGGGCTGGGGATGTGGCTCAATGGCTAAGCACTCCTGGTTTCAATCCCTGGTACCAAAGCAGGGGTAAAAAAAAAAAAAAGACTGACATCTTGATTGGTGGCATCTCCGGCCGTAGGTTACAAGGTGGTCCTTATTCTAGTCCAAGTCAGTGACTTCTGATACTCTATCTTGTTTGCCTTTTTATTTCTTTTTCTTATCTTGTCTATTTTGTGAGTCCTTCTCCTTGAAGGCTATCTAGACTGTTTTTAATTTTTGCTTTAAGATCTACCCCAAAATTATAAATTCCACACTTAGCGAGTCACCTGTCATTTATCACTGTGCCAAGGGCATCTAAGCACTGTACAAGTAGCCACTTCTTAATTATACTGACGATGCAAGTGGTAGGTATTACCGTCATCTCTGTGAGGTGAAGGGGACCCGAGAGTGTGAAGCATACCTGATGTCACGCTTTCCAATTTCAATGCTAATGATAAAAAGAATAAGAAGCAGTGATTATTGAGTACCTCCACTATGTCAGGAACTCGACTAAACACTGTTCTTCAGGTATTTCCTACAATCCTCTTAACAGTCTTTTGAAGTATAAGTTACTATATCCATTTTCCAACAAAGGAAATGAGGTTGAAAGAGGTCCCAGTCATATCCTTATTTAGAAAGTTGAGTCTGATAGATCCCAAGGTCATTGTCCTGATCCATGGGATCCGACAGTCGTTGGTCCCATCTGCTGGCTTACTTTAGCAACATGGCTCCTGTCACGGAGAAGGACCTGAGCAGGCCATCTCCCAGAGCCCCATCAACCCCCGTGGCCTTACCATCTTTTCTGTGTGTGTCATGGGAGCCTGAATAGATGTGTTGAGTCTGGAACATTCTGGTGTGAAGGACCTGAAGGGCCAGCAAGCTCCACCTTGGTAGTTTTGTTGGTGTGGCAAACTTTTGTGCTTTCTGAGATTTCATTTTTTTTTTCATTATTGCTTTGCTTATGCTTATGAGAAGTACATAAGCCCCCAAGAGCAAGCCCGAATTCACAGGGCCACAGTTTGGATCTTCTGTTTAAAGATCCTTCACGTAGATGAGCCCTGCTCCTTCCTTACCCCTGTTTCTTCACTTTCTAGCGTGACCTTCCAAGCCCAGCATCCTTCCTTCACTCTTTTCAAGTTCTCTGCAGATTTTGGATCTGTGTAGTAGTCCGTTTTATGTTGCTATCACAGAAGTTCCACAGGCTGGGTAATTTATAAAGAAGAAAAACGTACTTCTCACAGTTCTGGGGCATTGGAGGTCCGATCTCAAGATGCCAGCATCTGGCAAGAGCCTTTTTTCTTCATTCTTCCATGTGGAGGGTGAGAGAGCAAGAAGAGACTGAACCCCATTCATAAGAAGCACGTAACAAGCCCTTGGGATAACAAGCCCACTCTCTCCATAAAGACATTAATCCTTTCGTGAAAGCAGTACCCTTATGATCTAATCATCAATCGACACAATGGCATGGGGATTACATCTCCAACATAGATCCTTTGGGGGGCACATATAAATTGGAGCAGCTGTATTTATATGAAGTATCTCTCCCTCCCTTTTTTTATGAACAAGCCAATTTTTTAAGAAATTATTTTTCAACATTTGTTGCATATGACCCAACACTTGATGCTAGGTGAGATTATAGTGGGATTAATAATCGAACAATCTAGCCCATAATAGGCATGGTTGAAACTGCACATTCTCTGCATATTCCTGGGATCAGCTAAATCCCTACTGTTCTTTTCCTTTGTATTTCTTATTACATGTTGTTAACCCTAATTGCCAATGAATATTTGCTGAGCACATAGAGTCATAGTAGAGGAAAAAAAGGGAACAAATTTACAACTTAAAAGCTCATAACATTGGACTTGATTTATATGTGACTATTAATAGATTCAAGTAAATAAGGCTTGGCTGGTTATTTTGAGAGGGGACATGGGAGTTGGTCCTGGGGTTTAAACCAAGGAATGCTTTACCACTGAGCTACATACCCACCTCTTTAAAAAAAAAAAAAAAAAAAAAAAAGTTTTGTCTCACCAAGTTGCTGAGGGCCTCACTAAGTTGCTGAGGCTGGTCTCAAACCTGCAATCCTTCTGCCTCAGCCTCCTGGGTTGCTGGGATCTTTTTTTTTTTTTTTTTCCTTCTAAGTTTCTCAGGGGTATAGAACATGGGAAAGCAATGGGAGTTTAAGTTTAATTAGAACTGGTGCAATTTATTATCTTATAAAAATATGTTAGACCAGGTTTCACCACTTAGTAATATCATGTATCATTAATTGAATGCTTACTATATGCACCAGGTACTGTGCTAAGTGATTGACAAGTTTCTTTGTTTTGACCCTCTTGGAACCTCGACTGGCGTAGTGTGATTTTTTTTCTGCGTTGGGTGATAGGACTGTGGCAGTTGTGGTGTCCAGGGATTAGGTAAGTGGCTTTTCCAAGAACACACAGCTTCGAAACAATGGAACTCAGATTTAAACCCAGTTCTTATCGCCTCCAGGGTCCAAGATATTGGTTTATTTCTCTGCCTGCAGTCACCTTAAAGACCATTTTAAAAATTAACCTATTGAATTTTAAAAAGAGTCTTCTCTTAATAACATATGGATCTCTCCTTGGCTGGGTGTAGGGTACTAATATATCTATTTGGCAGCCGTGTTAATTTATTTAATTGCTTTATAATTTTAGCTGACATTTTTCATCAAGATTTGTTGCAATTATAAAGCCATTTCCACAGCAATTTATGAAGCTACATGAAAGTTTTCAAAGTATCCTTACTGCCTATTATGGTAAAAGAAGATTTTACCCTTTTAGCTTCTGAAGAATCCTTATATGTTGAGAAAATTTTTGGCAGGGGGCTATTGGAGAATGTACCCAGCGGCACTTTACCACTAAACTACAGTCCCAGTCCTTTCTGGTTTGTTTTCTTGCTTTTTTTTTTTTTTTTTTTTTTTTTTTTTTTTTTTAAATGAGGCAGGGGCCTCACTAAGTTGCCCAGGCTGGCCTCCAACCAATGATCCTCCTGCCTCAGCCTCCTGAGTTGCTGGAATTACAGGTGCACACCACCACACCCTGCTAGTATATTTTAAAAGAAATCTCCCTGTTATCAACTATGTGTAGTAAAAATAAGTACAGATGAATTTCTAACTTCTCATGTGGATTGTGCCTTTATGCTAAAGTCCAAGTAAGGATACTTTGCTCTGAGTGCCTTTCCCAGAGTCTGGGGTGTGGAATGAGTTGCCCAAAATGGTTACCTTGAATTTAGACCAGAAAATGTCACTTGTTTTATTTCAAATACATTATGAATAAAATAGACTTATTAACCATGGGCTATTTTTCATTGCATTTAAAGTAAACCAGTTACCTGGGGCTAGGAGTTCAGCTAAGTGGCAGAGTATGTGCTTGGTGTACGTGAGGCCCTCCGTTCGATCCCTATCACTCCCCCTCCGACCCCCAAGTCAATCAATTATCCATCCCTGTTTTTAGGAAATATGCACTAAAGTATTTAGGGGTAGATGGCCAGGGGGAATGCAGCGTACACTCAAGTGGCCTCAAATTTTTTTTTTTTTTAGTGCCAGAGATTGAACCCAGGGGCACTTAACCACTGAGCCACATCCCAGCCCTTTTTATATTTTATTTAGACACAGGGTCTCCCTGAGTTGCTTAGCGCCTGGCTAAGTTGCTGAGGCTGACTTTGAACTTGCAATCCTCCTGCCTCAGCCTCCCAAGCTGTTGGGATGACAGGCGTGCACCACCGTGCCTGGTTACAAAATTTTTAAATGGACACAGTAGTATTTCTTGTGGGGAGAGGGTGGACGAGAACAAATGGTGAACCCATCGGGTGGAAGGTTAAGAACAGGTGAGTCTGTGTAAAGGGCATGCAGTGTTCTTGCATTAGTCTTATTCTTGCAATTTTGTGTAAATCTGAAATTAATTCCCAAATAAAGTACTTAACAATACAAGGAAAATCAACCCATGCCAAAATAAATAAATAGATAGATTATAGTGTTGGAGAAAGGAGGTTATCTATGTGTTAGTTCGGGGGTCCTTCCCCCTTACTTATATGGGTATTTTTAACTTAGAATTGATATTTTGTTGGTACCTTGGTAGAGTGTATCCATTAAAGTATAGAAAGACTTGTCTGAAAGAAAGATGTTCTTCTTTTTTATTTTATTCAATATATATGTATGGAACCCAGGGACACATAACCAATGAGCCACATCCTCAGCTCTATTAATATTTTATTTTGAGACAGGGTATCGCTAAGTTGCTGAGGCTGGCCTCAAACTTGCAATCAATCCTCCGGCCTCAGCCTCCTGAGTCACTAGAATGGCAGGTGTGCACGGCCATACCTGGCACAGTGCTGGGGTTCTATCCCAGGGTCTCACTCTGCTAAACAAGTGCTCTGCCACTGAACCACACCTCAGATCGTCTAGATGGTTGTTTTCTCCAGTAGATAGAAGTGTGTGGCTGATCCAGGTTTGACTAAGTTCCTTTGCTGGCTGCTCAGTGGTAGTGGTGCCAAAGGCCACCGTGCAAGGTCGGCCTTCAGGGTTCCTGCATCAGGTCGGAAGTAGACGCTCCTGCGGATCCGTTGCAGGCGTGGGTCCTCCAGGGGAAGTTTGTGCCGTCTCAGTTCATAGCAGCGTGGACCCTTTACGAATCAAGAAATGATCGTGTGTGACCGAAAGACATGCTATGTCTGAGGACGCAAAGGACGCGAGGAAACCACCTTGTTGAGAGAGTGTCCTGTTCAGTTCTGAACTCATACAAAACGCTTTAGGGCTCTGGTCTGTCCTCACTCACTGTCATCTTTCTCTCTCCCTCCCTACTTTCCTTCTTTCCTTCCTTCCACCACACTTTCCTTTATTTCTGATTCTGACAGCACAGCGTGCTGTTTACAGTGACTGGAGCAAGGCATATTTGGGTTCCAAGAGAGACCTTTTTCTAAAACAAATTAAGGGATAAAATACATGGGTTCACTGATACAAGTCTTATGTGAGTAGCTTGATTACGTTGTGTAGTCCATCCATCCATCTGTTCCTCTGTCCGTCCGTCTGTGCATCCATCTATTCACATATCGATAGTTCACATCAGTGCATTGAATCCTCTGAGCTTTCCAGGAGCCTCCTCGGGTCTCCTCCTATTAAATACCTCCCTTGTCTGTTCACCTGTCCATCCATCCACTCATCCATTTGTCCATCCATTCATCCCTTATTCATCCACTCATCCATTTATCTGTTGTTCACATCGATATATTGAATCCTCTGAGCATTCCAAGAGTCTCCCCTCATCATGTCTCCTATTAAATATCTCCCTTATCTGTGCACTCATCTATCCATCCATTCATCCATCCATCCATCCATTTGTCCGCCCATCCATCTGTATAGCCATCCATTGATCGATATATTGGTTTTAACATCAGTGTATTGAATCTCTAGTATTCCAGGAGCTTCTCCTTCTCAATTCTCCTCCTATTAAATACCTCTCTTGTCTTTATGTTTGTCCATCCACCTGTCCATCCATCCATCCATTCATCCATCCATCCACCCATCCTTCCATCCATCCATCCATCCATCCATCCATCCATCCATCCATCCATCTATCCATCCTTCCATCCATCCATCCATCCATCCATCCATCCATCCATCCATCCATCCATCCATCTGTCCTTTTATCCATTCATCCATCCTTCCATCTATCCATCCATCCATTCATCCATCCATCTGTCCTTTTATCCATCCTTTCATCCATCCATCCATCCTTTTATCCATCCATCCATCCATCCATCCATCCATCCATCCATCCATCCATCCATCCATCTGTCCTTCCATCTATCCATCCATCCATTCATCCATCCATCTGTCCTTTTATCCATCCTTTCATCCATCCATCCATCCTTTTATCCATCCATCCATCCATCCATCCATCCATCCATCCATCCATCCATCTGTCCTTTTATCCATCCATCCATCCATCCATCCATCCATCCATCCATCCATCCTTCCATCCATCCATCCATCCATCCATCCATCCATCCATCCATCCATCCATCTGTCCTTTTATCCATTCATCCATCCTTCCATCTATCCATCCATCCATTCATCCATCCATCTGTCCTTTTATCCATCCTTTCATCCATCCATCCATCCTTTTATCCATCCATCCATCCATCCATCCATCCATCCATCCATCCATCTGTCCTTCCATCTATCCATCCATCCATTCATCCATCCATCTGTCCTTTTATCCATCCTTTCATCCATCCATCCATCCTTTTATCCATCCATCCATCCATCCATCCATCTGTCCTTTTATCCATCCATCCATCCATCCATCCATCCATCCATCCATCCATCCATCCATTCATTCATCCATCCATCCATCTATCCACCGGTTGTTCACATCAATGTCTTGAATCTCTGAGCTCTCCAGGAGCCTCCTTGAGTCCCCTCCTCTAGCACAGATGACTTGTATCTGTGCATTTCAGATACATGGAGTCCTAGGTCTGTATTCTTCTGACTTCTTTTGCTAAGTTATTACTCTTAGGAAACCTCATCCTCGTTGTTTGAATATGGCAGCAGCTTCGTTTTCTTCCCCGACTCCCACAGTTGTGGGAGTTCACCACGATTCATCCTTCTGCCGATTTGAATTGGGTCCAGTTCTGAGCTGCTGCTGGGAGCGATGTTAAACGAGTGGACTTACATGCACAGTTCTCAGAGGACAATCGCTGGATCACGTTGGTGGCATATGTTCAGTTGGCATAGATGTCACCCAGCAGTTGCCAAAGTGGCGGTGCCATTTGCACGCACGTCTACTCAGAGTTCCGGTTGCTCCTCATCCTCATCAACATTGGGTATTGTCGGTTCTTTCCTTAATTCTTAAGTTTTTTGTCCTCTTGGCACAGGTGCAGAGTGGTATCTCCCAGGGCGTCAATTTGCATTTGCCTACTTTAGAATGACATTGAATACTGTTTCAAATGCTTTTTGTCCATTCATATATCTGCCATTGTGAAGTTCCTGTTCAAGTCTGTACTCTTTTCTCTTTTAAATTTGATTGTTTTAACTGGGTGTGGAGGTGCACACCCTGTAATCCCAGCCCCTCAGGAGGCTGAGGCAGGAGGATCTTGAGTTCAAAGCCAGCCTCAGCAACTTAGAGAGGCCCTAAGCAACTTGGCAAGATCCTGTCTCTAAATAAGATACAAAAAAGGGCTGGGGATGTGGCTTAGTGGTTAAGTGCCCTTGGGTTCAATCCCTGGTACCCCCTCAAAAATTTTTTCTTTGACTGTCTTTTTTTCTTTTTAATTTGCATCTGCGCTCAGGAACTGTACTGGGACAGGTCACTTAGTCTCCTGAAGTTCCACTTATAGAATGGCCCAGTCAAACCTGCAGTATAGATTAAGGTGTGGATGATGTGAGCAGCTGTATGTTAATCACTAAGCACGTAGCACTTTGTACCAGACACAAAGAAGGCACAAGGGAAGACTACCTAAATTTAAAAATATATATATATGTTCTTGTATCCAATAAATAGCTCATTAAGACATTCTAGCATTTTGTCCCTTCCTTCTCTCTCTTCTTTTTATACTTGACTACAAAAAGGAAGACCACGGCCACATGCATAATACATAATAGGCTAACGTGCCTGGCTTGTTTCAAAGACACGCTAGAGGTCATGCAAGTTCTCCCAAGAATTTTGTCTTTGTGACGGGGACACACGAGAACCAGAGTGAGTTATTTAAAAAGAGAAGAATAACAGGAAGTGTAGACATAGCATCTAATTAGAGACATGGACCTGCCCCGGGTATTGGTGAGGAGCATGCAGGAATAGGAGCCGGGCTTTGTCTTCTTTTTCTCCCTCCTTGGTGGTTTAGCTTCTTGGAATGTCAGTTTCCTCATTTGTAAAATACAGATGCTAATACCTCCCTTAAAGGATGTTGTGAAGCCGGCATGATGGTACACACCTGTAATGCCAGATGCTAGGGAGGCTGAGGCAGGAGGATGGAGAGTTCAAAGCAGCCTCGGCAACTTAGGGAGGCCCCAAGCAACTCAGTGAGACCCTGTCTCTAAATAAAATATAAAAAGGGCTGGGATGTGGTTTAAGCACCCCTGGGTTCAATCCCCAGTACCAATAAATAAGTAAAAGATTGTTGTGAGGCCAAGTGCAGTGCTTGGCCTCCGGTAAGCACTTTGTACGTGGGCGTTCTTGTGATGGGTAGTGGCCATGTGGAAGTAAGGGCGATGCTGAAGAAGCTGCACCTGTCACTTCTGTGAGCGGGGACATGCCCACCTTTCCCTGGTGAAAAGCTGTTTCAGACTGTAGCAGGTCCAGAGAGTGGTGTGATTTGCTGCAAGTAAAAGGGATAACAGAAAGGAGAAAAGGATCCTGTGCTCTCAGAGGAACCCTTTAGGTATCTATCTGTGTGGCCCTGTTCTCGGATGCCCATTTGCCCACTAGTCTCCTGTGTGTTGGCGATGACCAGGGCATCCCCAGTTATATTATGATGAGTTATGTTACTCTGATTGATGTGTGTATTTCCCAAAATATATAAAAATGGTAAGAATGGAAAACAGATTGCAGGGTTACTGGAACTTGCCTTGGACATGTGGATCAGGAACCTGGGTTTCAAGGGAAC
This sequence comes from Sciurus vulgaris, assembly GCF_902686455.1. Taxonomy (NCBI): domain Eukaryota; kingdom Metazoa; phylum Chordata; class Mammalia; order Rodentia; family Sciuridae; genus Sciurus; species Sciurus vulgaris. The sequence continues at coordinate 60,940,511 of NC_136477.1, read as the reverse complement.
CACCTGGAGAGGCAGGCGGACTCTTTCTGGTTTTCTTACTCTCAGTGTTAGGGCAAACCCAGGTTATGCATATGGATTTCAGGGCCTCTCTTCTTGAACTTTGTGATCCTGGATAAGTTACTTTCTTGAGATTACCTAACTTTGCAATTGGAACAGTAGTGTCAACTAAGTTAACTGTTATCACTTAACCCTTCTAGTGAACATCAAGAGACATATATGAAAGAATGACCCTGGCACATAGTAGGTGGTCAGTTTGCAGCAATAAATCCATGTGCCTGATGAGTATTGATAAATGATTACTGGGTAAAGTTGAATGAGGCAGAGGGGGAGGAAGGTGTATTTTAAATGTACCTACCCTGAGGCACAGTCGCTGGACCTCATCTCTGTGTTGAAGGTACAGCTGGCTTTATTTTAGAGACTGCCATCCAAATGCCTGATGTTCATTAGAGCAATTGCAATTGAGATGCGTCGTCTATATAACTAACTGTTGTAGTCAGCTTTTTGGCTGCTGTGACTAAAAGACCCAACTAGAACAGTCATAGAGGAGCAGAAGTTTATCTGGGGGGCACGGTTTCAGAGGTCTCAGTCCATAGACAGCTGGCTCCATTCCTCAGGGCGCGAGGTGAAGCTGAACATCATGGAGGAAGAGTGTGGTGGAGGGAAGCAGCTCACATGGTGATCAGAAAGCAGAGAGAAGGGATGCAAGGTTGGTTCAACATCAGGAAATCAATAAATGTAATTCACCATATTAATAGACTTAAAGTCAAGAATCACATGATTATTTCAATAGATGCAGAAAAAGCATTTGATAAAATACAGCACCCCTTCATGCTCAAAACACTAGAAAAAATAGGGATAGTGGGAACATTCCTTAATATTGTAATAGCCATTTATGCTAAGCCCATGGCTAATATCATTCTAAATGGTGAAAAACTGAAAGCATTCCCCCTAAAAACTGGAACAAGGCAGGGATGCCCTCTTTCACCACTTCTATTCAACATCGTTCTTGAGACTCTGGCCAGAGCAATTAGACAAACCAAAGAAATTAAAGGGATACAAATTGGAAAAGAAGAACTCAAACTATCCCTGTTCGCTGATGACATGATTATATATTTAGAGGAACCTGGAAATTCCACCAGAAAACTCTTAGAACTCATAAGTGAATTCAGTAAAGTAGCAGGTTACAAGATCAATGCCCATAAATCCAACGCATTTTTATACATAAGTGATGAATCTTCAGAAAGAGAAATTAGGAAAACTACCCCATTCACAATAGCCTCGAAAAAAATAAAATACTTGGGAATCAATCTCACAAAAGAGGTGAAAGACCTCTACAATGAGAACTACAGAACACTAAAGGAAGAAATTAAAGAACGCCTTAGAAGATGGAAAGATCTTCCATGTTCTTGGATAGGAAGAATTAATATTGTCAAAATGGCCATACTACCTAAAGTGCTATACAAATTCAATGCAATTCCAATTAAAATCCCAATGACGTACCTTACAGAAATAGAGCAAGCAATTATGAAATTCATCTGGAAGAATAAGAAACCCAGAATAGCTAAAGCAATCCTTAACAGGAAGAGTGAAACAGGGGGTATTGCAATACCAGATCTTCAACTCTACTACAAAGCAATAGAAACAAAAATGGCATGGTATTGGTACCAAAATAGAAAGGTAGATCAATGGTACAGAATAGAGGACACGGACACAAACCCAAATCAATACAATTTTCTCATACTAGACAAAGGGGCCAAAAATATGCAATGGAGAAAAGAGAGCCTCTTCAACAAATGTTGCTGGGAGAATTGGAAATCCATATGCAACAGAATGAAACTAAACCCATATCTCTCACCATGCAGGAAACTAAACTCAAAATGGATTAAGGACCTTGGAATCAGACCAGAGACCCTGCAGATTATAGAAGAAAAAGTAGGTCCAAATCTTCACCTTGTTGGTCTAGGATCAGACTTCCTTAACAGGACTCCCATAGCACAAGAAATAAAAGCTAGAATCAACCACTGGGATAGATTCAAACTAAAAAGCTTTCTCTCAGCAAAGGAAACTATCAGCAATGCGAAGAAAGAGCCTACAGAGTGGGAGAATATCTTTGCCAATCATACTTCAGATAGAGCACTAATCTCCAGAATCTATAAAGAACTCAAAAAACTCCAAGAATTCAAATAATCCAGTTGACAAATGGGCTAAGGAAATGAATAGACTCTTCACAGAAGAAGATCTACAAGCAATCAACAAACATATGGAAAAATGTTCAACATCTCTAGTAATAAGAGAAATGCAAATCAAAACCACCCTAAGATTCCATCTCACCCCAATTAGAATGGCGATTATCAAGAATACAAGCAACAACAGGTATTGGCGAGGATGTGGGGAGAAAGGTACACTCATACATTGCTGGTGGGGCTGCAAATTAGTGCAGCCACTCTGGAAAGCAGTGTGGAGATTCCTTAGAAAACTTGGAATGGACCCTCCATTTGACCCAGCTATCCCACTCCTTGGCCTATACCCAAAGGACTTAAAATCAGCATACTACAGAGATACAGCCACATCAATGTTCATAGCTGCTCAATTCACAATAGCCAGACTGTGGAACCAACCTAGATGCCCTTCAATTGATGAGTGGATAAAGAAACTGTGGTATATATATACAATGGAATATTACTCAGCCATAAAGAATGATAAAATTATGGCATTTGCAGGCAAATGGATGAAATTGGAGAATATCATGCTAAGTAAGATAAGCCAATCTCAAAAAGCCAAAGGACGAATGATATCGCTAATAAGTGGAGGATGACACATAATGGGGGGGAGGGAAGGGTTAGTGTTAGGGTTAGAGTTAGGGTTAGGGAGGGGGGCAAGAATGGAGGAAGGAACTACTGTATAGAGGGTAAAGAGGGGTGGGAGGGGAGGGGGAAGGGAAAAAATAACAGAATGAATCAAACAACATTGTTCTATGTAAATTTATGATTACACAAATGGTATGCCTTTACGCCATGTACAGAGAAACATGTATCCCATTTGTTTACAATAAAAAAAAAAATCACATTTAAATTAAAAAAAAAAAAAGAAAGCAGAGACTTCCACGCTCCAGATACAGATATATACCCCAAAGCCACGCCCCCAAAGCCACGCCCCCAAAGCCACGCCCTCAATGCCCACCTCCTCCAGCCACACCCACCTGCCTCCAGTCACCACTCACTTAATCCGGTCAGGGATTCATTCACTGGTTGGGTTAAGGCTCTCACAACCCAGTGGTTTCCCCTCTGAACCTTCTTGCATTGTTTCACACTTGGGCTTTTGGGGCACACCTCACCTCCAAACCAGAACACTAACCATTGGGTTAGTGCCCAAGAGGAACAATTTGTAATTTGCTAACATTACCCTCACGGGTGGGCACGGGAATGGTAAATGTGACATTGTAGCCTTTTTTTCTCTTTCTCTCCCTTCATTAATTCTGATCCACTGAAAGGCCAGGCATCCTAGAAGGGCCCAGTTGACCTGCAAGGGCTTCTTTTGCTTTTATTTCCAACTCGTAGACTCTTTCTTGAGTGTCCGTCTGTGAGAAGATGAGCATCCTGCAATGGTCATGGCCCCCGTGAAGGACGGTGGCCTTCCCTTTGCCATCAAGTGTCAAGTCCAATTTTCCTGCCCCCTCTTTTATTCACAGTGGCAGATTTCTGCAGGATGTCACATGGCTGTTGTAAAGCTACTCAGGGGAAACATTGTGATGTGCACATGGTGAACAGCTGTGTTCTGAAGCCATCTAGACAAACAGGAGACCAAAAAGTGATACTGGAGGGTTTTTTTTCATTGTTTCTTCTTTTGGAGGGGCAGAGGGTTTAACCAACAAACCACATCCCCAACCCTTTTTATATTTTATTTAGAGACAGGGTCTCACTGAGTTGCTGAGGGCCTAAGTTGCAGAGGCTGGCCTCAAACTTGATCCTCCTGCCTCAGCCTCTTGAGCTGCTGGGATTACAGGTGTGTGCCACCATGCCTGACCTGGAGGGTTAAAATAGATTACCCAAGCGTTAAGGATGGAGGGATATCATCTTGTCAAACAGCCCATTTGTAGTGAGGTCTAGCTTTCAAATCTAAGGGTCAACTTTGACAATATAGCTGGTGATGTGAATGTTGGAAGTTTCTGGGAATTTCTTCTTCTACGGAGCCAGTGTAGAATGGAGTTCTCTCATTAGCTGTCTTCCACGTGAATCTGATGAGCTCTTGCTCACCACAGCAACTGGACACTCACTGCTTTTTGGCTTTTCTTGGGACAAGCTGTGAGGAGGGTCATTGGAGGTCTATCCAAGACGGCCACGCTCCACACCTTGGAGGGAAGTGTTGCCAACTCGGTGACCCCATAAAGAAAGCGTTCCCCGTTTATTCTGATCCCGCTTCTTTTTGAGATCTACACTCACAGGAAGTCTCCTGGCTTCCCATGCGCTTTCTGGCTCCCTGGTTAACTTACAAAAGCTAGAGAGTTGTCAGTGGATGTGTTTTCTAGAAGGGGAGTCCCTGCCTCACAGGGGCAAGCCATTCAAGTCCAGATCCAGCTCCAGGTCAGCATTGCAGATGGATCGACTCTTTTTCTTTCCATGGTGGAACCCAAAGGTTATTATAGGAAAGATACCCGTGTCCATACCCAGCGCTGTGAAGTGATCTATTATTTGTTTTGGCCTTCTGGGAAAGTCATCGTGTTCCATGAACCAGGAGGAAATATCACGACAACCCTTCTGCTCCCACTTCTCTTCGATAGTAGAGTCAGATTCTTGACAAATTTAAAAAGCATCAGATAGCCAGGCACAGTGACGCACACATGTCATCCCAGCAGCTTGGGAGGCTGAGGCAGGAGGATCGCGAGTTCAAAGCCAGCCTCAGCAACTTAGCGAGGCCCTAAGGTCTCCTAAACAAGGAGAGAGCCCCAGGAGAGAGCCGCTTTTACCAGACTCCAAACCTGCTGGCACCTCTATTTTGGACCCAGCCACCACAGCTACGATTCCTTTTTTTTTTTTTTTTTTTTTTTTTGGCACTGGGGTTTAAACCCAGGGTTGCTCCACTACTGAGCTACATCCCCAGCCCTTTTATTTTTTAATTTTGAGACAGGACCTCTCTAAGTTGCTGAGGCTGGCCTCAAATGTGCAGTTCTCCTGCCTCGGCCTCCTGGGATTGCAGATTTGCATGACTGTGCCTGGCAAGACTATTCCTTATTGTTACTTCTGCTCTGAATTTATGTTTAGGTTCACAAATCCAGCCTGCAGGAAGTATTTTCCTAGAAATTTTGCCTACAGTTAGAATAACTGTCTTCAGGTAGAGAAGTGCCTCCCTCTTATCTACCTCCCACAGTTCCATGACCCAGTCAGAAAATTTAACCTCTGTTTCTAATCAGTACCTAAATATTTTCATTTCAAGTCACTGCCAGATTATTTTTATTATATAAGTTACATGTACAATTTTTATTATTATTTAAAAGAGAATCAGCACAATGAATTTCAGTGTTTCATTTGGCCATAGTATTTCCTCTTATCTGATAACACAGATCATCATTTAATTCTGGTGCTTTTTCTCGCATGCATGAGGCTCTTGGTTCAATCCTGAGAAAGGAAGAAAGGAAGTAAAGAAAGAAAGAGAAAGGAAAGAAAGAGAGAAAGGGGGGGAGGGTAGGGAAGGGGAGGGGGAGGGGAAAGAGAAATTCTTTGAGGATAGGGGTATAACTTAGTGATAGAGAATTTGCCTATCAGGACCTTGTAGCACCACAAAAACAAAACAAAAAACACTCCTTTCAGGGCTTTTTCTAATAATTCATAGATATTTATTATGTTAGTTGACCTTCTATTACTGTGACAAAATACCAGAGAAAATCAACTTAGAAGGAGGAAAGGTTTATTTTGGCCCACTGTTTCAAAGATTTCAGCACTTGGTTATTTGGCTTCATTGCTTCTGGGTTTGTGGCAAGACAGATCGTTATGGCAGAAGCATGTGGAGGAGAATCCTATTTAAAGCCTGGTGGCTGGAAAGCAGAAAAGAGCGAGAAGAGATTGGAGTCCCCAGATTCCCTTCGACAGCCTTCCCAGAGTGAACTAACTTCCTTCTGCTGGACCACACTTCCTAAATGGTCCCAGCAGCACCACAAACTGGCCATCAGTGTTTAATACATAAGCCTTCGGTCAGCCATTTAAGATCGCAACTCTAACATGTATGAACCCATAGAAAATACATGATATATGGCAGAGAGAGTGTATGTGTTTGGGTTGACATAAAGCGTACTATACTCTTCTTTGAAGGTTTGATAAGATCTGTCCATAAAAAATCCTGGCATGAGCTTGGTAGGCTGGTGCTCACCTATAATACCAGAGGCTCAGGAGGCTGAGGCAGGAGGATTGCAAGTTCAAGGCCACACTTAGCAACATAGTGAGGCTCTAAGGAACTTAGCAAGACCCTGTCTCTAAATATCAAGTGTTGTAGATGTGGCTCAGTGGCAGAGTGCTGGCTGAGCACGCACGAGGCCCTAGATCCATCCCCGGTACTGCCAAAAAATTAAATATAGAAGAGTAAGATAGATAGCTCCCCTGGCTGTGTGTGTGTGTGCATGTGTGTGTGCATGTGAGTGTGTGTGTTTGTGTGTGTGTGCCTGCGGGAGGGAAGAAATAAATCTTGAACTTCGTTTCAGTTGTGGTCATTGTTCTTCTCAGGTTTTCTATTGCCTCCTAAGACAATTTCATTATTATACTAGGAAATAATTCATTCTGTCTAGATTTTCAAATTGATATAAAATTATATGTGGCATTCTCTTAAACAGGAAGATAAATTTCTTTTATATTTGTAATGACTCACTATTTTCCACTAAACTTGTTTATATGTGATTTCTCCTTGCTCTAGCCATGGTCCCTATTGTCCAGTGTTTTTTCTCTTCACATAGTGCATGTAGGGAAAGTTATTTTTCTCTTGGAACTTTTTTCTTTTTTTCTTTTTGGTACCTGACATTGAACCCAGGGGTGCTTAACCACTGAGCCACATTCCCAGCCCCTTTTTATATTTTATTTAGAGACAGGGTCTCACTGAGTTTCTTAGGGCCTCACTAAGTTGCTGAGGCTGGCTTTGAACTCACCATCCTCCTGCCTCAGCCTCCCAAGCCGCTGGGATTATAGGCATGCGCTGCTGTGCCTGGCTACATGTGGCATCTCATGTCTGACCTCAGGTCCTTTGCACAGTTCCAGGGTTCGCCCATGCGGTGTGCTTTCTTCCCTTTCACCTAGTGTGGTCTCTCACCGAGGTTCTGCCACTCTTTGTCCCTTTCCCCGTTGATGGACACTTGCATTATCTCTGCTTCTTGGCTGTGGTGAATAATGCTGTTATGAATATTCATGGGCACATCTTTGTGTAGACATTTGTTTCCATTTCTCTTGGGTACTTCTGTAGAATTAGAACTGCTGCATCACATCATAACTTCAGCTTTTTGTGGAATCGCCAGATTCCGCAAAACAATGGGTACACCATTTTATATTTCTGTGTATCAGGGTGTGGCTTCTTCACATTCTTGCCAGTAACTTGTCTTTCTTATTATGACATCATAATGCGTATGAAATGTGTCTCACTTTTTTTTCAACACTGGGGATTGAACTTCACAAGGGACGCTCACCAGTGAGTCATATCCCCTGCCCTTTTTATTTTATACTTTGTTTTGAGACAGGGTCTTGCTAAGTTGCTGAGGCTGTCTTTGAACTTGCAGTCCCCCCGCCTCAGCCTCCTGAGTAGCCAGGATTACAGGCGTGCGCCCCTGTGCCTGACTCGCTGTGTTTTTGGGTGGTATTTCCCAGTTGGCTGGTGATGTTGAGCACCTCCTCATGTGCTTACTGGATAAATGTCTGTCTGAATCCATGACCTGATTTTCAAATGGGTTGTCCCTTTTTGTTGTTGCTGTTGGCTTGTTTGGTTATCAGAGCTCTCTATGTATTCTGGATTCAGGTGCCTGGTCAGAGAGATGTTCACGAATATTCTCTTCCTTTCTGTGGGTTCTCATTATGATTCATATCTGTCCTATCCCCCAAAAGCTCATGGGTTGAAAGCATGGTTCCTAGTGCTGCAGTGTTCGGAGCAGTAACGGTCGGGTCATGAGGACCTTGACCTTTATTGATGGACTCATCCCTGGGTAGCTGAATGGACTACTGGCAGAAGGGACCTAGTGAGAGAAAGGAGGTCCCTGAGTGTGTTCTAGAAGGTTTATGTTCTCGTCAGCTCCTTTCTCCCCCAGGCTGCCAAGAGCTGAGCAGCTTTCCAAGGCCACGGCCTTCCGCCATGATGTCTGCCTCACTGGAGGCCCAGAGCAATGGAGCTGGCCACCCATGGACTAAACCTCTGACACCATGAGCCCCAAATCAACTTTTCCTCCTCTAGGTTGTTCTTCTCAGGATTTTGGTCACAGCGACGGGAAGCTGACTAACACAGTTCTCCTTCATCTTCTTGTTAATATCATTCCAGCAGAGAACTCTCTAATTCTCACGGAGTCTAGGTTTTCTTTTGTTGCTCTTCCTGTTCATGTCGTTGCTGAACCCTGCCCCGTGAAGACTTACTGTTGTTTTCTTCTACGAGTTTTATCGATCTGGGTCTCACCTCCGGGGCTGTGATCTACTTTGAGTTCGTCTTGGTCATGGTGTGAGGTAGGGGTCCAGTTTTACTCTTTTGCATGTGGATATCCAATTGTCCCAGCACTGTTTGTTGAATTTCTGTTTTTTTTTTTTTTTAACAAAGAAGTTTATGTCACTTTTATTTTTATTGCTTTATGAGTAGAAAGCTAATTTATTTATTTCTGTCTCATTCTCTAATAAATGCATTTAAGATTATAGTTTTACTCTGTGCGGGTATGTGGGATGCTCCCATGGATTTTATTTTACTATTATTGCTAATTTTCACTTCCCTTTCTACTGTTAATGCCCATTTTTCTTGCTTTATGCTCAGCGAATGTGTCATGGTTTGAGAGTTCAATATAATTTTATGCAAAGGATATTTCAGTTATAAAATTATAGAGCCCTTTCCCAACCCCATAGATGTTTTATACCTCTTTTTTTTTAATTAACTTTTTTTTAGCTGTAGATGGACACAGTACCTTTATTTTGTTTATTTTTATATGGTGCTGAGGATGGAATCAAGGTCTCACGTGTGTTTGGTGTGGGTTCAGAGGATATTTGTGGAAAGACCTATGAAGAGCAAGCGTTAAAGGAAAGCCACACCTAAAAGGAGCCAGCAATGGATGTGATGGTGATAATACTTACTGAGCATTTTCTGTATTTCAGACACATATTTTTGCCCTAAATTCACCCGTTCTGTCTTCAAAAGTGTCCCATGAGACAGGGACTCCTTTTACTCCCGTTTCACAGGTAACACAGTGTTGTGTTGTAAGTACAGTTGTTTGCCCAAGGAGAAAGAGGCAGAGGTGAGTTTGGAGCTCCTTTGGCCCCTGAATCAACTTTCATATGATCTGTGCTAATGCCTCCTAGGTGGTTGAATCATTTACTTAGTCTTATTGCTGAACATTTCCGTCACTTCCTTGGATGCCTTCACAAAGAAATTTTTGACCCACTTCTCACAGTTGGTTAAAAAGTTTCTGGTATAGAAATGCCCACGCTTGTCAAGTGCTGTGGCGCATGCCTGTCATCCCAGCGGCTCTGGAGACTGAGGCAGGAGGATCTCGAGTTCAAAGCCAGCCTCAGCCACTTAGTGAAGACCTAAGCAACTCAGTGAGACCCTGTCTCTAATAAAATACACAAAGGGCTGGGGATGTGACTCAGTGAGTTCAATCTGGGTATCAAAAAAAAAAAGAAAGAAATGCCCGCAGTGTACTCCTGCTCTGAACTCAACCCTGAGGCTACTGCATGGCTTGCCCTTGAGTCTGGAAGTCAGGCCTCCACCAAGGAAGACTACCAGAGGATCCCTTGCTTCTTGGATTTTTGCCTGTGGCAAGTGAGATTTCAGAAGAAAGGCAATGAGCCATCTCTCCTGACTTGTGCTGGAGACCATGCAAGCTCACCAGATTTTTGGATTTTGAGACTGAGTTTGTGTTATCTGATAAAAACCGAGTAGGTTTGCATGGATGGGCTCCTTTCCTTTGCTTCTCTTGTACATAGAGAAACCTGGTCCTTGGAACTCTGATTGAAAATTATTTGTTATTGTTAGGGATATTTCCAAACTAAATGAGGGCTATTTTTCTCTGCTGTTGAAGACTGCAAAGCTACATCCTTGAATACTTATGGAATAAAAGTTCCCTTCTCTCTTTAATAAAGAGAATAGCTTTTGTATTTTTGTTCCCTTTGGTACAGTCTCCATGCTGCTTCCTTGTGAAAGAGCAATTTAATTTAATTTTTCTTCTTCTTTGTGGTGCTTGGAATCAAACCCAGGGCCTCACACGTGCTAGGCAAGGGCTCTACCCCTCAGCTAGATCCCTAGCCATGAAAGAGCAATTTAATTTGTAGTGCACGATCATTTTCTTGTGGAAAACTAATAAAATACAAACTCCATTTTTGCAGCATTAGGTTGTGAGTAAAGGCTTTTGAAAACTGTATGTAATACCTGCCTTACTTTTCTTTTGGATGGTGATGGGGGGTGCCAGTGTTCACATGTATCATGTGCATGGTTGACAAACTATTCCCATAAACTTGTTTCTCTCAAATTGAAAATTCGAGCTAATACTGTGTATTAGCTCACCAAACCTTTCATCTACCCTAAAGTAGCTGTGAATAAGAATGGAGCCAGGTGTGGTGGATGCGCTTAAATCCCAAGGGCTCAGGAGGCTGAGGCAGGAGGATCGCAAGTTCAAAGCCAGCCTCAGCAACTTAGAGAGATGCTAAGTAACTCAGGGAGACCTTGTCTCTAAATAAGATATAAAAAAGGGCTGGGGCTGTGGCTCTGTGGGTTAAGTACCTTTGGGTTCAATCCCAGTACCGCCCTCCCCCAAAAATGGAATGAATGAATCTATTTTTCTTCTAAGATACTGCATGTAATTTTTCTGACAGGCGAGGGATGTTCAGGTTCCTGGTGTCCCCATTTTGCTGATTGTGGCCCATTTGGCAGGTCCCCACTAGAGAGTGGTGGTTTTCATTTTGTTGAGACGCTTTCCATGGTAACAAAGTCATAATAACAGTGACAGCAATAATAGTAGTTGGCCTTGAGCAAGCATTTTTACATCTGGGTGAACCATACCAGGCACTCTGTACTTATCATCCCCGTGACAGATAAGAAGTTCGGGTGCCACTTTTGCATGTGGGGTTTCAGGCTAGTGACTTGCTTGCAGTCACTGTTGAAGAGAGGAGTGGCAGGGTTGGAACCAAATGACTGCGGTGTTGAGTCTTTTGACCATCAGTGACCAGAAGGATCAGCTGCATTAGAAATGCAGTCCGTGGGGTCAACGTTGTGGCTGAGCGATAGAGCGCTTGCCTAGCAGGCGTGAGGCATCGGGTTCGGTCCTCAGCGCCGTGTAAAAATAAATAAAGTATTGTGTCCATGTACAACTAAAAAAAAGTTAAAAAAAAATAAAAGAAAAGAAAAAGAAATGTAGTCCTTCCACACAGTCCTGTCCTGCAGGGAACAGACATCATACTTATCTGGACCCAGGGGCTGTTGACAGGGTAGCATGTTTTGTTTTTTCTTCTGCCATGAAAGCTCGGTGACAGTTCTCTGAGTGGTCTGTTACCCTCTCACCTTTTCTCCCCTCATACTTAAGACCGCTTTGCCACTACCTGAAGTCTGCCCTTCTCCCTATTGGTAATATAGATTCTGCAGCGCCCTTCCCACCGACCCCGGACCTCAGGATGAGAGGTGTCTCTTTCTTGTATCTTCTCCTTCCCTGTTTTCATGTCCGTTTTCATCTCAGGACATCTCCCAACCCCTTGGTCTCCTGTCTGAATTGTAGTAATGAATTGTTGAAGGGTGCTTGCAAGTGATTCTGGTTTGCAAGTGATTCTGGTTTGCAAGCGATTCTGGTTTGCAAGTGATTCTGGTTTGCAAGTGATTCTGGTTTGCAAGTGATTCTGGTTTGCAAGTGATTCTGGTTTGCAAGTGATTCTGGTTTGCAAGTGATTCTGGATTGCAAGTGATTCTGGTTTGCAAGTGATTCTGGTTTGCAAGTGATTCTGGTTTGCAAGTGATTCTGGTTTGCAAGTGATTCTGGATTGCAAGTGATTCTGGTTTGCAAGTGATTCTGGTTTGCAAATGATTCTGGACTGCAAGTGATTCTGGACTGCAAGTGATTCTGGATTGCAAGTGATTCTGAAATGCCTGAGCTATGGAGAGGCAGGCTGTGGGCCATCTCAGTTTTGGGACAAGGAATAGCTTTGACTGACCATTTGGTAACAGAGAAAAATTACTTGCCAAAGCCAGAAGTCTCTCAGTGAAGTTTCTCCTTTATGGAGGTGGAGGGAGGATGCCTCACCCCAACCAGACCCCAGAAAATGCCCCGGGGCTCTTACACATTCTTTTAAAGGAGTTTGAATAGTAGAGGTGAACAGGGAAGAACTGCTTCCTTTTGGAACCTGATTCTACTCATGTGGGTTCCTTGAAAGTAGATTCTTGAAATTTACATCCTAAGCTTCTCCATCATCTCTAACTCCAAGGAAAACAATTGTCTCAAATGTAAGAGTTATCATCTGTGAAATTCTGTCCCAAGTTGGTAAAGATAAGAAGGGCAGCAATCAGTCCTACCAAAAGGGACATGGAAGGCTTCCGAGGCTTCAGGGTTGTATCTCTCCCGGAGAGATCTACCCACCTTCCCTTGCCCTGAAGCCCCATCCATCCACTCAGCCTCCAGCGGGTCGCACAGGGGGCAACCCGATTTCCCGCCTTTCTTTGGCCAGGGACTCCCCCAGGACCAAGCTGAGGATGGGGACCTGACAGGCCCGCAGGGGGGGCGTGGGGGGCTCGCTGTGTCTCCGCCCCCTTCGCAGGTGCAGCCCTAATCCCCCCTGGCCTAGATATCCGGCAGCCTCTAGGAACCCGGGCTCTGTGATGTAATGCTCTTTTTTCACACTCCCGGCTTAAATACAGATGGAAATTGTTGTCATGTGTTAGAAATGTCGCCAGTAATATAAAAGGCGCCAGCTTGGGCATCTTCTCTCCCTTCTCGCACCATCAGCTGCTGCCGCGGCCAGCTCCCGTGCCCTGGAAAGACCGCTCTGTGGTCAGGTGGCCGAGGCGCCCCCCGCTCGCCCGGGAAGGGGGTTCGGATCCCACTGCCCCCACCCCCGCCTCTCCTTCCAGCCGCTGCGGAGCCGAGGACCAGCGTGGTGGGAGGCTCTTGCAGGCGCACAAAGGGAAGGATTAATCTTGGCGATTGGCTGGGGTTCGCAGGCAAGTACAAGTGGTCCATGATCTCCCCCTCGCCACCCTCGCCGCCCCTGCCCACCTCTGGATTCGCTCGCCGCGCCGCTGGAGGAAGCCTGGGATCGGGCAGGCGGCGGCGGAGGCGCCGGCCACCGGAGGTTTGCGCTCGGGTGGTGGGAACATCCGTGGAGGTGAAGATGCCGTGTGTGGCTGTGTGTGGACCCGGGAGGAGGGGCGGGGAGAAACCGGGCCAGCTTGGGAGGGCCAGATGGCTGCGGCTGCGTTTTAATTCACCGGGCAGGCCCGTTTGGCTGGGCAGGGGGGAGGGGGAGGGGGAGAGAGGGAAAAAAAAAAAAAAAAAAACAGGGGTCAGTGGGTAGGGAGAGGCCGGGCTCTGGAGCAGATGCCTGGCGAACAATGGGGCTTTTGAAGGGGATGCTGGAGGAAGTGTGGCGTGCGCTTTGTATCGCCTCCTCCGCATTGCAGGTTGGAATCGGGCAGCTAAATTTTAATGAAGTGCATTCCAAAGTGTGCTCGTCAGCCTGGGCTTCGGGAGAGAGAGGGGCTCGGCTGAATGGGGACTGGGGGTGGGCGGGGGAGGGGGCCGGCGAAATGAGTTCCTGATGGATGGTAAAGGAGGAGATGAAAGCCAGCTCAGTGTGGAGGGCAAGGGAAGGGAGGGGGGAGATCAATACGTCCCCGTGCATATTAATAGGCTCCTGCAGGTGTTGGTAAATGTAGCTGCATTGTTCCGGCTGCCCAGGCCGGGGATGCTGGGGGGCGGGGGGAGAGGGAGAGCCGCCTCTCCTCGGGCGCAGTGGGCAAATGCCTTTGCACTTTGGAGGGCTTTGCAAGCTCCCAGGAAAATAAGGAAAGGAAGAACTGACTTCCCTCCACCCGCTTTGGCCATTTTACGGAGGAAGAATGCACAGGCAGAAGGCTTTTTAAGTTTGCTTCCTGGAAATTCACATGTGTTTATGAGAGCCCGGTCTTATCTAGGTAAGACGTGCATGTCGGTGGGCATCAGGAAACTGAGGAACCCCCGCCCCTCCACTGTGAGTCTGCTTTGCTGACTGCCTGGGAGCTGAAAGGCTATTCTCCCTCTGGGTTCTTGCGAGTGGATGGGCCAGGCACAGAAGGTTGGGGGATGTTTTAAGAGGCAGGAGGGATGTGTCTTGCTTCCTTTCCCCCAAGTCTAACTGACCTGGGGATCAGGGACCCTCCAGCCCTGTGAGAAAGCTGTCTTGTCCACAGTGTTGGTACACAGACTTTGCCTCCAGCTCAAAGGGAGTGGATTGGTGCCTCAACTCAATTGAGGGTATGTGTGGCTTATTTGTAAGGATTAGGAATGTGGTGCCCCCCCCCCCCCCCAATAATGTACCCTGCTCGGAGCCCTATCATTAAGAATCATTTAGGAGACCACTCAGGAGGGCCTGCCTGCTGGCAAATAACCCTCCCTGACTGTTGGTTGCTTTGCTTGTTTTACTACTCTTCTTAAGTGGGACTGATTTGATGCTTTCAGAAGGCTCAGACATATTAGAGGTTCTGATTAAAAAATTGGAAGGCTCTGCAGGAGGAGGCCCTCCCGACTTTGTGCACTGGAAACATTTAACTGAGTATATACAGGATACGTGTAGACTCTCTCCGTGTCTGTTGTAGCCCTTAGAATAACATCCCCTCTCTGAGGTTCTGTTGGGGGAAAAAGAAAGAATTTCTGAGTTGAGAAAAGCTTCTCTTCTATCATGGGTAAGGCAAATCCCTTTTCTGCAAACAGGCGTTTGACCATAACTTGGGAGGCCCCAGCGCACTGGCTCTGCATTCAGATTCTTTTCATGATTGAACTTGCCCTATAACTCAGCCTCAGCTCATCACTTGCCCATGAATTTTAGTGCTGTTGAAAGCGTTAGCGGATTGATGGCATCAACAAGGACTTGACTCCCCCGTTTCTCAGCTGAGCAAACAGAAGCAGTCTGACTTTGCCGCTACTGCCTTTCTTCTTTGGGCTTAGGGGAAGGGTTTGAGGCCCGGAAGGGGGTCCTGCTGGTGTGCTCTGCTCTGTGCCCTCACACCCAGCCCCGCCTGCCCCACGGAGTTAAACACCTATGGTTCCTGGGCCACAGCAGGTCCTAGTTTCTTAGGCTTTGTATTTCAAGTTGGGTTTCTAGAGCGGTGTTTTCAAAAAGTGTCTGGTGTGTGGTTTGGTTGTGTTCGTACTAGAGAGAGGTGAAATTGCTCTGTTCCTCTTTTTCACGAAATTGTGGCTCTTTGATCTGTTACTACCTGTAGATGTGAGGCTTACCTGCTGCTGGTCCTTGCTGGGCTCTTGTGGTTTGTTATGGAAGCTCCCCCAGGGGACACCGGAGCCTCAGTGCCTCTTCAGTTAACCATGGCCAGAGGGGACAATTTGTGAGGTGGCCCTCAATGATGTCCACTGGAGCGACCAGTGGATTGAGCCCAAGTTCTTTAAAAGCTGGTGCATAATAGTTTCAAGTGGATTATGTCATTAATAGAAAGGAGCTTCCTTGAATCACTGTTTCTTTCATACCCAGGACTGTTTTTGTGATATGCAATTGTAGATGGTACCTTCTTGGGTATAAAATCAAACTATACCAATGAACGGACTAAGGGCACCACATGAGTCAGGACGGTGGCTGGTCTGCATGTAGCAGTGGTTCCTGTGGGCACAGCTCCTTCTCTCCCGTGTTTCCCATTCACTCTGGGCAGATGCCTGGGAACAGTGGAGAGGAAGAACAGGAGAGAAAGAGGGAGGAAGAATGAGATCTCCTTACTTACGGTGAAGCCACGCACCATGATCACTCCACACCAGTTATTGGAACGCTGAATCGTAATTTCCCGGCGCAGCATCATATAAAGCAGGTGATCTGAGATTGCCTGTTCAAGGATTCCAATAACCATTATTGACCTGCGTGTTTTCCCGCTGTTGTCTTCTTAGGCTCGATGTGAGGAACAGAACTTGGGAGACACCTGTCACCTGTCAAAGGATTTCTAAAGTTGAAAGTCATAAAGACATAGTAGTACTAGAAAAAAGCCACATCAAACCCGTCCCCCATCCAAAGACCACCTCCCCAATGTATTTGATTTTTCTTTGCAACTTTATTTTTCTGACGAAATCCAGTTCACTTGGTAATCACCCTTTCCTCAGTGTGTTTATTTTTCTCCTTTTTAAAAGATGTTTCTTCTGTGGGTAATCAGACCCCAAATATTTGAATGTAAGCACATCCCTCGCAGTCATACTGACACCCTCTAGCACCAGAAAAACTGTCAGAGCTTCTTTTTATTTATTTATTTTTTTTGAGAAGTCTGGTGGGAAGAAAACACAGGAATGCCAGCCATTAATTCCAGAATTCTGCATCTGACAGCAGGTCGCCTCTTGGTGACTTTTAGGCTTTGGAAGTGTTAACTTGAACCACTTATTGCAAAGATCTCCTCTTCCCCATCCCCAGGTCTTGTTGATAAATTTCGACTATTGTCAACCTCCAGCACATCTACATGATGAATCTGGGACTCCCACAGTCACGAACATTAGACCTCAGCAGAGCCTCTGAGTAGTGGGATGTGGTGTTTTTCACTGGTAAACCCTTGACAAGTGGTTCCCTACTGATCAAGATGGCACTAACTCTCTCTGCTCCAAGTCTAGGGAGTTGATGACCCAGGATCATCCAGAGACCCACATGGTTGGTTGCTTGGTTGGTTTGTCCTAATACCATCCTAAGCTGCAGTAGCTGATTTTCATTCCTTCTTCCTAACAGGTTGACATCCTTAAAGTTTCAGTAGGCTGTCAGATTCAGACAGAAAAACACAAAGGGAAAATGTAACCTGCCAGGCACTGTAATCCAGCAGCTCTGGAGGCTGAGGCAGGAGGATTGAGAGTTCAAAGCCAGCCTCAGCAACTTAGAGAGGCCTGAGCAACTCAGAGAGACCCTGTCTCTAAATAAAATATAAAAAGGGCTGGGGAATGTGGCTCAGTGGTTAAGCACCTTTGGGTTCAAACCCCAGTACCAAAAAATAATAATAATAATAATAATAATAATAATAATAATAACCTAACTCTTACTAAGATGTTTGAGAAGAACTTGAGCATGAAAGGAAAGGAGAGATCTTAGACTTGAGAAGGACTCAGTGGCTTGAAATCTCTTGAATGAAAAGATTTAAAAAGCAGTAGCGGTTGTGTTATTGGATCAGAAGAGGAAATTATAATACATTTACCTCCATTCTTTGAGTCCTAACCCCTTGTTTGTAGAGGGTTTTGCTATTTGTCTTCCTGGGTCCTAGTTCTAAGCAAATTCTTAGCACAGCCTTGATGCTCCATTAAAAATTCACACAAGCTGCGTGCCCTGGGGCACGCCTGTAATCCCAGCAGCTCAGGAGGCTGAGACTGGAGGATCACACATTCAAAACCAGCCTCAGCAAAGCAAGGTGCTAAGCAACTCAGTGAGACCCTGTCTCTAAATAAAATACAAAATAGGGCTGGGGATGTGGCTCAATTGTCAAGTGCCCCTGAGTTCAATCCCCCCACCAATTAAAAAAACCTAACTTCCATGAGTGGGTGTCTCTGGAACTTTGAGCCGTCCTTCTGCAGTTTCTTGAGCTGTTTGCTAGAGTGCTGTTGGCTATTACCAAAGCAAAGCAAAATGCACCACTCCATGAAAAATCATTTCAGCAAGAGAAACAGGAAACACAGGTTTGGTTGTATTCAACCATGTGTTCTTTTCTGCAAACCGGATCATTTATCCTGTAATCTTTGGGAAACAAAACCGCATTTAGCTTCTGGCTGGCTGTTTAACTGATCCTAAGAGTTGATGCCGCCCTCCTGATAGAGACCCACCCTCCCTCCCTGTCCCTCTGACGCTCCAGCAGGCTTTGGATACCCGTGATCATGCAGGGTGCGTTTCTTTTCTGCACTAAAGATTAGATCAGTGGGAATCTACAGACTTGACAATAACTGTACAAAATAACCTAAAAGATAGGAAGTACCCGGCTGGGGTTGTGGCTCCATGGGAGAGCACTTGCCTGGCATGTGCGACACACTGGGTTCAATTCTCAGCACCACATGTAAATAAAGTAAAATAAAGGTTCATTGACCACTAAAACATATTTTTAAAAAATGATAGGAAGTGCCATAATTTTATAATTTACTATGGCACAATGCCAAAGACAGTTGCCTAAAAACAATACCTGATTATAATCGAGACCAGCCCGCGAAGCCAAAAGTCTGTAAACCTTGAACTCCCGTTTTAAAACAGCACTTGATGGAAACCTTCCCTATTTATCTTCCTAACTTTTTGCTCACGGCTTACGTTTTCACCTGGTGGTGATCTCCGACTGGGAATAACTTATTTTATAAGTATTTGAGTCCTACTGTGTGCCAGACCCTTGGTTGACATTGGGGTTACAACAGCACAGGGAACAGAACAGACAGAATGCTCCTGCCCTCGGGAGCTTGGATTAGAACCCATGTTAATTTAGTCCTAATAAGATCAGGGAATAGGGAATAAGGTAAGAAAGATTAGTTAAAATGAAATCTTTTGGTGGTGAGAAGTTTGTGCCTAAAAATTACCAAGGCTGGCAAACGGAAGTTGGTATGAGTGCTTGCAAAAAAAAAAAAAAAGTCTAGCCCAGTAGAACATATGGTGTAAACCCCAGCCTGCGTTCATGGCCCCTCAAACCTGGGCCCCCAAAGCAACTATTTTACATCTACATGCATGAGTGTGTGTGTCCCCCTCCCAGGATCTCTACATTAATATATACATTCACTGTGGTCTTCCTTTTTTCTTTCAAAGAAAATGCATCACACTGTATAAGCCTGTTTGATTAGGAACTCACCTTCCTTCTCTTCCTGAGATTGACTTTTTTTTTTTTTTTTTTTTTGGTACCAGGAATTGAACCTGGGGCGCTTAACCACAGAGCTACATCCCTAGCCCTTTTTTGTTTTTATTTAGGGACAAGGGGGTCTGACTGAGTCACTTAGGGCCTCGCTAAGTTGCTGAGGCTGGCTTTGAACTTGCCACCCTCCTGCCTCAGCCTCCTGAGCCTCTGGGATTATAGGCGTGCACCACCGTGCCCAGCTGTGATTGACAACTTAATAAGATAAAGCAAATATTCCTACCTAATTCTTGGTAATAAACACCTGGTATCATAAAGTATGGGGGTGAAATGGTACAATTTATTTAACCATTTATTAACCATTTGTTTAACCAATACCCTGACAGTGAGATTTGGGGTTATGTTCACTTTTTCAGTAATAAAAAGTAGCTATCCTCGCACACGAGTTTAGCGTGATTTTTCTTATCACCATTGCATCTGGGCAACTTTCCACATCAGTGAGTGTATGCCTGCTTCCTTTCTTCTAATAATAACCCAAATCTACATTTATTAGGGTGTGATGTCTGAGGCTGGCTTATTTAGTTCTAAGATTTATTCGTATAGCAGATGTTTATTGAGCAACCTTTATGTGCCAGGAACTGTTTCTGGTACTTGGGGTATATGCTTAACCAACAGGGATGAAGACCCCCTTGTAGGGTTTATGTTCTATTCAGGAGGTAGACAGTACTGAGTAAATGTAATAAGTAAGTTATTTAGTGTATTAGAAGCAGGTAAGGGAAATAAACAGAACAGAAAGAACAGAATAAGAGGGTCAGAAGTGTGGACATGAGGCATATTGCAGTTTTTAAAATTTGTTTATAGTTGTAGATGGATACCTTTCTTTATTATTTTTATACAGTGCTGAGACTGTAACCCAGTGCCTCACCTGTGATAGGCAAGTACTCCACTACTGAGTCACAATCCCAGCCCTATATTGAAGTTTTATATAGTGTTTTAGTCAGCTCTTTCACTGCTGTGACTAAAAGATGTGGCCAGATCATAGACTAAGAAAAGTTTATTTGGGGGCTCACAGTTTCAGAGGTCTCAGTCCATAAACTGTAGGCTCCATTCCTCAGGGCTCAAGATGAGGCTGAACATCATGGCGGAAGAGTGTGGTGGAGGCAAGCAGCTCACATGGTGATCAGGAAGCAGAGAGACTCCACTCTCCAGATACAGATATATACCCCAAAGCCACGCCCCCAAGGCCACGCCCCCAGTGCCCACCTCCTCCAGCCACACCCACCTGCCTCCAGTCACCACTCAGCTAATCCCATCAGGGATTCATTCACTGACTGGGTTAAAGCTCTCACAACCCTGTTATTTTGCCTCTGAACCTTCTTGCATTGTCTCACAGGTGAGATTTTGGGGGACACCTCACCTCCAAACCATAACATATAGCATTGTCAGGGTAGAGATCTCACTGGGAAAACTAATATGTGAGCCGGAAGTTGAATGAATGAGGAAGGGAACCACAGGTGTATCTTGGTGAAGGCTAATCCAATGCAAAGGCCCTGTGGTGCAAATGCTACCTGTGTTTTCCCAGAAACACCAAGAAGCCAGAGTGACTGAAATAGAGAAGGACAGAACTGTGGGAGTTGGTATGTAAGGGAGACCAGGCAAGGAAGCTGGGCATTTCAGCCCATAACCACACTCCTCAGAGCCATTGCAAGGTCCCACCAGAGGAAGGACAAGCTGGCAATCAACATTGAAAAGTCCCACCGTCGATAGCCTGTTGAGGTTTCCCAGAGGAAGCAGCGCACAGATCCAAGAAGCTGCCATTGTCATGCTGTGTGGCATGGTGGTGTCCAGACCAGAACACTGGTAGTGGGGTATATTTTGAAAGTACACTCGAAAGCATTGCCTGAGTTAGTGAGAGGTGCTTTTTACACTTGAACACTTGATGACAGTTGTTTTACATTTGGTCTGTTTTTGTTTTGAACCTGAACTGAGTCAGGGAAGCTGAAGAGGGTCATCTTTTGGTGGAGGATCAGGAGTTTCGATTTGGTTGAGCTACTCAAGTCTTCCAGACACAGAAGAGGGCTGTCGAAGGCCATGGTCTTGGAAATGTTGCTGCACCGAGACTTTGGCCATCATTGCCCAGTGTTTGCATGTGAGACTCCATGTTGAAGGATCCATTGTTTTGTGCCCACCTGAGAAGCTTTCTGTCCTTCAAACCCTGAAGTAGCATCACTGAAGTCAGGAGACTGTACCTTTGAGGATTAGAAATACCTATGTTGTGTTCATTTAGAAACTCTTCCTGCTGGGCGTGGTGGCTCACGTCTGTAATCCCAGCGGCTGGGGAGGCTGAGGCAGGAGGATCGCGAGTTGAAAACTAGCCTCGGTGAGGCCCTCAGCAACTCAGTGAGACCCTGTCTCTAAATAAAATATAAAAAGGGCTGAGGATGTGGCTCAGTGGTTAAGAGTTCACTTTCCTGGTACCAAGAAGAAAAGAAAAGAACGAAGTACTTCCCAATCAGTCTACCCAAAAAATGTGTACTCTACCTTTGCATTAATGCATGCAAGAATATTCATTTTTGGGCGCAATGGAATATCATCACTTTTTTTAAAGTTGTGCAGTTTTGTGGTTATTGTTTTGTAAAGTTTTTTGTTTGTTTTTTGGATGGTCTTTACTTTGAGCTGTTAGGTCCTCTGCCCCAAAGGCTCTATGCAGGTCTTGGGAAGTGTAAGGCTTTGCCCCGCCCTGTGAAAGTTTGCCTGCACTGGGCAGGTGGTGACATAGGTCAAATGTAGTAGGATGAACTGATCGCCTGAGGACTTAGCTGTCTGCAAGAGAACTAAGGAATTCAGCCTTGTTCCAGTGGCTAATGAAAGAGTAATGGGAGATAGCTAAGCAATACGTTTAAGGTACCTCCTTCAGAAGGGGAAATTCTGAATGATATCATCCTCAGAAAGAACAGTTCATTCTGACATTTGGATAAGTTTTAATAGCAAGTGTTGAATTAAAATAGTTGGCGTAGCCAAGGCATTTAGAGCTCTGAGTAAATTCAGATGTCTCTCTTTTCCTTTCTTTTTTTCTTTGTCTTTTGTATTGCGGATTGAACCTAGGAGTACTCTGCCACTGAACTACAGGTCCAGACCTTTTTTAAAAATTTTTTATTTTGAGACAGGACCTCGCTTAGTTGCCCATGCTGGCCTCAACCTTGTGGTCCTCCTGCCTCAGCCTCCCCCGTTGTTGGGGATTACAGCCATGTACCCCCATGCCCAGCGAATTCAGATTTCTTTAAAATTATCTAATAAGCACCAACCTGGAATTTTAATGGTTTTTTAAAAAATGAAATTAATGCAACAGTGATTAGGACCCAGCTATGAGCTAAATGTCTTGTTAGGTCCTGAAGATACAAAGATGTTTAAAACACAGCCTTTACCTTCACAGTGGGCCTTGCAGCTTTGGTGGTGGTAGGAGGCACATCTGTAGCCAAACAGGATCCACCACTGGGGCTATGAAACAAATGCATAAAGGAGTTTGGGTAACAGAAGGACTGGCCTGACTTTGTCTAGAATTCAGGTCAAGAATGATTTCGTGACAGAAGAGACAGCGGTGGTAGGTTTTTAAGTAGATACATGCATTTGCCAGGTGGACACTCGGAGGCCGAGGCAGGAGGATGGTGAGTTCACAGCCAGCCTCAGCCACTTGGCGAGGCCCTAAGCAACTCGATGAGACCCTGTCTCTAAATAAAATATAAAAAAGACTGGGGATATGACTCAGTGGCTAAGTGCCCCTGGGTTCAATCCCTGGTACCAAAAAAAAAAAAAAAAAAAAAAAAATTATTGTCTCTCTGACTTTTCAAAGAAAATATGTCAACACTTGATCTTTAAGGAATGAAATTAATGCAGGGAGATCAAGACAGAAACTGTGGCCAAATTGACAGCCCAAGTTATGGTGGAAAATGCAGAATACAGGCCTAAGAGTGATTCAGGAGAAGAACTTAGAGGATGTAGTAATGGAAAAGGAAATGCAGGGGAGGGGAGGGGCCCAGATGACAGCCCAGGCCCAGGTAGACTGAAGGGCAGAGGGACGCTAAGTGGAGACGCCCAGCAGAGTGGGGGGCTGGGGAGAGCCTGGCTCGGGCATCAGCGAGTGTTTAAAATGACGTAGTTTCAGTCTGGACCTTTTTGCGTAGTTTCTTGTTAATCCATAAAAGTACAGAAGCACTTCATTCTGCTGCCCCAGCCTACTAGCTTATTCTGGAAACGAATCCCACATCTGCCATTTTTGGTCTTTCTTGACCACCCAGGGCTGGGCCTGGCAGGCCTTGGGAGGCTGTGCCTGCCTCTTCTACCCCTGCTCCCAACTGCTGGGCAGCATCCTTGGAAGCTCTTTGCTCTCCAGATGGTTCTCTTTCCGGTCAGGATTTCTTATTTCCCTGTCAGTTTACGGATTCGTTCAGCATCTTGTACATTGCGTGTACCTTCCAGGGTCTGCCGAGAAATCACAAGTTAGGTGTGTTAGTTTTATTTAGTAACATTTATTTAGGAAGGCAAACTTAACCTGACTGTGTCATCAAAGACTTTTTTTTTGTACCAGGATTGAACCCAGAGGTGCTTAACCACTGAGCCACATTCCCAGCCCCTTTTTGTATTTTATTTAGAGACAGGGTCTCGCTGAGTTGCTCAGGGCCTCACTAAGTTGCTGAGGCTGGCCTTGAACTCACGATCCTCCTGTCTCAGCCTCCCGAGCTGCTGGGATGACAGGCATGGACCACTGCACCTGGCACTATCCAATATGTATTGAGCACACTGTGAATGCCAGGTACTCTGCTAGGTCCCAAGGACACAATGATTAGCAATTCCTACCCTCGGGGAACTTTCCTATCCTTGGGGAAGGAAAGAGATTCCATCCTTTCCCAGAGCCTAGATCTATAGAGTATCATATGGGGAGAAAATTCTGAGATTTTATTTGCGCCCAAACCCTCTCATTGTACAGGTGCTTTAATTGCGTGGAGATGGAGATGGAGTTTGAACCGCTCATGTCAGGATTCTGATGGTGAGACTTTGATTTGTCTGGTCCAGATTGAGCCGCATGATCTGAGCCCCACCGAGGGGCAGAGTAATGCTGGGCTTTAATGTGCATGTCACATGTGGAGATTCGTTTGTCATCTTTACTGCAGTCCGTGTTGATTTCTGGAAATTGCATTTTTTTTTTTCTTTTTGTCCTTAATCTGTCCCTACCAGACTTGCCTTTTATTGCACATTGCTCGGCCTTAATGGGGTGACATCTAGGTTGGAATGCTTCCCCCTTGGTCGGGGTTATTATCTCATCTAACATGCTGCTGTTTCGCATTGAGATCTGACATGGAAAACGAAGGAGGTCTGGCAGCCTGCCCCTTGTCATCCTTACCCGAGTTGAAAGCATCAATTTCCATTTCAGGCTTTGAATGGCTCGTAATATGGGTTTTCAGCGAGCCTTTGGTTAGGCAGATGAGCAGGGCTCTCTGGAGCTGTTCTGGAAAGAAGCCTTTAAGGAAGGGCAGAGAATAGACTCTGGAACCGGGGAGAAAGGAGCCAAGGTGCACTGGAGAGTGGAAGTCCCCAGAAATCATTCTCGTGGCATTGGGAAGGGGAAGCTGCTTCCTGGCCTGCTGGCGGCTTTGTAGAATCACTTGCTACAAAGCGTGGCTGCTTCCTTTCCTTGTGTTGTGATGTGTAATAGTGCGAGTGTGAGGGGCGTGGCTAATATTCCAAAGAGGCCAAAAAGTAGCGAGGTTCTGAGCCTGGCACCATCTTAGTGGGGAATGTCAGCAGAGACCCAAACGATTTTAACCTTGACCTTGACAGACAAGCATACTGTCCCTACCCCCCTTAGGATGGAATGCTCAGGGCAGTTGACCAGGTTTTTCATTTTTTCTCCTCCTCCTCTCCCTCCCCCTCCCCCTCCTCCTCCTCTCCCTCCCCTTCCTCCTCCTCCCCTCCTTTTTTTTTTTTTCTTGTACCAGGATTGAACCCAGGGGCACTTAACCACTGAGCCACATCCTCAGCCCTTTTTATATTTTATTTAGAGACAGGGTCTCGCTGAGTTGCTTAGGGCCTCACTAAGTTGCTGAGGCTGGTTTCGACCTCACGATCCTCCTGCCTCAGCCTCCGGATGATGAAGTTATTTTAAGGCAACTTTCCCCTCTGCAAAGGGGAGAACTATCCATTCCCCAGGGTAGTTTTGAGCCTTCTTAGAGGTGGAGGAGAAACCTGCGTCTGCTACCCGAGATGCTTCCCTGGTTGTGTTTGTGTTTCCGGAATATAGGATGAAGGTGTTGGATGAGCTGTTCTGCTTCTCAGCCAACAGGAAGGTGTTAAAAAAAAAAAAAAAGTCTATTTATTCACTACCAGTTTGAAAATATGTATGTTCCAACATTTTGTCTGTAAGAAAACTTACTTTAGTTTGGGATGGCTCTCATGGAGGCAAATTTTAAGTATTTCTGTATAGCTTTGTGAGGTGTTTAATTTCTGGTGTTAAAGTCACGATTTTTAGAAGTGAGTTTTATTCACTTTTTAAATTTATTCACAATAAAAACCTCTCACTGGGGGATGCAGTGCTGTGAGTTTTGGCAGTTGTCGACAGTCGTGAAATACAACTTCAATCAAGAGACAGAATAATAATTCTAAAAATTTCTTCTTACCCTTTCTTGAGCAGCCCCTTCCCCTGCCCCCAGGCAACCACATCTGTTTTCTGTTCCTGAGAATTTTGCCTCTTCCCAAATGTCATATAAATGGAATCATTTAATACAAAGTTTTTTGAGTTGAGCATCTTGCATTTAATGAACTGGAGTTAAGGCACATCCATCATTAATTCTTTTGCACTGCTGCATAGTATTCCATTTTTATGAGTATACCAGCACATGTTTATCCCATCACCAGCTAAAGGACCACTGAATTGCTTTCACTTGTGAGAATTATAAATAACATTGCTAAAGGTGCCTCTCAAGAAAGTAAGGGAATAGGATCAGAGCTCCAGTAAAAGAACCAAGAGTGCTGGAGAGGGTTTTTGTCAACATGGGTTTCATTTTGCTTGGATAAATGCCTGGGAGTAAGAAGTCTGGGCCAGTGGTAAGTGTTGTAAGCAGCTGTCACACTCCTCCAAAGTGCCTGTACTGTTTTGCATTGAACCACCAGTTTACAGAGTAAGAGATCCAGTTGTTCTGCATCTTCTCTAGCATGTGGTACAGGTTTTGCATCTGAAAATCCGAAATCCAACATGCTGTCCAATCTGAAATTTTTTAAGCCTCATGTAGAAGTTTCAGAACTTTCCAGATTTGTGATTTTTCAGATGAGGGATGTTTAGTGGGTCCGTGTAAACTATGGAAATATTTTAAAATCCCAAGGACTGAAATTTGACAGTATTCTTTCCCAAGCATTTCAGATAAGTGATACATATTCATGTTGTCAAATTAAAACAAAATTTTTTTCTTAGTCTTTCTAATATTGCAGTGGTATTTTATTATTATGAGTTTGATTCACATTTCCCAAATGATTATAGTGTGGAGCATGTTTGCATGTACTTGTTTACCATCTTATGTCTTCTTTGGTGAAGTGTCTGTTCACATCCTTTATCCATTTTGAAAATCAAGTTGTTTACAATCACACATTTTAACCGAATACACCAACTGTCAGTCAATCCTGCAAAACATTGGTTTGCCTGACTTTTAAAAAAACAAACAAGATATCATCTCTTCTTCATCTTTTTCTTTTTCTTTTCTTTCATAAGTACCTTATTTTCAAGCAATAAGCCTATAATAGGAGTTGGACAGATCTGGGTTTATATCCTGGCTCTTTCTCTCACTGCATGGATGACCTTGGCCAACCATTTGAGGACAGTGAGTCATCATTTGTATAAGGGGTCTAATGTCTGATTTCTGATGCGTGTTAGGATTCAATGGGTGTTGCAGTAACACAGCCTTGTCAATGATAGCAGCTCGAGTCTCAATAGCTAAGCTATGGACCAACCTAGGTGTCCTTCAGCAGATGAATGGATGAAGAAAATGTGGTCTATGTACAAAATGGAATATTACTCAGCCATAAAGAAGAAAGAACTTATGGCATTTGCTGGTAAATGGATGGAACTGGAGACTATCATGCTAAGTGAAATAAGACAATCCCAAAGAACCAAAGACTGAATGTTCTCTCTGATAGGTGGATGCTAACACACAATAAGTAGGGGAGTGAAGAATGGAAGTTCACTGGATTAGATAAAGGGGAATGAAGGGAAGGGAGAAGGATGGGGATAGGAAAGACAGTGGAATGAAGGGGATGTCACCTTCCTTTATTTTTTATTTTTATTTTATTTTATTTTATTTTATTTTATTTGGTGCTGGGGATCAAATCCAGGGCCTTGTGCTTGCAAGGTGAGCACTCTACCAACTGAGCTATCTCCCCAGCCCTGGACATCACCTTCCTATGTTCACATGTGAATGCATGACCAGTGAAACTCCACACCATGTCCAACCACCAAAATTGAATTCTGGTTAGAATAAGTTATACTGTTTGTATAAAGATGTCAAAATATACTCTACTGTCCTGTATATCTAAAAAGAACAAATAAAAAATAACCACAACAAAAAAAGATTCAGTGAGTGTCTCACCTAGAATCTGACACATAGTAGACATTCACCAAGTGGGATAGTTTTTGTTACAAGTCAGTCATGGTCCTCTCGTGGGTGACTATAGCTAACCCTCTGCCTTCTCAGAACGGATCTGCAAGGCTCCTCAAGGCAGGTCATCCTTGGGCTGATTTTGTCATTGCAGCAGCAGCAGGAGCTGGGTCTAGTACAGAACCTGGTACACCAGAGGCTTGAATGGACTGGTGGAATGGATAAATGGATGAAATAAAGAATGAGTACTGTTTGCTCTGATCAGTAATATCACAAGGTGGTTTTGTTAGGGCCATCCTGAATCGTGGAGTGTGTGTTGAGTTGCATTTTCCATTTTATTTATTTAGTACCAAGGATTGAACCCTGGGATTGAACCACATCCCCAACCAGGGATTGAGCCACATCCCCAACCCCTTTTATTATTTTTTTATTTAGAGACAGGGTCTCGCTGAGTTGCTGAGGCTGGCTTGGAACTTGCGATCCTCCTGCCTCAGCCTCCCCAGTGGCTGGGCCACATTTCCCATTTATTTCAGTCCTGTAGTCACGGCTACTTTTTCACTCCATACTTCAGGGACAGAGGGCATAAAGGTTTGGGGATGCGATATAGTCTCACTTACCCCTCTGCTCTTTGATGCTTTTTCAAAGACCCCAAGGACCCCCGCTCGCAATTCACTGGTAGGTTACTCCTCCACTTGAATGTGGTACCTTCTGGTAATTGCAGAGGAAATTAATGACTTCCGGGCCCTGTGCCAAACAGCATCCATCACTCAGATCTCCAAGGTTTGGCTGCTTTAAGGAGAGTAGGGATTTTGTAGGCTGGTCCTTCTTTTCTCCAAAAAATACCAGGCTGGTAGATACAGCATCTGAATTCCAATAACCTGACCCCATTTTTAAGAAATCACTGACTTTGCAGGGTCCTCTCAGAGCCGCCTCAGTTCTTGCTAGCACTGGCCTCTTGCAAACAGTTCTTCAGCCGGTCTGTGCCGAGTCAGCTGTTAGTTAGAAATAGGCCAGAATCGCTCATTCTGTGGGCTGAGCAGTACTTGAAGACAACCTGGCACCGGAAGGGAGCGTGCTCACTTTAAGCCAGTTTGCTTTCTTTTGCAAAACTAGTGTTAGGAGGTCCTCAGTAATGGAGGTAGGGAAGGTCAGAGTCCCTGGGATGTATTAATTATTAGCTTACATTCCTTCTGAGGGTGAGCGTCATAGAACACTGTTGCTGTGGAACATTCTCCAAACTGAACTGCCTCTCCTATTCTCGTGGCCCCTTTCACCTTCTAGAAGCTCATAGGAGCAATAGCCTCACCTTTTCCTGGAACTTTTTTTTTTGGTGTCAGGAATTGAACCCAGGGGCGCTTAACCTCTGAGCCACATCCTCAGCTCTATTTTATATTTTATTTAGAGACAGGGTCTCACTGAGTTGCCGAGGGCCTCGCTAAATTGCTGAGACTGGCCTCCAACTTTCTATCCTCCTGCCTCAGCCTCCCAAGACGCTGGGATGACAGGTGTGCACTACCATGCCTGGCTCCTGGTACATATTTTCAAAGTGTCTCTCACCTGGTGAATTACTACCTAAGCTGAATGCGTTTTTAGTTCCTTTTCATTATCGACTTTCTGAGAGCATTCCTTGGAGACCTTGAAGAGCCATGTTCTTCAGCCTCATCTTGGTTGTGCTTATTAGAACACTAACCGTTAGCCCAAGGGGCATGATTATCACAAGAAGGCCAATGCACTTGACCTCCTGCTTCCTGCCTCCTTATAATCGGTGTTATCATTTTTTTTGTAATTTGTTACTGGAATTCAGTGAAAGGGGTTCTAGTTAGAGGTCAGAGAAACGCATATTATTTGCAAATTATAATGGCATCAAGCTACCTTGAACACACTTGGCAATCCATTCCCAAGGGTAACATTGCCTCACTGAACTGTTTTGCATGAAACATGTCTTAGTTGAGAATAATGAAAGCGACATCATCATAGGTTAAAAGAGATTTTATTTTATTTTTATTTTTAATCCTTTTTTTTTGGTACCAGGGATTGAACCCAGGGGTGCTTAATCACTGAGTCACATCCCAGCCCTTTTTATATTTTATTTAGAGACAGGGTCTCACTGTGTTGCTTAGGGCCTCCCTAAGTTGCTGAGGCTGGCTTTGAACTTGTGATCCTCCTGCCTCAGCCTCCCGAGCTGCTAGGATTCCAGGAGCATGCCACCATGCCTGGCAGAAAAAGACATTTTAAAAATCAGGTGTAAGATCTCTAAATCATCTGATTCTGAGAATGCAGTAGCATCCTGAATGATAAGGTGCCTAACATCTGGACTCACCTGTCCAGATGACCGGCTCCTGGGACACATGTCAGATGGGGTGAGTCTGAATGGAGAGATGCCCTGTAAAGTTGACCTCTGATTTTAAAGACATATTATGAAAAGAGAAGGTTAACTGTCTCATTGTTTTTATGCTCATCTGGTGTTGAAGTTATAGTCTGTGGCTATATTGACCTAGAGTAAATACACTATTGAGATAATTTCGCTCCTTTGGCTGGAGTTTTTGAATGTTGACCATGTGTTTTGAAATGACATGGATCCACCTTACGCCCATAGGACAGAGCTGTTAGACTCTCCTGACCATGATACCCATAATCCCACAGCTGTAGGCGCTGGAGTCCTAGCTGGTGTCTGTCAGTTGGCCTATGAGGCGTATCCGTCTTTGGGAAACTCACATCGTTGGAAGCAAAGCTTTTGAGTTGCGGCAGGTGTGGTGGGGCTTTGCGGGAGATGACGGCGGTTCCTCCTATGCATATTTGGGCTTGTGGCGCCTTTGTGTGACATTCAAGTTGGAAACAGGAGGTAAGAAGGTCAGAATGCACAGGAAAATCCCAGCGATTTCTCTGGAGAAGCGTGTTTTCCGCAGGAGTCTTGCTTGACCTGGATTTCGTGCTCAGAATCTTCAGGCACGTCTGTCTCAGGGAGCCGCTCTTTGATGCGACGTGCCTAATAGGAATTCCAAAGGGCTCTCACCTGGAGTTCAGTGCTTCTGTGGCATGTTTAAAATCATCGCTTTTGCTAATATCCCCAAGAATATTGAGCGAGGCCTGTGTGCGTGGCTGCCAGCTGTGATCATTGGGGACTGGTCCCAAGGAGACTCAGTGGAACTTGCCCAGGACTGAGGCTGTCCTAACGCAGGTGCTCCTCCTGTGTGCAGGGTAAAATCAGAAACTGCCCAAGCAAGGCCGGGTGAGGTGACATACCCTGTAATCCCAGCAGCTCAGGAGGCTGAGGCAGGAGGATCACAAATTGAAGGTCAGCTTCAGCCACTTAGCGAGGCCCTAAGCAACTTAGAAGGACCCTGTCTCTAAATAAAATATAAAAAAGGGCTGGGGATGTGGCTCAGTGGTTGAGTGTCCCCGAGTTCAATCTCTGGTACTCCCCCCAGGGGGAAAAAATGGCCTGGGTTCAGAAGGACTCTTCATTCCACTTAAATTGTTTAATCTCAGGAATGTTTTTGGAGTTTGACTTTGAGATGCTGCATATCAGTGTGCTCAATTCTGGTGTCCTTAACCGTCAGTGTGCTTGAATCTAAGAGGGAGCTGAAGAGATCAAAATTAAAAGCAAGGCAAAGCCAGCCTCAGCAAATTACTGAGGCCCTAAGCAACTTAGCTAGACCCTAAGCAACTCAGAGAGACCCTGTCTCTAAATAAAATACAAATAGGGCCGGGGATGTGGCTCAGTGGTTAAGGTCTCTGAGCTCAATCCCCAGTACCTGCCCCCGCCCAAAAAAAATTTAAAAGCAAGGTATGTTTCTTGGGAAAAACTAGATTGAAACTGTGCTGTGTAACCTAATCTCCAATTTGGTTGGAACTTTGTGTGTGTGTGTGAGGGAGGGTGTGGGTGTGCGCGCGCACGTGCGCGCACAGAGGGTGAGAGGAAGACATTCCAGAAAGGGTCCAAGGAAGTGGTGACAGGTTCCATCACTGTGTTCTGAAATGATGAGAAAAGTTCTGCTTCATTTTAAATCGTTTTTTCCCATGTTTTCGGGACTTTCCTCGACACAGAGGTATGTCTTTCTTTTTCTGATTTATTCCGGGTGTGTTGATTCAACACGACACTGAGACTTGGCTGGGTATGGGAGGCCGGTGAATGGGACAGGAGAAGGCTCGAAAGATCACATGAGATCATTAGGGTTTTATCATCAGAAAAAATACATTAATTTCAGAAGAGAGTGCAAGCGACCTTGTCGGATTTCATCAGCTTTTTTTATACAATATTTTATCAATCACTTTCTGTCCCCATTTCTCCTGCTTTGTTACCATCTGAGAGGTTCCAGGGTGGACATTTGGGACAGTGAGATGCCTGGCTGCCTCTCAAAGCCAGTTCTGGAATCAGGTGAGGCAGATACTGTACAAGGCCCCCACACGTGCCTGCCCTGGGCTCAGAGGCCAGCCACAGGCTGCAGATGGCATTGCAGAACGGGGGCAGGAACTTGGGTACAGCGTCCCACCTGTTGTCACTGGGGGCTAAGCAAGACACCTGGCCTTGCTGGGCATCTGTTACCTCATCTGGAAAATACTCAGAACGAACTAACTGGTGGAATCTGATACTCTGTATTTCCAGGATTTACAGAATGGGGCTGCCCAGGGTGATTTGAACTTGAAGATGTTCACCTCATGGATATTTATTTATTTGGGACCAGGGATTGAACCCAGGGGTGCTTAACCACTGAGCCACATCCCCAGCCCTTTTTATATTTTATTTAGAGACAGGGTCTCACTGAGTTGCTTAGGGCCTCACTAAGCAACTGAGGCTGGCTTTGAACTTGCAATCCTCCTGCCTCAGCCTCCCGAGCTGGTGGGATGACAGGCATGCGCCACCGCGCCCAGCTTGTGGATATTTACATGGACACGATCATCCAACCTCCTTTCTGCTATGGGAAGGCACTGCCAATTTCATAGTTTTGGTGACTTCCCAAATTTAGGAGAGTTTTCTGGGGCTATCTCCTTCCCTATCTCTCGTGTAGGATTCAGTGTGTTTAATGAATGACACACAGAATTATATTAGTTGGTGCCCACTATGCTACCAGTGGGACCAAAGGAGAAGAGGAAGGGATGTTTTATACCCTAAGGTTTGGAACCTGCAAAAAAAAAAAAAAATTTCTGTTTTTTACATTTCTAGCTTCTCTATCCTCTTTTTGACTCTTCTATTTTTTTTCTCTCTCTTCTTGTGTGAAAATGTTGGTATGGTGACTTCCTTCTAATTTTATCAAATACAGTATGTCCAGAAACAAAATAGAGCCATGTTTTTGTGTGTGATTCCTGGCAGAAGCAGTATGATTTCATCTCGGGATAAAACTGTGAATTTGTGGGGAGCGGCATGATGTGGGTACTTAGGGAAAGCAGTGGAATACGGAGCCCAGCTGCCACAGCCGCCTGCATCTTGGCGGCCCCAGGAAACGGCTAGGGATTTGTGGGAGCCGGGGCTCCTGAGGACAGGGCAGCAGGCTGGGGAGGGAAGCAGGCCCAGACAGGCCTGTTCCTGCAGTGAAATGCGAAGTCGTCATTCAAAGTACACAGGTCAGGTGTGCGCCCGAGAGGGGGACATCATGAGCAAGGAGGTCAGCGCAGACACGAAGGAACTCGCACATAAAATGGTGTGGGTGCCGGGCACGGGGACGCAGGCCTGCAATCCCAGGGGCTCGGGAGGCTGAGGCAGGAGGATGGCGAGGTCAAAGCCAGCCTCAGCAACAACAAGACCCTGAGCAGCTCAGCAAGACCCTGTCTCTGAATAAAATACAAAAAAGGGCTTAGGGATGTGGCTCAGTGGTTAAGTGCCCCTGGGTTCAATCCTAGGTACCAAAAAAAGAAAAAAAAAAAGAAAAGAATGTGTGGGTGAGTTCAGGTGCCTGCGAGGCCAGTCCTAGAGGAATGAGCGTGAGAAGAGAGATTGGTTTCTGCGTCTCTGAGTTCCCATGAGCCTCCCCGGCCTCGGCACATCACTGAGCTGAGTGTGACTCAAGTACAAAGGCATATACACTAGCCGGGGGCGGTGGCTCATGCCTGTAATCCCAGCAGTTAGAGAAGCTGAGGCAGGCGGATCCTGAGTTCGAAGCCAGCCTCAGCAACTCCAGGAGACCCTGTCTCCAAATAAAATACAAAAAAGATCTGGGGATGTGGCTCAGTGGGTAAGCCCTGGGGACAGACGGGCTGGATTGAGTTTATCCAGAGGAGGACATTCTCTTTCATGGATAGTTTATCTAATTCGTGACTACTGTGCAGCGTGGGTGACAGAGGGAGGTGCCCACTTTGGGCACACGGTTTAAAGTGCTAAAGACCTTAGTAGTCAAGACCAAGAATGGTTGAATGTGATTTTGTAAAGATCAGTGTTGTCGCTAAGTATAGGCATCAGTGTTGCTGATGCGTCCTCTGTCCTCTGCATGGTCAGAATGGCATTGTTACTGAGTTACTGATCTTTCCTTTATGTAAAACTGGTATTTTGTTTATCACAGATTCTTTGCATTACATTTGTTTTTTGAAAATATTTCATGAGCCGGACGTGGTGGTGGTGCACCTGTAATCCCAGGTAGCCAAGAGGCTGGGGCAGGAAGGTCGCTAGTTCAAGACCAGCCTGGACAACTTAGCAAGACCCTGTCTCAAAATTTTAAAAAAGGTGGGGGGCTGGCAGTGTATAACTCAATGGTAGAGAGCCCCTAGGTTGAACCCTTAGTACCTAAGTAAATAAATTAAATATTGCATGGAATCCTCTTTCTCTCAATTACTGAGATTTCTGGCACCCCCTTAACACCTGTACCTCAGGATTATGCTTCATTTGCTTCTCTGTGGTCTGAATCTGTCCATGATATTTGTCTTGACTTCTAATTTTACAAATCTGTCATAAAATACTATTTTAAGGGACATGAAGAATGTGTTTATGGTAATTGTCTTTAAAGAGTTCCATTCTTCCGGAATAGTAACTTTGTGGATTGAATTTCTTTTTATGTGAGATGAAAGGCTTTTTACATATTCATTGACTGCATAGCTGTTTATTGAGCACTTACTACGTGCCAGCACTATTTGTTGTGCCAGAGTTACACAAATTAAGCAAATCCCTGTGTTCATGGAACTTGTGTTCTGATGGTAACCCTGTATCATCTTTAGTCCTCTTCACAACTCCGCAGTGTGGACATTGGTTTAGTCTTTATTTTGGTGAGAGGGGACATGCTCGGAGGATAATCCTGGCTGCAGATAACTAAGTGTGGTAATGTCTACCACAGGATGTTGAAGGGATTCAGAAAAAGTCAAACTCAGTGTGACCTGAGCTTCGTCAATAGGAGGTTTCCTGGAATATATGAGTCCTGAATTGGCTCTTGAAGGAAACCATTATTTAAATGCAAAGGTAGAAATGTAAAACCCATTTTCCTTGATTTTTGCAAAGATCAAGGTGGCACAGAGAAGTCTGGGTAAAAAGATAAAAGTCAAAAAATATCCAGTTGCCTCCTCAGCTGCATCCACTGTACCTCAGGGATAGCAGGGGGAGTCTCCATTTTGTACCAGCTCCAGCCTCTTAGACACGGGCTCCTAGGTGGGCACGGTGCTGCACACCTGTGATCCCAGCAGCTCGGGAGGCTGAGGCAGGAGGATCGCAGATTCATAGCCAGCCTCAGCAACTTAGTGAGGCCCTAAGCAACTTAGTGACACCTTGTCTCAAAATTAAAAAAATAAATAAATAAAAAGTGAGGATCTGGAGGCTTGGGATGTGGCTCAGCAGATACGTGCCCTGGTTTCAACCTCTAATACCGGAAGAGAAGGGGGGAGGGGGAGAGAGAAGGAAAGAAGGGAGGGAGGAAGGGGAAGAAAGGAAAGCAAAGGAAGAAAGGAAGGAACACAGAGTCAGGCATGGTGGCTGGAATCCTAGCTACTTGGGAGGCTGAGGCAGGAGGATTCCTTGAGCCCAGGAATTTGAGGCCAGTATAGGCAAGATAGAGAGACCTCTCTATAAAAAGGAAAGAAAATGAACATATCCCAGGAGTTTTCTTGACTCATCACTCACTGGCCCAGCACCGTTTTCAGTCCCACTCACCACTGTTGTGTTCTCTATCACTCCACATTTGATTGCTTTTCCTAGATTTTTGCATGGATGAAATCAGGTGATCAGGTAGTATGAGTGCTTCATCCTTTTCCTTTTCTTTCTTTTTTTTTGTGGCGGATGGGTCTGGCTTCATTTACAGCATAATAGTGAATTATGCTTCATTCACTAGCATGATTTCCCACTCATGTTATAACACATAGCAGTAGTTCATTATTTTATTGCTGAGTAGTATCGCATTTTATGGAAACACCATAATTTGTTGATCATTCTACCTGTTGATGGACATTTGCACTTTTTCCAGTTTGGGTCTCTTATGAATAAAGCTGCTGTGAACATTTGTGTGCAAATCTTTGTACAGATGTAGGCTTCTACTTCTCCTGGGTAAATATTTAGGGGTGACATGACTGGATCATATGGTTATCTCAGCTTCTTAGGAGATAGATCAATTGTTCTGTACGTTTGTGTCATTTTATATTCCCACCCAGCTGTGTAGGAGAGTTCAGGTTTCCCCACCTTCTTATGGATAGTCGGTTTGGCCAGTTTTTAAATTTTAACCTTTCTAATAGTGTATGATAGTATTTCATTGTTTTGATTTTCATTTCTTTTCTTTTTTCTTTTTTTTTGGGGGGGGATACCCACTATTGAACCCAGGGGTGCTTAACCACTGAGCCACATCCCCAGCCCTTTTCTGTGTTTTATTTAGAGACAGAGTCACGCTGAGTTGCTTAGGGCCTCACTGAGTTGCTGAGGCTGGCTTTGAACTCACGATCCTCCTGCCTCAGCCTCCTGAGCTGCTGGGATGACAGGCTTGCTCCACATCTGTCTTGGTATCATTTCTATAATGACTAATGCTGCTGGACCTTTCTGTGAACTCATTTCCCTTTCATAGGTCTCCTTTGTTGAAGTATTCTTTCAAATATTTCACTCCTTTCATATTTTGTGCGTTAGTGAGTTTTTAGAATATTTGGTATATTCTGAATAAAAGTCTTTTATCAGATATATGATTCACAAATTACTTTCCCAGTCTGTACCTTGCATGTTCGTCCTTAATGTCTTTCAGAGAAGTTTTTAGTTTTGCTGCGATTCCAATTACTAGTTCTTTCTTTTATGGATCATTTGTATAGCCTAAGGTCACAAAGGATTTTTTTCCTGTTTCCTTGCATACAATTTATAGTGTTGGGATTATGGTTTTATTTTGAGCTTAAAATTTGTTTAACATGGAAGTCCAGTTGTTTTTACACCATTTGTTGAAAACATCTCTCTTTTTTTTTTTTTTTTTTTTTTTTTTTTTTGGTACTGGGATTGAACGCAGGGGTTGCTTAACCACTGAGCCACATCCCCAGCCCTTTCTATATTTTATTTAGAGACAGGGTCTCACTGAGTTGCTTAGGGCCTTGCTAAGTTACTGAGGCTGGCTCTGAACTCTTATCCTCCTGCCAGTCTCCTGATCCACTGGGATTACAGGTGAGTGCCACCACACCCAGTTGAAAACATTTCCTTTACTGAATAGCCTTTACGGCTTCACCCACTAATTAATATATATGCAAGTGTGTATTTCTGGGTTCTTAATTCTCCATTGACCTATTAGTGTATCTTTAAACCAGTACAACATGGTCTTAGTTCTTGAGGATTTATAAAATAATCTTAAAATTAGTTAATATTACTCCTCCAAACTTGTTCTCTATTTTCAAAATAGTCTTGACTACTGTAGTCTGTTTATATCACATATGAACTTTAGAACAATTTTTTCCAGTTCTGTATGTGGGATTTGGGTTGAGACTTGAACTGAATATATAGATATAGATCGATTTGGGAAGAATTGACCAATTTAAAATATTCCGTCTGTAACTCGGTGGCAGAGTGCTTGTCTAGAATGTGCAAGACCCTCGGTTCAATGCCCAGCACCACAAAATAAATAATAGAAATAAAAATTATAACTGTTGCCCATGATCAGGGTCAATCTTTTTAATTTTTTAAAGTTGTTGATGGACCTTTATTTTTATTTATTTATATATGATACAGAGAATCAAACCCAATGCCTCACACATGCTAGGTGAGTGCTCTACCACTAAGCCAAAACCCCACCCCCTAGGTCAATATATATATATATATATTTTATATATATATATATATATATATTTTATGTTTTATATAGATCATTCACATCTCAGATCCGATTTATTCCTGGGTATTACATATGTATTCAATGCTCTTATCAATGCTATTTTAAATTTTCAAATTCTGATTACAAATTGCAAGTAGATGGAAATATAATTGATTTTTGTACATCGATCTTGTATTCTGCAATGTTGCAGATTTTTATCAGATTTTCTACATAGATTGGTGGGGGCGGTTTAGCAAACTTTCTTAAAAGGCCAGTTAGTCAATATTTTAGGCTTGTCGGAATGGACTCTGTAGCAGTGACTTCACTACCTGTTGTGAGAACAGCCACAGATCATATATAACTAACTGGGTGTGACTGTGTCCCGCAAATCTTAGCTACAAGAAGTGGCTAGCTTGCCAAACCCTGACAGAGACAGCCATGTTATCTGGGAGAATGACAGCTTTGCCTTTTCCTCTCTCATCTGAACATCTGTCATCTCCTTTGCTTTGTCACGTGGCTGGGACCTCCTGATCTTAGGGGGAAACATGCTTTCTGGCAACTTTAGGTAGGACATTAGCTGTAGGTTCCTTATACATCCCTTTTTTGAGGTTGAAGATGTTCCCTGATATTTATTTACAATTTGCCAAATTTTTCTTTTATTTAATCACGAATCGATGTTCGAGTTTCTCAAATGCTTTTTCTGCATCCATTGAGATGGTTTTCTTTTTTAGAGAATGACTATGGGTGAATTGAACTGATAGGGTCTTCTGATGTTAAAGCAGTGTTAGATTAGTGGCCATGACATGTTAGTCTTTTGTTTGTTGTTGGATTGAGTCAATTTGTTGCAATCTTATTTAGGATTTTTGCATCATTGTCTGTGTCAGATAGTGTCACTTGAGTTTTCTCCTAGCTTCTGGTTTTGCTCTGGCGTGGTCTTGGCAAACCCCTCTACTCTGCTAAACTCACCTGACCTTGACCATCTCTTAACCTCTGAGTCATAATTGACTTATCCTTAAAAAATGGTTTCAAGTGTTGCTCACCTTGAAGGTTGTATTGATGCCAGTATTGAGTAGGGTGTCTAGTGCATATTCAATGCCTATGGTTGTGCACCTGATCTGCTCTGGAACATTCTTGTTAGTCATAATAAAATAGAATTAAAGCCTTCCTTTTCTTTTGGTACATTGCTCCTCCACTAGAGGGTAATTTCTGTCCTTTTCTACTAAATATCTTCCCTCTGATTTGTGCCAAAAAGCTTATTTTTTAAAATTTATTTACAACTCCAGAAAAGTTCTTTTAAGTCTTAATCTTCTCTTGTAAAGTTGAATATATTGTCCTAGCAGACAAAGTGATTTTAAATCCTCGTTTTAATTATCAAATAAATATTCTTTTGGGCTACCATGCGTTTGTGCCTTTGTATTGACATGGACATCACTGAATCAGACAAAATTAAAAATGGAGGCAGGTGACATCTCTCACACCCAACCTGTCAATCAGTACCCTTTGGGTGTGGTTGTCCAATTACCTCTGGCTCCTCTCATCCAAGGACATCACAGGAAACGCTACCAAATGCCTTTTAGAAATCTACTCTCTCTCTCTCTCTCTCTCTCTCTCTCTTCTTTCTCTCATATATAATATAATATATATATATATATAAAATTTTTTTTTGTGACCACAGTTACTTTATTTTTCTGTGGTGCTGAGGATCGAACCCAGGGCCTCAAATGTGCTAGGCAAGTGCTCAACTACTGAGCCACAACCCCAGCCCCCTTCTAGTTATTGTTTGCTCCATTCTTTGACCTGTGTCTGTGATAAAGAATTGTGAGAATTCCTTAGAGATGTTAGTTGGTTATGGCTGTTTCTGGGTAAACCCACCATATGTCCTAGTAATGATTGCTCTTAGAAGGTACATATAATAAACTTATTAAGTGGTTTGTGGCTCTTTTGAAATTTTAGCTAGAATTTACTCGAAGATTATCTGGGTACCATTATAAATGTCAATGGGTGATAGTCACCCATTGGGTGATAGTGCCTCATTTATGTCGTCATGATTTAAAAAAAAAAAAAATATATATATATATATAGAAAAACCATTTGTACCTTATTTTCCAAAATGCAGAATTTGAGGAAAATCTTGTATTATGTATTTATATTGCTTGGATCAAAAGTCGTATGAAATGTGTTGCATACTGTTATAAAGGGGAAAGAAAGACATCTTAGTTTCCACCATGGCAACGTTTAAAATGGAATTTTCCAAGCCGTTGATCCCTCACGTGGGCAGGTGCGCTGGGGTTTTTCATTTGCCGGAACATGCTTCATGTTTAAAATTTTAATGAAAAACAGTAAAAGGCAAACTGGTTTATAGTTTCTGGAAAAAGAAATGACTTTCTGTCTGTTCTCTTGGAAGTAACAAAATCAGTGAATGCATCTGAGTTTTGAGCTTCTTAAAAATTGAAATGCACTTTTCTACAGATAACAGTTGGCCAAATTGATCAGTAGTTTGTAATAGTTTGTATATTTTTGCTTTCTTTTTTTCCTTCAGTTCTTTTGAAGCCTGGTTTTATGAGAGACTCCCCAAACAACCAGACCACCTGAAATGGAGCAGGGTGGTGGGAAAGAGTTTAGTTTCTGTTCATTACTTATTCTCTTTTCTTTTTTCTTCTTTTTTTTTGGGGGGGGGGCACTATGAATTCAACCCAGGGGCACTTAACCACTGAGACACATCCACAGCTTCTTTTTGTATTTTATTTAGAGACAGGGTCTCGCCGAGTGGCTGAGGCTGGTCTTGAATTTGCGATCCTCCTGCCTCAGCCTCCTGAGTTGCTAGGATTACAGGTGTGTGCCACCGTGCCCAACTTTCCTAAACATTTTTAATCTTAAAGGATCCTTGGAGCTGGGCTTGTGGCTCAGTGGTAGAGCGCTTGCCTAGCATGTGTGAGGCACTGAGTTTGAGTCTTAGCACCACATATAAATGAATAAAATAAATGTCCATCAACAACTAAAAAATATATATGTATAAATAATTTTAAAAAATGATCCTTAAGAAAAACAATCCTGGAAGGATGTAAAACAAAATAATGAATGTTGTTGAGGAAGGACATATATATGTGTGTATATGTGTGTGTGTGTGTGTGTATGCATGTATATATACGTATATATGTGTTTGTGTGTGTATATATATATACATACATACATATGTGTGTATATTCTTTTTTACTTGTCTGAATTTTTTATTTCCATAAAGTACATATATTAATTTTTATGAATAGGGAAATTCTTTAACTTTTTTTATCATGGTAAAATCTGCATGCGGCCTACCGTTGTACCCATCTTTGTTGGTCAGCTTCAGCATACAGTTGGGCATCCATCCTCAACAGCCAACCGTAGAACTTTTCCACCATCCTAAATCAAAACCATGTACTCATTCAACAATGATTCCACATCCTTCCTCCCATGAGCCTCCTGGCCACCATTTTCCTTTTAGTCTCTGACATTCTAGGTACTTCATATTAAGAGGAATTATTCAGTATTCGCCCTGTTGTATTTGGATTATCTCAAATAGCAGAGTGTCACTGAGGTTCGATCACGTTGTAGCGTATCAGAATTTCCTTCCTTTATACAGCTGAATGATATTCCATTCATGGATATGCCACATTTTGTTTTTCCATTCTTCTGCAGATAAACCTTTGGGTTTTTACTACAGGTCATTTTTTAAAAGTAACGAGTATGTGCTTTGCTTTATAGTCATCAAAAAACAAACAACCCCCCCCCCAAAAAAAAAAAAAAATTCCAGAAAACTTTAAAGAGGGCCAGGGCTCACTGACCTCTTTGTCCACTTGTGGAAAAAAAAAAGATTCAGAGAGATCACGGGCTTCCAAGTGACCATAGGGTATTCATTATCTGTAGCCAGGACTTGGGCTCCAACTTTAGTGTTCTGACATTGACACACAAATTCTGCTTTCTGGATTACATGTTAAATTCCTGAAGCTGGTAGTAACGGAAGTCAGTGTGATTTTTTTTCCCCCTCCCTCCCTCCCTCCCTTCCTTCCTTTCTTCTTCCTTCTCTCTCTCTCTCTCTCTCTCTCTCTCTCTTCCCCCCTCCCTCCCTCCCCCTCCCTCCCCCTCTCTCCCCCTCCCTCTCCTTCCTTCCTTCCTTCCTTCCTTCCTTCCTTCCTTCCTTCCTTCCTTTCTCATACTGGGGCTTGAATTTTTTTTCTGTCTTTAATCGAGGGCCTCATTGTCCCCACTTGGTGGGACAGTTCCACTGTGCAGCACCATCTCAAGTATCAGGCATCCTTTGCATCCCTGCCCTGCAGTTAGATGCTAGTAGCATTTAACCTTTCCTCATGTGACAACCAGAATCCTATAGACACAGTTCCTAAATGTCTCCTGGGAGCAGGGAGATCAGCATGACCCCTCTGTCGAATCTCTAGGGACTAAGACCTACAAATCATTTTATAGTCACTTCCTGCAGTTGAATAGATATGTAAAATAATATGGAAACTGACCAGAAGTAACATTTTCAAGTGAGGTCTCTTGTTCTAAAATAATTCAATGTAACTAAAGATTGTGCACCTTAAAATTAATCTTCTTGTCGGTTTTTTCCTGTGACTTCTCACCTTAGCTCAATCCCCCTGTTAACGCACTGTGCACACATGTTTCTTGGGGTGGGGTGGGAGCCTCTGGGACATCACTTCTAACCTGTCACCATGAAGAAAGAGGAGGATCTTTGCATTGTCTGTGGCCATTAAGACAATCACCAGGAATTGGCCAACATAGAGGCTGTGCAGAGAGTGAGGTTGGGAACCTCAGCTCAGACCAGACCTCCCAGAATTGGGAGACTGGAGGGCTACCCCCAGCCTCTGCAGTGAGACGGAATGTCATGAAGCTATAGTGCACAGAACTTTCCAGGTTTAGCGAGTCCCAAAGTACCACGTGTTCTGGTCCTCTGTTTACATCCATTCAGTTTAAGCCTTTATTTATTTCTAAATCAGGCACCTGTCATATACTGGTTCCTTTAAGAAGAGAGAAGAGAGGTCCTTCTCTGGGCACACCTGGTGCTCTAGGGCATTGATAAGGTCCTCTGGCTGGAGCTGGGAGGAAGATTCCTAATTCACACACACAGGCACCCTACAAGTACCCTATTGGGAACTCCTG
The DNA here is from genome assembly GCF_902686455.1 of Sciurus vulgaris. Classification (NCBI taxonomy): domain Eukaryota; kingdom Metazoa; phylum Chordata; class Mammalia; order Rodentia; family Sciuridae; genus Sciurus; species Sciurus vulgaris. The sequence goes on along the minus strand of NC_136477.1, from coordinate 60,897,370 downwards.
ACCCAAATACTTGAAATGTGCTGTGCATATTGACAACAGGGGATAGTGGGGACTCGGGAGAACTGGAGCGTGTAAAGGGACATTGTCTCTCTGCTCCGGTCGTCCATCGCCAGGCAGCCGCACAGACCCAGTGTTGAAGATCTTCCCAGAAAGAGACAAGCAGGAAATCTGTTGTGGGTGGTGGTTTTTCCTGTGATTCTTCCCTAGTTTTAAATATTGGCAAGTAATTTTTTAAGTTGAGCTAAAATACTCCTGACATAGAGCTCAGCATCTTTTTATTTTATTTTATTTTTTTGTACTGGGGATTGAACTCAGGGGCACTCAGTCACTGAGCCCTCCCCCAGCCCTTTTTAATATTTTATTTAGACACGGTCTCACTGAGTTGCTTAGGGCCTCGCTAAGTTGCTGAGGCTGGCTTTGAACTCGATATCCTCCTGCCTCAGCCTCCCGAGCTGCAGGGATTACAGGCGTGCCACTGTGCCCGGCAAGCTTAGCATCTTCATCCTTTTTAAGCGTACAGAGAGTCCAGTAATATTTAGCGTATTCATGCTGTTGTGCCACCAATTTGCAGAAATCTTTCCACCTTGCAAAACTCAAACTTTCTACCCATTGAACAACTGATCATTTCCTCTCCCCTCGGTCTCTGGAAACTGCCATTCTGCTGTTCTGTCTGAATCTGTCTGTCTCATATCAGTGGAATCATACGCCTGATCAAGGCTCGTTCATGTTCTTGCATGTGTTAGAATTTCCTTCCTATTGAAGACTGAATGATATTCCACTGTGTCTTCCATTGTTCATCCCTCAATGGACACTTGGGTTGCTTGACAACGAATTTTTAAGGAAATTTAAAGCGCAGTGTGAGCTAAACAAATCATTTCTCACTTGGCTGGGTTTAACACAGGGTATCAGCTGTCTTATGTGGACAGGAAGCATATCCATGGACATTATTACAAACTAATCATTATAGGTCATAAAATCCTTGGAAATGCAAAGGGTAGAATAACCCTGGAAATCACAGAAAAGGGACAGAATTCCTCCACCCAAAGATTTGGCTATGTAGAATTTTAAGGAGCATTAGCAGAGATTTTTCATTCATCTTCAATACTCGATGGGGCTAAAACTCTAAAGCAAACTTGATGGCCATCATCCTCCCTTGCAAAACTTACCTAGCACACCTGGCATAGGAGGTTCCTGCCCAGAGCAGGCGCTGAACAGATGCAGAAGGAATGAATCCACTTGAGCTGAAGCTGTGTGGTCCCTGTTATGAGCTCGCCGCTGTGGAACTGAGACCTCCTGGCTGATCAGCAGAGCCCCCCTACTCCTGATTCGCGAATTCCTGGCTCCTTTGCACAAGGATGCACCCTGATTCGATTAACGGTGGAGGATGTCGCTGACCCGCTAAGCAAGGACTCACCTGGAGTGCTGGGGTGGATGTAAAGGGCGTCCACGCCCCCGTGCAAAACCAACGGAAAGCACACGCGAGTGGGTCTAGTCCTTGATTATTTTATTTTCTGTGCTGCAAAGCATGCCGGTCCCCTGGGGAGGCGAGTCAGGGAACCTGCCGGGCGCCTGCTCCTTTCCCAGCAGTGCCAAGGATTATTGCAGAGCTGGCCTTCAGGTGGCTGCTAGGTCCTTCCCCAGTCTTTCATCTTAATTGGCTCTCTAATGGTGTCCTTTCTCTGGTAAATAGATGCCCTTGGGACGGTGCTTTTAAAGATTGCGCCATGGGTGTTGACATGGATGCTGACACTGGGATTTGTCCCCTGACATCCCTTTGAAGGAGATGTTTAAGTGCTAAAGAGATTTGTTGCAGTTCATGTTCAGCCGAAATTAAATGTAAACAGACCCTGCCAGATAGAGCGGTGGGGGACGATCACGGGTCGCCTCTCCCCTTCTTCTTTCTTTAATTAGCCCCCTAGATTTGATGAATGATGAATGACACAATTTCATCCGTGCTTTGAGCCCTAGGACTTCTCTCATTTGGGGAATTAATGGCTGTCCTTCAGTAGAGCTATTTCCCAGTCTCGCCTGCCTGATTCTTGTAGGGGTGAAGTAGGCAGAGCAGGACATAAGTACTTTTTATAATTTTTCCAGGATTAGGGTGGGTCTGGAGGGAGCAGGGAGTGGGAATTCCTTCAGATTTAGACAGAACAGTCTCTCCAAATGAAGGTTGGTACAGTCATATAGATATGATCATAAGATTTTAATTGCTGTATCTAGAGATAACCAACATTTATAACCCTCCTGAGATATTTTATGCAAAAGCTCTCAAAAATCATATGTAGCCAGGTGCGGTGGTGCACGCCTGTAATCCCAGTGGCTCAGGAGGATCTCGATTTCAAAGCCAGCCTCTGCAAAATCAAGGTGCTAAGTGACTCGGGGAGACTCTATCTCTAAATAAAATACAAAACAGGACTGGGGATGTGGCTCAGTGGTCGAGTGCCCTTGAGTTCAGTTCCCAGAACTGCCCCCACCCACCTGCCAAATCGTATGTACCCTGGGTGTCTTTGGGCATCTCAGAGGCCCCACCAACTTTGTCCACTTTAGAGAAGTGCTGTTAATTAACAGTATCCATGGGGTTGGTTTTTGCTAATTATCTGAATGCAGCATATTATCCACATTCCACATCCACTAAACCAACAAGGGCCCAGTAACAGGGTCTTGGGAAGAGTGGCCACTTTAACCAAGGCATAAGTAGCTTTGGAGACAAATCTCCCCAGGTTCCTAGTGTGAAGTGTACATTTGTAGCTTGGCTGTCAATTAGAGTTACTGTATCAACCACAGAAATCATTTGTGTTAATGTGTTAACTGTGGAAAGAAAATCCAAATAAACAAAATGGAGGAAATAAAAATGACCTCTAATTCCACTACTTAGTCACTGTTTAATGTTCCCATGTTGGTAGCCTTTACCTATTTTTTTTTTTCTTTGAGTACGTAAATGATATGTATAGGGAAGTACTATATATATATATATATATATATATATATATATATCAGTTAATCAAAACTTGCTTTTTTGGGGGGTGGGTACTAGGGTTTGAACTCAGGGGTGCTTAAATGCTGAGCCACGTCCCCAGCCCTTTTTCTGTATTTTATTTAGAGACAGGGTCTTGCTAATTTGCTTAGGACCTTGCCAAGTTGCCAAGCCTGGCTTTGCACTTGGGATGCTCTTTTCCTGGCCTCCCTGGCCTCCCTAGCCGCTGGGATGACAGGTGACTCATTCTTAACTACTCCTATAGTCTTGCAAAATATTTGCTTGTGGTGGATGTTCCTACATATTTTAATTAGTATTGATATGCTAGATTTGCCTACACATTATAGATTCACAGCAAGGACTATGAGCAGCCATTGATTAAAAACATAAGAGTTTGTTTTCTACTCTACTTAGCCTGCATCTGATACAGGCCACAGCATCCATTAATGAGGAGAAAGAATGAGAAAGGTATTTAAGATCATGCACATTTTTTTTTTCTCTTACCATTTGTCACTAGAGATGTGTTTCACCCGTTAATGATTTGTGTGCACGTGTGTGTGCACATTCAGGTGCTCAGGGGCTTGTGTTGGTGCCTGCTGGTGAGTGTCCATGTTTGGGAAGAGCAGACCAGTATCCATCCCGTCTCACTAGTTCAGCTGGCCTTGCCCCAGGTCTATTTTCATGTTCTCTGGGGAATCAGGACTCTGGATCTGGAACCTCGTGGCTCATGTCTATTTTGAAATTGTCACCTCACTGGGCTAATGCCTGTGGAAACAGTGCATGTCTGCCATTGGTAACTTAGAAGGCAGGGAGGGGCCCATGAATTTACTCTGCCAGAGGCATTTAATGAGGATCAGAACATTAGTGATGGGCTGGGGTTGTGGCTCAGGGGTAGGTCACTTGCCTAGCAAGTGTGAAGCACTGGGTTCGATCCTCAGCACCCCATAAATAAATAAATAAATAAATAGATAAATAAATAGATAAATAAAATGAAGGTATCATGTCCATCTACAACTACAAAAAAATATCAGTGATGGCCATTTCAGAGCACTTTTAAAAGGTGATCCCCTTGCCAAAGACCCCGGCTGGGGGTTATAATCATTATTAGGACATTAACATGTGAAGCAAGTAAATCTTTAGGTTGCCGTTAACAGGAGATGAGACCATGCCTATTTTTAATTTCCCAGGGGATTCAGGAATAGTGCTTGCATGGCCTACTATTTTTATTTTATTTTATTTTATTTGGTCTTAAGATTGTTAGGGTTGTAAATTGACCATTCTTTGTCCACAGTTATTTCGAGATTTCTGCAGAGAGTTATTTATAAGGGATTTTTTCTTTACAAAACAAAAAGGAAATCTCATTCATTCTCATGCCATCTAATTGTCTCTTTGCCTTGGCTCGATCTATTCAGCGAACAAGGAAAATCAGAATTAGATGTGGAAGGAGGCCAAGAACAGGGGCAGAAGATGGCAGTGGAAATACCAAAACCAGGGCACTTGTGAAGCACACTGAGATTGGGAAAGGGAGGAAAGAATCTTCAAAATAGATGTATTCGCTCTTTTTTTTTTTTTTTTTTTTTCTCTTAAAAGATTGGTGATCTATTTTCGGAGGCGGGGGAAATGGTCCAGGATTCATGGAGTCACTGGCTTTCCCTGACCTCTCCTGGAGGATGGCTTTGAGAGAAGGGAAGCGGTGGAAAAGGGTAAATGCAAAAGCCTGGGTATCCAGGAGTCCAGCCCGGAGCTGCGTCTGCTGCTCCGGGAGCCCAGCCTCCCCGTGAGCGAGGCTCAGTGAGGCTCTACGCGCTCTCGCTGGAAGCTGCATTGAGTATATTTTCCCAAATGCCAGGCACTCGTACCTACCTTATAGGTCTTTTCCATTGTCGGTGGAATTTCATCGTGCTAAGGATGGAACCCAGGGCTTTGGACATGCTTAGCATGCGACGGAGCTGCACCCCCAGCCCAGCACTGGCCTTAGCAGTAAGTGACACTGCGGAATATAAAGGCTTATCATCAGGGTAATAATGCATGTGCATAGCAAGGCTTGGCACAGTGGTCAGATCCTAGTAAGCAGTGACTCCAAGTTGCTTCTCTGTGGACAGCTCACTACTACAGTGACGCCACCACATCAGTGTTTGCAGCAGCTCAATTCACAACAGCTAAGCTTTGGAACCAACCTAGGTGCCCTTTCACAGAAGAATGGATAAAGAAACTGTGGTCTATATACACAATGGAATATTACTCAGCCTTAAAGAAGAATGAAATGATATCATTTGCTGGTAAATGGATGGATCTGGAGACTCTCATGCTAAGTGAAATAAGCCAATCCCAAAAAAACCAAAGGTGGAATGTTCACTCAGATATGTGAATGCTAACTCACAATAATGGTGGGGAGAATAGGAGTTCATTGGATGAGACAAAGGGGAATGAAGGGAAGGGGGGGATGAGAATGGGAAAGACAGTGGAATGAATGGACGTCACTTTCCTATGTTCATATATGAACACACGGCCAGTGAAACTCCACACCATGTACAAAAAGAAAAGTGTCCAGCTGAGGTGTCAGCCTGTGTTGCTGCTGTCTTCCAAAGGCATGCTAGGGACTGGAGGAACCCTTAATATGCCTCATTTGTGTGCCTGGTCAGTTCCGGCTGGCCATGTGGACTTGTCGGTCGTTAGGTTACCTGAGTGACCTGAGGACATGCCAGCTGGCTTTCCCAGAGCAGGAGACCCAAGGGAGAGCCAGTTTGCAGTTGCAGTGTCTTTTTGGAACTCCTTCCAGCAACCCCACTGCATCATTTCTGCAGCATGGAGTCAGCCTGTGTAGTGTTGGAGGAGACGCCACTAGACCCTGAGTACCTGGAGGCAAGAAGCACCTGCCAGCGGGCGAACCCGCTCACTAATGTCCCACCAAGGGGCGCAGGCTTCCCACTAATCTCTTGTTTTCTCCCCCTGTTGCCTATACCTGTTTACCTCATTACTACACTAACATACTTTAATTAAATATTACATAAACCAGTGAGGGTGAAAGACAGTGGCTGCTTCTTTGAAAACTCATTTGAATCCATTAGGAAGACGTGATAAAGTTTGGTTGCTTAAAAATTGCTATTAAATTAGGTGTGGGTAAAGTCGGTAAAATATAAAAAGAAGTCATAAAAACTCTAAAGCACTTAAATTGCTTTGCAAGTGTCTTTACATTATCACTCCATTTCGAATAAGCCCAAATGGGAAACCGTAGATTCTGAATTAAAGTATGGTTTATGTCAAGAAGGAGCTTCAGGCAAGGTGGAGCATACCAGTTATCCCAGGGGCTCAGGAGGCTGAGGGAGGAGGATCTTGAGTTCAAAGCCAGCCTCAGCAACTTAGCGAGGCCCTGAGCAACTCAGTGAGACCCTGTAGCTAAATAAAATATAAAAAGGGCTGGGAGTGTGACTCAGTGGTTAAGAGCCCCTGGTTCAATCCCTGGTGCCAAAAAAAAAAGAAAAAGAAAAGTCATCTTGGACCCAACTTTGCACAATAAATAAATCTAACCTTTACAATCAGCTGTTATATCTTTAAAAACAATAAACAAACCATGTCACATTTCAGCCTTTTAAATACATCCTCAAGTTGTTTGCTGGGCACAGGGCTGACCAAGAAATATGAGAGAAAAATTTCTGTGAAACTGTCCATCATTTCTTAAGCTTTGGATATTTGCTAGTATCTTCCACTTAAGTCCCGAGGGAGTCTTTACTTCCACCTGCCCTGGCAGTACCATCTCCAGGTGCCTAGTACTTAGGACAAGGGACAGAGCACAGCAATCCAGTGGGGTTGGGAGCAGCTTTCAAAATGCCTTTGCAAATGATCTCTTCTGAAACCCCAAGCCCAAATAGGGGAGGAGTTATAAATGGAGAAAGAGAACATTGTTATTCTCTCCAAGTTTTCTTAGTAGTGTTCAAGGATCTATAAAACTTTTCCTACCTAGAGGTATGAAGGCTTTATTGTTATTATTATTATTTGGGGGGGGGGGGTACTAGGGATCTAACCCAGAGGTGCTTAACCACCGAGCCACATCACCAGACCTTTTTTATATTTTATTTAGAGACAGAGTCTCACTGAGTTGCTGAGGGCCTTGCTAAGTTGAGGCTGGCTTTGAACTCGAGATCCTCCTGCCTCAGCCTCCCGAGCTGCTGGGATTTACAGGCGTGCGCCACCGCACCCCGCTGAAGGCTTCATAGAAACCTCAGGGAGACAGTCCATAAAAGAACTAGAAGAACCTTATCTATCAGTTGTGACCCTTTGGTGCTGTGAAATAGCTTGTTTTTATCCTGATGCGTCCAAAAGCATTCCTGAAGGCATGAAGGGTTGCATGACGTGGACTTCCGGGAGGACAGACGCAAAAGTTCATCTCCAGGGATCACTTTCTGGATATTCAAATCAGCTAGTTTAGGAGCCCCGCCCCGACTCGCCACCCAGGGTTCGGAGATCTCCAGCCAGCCTCCTGCATCTCCAGGAGCGCCTCCTGTGGCGGCCAGCATCCTCAGTGAGCTGACTGCCAGTGTCGTCTCTTCCCTGTGTCCCCTCGTTCATCTTTCCAGACCTGATGACCTAGGCTTTGTTTCCACCCGTGGAAACAGATCCCATTTACTCCAGTCCTATTAAATTGTTTACAGGTGCTCCTTTTTAAAAAGCAAAACAAAACCAGGAGCTCCTTTACAGCCTAAAACTTCCCTTAGAATCACTCTCACCTTGTTTAAGGATAGAGGAAGTGATAGGACTCCATTTTTCACTGCACCAACATATGGAACACTTAATGTAAAAGAGACAGATTTAGTGGCAGTGAAATGTCACTGTCACTGAAGTGATAGAAAATCAACACTGATATGTACCAGAGAATCCTCTATGTATTTGTGTTAAAACAGCATTTTTTTTTTTTACTATCACCTCGGGAAGATATTATTTTATTCTAGATATTTGGGATTTGGTATTCTGCTAACAAATAACTTTTGAAGCCAGATGTGTTTTAAATTCTCGTTTATTACCCGGGAGCCATGCGAACGGAGACAACTTTTGTAATCTCTCTGGGCCTCCGTGTTCTGCTCCATAAAAAGAGAACAGCAATTCCTGCCGCTGGTCATGATGGTGCCCACCTGTAATCGCAGTGGCTCGGGAGGCTGAGGCAGGAGGATCGTGAGTTTGAGGCCAGCCCCAGCAGCTCATTGAGGTCCTAAGCAAATTCAGATTAAAAATGATAAAATAAAAAGGTCTGGGGATGTGGCTCAGTGGCTAAGTGCCCCTGGGTTCAATCACTTGTTAAAAAAAAAAAAAAAAAAAAAAAAAAAAAGCGATCCTTACTTTGTTGGGATTTGGGGCAAATTTAAAGAAGGGAATGGATATTAAATCCTGTGGCACAGCAGCAGGCACCACAGGACTATTAGACTATTAGCAATAAAGAATATTAGAGACAAATATTTCATTTAGAGAACAAAGAAAAAATTAAAGTAGAAGGAAATTTAAAACTTTAAAGTCTTTAGGTGGATAAATGTTTTCATGCTCATGCTTGGTATTTTAAAAACTGAAAATATTGCAGAATCAATCACATGGAAATGTCCTTCAGCTCTTTGGATAGGTTTGTTTAAAAGTAGGTTGGAGCTGGGCTCAGTGACCCACACCTGTCATCTCAGCAGCTCGGGAGGCTGAGGCAGGAGGATCGAGTTCAAAGTCAGCCTCAGCAACTTAGCGAGGCCCTGTCTGTAAATAAAATAGAAAAAGGGCTGAGAATGTGGCTCGGTGGCTAAGCGCCCCTGGTTTCAATGCCTGGTGCCAAAAAAAGAAAAAGAAAAAAAGTAGGTTGGAAATTGGGATCAAAAATGGCTTTTTCACAGACTGGGGCTAGGGCCTGGTGGTAGAGTGCTTACTTCACATGCATTGCATGAAACCCTGGGTTCAAACCCCAGCACGATCAAAAAAAAAAGTGCTCTTTCTTCATGACCCATGATAGCATAAAAAAAGAATGGCTAAGAAAGGTGAGAGGACCTTTCCGTCCTCTGCTTTGGCAAATGTCCTTTCTTTGTTGATAACAATAAACAACATGGGAGAAAACAGACCATAAATGCTTTCTATTCATGTCCCCCCAATGCTACCTTCTGAAAAATACTTTTCAAGGTGATATTAAAACTGGTCTCTTGTTTGTGAGATCACCAAGGAAAGTGACTCCAAGAGGAGTATTATTGTCATCGTGGCATGACTTTGTTTTGTTTTAACCTCCTCTTTCGGAACAGGATTTGAACTTCCTGGAGCGTGTAGGTTGTCATTGGCCCTTTTGGTGCCTTGGTGAGAAGCCCCATCTGCCAGAGTAGTGATACTTGAAGAATCAAGTTCCTCAGGTAGTTTTTCTTTGAGAAGTTCATGGTTGTCCTGCTTTCTGTCCTTTGTATCAGCACCAACATTTGCATGTGTGAGTTCTTAGCAAGCAATGCTTTTGGGTCACACATGAGCTTTTGTGTCTCGTGAGAGAATCCATTTTTCATGTTAGTGGGTAAGATAGAGACTCCTAGGCTTTTCCTCTGGGATTTCTGACTCCCCAGATCCGGAAGGGGTACAAAACCTGTGTGTTAGTGAACTCCTTGTTGCTATCTCCAAAATACCTGATGTGAACAACATCAAGGGGGAGAAACTTAGGTTGGTTCAGAGTTTCAGAGGTTCAGTTCTTGGTTGGCTGACTCCAAGGCAGAACATCATGGCGGAAAGCCATGGTGACCAAGGAAAGCTTCTCAGCTCATAGGGAGGAGAGAGAGTGGAAGAGGCTGGGGAGAAGAATCAACCCTTCCGGGGGGGCCTGTAGTGATCTCCTCCTTCCCATCAGTCCCCTCTTCCAATGTTCCATTCAGCTGAATGAAGCCATCAGATGGATTAATGCTTCATCAGGATCCAGTCATTGCCTAAAGAATCCCCCCTCTGTACCTGTGAGACTTCGAGGGACATTCCAGGTCAAGACCACAACAGCATGCAAAGTTCTTAGCAAGCACCCCAGTCGAAAATCTATATTCAGAGAAACCTGGGAAACCCTACCCTCTAGAGCTAACCCCTTGGACATGTTGGCTAAAACTCATGTGTTTCTTGGAAGCGAAACTGGGGCTTTCTCTAACCACAAGCCTGGATTTCAGGAAGTGGGTGAGAGGGAAGGGTCTGAGGAGAAATAAAATCTGTCATTCAGCCTGATGACACAGTGCTCCTCCGTGGCCTGTCTGCGCTCTTTGCGGTACTACTTACTATCTGCATTTTCCTTTGAAAATGTTCCCACTTGCAACTAACAGAGCATTCCAGAGGAAAAGCCAGCAAAATGTCTGTCATCCAGGAGGAATAAACCGATTAAAGATGGAAACTTCTAGACAGACAGAGGGGCCGGTGGTTCCCTGACCAGATACTGATGATGCTTCTCTCTTGTGTTGAGGAAGACAGAAAAAGATGGCAATCGCCCTTCAAGGCTGAGAAAGCCTGTTCTTGTGGGGCTTCCTTAGGCCTGCAAGACGAAGACAGCAGAAAGAACACAATCTGGCCAGACCTGGATCAGATGCTATTTTATTGTTATTAATTGACTCTTGGGTAGAAAGCCGTTTGGCACAAACTGTCCCTATTGAAGGCATACTGCTGAGTGAAATTAATAGTGGATGGGGCTGTGGTTAGGGGACCCGTCTTCCCTGTTATCACCTATTAATTACTGTGTAATTTCAAGACTCACATTACATATGTCAACTCCCTACCAAAAACATATTTAACAAGGTGATTAAGTTATTGAGGGAAAGTCTTCCAAGTGGAAGGCTGGAATGGCTTCAACTCTCATGGCGTTTGAGGGCCTACCTTTGGCTGGTCACAAAGTTCTGGAAATACCATAGTGGGGTATTAATGCAAAACTAAGCAGACTCCCATTGATCAGTTGAGGTCAATCGATACATAATTGCCAAAGGAGATGTGCCCAAGGACAGAGATTGGAACCTGGTTCTGGCAGTGTGAGAAATCACCCCCAAACCCAGCACCTTGAAACTACGCGGGCCTGTGTGAGCTCACACTGTGTCCGAGGGTCAGAGTTCTGGAATAGCCTAGGGTGTTTCTGATTTAAGCACTGTGATGAAGGTGGATCGGGCTGTTGGTCGGGGCTGCAGCCACCTGCCAGTCCTGGCTGAAGGAGATACTTAAGTGGCTTTGGATAGGAGGCTTCAGTCTCTTACTACACGTGGCTCTTCACAGGGCTGGTCTCACACCTGGCTTCTTCTAGAGCAGATGGTCCAAGAGCGAGACAAGAGAGTAGGTCCAGGAACAAGGTGGAGTGGGATGTTTTATCATGGAATCTTTGGAGTGACAGAAGGTCACTCCCCTGGTTGTCTGGTCCTGCAAACCAGCCTTTGCATGCTTTGCATGGAGAATTCGTAAGACTTTGAGTAAAAGGAAATGGAGCTCATTAAGGGCCATCTGGGATGACACAGAGACACAGGGGCTGGGGGATTGTGGGAGGACCCTTCCGAGAAGGTGCTACTCAGGCTGAGATTCAAAGGACGGAGAGGTGGACCGAGGGGTGATAGAGCCCCCTCTCCAGGTAGTCAGAGCATCCAGTGTTTTGAAATCGTGAATGAAGACCAGTTTGGGTAGAGAAGAAACGGTCTAGAATGATATGCTCAGAGATAACGATGAGGAGTTGACAGAGACCAGACCGTGCATGTCCTTTTAGGACAAATGAACAATTTTGTTCTTTGGAAACTTAAGCCAGGGAATGACTCAGATTTTACTTTTTTTGAACATTTCTCTGCTTCTGTGAGTGGTATGAATTATAGGTAGGGATGCCAGCTCGAAAGCCATTAGAGTTGTCAGGCAGAAGGTCGTTGTGGATGAGAACATTGGCAGTAGACATAGTACCGGATGGACATGAAATCTATTTAGGAGACAACAATTGTCAGAATTCAGAGATGGAGTGAAGTTGTTGCCCAGGGTGAACTCTCAAGTTTTGGCTTCCAGAGTGGGATGCATGGGGGTGACATTCACAGATAAAGGGACACCTGGAAGAGGACCAGTCTTAGGAAATACATTACAAGAACGGAGCCTGAAATCAGAGCTATCATTGCTTTCATAGGAACAAACTTATTAGGCGGTTCAAGGTATGAAGACAGGCAGGGAGTTCTCTGCCCAGAAAAAGGTAATTCCACTCAGATTCACAAATGCATGCTGCCTTTCTAAGACCTTAGAACTTTTTTATTTTTTATTTACTTATTTTTTTAAATTTATGTGTGAGGAGCTCATGTCTGGCCAAGGAGGATCGGGAATTCTTGGTATTTGTTCTTTTGATGATCATTCTTCTCTTTTAAAGCAAGTTGATGAAATCTTTTCAACCCCAGCTTATTTTGGAAGGTGTTATGATCCATTGGGGTATAATAGTACAGGTCTCTGTTTTTCCTTTCCATTTCCTCCAAATGAGTTAACTAACTTTCTCACATAACATTTCTCTCTCTCTCTCTCTTTCTCACACACACGCACACACACACACACACACACACACACAGTTTCTTACCCATCAGAGAACTAGATATGACATGTCATTAGAGCATTTGAGAGTCCATGTGAACACCATCTGTTCCCTAACATGTTATTGCAAGCAAGAAACATTAATTAATTGAATACCTACTTTGTGCCAGGATCTGTCAAGGGCACAGATTTTTTTTAGGAAATCCACCTCCTCTTACTTATGGATGTGCCATGCACTGTTCTAGGCAAGGGCTACGTGCCAGGCAGCATACTAAATAGCTCTCTTCTCCTTTTCATCCCCTGAGGGAAGGGCAGGGGACGAGAGCCACACCCTGCCAGCCTAATGCACACCCCATGGGGAGATATGAGGGCATGGGAATTTGGTGTGCCTGTAGTAAAAGGATAACCACCTACGGGAGGTACTGCCTATAATGTATTTCCCAAGGAGGAGAGAAAGCCCTGGAATATGATTGTATTCATTTTTGTCTTGATTTCTTTCTGGCTGATTCCCAAGCCTCTGGGAAGAGCCTAGCATGAGGAGAGGCCCTTGGGATGCACCTGTTGAGAGAACTGAATGAGCACATTTGCCATGCGACAAAACTTTTTATTTGAAATAATTAGACCTAGAAGAAAGTTGCAAAAAGAAAAAAATAGTATCATTCCCACATATCTTGTTTTTTTTTTTTTTTTTTCTTTTTTGTTAGTTAGTTTTTGGCACAAGGATTGAACCCAGAGGTGCTTTACCACTGAGCCATGTCCCCAGCCCTTTTGTTATATTTAATTTAGAGACAGGGTCTCACTGAGTTGCTTAGGCCCTTGCTAAGTGACTGAGGCTGGCCTCAAACTGGCTATCCTCTTGCCTCAGCCTCCCGAGTCATTAGGATGGCAGGCATGCCCCATGGCACCCAAGGTAATGTTGACATGTTATGTAACCGTGGGACAGGGATCGGGAAATGAACGTTTGTAACTGTGGGACAGGGATTGGGAAATGAATGTTGGCTCAGTACTGTTAATTACACTATGAACTATTTTTTTTTTTGGTTGTGGGCCCCCTGTTTTATTTGGTTGTGGAGGTTCGTGTCTGGGAAGGTTCCTCAGTCCCTCCTAGTCTATCATGACCTTGGCACTAGAAGCGATGCCGAGTTTATGCTGTAGCCTGTCCTTCGACGCAGAAAGTGGAAGGGCCCATTTGTGCAGGGGAAGCGAGACGTTTGTGGACTTGATGGAGGGGTGAGGGGAAGAGTGGACATAGCGTTTTTGGCAAGGAGAGCTGCGTCCCGAGGTCTCTGGCCTGGAGCCCTGTGGTGCTGCTTCGTTTCTTCTTGCAAGTGATAGGTGGCCTGAGGTGACCAGGTAAGAACTGTCCCCTGTGCTCTGGGTCTGCATTTTCCCTACCACTGAGGTCTTCACGGTCCCTGCTCAACCCTACCCAGCTTCCACGTGCTGCCCGCTGTCCCTCTGGGTTCAAGCTTTGACTTCCTGAGCATCAAGCTGATGTGCCCCTTGTCATCTTTTTGCCACAATTGACCCCACCCTTCTTTGGGGTCATAAAACCATATTTATTTAATTTTTCTTATCACCATCATATTTGCTAAAACGGACCAAGGAGTGTGTGCAGACCATTGCTCATGGATTGTCCATGGAAAGCAATGTCACCTCGGTGGGGTGGGGGGTGACCACCAGTTCTTGGGGAGTGCAAAAATCTTACTATGTGCCGTGTATAAAGCGCAGACATACAATACCTACACAGATACACAGTACATCAAAGTATTAAGTTTTCATTGGAAGTTGGGGATGATTCCCGAGGAGAGATCTAGAAAACTCACTGGTGGGAGTAGTCATTGGAAAAAGGTTGAAAAACATTGCTCTCAGCCAAATGATTTGCCTAAATGATCTCTCTTTTTTTTTTTTTTTTTTTTTTCTTTTTTTGTGGTACTGGGGATCAAACCCAGGGCCTTGTGCTTGCAAGACAAGCACTCTACTGAGCTATCTCCCCAGCTCGATCTCATTTAATTTTACAACAATATCTCAAGGAAAGTATTCCTATTACTCCATTAAAAAATACAAAACTGATAATGAGCCAAACTGAATCACTTAAGCAGGGTCGCAGAGCAAGTGTGTGCGCATCAGGACCGTTTACACAGTACAGACCAACTCCAAAGTCAGAGGGCTAAATATTGCTCATCCCTGTCAATTTGTTACCAAATTTATATTCCAAACCAATTAGAGTCAAGCAAAGTGGCACGTGCCTGTAATCCCAGCAGCTCAGAAGGCTGAGACAGGAGGATGGCAAGTTCGAGGCCAGCCTCAGCAAATGAGTCAGGCCCTAAACAACTTAGTGAGTTCTGTCCAGAATTTAAAAAGGGGCAGGGCTCAGTGGTTAAGCATCCCTGGGTTAAGTTCCCAATACCGAAACCAACCAAACAAAAAAACAATTAAGAGCCAGGCATGGTGGTGCATGCCTGTAGTACCAGTGACTCCAGAGGCTGAGGCAGGAGGATCACAAGTTGAAGGCCAGCCTTAACAACTTAGCAAGGCCCTAAGCAACTTAAGGAGAACCTGTCTCCAAATACAAAGGGCTGAGGATGTGGCTCTGTGGGATAGCTCTTGCCTAGCATGTGTGAGTTCCTGAGCCCAGTCTCTAGTACAGGACGAAAACACTTTAGAAAGTCAATAGAAGAAATGGACAGCATAAACTCAAACCACACTGATTTATTTGAGGCTTATTCATTAATTTGTGTTTCCTGTTGTCCTGCCTTTCCCTTGTGGATGAGCTCTTCATCCATTGCACTGTCAGCTCAGGTGTGTCATCTCTGTGTAGGCAGGGCCTTTTGTCTGTCCTGATGCCTCTCCCTTGTTTAGAACAGCACCACACTCAGGCGAGTGCTCCAAAATTGTGTTGAATGAACAAAGGGCACAGGAAGTAAAAAAATTTTTTTATACCAGGAATTAAGCCCAGGGGCACTTAACCACTGAGTCACATCCCCAGGCCTTTTTAAAAATATTTTATTTAGAGACAGGGTCTCTCTAAGTTTCTCAGGGCCTCGCTAAGTTGCTGAGGCTGGCTTTGGACTCTCCTTCCTCCTGCCTCAGCCTCCTGAGTGGCTGGGATGACAGGCATGTTCCAGTGGGCCCGGCTGCAGGAGGTAATTTTGAAGGAAAAAAAAAGTCAAAGGTAAACTGAATTATTGTTTGATGTCAGGGTCATAAAGTTAACACTTAAAAATAAACACCCGTGATTATAAAGTGGGAAGCTATTCATACCTACTGCAGAGAAAAAGAATTCTGGGTGGCCAGTGGAGTTTGAGGTAGAAAGTGCCTTTAGCCTCTCAGATTTCAGCTGAATGACTTAAGATCGTTATTCCATGAGGTGCTGGTGGATTGGATCACCCTTTTCCCACCCATCTTGAGGGGCTCAGAAACAAAAGCGGTTGTTTTCTTTTTTGATGGAATGATAGGCTGAAAGTGAATTTTTCCCCCTTTCATGGAGCATCAAGACCAGCTATTTATATTTGAGGCGGGTACTAAATCTCTCTCAGATTTACTGACTGAACAGACCAACCAAAACATCCCAGGATGCCTGAGGAGCTGATCCCCTCTCCCGAAGAATTTTTACACTTCCTATCTGTGAACTGGAGACCAAAAATAATCTGTATATCACACAAAAGCTCTGTCTTCACCTCATAACCCTTTCCGAGGCTTCAGACAGGCATCTGATCCAGGTTGGATGGGGTTCAGGTCAGGAGCAGCTGTGGTATTTTTATTTTCCAAACTGTCTCCTATAGGCAGAAGCAGATTTCAGTTTTTGCGGCGCCTTCTCAAAACAAGCAAGTCAGAGAATCAGGGCCCAAGGAAAGGTAGATTTGCTCAGAGGAAACCCATTTTAATAGATAGGAGCGGAAATAGACAAAATCATGCCATTCCCCATCAAGTCCTTATTTTCTTGTTCCCTGTGACACTTCTCCGAAGCTTTGAGACCGCTTCTAAGAAAATCGACCACCAGGACAAATAAACTAAAAGGTCGCCTAGCTCAGAAAGTGCGAGTGGTTAGGGATTTGGCCCGCCGTTTGGAAGGAAGGCTAAGCCATCCTCTTGCCCCCAAGTTATAGGCAAGCTTCTTTGGAATGGGGCATCAAATATCTCTTTCTTTACAGTTCTGTCAAGTGGATCTTTTTGTGTGTGTGTGTGTGTGTGTGTTTGCTTTTCATTCTCCTTTTCCCATCCCCCCGAAGCTTGTAAGACTTGGCATAGTTAGATGTTAATGTTGGGAAATAGGGACAGATCGGTAATAGGGACACACACACACACACACACGCACACACACGCACATGCATGCTCTCTTAGCGTGATTACCTGAGCAGACAGCACTTAAGTCCTCTTCATCAGAGGGTGGGTACTTGAGGGCTTCTAATTACAGGCTTTCTGCCTTCTAACACTCAGCCTCTCAGCAGGAATGTCCTACTCCATGGTACACACTGAATGACCTAATGTAATTATTCGCAATTGAAACTCACTTTCACTCCGATAGGAATATCTCCCTGCCTCCTGCCTCCTCCCTACCAGCTCACACCTCCCTCTTCTGCATCTTAGAAGAATATGGCTTATCGAGTCTTCCCATGAGCTCCCCTTAGAGAAAGGGCCCCAGCTTTGCTTTGGGGAACCCCTGAGGTCAAGTCCTGCCTTAAGAAAAAAAAAAAGAAGAAGAAACATGATGTTAGTTTCTTGCTCTCTAGCTAATGCATTTCCTCAGCCTTGAAGGGAGGTCTGCTTTAGTCTTCTATGTGAAATTTATTGTCCTGTGCTTCTCTAATTCATATGGGGAAAAAAAATCACTTGAATATTATGTGAAGTACATCAAATCTTTGCTTTTTTGACTTCCTTCCTGGGAGATGATTAGCTATTCCAAGCAGTGAGCATGTGAGCATGCTGGGGGCCAATCCCAATTTAGTCAAATTGATTTTTTCCCCGTGAATGCCCCTTGCCCGATTGCCATGTTCCACCTGAAATTAGACTAAAATTGTATATGAATCCAAAGAAATAGCTGGCCAGAGGTGACAGATTTGAAAGGGACTTTATGAGGTTTTTTTTTTTTTTTCTTGGCCTAGGGATCCCAAGTTTTTTGTTTTTTGTTTTTTGTTTTTTTTTTTCCAGATTTTATTCTTGCCAAAGAAGAGATAAAATATCTTCCAAAAGATATATTTGGCAAAAATATCACTGGAGCCACAGGAAACCATCCTGATATATTTGGCAAAAATATCTTGCCAAGGACTGAGATAAAATATCTTCTGAAACTCAGAAGGGCAAGGACCTCTCTTGGCATTAAAAGTTTACCAGTGGTAGTAGTACCGAGAAACCGAGGTGGAAGACTTTGGGCAGGGACTGACCCTGGACTTTAGCATTTCTTAGCTGAGCGACTTGGCAGTTTCTTCCCCCTCTTTGAACATGGTCTTTCTGAGCTTTAAAAAGGAAAGCAAATAGTTGACCCATTTCTGGGGTGGATGAGGGTGAGATGCATCAGCTCTGGGGCTGGAGAACGGTGCTAGGATAACCCTGTTAGATATTTCAGAGTCCCTGAGTGATGACCTAAGGTGCCAAGTTTTTGTCCTATGGAATGGGAGCCAGTGTAGGTTTCCACTGGGAAGGATTTGTAGTGTGATGGGATTTGTATTAACCAAAGTCGGGGGTGGGGGTGGGGTGGACTGGAATAGCACAAGGCTTTCAAAGTGCTCTGCGCAAGAAAAAAAGAAAGAAAGAAAGAAAGAAATCGGGCTCATAGTAATCGCTTTAAAAAATGGCAGGTGCTGTTTAATAATTATTATAAGTAAAACGATGATGATAGTGATTGAAGGTCCAGCTTTATTCCTGCTTAGTTTCAGAGTGTACCCGATACTCCAGTGTTTCTGATTGGCACCTCCGGGTCCATTTCCAAGGTTGTAGCAACTCAGTGGGCCCTGGTCTACCCTGGGCTAGGGTCACGTGACCCCTTTCCCTAGTGGGTGCCCAGAAAGCCACGTTGATCCCTCCCCGCATCCCTGCCCAAGGCCGAGTGGAAGGGGCCAGCGTGCACGGGGTGGGGGAGGCTCCGGGCTGCAGCCCCCGAGTGTGAATAGCTTGCATTGACGCGGCTGCTGCCGCCCGAGCGGGGATGGGGGCGCCCGGGCTGTGTCTCGGGCCTGGGGCCCCATAAAAGGAGCAGCTGCCGCCGGCCGCTCACACGCACGGGGATAAGGCGGGCGGCGGCTGAGTGAGCGCCTGGCGCCGGCAGTGACCGTGACCGAGAGGGACCTCGCGCCGCAGGTAACCGCTGGCAGGTGAGCGGACGGTCCCGCGGGTTTTGTCCTTGGGAGTGACAGCAGCAGGAGGGGAAGGAGGGAGGATGCTGAGTAGGCTGAGGCAGAGGGGACGCGGGGACGGCGCAGAGGAGAGGAGAGGGAAGGAAGCGGCCGCGCCGGGGAGCAGCTGGAACGCGCCGCGCTGCGCTCGCCTCCTGCCAGGCGTCCGAGTTCCCCACCTCCCACCTCTGCCAGCTGGCGGCCGCGTCCCTCCCCAAAACGCTCCCGCGCCTGGCTCGCCCGCGGAGGCTCCAGCCAGCCATGTTTTCCGGGCGAGCCGCGCGGCGCACAGCTGAGCGAGCGGCCTGGGCAGGTGGAGGGAGGCGTGCGCTCCAGGCTCCTCTGCCTGGGGACCGGGTCCGATTGGAGGACGGTTTCCTGTGGCTTAGGAGCCAGCATCCCGTCCTTCTTGCTGCCTCCCGTTCCCGCGGTCCCCACTCGACTGGCCTGCAGCCGCTTCGTGAACTGTTGGCCCACCCAGCCCGCCAAGAGCCTGTCTTTTGAGCATCCTTAAGAGTGTGGTTTGCATAAAGCCGGGCTCAGCTCGAGAAAACGGAAAGGGACTGGAATGGGGAGGCCTTTATACAAAGTCCTATTGTACAGCCATCCTTCTGTCCAGGTCCTGAGCCTCAGGAGGTGCCCAATATTGGAAAAGGGAGGATGAAGATACCCCAGACCTTGCTTGCCTGCTTGGGTACCTGCTGTCCCCGCCCCCCCTTGATTGGGAATCATTTACTAGAAGGTTGCTTTGAAGCGGAGAGAGATCCATGTCACCCGGGATGCCCCCAAATACCCATGGCTCTGGTTTCCATGGCTTCCCTGCCCACTCACAGGAAATGTAACTCTTGGCAATTGTTCCTGTCTGCCAGGAGCAGAGTGGATCCACATCAGCGGCTGTGAGGTTATTGGAGACCTTGGCTTGAGGAGCTTTTGGATGGGAGTTTTGGAGTCCCCCAATTACTCCAGTTACCCCCCAGGTGAACATTGTCCTTAATTTTCTCCTAGAAATGAATCCCCATGATTGGCCATTTCGACAATATGTGATGTTTGAATTCTGGATTGTGCTTTGAGATTTTCTTTGTGTGTGGACCCGAACACTTGAGATGGTAGTTCTGTTGAGGAGCTTCTAAGTATGGGCCAGGCACTGTTTGTAGTTCTTTACACATGTCATCCTTTTTAATATACACAGCCAGAAACAACCCCACTCCACAGGTAAACAGAAGCGCAGTGATACTGGTCCAGTGTCCACAGCTACCACGTAACCACAGTGGGATTTGTTGGGTTTTTTTTGTACCAGGGATTGAACCCAGGGCCAATTTGCCACTGAGCCACATCCCCAGTCATGTTTATTATTTTTTAAAAATTTTGAAACAGTGTGTCACGGCTTAGTGCCTAAGTTACTGAGGCAGGGCTCAAATTTGGGATCCTCCTGACTCAGCCTCAACTTGGAATTACAGGTGAGCCTCCCATGCTGGGATTTGAATCTAGGCAGTATCACTCCACAGCTCAAGTTCTTATCCCTGCTTGTTTGCAGAAAGTAAGCAGCAGAACTTCTCAGGCTTCATTTACCTCTAACCATAGAGTCAGATAGATGTGAGTTGAATCTGGTGTCCAGTATTTACAGAATTCCCAAGTTATCCTGTATAAATCCTGCATGGTATGTTATACAGTCATAGATACAAAGTGAATAGTACAGTTTATAAGCATCTATTATCAGAGGCCTTTGGCAGAAAACAACAACAGTGTCTTACCAGCGAGACAGATTTTAAAGCACAGGCCATCTGCGTTTACATTGAGCTCTATCATTCAGGGATTGAATGAACTTGGGAAAGTACCTACGCTTTTCCAAGCCTCAGCTTCCACATCTTTAAAATGGATTGTTTTGTGTGAAGTTAAATCCGGGCAGGGCCTGCCACACATAGTATGTGCTCAAAAAAAAAAAAAAAAAAAAAATAGAGTAGATGGGGTATTGTTTCATAAATCAGTATAGACTCCTGTGTTTTGTTTGTTCTTAGGAAGTTGCTCAAAGACCATCTACAAATGTCTGCTTACATGCATGTATATGTGCACACACATACACACACACAGCCCCAAACGTCTACATTTGAAATTACAAGCATTTAGTAAAATCTGATTTGTTCAGTAGGAGCTGTTTCTCTTGGCAAAGCAGTGGCTGACTTTTAAGGATTAGGGAAACTTCTAAGTTAATTTTAAAATTGTCTGAAAACCAGCTGGAAGTAGCACCATACCTAAGATTTGGAAGGAGGGAAAAAAAAAAAAAAAAAAGAGGATTGACTATCACTTTTACTTCCTTTTAGGCTCTGAAAAACTGTAACATAATCTGCTAAACTGTTACAAATAATCAACTAGATTCTTTACTTGGTTAAGCACTTTGAGGATGATTATATTTTTTCTGATGTGGTTTTCTGGATGTTGTTAAGTGCAAAATAAGTCACACAGTGCAACAGTTTTCAAAATACAATGTTGGTGTAGAATAACATGTTTTAGACAGCTGTTCAGAGTTCGGCCAAAATATTTGTTTGTAAAAGAAGAGGATTCTGTAAGAGCAGTGCTTATATGAAAGAATGTGTTAAGTGGAAAACACACACTAAGCACCCCCCACATAAGGGTCTGGTTAACATGTGCAATATATAGATGCTTCTGGACTTGCAATGGAGCTGGGGTTATCCCCATCCACCCATTTTAAGTTGAAAATATTGCAAGTGAAAAATGCAGGTGAGGGATTGGGCATGTGGCTCAATGTGGAACACACTTGAATGCCTGCCTCTCATGTGCAAGCCCTGGGTTTGATTTATCAAATTTATTTGATACGCCTGACCTACATAACATCCTCATACATCGCCCTGGTGACCACGTGACTGACAGAGAGCTGCAGTTTGCTGCTGCCACCCAACATATGGCTAGCCTGGGAGAAGCCAGAATTCTACGTACAGTTTCCACTACATGTGTGCCTCCTTCTAATCATTGCAAAGTCAAAATATCTTTGAAAACATTTAACGTCCGGGACCATCTGTGCGCTTACGATGGAGTGAATATGCAGTTATTGAAATAATGAGTTATTGTTTCTATGCTGATAGGGAATGGACCACTGAGAGAGATTAAGTCCTTGAAGGCAAGAATTTTGTCTGTTTTGATCCCCTGACAGCTTCTGGAATAGTGCTTATTAGTTGCTCAATAAGATTGAAGGAATGAGTGAATATTATTGGGGCCAAGTAAGGTGTCAGTGTATATAATGAGTTGCCATGGACGTTTTTACGTTTTGTTTGTTTTTCCTGTCCTGGAGATTAAACATAGAGCCTGGTGCATGCTAGGCAAGGGCTCTACCCCTGAGTTATACACCCAGCCCCACTTATGTTTTTTAATGAGTGGATCACTACAGGTGTGCATGTGTATACAGCATGGTAATTGTCTTTGGGAAAGGACCAGAGGCTTAGCAGTTAGGGGATAATCCGTCTTTTTCCTTTTATACCATACCCAACCCCTGCCGTGAGGCCTAAATTAAAAACAAGAGTTGAGAAGTTCTGCACACCTGTAATCCCAGCAGCTCGGGAGGCTGAGGTAGGAGGATCGCGAGCTCAAAGGCAGCCTCAGCAACTTGGTGAGGCCCTAAATAATCAGTGAGACCCTGTCTCTAAATACAAAAAATAAAAGGGGACTGGGGATGTGACTCAGTGGTTCAGGGCCCCTGAGTTCAATCCCTCGTGAGCCACGCCCCCCCCCCAAAAAATTTAAAAAGTTAAGAGCTGCAAGGTCCTGGTTCTCCTGGTCTTGTTTTGTTCGGCGCAACTCACCCGGTCTGTGATTCCTTCAGTACAGCCTGCTTAGTTTCCTTGCTGTGGCAGAGTACCTGCAGCCCTGTGATGGGACATGGGGGAAGGAAGGTGTCTACTGCATAGAATTCCCCTGTAGTGGCGGTCGTATCCCACCCGTGGAGGCTGCTCACGCGGGAGACCCTGCTGTTGCCCTTTGGGGCAACCTTCATGAACCTCCTGCACTGAGCACAGAGCTTGCTCCTTCTCCATAGTTGGGTCACAGTGAGTGAATGGATGGAGGGGAGGAGTCACCCAAGAACCTGTAATTTCATCACAATCCAGGCCAGTCCCCAAGGAAGCAAGTCGCGCTTCAGGATGGGGACTTCTTGCTCTTTGAGACACATCTTGCCTGCACTTCCGAATTCTGGCCTCTTACAATGAGATTCATTAGAGAAGGGGTCTTCAGTGTGCAAGATGAAACCATCCAGAATTTCGTGTGCTGTCTTTTCAAAAGTTACATTTGTAACGCCATATATACTCCAAGTGTTAATATTATGCTATGGTTACCTCCTCCTTTTCTTTTTGTTTGGCTTTGCTTATGCTGAACCGTGGAAAGGAGTTGTAGATGTTATCTTTGCCTTTTCCCCCGTTCTTAAGTTTCTTTTATGTTATAGGTGTTTGGGGCTAGGTATCAACTCTTGCCTTTTGTATGGACTTGTCAAGAGTAACGTGGGATGTTTGTTAGTTTTATCTGTATTTTCGGTACGTGTTCATTTGTATGATATGTCTTTTTTTTTTTTTTTTTTTTTTGGTGGGTACTGGAGATTGAACCTAGGGGCACTTAACCACTGAGCCACATCCCCAGCCCTGTTTTGTATTTTATTTAGAGACAGGGTCTCCCTGAGTTGCTTAGGGCCTCGCTATTGCTGAGACTGACTTTGAATTTGCGACCCGCCTGCCTCAGCCTCCCAAGCTGCTGGGATTATAGGCCTGTGCCACCGTGCCCGGAGTTTCTCAATATTTCTAGCGGCACATTGATTCCTTATCATTAGGAGCTGGCTGGCAATACCATTGAGATCTTGTGTCACTAGTACCTTGGCGATGGCTCAGGACAAAAAGAAGACCTTGTAACCATGTCTTACTGCAAACATGACATGAAAATTATCCAGACCAGACATCCTCCTGTCCTGGAGGTGAAGAATGTTGACAAAGCTACCTTTTGTAGTTTTGATGTTGCTTTGTTTTTCCTGTGTTCCAGTTGTGATTTATTAGGTGGTGAGAGTGTAGCTCAGTGGTGGGCCACGCATAAGGCCCTGGGTTTCATTAAAATAAAGAAATAAATAAAGATTTATTAGGCTATGCGAGCAATGAATTACCTCCGCTTCTTAACAGCATCCAGTGCAGAACAAAGGTCTGCTTCTTGAGCCCTTTCCCAAATCACCTAAAGATATCTGACATATGTCCAAGTGCTATAAAAGCCCTTGATGGTGTCCTCTTACTGAGACACCCCCTGGAAACCCATGCTGTGCCTTCTCTCTCTTACAGTGACCAACTGGTTCCATGGCAGGTGTGTTCCTGGTGGTCTCTGAAGCATTTGCTGTTCATTTACTTAAAGTCAGAACTTTCTAGAAACCTTTAGGTAATCTTTTCAAGTAAAAGGCAGCATTTTAAAATAAACTAGTAATTACTCATTCTAGATGGCCGGAAAGTGTACACCAATACCAAAGATAAAAGAAAATTTCCTAATAATTCCATTATTTAGGAATAATCATGGCAAACACTCAGACCCATCTCTTTTATATATCTGCATCTATATATGATTTTGCATCCATGCCTACACACAAGGTGTACGTTATTAGTATCATAAATATGTAGTTTAGTATCCTACTCTTTTCATTGAACCTGAGTATTTCCTTATAGGATCCAAATTTTCTCGAATCTTTTTTTTTTTTTTTTTTTTTGGTTCTACAGGCTGAACCCTGGGGTGCTTAACCACTGAGCCAAATCCCCAGCCCTTTTCATTTTATTTTATTTCTTTTATTGTAGGACAGGGTGTCTCTAAGTTGCTTAAGTTCTCACTAAGTTGTTGAGATTGGCCTTGAACTTACAATCCTCCCACCTCAGCCTCCGAGTCCCTGGGATTGCAGGCTAATGCCAACATGCCTGGCTTCAAGTACATATTTTAAATTATTGAATAGTGTCTTTTCATAAGAGAATAGAAAGTTGTTCTTTAATCAATTACAATGATCAGTTTCTTCTTTCTAAATAGCTGTGATTACATGCTCGTGTGTTTCTGTCCAGATTTGTATCTCTTTGTTTTGGGTAGATTTTCCTAGAAAAGTATACACATTTTTAAAAGGTCTTGATTTGTATTGCCTGTTTTGTTTTGTTTTGGCAGTACTGGGAATTGAACCCATGAGCTTTGTACCTGCTAACCATATCCCAGCCTTTTAAAAAATTTATTTATATTAATTTTTATTTTATTTAGTGTCACTAAAAACCCAGGACCTCCTGCATGCGAGACAAATACTCTGTCACTGAACTACATCCCTAGTCCCGCCCCCCTTTATTTGGAGACAGGTGTCCCCCAAATTGCTCAGACTGCCCCAGAATTTGCTCTCTTCCTGCCTCAGCCTCCTGAGGGGCTGGGATTACAGGTGTGCACCTGCATGCCCATTTTAAAATAAGCATTTTTAGTAACAACCCACCTGGAGGCGCCGCAGCAGCTGGAACTCTCTATGGGTTCCTGGAAACCGGAAGTCCTGGCTCAGCTGGGCTGCTGTTCTCTGCACATCTGTCTCCTCCCCTCTCCCAGCAAATGGCTGCATTTGCTGTCCCCATGTGGAATGCAGGAGAGGGGCAGTTAGCAGTGAGGAGGAGGGATTGTGTCCTGAGGGTGCCACCCAGGGTGTGTGAACAGAAACCTCTCGAAGGGCAGATCCCATGAAGCATTACCTCTTTCTTAGTGTCCACCAGGCAGCTTTGTGAAATGCCCGTCGGTATCTGTTGAATGAACAGATGATAATCCCATTTTAGATATAAAGTGTAAAGCAAACTGCAATATCAATTTTTTTTTTTTATGGTGTTGGTCCTGGAGGCTTAACCCAGGGGTACTGTACCGCAGGGCTACTTCTCCAGCTGTTCTTGCTTTTAATTACAGACAGGGTCTCACCAAGTCACCCAGCATGGCCTCAAACGTGCATCCTCACGCCTCAGCCTCCCTAGTTGCTGAGATTACAGGTGTGCACCACCACATCTGGCTTCAGAGTCGTTTTAATACCGTCCTCCTCCCAGAAACAACGTAAAAACCTGTAACCCCGTACATTCTTTAGACTCATTCATTCTCCCATGTCAGATATTTATTGAGGGCCCATTTTTGCTAGGTATATTTTATGCCCTGGGGGTATAGGCAGTGACTTAAGTCAAGTTTACATGATGGAACATGAGCATAGAAAGTAGACCCCAAAGAAATTTGAAATTCCAGCTATGCTGCAGTGCAAAATACTGAATCAGGGTGAGAGAGAATGAAGGGGTTTGGCTGGGTGCAGTGGCACATGCCTGTAATCCCAGCAGTCTGGGAGGCTGAGGCAGGAGGATCGAAAGTTTGAGGCCAGCCTTGGCAATTTAGTGAGACTGTTTCAGAATAAAAAAATAAAACAGGAGTGGGGTCACCCTTGGTTCAATCCCTAGTACCAAAATAATAAGAAGAAGAAGAAGAAGAAGAAGAAGAAAAGAAAGAAGGATGGATGGATGGAAGGAAAGAGAGGTTTGTTTTTATTTTAGATAAAGGAATCCAATCACAAGTATAAATAAACAAGCCTTCTATAGATTGTGATGGTCCATCCAGGGATATTCCTAGAGCTTAGGTATCCTGAACATCTAAATATTCGTTGTTGCCCCCATATGACTTTTCCTTTGCGCTCCCTATGGTGATAAGCATTTTCTTTGTGTGATTTATTCCCAGTAATATTCCCCCTGATCTTAGAAGGGCCCGCTCCTGCCTTTCCTGTGGAAAAAGTTCTCTTATAAGAAACGCTGATAGTCAAACTGCTTGAGCCCCTCAGAATGCGTTGGTGAGGATGGAGCCGTCCAGGGTTAGCCCTTCGCTGGGTTCTCAAGGCACAGGAGGAAAACCCACTCATGGTTAAAACTCCTGGAGAAGCCAGGTGCCAAGGCGCACACATGTCATCCCAGCAGCTCTGGAGGCTGAGGCAGGAGGATTGCGAGTTCAAAGCCAGCCTCAGCCACTTAAGGAGGCCCTAAGCAGCTCAGCGAGACCCTGTCTCTAAATAAAATATAAAAAGGGCTGAGGATGTGGCTCAGTGGTTAAGCACCCCTGGGTTCAATCCCTGGTACAAAAAAAAAAAAAAAAAAAAAAAAAACCCTCTGGAGAAAGGTTAATGAGAACCCATTGGTATGTAAACTGTATTTATATTGAGGACCAACTGTTTTGTTTCCAGAAAGTGGGTCCAGGCTGGGCGCCCTCTTCATATGCTAACTAGTTGTACACAGCCTGTTGAAGTGCCAGGGAGCCGGCCTCCTTTGTGTCCTGGAACAGCCCGCGAAGCTGTGGCCCGCTTTGGATGGGAGCTGCGCTGTGCCCGAGTTATTCAGCATATGTTTCCTTACACCCGTGTTATTGAGCACATATGCTCTGGCCCAGCATCACAGGCACAGATGCAGGTTAAAAGGACATAAGCATCTTTGTTGTTGTTGTTCTCGTTCCCTGGAGAATGAGCTATCCATTTCAGATGGCCCTTGGCAAGGTTTGGGGGGGGGGGTTCCTCCCCCCCCCCCCCTTTTGGATGGTAGCTGGTATGTGTGTCTCGTTTCATAAAGAAAATCAGGGAGGACCAAACAGAGAGAAAGCGCCTGCTCTGGGGCTGGCTGCCGCCCTGCTCATCGCCTGGATCCCATTCTCCACAGTTAAATGAGAACAAAGCATCGAGCCCTTCTTACTGAAGAGCATCACATTGAGACTGTAATTTATTTTCAGCTCAATTGCTTGCTTCTTTTTTGGGGGGGGGGGGGGGACCGGAGATTGAATGCAGGGGTACTTACCCACTGAGCCACAACCCCAGACCTTTTTGTATTTTATTTAGAGACAGGGTCTCACCGAGTTGCTTAGGGCCTCGCTAAGTTGCTGAGACTGGCTTTGAACTCACGATCCTCCTGCCTCAGCCTCCCCAGCCACTGGGATGACGGGCATATGACAGGCATGTGCCACTGTATCTGCTGCTTGCTTCTTTTGATACCTTTCAGATTTTTATCTGCCATATTCCTAAGACCTTTGGTAACACTCCTGTTAAATCTGTAAGGTGGCATGGATCTACCTTGAGGGGGTTGATTGCTGGATGCATGTTTTGTTTAAGGTGTTTGGTCACTCCTCTGGATGGCACTGTTGTGCCACCATCGAGCCTGAGGAGTTGCCCTAGGGGTCTGCCCCAGGTCCAGTGGGGACTCTTGGCTCTGGTGTTCTCTTGACAGCATAAGAATCCCAGTCTCCAAGTCTCGCCTGTCCTGGTTCTCGCTGGTCGCTGCCTCTGGTTTTGCTCCAGCCCATAACTTAGGGAAAGTAGCAGAGGGAGGCCGAGGGTTGTGTTTACACTTAAAGATCATGATCTTTGTTTTTGTTTTTTTATTTTTAAAATTTATTTGGTGGCCAGGAGTTTCCAACCCAGGGCCTCATGATGTGCTAGGCAAGTGCTCCGCCTGAGCTGGGTCCCCCAGCCCATGACTTTAAGTGTATAATTTTCAAAGGGCCTGGGGGGGAGCATGGGAATCCTATTGGACTCTTATTTTAACAGTGATTTCTTTTGTTCTGTAGTCACTTAATACTTTTAATACTTTAGTGGAAGGTAAGGGATTAGGAGGTATTTTGGAAATATTTTAATCCCTATTGAGTTTCTGATTTTTTTTTTTTTTCTCTTGGTACCTGGAATTGAACCCAGGGGCGCTTAACCACTGAGCCATATCCCCCCACCCTTTTGAGGCAGAGGTCTCGCCAAGATTGCTTCGAGCCTCACTAAGTTACCGAGACCGGCCTCTAACTTGTGATCCTCCTGCCTCAGCCTCCCAAGCTGCTGGGATTACAGGCGTGCCCCACCACACCTGGTTTGATATTTGCTTTTATTATGAAGTATAGTGAGCCCTAGACTCTTCTTCAAGAATCCATCCTTCTCTCTCTTTCCTCCCTCCCTTTCTCTTCCTTACTTACTGGACATTAAGTTATGAGGAGACAGAGATTTAAATATGGTACAGTTTGGAGAGAAACATGCATGAACACCAGTAAGGGAACGTGGTAAATGCTGGAAGACACTCTAAGCAATGGGGGAAACGCAAAAGGAACACAGAGGAGTGAGTGTTCCTATTTGTGAGGTGTTGTGTATGGCTTTCCACTGAAAAAAAAATGGACTTTGTAGTATCAATAGGACTTCACTGAGCAGAGAGAAGCAGGGGAAAGGGTCTTATAGGGAGAAGAGATGTGTTGGTGTAAATGTGTATGGTCCGTTCCTGGGCAATATATAGTAGAGTGCACTAGAATGTCAATGCCCAGAGTGATGGGGGGTGATGGGGGATGAGGTTAGAGAGGTAGGTTGGGATATATTGTGAAAGTCCTGTATGCGGAAACCTGTGCTGTCCTCGGCAACACCTATGGATCAAAACTTGCCATTGCCACAGCCAGAATCTTCATTCAAACGGCAAAAAGAATTTATTGGCTTGCCTAATGGAAAAACTCAAAAGTAGGCTGCCTTCAGGCACAGCTTGATCCTGGTGCCCCAAATCTTGTTAGGAATTTGTCACTGTATGTCACTGTATTGGTTTCCACTTCTGCTGTGATGGTATCATTTTCAGTCACCTTTCTGGTGGGAATGGATTTGTTCCTAATAGCTCCTATCTTTGTAGCTTAACTACCTTCATGAAAAGTTGAGTTTCTTTTTTTTTTTTTTTTTTTTTTTTATCTGGTGCAGGGAATGAACTCAGGGGTGCTTAACGACTGAGCCACATCCCCAGCCCTCTTTTGTATTTTATTTAGAGACAGGGTCTCGCTGAGTCTTGCTTAGGGCCTCACTAAGTTGCTGAGGCTGGCTTTGAACTCATGATCCTCTTGCCTCAGCCTCCACAGCTGCTGGGATTGCTGGTGTGCACCATTGTGCCCAGCAAAAGTGATTTTTTTCCTCAGTGTTACAGTGAAATTCCTGATGTTGAATCTAATCACATTAATTGGTGCCTGGGTCATATGCATACCAGGAGCTGGTCATAGGCAAATAGGTACTAGAGACTACATTGGGGTGAAACAGTATGTTTCCAAAAAATTTCATTCCACACTTTTTAAAAAATTTTGTACTGGAGATTGAAGCCAGGGTGCTGTACCCTGTACCCCTGTACCACAGTTACTAAGGCTATCCTCAAACTTGTATCCCTCTGCTTCAGCTTCTCCAGTCACTGGGATTACCGGTGTGCATTACTATACTCAGCTCACTCCGTACTTTTTAAAAGACTGGTTCCTTTGAAAAGACTCTGGGTCACTTTTTCATCCATTTTACCTTAGTATAGTTGAAAGGGAGCCAGCCAGAAGACTTACCACCTTCTTTTGTAGAGACTCCAAGAAACATAAACGCTAGCGATATTGTCAGAGTCTCACACAAATACCTGCATGCTCATACAGTAGTCTCCCCTCATCTCCAGTTGGGTTACCCCCAGTCAACTGCATTTGGAAACATTAAGTGGAAATTCCAGAAACAGTTTGTAAGTTTTAAATTAGGCCCTTTTCGGCGTATCATGGTGAATCTTGCATCGTGGTTCTGTGCCGCGTATCCACCCTGTATGTGCTGCCCACCCGTTAGTAGTCGGGTATCACATGTCAAGGTCCTGTTATTGCAGTGCTTTTGTTTAAGGATGCTGTATTTAATACAAAAGTAACGATGCTCACGCCCTCAGATAGGCCAAAGAGAAGCCGTAATCACTTCCTTCAGGTTGAAAAGGTGACAATTCTGAACTTAGAAGAAAAAACAAAATCATACCGTGAGGTTGCTGAGATCTAGATAGAGTACCATAAGATATTTTTGAGAGAGAATCCATATTCACCTAGCTTTGACTCTAGCCTATTGTTATAATTATCTATTTCGGTACAGGCATTATTTAATCTTTTATTACGCTTATAAACTTTATTACAGGTGTGTAGACATATACAGGAAAAAACAGTGTGTGGGGTCAGTACTCCCTGTGGCCCTAGGCACCCCTGGGCCACTTAGACCACACCCCCTGTGGATGGGGGGCGACTGTGTATATGGAGATCACTTTTTCCCCTCTCATATTATCCAGCACAGGGTTCCTGAGACCATCCCATGTAGGAAGTGCTATAGGCTAGGAGTTTAATCGAGAGAAGTGCCTCCTTGGCCTTAGTGGAGGACAGAAGAGCAGAACAACAGCAGTCACACAGGGTGACAATATGTCCAAAGCCAGGAAACGTGCATGGCGTCCAGCTGCCTTTCCACGCCTGGCGTGAGGGACCAGAGCCCTGAATCGGAGCTGGGCCACAAGCCTGCTTTTCCTTTTTTTTCCGGTTTCCACGGGACCTTCATGATATGAGCATCTTCCCCAGGCGGGTGCGAGTATAGTGCTTAGTATGTATTTTTAAAAATCCAACATGGTCCTTGAATCCAAGCCAACTTCCTCAGCTGCTGTTTAACCAAAGCGGCTGCATCAAGGGTGATTTCGACTATAAGCTGTCAAGAAAAAATATCGAGGTGTCATAATGAAGGCGAGTGACTCTCTAACTGGTCTCTGTTTAATTTTTTTTTTTTTTTTTTTGTACCAGGGATTGAACCCAAGGGTGCTTAACCCCTCTGAGCCACATCCCCAGCTTTTTATATTTCATTTAGAGACAGGGTCTCACTGAGTTGCTTAGGGCCTTGCTAAGTTGCTGAGGCTGGCTTTGAACTCGCGATCCTCCTGTCTCAGCCTCCTGAGCCCCTGACATTACAGGTATGCACCACCACGCCTGGCTGTTTTAAGAAATGTTACTTTTCATTTTGCTAAACGCAAGCTTTAGCTTTCTCCCCATCCCCTTTGGGTCCTCCCCTCTTGTCATATCAGATGTCTGAAATCACTTCCAGAGGAATGAATGGTGGTATTTGAATCATTGATAGTTGTGTTCCATCGGAAGCGAAGGGAAGGGAGGGAACACTGTGTGACTTTCCAGGGTGAAAAGATGACCTGGCAGTTGCTGTCCTAGGGTGAAGCCTCTCCTGCACACCAGGGAAATGCTGTTGAGTGGGTTCCCTGTTCCTTTCCTGGACTAGGAGCTTAGGTCACGGAGCCTGGGTGGGGCTGAATCTCCAGCTCTCCTCCTCCTTTCCCAGTTAGACTTTTTTTTTTTTTTTTTTTTTTTTTTGATACCAGGGATTGAACCCAGGGGCACTCGGTCACTGAGCCACATCCCCAGCCCTATTTTGTATTTTATTTAGAGACAGGGTTGCACTGAGTTGCTTAGGGCCTCACTTTTGCTGAGGCTGACTTTGAACTCATGATCCTCCTGCCTCAGCCTCCAGAGCCTCTGGGATTACAGACATGCACCACCACGCCCAGCTGGAAGCATCTTTCACAGCTCCCAAGAGACAAGGAAGGCGCCTCCTGCACTCAGCTGCCCTCCTTCCAGACAGGACCCTGAGTTCCTTAAGCTTCTTCAAAGGTGACAATGATCTTCTCTTGATTTCCCTTTGAAGAACTGTTCCTGTGCCTGGCTTTTCAGAAGGGGAAACTTCTCTTAATGACCAGGCATTAGAAGTACCCGCTGTCACCAGACTTCTTCTCGTCTTTCAAATCCTCTTCCAATCAGTGGGAAGCAGTGACAGTCGAATCCCTTGGGGAACGAGAGCAGCCCCAAGAAGGAGCTGGCTTGGGCTGACTCTTCCTCCCAGCCACCTTTGATTTTGCCAAGGTGATTTTGGCCCTTGGCAGTCGACTTCCTCCCTAATTGCAGGGCCATATGGTGTGCAGTCCCCTACATGGAGAGTTGGCACTACCCCGCTGCTCAATTTCTGTTCTTTGTGTTGCGCAAATTACCTACCAGGGTGATGGGGTAGAACGAACTCACCCCCTAGAGGCCCGGTAGCTTCCACATCTTGAAAGTCACGCTGATACCTGTGGATGTTCTATGTTGACCGGGAATGGGAGACACACACACACAGAACTAGTGATATGAGCCAGGCACAGTGGCACACGCCTGTAATCCCAGCGGCTCGGGAGGCTGAGGCAGGAGGCTCGAGAGTTCAAAGCCAGCCTCAGCAACTGAGTGAGGCCCTAAGCAACTCAGTGAGACCCTGACTCTAAATAAAATATCAAAAAGGGCTGGGGATGTGGCTCAGTGATGAAGTGTCTCTGAGTTCAATCCCAAGTACGCAAAACGAACAAACAAAAAAAGGATTAGTGATATGAGATCGAGTTTTGGAGGCAGCTGGATTTGGGTTCGAGGCCTGACTCATACTTGTTGTCATCCTAATCATTCTCACCAATAACGTGGTAAGCATTTATTGAGTGCTTATTGTTTGCTGGTATGGCAGGCACTGTCAGCTCATCTGATAATCACTTGTTTGTCATGCTGGTTGTCAGGGAACTGAGGCTCAGGATGGTTTTAGGTACCTGCCTAAGTCACATGCCTCAGGCTGGTTTCCAACCCTCTGGTCTTTCTCTTTCCAAATCTCACAGCCCTAGCCGACTGTGTCTGCTAACTCTGAAATATTGTCCGAAGTGAATATTAAACTACATTCCATGCCACAATTTAATCTGGAAAGTAAATTACTTAGTGAGCCAGGTGCAGTGGTGCACGCCTGTAATCCCAGGCTCTGGAGGCTGAGACAGGAGATGAAGAGTTCCAAGCCAGCCTCAGCAACTCAGCAAGGCCCTAAGCAATTCAGTGAGAACCTGTCTCTAAATAAAATACAAAAGAGGGCTGGGGATGTGGCTCAGTGGTCAAGTATCCCTGGGTTTAATCCCCAAAAACAAGAGTAAACAAACAAAAATGGGAGCACCTTCTTTCTTTCTTTTTCTTTCTTTCTTTCTTTCTTTTTTAAATAACAATAACAAGTGTTTGTGATCATGCAGTGTTTCTGAGAGTCAGGCATCTTAGCTGAGCAGTTCTGGCTCGGGTGTTCTGGGTAGTTTTCTTTCTTTCAAGCTTGTAATCAAGCTGTCAGGCTTCAGTGATCTCTTGAATGTCTAGAGATACCTCATCCAAGGTGATCCTGGGTTGGTTTGTTTGTTTTTGTTTTTTGTTTTTCTTGTTCCAGGGATTGAACCCAGAGACGCTCAACCACTGAGCCACATCCCCAGCCCTTATTCTATTTTATTTAGAGATAGGGTCTCACTGAGTTGCTTAGGGCCTTGATAAGTTGCTGAGGCTGGCTTCAAACTTGGAGTCCTCCTTCTGCAAAGTGATTTTGAGTGGATGGTGGCGCAGGGACAGGATTTTTACCAATAATTAGATATTTAATGATGTTTTCAAACTCTTATTTTGGGAGGTGTGCTTATTTTGTGATAGTCAAAACACTGAAGAAATAATGTGGGGTCAAATTGGACCCGAAAATGAAAATAAGGAGTGGAGTCTGAATGTCTAAATATATAGAGAGCAAAAGTTACTATTTGTTTGTTGTTGACCCCTTGAATATTCAATGCTGCCTGGAGAGATGTGGAAGGCTACGTTGCCGCGGCCCACGATCTGGTCTCTTTAACTATTTCTCCAGCGTCTTTCACCTGCAGCTACTTGTTACGGTCTGGTTATGAGGTGTCCCCGGAGGCTTCTGTTTAATGCAGGAATATTCAGAGGGGAGAGGATTGAATTATTGAGAACTGGAACCTAATCAGCCCATCCTCCTTTAAATGGTGGTAACTGTAGGCAGGTGGGGCCTTCCTGGAGGAGGTGGGTCACTGAGGGTGTGCCCCGGAAGGAGTCATCTTTCCAGGTGACCCCTCTCTGCTTCCTGGCTGCTGTCAATGGAGCAGCCAGGTAAAAATCCTCCACCGTGCCCTGCCGCCATGATGTCTTGCCTCACCTTGGGCCCAGAGCCATGGGCTCAGCCCAGCTTGGACTGAGACCTCTGAAACTCTGAGCCAGAAGAAACTTACCCTCCTCTTAAGTAATTCTTTTCAGGTATTTTGATCACAGCAATACAAAACTAACAGTACTCAGTAAGTGTTGGACTGAATAAATCCACTAATTAGGATAAACAGACAAACCTCAACCAGGCACAGATAAGATAGAGAGTCACTAAACCGATGTTCCATTCTTTTTGCATGTCAGGGGGACTTCCTCTCTACCCCCCAAGGCTTGCCTTTAGATGAAAAGAGCTTTAAAGAAGTAGATAAGCATTCTTTGTGCAAAGAACACCTCAGGCCATGTGGTAGAGAGACTGGGAGGGCGGGAAGTGTCCTGCTGAACCAGGGACCCCTAAGGTGGTGCCATTGCGGGAGAGAATAGACCAGTGAGAACAGGAAGTCATGCAGGGATGTTGGGGGGACGTTCTGGAGAAAAAGGGGAGAGAACTTAAAGTCACCTCGACAGGGTAGGAATCCATTGTCTGTTTCTCCCTTAAAGGTAAGTGGCCTAGTGCTGATAGTGCACTTGCTGGTCACCTGGACCCTTGGGTGTGTTTTCCTTTGTCCTCCACTGCTTTTGGATCTTTCCGCTGCATCTGATACAGGCCACAGCATCCATTAATGAGGAGAAAGAATGAGAAAGGTATTTAAGATCATGCACATTTTTTTTTCTCTTACCATTTGTCACTAGAGATGTGTTTCACCCGTTAATGATTTGTGTGCACGTGTGTGTGCACATTCAGGTGCTCAGGGGCTTGTGTTGGTGCCTGCTGGTGAGTGTCCACGTTTGGGAAGAGCAGACCAGTATCCATCCCGTCTCACTAGTTCAGCTGGCCTTGCCCCAGGTCTATTTTCATGTTCTCTGGGGAATCAGGACTCTGGATCTGGAACCTCGTGGCTCATGTCTATTTTGAAATTGTCACCTCACTGGGCTAATGCCTGTGGAAACAGTGCATGTCTGCCATTGGTAACTTAGAAGGCAGGGAGGGGCCCATGAATTTACTCTGCCAGAGGCATTTAATGAGGATCAGAACATTAGTGATGGGCTGGGGTTGTGGCTCAGGGGTAGGTCACTTGCCTAGCAAGTGTGAAGCACTGGGTTCGATCCTCAGCACCCCATAAATAAATAAATAAATAGATAAATAAATAGATAAATAAAATGAAGGTATCATGTCCATCTACAACTACAAAAAAATATCAGTGATGGCCATTTCAGAGCACTTTTAAAAGGTGATCCCCTTGCCAAAGACCCCGGCTGGGGGTTATAATCATTATTAGGACATTAACATGTGAAGCAAGTAAATCTTTAGGTTGCCGTTAACAGGAGATGAGACCATGCCTATTTTTAATTTCCCAGGGGATTCAGGAATAGTGCTTGCATGGCCTACTATTTTTATTTTATTTTATTTGGTCTTGAGATTGTTAGGGTTGTAAATTGACCATTCTTTGTCCACAGTTATTTCGAGATTTCTGCAGAGAGTTATTTATAAGGGATTTTTTCTTTACAAAACAAAAGGAAATCTCATTCATTCTCATGCCATCTAATTGTCTCTTTGCCTTGGCTCGATCTATTCAGCGAACAAGGAAAATCAGAATTAGATGTGGAAGGAGGCCAAGAACAGGGGCAGAAGATGGCAGTGGAAATACCAAAACCAGGGCACTTGTGAAGCACACTGAGATTGGGAAAGGGAGGAAAGAATCTTCAAAATAGATGTATTCGCTCTTTTTTTTTTTTTTTTTTTTCTCTTAAAAGATTGGTGATCTATTTTCGGAGGCGGGGGAAATGGTCCAGGATTCATGGAGTCACTGGCTTTCCCTGACCTCTCCTGGAGGATGGCTTTGAGAGAAGGGAAGCGGTGGAAAAGGGTAAATGCAAAAGCCTGGGTATCCAGGAGTCCAGCCCGGAGCTGCGTCTGCTGCTCCGGGAGCCCAGCCTCCCCGTGAGCGAGGCTCAGTGAGGCTCTACGCGCTCTCGCTGGAAGCTGCATTGAGTATATTTTCCCAAATGCCAGGCACTCGTACCTACCTTATAGGTCTTTTCCATTGTCGGTGGAATTTCATCGTGCTAAGGATGGAACCCAGGGCTTTGGACATGCTTAGCATGCGACGGAGCTGCACCCCCAGCCCAGCACTGGCCTTAGCAGTAAGTGACACTGCGGAATATAAAGGCTTATCATCAGGGTAATAATGCATGTGCATAGCAAGGCTTGGCACAGTGGTCAGATCCTAGTAAGCAGTGACTCCAAGTTGCTTCTGTGTGGACAGCTCACTACTACAGTGACGCCGCCACATCAGTGTTTGCAGCAGCTCAATTCACAACAGCTAAGCTTTGGAACCAACCTAGGTGCCCTTTCACAGAAGAATGGATAAAGAAACTGTGGTCTATATACACAATGGAATATTACTCAGCCTTAAAGAAGTGAAATGATATCATTTGCTGGTAAATGGATGGATCTGGAGACTCTCATGCTAAGTGAAATAAGCCAATCCCAAAAAAACCAAAGGTGGAATGTTCACTCAGATATGTGAATGCTAACTCACAATAATGGTGGGGAGAATAGGAGTTCATTGGATGAGACAAAGGGGAATGAAGGGAAGGGGGGGATGAGAATGGGAAAGACAGTGGAATGAATGGACGTCACTTTCCTATGTTCATATATGAACACACGGCCAGTGAAACTCCACACCATGTACAAAAAGAAAAGTGTCCAGCTGAGGTGTCAGCCTGTGTTGCTGCTGTCTTCCAAAGGCATGCTAGGGACTGGAGGAACCCTTAATATGCCTCATTTGTGTGCCTGGTCAGTTCCGGCTGGCCATGTGGACTTGTCGGTCGTTAGGTTACCTGAGTGACCTGAGGACATGCCAGCTGGCTTTCCCAGAGCAGGAGACCCAAGGGAGAGCCAGTTTGCAGTTGCAGTGTCTTTTTGGAACTCCTTCCAGCAACCCCACTGCATCATTTCTGCAGCATGGAGTCAGCCTGTGTAGTGTTGGAGGAGACGCCACTAGACCCTGAGTACCTGGAGGCAAGAAGCACCTGCCAGCGGGCGAACCCGCTCACTAATGTCCCACCAAGGGGCGCAGGCTTCCCACTAATCTCTTGTTTTCTCCCCCTGTTGCCTATACCTGTTTACCTCATTACTACACTAACATACTTTAATTAAATATTACATAAACCAGTGAGGGTGAAAGACAGTGGCTGCTTCTTTGAAAACTCATTTGAATCCATTAGGAAGACGTGATAAAGTTTGGTTGCTTAAAAATTGCTATTAAATTAGGTGTGGGTAAAGTCGGTAAAATATAAAAAGAAGTCATAAAAACTCTAAAGCACTTAAATTGCTTTGCAAGTGTCTTTACATTTCACTCCATTTCGAATAAGCCAAATGGGAAACCGTAGATTCTGAATTAAAGTATGGTTTATGTCAAGAAGGAGCTTCAGGCAAGGTGGAGCATACCAGTTATCCCAGGGGCTCAGGAGGCTGAGGGAGGAGGATCTTGAGTTCAAAGCCAGCCTCAGCAACTTAGCGAGGCCCTGAGCAACTCAGTGAGACCCTGTCGCTAAATAAAATATAAAAAGGGCTGGGAGTGTGACTCAGTGGTTAAGAGCCCCTGGTTCAATCCCTGGTGCCAAAAAAAAAGAAAAAGAAAAGTCATCTTGGACCCAACTTTGCACAATAAATAAATCTAACCTTTACAATCAGCTGTTATATCTTTAAAAACAATAAACAAACCATGTCACATTTCAGCCTTTTAAATACATCCTCAAGTTGTTTGCTGGGCACAGGGCTGACCAAGAAATATGAGAAAAATTTCTGTGAAACTGTCCATCATTTCTTAAGCTTTGGATATTTGCTAGTATCTTCCACTTAAGTCCCGAGGGAGTCTTTACTTCCACCTGCCCTGGCAGTACCATCTCCAGGTGCCTAGTACTTAGGACAAGGGACAGAGCACAGCAATCCAGTGGGGTTGGGGCAGCTTTCAAAATGCCTTTGCAAATGATCTCTTCTGAAACCCCAAGCCCAAATAGGGGAGGAGTTATAAATGGAGAAAGAGAACATTGTTATTCTCTCCAAGTTTTCTTAGTAGTGTTCAAGGATCTATAAAACTTTTCCTACCTAGAGGTATGAAGGCTTTATTGTTATTATTATTATTTGGGGGGGGGGGTACTAGGGATCTAACCCAGAGGTGCTTAACCACCGAGCCACATCACCAGACCTTTTTTATATTTTATTTAGAGACAGAGTCTCACTGAGTTGCTGAGGGCCTTGCTAAGTTGAGGCTGGCTTTGAACTCGAGATCCTCCTGCCTCAGCCTCCCGGAGCTGCTGGGATTTACAGGCGTGCGCCACCGCACCCCGCTGAAGGCTTCATAGAAACCTCAGGGAGAGAGTCCATAAAAGAACTAGAAGAACCTTATCTATCAGTTGTGACCCTTTGGTGCTGTGAAATAGCTTGTTTTTATCCTGATGCGTCCAAAAGCATTCCTGAAGGCATGAAGGGTTGCATGACGTGGACTTCCGGGAGGACAGACGCAAAAGTTCATCTCCAGGGATCACTTTCTGGATATTCAAATCAGCTAGTTTAGGAGCCCCGCCCCGACTCGCCACCCAGGGTTCGGAGATCTCCAGCCAGCCTCCTGCATCTCCAGGAGCGCCTCCTGTGGCGGCCAGCATCCTCAGTGAGCTGACTGCCAGTGTCGTCTCTTCCCTGTGTCCCCTCGTTCATCTTTCCAGACCTGATGACCTAGGCTTTGTTTCCACCCGTGGAAACAGATCCCATTTACTCCAGTCCTATTAAATTGTTTACAGGTGCTCCTTTTTAAAAAGCAAAACAAAACCAGGAGCTCCTTTACAGCCTAAAACTTCCCTTAGAATCACTCTCACCTTGTTTAAGGATAGAGTAAGTGTTAGGACTCCATTTTTCACTGCACCAACATATGGAACACTTAATGTAAAAGAGACAGATTTAGTGGCAGTGAAATGTCACTGTCACTGAAGTGATAGAAAATCAACACTGATATGTACCAGAGAATCCTCTATGTATTTGTGTTAAAACAGCATTTTTTTTTTTTTTTTTTTTACTATCACCTCGGGAAGATATTATTTTATTCTAGATATTTGGGATTTGGTATTCTGCTAACAAATAACTTTTGAAGCCAGATGTGTTTTAAATTCTCGTTTATTACCCGGGAGCCATGCGAACGGAGACAACTTTTGTAATCTCTCTGGGCCTCCGTGTTCTGCTCCATAAAAAGAGAACAGCAATTCCTGCCGCTGGTCATGATGGTGCCCACCTGTAATCGCAGTGGCTCGGGAGGCTGAGGCAGGAGGATCGTGAGTTTGAGGCCAGCCCCAGCAGCTCATTGAGGTCCTAAGCAAATTCAGATTAAAAATGATAAAATAAAAAGGTCTGGGGATGTGGCTCAGTGGCTAAGTGCCCCTGGGTTCAATCACTTGTTAAAAAAAAAAAAAAAAAAAAAAAAAAAGCGATCCTTACTTTGTTGGGATTTGGGGCAAATTTAAAGAAGGGAATGGATATTAAATCCTGTGGCACAGCAGCAGGCACCACAGGACTATTAGACTATTAGCAATAAAGAATATTAGAGACAAATTTCATTTAGAGAACAAAGAAAAAATTAAAGTAGAAGGAAATTTAAAACTTTAAAGTCTTTAGGTGGATAAATGTTTTCATGCTCATGCTTGGTATTTTAAAAACTGAAAATATTGCAGAATCAATCACATGGAAATGTCCTTCAGCTCTTTGGATAGGTTTGTTTAAAAGTAGGTTGGAGCTGGGCTCAGTGACCCACACCTGTCATCTCAGCAGCTCGGGAGGCTGAGGCAGGAGGATCGAGTTCAAAGTCAGCCTCAGCAACTTAGCGAGGCCCTGTCTGTAAATAAAATAGAAAAAGGGCTGAGAATGTGGCTCGGTGGCTAAGCGCCCCTGGTTTCAATGCCTGGTGCCAAAAAAGAAAAAGAAAAAAAGTAGGTTGGAAATTGGGATCAAAAATGGCTTTTTCACAGACTGGGGCTAGGGCCTGGTGGTAGAGTGCTTACTTCACATGCATTGCATGAAACCCTGGGTTCAAACCCCAGCACGATCAAAAAAAAAGTGCTCTTTCTTCATGACCCATGATAGCATAAAAAAAGAATGGCTAAGAAAGGTGAGAGGACCTTTCCGTCCTCTGCTTTGGCAAATGTCCTTTCTTTGTTGATAACAATAAACAACATGGGAGAAAACAGACCATAAATGCTTTCTATTCATGTCCCCCCAATGCTACCTTCTGAAAAATACTTTTCAAGGTGATATTAAAACTGGTCTCTTGTTTGTGAGATCACCAAGGAAAGTGACTCCAAGAGGAGTATTATTGTCATCGTGGCATGACTTTGTTTTGTTTTAACCTCCTCTTTCGGAACAGGATTTGAACTTCCTGGAGCATGTAGGTTGTCATTGGCCCTTTTGGTGCCTTGGTGAGAAGCCCCATCTGCCAGAGTAGTGATACTTGAAGAATCAAGTTCCTCAGGTAGTTTTTCTTTGAGAAGTTCATGGTTGTCCCGCTTTCTGTCCTTTGTATCAGCACCAACATTTGCATGTGTGAGTTCTTAGCAAGCAATGCTTTTGGGTCACACATGAGCTTTTGTGTCTCGTGAGAGAATCCATTTTTCATGTTAGTGGGTAAGATAGAGACTCCTAGGCTTTTCCTCTGGGATTTCTGACTCCCCAGATCCGGAAGGGGTACAAAACCTGTGTGTTAGTGAACTCCTTGTTGCTATCTCCAAAATACCTGATGTGAACAACATCAAGGGGGAGAAACTTAGGTTGGTTCAGAGTTTCAGAGGTTCAGTTCTTGGTTGGCTGACTCCAAGGCAGAACATCATGGCGGAAAGCCATGGTGACCAAGGAAAGCTTCTCAGCTCATAGGGAGGAGAGAGAGTGGAAGAGGCTGGGGAGAAGAATCGACCCTTCCGGGGGGGCCTGTAGTGATCTCCTCCTTCCCATCAGTCCCCTCTTCCAATGTTCCATTCAGCTGAATGAAGCCATCAGATGGATTAATGCTTCATCAGGATCCAGTCATTGCCTAAAGAATCCCCCCTCTGTACCTGTGAGACTTCGAGGGACATTCCAGGTCAAGACCACAACAGCATGCAAAGTTCTTAGCAAGCACCCCAGTCGAAAATCTATATTCAGAGAAACCTGGGAAACCCTACCCTCTAGAGCTAACCCCTTGGACATGTTGGCTAAAACTCATGTGTTTCTTGGAAGCGAAACTGGGGCTTTCTCTAACCACAAGCCTGGATTTCAGGAAGTGGGTGAGAGGGAAGGGTCTGAGGAGAAATAAAATCTGTCATTCAGCCTGATGACACAGTGCGCCTCCGTGGCCTGTCTGCGCTCTTTGCGGTACTACTTACTATCTGCATTTTCCTTTGAAAATGTTCCCACTTGCAACTAACAGAGCATTCCAGAGGAAAAGCCAGCAAAATGTCTGTCATCCAGGAGGAATAAACCGATTAAAGATGGAAACTTCTAGACAGACAGAGGGGCCGGTGGTTCCCTGACCAGATACTGATGATGCTTCTCTCTTGTGTTGAGGAAGACAGAAAAAGATGGCAATCGCCCTTCAAGGCTGAGAAAGCCTGTTCTTGTGGGGCTTCCTTAGGCCTGCAAGACGAAGACAGCAGAAAGAACACAATCTGGCCAGACCTGGATCAGATGCTATTTTATTGTTATTAATTGACTCTTGGGTAGAAAGCCGTTTGGCACAAACTGTCCCTATTGAAGGCATAC
This sequence comes from Sciurus vulgaris, assembly GCF_902686455.1. Lineage (NCBI taxonomy): Eukaryota > Metazoa > Chordata > Mammalia > Rodentia > Sciuridae > Sciurus > Sciurus vulgaris. The sequence goes on along the minus strand of NC_136477.1, from coordinate 60,854,925 downwards.
TGCTGAGTGAAATTAATAGTGGATGGGGCTGTGGTTAGGGGACCCCTTCCCTGTTATCACCTATTAATTACTGTGTAATTTCAAGACTCACATTACATATGTCAACTCCTACCAAAAACATTTACACAAGTGATTAAGTTTATTGAGGGAAAGTCTTCCAAGTGGAAGGCTGGAATGGCTTCAACTCTCATGGCGTTTGAGGGCCTACCTTTGGCTGGTCACAAAGTTCTGGAAATACCATAGTGGGGTATTAATGCAAAACTAAGCAGACTCCCATTGATCAGTTGAGGTCAATCGATACATAATTGCCAAAGGAGATGTGCCCAAGGACAGAGATTGGAACCTGGTTCTGGCAGTGTGAGAAATCACCCCCAAACCCAGCACCTTGAAACTACGCGGGCCTGTGTGAGCTCACACTGTGTCCGAGGGTCAGAGTTCTGGAATAGCCTAGGGTGTTTCTGATTTAAGCACTGTGATGAAGGTGGATCGGGCTGTTGGTCGGGGCTGCAGCCACTGCCAGTCCTGGCTGAAGGAGATACTTAAGTGGCTTTGGATAGGAGGCTTCAGTCTCTTACTACACGTGGCTCTTCACAGGGCTGGTCTCACACCTGGCTTCTTCTAGAGCAGATGGTCCAAGAGCGAGACAAGAGAGTAGGTCCAGGAACAAGGTGGAGTGGGATGTTTTATCATGGAATCTTTGGAGTGACAGAAGGTCACTCCCCTGGTTGTCTGGTCCTGCAAACCAGCCTTTGCATGCTTTGCATGGAGAATTCGTAAGACTTTGAGTAAAAGGAAATGGAGCTCATTAAGGGCCATCTGGGATGACACAGAGACACAGGGGCTGGGGGATTGTGGGAGGACCCTTCCGAGAAGGTGCTACTCAGGCTGAGATTCAAAGGACGGAGAGGTGGACCGAGGGGTGATAGAGCCCCCTCTCCAGGTAGTCAGAGCATCCAGTGTTTTGAAATCGTGAATGAAGACCAGTTTGGGTAGAGAAGAAACGGTCTAGAATGATATGCTCAGAGATAACGATGAGGAGTTGACAGAGACCAGACCGTGCATGTCCTTTTAGGACAAATGAACAATTTTGTTCTTTGGAAACTTAAGCCAGGGAATGACTCAGATTTTACTTTTTTTGAACATTTCTCTGCTTCTGTGAGTGGTATGAATTATAGGTAGGGATGCCAGCTCGAAAGCCATTAGAGTTGTCAGGCAGAAGGTCGTTGTGGATGAGAACATTGGCAGTAGACATAGTACCGGATGGACATGAAATCTATTTAGGAGACAACAATTGTCAGAATTCAGAGATGGAGTGAAGTTGTTGCCCAGGGTGAACTCTCAAGTTTTGGCTTCCAGAGTGGGATGCATGGGGGTGACATTCACAGATAAAGGGACACCTGGAAGAGGACCAGTCTTAGGAAATACATTACAAGAACGGAGCCTGAAATCAGAGCTATCATTGCTTTCATAGGAACAAACTTATTAGGCGGTTCAAGGTATGAAGACAGGCAGGGAGTTCTCTGCCCAGAAAAAGGTAATTCCACTCAGATTCACAAATGCATGCTGCCTTTCTAAGACCTTAGAACTTTTTTATTTTTTATTTACTTATTTTTTTAAATTTTGTGTGAGGAGCTCATGTCTGGCCAAGGAGGATCGGGAATTCTTGGTATTTGTTCTTTTGATGATCATTCTTCTCTTTTAAAGCAAGTTGATGAAATCTTTTCAACCCCAGCTTATTTTGGAAGGTGTTATGATCCATTGGGGTATAATAGTACAGGTCTCTGTTTTTCCTTTCCATTTCCTCCAAATGAGTTAACTAACTTTCTCACATAACATTTCTCTCTCTCTCTCTCTTTCTCACACACACGCACACACACACACACACACACACAGTTTCTTACCCATCAGAACTAGATATGACATGTCATTAGAGCATTTGAGAGTCCATGTGAACACCATCTGTTCCCTAACATGTTATTGCAAGCAAGAAACATTAATTAATTGAATACCTACTTTGTGCCAGGATCTGTCAAGGGCACAGATTTTTTTTAGGAAATCCACCTCCTCTTACTTATGGATGTGCCATGCACTGTTCTAGGCAAGGGCTACGTGCCAGGCAGCATACTAAATAGCTCTCTTCTCCTTTTCATCCCCTGAGGGAAGGGCAGGGGACGAGAGCCACACCCTGCCAGCCTAATGCACACCCCATGGGGAGATATGAGGGCATGGGAATTTGGTGTGCCTGTAGTAAAAGGATAACCACCTACGGGAGGTACTGCCTATAATGTATTTCCCAAGGAGGAAGAAAGCCCTGGAATATGATTGTATTCATTTTTGTCTTGATTTCTTTCTGGCTGATTCCCAAGCCTCTGGGAAGAGCCTAGCATGAGGAGAGGCCCTTGGGATGCACCTGTTGAGAGAACTGAATGAGCACATTTGCCATGCGACAAAACTTTTTATTTGAAATAATTAGACCTAGAAGAAAGTTGCAAAAAGAAAAAAATAGTATCATTCCCACATATCTTGTTTTTTTTTTTTTTTTTTTTTTTTGTTAGTTAGTTTTTGGCACAAGGATTGAACCCAGAGGTGCTTTACCACTGAGCCATGTCCCCAGCCCTTTTGTTATATTTAATTTAGAGACAGGGTCTCACTGAGTTGCTTAGGCCCTTGCTAAGTGACTGAGGCTGGCCTCAAACTGGCTATCCTCTTGCCTCAGCCTCCCGAGTCATTAGGATGGCAGGCATGCCCCATGGCACCCAAGGTAATGTTGACATGTTATGTAACCGTGGGACAGGGATCGGGAAATGAACGTTTGTAACTGTGGGACAGGGATTGGGAAATGAATGTTGGCTCAGTACTGTTAATTACACTATGAACTATTTTTTTTTTGGTTGTGGGCCCCCTGTTTTATTTGGTTGTGGAGGTTCGTGTCTGGGAAGGTTCCTCAGTCCCTCCTAGTCTATCATGACCTTGGCACTAGAAGCGATGCCGAGTTTATGCTGTAGCCTGTCCTTCGACGCAGAAAGTGGAAGGGCCCATTTGTGCAGGGGAAGCGAGACGTTTGTGGACTTGATGGAGGGGTGAGGGGAAGAGTGGACATAGCGTTTTTGGCAAGGAGAGCTGCGTCCCGAGGTCTCTGGCCTGGAGCCCTGTGGTGCTGCTTCGTTTCTTCTTGCAAGTGATAGGTGGCCTGAGGTGACCAGGTAAGAACTGTCCCCTGTGCTCTGGGTCTGCATTTTCCCTACCACTGAGGTCTTCACGGTCCCTGCTCAACCCTACCCAGCTTCCACGTGCTGCCCGCTGTCCCTCTGGGTTCAAGCTTTGACTTCCTGAGCATCAAGCTGATGTGCCCCTTGTCATCTTTTTGCCACAATTGACCCCACCCTTCTTTGGGGTCATAAAACCATATTTATTTAATTTTTCTTATCACCATCATATTTGCTAAAACGGACCAAGGAGTGTGTGCAGACCATTGCTCATGGATTGTCCATGGAAAGCAATGTCACCTCGGTGGGGTGGGGGGTGACCACCAGTTCTTGGGGAGTGCAAAAATCTTACTATGTGCCGTGTATAAAGCGCAGACATACAATACCTACACAGATACACAGTACATCAAAGTATTAAGTTTTCATTGGAAGTTGGGGATGATTCCCGAGGAGAGATCTAGAAAACTCACTGGTGGGAGTAGTCATTGGAAAAAGGTTGAAAAACATTGCTCTCAGCCAAATGATTTGCCTAAATGATCTCTCTCTTTTTTTTTTTTTTTTTTTTTTTTTTTTGTGGTACTGGGGATCAAACCCAGGGCCTTGTGCTTGCAAGACAAGCACTCTACTGAGCTATCTCCCCAGCTCGATCTCATTTAATTTTACAACAATATCTCAAGGAAAGTATTCCTATTACTCCATTAAAAAATACAAAACTGATAATGAGCCAAACTGAATCACTTAAGCAGGGTCGCAGAGCAAGTGTGGCGCAGCAGGACCGTTACACAGTACAGCCAACTCAAAGTCGAGGGCTAAATATGCTCATCCCTGTCAATTTGGTTACCAAATTTATATTCCAACCAATTAGAGTCAGCAAAGTGGCACGTGCCTGTATCCCAGCAGCTCAGAAGGCTGAGACAGGAGGATGGCAAGTTCGAGGCCAGCCTCAGCAAATGAGTCAGGCCCTAAACAACTTAGTGAGTTCTGTCCAGAATTTAAAAAGGGGCAGGGCTCAGTGGTTAAGCATCCCTGGGTTAAGTTCCCAATACCGAAACCAACCAAACAAAAAAACATTAAGAGCCAGGCATGGTGGGGCATGCCTGTAGTACCAGTGACTCCAGAGGCTGAGGCAGGAGGATCACAAGTTGAAGGCCAGCCTTAACAACTTAGCAAGGCCCTAAGCAACTTAAGGAGAACCTGTCTCCAAATACAAAGGGCTGAGGATGTGGCTCTGTGGGATAGCTCTTGCCTAGCATTGTGTGAGTTCCTGAGCCCAGTCCTCTAGTACAGGACGAAAACACTTTAGAAAGTCAATAGAAGAAATGGACAGCATAAACTCAAACCACACTGATTTATTTGAGGCTTATCATTAATTGTGTTTTCCTGTTGTCCTGCCTTTCCCTTGTGGATGACTCTTCATCCATTGCAACTGATCAGCTCAGGTGTGTCATCTCTGGTTAGGCAGGGCCTTTTGTCTGTCCTGATGCCTCCTCCCTTGTTAGAACAGCAACCACACTCAGGCGAGTGCTCCAAAATTGTGTTGAATGAACAAAGGGCCACAGGAAGTAAAAAAAATTTTTTTTATCCAGGAATTAAGCCCAGGGGCACTTAACCACTGAGTCACATCCCCAGGCCTTTTAAAAATATTTATTTAGAGACAGGGTCTCTCTAAGTTTCTCAGGGCCTCGCTAAGGTTGCTGAGGCTGCTTTGGACTCTCCTTCCTCCTGCCTCAGCCTCCTGAGTGGCTGGGATGACAGCATGTTCCAGTGGGCCCGGCTGCAGGAGGTAATTTTGAAGGAAAAAAAAAGTCAAAGGTAAACTGAATTATTGTTTGATGTCAGGGTCATAAAGTTAACACTTAAAAATAAACACCCGTGATTATAAAGTGGGAAGCTATTCATACCTACTGCAGAGAAAAAGAATTCTGGTGGCCAGTGAGTTTGAGGTAGAAAGTGCCTTTAGCCTCTCAGATTTCAGCTGAATGACTTAAGATCGTTATTCCATGAGGTGCTGGTGGATTGGATCACCCTTTTCCCACCCATCTTGAGGGGCTCAGAAACAAAAGCGGTTGTTTTCTTTTTTGATGGAATGATAGGCTGAAAGTGAATTTTTTCCCCCTTTCATGGGAGCATCACACCAGCTATTTATATTTGAGGCGGGTACTAATCTCTCTCAGATTTACTGACTGAACAGACCAACCAAAACATCCCAGGATGCCTGAGGAGCTGATCCCCTCTCCCGAAGAATTTTACAACGTTCCTATTCTGTGAACTGGAGACCAAAAATAATCTGTATATCACACAAAGCTTCTGTCATTCACCTCATAACCCTTTCCGAGGCTTCAGACAGGCATCTGATCCAGGTTGGATGGGGTTCAGGTCAGGAGCAGCTGTGGTATTTTTATTTTCCAAACTGTCTCCTATAGGCAGAAGCAGATTTCAGTTTTTGGCGGCGCCTTCTCAAAACAAGCAAGTCAGAGAATCAGGGCCCAAGGAAAGGTAGATTTGCTCAGAGGAAACCCATTTTAATAGATAGGAGCGAAATAGACAAAATCATGCATTCCCCATCAAGTCCTTATTTTCTGTTCCCTGTGACACTTCTCCGAAGCTTTGAGACCGCTTCTAAGAAAATCGACCACCAGGGACAAATAAACTAAAAGGTCGCCTAGCTCAGAAAGTGCGAGTGGTTAGGGATTTGGCCCGCCGTTTGGAAAGGAAGGCTAAGCCATCCTCTTGCCCCCAAGTTATAGGCAAGCTTCTTTGGAATGGGCATCAAATATCTCTTTCTTTACAGTTCTGTCAAGTGGATCTTTTTGTGTGTGTGTGTGTGTGTGTTTGCTTTTCATTCTCCTTTTCCCATCCCCCCGAAGCTTGTAAGACTTGGCATAGTTAGATGTTAATGTTGGGAATAGGGACAGATGGGTAATAGGGACACACACACACACACACACGCACAGCACACGCACATGCATGCTCTCTTAGCGTGATTACCTGAGCAGACAGCACTTAAGTCCTCTTCATCAGAGGGTGGGTACTTGAGGGCTTCTAATTACAGGCTTTCTGCTTCTAACACTCAGCCTCTCAGCAGGAATGTCCTACTCCATGGTACACACGGAATGACCTATGTAATTATTCGCAATTGAAACTCACTTTCACTCCGATAGGAATATCTCCCTGCCTCCTGCCTCCTCCCTACCAGCTCACACCTCCCTCTTCTGCATCTTAGAAGAATATGGCTTATCGAGTCTTCCCATGAGCTCCCCTTAGAGAAAAGGGCCCCAGCTTTGCTTTGGGGGAACCCCTGAGGTCAAGTCCTGCCTTAAGAAAAAAAAAAAAGAAGAAGAAACATGATGTTAGGTTTCTTGCTCGTCTAGCTAATGCATTTCCTCAGCCTTGAAGGGAGGTCTGCTTTAGTCTTCTATGTGAAATTTATTGTCCTGTGCTTCTCTAATTCAGATGGGGAAAAAAAATCACTTGAATATTAGGTGAAGTACATCAAATCTTTGCTTTTTGACTTCCTTCCTGGGAGATGATTATCTATTCCAAGCAGTGAGCATGTGAGCATGCTGGGGGCCATCCCAAGTTAGTCAATTGATTTTTTCCCCGTGAAATGCCCCTTGCCCGATTGCCATGTTCCACCTGAAATTAGACTAAAATTGTATATGAATCCAAAGAAATAGCTGACCAGAGGTGACAGATTTGAAAGGGACTTTATGAGGTTTTTTTTTTTTTTCTTGGCCTAGGGATCCCAAGTTTTTTGTTTTTGTTTTTTGTTTTTTTTTTCCAGATTTTATTCTTGCCAAAGAAGAGATAAAATATCTTCCAAAAGATATATTTGGCAAAAATATCACTGGAGCCACAGGAAACCATCCTGATATATTTGGCAAAAATATCTTGCCAAGGACTGAGATAAAATATCTTCTGAAACTCAGAAGGGCAAGGACCTCTCTTGGCATTAAAAGTTTACCAGTGGTAGTAGTACCGAGCAACCGAGGTGGAAGACTTTGGGCAGGGACTGACCCTGGACTTTATCGAGCATTTCTTAGCTGAGGCGACTTGGCAGTTTCTTCCCCCTCTTTGAACATGGTCTTTCTGAGCTTTAAAAAGGAAAGCAAATAGTTGACCCATTTCTGGGGTGGATGAGGGTGAGATGCATCAGCTCTGGGCTGGAGAACGTGCTAGGATAACCCTGTTAGATATTTCAGAGTCCCTGAGTGATGACCTAAGGTGCCAAGTTTTTGTCCTATGGAATGGGAGCCAGTGTAGGTTTCCACTGGGAAGGATTTGTAGTGTGATGGGATTTGTATTAACCAAAGTCGGGGGTGGGGGTGGGGTGGACTGGAATAGCACAAGGCTTTCAAAGTGCTCTGCGCAAGAAAAAAAAGAAAAGAAAGAAAGAAAGAAATCGGGGCTCATAGTAATCGCTTTAAAAAATGGCAGGTGCTGTTTAATAATTATTATAAGTAAAACGATGATGATAGTGATTGAAGGTCCAGCTTTATTCCTGCTTAGTTTCAGAGTGTACCCGATACTCCAGTGTTTCTGATTGGCACCTCCGGGTCCATTTCCAAGGTTGTAGCAACTCAGTGGGCCCTGGTCTACCCTGGGCTAGGGTCACGTGACCCCTTTCCCTAGTGGGTGCCCAGAAAGCCACGTTGATCCCTCCCCGCATCCCTGCCCAAGGCCGAGTGGAAGGGGCCAGCGTGCACGGGGTGGGGGAGGCTTCCGGGCTGCAGCCCCCGAGTGTGAATAGCTTGCATTGACGCGGCTGCTGCCGCCCGAGCGGGGGATGGGGGCGCCCGGGCTGTGTCTCGGGCCTGGGGCCCCATAAAAGGAGCAGCTGCCGCCGTGCCGCTCACACGCGCGGGGATAAGGCGGGCGGGCGGCTGAGTGAGCGCCTGGCGCCGGCAGTGACCGTGACCGAGAGGGACCTCGCGCCGCAGGTAACCGCTGGCAGGTGAGCGGACGGTCCCGCGGGTTTTGTCCTTGGGAGTGACAGCAGCAGGAGGGGAAGGAGGGAGGATGCTGAGTAGGCTGAGGCAGAGGGGACGCGGGGACGGCGCAGAGGGAGAGGAGAGGGAAGGAAGCGGCCGCGCCGGGGATCAGCTGGAACGCGCCGCGCTGCGCTCGCCTCCTGCCAGGCGTCCGAGTTCCCCACCTCCCACCTCTGCCAGCTGGCGGCCGCGTCCCTCCCCAAAACGCTCCCGCGCCTGGCTCGCGCCGCGGAGGCTCCAGCCAGCCATGTTTTCCGGGCGAGCCGCGCGGCGCACAGCTGAGCGAGCGGCCTGGGCAGGTGGAGGGAGGCGTGCGCTCCAGGCTCCTCTGCCTGGGGACCGGTCCGATTGGAGGACGGTTTCCTGTGGCTTAGGAGCCAGCATCCCGTCCTTCTTGCTGCCTCCCGTTCCCGCGGTCCCCACTCGACTGGCCTGCAGCCGCTTCGTGAACTGTTGGCCCACCCAGCCCGCCAAGAGCCTGTCTTTTGAGCATCCTTAAGAGTGTGGTTTGTGCATAAAGCCGGGCTCAGCTCGAGAAAACGGAAAGGGACTGGAATGGGGAGGCCTTTATACAAAGTCCTATTGTACAGCCATCCTTCTGTCCAGGTCCTGAGCCTCAGGAGGTGCCCAATATTGGAAAGGGAGGATGAAGATACCCCAGACCTTGCTTTCCTGCTTGGGTACCTGCTGTCCCTGCCCCCCTTGATTGGGAATCATTTACTAGAAGGTTGCTTTGAAGCGGAGAGAGATCCATGTCACCCGGGATGCCCCAAATACCCATGGCTCTGGTTTCCATGGCTTCCCTGCCCACTCACAGGAAATGTAACTCTTGGCAATTGTTCCTGTCTGCCAGGAGCAGAGTGGATCCACATCAGCGGCTGGGAGGTTATTGGAGACCTTGGCTTGAGGAGCTTTTGGATGGGAGTTTTGGAGTCCCCCAATTACTCCAGTTACCCCCCAGGTGAACATTGTCCTTAATTTTCTCCTAGAAATGAATCCCCATGATTGGCCATTTCGACAATATGTGATGTTTGAATTCTGGATTGTGCTTTGAGATTTTCTTTGTGTGTGGACCCGAACACTTGAGATGGTAGTTCTGTTGAGGAGCTTCTAAGTATGGGCCAGGCACTGTTTGTAGTTCTTTACACATGTCATCCTTTTAATATACACAGCCAGAAACAACCCCACTCCACAGGTAAACAGAAGCGCAGTGATACTGGTCCAGTGTCCACAGCTACCATGTAACCACAGTGGGATTTGTTGGGTTTTTTTTTGTACCAGGGATTGAACCCAGGGCCAATTTGCCACTGAGCCACATCCCCAGTCATGTTTATTATTTTTTAAAAATTTTGAAACAGTGTGTCACGGCTTAGTGCCTAAGTTACTGAGGCAGGGCTCAAATTTGGGATCCTCCTGACTCAGCCTCAACTTGGAATTACAGGTGAGCCTCCCATGCTGGGATTTGAATCTAGGCAGTATCACTCCACAGCTCAAGTTCTTATCCCTGCTTGTTTGCAGAAAGTAAGCAGCAGAACTTCTCAGGCTTCATTTACCTCTAACCATAGAGTCAGATAGATGTGAGTTGAATCTGGAGTCCAGTATTTACAGAATTCCCAAGTTATCCTGTATAAATCCTGCATGGTATGTTATACAGTCATAGATACAAAGTGAATAGTACAGTTTATAAGCATCTATTATCAGAGGCCTTTGGCAGAAAACAACAACAGTGTCTTACCAGCGAGACAGATTTAAAGCACAGGCCATCTGCGTTTACATTGAGCTCTATCATTCAGGGATTGAATGAACTTGGGAAAGTACCTACGCTTTTCCAAGCCTCAGCTTCCACATCTTTAAAATGGATTGTTTTGTGTGAAGTTAAATCCGGGCAGGGCCTGCCACACATAGTATGTGCTCAAAAAAAAAAAAAAAATAGAGTAGATGGGGTATTGTTTCATAAATCAGTATAGACTCCTGTGTTTTGTTTGTTCTTAGGAAGTTGCTCAAAGACCATCTACAAATGTCTGCTTACATGCATGTATATGTGCACACACATACACACACACAGCCCCAAACGTCTACATTTGAAATTACAAGCATTTAGTGAAATCTGATTTGTTCAGTAGGAGCTGTTTCTCTTGGCAAAGCAGTGGCTGACTTTTAAGGATTAGGGAAACTTCTAAGTTAATTTTAAAATTGTCTGAAAACCAGCTGGAAGTAGCACCATACCTAAGATTTGGAAGGAGGGAAAAAAAAAAAAAAAAAAAAGAGGATTGACTATCACTTTTACTTCCTTTTAGGCTCTGAAAAACTGTAACATAATCTGCTAAACTGTTACAAATAATCAACTAGATTCTTTACTTGGTTAAGCACTTTGAGGATGATTATATTTTTTCTGATGTGGTTTTCTGGATGTTGTTAAGTGCAAAATAAGTCACACAGTGCAACAGTTTTCAAAATACAATGTTGGTGTAGAATAACATGTTTTAGACAGCTGTTCAGAGTTCGGGCCAAAATATTTGTTTGTAAAAGAAGAGGATTCTGTAAGAGCAGTGCTTATATGAAAGAATGTGTTAAGTGGAAAACACACACTAAGCACCCCCCACATAAGGGTCTGGTTAACATGTGCAATATATAGATGCTTCTGGACTTGCAATGGAGCTGGGGTTATCCCCATCCACCCATTTTAAGTTGAAAATATTGCAAGTGAAAAATGCAGGTGAGGGATTGGGCATGTGGCTCAATGTGGAACACACTTGAATGCCTGCCTCTCATGTGCAAGCCCTGGGTTTGATTTATCAAATTTATTGATACGCCTGACCTACATAACATCCTCATACATCGCCCTGGTGACCACGTGACTGACAGAGAGCTGCAGTTTGCTGCTGCCACCCAACATATGGCTAGCCTGGGAGAAGCCAGAATTCTACGTACAGTTTCCACTACATGTGTTGCCTCCTTCTAATCATTGCAAAGTCAAAATATCTTTGAAAACATTTAATGTCCGGGACCATCTGTGCGCTTACGATGGAGTGAATATGCAGTTATTGAAATAATGAGTTATTGTTTCTATGCTGATATGGAATGGACCACTGAGAGAGATTAAGTCCTTGAAGGCAAGAATTTTGTCTGTTTTGATCCCCTGACAGCTTCTGGAATAGTGCTTATTAGTTGCTCAATAAGATTGAAGGAATGAGTGAATATTATTGGGGCCAAGTAAGGTGTCAGTGTATATAATGAGTTGCCATGGACGTTTTTACGTTTTGTTTGTTTTTCCTGTCCTGGAGATTAAACATAGAGCCTGGTGCATGCTAGGCAAGGGCTCTACCCCTGAGTTATACACCCAGCCCCACTTATGTTTTTTAATGAGTGGATCACTACAGGTGTGCATGTGTACAGAGCATGGTAATTGTCTTTGGGAAAGGACCAGAGGCTTAGCAGTTAGGGGATAATCCGTCTTTTTCCTTTTATACCATACCCAACCCCTGCCGTGAGGCCTAAATTAAAAACAAGAGTTGAGAAGTTCTGCACACCTGTAATCCCAGCAGCTCGGGAGGCTGAGGTAGGAGGATCGCGAGCTCAAAGGCAGCCTCAGCAACTTGGTGAGGCCCTAAATAATCAGTGAGACCCTGTCTCTAAATACAAAAAATAAAAGGGGACTGGGGATGTGACTCAGTGGTTCAGGGCCCCTGAGTTCAATCCCTCGTAAGCCACGCCCCCCCCCAAAAAAATTTAAAAAGTTAAGAGCTGCAAGGTCCTGGTTCTCCTGGTCTTGTTTTGTTCGGCGCAACTCACCCGGTCTGTGATTCCTTCAGTACAGCCTGCTTAGTTTCCTTGCTGTGGCAGAGTACCTGCAGCCCTGTGATGGGACATGGGGGAAGGAAGGTGTCTACTGCATAGAATTCCCCTGTAGTGGCGGTCGTATCCCACCCGTGGAGGCTGCTCACGCGGGAGACCCTGCTGTTGCCCTTTGGGGCAACCTTCATGAACCTCCTGCACTGAGCACAGAGCTTGCTCCTTCTCCATAGTTTGGGTCACAGTGAGTGAATGGATGGAGGGGAGGAGTCACCCAAGAACCTGTAATTTCATCACAATCCAGGCCAGTCCCCAAGGAAGCAAGTCGCGCTTCAGGATGGGGACTTCTTGCTCTTTGAGACACATCTTGCCTGCACTTCCGAATTCTGGCCTCTTACAATGAGATTCATTAGAGAAGGGGTCTTCAGTGTGCAAGATGAAACCATCCAGAATTTCGTGTGCTGTCTTTTCAAAAGTTACATTTGTAACGCCATATATACTCCAAGTGTTAATATTATGCTATGGTTACCTCCTCCTTTTCTTTTTGTTTGGCTTTGCTTATGCTGAACCGTGGAAAGGAGTTGTAGATGTTATCTTTGCCTTTTCCCCGTTCTTAAGTTTCTTTTATGTTATAGGTGTTTGGGGCTAGGTATCAACTCTTGCCTTTTGTATGGACTTGTCAAGAGTAACGTGGGATGTTTGTTAGTTTTATCTGTATTTTCGGTACGTGTTCATTTGTATGATATGTCTTTTTTTTTTTTTTTTTTTGTGGGTACTGGAGATTGAACCTAGGGGCACTTAACCACTGAGCCACATCCCCAGCCCTGTTTTGTATTTTATTTAGAGACAGGTCTCCCTGAGTTGCTTAGGGCCTCGCTATTGCTGAGACTGACTTTGAATTTGCGACCCGCCTGCCTCAGCCTCCCAAGCTGCTGGGATTATAGGCCTGTGCCAACCGTGCCCGGAGTTTCTCAATATTTCTAGCGGCACATTGATTCCTTATCATTAGGAGCTGGCTGCAATACCATTGAGATCTTGTGTCACTAGTACCTTGGCGATGGCTCAGGACAAAAAGAAGACCTTGTAACCATGTCTTACTGCAAACATGACATGAAAATTATCCAGACCAGACATCCTCCTGTCCTGGAGGTGAAGAATGTTGACAAAGCTACCTTTTGTAGTTTTGATGTTGCTTTGTTTTTCCTGTGTTCCAGTTGTGATTATTAGGTGGTGAGAGTGTAGCTCAGTGGTGGGCCACGCATAAGGCCCTGGGTTTCATTAAAATAAAGAAATAAATAAAGATTTATTAGGCTATGCGAGCAATGAATTACCTCCGCTTCTTAACAGCATCCAGTGCAGAACAAAGGTCTGCTTCTTGAGCCCTTTCCCAAATCACCTAAAGATATCTGACATATGTCCAAGTGCTATAAAAGCCCTTGATGGTGTCCTCTTACTGAGACACCCCCTGGAAACCCATGCTGTGCCTTCTCTCTCTTACAGTGACCAACTGGTTCCATGGCAGGGTGTGTTCCTGGTGGTCTCTGAAGCATTTGCTGTTCATTTACTTAAAGTCAGAACTTCTAGAAACCTTTAGGTAATCTTTTCAAGTAAAAGGCAGCATTTTAAAATAAACTAGTAATTACTCATTCTAGATGGCCGGAAAGTGTACACCAATACCAAAGATAAAAGAAATTTCCTAATAATTCCATTATTTAGGAATAATCATGGCAAACACTCAGACCCATCTCTTTTATATATCTGCATCTATATATGATTTTGCATCCATGCCTACACACAAGGTGTACGTTATTAGTATCATAAATATGTAGTTAGTATCCTACTCTTTCATTGAACCTGAGTATTTCCTTATAGGATCCAAATTTTCTCGAATCTTTTTTTTTTTTTTTTTTTTGGTTCTACAGGCTGAACCCTGGGGTGCTTAACCACTGAGCCAAATCCCCAGCCCTTTTCATTTTATTTTATTTCTTTATTGTAGGACAGGGTGTCTCTAAGTTGCTTAAGTTCTCACTAAGTTGTTGAGATTGGCCTTGAACTTACAATCCTCCCACCTCAGCCTCCGAGTCCCTGGGATTGCAGGCTAATGCCAACATGCCTGGCTTCAAGTACATATTTTAAATTATTGAATAGTGTCTTTTCATAAGAGAATAGAAAGTTGTTCTTTAATCAATTACAATGATCATTTCTTCTTTCTAAATAGCTGTGATTACATGCTCGTGTGTTTCTGTCCAGATTTGTATCTCTTTGTTTTGGTAGATTTTCCTAGAAAAGTATACACATTTTTAAAAAGGTCTTGATTTGTATTGCCTGTTTTGTTTTGTTTTGGCAGTACTGGGAATTGAACCCATGAGCTTTGTACCTGCTAACCATATCCCAGCCTTTTAAAAAAATTTATTTATATTAATTTTTATTTTATTTAGTGTCACTAAAAACCCAGGACCTCCTGCATGCGAGACAAATACTCTGTCACTGAACTACATCCCTAGTCCCGCCCCCTTTATTTGGAGACAGGTGTCCCCCAAATTGCTCAGACTGCCCCAGAATTTGCTCTCTTCCTGCCTCAGCCTCCTGAGGGGCTGGGATTACAGGTGTGCACCTGCATGCCCATTTTAAAATAAGCATTTTAGTAACAACCCACCTGGAGGCGCCGCAGCAGCTGGAACTCTCTATGGGTTCCTGGAAACCGGAAGTCCTGGCTCAGCTGGGCTGCTGTTCTCTGCACATCTGTCTCCTCCCCTCTCCCAGCAAATGGCTGCATTTGCTGTCCCCATGTGGAATGCAGGAGAGGGGCAGTTAGCAGTGAGGAGGAGGGATTGTGTCCTGAGGGTGCCACCCAGGGTGTGTGAACAGAAACCTCTCGAAGGGCAGATCCCATGAAGCATTACCTCTTTCTTAGTGTCCACCAGGCAGCTTTGTGAAATGCCCGTCGGTATCTGTTGAATGAACAGATGATAATCCCATTTTAGATATAAAGTGTAAAGCAAACTGCAATATCAATTTTTTTTTTTATGGTGTTGGTCCTGGAGGCTTAACCCAGGGGTACTGTACCGCAGGGCTACTTCTCCAGCTGTTCTTGCTTTTAATTTACAGACAGGGTCTCACCAAGTCACCCAGCATGGCCTCAAACGTGCATCCTCACGCCTCAGCCTCCCTAGTTGCTGAGATTACAGGTGTGCACCACCACATCTGGCTTCAGAGTCGTTTTAATACCGTCCTCTCCCAGAAACAAACGTAAAAACCTGTAACCCCGTACATTCTTTAGACTCATTCATTCTCCCATGTCAGATATTTATTGAGGGCCCATTTTTGCTAGGTATATTTTATGCCCTGGGGGTATAGCAGTGACTTAAGTCAAGTTTACATGATGGAACATGAGCATAGAAAGTAGACCCCAAAGAAATTTGAAATTCCAGCTATGCTGCAGTGCAAAATACTGAATCAGGGTGAGAGAGAATGAAGGGGTTTGGCTGGGTGCAGTGGCACATGCCTGTAATCCCAGCAGTCTGGGAGGCTGAGGCAGGAGGATCGAAAGTTTGAGGCCAGCCTTGGCAATTTAGTGAGACTGTTTCAGAATAAAAAAATAAAACAGGAGTGGGGTCACCCTTGGTTCAATCCCTAGTACCAAAATAATAAGAAGAAGAAGAAGAAGAAAAGAAAGAAGGATGGATGGATGGAAGGAAAGAGAGGTTTGTTTTTATTTTAGATAAAGGAATCCAATCACAAGTATAAATAAACAAGCCTTCTATAGATTGTGATGGTCCATCCAGGGATATTCCTAGAGCTTAGGTATCCTGAACATCTAAATATTCGTTGTTGCCCCCATATGACTTTTCCTTTGCGCTCCCTATGGTGATAAGCATTTTCTTTGTGTGATTTATTCCCAGTAATATTCCCCCTGATCTTAGAAGGGCCCGCTCCTGCCTTTCCTGTGGAAAAAGTTCTCTTATAAGAAACGCTGATAGTCAAACTGCTTGAGCCCCTCAGAATGCGTTGGTGAGGATGGAGCCGTCCAGGGTTAGCCCTTCGCTGGGTTCTCAAGGCACAGGAGGAAAACCCACTCATGGTTAAAACTCCTGGAGAAGCCAGGTGCCAAGGCGCACACATGTCATCCCAGCAGCTCTGGAGGCTGAGGCAGGAGGATTGCGAGTTCAAAGCCAGCCTCAGCCACTTAAGGAGGCCCTAAGCAGCTCAGCGAGACCCTGTCTCTAAATAAAATATAAAAAGGGCTGAGGATGTGGCTCAGTGGTTAAGCACCCCTGGGTTCAATCCCTGGTACAAAAAAAAAAAAAAAAAAAAAAAAAAAACCCTCTGGAGAAAGGTTAATGAGAACCCATTGGTATGTAAACTGTATTTATATTGAGGACCAACTGTTTTGTTTCCAGAAAGTGGGTCCAGGCTGGGCGCCCTCTTCATATGCTAACTAGTTGTACACAGCCTGTTGAAGTGCCAGGGAGCCGGCCTCCTTTGTGTCCTGGAACAGCCCGCGAAGCTGTGGCCCGCTTTGGATGGGAGCTGCGCTGTGCCCGAGTTATTCAGCATATGTTTCCTTACACCCGTGTTATTGAGCACATATGCTCTGGCCCAGCATCACAGGCACAGATGCAGGTTAAAAGGACATAAGCATCTTTGTTGTTGTTGTTCTCGTTCCCTGGAGAATGAGCTATCCATTTCAGATGGCCCTTGGCAAGGTTTGGGGGGGGGGGGTTCCTCCCCCCCCCCCCTTTTGGATGGTAGCTGGTATGTGTGTCTCGTTTCATAAAGAAAATCAGGGAGGACCAAACAGAGAGAAAGCGCCTGCTCTGGGGCTGGCTGCCGCCCTGCTCATCGCCTGGATCCCATTCTCCACAGTTAAATGAGAACAAAGCATCGAGCCCTTCTTACTGAAGAGCATCACATTGAGACTGTAATTTATTTTTCAGCTCAATTGCTTGCTTCTTTTTTGGGGGGGTGGGGGGGGACCGGAGATTGAATGCAGGGGTACTTACCCACTGAGCCACAACCCCAGACCTTTTTGTATTTTATTTAGAGACAGGGTCTCACCGAGTTGCTTAGGGCCTCGCTAAGTTGCTGAGACTGGCTTTGAACTCACGATCCTCCTGCCTCAGCCTCCCCAGCCACTGGGATGACGGGCATATGACAGGCATGTGCCACTGTATCTGCTGCTTGCTTCTTTTGATACCTTTCAGATTTTATCTGCCATATTCCTAAGACCTTTGGTAACACTCCTGTTAAATCTGTAAGGTGGCATGGATCTACCTTGAGGGGGTTGATTGCTGGATGCATGTTTTGTTTAAGGTGTTTGGTCACTCCTCTGGATGGCACTGTGTGCCACCATCGAGCCTGAGGAGTTGCCCTAGGGGTCTGCCCCAGGTCCAGTGGGGACTCTTGGCTCTGGTGTTCTCTTGACAGCATTAAGAATCCCAGTCTCCAAGTCTCGCCTGTCCTGGTTCTCGCTGTCGCTGCCTCTGGTTTTGCTCCAGCCCATAACTTAGGGAAAGTAGCAGAGGGAGGCCGAGGGTTGTGTTTACACTTAAAAGATCATGATCTTTGTTTTTGTTTTTTTATTTTTAAAATTTATTTTGGTGGCCAGGAGTTTCCAACCCAGGGCCTCTGATGTGCTAGGCAAGTGCTCCGCTGAGCTGGGTCCCCAGCCCCATGACTTTAAGTGTATAATTTTCAAAGGGCCTGGGGGGAGCATGGGAATCCTAATTGGACTCTTATTTTAACAGTGATTTCTTTTGTTCTGTAGTCACTTAATACTTTTAATACTTTAGTGGAAGGTAAGGGATTAGGAGGTTATTTTGGAAATATTTTAATCCCTATTGAGTTTCTGATTTTTTTTTTTTTTCTCTTGGTACCTGGAATTGAACCCAGGGGCGCTTAACCACTGAGCCATATCCCCCCACCCTTTTGAGGCAGAGTCTCGCCAAGTTGCTTCGAGCCTCACTAAGTTACCGAGACCGGCCTCTAACTTGTGATCCTCCTGCCTCAGCCTCCCAAGCTGCTGGGATTACAGGCGTGCCCCACCACACCTGGTTTGATATTTGCTTTTATTATGAAGTATAGTGAGCCTCTAGACTCTTCTTCAGAATCCATCCTTCTCTGCTTTCCTCCCATCCCTTTCTCTTCCTTACTTACTGGACATTAAGTTATGAGGAGACAGAGATTTAAATATGGTACAGTTTGGAGAGAAACATGCATGAACACCAGTAAGGGAACGTGGTAAATGCTGGAAGACACTCTAAGCAATGGGGGAAACGCAAAAGGAACACAGAGGAGTGAGTGTTCCTATTTGTGAGTGTTGTGTATGGCTTCCACTGAAAAAAATGGACTTTGTAGTATCAATAGGACTTCACTGAGCAGAGAAAGCAGGGGAAGGGTCTTATAGGGAGAAGAGATGTGTTGGTGTAAATGTGTATGGTCCGTTCCTGGGCAATATATAGTAGAGTGCACTAGAATGTCAATGCCCAGAGTGATGGGGGGTGATGGGGGATGAGGTTAGAGAGGTAGGTTGGGATATATTGTGAAAGTCCTGTATGCGGAAACCTGTGCTGTCCTCGGCAACACCTATGGATCAAAACTTGCCATTGCCACAGCCAGAATCTTCATTCAAACGGCAAAAAGAATTTATTGGCTTGCCTAATGGAAAAACTCAAAAGTAGGCTGCCTTCAGGCACAGCTTGATCCTGGTGCCCCAAATCTTGTTAGGAATTTGTCACTGTATGTCACTGTATTGGTTTCCACTTCTGCTGTGATGGTATCATTTTCAGTCACCTTTCTGGTGGGAATGGATTTGTTCCTAATAGCTCCTATCTTTGTAGCTTAACTACCTTCATGAAAAGTTGAGTTTCTTTTTTTTTTTTTTTTTTTTTTTATCTGGTGCAGGGAATGAACTCAGGGGTGCTTAACGACTGAGCCACATCCCCAGCCCTCTTTTGTATTTTATTTAGAGACAGGGTCTCGCTGAGTTGCTTAGGGCCTCACTAAGTTGCTGAGGCTGGCTTTGAACTCATGATCCTCTTGCCTCAGCCTCCACAGCTGCTGGGATTGCTGGTGTGCACCATTGTGCCCAGCAAAAGTGATTTTTTTCCTCAGTGTTACAGTGAAATTCCTGATGTTGAATCTAATCACATTAATTGGTGCCTGGGTCATATGCATACCAGGAGCTGGTCATAGGCAAATAGGTACTAGAGACTACATTGGGGTGAAACAGTATGTTTCCAATAAAAATTTCATTCCACACTTTTTAAAAAATTTTGTACTGGAGATTGAAGCCAGGGTGCTGTACCCTGTACCCCTGTACCACAGTTACTAAGGCTATCCTCAAACTTGTATCCCTCTGCTTCAGCTTCTCCAGTCACTGGGATTACCGGTGTGCATTACTATACTCAGCTCACTCCGTACTTTTTAAAAGACTGGTTCCTTTGAAAAGACTCTGGGTCACTTTTTCATCCATTTTACCTTAGTATAGTTGAAAGGGAGCCAGCCAGAAGACTTACCACCTTCTTTTGTAGAGACTCCAAGAAACATAAACGCTAGCGATATTGTCAGAGTCTCACACAAATACCTGCATGCTCATACAGTAGTCTCCCCTCATCTCCAGTTGGGGTTACCCCCAGTCAACTGCATTTGGGAAACATTAAGTGGAAAATTCCAGAAACAGTTTGTAAGTTTTAAATTAGGCCCTTTTCGGCGTATCATGGTGAAATCTTGCATCGTGGTTCTGTGCCGCGTATCCACCCTGTATGTGCTGCCCACCCGTTAGTAGTCTGGGTATCACATGTCAAGGTCCTGTTATTGCAGTGCTTTTGTTTAAGGATGCTGTATTTAATACAAAAGTAACGATGCTCACGCCTCAGATAGGCCAAAGAGAAGCCGTAATCCACTTCCTTCAGGTGAAAAGGTGACAATTCTGAACTTAGAAGAAAAAACAAAATCATACCGTGAGGTTGCTGAGATCTAGATAGAGTACCATAAGATATTTTGAGAGAGAATCCATATTCACCTAGCTTTGACTCTAGCCTATTGTTATAATTATTCTATTTCGTTACAGGCATTTTTAATCTTTTATTACGCTTATAAACTTTATTACAGGTGTGTAGACATATACAGGAAAAAACAGTGTGTGGGGTCAGTACTCCCTGTGGCCCTAGGCACCCCCTGGGCCACTTAGACCACACCCCCTGTGGATGGGGGGCGACTGTGTATATGGAGATCACTTTTTCCCCTCTCATATTATCCAGCACAGGGTTCCTGAGACCATCCCATGTAGGAAGTGCTATAGGCTAGGAGTTTAATCGAGAGAAGTGCCTCCTTGGCCTTAGTGGAGGACAGAAGAGCAGAACAACAGCAGTCACACACAGGGTGACAATATGTCCAAAGCCAGGAAACGTGCATGGCGTCCAGCTGCCTTTCCACGCCTGGCGTGAGGGACCAGAGCCCTGAATCGGAGCTGGGCCACAAGCCTGCTTTTCCTTTTTTTTCCGGTTTCCACGGGACCTTCATGATATGAGCATCTTCCCCAGGCGGGTGCGAGTATAGTGCTTAGTATGTATTTTTAAAAATCCAACATGGTCCTTGAATCCAAGCCAACTTCCTCAGCTGCTGTTTAACCAAAGCGGCTGCATCAAGGGTGATTTCGACTATAAGCTGTCAAGAAAAAATATCGAGGTGTCATAATGAAGGCGAGTGACTCTCTAACTGGTCTCTGTTTAATTTTTTTTTTTTTTTTTTTGTACCAGGGATTGAACCCAAGGGTGCTTAACCCCTCTGAGCCACATCCCCAGCTCTTTTTATATTTCATTTAGAGACAGGGTCTCACTGAGTTGCTTAGGGCCTTGCTAAGTTGCTGAGGCTGGCTTTGAACTCGCGATCCTCCTGTCTCAGCCTCCTGAGCCCCTGACATTACAGGTATGCACCACCACGCCTGGCTGTTTTAAGAAATGTTACTTTTCATTTTGCTAAACGCAAGCTTTAGCTTTCTCCCCCATCCCCTTTGGGTCCTCCCCTCTTGTCATATCAGATGTCTGAAATCACTTCCAGAGGAATGAATGGTGGTATTTGAATCATTGATAGTTGTGTTCCATCGGAAGCGAAGGGAAGGGAGGGAACACTGTGTGACTTTCCAGGGTGAAAAGATGACCTGGCAGTTGCTGTCCTAGGGTGAAGCCTCTCCTGCACACCAGGGAAATGCTGTTGAGTGGGTTCCCTGTTCCTTTCCTGGACTAGGAGCTTAGGTCACGGAGCCTGGGTGGGGCTGAATCTCCAGCTCTCCTCCTCCTTTCCCAGTTAGACTTTTTTTTTTTTTTTTTTTTTTTTTTTGATACCAGGGATTGAACCCAGGGGCACTCGGTCACTGAGCCACATCCCCAGCCCTATTTTGTATTTTATTTAGAGACAGGGTTGCACTGAGTTGCTTAGGGCCTCACTTTTGCTGAGGCTGACTTTGAACTCATGATCCTCCTGCCTCAGCCTCCAGAGCCTCTGGGATTACAGACATGCACCACCACGCCCAGCTGGAAGCATCTTTCACAGCTCCCAAGAGACAAGGAAGGCGCCTCCTGCACTCAGCTGCCCTCCTTCCAGACAGGACCCTGAGTTCCTTAAGCTTCTTCAAAGGTGACAATGATCTTCTCTTGATTTCCCTTTGAAGAACTGTTCCTGTGCCTGGCTTTTCAGAAGGGGAAACTTCTCTTAATGACCAGGCATTAGAAGTACCCGCTGTCACCAGACTTCTTCTCGTCTTTCAAATCCTCTTCCAATCAGTGGGAAGCAGTGACAGTCGAATCCCTTGGGGAACGAGAGCAGCCCCAAGAAGGAGCTGGCTTGGGCTGACTCTTCCTCCCAGCCACCTTTGATTTTGCCAAGGTGATTTTGGCCCTTGGCAGTCGACTTCCTCCCTAATTGCAGGGCCATATGGTGTGCAGTCCCCTACATGGAGAGTTGGCACTACCCCGCTGCTCAATTTCTGTTCTTTGTGTTGCGCAAATTACCTACCAGGGTGATGGGGTAGAACGAACTCACCCCCTAGAGGCCCGGTAGCTTCCACATCTTGAAAGTCACGCTGATACCTGTGGATGTTCTATGTTGACCGGGAATGGGAGACACACACACACAGAACTAGTGATATGAGCCAGGCACAGTGGCACACGCCTGTAATCCCAGCGGCTCGGGAGGCTGAGGCAGGAGGCTCGAGAGTTCAAAGCCAGCCTCAGCAACTGAGTGAGGCCCTAAGCAACTCAGTGAGACCCTGACTCTAAATAAAATATCAAAAAGGGCTGGGGATGTGGCTCAGTGATGAAGTGTCTCTGAGTTCAATCCCAAGTACGCAAAACGAACAAACAAAAAAAGGATTAGTGATATGAGATCGAGTTTTGGAGGCAGCTGGATTTGGGTTCGAGGCCTGACTCATACTTGTTGTCATCCTAATCATTCTCACCAATAACGTGGTAAGCATTTATTGAGTGCTTATTGTTTGCTGGTATGGCAGGCACTGTCAGCTCATCTGATAATCACTTGTTTGTCATGCTGGTTGTCAGGGAACTGAGGCTCAGGATGGTTTTAGGTACCTGCCTAAGTCACATGCCTCAGGCTGGTTTCCAACCCTCTGGTCTTTCTCTTTCCAAATCTCACAGCCCTAGCCGACTGTGTCTGCTAACTCTGAAATATTGTCCGAAGTGAATATTAAACTACATTCCATGCCACAATTTAATCTGGAAAGTAAATTACTTAGTGAGCCAGGTGCAGTGGTGCACGCCTGTAATCCCAGGCTCTGGAGGCTGAGACAGGAGATGAAGAGTTCCAAGCCAGCCTCAGCAACTCAGCAAGGCCCTAAGCAATTCAGTGAGAACCTGTCTCTAAATAAAATACAAAAGAGGGCTGGGGATGTGGCTCAGTGGTCAAGTATCCCTGGGTTTAATCCCCAAAAACAAGAGTAAACAAACAAAAATGGGAGCACCTTCTTTCTTTCTTTTTCTTTCTTTCTTTCTTTCTTTTTTAAATAACAATAACAAGTGTTTGTGATCATGCAGTGTTTCTGAGAGTCAGGCATCTTAGCTGAGCAGTTCTGGCTCGGGTGTTCTGGGTAGTTTTCTTTCTTTCAAGCTTGTAATCAAGCTGTCAGGCTTCAGTGATCTCTTGAATGTCTAGAGATACCTCATCCAAGGTGATCCTGGGTTGGTTTGTTTGTTTTTGTTTTTTGTTTTTTCTTGTTCCAGGGATTGAACCCAGAGACGCTCAACCACTGAGCCACATCCCCAGCCCTTATTCTATTTTATTTAGAGATAGGGTCTCACTGAGTTGCTTAGGGCCTTGATAAGTTGCTGAGGCTGGCTTCAAACTTGGAGTCCTCCTTCTGCAAAGTGATTTTGAGTGGATGGTGGTGCAGGGACAGGATTTTTACCAATAATTAGATATTTAATGATGTTTTCAAACTCTTATTTTGGGAGGTGTGCTTATTTTGTGATAGTCAAAACACTGAAGAAATAATGTGGGGTCAAATTGGACCCGAAAATGAAAATAAGGAGTGGAGTCTGAATGTCTAAATATATAGAGAGCAAAAGTTACTATTTGTTTGTTGTTGACCCCTTGAATATTCAATGCTGCCTGGAGAGATGTGGAAGGCTACGTTGCCGCGGCCCACGATCTGGTCTCTTTAACTATTTCTCCAGCGTCTTTCACCTGCAGCTACTTGTTACGGTCTGGTTATGAGGTGTCCCCGGAGGCTTCTGTTTAATGCAGGAATATTCAGAGGGGAGAGGATTGAATTATTGAGAACTGGAACCTAATCAGCCCATCCTCCTTTAAATGGTGGTAACTGTAGGCAGGTGGGGCCTTCCTGGAGGAGGTGGGTCACTGAGGGTGTGCCCCGGAAGGAGTCATCTTTCCAGGTGACCCCTCTCTGCTTCCTGGCTGCTGTCAATGGAGCAGCCAGGTAAAAATCCTCCACCGTGCCCTGCCGCCATGATGTCTTGCCTCACCTTGGGCCCAGAGCCATGGGCTCAGCCCAGCTTGGACTGAGACCTCTGAAACTCTGAGCCAGAAGAAACTTACCCTCCTCTTAAGTAATTCTTTTCAGGTATTTTGATCACAGCAATACAAAACTAACAGTACTCAGTAAGTGTTGGACTGAATAAATCCACTAATTAGGATAAACAGACAAACCTCAACCAGGCACAGATAAGATAGAGAGTCACTAAACCGATGTTCCATTCTTTTTGCATGTCAGGGGGACTTCCTCTCTACCCCCCAAGGCTTGCCTTTAGATGAAAAGAGCTTTAAAGAAGTAGATAAGCAGTTCTTTGTGCAAAGAACACCTCAGGCCATGTGGTAGAGAGACTGGGAGGGCGGGAAGTGTCCTGCTGAACCAGGGACACCCCTAAGGTGGTGCCATTGCGGGAGAGAATAGACCAGTGAGAACAGGAAGTCATGCAGGGATGTTGGGGGGACGTTCTGGAGAAAAAGGGGAGAGAACTTAAAGTCACCTCGACAGGGTAGGAATCCATTGTCTGTTTCTCCCTTAAAGGTAAGTGGCCTAGTGCTGATAGTGCACTTGCTGGTCACCTGGACCCTTGGGTGTGTTTTCCTTTGTCCTCCACTGCTTTTGGATCTTTCCGACTTGTTGCTCTGTGTTGGCCCAAAACCATGCTCCAAGCCCGAGCTGCCATAGTGCTACCGCCGCCAATTTGACGGAGGAAGAGCTAGAGAGCCCAGTGTCTTCTCTCTTTAAGGTTTTTCCTGAAAGACTACATGATACTTCTGCTTAGATCATATTGGTTGGAAACTAATCCCTTGGTTTTGCCTAGCTGCAAGGCTCTAGCCAGGTTTACCGGGTGACCCTGGAAATTGGGTGTTCCAGTGTTAAGGAAGGATGGTGGAATTGTGTTGGTGATCAAGGAGGGATCTGAGCCACAGACGGAAAGTGCTAAAGCTTTGTCAAGTTCAAGGCCGCTGTGATTGACCAGTGGTGAAAGAGAGGGGAGCAGATGAGGGCCAGAGGAAAGCAAGAGAGAAAGCACGTGGGACTTCTTAGTTCATTGATATGGTTTTGAAATATATTTTGTTCTTTGTGAGAGACCATGAGAAGCCAGGCATGGTGGCCTGTACCTGTCATCCAGTGGCGTGGAGGCTGAGGCAGGAGGATCGCAAGTTCAGTGCCAGCCTCAGCAACACAACGAAGCCCTAAGCAGCTTGGTGAGACCCTGTCTCTAAATAAAATATAAAAAGGGCTGGGGATGTGGCTCAGTGGTTAAGCGCCCCCAGGGTTCAATCCCCAGTACCAAAAAATAAAAATTACTATCATTGGGGGAAGGTACACAGAATCTCTCTTATTACATTCACAAGTTTCTATGAGTCTTAAGCAACCTTAAAATTAAAGGTTATAATATTTATTCATAATAGATATCATAACTATGAGTTTCTGGTTACAATGTTTATTTATAATGATTCTAAAATTAATCGGTGGTGGGTGACGTTCGTTTTTGGCAGTTGTGGGAGGAGTGGTCTGGTTTCGAATACTTGCTGGATGTGGGCGTGGAGGCTGAGAGCAGTTAATAGTAATAGCTGATTTATTGCTGAAAACTTCTAAAGAGCAGTACACCACTCGATGTACCTTATTGTTTGTCTCATGTGCCTAAGAACTTGGTGCCATGGGTGCTTCTTATATTCATTTAAAAGATGAGGAAACTGAAATATGGAGAGGTCAAGTCTTTGCCCAAGGTCACTAAGCTGGAAACAAGAGAAGCCAAGAATCAAACACAGCACACGGGCCCCAGGACCTGAGTTCTTCAGGCCGTTAACACTTAGGAATGATGCCAAAGTGCTTCACCAGGACACTCGATTAGAGAGTGATTTATTGACCAGTGGATGGGGATGGGGAAGGTGGGGCTGGAAGGCAAATCTATAATAGTTCAGTTGGGGTCACATTAATTTTATTATCATTGTAAATAAACATTATAACTAGAAACTCATAGTTATGCTATCTATTATGAATAAATATGAAAACCTTTGATTTTAAGGTTGCTTAAGACTCATAGAAACTTGTGAATGTAATAAGAGAGATTCTGTGTACCTTCCCCCAATGACAGTAATTGTTATTTTTTGGTACTGGGGATTGAACCCTGGGGGCGCTTAACCACTGAGCCGCATCCCCAGCCCTTTTTTATGTTTTATTGGAGACAGGGTCTCGCTGAGTTGCTTAGGGCCTCCCTAAGTTGCTGAGGCTGGCTTTGAACTTGAGATCCTCCTGCCTCGGTCTTCTGAACGACTGGGGTTACAGGCATGCGTCACCATGCCTGGCCAACGAGAGTGGCTTGTGCTTGTGTGATATTAATTCTAAGAAGTCACGTGAGAGATCTTAGCGGAGAGTTCATGTGAGCTGTTGGATACTAGGCCAGTTTATAACTCAGATAATAGCCCTAGTTATAAATTTAAGATTTGTAGGGTTTGAGGGTTTTTGTTTGTTTTGTTTTCTTGTGACACTGGAGATTGTGCTTGTCTCTACCACTGAGCTACCTCCTCAGCCTAAAATTTGAGATTTTTTTTTTTTTTTTTTTGCTGTTCTGGGAATTGAACCCAGGGCCTTAGTGCTTGCGAGAAAGCATTCTACCAACTGAGCACTTCCCCAGCCCCACATTTGAGATTTTTTTAAGCATATTAGTGTACTAAGGGACTCAGGTCTGAATGGGAACAGTTGAATTTTTTTTGTTTAATTCCTTTGTGCTGCTGCCAAGTGTTATCGGTAACACATAGCCGGTGGGATTAAAGATTTAAGGTCATTTAAGAGAAAAACAAATGATACAATTGAGGGTCAAGATTACCTTGGAGGAGCCGGACACAGTGGTGCACACCCAGAGGCTTAGGAGGCTGAGGCACGAGGATCGAGAGTTCAAAGCCAGCCTCAGCAACTTAGCAAGGCCCTAAGCAACTCAGTGAGACCCTGTCTCTAAATAAAATACAAGAAAAAGGTTGGGGATGTGGCTCAGAGGTCGAGTGTCCCTGAGTTCAATCCCTGGTACAAAAAAAAAAAAAAAAAAATCTTGGAGAGAAGAGAACTAGGGAAGGGGAGGAAGAGCAGAAGGAAATTAACCAAATGATGTCATGTGCCTGTATGAACATGTCACAGTGAATCTACTTTGATGTATAACTGTAGTGCACCAATTAAAAAATAAAACCAAACAAAGATTAGCTGAAGGGTGGAGGAGGAAGGAGGGAAGGCTTAACCCAATATGCGTAGCACAGGCCTGTACTATGGTAACTGTCCTCTGTGTAAAGTATTACTACTAATACTAATAACTACTAATCGTTTCTACGCACTTATTATATGGGTGCTATGTATGTATCAAGAGGTTATATATGTTTGTGTGTATATATGTTTAAATATTTAAAACATATTCTTCCCCTAGGTATATTCTCAAAATAATTGAAAATGCTTGTTCAAACAGAAGTTCATTAGCAGTAAGTCATAGCCAATAGAAGCAACCTGATTTTCCATCACCTGGTAAATAGAGGGCCAAAATGTGGTAGGCTGTAGGATGGAGCTGTGAAAAAAAGAAAGTACTGATTTGCGCTATGTCCTGAATGAACGTTGAAAACTTGCTATGTGAAAAAAATCAGATGTAGAAGGCCACATGTTGTGATTCCATTCATATGAAATTTATATTCCATTTCTATTATATTAAGCCAAAGGCTGGAGGGGGAGGGGAAGAGGGAACAAACATCTCATGGGTTAAAATTTCTTTTTGTGATATTCAGGAACTAGACTGGGGTGATGGTTCAGCAACCTTGCAGACGGACTTAAATGTCCCTAAATTGTAAACTTGAAAATAATTCATAAGCTGCATGCATGTACAATTATGTCAACATGAACCCAACTGTTGCATATGACTATAATGCACCCATAAAAGCAAAAAGAGAAAATAGAATAGTTCAAATAGTGACTTTCGAGTTGTATTTATTTGTTTGTTTTGTCACAATTAAGATAGGATCTGGGCCAGGTGTGGTGGCGCACACCTGTAACCCCAGATGCTGGGCAGGCCGAGGCAGGAGGCTCACCAGTTCAAAGCCAACCCCAGCAACTTATCGAGTTCCTAAGCAACTCAGTGAGACCCTGTCTCTAAATACAATATTTTTTTAAAAAGGACTGAGATGTGAATCAGTGGTTAAGCATCCCAGGGCTCAATCCCCAGTACCAATTAAAAAAAAAAAAGTATCTGCTCAAAAGCTTTTTCTTATAAGCTGTGAGCAAAAATTGCAAGATTTCTTCCTACTTTTAGAGAACACATCCCTGTGAGACATTAATGGCAGTACTTTTAAACAATTTTTTTGAATTGTAGATAAATGTAATAACTTTATTTTACTTATTTGTTTCTATGCTGTGCCGAGGATCAAGCCCAGTGCCCCACACAGGCCAGGTGATTGCTCTACCTGAGCCACCACCCCAGCCCCAAAGGCAGTATTTTGAATTGCAAAGTAACCTATTGGGACAGTGGCCAATTTGTACCTTGGGAAGAGGGGGAATATATGGAAGGTGACATTTGGCGAACCTTTGCTCTCTGCCAAGCACCATGCAAAGAGCTTAACTGGATTATCAAATTTAAATCATTGTAACAACCCTTGGTGGCGAGTCACATTCTCTCTGTGCTGGAGATTCAGAGATTCAGGTGCAGGTAGTTCTACAGCAGGTCTAGAATCACAGAGGGAGGCACTATGTTCCAAAGTGCCAGACTGGCCCGTTCTTCCACTCACTGGGGCCTGTGTCACATCTCCTTGAAATCTGCACCATGGCTGGGCTGTGGCTCAGTGGTAGAGCGCTTGCCTAGCATGTGTGAGGGCACTGGGTTTGATCCTTAGCACCACATAAAAGTAAATAAACAAAATAAAGGTATTATGTCCATCTACACCTAAAAAAAATTTTTAAATGAAGACATTTGCACTAGTTAGATGAATCTTGCAGCCTTAGATGAATTGGCATCAGTTGACATGGAGTCAAAGGATGAGATGAAAATTCAGCACCTCGGTGAGTGTGACAGATTCTGATATTCAGATCACCTTGCTCAGTTGTTCCTTGATGTAAATGAGATTTAATAAGCAGTTTTTAGTAAATTCGTGGACCTCTTAAAAACCTTTATGTTCTTTTAGTCAACCAGAAAGGTAGTCTATAAAGATAACTTTATTTTATGTAAACGTCGTACTTTCCACTCTTTGCAAAATTACCAGTTGCCACTCATAACCTCTGAAATATACTGACCTTGGAAAATGGTGCTGCAGCTGTCCAGGTGTGAGACTCAGCGAGGTGTTCTGACGGTAGCATCCTGCGCTTGGTAAGCCGGGAGAGGCCAAGACTGAGCGCTGGCGCTTTGCATCCTGAATGGAGCTGCTGGTGTGACAGAGGGACAGTGGCTTTTCCTCTGTAGTTTGTGCCTCTAAGCAGTGACTTAAGATCACTGAGGAATCTAGTCTGTCACCAGAGGAGGAAGAGAGTACGTGGCCAGATGTGGTGCCACACGCCTGTAATGCCAGCGTCTCAGGAGGCTGAGGGAGGAGGATCGTGAGTTCAAAGCCAGCCTCAGCAACTTAGCAAGGCCCTAAGCAACTCAGTGAGGCCCTGTCTCTAAATAAAATATAAGAAAGAGCTGAGGATGTGGTTCAATGGTTAGGGGTCCCTGGATTCAATCCTGGTATGTGGTTCAATGGTTAGGGGTCCCTGGGTTCAATCCCTGGTACCAAAAAAAAAAAAAAAAAAAAAGAAGAAGAAGAAGAGAAAGAGAATATGTGGGTATTCGCCTTGCAGTATAAAGACCATTCTCAATATTTTAAAGCCTGTCTTCTGACTTTTATGCATGTGTTGTAGGTCTTGAATTAAGGACTTGATATTCTTTCCCTTTCTTACTCCTGCCTGCCCGGTGGCCTTTGAAGGGCCGGGACCTAATGTTCATGATTGATGGCAATGTCAGAAGCTAACAGCTATGGGTTTGATGGCCATTTAATTTTTTAACCTTTAGAGGATTGTGGGAATATTGAATCACCCAATTACCCAGGACTGTCAGTTGAAGGAATGAGCCTGTCACAGCCCTGAAAGAGTCAGGTCTGTAAGAGGTAGCCTAGAGATTCCCCTCTTGGTTAGTCGTGTATTTATTTGAAGTGATAAGGAGGTGGGTCAAGTGCAGCCCTCTGGACTCTTGAGGAGAGAGCAAGGCTCTTTGAGTCTGTGAGCAATTGCAGGTCTGTATAGCGTGTTCTTGGAGTAATTGAACTACGTTTCCATAAAGATAGTTCATCATCAAATTCTTGTTTTAATACTGTCATAATAGCAGCTGTAGCACCTCTGAACTAATTTGCATGCAGATAAAGCCTTCTGGACAGCTCAGTAGTATCATTACCACACAAGGAATGTTGCTACCGAGAACAGGCGCTTTGGCAGGAGGTATGCTCCTGGGACCTATCTCCCTGCCTCTGTTAAATTTCAGATGAAATACACGAAAGAAGTAGCCATTTCAGTGACGCCCCATTTGTTTTACAGGCAATGACTTCCCACGTTACCTTCATTTGAGCAGTCGTTTTAGCAAAAAAAAAAAAAAAAAAAAAAAAAAATTAAAGATGTCAACAACACCTTCACACAGAAAAATAAAAGAGGGAAAAGGAAAGGAAACCATCCAATATCTCACTCAGACATAAACAATACATATTCATCACGCACATGTTTGATTAATTAGGTGATAGAAATGGAGAGTGTATGAGGGTTTTTTTGGTTTTTTTTTTTTTTTTTTTTTTTGGTACCAGGGATTGAAGCCAGGGGCACTTAACCACTGAGCCACATCCCCAGCCCTTTTTTGCATTTTATTTAGAGACAGGGTCTCACTGAGTTGCTTAGGGCCTTGCTAAGTTGCTGAGGCTGGCTTTGAACTCGACAGCCCCCTGCCTCAGCCTCCTGAGCTGCTGGGTTTACAGGCAAGCGCCATTGCACCCAGCTCATGTGAGATGAGTTCTTTTAAAACTGATTATTTACAATCAAAAATTCAGTATTGTTTTCTGGAAAGATTAGGAAGGCTTTTTCTGTACATATTTTCCCTCTCGTTGCAATTTGCTGAAGTTCCTAGGAAAGAAAGTGGTGAGGGCCACCCTCCGTAGGCTGTGGTGACTGGACACAGTAGGAACCAGCTGAGTGAATATTTACATAATGAGTGAGTGGATTCCCACCCTTGAACCTGAGGAGGTGAAGAATTAGGCAGATTCTACTATTAGCGACAACTGTTTTTTTCCTTTGTTTCTTTCATAAATTTTTACGACTCAGGGGCTCTCTGTAACTATAATTAGAATACCCCAAGAGCTTCATCTCACATGATCATTTAGTGCTATGCCAGACAGAAGCATACACCGTGAGTGAAGATGTCATTGTATTTCACTTTCTTTAGACGCTAAGTGAGTGAGTTGGAAACTCGATATTCTAAATGGAATGTTTACATTTCTCACATCACTGCTGATTCTTTGGTGAGAATGAGATCTTTGGATATCATGGGTTTATCTCCGTTCTAATAGGTTTTGAGAGCATCACAAAAGTCACTTGCTTCTCTGTGGATTATTTCACTACAATAGAGAATATATCTGCTCAGAAATACTCTGAAGGACAAGAGAAGCAAAAAGGGAGGACCTGCCAAATGTCGGTAGGGTTTGGGAGATTACTCTCAAGTGGCGCTGCAGAAGTTAGTCCATTGAGAGGTGGTTTGGGGTTCTCCCAGGAAGGCTATCCACACAGGAGGGGGCTGGACTTCCGGGGAGCAGGGTGGCAGTGTCTGGGGGTCTTGCAGATTGATGGCATTGCTCTCGAAAGGTTGCCACTCATGAGCGGGAGATGAGAATGGATAAATTTGTGTCTCGGGATGCAATTCCAAGTCGGCATTGAAAATGATGGTGGACGGAATTGGAACCTTGGAGACAGGAGAGTGATTTGCAGCAGCAGCACAAGCAGACCTTTGTTGTAACATAACAGTTTTTTGAAGACAGATGTGAGGCTGCACCTCCAAGACCCGTGGCTTGAGTGCTTGATCCGAAGGGCACCATTTGCAGATTATTAATGGGCTGGGCTGGGAGCTTTGCCAGTTTTCCTATTACATTTTTCTGGATTGTGGCCAAAACCACGTGGAAGAGCTCTGAGCTCCAGAGAGCCCTAGGGAGCTGAGGAAGAGTTAGAGGTGAGGAATTCTGTGTGGCCTGATTTATCAAAGATTGCACCTGTTGGGCTGGGGTTGTAGCTCAGGGGCAGAGCGCTTGCCTAGCAGGTGTGAGGTACTGGGTTCGATCCCTATCACTGCATGAAAATAAACAGCTAAAATAAAGGCATGATGTCGATCTGCACTACAAATGAAAAAAAAAATTAGAAAAAGACGTACCTGTCACAACCTGCTGTGCAACTCATCGTGGTTCTACACCAAAGTCTGAACACTTTGATGTTCTTCCCTGATTTGAGACTTGCTGGGGCAGCAGAGTAGGATCCCTTGACACGCTGTCAACCGGGCGGTCCTTCTTCAGTGTCCCCACATCCCCATTTTTCCCTGGTTCCATTTGACGGTCACGAAACTTTGACAAGAGACAGTGCAATCCAATCCCATCTGTAAGTAAGGTGACAGATCTGGAGGGAACATTACCATTAAGTCCTATGACGTGCAAGCCCTGTGGCAGAGGAACTTCCTTAGAGGCCTTGGACGAGTTTTTTGAGCTGCTGATGAGAGATGAGTATGGATACCTTACTCGGGTCACGTTCTCTTGCTTCTCACTCTCCTGGAATCTGTAAGAGAGTCCATTGTTTCCAGATGGGGCACATCAGATACCACCATTGGGTGGTGTCATCTGTTTCCATTGTGCTCCAAGCGTGGTGATTTCAGTGAATGGATTCAAGTTTTACTTGTGAGAATAACAACTTCCCCCAAAGACCCAGACCAACTTTTCTTTCTTCCTTCCATCCTTCATTTATTTCCTCCTTTCCTTTCTCAAAGTTTCCTGAACATTTTTTAGGGAACAGGTGCTAGAGTTGCTTGAGATCTGTTTTATGTGATCTTTATATTTGAATTTCTGTGGGTGGCAGAAATAATAGGGCATTGTAAATAGCAGGAATAAAAAGCATGCCTAGGGACTCCACCAACCCTCTCCTGGTTCTTCGCAGTGGTCTAGACTAGAGCTTTGCCTCATTAAACATTCCTAACATCTACAGTAGAGTTTTTGCTCTTGAGACCAAAGTTGTCATGTGTTGGTTCAACAATAATTTGTAGCTGGGTATGCGGATGCATGCCTGTAATCCTAGCAACTCAGGAGGCTGAGGCAGGAGGATTGCAAGTTCAAGACCAGTCTCAGCAATTTAGTGAGGCCTGAAGCAACTTAATGAAACTCTGTCTCAAAATAAAAAAAAATAAAAGGGGCTGGGATTGTGGCTTAGTGATTAGGCACCCCTGGTTCAATCCCCAGTACCAAAAACAACAACAAAAATAACCCCAATAATTTGTTAAATGACCTTTATGGACTACCAAACACACTAAGATTACACATGCTTTACATTATAGAAGAATCTTCACCAGGCAAGATCCATGTGCTAGACCCCATTCTCAGCTTCTGGGCAGGATACATTCTGCCTTATGAGACAAGTAAACACGTCAGTTCATCGGGCAGTAGGCAGAACTAGGGCGTGGAAGATACTGTGAGAACCCATTGTAATGACACCCAGCCCAGCTCCTGAGCATCAGGCAAGATTTCCTGAAGAAGTGATGTCTTGGGACTAGGTCTGTGGCTCAGTGGTGGAGCGCTTGCCTAGCATGTGTGAGGTACTGGGTTCGATTCTCAGCACTACATATAAATAAATGAATAAAATAAAGGTCCATCAACATCTAAAAAAAAATATATATTTTTTTTTATAAAAGTGATGTCTAAGCTCAGCCTAAAGCCAAAAGAATATTTGGGTGTCCTCCCACCATAGCAGGAGCTGGTGGCACGGTGTCTTCTGGTGCAGGAACAACAGGTGTGACGTCTCTAAGCACAGACAGTCATGGTACATGCCACACTCAGCTCTGTTAGCCAGGACTCCTTTCTCTGCCTTTGGAGTTTTCTCGGGAGGGGTTGCAGGACACTGAAAGTGTCCATCAGGGGATCCCCATCTTTTATCAGAGAGGTGAGTGGGGAGTAAAACAGGAAAACTCTGAGGAACTCTGCAGAATGTGTCAAGACTACCTTGTGGTCTTGGGAAGCCACTGGAGGACTTTAAACAGGCAAAAGATGTCACTCGATTTGCACTGGTCTCTTGGACACTGAGCAGGTGTGCCTTACTTCGAATGTTCCAGAGACTTCATCCTAAACCTGGCTTTATATGGAGGATAAAATCAGAAGAGGAATCTGGTTTGGACAAGGAGTCCCTTTCAAAACACGCGTAAGCTTCCTGTGAGATGCAGGAAAGCAGTACTCAAATCTACCAGCCTGGGTTGGCGTTTCTCAAAGTGCGTGCCACGGAACACAGTCCCTTGAAACACTCTGTGAAGAAAGAATGAGGTTAGGTGCCACCTAGTTCATTCTTTTTATGTAAATTCTTCATTCCTAACAGGATGTGAAAGACCTTAGAGAAGCTTTGAGTTTTCTGTTTATATTAGACCTTTCCACAATTCTTTGTCTTGGATCTCTTTGTGCAGAGAATACATTAACATTTGAAAGCCGTGTTACAGGAGCAAGTACTCCACCTGTTGAAGTCCACGGTGAGCTTAAAGGAGAGGTGCCTTTTTCTTTGGGCTTGGTCTTCCTCCTTGGTAGTAGTATTCTCTATTCATTGCTCTCTTTCTGATTTCTTTCTTTTTTCCCTTTTTTTTTCTTTTGTTTAAATTTGTTCTTTTTAGTTATCCATGACAGTAGAGTATATTTTAACATATTTGTACAAACATAGAGCATATCTTATCTAATTAGGTTGCCAATCTTGTGGTTGTACATGATAGGGAGATTCACTGTGGTGGCTTCACCATGTATGAACATAGGAGACCCTTCCGTTTTCTTTATTAGAAGTTCCCATTGCTACCTTGAGCTTACATATCTATAAGGAGGAATAATGGAAATGAGAGAGGAACGCATCCCAGATATATTAAATCCCATTAAAATAAGCATTAAGAATAATATCCCATTATAAGTTTTTTTTTTTTTTTAATAACAACTTTGATTTATGCATCTACGGACAAATGGCAGTTCCTTTGTGAACACGAGTTTTCTGTTAGTCTATAGAGAGTGTCAAATGAACTTCAGGCCAGGTGCAAATGGTGCATGCCTGTAATCTCAGCAGTTAAGGAGGCTGAGGCAGGAGGATTGCAAGTTCAAAGCCAGCCTCAGCAATTTAGTGAATCCCTAAGCCACTTAGTGAGACCCTATCTCAAAAATATATATGCGTAAAATATATAAAAATATCCGGGCTCGGTGGCGCATGCCTGTAATCCCAGCAGCTCAGGAGGCTGAGGCAGGATTTCAAGTTCAAAACCAGCCTCAGCAACTTAGCGAGGCCCTAAGCAATTCAGTGAGACCCTATCTCTAAATAAAATACAAAATAGGGTTAGGGATGTGACTCAGTGATTGAGTATCCCTGAGTTCAATCCCTGGTATCAAACAACAATAACAAAAAGTGCATTTTGGCATAAGATTCAATTTTTCATGAAACTCTTTGGCCTTAAGTTACTCATTAACATATGGTAAAGAGTATAGTGCTTATCATAATCTATCAACCACTTTATAGGAGACTAAAGCACTCAGGAACTCAGGTTATGCATATTTACATGAAAGTAGTGAATTTTCATTGTTCATGAATATTCATTGTACTGTATATTTGTTGAGTAAGTAATACAGACCTCAAGTCAATATTTTCTGAAATCTCTATTTCACCAACTAATGGCATTTTGGCATACATATTTAAATACTTATTAAATTCTGAACATCTGTTTTACTTGCTCGTAAATGGTGGGCTATTGAGATTTTTAAAGCAACACTCTTCCCAAGTCCTTCCAACAATGTATCTCCATCCCTGGTTGTTTATTATAGAGATCTACGACAGTGGGTTTCTCTGCTCTGCTATAGCTGGTAGGTCAGAATTTTATTGCTTCTCACTAAAGGCCACAGAACGACTTTTATTGTTAAAATCCACTCTCTATTCTGTGTAATCTCTGTAATAAAGTGGAAATGGGATGTGAGTAGCTGGAACATGATCCATTATCAGGCTCAGGTTAATAAAGTGGTAAAGATATCCCTCTGGCGGGAGTGTCCTCCCCTCTGTGTGGTAGGTGGTATGTCCCACATCTGGCCTTTTCTAATGAGGTTTGCACTAATCAGCAGCGAGATTATCGATGGATTGGTAAAATCATGATCTGTTCTTTCTGAATTTGCAGAATTTCATAAACGCGGGGCATAATGGTTGGTTGTCCACTGAGTTGGCTAAAATCTTTGCCAAAATAGGTGTGTTGGTGTTAACATTTTGGAAAGGTATTGTTCCCAGAGTTGGTACTCCCAAGTTACTTCTGAGACTACTTTGGCTCACCCATCACAAGAGGATTCTGACAGTTTGGCAGATAATCACACAACATCTTAATAAATACAGTTAACGTGTCAAAGACGGGTTGTCAGCTATGGTTCTTGATTACTCTAGGACTGTCTCCTTTTGCATCAGGGTCCTGAATATACTAGGAATCAGGAATCATGCCACAGAAGCTTCAGTGTGTACGGGTGCATTAAAAAATTTCTTTTTAATTTTTAAGAATTTTAAAAAATGTTCTTTTTAGAATACATGACAGTAGAGTGTATTTTGACATATCCTACATACATGGAGTAAAACTTATTTTAATTTGGATCCCATTCTTGTGGTTGGACATGGTGTGGAGTTTCACTGGTCGTGTGTTCATATGTGAACATGGGAAAGTGACGTCCCATTCATTCCACTGTCTTTCCCAATCCCATCCCCATCCCTTCCCTTCACTCCCCTTTGTCTAATCCAGTGGACTTCTATTCTTCCCTACACGGGTGCCATCTGTAAAAGTAAAAAAAAAAAAAAAAAAAAAAAAAATCTATTAATGGCTCAATTTTTTTGAATATGCATTATATGTCAGGCATTGGGCAAAACATTATAAACACATTATTAATGGAATAATAACCATCTCAAGAAACAAGGCCCTGTTAATACTACCATTTACAGGTGAGGGAACTGAAGTTCAGAAAAATCAATCGATGTGCCAGGCCCACCAGTTAAGTGGTATAGCAGCACTCAAATAAAAAATGTACAGCCCCAGAGCCTTAACCGTGATAATACGGGGTCTCCCAGTAAGTTCCCTGGGACATACCTTGTCCCTTATGACTGCCATAGTCATCACCGATCCTGTTTTGGTCATCCATTGCTGGTGTCACAGATCACTTCGAAGCTTCGTGGCTTAAAACAGTAGCATATATTCATTTTGTACGTGAATCCGCAATTTGACCAGGGCTCCATGAGGAGGCTTGGTGGACTCGTGACTCGTGACTTCGCAGAGCAGGATGTAGAGGAAGGGTAGATTTGGAGCTGAGGGACTGCTTCAGTGTCCAACACAGATGGCAGTGTGTGTCATGGAGAAAGATAAATGGGATAGACAGTTCAGGGGTCGGGGGAGATAGAGAGGAGGTTACAATTTAGAATAAAGAGTTAAGGAACTCCATAGGAAGATTAACTTCTCAGTAAGTACTTGGGAACAATCATGAGGCTGTTTTGTGAAGGACTGGCTACTTGGCAGAAGAATGTGGTTGGGATGAGTAATGGGTAGTGCAAAGGCCCTGGGACAGGCCCCTTCCTGGAATGATGGAGGAACAGGGAGACCATCATGACTGACAGAGAAGGAGTCGTGAAACCATGTGTCATAAAACTTTAGAGCTTAGACTCCAGAATCTGCAAATCTGGACTTTAATCTCAGTTGAATCCCCTTTAAGGATATAGCAAGCAATACATCCTTTCCAAATCCTCAGTTTTCTAGTGGGTGTGTTAATTCTGTGTTTGGTTGTGATGAGGTTTCAAGGGAAGAAAGAATGCGAAGTCCGTACAGAGTGCCTGAAACAGTGCATCCTAATAACTATTTTGTGCTGGTGGTAATAATAGTGACTTTTGCTGTTGCACACCTGTTGTTGCTATGGTGATGATGATGCTTTTTTGCTTGTTTGAAGGACCCAGGGCTTGAAATCTAGGGCAAGCAATTGCTTTGGTAATTTCTCCTATTCTCATCCCTAACCCCTGGCACATCACGAGGTTCCTGAATTGCCCATCAGCCAGTGCTTTCTCTAACAGACTCTGTGGTGTTCCCACTTGCGTTTTCAGTATTTGTGAAACCTGAAGCCCGTGAGTCTCAGGATGCTAATATGTGGGGAAATATTCCCTGCGAAGCACTGGACCCCATTGTTCAGTCTGACTTACGTGAAGCCTGCCTTGGCCAGCGTTATGGTTTGCATGTGAGGTGTCCCCCAGGAAGAGGTATTCAGAAGTGAAATTCTTAGGATCACGAGCTCCTGACCTAATCAGTCCATCCAACCTAGCTGGAATGGACTAACTGGGCGGTGTCTGTAGGCAGGTGGTGCCTAGCTGGAAGGGGTGGGTCATTGGGGATGTGCCCAGGAAAGGTGCATCTGCCCCCAGCCCGGGGTCCCTTCTCTTTCTCTTTTTGCTTCCTGACCACCATGAATGGAGCAAGGCTCCTCCACCACATCCATCCACCATGATGTTCTGCCTTCAGTGCTGTGGAATGGGCCGACCATGGACCTCCCAAGTTGAGCCCACACAACCCCTTCCTCCTCTGAGTTTTGTTCTTGGGCATTCTGGTCGCAGCACCAAGAAGCTGACATGTTAACACAGTGAGAGACAATTCTGGTGGCTGAGAGTTTAGTGGGAGATTCCTGGAAGTCATCTCTGGCCATGGAGTGGCTACCCAGGAACTTGGGTACTTAAGTGTTGAGAGTGTTTACTGTTGAATGGTGGGGATACTTGTCCTGTTTGGACTCGGGTGTAGCTTCTCCGTTCACTCCCACATGCATGTGAAAAGAGAAATAAGAGATCCCCCACTCCCCGCAAAATCCAGTCCTCTTTTCTGAACTTTGTATCTTCCCGTGCCTTATTTGGTGTAAATATCATTCGCTGACATGAGTCGATCTTCATTTAAGCATTTGGAACACCACTGCTGTTGTCTTGCATGTCCTGTTTTGCCTTATGTAGAACATCAAAATAATTTCTCTTGCAACTTCTCTTGCAACATGTCATTAGGTGATTAACTTTTAGAATTCCTGACTTTAATTTCTCGTTACTCTTTTCAGATATAACTTGTATTCCATTTTGGGATTTAGAAGCTGCTTTTTGGATTTCCTAGTTGGCTCACTTAAATATCTTTTTTTTTTTTTTTTTTTTGTTCATAGAAACCAATCCCATGATGGCAGTTGTTTCTGGCTGTATTAAAATCTTTGATGCTTTGTTCTCTGGGTGAAAATGTGGGTTTCCCAGAAGAGGAGAGTGTAACTGCTGGGTAAATAGGTTATGAGGTGAGCGTCTGGAGAGAGCTCCTCATGAGAGCTCCAGGGTCATCTGTCCCTTTGCCAGGTCTGCACCTGCTGATGGCCAGCTAATGACAGTCATACTCTGCTGCAAGGAAGGTTGCCTCACCCCCTTCTTTGCCCTTAACCAGCAGGTGCTGTGGACAGGGATGCGCAATTAGATGAAATCCAAGAGAGAGAGAGCCAGAAAGCATTGTGTGATTATATGTTTAATTAATGAATGAGAAATAAGCACAAACAAAATCCTTCCTTTTTTTTCTTTTTAAGAGTAGATTGGCTGGGCACAGTGGTGCACACCTGTAATCCCAGCGGTTTGGGAGGCTGAGGCAGGAGGATCACGAGTTCAAAGCCAGCCTCAGCAAAAGTGAGGCCCTAAGCGACTCAGCGAGACCCTGTCTCTAAATAAAATGCAAAATAGGGCTGGGGATGCGGCTCAGTGGTCAAGTGCCCCTGAGTTCAATCTCTGGTACTCTCCCCATCCCCCCAAAAAAGAAGGGGTCGATTGTTAGAGCAAAGGTATCATTATCTTTTAACAAACTGATTTAAAAATTCTTGTCTTTAATAAAGATTCATTGATTTAATTATTGGCTGGGCTTTTCTTTTTCCAGAACTCACATGAGGTCTACTTTGTATAGATAAGGTGTAATTTGCGTTCTCGAGTTAGGCAGAGTACTCTCTGAAATAAGGCAGAGAAATCTTTGAAATCAGACTGGCTAGAAATGGGTCAATTTCTTTTAAGATTTGAGGAATAATTTGTTGTCCATACATAATAATTATTCCAGGTCACTTATAATAGTTAGGATTTCTGCTTGATTTTATTTTTTAAAAACTGGCCACTATTTTTCTGTTGATGTCTTTGATATTTCACGTAGTTCTGAAATAAACATAATTTGTTTAAAAGCCAGTGTTGCCAGACGTCGTGGTGCACACCTGTAATCCCAGCAACTCAGGAGGCTGAGGCATGAGGACTGCAAGTTCAAGGTCAGCCTCAGCAACTTAGTGAGGCCCTAAGCAACTTAGAAACCCTGTCTAAAATTAAAAAA
This sequence comes from Sciurus vulgaris, assembly GCF_902686455.1. NCBI lineage: Eukaryota > Metazoa > Chordata > Mammalia > Rodentia > Sciuridae > Sciurus > Sciurus vulgaris. Next base: position 60,814,326 of record NC_136477.1, on the reverse strand, counting down.
ATAAAAAGGGCTGAGGATATAGCTCCATAATAAAGCACCCTTGTATTCCATCCATAGTACCGAAAAAACAAAAGCAAAAACAAAACAAAGTGTGGGCGGAGCCTGGAATTTTGGTTAATCATATCAGCACTGACTTCTGTTCCTTAGGGTGCACATTTCTAAAGCAGATATTTAGAATCATTAGTGATTCATTTTTTCAAAGAATAGAAAATTTTATTGTTTAAAGCCACAGATTTCTTTCTTTCTTTCTTTCTTTCTTTCTTTCTTTCTTTCTTTCTTTCTTTCTTTCTTTTTCTTTCTTTCTTTTCTTTTCTTTTCTTTTCTTTCAATTTTTGGTAGTGCTGGGGATTGAACCCAGGGCCTTATACCTGCTGCATGCTCTACTACTGAGCTACATCCCCAGCCTGTAACAGTCAGAATGAAAGATAATAGCGTATGTGATTCCTCTCTCCGGAAAGTGTGGTCTCTACCATGTAATGAGCCCCCGTTACAGCAGGAGCGTATCTACACAGTGTGAGAATATAATTGCTCATAGAAAAACGAACAAATTGCAGTGAGTGCTGTCACGGTTAATCTCCATCATTTTGCATTCATTCCAAGTCCTTGGGTTTTCGAATTGTAGTGTGTAGTTGCAGAGATAATTAGAAAGTATTATATAAGGTAATGATAGCTCTCTGGGGGTCAAGGCAGTAATTCATTTTTCCAGGAATCTGCAAAGGCCATGTTTCATGGGGAAAGCATGAGGGGTGAGGAACACCAGCAGTCCCAAGAGTGAGTTCAGCTGCCCAGGAATCTGCCCTAAGGGACGGTCAAGTTCAAGTTCATGTTTCTGAGTGTTTGCTTGTGAGACGCTTGTTGAATGTTGGAGCTTTGGGTACCATGCGTGAAGCCTCTTAAAGGTCACCACTGGTATGAAAAGTGGGGAAAGCCCATGTGACAAAGTGGGAAGAAGACTTGAGGTTTTATGCTATTCACTTGGTACCCCATCTTCCACACTGTGCTCTGGGGAGAAATTGTACTGTTCCCACTATGTTTTCATTGTTGCTATAAAGGCCATGGGCAAGTAGTACAGCATGCACTTACTTTTCTTTGGCCTAGGCTTAATTTTTTTTTTTTTGGTAGTGGGGATTGAACCCAGGGGCGCTTAACCACTGAGCCACATCCCCCGCCTATTTTGTATTTTATTTACAGTCAGGATCTCACTGAGTTGTTGAGCGCCTCGCTAAGTTGCTGAGGCTGGCCTTGAACTGGCGATCCTCTTGTCTCAGCCTCCCCAGCTGCTGGGATGACAGACGTGCACCACTGCATATAACTTGGTCTAGGCTTAGTTTGTACCCATCTCCTCTTTGTTCTTTCAGGGTGTTATATTACAGGCTACATAACATTCCCTCTTGTTTACTTTGACATAGTCATGTCCATAGTTGATGGGGGACAAAGTAAAATTGACACATTCACGAGTATTTGGCTATACACCTGAGAGGACTCAGAAACTATGCCTAAGTAAACTGAGAACCCAGATATTTATTCATTTATTTATTTTTAAATATTTTATATTTTAGTTGTAGATGGACACAATACCTTTATTTATTTATTTTCTATGTGGTGCTGAGCATGGGACCCAGTGCCTCACACGTGCTAGGCGAGCACTCTACCACTGAGCCACATCCCCAGGCCCCCCCTGGTATTTTAATGAACATACATACCTTTATTTCTCCTTTCCGTCTTGAAATTTCTCTTACAATTGCTGAATCTTGGTGCTAGATCTACATTGTTGTCTTTGTCTGGGACTCTAAGTCGTATTGTTTCAATAAATAAGTTTCACATTCATTCAATCAGGGAGTTGATCACATGACAAATACTGTAGTTGACGTGGAGTTAGTGAGTTTTCAGATGTGGACATTTTTGTTCCACTGAATAGGGCATTTTCTTGTGAATCAATGCTGTGCTTGTGCTTAATGACAGATGACCAACCATTGAGTACAGGGATGCTGTATACAGACTGATGGCTTCGTCATTTCTTCCCAAAATAATCTGTAGAGTTGTGGTCGGCAGTTTGTCTATATACATGCAAAAGGCTTTGCAAACCTTAAAGGTAGAAAATTGTGTGACGGTACGAAAAATAGACCCTTTCTGAATAATTAAATTAGGCATTATATGTAGAGACCCTACATTCCGTGTTAGTAGGATAGTAGATGATCAGTAGGTAGGTTCACTTCTTTTCTTTTTTTGCTACCAGGGATTGAACCCAGGGGCACTTCATCCCCAGCTCTTTTTTATTAATTCTAGTTAGTTAATGAAGGATGTAGAAAATAACATTCCCCAAGGAAAGGGGATTGACAGTCCCCAGGGAGAAGGGAGGACAGTGGGGAGAAGGAGAGAAGAAGGTAAAGGTTAGTCCCTGGGCCCTGGACACTCATCCCTTCCCAGTGACAGCGAGTCCCAGGAGGAAGTAGGCAACCCAATGGGCTCTGGGCTCTGGATTGTCATCCCAGTAACAATGAGTTTCAAGCTTTTACAACTGTTTTCCCGAGTTAGAATGAGTTTTGGGGTTTTACAACTGTTTTCCTGAGTTAGATCTTTAACCTGCTCAACTAGTTTCCTGACTTCCCAACTGGCATGCCATCAATCTCTAATGATCAAGTCACACTGAACATTCTGCTATGATTAACTCTCATTGAGATCTATGAGAAGCAGGCCCCTGTTGTAATCAGTTACCATTTTGTCCCCTGACATTGTGCCATGTACCATTCCACCACTGCTTAATAAAGACAGCGTGTGATCCGAGGTCTGCTCCGGGTCCGGTTATTTTTGGTTATGGTTAGACCTGACAGTAGAATGCACTTTGATACATCACACATAAATGGAGTATAACTTCTCATTCTTCTGATTGTATGTGATGTAGAGTTATACCAGTCATAGAGTCGTATATGCACATAGTGTAATAGTGTCTGATTCATTCTACTATCCTCTCTACCCGCAAACCCGCCTCCCCTCCCTTCAGTCCCCTCTGAGTAATCCAAAGTACCTCTATTCTTCTTTAGCCTCTGCCTTTTGTGAATCAGCACTCGCCTATCAGAGAAAACATTTGGACTCTGGGTTTTTTGGGATTGGCATATTTTGCTTAGCATGATATTCTCCATCTCCATCCATTTACCTGCAAATGCCATGATTTCGTTCTTCTTTAAGGCTGAATAATATTCCATTCTGCCTCCCCAGCCCTTTTTTATATTTTATTTAGAGATAGGGTCTCACTGAGTTGCTTAGGGCCTCGCTAAGTTGGTGAGGCTCGCTTTGAACTTGCAATCCTCCTGCCTCAGTCTCCTAAACCACTGAGATTATAGGCATGCGCCATCATGACTGGCTCTTTTTGTTTGTTTGTTTTAAACCCTTGAAGCACCAAGGATTGGACCAGGATTGCTGGCCAGCCCTCTACCATTGAGCTACCCACCCCCAGCTCTTTTTCACAATAATTTCCCTTTAACAGCACAGAGGATGTGGTGGTGGTAATGGGTACTGCTGCTAATTCTGTGGCAAATGTTTCCTGAAGGCACAGCATTTCATGTCTCATGGCTTGAATACAAACCCTAAGAGGCTTGTGTTACTATTCACATTCTAGAGCTGAGGGGGTCCTTGGCCAATAGTGTTGAACGTGTGAGTACCAGGGCTGGGATTTAAACGCACCAAGTCCAGTTTTAGATTTTATACTGATTTCTCTAGTCTGGCGCCATTCTAGAGCTGTAGATTACTGCAGATTTCAGGAAGAGGATAAGACATGGTGGTTTCTGATCTTACCCTTCCTCTGGGTTGCAACACTGGGAGGACTCATGGAATCAGTTGTTAAATTGTTGAAGTGTGAATTTTACCATGTGTTATTTTTTATGGAAATGGAGCAATTCCTCTAGTAAATGGTACTGTCCATGAGAGCAGAGACTGGATTTTACATATTTGTGCATTAAATACTGTGCTATAAATAGATATATATGTGTGTATGTATATATCTATACATATCTATATATCTATACATATTTGTATCTATACATACTTACACACTATGTACATACACGTATACATGTATTCTATTATGTGTATATTTGCATATATATGCAGAATTCCATGAGTATTAATTATGTGTACATATATGTGTATATATAACATACATTATATAGCTATATATATTATATAGAGAGAAGAAATTTTCTTCAATACTAGGTGTGTACCCAGGAGTACTATACCACTGAGCTACATCCCAGCCCTTTCCATTTTTTATTTTGAGAACAAGGTCTCACTAAGTTGGTAATAAGATAACTCTGAACTTGCCACCTGCCTAGGCCTCCCAAGTAGCTGAGATTTCAGGCATGCGCCACCATGCCCGGCTAGAGTGTAATATTTTTAACAGCTTTATTGGTATACAAATTTACATTCACACCATAAAATGCATCCTTTTAAAGTGGGCAGTTCATTGGTTTTTATTCATAGAACCATGCAACCATTATAATGATTTAATTATAGAATATTTTCATTACACCCCAAGGAAGCCGTATGCCCATTAGTAGTCACTCCTGATTTTTTTTTTCTCTTCTTCTGTTTTAAACTAAGAAAGAAGGCTGTCAAATAGTGGAAATAGGAAGCATTCAGCATTGGGGGTCCACCTAATTTGTTAAAGCTTGATTCTCTTAGTTAATCAGGTCTCTTCACCAAAATAATCATTTTCTATCACATGCTTTGGAAAATTATCTGGTTGAAATGGTTGGCAATTAGTCCATTTTATACAAACAATTGCTGTGATTAATTCAGAGAGAGTAAGAGTATTACCTCTCGTAATGGAGAAACTCCTCAGGTCTAATCCCCAGTTATCGTAGACAACCTTAAGATAGGACCGGGGCAGTACTGATGAATTCCTCTCAGGAAGAAAATGCCGCAAGATAATCCTCAAAGGTTGATTTTTGATAAGCATATTTCTGATGCTAAAGATCCTTATCCTTTATTTCCTGAGTGCCTTCAATGCGTTTTGGAATGAAGAGGTGGCAGCTTGAGAATTCTGCTTTTCCCTTCTTAATGAAGGCAAGGTTGCTGTGAGTTTACATGTGCCAAAGTTGTCTTCCCTGCGTAAAGGGGGAGAGGGATGAATTCTCTGGTTCAAGTTCTTCCTCGGGTTTCCTGTTGGATTCTGCTCTAGTTCACCTGATCATTCTGCTGGGGAGTGGATAGGACGCAGCTGCTGAGCATCCTGGGAGGTCTGTATCAGCTTCCTCGTCCCCCACCCTCACCTCTACAACCCAGCCGGCCTCGCTTTTCTTTAATGAGGACAGTTATTAGCTCCTCCCCTCCCGGCTTGTACCCCACTCCCTGCCCCATCCCACCCTAGTCTCTGTCAAGAACAGATGTTTTCCATTGCTCTGTGCCATAAAAACCTGGATTCAAATCTTGGTTCTGCCCTTTACCAACTGCAGCATTTCAGACAAATCACATAATCCCCTCACCCCTTTCTGCCTGTTTACTTATCTGTGACCTGGGAATAATATTCCTTATTTTATGGGGTTATTACAAATGTTCAATGAAATAGTGCATTTAAAGTATAAAGGTTGACCTAGATTCAGAACTGTTTTTTTGATGAATGAAATTTGGGGAGGGTGGTGACTGGTGATTGAACTTGGGGGCACTGGACCACTGAGCCACATCCCCAGCCCTATTTTGTATCTTATTTAGAGACAGGGTCTCACTGAGGTGCTTAGCACCTTGCTTTTGCTGAGGCTGGCTTTGAACTTGCGATCCTCCCGTCTCAGCCTCCCAAGCCGCTGAGATTACAGGTGTGTGTGCACCACAGCACCCGACCTGAGTGAAACTTTTAAAAGCTTTCCATTTGCTGAGGATCTGTATCCTTGGACATGAGTTGATTTGTGCCTCCTCATCATTCTGCAGATCAGTCAGAGCAGTGGACGCCCTTCCTGCTTAACAGACCAGGGCACTGAGTGCATGAAAAGAGGTCGTCCAATATCAACCACGTAGTGTAGTGGCACGGCTGGACTAGGCTGGTTCTTCTTCCCCCAGCATCTTGCGCTGGGGTTGTCTGAAGCCTCTGCTAATTATTGAGAGCCTTTTGCTTGACAGAGGTGAATACATGCCCTCCTTTGGCATCACCATGTGATTCACTCTGCTGTCTGCAGAGTCCCCATTTTTCCTCGCCATCATGTGGATTTACTTACAAGGTAACACGTCCACAATCTCAGAACCCAGGGCCGCTGGCCTCAGGAAAAGGATGCATGGGTGGTTCAAGTGAACCTTTTTTTCTTTTCTTTTTTTGGTACCAGAGATTGAACTTGGGTGCTCAACCATAGAGCCACATCCCCAGTCCTTGTTCTATTTTATTTAGAGACAGGGTCTTGCTGAGTTTCTTAAGGTCTCCATGTTGCTGAGGCTGGCTTTGAACTCATGATCCTCCTGCCTCAGCCTCCTGAGCCGCTGGGATGACAGGCACGCACCACTGCACCTGGCCAGGTGGGTCCTCTTGAACTACTTGGATATGGTGCTTAAAACTTGGTTCCCTTCATCTCCAGTCACAGTTGTAGAGAAAAGCACTAGACGGAGGTGCACCTGGTGAGGTGCACTAGGTGAGGTGCTCCTGTCTCTGATGTCGGGGCTGCGTCTCTCGTCCATCAGCATAGTGGGAGCAATGGCAGGTCCTTATTTATTCCAGGTGTTTAGATGTGCTCTGCTCATGCGATTCCCGTGCTTCCGTCACACAGGGATCCCATATGCAGCACAGGGACTTCTGGGCTCCCGGGTGTGCATTGTAGCTATGGTGAAATCGTTGTCCTTAGGCACCTGCCGCTGAGCAGCTTGAAAGTGTTCCCGTCAAGACTGAGTTACCGAGTATCTGTTTTAAGATCCAGGGTAGAATAGAACCAGGGGACCCTTTCTGGCCTTTGAGAGGGTGGTCGGAGAGAGGGAGTGAGAAAGGCGCTTCTAGGGGAGATCAGCTCCCTGTGTCCCAGGTGACCTTCCTTCCTCACCAGGGGAAGTGTTTGTAGGAACTCTAAACAACTGGACATCAAAAGTTGAGTCCTGTTAAAACTGGGTTGACCCCTTCATCCCTGTTTATTTTATAATGCCCTCTGAGGATGACAATCCAAGTCCCTTTTGTGTTCCCCTTTATGATGAGGCATGGGTTTAGGTTCCATCCCAACCAGCTCCTAAGGTCTTTGAGGACAGGAAGTGTCCCTTTCCAGCTCTCTTCTGATAACGTGCACTTGGGGTGGGGGGCAGGGTGTTGCTCCGTGACATTAACAGTTTGAGTCACATTTATTCCTGTGAACCTTCCAAGTCCACTGAGCTATCACATCTGAGACTGCTGGCACTCTGGATTTTCACTTTTTCTCTCTGGCTTTCTTTTCTTTTTTTCACGTACCAGGGATTGATCCCAGGGGAATTTAACCACCGAAGCACATCCCCAGCCCTTTTTTATGTTTTATTTTGAGACAGGGTCTCGCTTTGTTCCTGAGGCTGGCTTTGAACTCATGATCCTCCTGCCTCAGCCTCCTGAGCTACTGGCAATGCACCATAATTATTTCCTTTTTACGTGACTGTATTTCAAATGTTTGGAAAGTGTGTGGGTTGGAATGGAAATCATGGAGTGAATAGTGCTGCTGATCCTCAGATTGTCTGAGAAGTGGGTAACTGTGTGGATTTGGGGGAAGAGTACCCCATTCCCTGCTCCATCTCCATGGAGTAAAGAATGAATAGTGCGAGGTTGTCCTGGATACCTGACGGGTACCCGCCATCCCTGACAAAGGCCAGATTGTGCCATGGGACACAGCGATGACCTGTTGAACACGGAGGCTGCTGAAGTGACTTTGATCTTTTGAAGCCTTGTTGGATTTTGATAAGCAGGGCCCAGGTTAACTTAACAGCAGGTGGTATTTTTGAGTATGAACCGTTTAATCTGAGTGGGTGACGAGGCCCCTGTGAACAGTCTGGCCCTGAGACCAGCTGGACAAGGTGCCGAGTGAGATCTCGGCTCGGATGGCTGGTCCTGAAACTTGATGGTGTTGGGGGACACTAACCAGTAGGAAATGGCTTATCAGTGTTTGATCACTCGCCTTTTCTTTTGGGTGCCTGAGCTGGATATTTCGAGGGAATCTTCTAGAATCAGAAGAGGCGGTGCCTGGGCTCCCTGTCCTGTTTCCTTTCTCGGGCCACGGTTTGTGGGATTTGATGATTGGGAAGGTCACTGGCTGATATCCTCAGCAAGGGTCAATGAAGACAAGTATACTCTAAGTTTACGAACCGTAAAATGTGCACAAGCAGCAAATAGCCACTCCAGCTTTGCTGAGAGAACTCTGGGGGCAGGGCCAATTCCTCCCGAGACATTCAGAAGGACAGAGCTCAAACTAATTAGGTAAGTCATGATCTGGTGGCGGAAAGCGTTGGTAGTATTCACTCTTCTGAACAACTCTTGTAGCATTTTAATGTGTAAGAGGGACTTTAGTTGAATGAGAACGGTTTGTGGTTTCAAAGTCAAAGCAGGTGGAAAAATAGTCCCGCCTTCCCCTGAGCTTAATTTGCATGTATTCCTCTTCATAGCTGAAGGGAGTGGTATTGGCCTTGATGTTGGTTTCCTACGCTTTGGAAACCTTGGGGCATATTGTCTGTGTGATTCAACCGGAGCCTGTAATTCTTTTCCATCTTTCTGTGAAGCCTATTAATATTGAAGATATTTGGGTAGAATGCCCAAGAATCAGGTCTTAAAATATTTCTGAAATAATAATTGTATTCAGTTTGTAAAGTGCCAAAACAACCCCCTGCCCATTGGAACAGTTCAGAATGTGGGAGGTCTGTAAGAAAGAAATGATTCTTTCATCTCAGCCCATTTCAGGAACTACTCTCCTAGGGTGTTAAAGGCTTAGTTGTGTTCCACCCATTGAACAGGCAGTAGCCACAAGGCTTGTACATTTTTTAAAAACTGAAATGCAACAATAGTGTATATTTCAGTGCATGCTATGAGCATTGCTTTTGGCAACCATGTACAGGTCTAAGCCTTATTTACCATTTACTCTTATGTAGCTTCTGAGGAAGATACATTGAGCCCATTGCATTCAATCCGTGTATTCATGAGGGTTTTTTAAAATTGTTTTTTGTTTTTTTTTTTTTTGTTGTTGTTTTGGTACCAGTGAACCCAGGGGTGCTTAACCACTGAGCCACACCCCCACCCCTTTTTGTGTTTTATTTTGAGACAAGATCTTACTAAATTGCTTATGGCCTGGCTAGGTTGCTGAGGCTGGCTTTGAATTTGCGATCCTCCTACCTCAGCCTCCATGTCACTGGGATTAGACATGCACCACGGCACCTAGCATGAAGAGGGTTTTTTGTTTGTTTGTTTGTTCGTTTGTTTGTTTTTGGTTGTTTTTTGTTTTTTTGAGTACAACAAATATCTAAGGATGTCTTTCCAATAGGAATCAAATTGAAATGTTTTAGAACCAAACATAAAAGTTTGGCCAGATCATTTTTCAAAAGCATTGAAGTGTTTTTGGAAGGAAGATTTCCTTACAGCAGTTCAAGATGCCTTACTGCCTCCTACGTCTGTTTCTTGTTACCCTGAGCACCAGGAATGCTCTGGGGCGTTGTGTTGAACGTAGTGTAAAACAGGCAACCTGAGTATCATCCGCTTTAGAGCTTTACTGGCCGATCTGCTTGCCCTGAGCCACGTGTAGCTACTTAAGTTCAAGGTAAATAACATCAAATAAAGTTTTCAAGTCAGTTCCTCCACCTCCGTAGCCACTTTGCAGCAGCCACGTGGTAGGGGCTATCATGGTAGCATCGCCATTAAGCGTTTCCACTGTTGTGGGACACTCGCTCTGTTGAACAAGAAGGACTTAGAACGGGGGATGACGTCATACCGTGACTTAGAACGGGGATGATGTCATACCATGACTCAAAAGGGGATGATGTCATACCGTGACTTAGAAGGGGGGGGAGGGATGACATCATACCATCTGCACCCAGACCAGGACTCTGCTAGCTGGTCACATGACCCTGGGCCACTTCCTTCCCCTCTCCGAGTCTCACCTTCTTCACCCATAAGATGACATACAATGTCAGTCCTTCTTTCCTTGTGAAGATGCAGGGCGGTAAGTTATCGATGAAGTGCTGGCCTGGGACTCGAGTCACCAAACCTCCAGGAAGTGGAAGCCATTATTCTTTCCCCAGCAGTTCCTGCTCATTTGGTCTGTCTTTCTTTTCTTTCTGAAGAGGAGGAGAGCTGCCGGCCCCAAGCTAATGACTGCAAGATCTGGCTGGCCTCGTTTCCAGCTAGACAAGCAGAAAGCGGTATTTTTTTTTTTTTTAAATATGTCATCCCTGGGAAACATGATAGAATTTGTTTTACTTCTCTTCTGTCAGGAAGTAACCCTTCTGGCTTTGTTAGGCGCGTGGTTTGTAATAATTGTACCCACCCCAGATGGCTCCTGAAAACCCTTTGAAATGCCATCTGTCAGGCGTGTGTCCAGCCGGCAGCCTGTCATTCTGCTACAAGAAAAGAGGAGGCGGGGCCCTGCCTCCGTCCTTTCCCACCCAGCATGGCTGAATGGCGCTGGGAAGGCTGGCCCAGACCCAGCCGCCTGCTCAGAGAGCACCCCAGGAGACCTCCTGCTAGCACACAACTTGGAATGGTTTTGTCTGGGTAATAAGCCCTGAAGGGTTTGTGGGGGCTCACCCCCAGTCACCTCCTCCTCTGCATCTCAAAGGCCATTGGAAGCATATGTATTTACAGGGGAAAGTGGTGTCTGGCCTAGTTTCCTTTTCCCTCTTAAGATGCAGCATTTCTGAAGTTCTTGATGATTTTAGATCCTTTCAGGAAATGAAGACCCAGGGACAACTGTTGTCTTTAAAGGACATCTGAGAAATCCCATGGGGAAAACGTGGTTGAAAAGAAAAGGCAAAGATAAGATGGCTACCCAGCAGGCAGAACAAGATTGGTCTGGTCTAGGAGGGTGGACTAAACCCAGCAGATCTTTTGTTTGGTTTTATTTTATCCTCCTCTCTGTTGAGCGGGTGGATTAAATGATTGGAATTTCAGTATGGAGGCTGTTTGTGGGAGAGGCCATATAGAACAGATTTAAGACAGGCCCGTTCCCAGCATGTCTCAAAGACAGTCTCTGCTTGCTCTGCTCTGGAATTTCCAAGTAGGATGTAGACTGCTTGTGTTTACAAGGAGCTGGCTGAACAGCTTTTGCACTTGGCTTCAGGACCCCTCAGCCTCCTTCTGGCTGCTGCTGATTAATCTCCTTTGGGGATCTTCCTCCTCTTTCTGGCTTCAAAAAGTTAGTTCTAGCTAGGTGCAGTGGCGCACACCTGTAATCCCAGCGATTCAGGAGGCTGAGGCAGGAGGATCGCAAGTTCAAAGCCAGCCTCAGCAATTTAGTGAGGCACTAAGCAATTCAGTGAGACCTTGTCACTAATAAAATATAAGAAGGGCTGGGGATGTGGTTCTTGGTTAAGTGCCCCTGGGTTCAATCCCCCATATCAAAAAAAAAAAAAAAAAAAAAAAAAGTTAGGTCTTCCTGTTCAATCCAAACTTTGGGACTTCCTTTTCTACATTCCCTCCTTAGGATTTCTTCTTTAATTTCTTGCCTTCAAATGCCCCTGGTTTACTGATCAACTGACCACTGCTAAGTTTCTGTGGCAGTAGCCACTGGGACCTTCAGGCTCATAAGTCGCTCTCCGCTCCAAGGTATCTGCTCACCAGATACCTTGTGCAGATGTGACAGACAACCTCTACAACCACCCACCCCATCGCCATTTCCTCCTCTTGTTTCAGTCTCTTAATGGCACAGCTCATTCCCCTGGGTCAAAAAAGAAGTCAGTCCTTATTCTTCTTTCTTACATACTATATCCAATCCACCAGCAAGTTTTGTTACTTCTGTCTTCAAAATATAGAACCAGTATGATGTGTTAAATTGACATACAGTTAACCGATGGACTAAATTGCAGCTATTTAAGATATTCATATGCCGATCAGTTACAGTGCCGCACGCCTGTCAACTCTGGAGGCTGAGGCAGGAGGATCATGAGTTCAAAGCCAGCCTCAGCAACTTAGTGAGACCCTGTCTCTAAACAAAATATAAAATGGGCTGGGAATGTGGCTCAGTGGTTAAGTGCCCCTGGATTCAATCCCCAGAACCAATAAATTTTTAAAATATTCAGTTTTGGGGCTGGGGACATAGCTCAGTGGTAGAGTGCTTGCCTTGCATGCACAAGGCCCTGGGTTCAATCCCCAGCGTGGCAAAAAAAGAAAAAAAAAAAATTCAGTTTCTGTAGTTACTATCTGTTTGTGTCTCAGCACCTGCATTTTACCCGCCTGGTCCACACCCGACTATCTCTCTCCAGGTCACTGTGACAGCCACCCAACTGGTCTCCCTGCTTCTCTTCTTGCTTACCTCCTCTCTCTGCCTGCTCTCTGCAAAGCCAAAGGTCTTTTAAAAAGAGGTATTAAATTAAGGCACCACCTTGCTCAAAAACCCTCTGGTGACTTCCCGTCTCCCTTAGAATACAGTGACAGTATGAATCATTTGCTGTGGCCTGCCTCATCTGGCCCTGGCTTGCACTTCCAGCCTCTTCCATCTCTCTGCTACAAGGGCACCCGTCCTTTAAAAAAAAAAAAAAATGTTCTTTTGAGATATGCATGACAGTAGAGTGTTTTTAGTTTAGTTTTGTGTTTTTTCTCTTTTTTGGTACCAGGGATAGAACCCAGGAGTGCCTAGCCACTGAGCCACATCCCCAGCCCTTTTTTATATTTTATTTAGAGACGGGGTCCCACTGAGTTGCTTAGGGCCTCACTAAGTTGCTGAGGCTGGCTTTGGACTCTGGATCCTCCTGCCTCAGCTTCCTGAGCTGCTGGGATTATAGGCGTGCACCACTGCGGCCAGCAGTAGAGTGTATTTTGACATATCATTCACGCATGGAGTATGTCTCATTCCGATTAGGATCCCAGTCTTGTGGTTGTCCATGACGTGGAGTTTCACTGGCAGATGTCCTCTCCTCTTTTTCCCCTCCCCCAATGTGCTGCCTGTTTCCACATCAAAGCCCTTAGCAGACCCTCTGCCTGGTAGGCTTTCCCCTCACCTGGCAGGAGACAGGCCTTCCCTGCTCACCTATCTGAACTTGCTCCCCAACCCCTCACCTTGCCCCTGACCTCCAAAAAGCACTCCAACCCAAATGCCCACGTGGCTCTGAGATTCTGACTTTAACCCACAGAAGCATCAGTTCCTCTGCCTGCTTCCTCTGATATGATATGCTGCATGTCTTCACGTACATATTTATTGTCTCTCAAATTAAAAGCAGCTCAACTCACAGTAGCTAAGCCATGGAACCAACCTAGGTGTCCTTCAGCAGATGAATGGCCATAGAATCTGTGGTACATCCGTATGATGGAATATTACTCAGTCTTAAAGAAGAATGGAATGATGGCATTTGCTGGTAAATGAATGGAACTGGAGACTCTCATGCTAAGTGAAATAAGCCAGTCCCCAAAAGCTAAATTCACAATAAGGGGTTGGGGTAGGGAAGAATAGAGTCACTTTAGATTAGGTAGAGGGGAGTCAAGGAAAGGGAAGGGGTATGGAGGTAGGAAAGATAGTAGAGTGGAACAGACATTATTACCTCACGTACTTATATTGAGGGCATGACCTGTGTGATCCTACAGCATGTCCAATCAGAAAGATGAGGAATTATACTCCATTTATGTACAATTTATCCAGCTGCATACATGCATTCTACTGTCATGTGTAGCTAATCAGAATAAGTAAAAAGTCAATAAAAATAATAAAATATAAATTTCAGTAAGGCAGGGACTTTGTCTTATTTTCCCAGTGCCTAAATTAGTGCTTGGCATTCATGGGGGGATGAGTGGTTCAGCACAGATTTATTAAATGACTGAAATGTGATGACATCTGTACACACATATACATAGAGACACATATACCACACCAGGTTATTACAGTGGGATTTTAACGTTAAGAGTGTATGAACTCACTTCATTCCAACAGTAACATCAAGGACAAAATCTACTCACAATGATTGAACTCAGCCCTCTCAAAGGATTATTTCATTCAGTACCTGTGGTGCAGGTATTGTTGTTAGCCCCGTTTTGCAGTAGAGGATGCTGAGAAGTAACAGAAGCTCAGGAACTTGTCCAAGACCCTCACCTGGGGAGCCAGACTGTGAACTTGCCCTTCCCACCCAGACCCCCCGGGTCTCCAACAGTATATGATACTCTCTTTATTTACACGGTACCTGCTGGGTGTCTGCCTCCTGAGATGGAGGTTTAAAAGCCACGAAGGACCTCTCATCCATCAGGGTGCCAGGAATGGGAACAGATTAGGAAAGAGTGTTGGAGTAGACTTCTGGACGCTTCACAAGCAAGCGTCTTCCCCAGAAAGCCCCTGTGTGCTGAGCGTGAGCAGGAACCCTGGATATAGGACCATTTTTGAATAAGTCGCAGCTATTTAGGATTCTCAGATTGCAGATGTTTTTAAATGGGGTGCATTTAAAAATGTATTTAGCCTGAGTAAAGTATGTGGTAATTCTTTTTTTTGTGGGGGTGGGGAGGGAGTACCAGGGATTAAACTCAGGGGCACTCAGCCACTGAGCCACATCCCCAGACCTTTTTAATATTTTATTTAGAAACAGGCCTCACTGAGTTGCTTAGGGCCTCACTCAGTTGCCCAGGCTGGCTCTGAACTTGTGATCCTCCTGCCTCAGCCTCCCGAGCTGCTGGGATTATGGTGTGCATCACTGCACAGTGTGATAATTCTTGAGTTTTTTGACTTCCAGGAATTCTGGATATCCAAGGTGGATGTGGGGATGTGGTCATTACCTAGGCAGGGGTACTTTGTTCTGTTGGGAACACACCTGTAATCCCAGTAACTTGGGAGGCTGAGGCAGGAGGATCAAGAGTTCAAAGCCAGACTCAGCCAAAGCAACTCAGTGAGGCCCTGTCTCTAAATAAAATACACGATAGGACTGGGGATGTGGCTCAGTGACTGAGTGCCCCTGAGTTCAATCCTTGGTATCCACCCCCCCCCCAAAAAAAAAAGATTGCGTGGTTCCAGCAACATTAAGGCTGTGGATTACATATAGTGGGTTCTTTAATTAAAGTAGAAGGGAGAGAATCCTAGGAATATGGGGAAATGGCTTATTTTACAGAAAATAAGCAATATAATCAGCCCCATGGATAATGAAGGCTGGCAAACCTGAGCTGCATTCTCTTTTTAAGTGCTGGGAGCAGAAGTCACATTTTTGTGCTCCTTGACGGTCATTGACTCCCAGTAGACACTGCACGCGTGCTTCTTAGTTCATTTTTTTCCTTGGGGATGTGTGTACCACCTTCAGCTCAGTGTGCCACACTGTGAGTCCAGGCTGGCTCCAGAGCCCAGCTCTGGAGCTAGGTGACTCAAGTACTCCCAAAGTTCCACATCATTTCCTCCCCGGTGGCATTCATCAGCCATTGAGACTGTGGCCAGGACCATTCAGGGGAAGAGTTTTTCTACCATGTGCAAAGTCCCTCTCCTCTCGCCAGACTCACGGGTGGCCTCTTCTCACCCAACGTATTCATTACTTGAGGAGCAGCAGCGGTTGAATCGCTGGGAGGTGTCCAAGCCCAGATCTTGTGCAACTGCACTTCTCTTCTGATGTGTTGCTGCAATGGTATCATTTTCTCCAAAGGGCTTATTACATTGGAACTTACCGGATGTATTGAGGAAGGAACAGAAGGGTTTTGAGGCACGTGATAAAAATATAAACCCCTTAGGCGCTGAGCTTCGAGTGGATGGTTTTTTGTATTGGCTGGAGTCCTAAAAGCTGCTGATGGTAAATGTCACCTCTTTGGTTCAGTGCATGTCACACAATGGTGAACCCCCCCCCCCCCCCCAGGTGACCTCTCTGGCTGGGTTTCCACTTTCTCTTGCTGGAGGGTCACACTGAGGGTGCTCTTTTAGAAGGAAGCTGCCTTTCCCTGGGTGCTGTCTGGACAGAGAAGTCACCCTGTTGCAGGCACGCTGGCTGAGCAGGTTGGCTTAATTACACCTGGATGTGGAACTTCCTGTTCTCCCTGGCTGATGGCATCTACGCCCTTGTCGTTTCTGCTTGCAGGCACAACCCGATCTCCACGAGAAGGAGAAGTGCCTGGCGTGGATTACAACTTTCTGACTGTGAAGGAGTTCTTGGACCTCGAGCAGAGCGGGACTCTTCTGGAAGTCGGCACCTATGAAGGTGAGGAGCTGTGTCTGCAGGAGAACACGCCCCTCCTGGGCACCCCTAGGTGCTGGGGGCTTTGTCCTCAGCCCTCCAGGACTTTGGGTTCACCCTGACGTGATCAACAGTGATACAATATGTGGACTAAGGCTTTGTGGAGTACTTTCCAAATAGTCTGCTTTGCTCCATAAGTTTTCTCTTTTAGTTTAGTTAAGTGTGTATATTCTGTGCTTTAATATGGGTATTAAAGTATATGGGTATAGCATGGTATTCTAAGAACAGGAGGAAGAAACATGGAAAGTCACAACATGTGACCTCTTGGATGATGTTGTTTTGATCTTACAGGAATGAAATAACATGTTTACCACAAATTGTTTGTTTGTTTGTTTCTTTCTTTCTTTGTTTCTTCCTTCCTTCCTTTCTTTCTTTCTTTTTTGTACTGGGGATTGAACCCAGGGCACTGGACCACTGAACCGCATCTCCAGCTCTTTTTTATATTTTATTTAGAGACAGGATCTTGCTGAGTTGCTTAGGGCCTCACTAAGTTGCTAAGTTGAGGCTGGCTTTGAACTTGCGATCCTCCTGCCTCAGCCTCCTGAGCCGCTGGGATTATAGGTGTGTGCCACAGAGCCTGGCGGGTTGTGATTTTTTAAAATAGAAAATACATAGTTCATAAAGAAAAGTATTTAAAAAGTATTTGGTAAGGAATCTCCTTCATATGCCTGTCTCCCAATCGTCTGATCTCCAACTCGGTATTACCAACAGTGTTACTGATAACGGTGGTTACTGATCACTTCTCTGAAGTTTTTAATGTAAATGTAAACATGTATGTACATGCGTGTATATACACCTGCCTGGGTTCTTATATCTCCTGTTTTGCACAGAAGGTAGTTTACAAGATCTGCTGTTCAGTACCTTGCTCTTTTTGTTTAGCAACGCGTCTTGCTAGATCTTTGCGGTTCCGCAGGAGGCCCCTTCTTGTTATTTTCTTTTTAAAATGGATAATTTCTTTGTTTAGGCACATCATAATTTATTTAACTGGTTTCCTCTGGATAAGATTCTAATCCACACATAGTGATCGTGGATGTTTATAGGACACAATGTTGTATTTTGATGCATGTATACAATGTATACTGGTCAGATCAGGGCAGTTGGCGGTTACCTCAGTTAACCCTCAGTTTATCATGACTTTGCACTGGGAATATTCAAAATCCTCTCTCCTTTCTCCTTACTTTTTTTTTTTTTTTTTTTGTGGGGGGTGGATGTGTAATGAGGATTGAACTCAGGGGCACTTGACCCCTGAGCCACATCCCCAGCCCTAGTTTGTATTTTATTTAGAGACAGGGTCTCACCGAGTTGCTTAATGCCTCACTTTTGCTGAGGCTGGGTCTTGCTGAGTTGCTTAAGGCCTCACTAAGTTGCTAAGTTGAGGCTGGCTTTGAACTTACAATCCTCCTGCCTCAGCCTCCCAAGTCGCTGGGTTTACAGGTGTGCACTCCCTTACCTGGCAGCTATTTTGAAATATAGAAGTAATTGCTGTCAGCTATAGTTACCCGAGACAGAATAGAACATTGAAGTGATTCCTGTTATCCAACTGCAGTCCTGTGGAAATAAACCATCCTGTCCATGAGCCCCCTCCTTGACTCCCTTCCCAGCCTCTAATAAATGCAGCCTTTCTATCCATTTCCTTGAGATTAATGTTTGTAGCATCCACAGACAGGTGTGACCATGAAAGATTTGCCTTTCTGGGCTGGAATTATTTTTCTTAATGTCCCCTATTTTCATCCATATTGCCACCAATGATAGGATTTCATTCTTTGTATGGCCAAATAATATTCCATTGTGTAGATAAATCTCATTTCCTTTATTCATTCATGTGTCCATGGACACACAGGTGGATTCCACATCCTGGTCATTGTAAATAGCAGTAAACATGAGAGTGCGGATATATCTTCAACATAGCGATTCATTTTCCTTTGGATATAGATTTGATGGTTGAATTGCTGGGGATCATATGGTAGTTCTACCTCTCATTTTCTAAGGAACCTCCATACTGTTTTTTATAATGGCCATACTAATTTACATTCAGTATGCAAGAGTTCCCCTTTCTCTGCATCTTTGCTAGTATTTTTTTTTCAGTATTTAAACATTATTTCTTTTAGTTGTAGATGGACACAATACCTTCATTTTATTTATTTATTTTTATGTGGTGCTGAGAATCGAACCCAGTGCCTCATGTGCTAGGCAAGAGCTCTACCACTGAGCCAGAACCCCAGCCCCTGTTTTTGGTCTTTTTTATAGTTATCATTCTAACAGAGTGAGGTGATACTATGATTTTGATGATCACTGATTATAAGAATCCTTTCTTTCCTACCGGGGTGCAGCGGCACATACCTGTAATCCCAGCAGCTTGGGAGGCTGAGGCAGGAGGATTGTGAGTTCAAAGCCAGCCTCAGCAACTTAGTGAGGCCCTAAGCGACTCAGCAAAACCCTCTCTCTAAATAAAATATAAAAGAGGGCTGAGGATGTGGCTCAGTGGTTAAGTAGTGCACCTGGTTTCAGTCCCTGGTACCAAAAAACAAAGAAAGAAAGAAATTCTTTTTTTTCTTCTTGGTCATTTACATATCTTCAAAATGGTACATTTTTAAAAACAATACCTAGCTTGATTTTTCTTTAGAGTTTTTCTGTTTGTAACAGAAGTATAATGCTATTAATTAGGTGGATTTACTAATCATATTATAGTTATATGTATCTCTTTATAAAAAAACTCTTAAAATTTAGATTTATTGGATAATTGGAAGGGCATTTTAAAGATCATACTTAAAAAGAAAGGGTAAATAGAAAGCTGATTATTGTTTTCTTAGGGACAGTATAGCTTTGATGTGTTAATAGCTTCTATTACAGGTGGTAACTGAAAGTCAGGTAATGATCATACATCTTAGGGGTGCAGTTTCTGGTCTGATATTTTTGGAGGGGAAAGGAGGATCACCTTTGTTACTGTTGCTCATTTCCACTGTGTGAATAGACATTGCATAGTGTTTAGATATAAATCAAGTTGCTGCTTGTCAACCTGGGCGTATTGTTTTGGGATATTGCTAATTATCAACTCGCTTACTTCCCTAGAAGCCAGTGTGACCGTGTAGCCGGTGACCTGGGTGGGGATCTGCAAACGATTAAGGTCCACCTGCCCTGTGAGGGAGTGGGGGCAGCTAAGGGGCTATCCAGGGAACTTTTTGTCCCTGGGAAGCTAGTTAAAAATTCAGTGACCACTGGACAGCAGGTGTGAATTCTCTTTGGTGTGCAGAGTGAATCATCCTTATCTGAAATCAGTTATTATGCCAACGTGAGAAGCCTGAATCCCAGATCCACAAAGTGTCCATTTGCATTTTTGGAGAGGCCAGCAGAAGTGTCCGCGGTAGGGAAGGGGAGGCTTGTGATTTGGACGACAGTTTCATGTGGAAAAAGAATAGACTCCCTCTATTCGGATGTTTATGCGACCTTGTATATAGGCGGAGTAGGATCTTTTTCTCAGGTAACGTCACCATTGCGACAGGGAGTTATCATCACTGAAGTTTTGCCTGGAGTGCTCAGGCCAGTGGCATCGAATGACTTTGGCAGGGTTGTCCAGCAGTGCCAGCACACCAGATCGGGAATCAAACCAAGTCTGTTTTTCCTGAAAACCCCAAGACAAATATTCTGAGTTTAACAAATCACCCATGAGTACTTCCACCTGACTTCCTGGTGGGTAGCAATGGGGAAGTCAATATTTTCCAGAACACCTCTGATGGACTTATGTAAAACTGCATTTCTGTCAATGCTGGTTGGTGATTTTGAAGTTGAAGTTAATCCCCAGATTAACCCATTCCACTTTTTAACCATTTGACTCTACTCTGTTCTCTGACCTTTGACCTTCGACCATATGAGATGACTCAATTTTTTTGTAACAGACTCAAATCTGTTATATTGACTCTCTTTTAAAAATTTTTATTATATTTAGAGACAGAGACTCGCTGAGTTGCTTAGGGCCTCACTAAGCTGCTGAGGCTGGCTTTGAACTCACGATCCTCCTGCCTCAGCCTCCTGAGCCGCTGGGATGACAGGTGTGCCCACCATGCCCAACTGTTGTATTGACTTTTAATAGCAGAAATCAAAGTAGAATTTGTATTAAAATTCCAGATACTGTCCCAGGCATAGTGCTGGAGAAATCGTCTGAGAGCTGCTTCTGTCTTGGCCTCCCCTGGACCAGTCACCGGCCAGCCACTGGTGCGGGCAGGCTCCACAGTCTCAGGGCCTGAGAGTGATCGTCAGCACCTCTCTGTTAAGCTGTGTGCCCTGCAGCAAGCTGCTTAAAGCTCCCTATCTATGTTTTCCCCTCAGTAAAATAAGGATAATCATCCTGCTCTCTTATAGGTAGGACTAAATGAGACAATAATTGGAAAGGGCTTAGCCGAGTGTCTGACACACGTAAGCTCTCAATCAGCATTAGCTCTGATATTTACACACATGACTGCTCTGAAATTCCTACTGCTGCGGAGTCCCACCCCCTCGTTCCAGTCGGTAAACCAGTGGATTTGCCAGCAAAACATCTTTATTGACTTCGCAGATACTAATGATCTCTTTTACTGGTTTGAATTTTTTTTTTTTTTTCTTTCAGCCTCTACTTAGGTCGAGGAGGAAAATCCTGACACTTGACACGCTTTAAAGCAATACACTTGGACTTTTTAAAGTAAAAGTAATTGGTGTACTTGATCGCTGTGGTTCTGATATGTGTTCCCCAGCGCCCGTGTGCTGTCGGAGGGTAGTAGAACCCTTGAGAGGTGGGGCCTGTTGGAAGTCTTCCAGTCATATGGGGACTGGACAAAATAAATGCTCATTAAATACTTATTGAAATGAATTGCACGTGTATGCATTGCTCTAGCATCGGGACCTGGACCTCTCCTCTCTCTTTTTCTCTCTGCTTCCCAACCACATGAGGGGAACAGATTGCTCCATGATGTGCCCCCCACCATGACATCTTGTCACACCACAGGCCCAAAGCAAATGGGCCAGCAGGTCCTGGACCAGAATCTCTGAGACTGTAAGCCAAATACATTTCCTCTATTTAAGTGGATTTTATCAGGGATTTTGCTATAGTAACAGAGGGCTGACTAACAGTGGTGGAACAGCTTCTGTAATAAAGAACTTAAAAATACATTAAGTCCAGGTTGCTTGCCTTCAAGTAACCCTTGCTAAAGTATCTAGTGCAAGCGTTCAGAAAGCTTATTCTAAATGGCATATACATATGGGTTCTTGTTCATTTTACTCTTTTCTTGCCCTCTGCCCTCAAAATACTTGGGAGATCTTCTCACAGTGCCCCACACAGTTCCACCTTACTCTTACCAGTGCTTCACAGTTTCCTGTGTATGGATATACGCAATTTATTTAATTAGTCCTCTGCAAATGGGCATTTGGGTGTCTCCTGCCCCATGACTCCCCATCTTTGTGTGTGTGTGAGACTATTAAAAACAAAGGTGCAGACAGCATCCTTATACAAACACAAGGGTCGGTTCCTGGCGGTGCGTTTGTTTGTGTGTTGGCTTTGATGCTGTGCTTTCCAGGTGGCCTTGTTGTCTTCTCTGATCTGCTCTCAAACCCCGAGGCTCACGCAGTCCTCCTGCCAAGGCAGTGTGGTTTTAAAGCCCTTTCAGACATGTGCAGTTCATTTCAGGAAACATTTATTGAGCATCTATTTTGTCCTGAGGCCAGGGCTATAAGGTATGAGGCAGAAGACCACAGTAGCTCTGCCTTGGAGGGTGTTTATGCTTTTTAGTGATTTATTGACTTATTTATTTTTTCAAAAACTCAATCAGACACTGAATCTTTTTTTTTTAAATGGTTTTTTTAGTTGCAGGTAGCCACCTTTGTTTTTATTTATTTATTTTTATGTGATGCTGAGGATTGAACCCAGCGCCTCACCTGTGCTAGGCGAGTGCTCTGTCGCTGAGCCACAACCCCGGCCCCTAGGGATTTCTTTTTACAGACGCCTGTGCTGGGTGCTTGTCAGGGTACCTTGTGTGTATGAGCTGGGCATTCTGTGTGCCTTTTGCTGAGGAGGCTGAGGCGGGAGGATCCATTGAGCCCATGGGTTTGAGACCAGCCTGGCAACATAGCAAGAGCCTGTCTCTGAGAGTTAAAGTGTATTTGAAGTATCAACTCATTTAAAGTTTCCAGCAACAATTCACAATAGCCAGACTGTGGAATCAACCTAGATGCCCTTCAGTTGATGAATGGGTAAAGAAACTACCCTCGTTGAAGTGTCCTTTGGTTGGTGCTGGTGGTGCTGGTGAAGGCCTGACTGCATCTGGAGATATTTATGCCTTTTTTTTTTTTTTTAAGGTAATGAAGTATTTTATTTATTCTATTAATATGAATATTTCTATTCATATTAATAATATGAATAATATTAATATGAATAATTCTATGAATATTTGAAAACATTTATAATATTAATCAAAATTTACTTAAGAGAATGACTTTCACTTTTTTTATATTTCAACATTGAACAATAAGAGAAAATAGTATAATTATGGGCAAAACTATTCTGTCAAAAACTTATCATGCTTGATGGTAGCATGTTTACATGCGACTCACTTTCCGGTGTAAAGTTCTTTGGTTGTGAGAAAGAACATTGGTTTACTTCGCTAATAGGAATATCTCTTAATGCTAGGATGGCCTCTTCTTGGTATTTCTTCTTTTGTTGGTTTGTAGCATAGTTATCTGTGATCGTATGAATCGAGTTGAGGGGAGAAGTACTCATCGTGTTAATTCCAAATAAGAGCACATAACCAATTCCTATAGTGATAAGGAGGTAGACACGTAATGCGACTGCCCAATATTTTTGAGGCCAATAGGTTAAGCCTAAGGAGTTTAGCCAAGATTCAGGAATAAAAGCCCACATAAGATAAAGTATGAAGCCAAACTGGGAGCTTAAGAAAAGAACAAAGCCATAAATCGCTCTTTCTGGCAGTGGCCACGGTGAATTCTCCACCATCTTCCCTGTGGCTTTGGCCAGTCCCAGGGAAAGGCCGGGGGATGGCGCCCCCTGCCCGGGCACAGGCGCACCGCGACCCTGGCCGGGCGATATTTATGTCTTTAAATAGCCACATTGGGTCATATCCTGGTTATTGTGAGAAGGAGGTAGAAGAAGCAGGTGATGGAGATTCCCCTAAGAGAACATCAAGTCTCCATCTTCTGTAACTGGGTCATTGTGGAGCCATTTGTTAAGAGAAGAAGCACTGTCACTGGACCAGGTTCGGGGAGGCAGCAGGAGCCCCATCATGGAACTTTCTGCGACGCCAGCGATACTGCTGACAGCTGCATATACACCTAACAGAACGGAGGACCTTCCGTCTCTATAAAGAACCTGGCCATCATCCCTCACAGGGCACAGAGTTGGTCACTGAGCTCTGCTTTGCAGTTTGAGCCACCTCCTCATTCTGTCACTGGACAGCAACAAAGCAAGGCAGAGGAGATCAGAATAAATGCCTTGGCTTGCCGGGTGCGGTGGTGCAGGTCTGTAGTCACACATAAAAGCAGTTTGGAGGCTGAGGCAGGAGGATCGCGAGTTCACAGCCAGCCTCAGCAAAAGCAAGGCCCTAAGCATCTCAGTGAGATCCTGTCTCTACATAAAACACAAAGTAGGGCTGGGGAGGTGGCTCAGTGTTCGAGTGCCCCTGAGTTCAATCCCTGGTACCCCTCCCAACTCCCCAAAAAAGAATAAATGCCTTCGCTCAGCTTTCTATGCCCTGGGCTAATTTATTTGCTGTGGTGCTTGAAATAAATCAACTCCTTTTTTCCCTCTCCCTTTTTTTTTTCTATTGACATTTTCGCTCTGCAAGACAAGTGTCTGCCTCAGCCAGCTCTTGGGACTTCTGTAGGAGAGAGTTTACAAGAGACGACTATTCAGCAGGGGTGGATCCAAACATGCCCGTTTTACAAATGCCTCTGGGTAGAAGGGGCTGATTATATACTCGGAGCATTGCAAAGGTTTGCCTTCAGCAACAGCTACGCAGCGCCAGGATGACATTTCAAATTGGAGTTATGGGTTGCATATTTCTGCATGTTAATTAGGAAGGGGATGTCAGCATTCAATAATGTTATTGTTTTGCTTCCTAGAAGGTCTGCAGAAAAGCAGCTGCCAACGGTATACTTTTGGGGGACCCAGAGATAAAGCAGGGGTGAAGAGAGTTCTTGTTTGTCATTGAGGAAAATGAGCCCGTCTGGAGTCCTGGTCTTTGGCAGGCCCTGGGAGCCGTCTGTTGCGATAAGCTCTGTTGGCAAACTCTGCCGTGGAATGTTCCCTGTTGATAATGAAAGTAACTAAATAAAATCTGTGCTGTCACTGGCTGTACCTCTGCATAGAAAGAGGGGGAGGCTGGAGCCAGAAAAGTTTGACTTAATTCCCCTGCCCAGAGATGTCCAAGCATTTCTGGACAGAGACACTGGACACAGACACATCTCTCTTATAATGTCAGGCGTCTCTTAGGAATTGTGTGAATCTCAGATTCTTCTTCTGAAAACAGGACTATGGATGCCTTTTTCGGTAAGATGGTTATAATGTTAACTCCGGTTCTCCTGCTGGGTCTCCTATTCCAAGTTGCTGGCAAAGATAAACAGGTCGTTGCAGACCCTGGCTTTATTACCCTCCTGTGCGCGCAGGTTGTCTTTGTGTAGCGAAGGCAGGTAGGGAGAGAAAGTGTAAAGAGAAAGTGCTGGACATTTTATGCATCGATAGCGTCATATGTTGAGCAAGCAGGTAGCAAATCAAAGTGATGCAAGTGACGGTCGTTCAGATGTAATTGACAGATTGGGAAAAACCATCCCGAGTCATGGTGTTCAAAACTGGATCCACAATGGAGAGATGTACAAGGAGGATCCCAGGCTGCAATCCACGTGTCTGTCTTTACTTTTTCTGCAAAGAATTACTGAGGGACATTGTGGGGCTGGTACTGTGTTAGGCCTGGGCACTCAGAGGGGCATACAACTCATGGAGCGTGTGGTTTTGGGGTGGGACTTTAAGAAGAGGACGCGTTCATGTTTCCCTGTTAACATCTGAGAACGGATAAGGACAGTTTTGGTGTAGACCCTGAGGTCTGAGACGCATCCCTGAGGATGAGCAGTTGGGGGTGGGGTGAGGGTCACAGGGAGTTTTGGGGTCAGGAGGTGTGAGATGAGGAGGGGACCCAGTGTGCACGTGAGGGCTGAAAGAAGCCCAGAAGGGCCAGGAGCGGTGGCACATGCCTGTCATCCCAGCAGCTCCGGAGGCTGAGGCAGGAGGATTGAAAGTTCAAAGCCAGCCTCAGCAACTTAGCGAGGCCCTAAGCAACTCAGTGAGACCCTGTTTCTCAATAAAATACAAGAAAGGGCTGGGGATGTGGCTCAGAGGTTAAGCACCCCTGGGTTCAATCCCTGGTACCAAAAAAAAAAAAAAGAGAGAGAGAGGGGGAGAGAGAGAGAGAGAGAAACCCAGCAGGATCTGAGCCGAAAGGGCTACCAGAAGCTGCTGTAAAGCATGTGTGGAGAGTGGGCAAGACCAGGTCACACAGAGCCCTGAGAATAAGACAAAAAGAAATGAAGGATTTTATAAATATCCCCCCAAAAGGAAAATGAGTTTTGTCCCCTTGGGGGTGACATTGCCCCCCCTGAGAATGGATGCTCTGGACTTCCAGCCATGGTGGTTGCTGCCATCCTGGTTTCCTGCTTGTTCTGAAAAGCTTGTTCTGTAGGAGGAAGACAGAGAAAGCTGCCCCAGAACCTCCAACCTCATTGACCCTGGACTAATCAGGGGCCCCCCCTTAGGTGTCTCTGCTGCTCCGAGCCTCAGCTGCTCATCTGCAAAAGAGGAATGATTTCCTCCGTCCACGGAGGGTCCCCCCTGGGCCAGCAGCAGTGCTGAGGTCTTGTTATACCTTTGGAATCTCAGGCCTACCCACACCTATTGAATCAACATCTTCATTTAATATACTTTGTTTGCATTTCAAGTTTGAGAAAAAAAATATATGCTATATAGACTGTTTTAATTCCATTTTTACCTTTTATTTCTAGTACCTAGCATTGTGCCTGACTTAAAAAAGATTCTCTGTGAGGAAATAAGAAATGAATGAACGGTAATTTTGTCCAGATTTACAGGCCATGCAGAATTGATTCATTCTCACTTAAAATCCAGGGTTATGTTCCTCCTTAAATATTTCACAAAGCTCTAAAAGTTGATGTGCAGTCCTTGATCATTTTAAGGATATGTCAGAAAGTATTTTGTTTTGGCCGGACACAGTGTCATATGCTCGTCACGCCAGCAGCTTGGGAGGCTGAAATAGGAGGATCGTGGGTTTGAGGTCGACCTCAGTAACTTAGCGAGGCCTAAGCAACTCAGCAAGACCGTGTCTCTAAATAATAAAGGGCTAGGGATGTGGCTCAGTGGTTAAGGCCCCTGGGTTCAATCCCTGGTACCAAAAAAAAAAAAAAAAAAAAAAAAAAAAGAAGAAGAAAGTATTTTGTTTGGCTTGGCCATGGCCAAAAACTGGGTCCTGTCAATTAAGGCCAGCAGTGCCTTCCTCTTCCCTGCCCTCTCCTCCTGTCTCCAGCCACATCCCTGTTGCGTCTGATTGTAGAACCAGTTCTGAAAACAGCAGCAGAGAGAAACACATTCCCACTTGGAAGGGAGCCCGGTCACCTCAGAAGGGACAAGCTGGGTAACCTGGAGCCTCAGTCGGGGACAGTCAGGCTCCTGACTCACAGAAATGTGCAGCCCGCCCCGTGATCACCCTAGTCCTGAACTCAGTCATGATTCTGCCCCTGATTGCTGCTTCCTGCCTCCCGGGGATCCCTAGACCCGTCCCCCAGTCTCCTGGCGTCGCGCGCACTCTCTGCAAGGCTGATGCTTCTGCTGTGGCGAGGCGTGGCCTGATTAGGATCAAAGCAGAAACTCTTGGTGCCATGAAGAGTTTTCTGGAAGGGAAGAGGTGCGATCTCAAACCCCGAGGGTCCGGTCGGGTGGGGTAGGAGGGTGGATGCTCTGGGCGCGGGCTGTGGAGACTGGTGTAAGCGCATCGTGCTGGCCCGGGCCCCTCCTGCCCCTGGTTGCATGGGGTTCACCCAGCTCAGTGACCTCAGGTGCCAGAAGCCTGGTACCAAGACCAGTCCATCCAAAGACCACCTCGTGGACCCTCAAGGATTCTGACAGGTTTCAGACTTACCTGCTCCTGTAGTCATGGCTCCGTCTGCCCGTGGGGCACTGCTCTGGATGGGGTCCAGGTATTTTTCTGGCAAGGGCTAGAGCAGAACCACAAGTAGGAGCCAAGAGTTTTCTGTAGAAAGCCTTGATTTGTCCAGTGGTCTGGGGCAGATAGATTTTAGACGGGCACTTTGCTGATTCCTCATTGCCCGGGACAGATGAGTCTATGAGACCTTACCCTTTAACTAGTGATACTGACAATCGAGATTTTTAACTGGAAACATCCCAGTTAAATGATGACTATCAATTCAAATTATTTTTAAACAGTGTGTGGGGGGCGGGAGAAAAAACAAACCCTATCTCTACAGAAGTGTTTGCTTGCTCTGCCGTCAGAAGCTGCTAGATAGTGACCAGGCTTAGTGCTGTACGCCTGTAATTCCAGCAGCTTGAGAGGCTGAGGCAGGAGGATTGCAAGTTGGAGGCCATCCTCAGCTACTTAGCAAGGCCCTATGCAACTTAGCAAGACCCTGTCTCAAAATAAAAAATAAAAAAGGGCTGGGGATGTAGCCCTGGGTTCAATGTCCATTACCACAAAAAAAGGGGGGGGGGGAACCACTTTTCTGGAAGGGTTATAATACGGAAAATAAGAAACAGCACCTTTACAAAATCTGGAGTATTTAGTGGTCAGGATAATCTAGTGAGGTCACCATGGCCATGCTCCTGTCCTTATCTCTGAGAAAGTCCTCGAGAGTCTGAGTGCAGAAGACTCAGTGTGATTATTGGCAGACTTGCTTGGTTACTTTTCATAACAGTGAAGCAAGAATTGTCAGCTCCTCTGTTCTGAGCACTTCAGATACATGGTATCTTGAATTCTCGATGTGCTGCTGCCTCACTGTAAAGATCAGCCACCTGCAGCATCCTAGGGAGTAGCGTTGATCCAGACTCACTTTAGTGACCAGCTTGAGAGCCAGTCAAGGTTTTTAATGGACCATTTTATTTTATCCTTAAAATAGGTCCTGAGGTGCGACCTGAGTTCTCTTTTAGAATTCCACTTTTCGTCGGGGTGGGTACCAGGGATTGAACTCAGGGGCACTCAACCACTGAGCCACATCCCAAGCCTTTTTTATATTTTACTTGGAGACAGGGTCTCACTGAGCTGCTTAGGGCCTTGCTTTTGCTGAGGCTGGCTTTGATCTCACCATCCTCCTGCCTCAGCCTCCTGAGCCTCTGGGATTATAGGTGTGCCCCACTGCACCCAGAAATGTTATATAGTTCCTGTTAATAATATGTACTTCTGTCCCCAGTCTTAATTTCTAGAAATAGAGAATAACTCTGAACAAGAGGGTGTGTGTGTGTGTATGTGTGTATATGTGTGTGATAAATATTGATAAATAGACTAATCATTTGCTGCCTTAAGAAAGACTTTGAACTTGAAAACTGAGGGCAGCTGCCCAATGGGAAATCCATACTTATTTGTTAAATTTAGGTGGAACTTTATTTTCCAGGCATTTATTTCTATCATGAACTGCAGATGTCAAAGACTTACTTGGTTTTTTAAATGATTATAATTTTATGAATGTGATTTCAGTTTAATGTCACTGAAACTGAGTGATAGGGTTATAAAATGATAATTATAAAATTATGAGTAAAGAGTCCCATCTTCTGGTTACATTTTTCAGTAGGCTCTTATTTTTAGACATCAGCCTTAGTTTAACATCTAATTCCAAAAATGATGTGGTGTTTTGATATATCAGTGATTGGAAGGATTGAGAATTAAATTCAGTAGGGCTTTCTCTCTCTCTTTTTTTTTTTTTTTTTTAAAACTCACTGTGGAGATTGACTTTTCAATAGTAAATGGTCTTGCTTTCCTAAACTCCCAATAAAATAGTCTTCAGTGAATGAAAAGGTTGCACCTTGAAAGGAAGCAGGGGCTTCCTTCAACTGCAAGGTGAAGTGCATTTCTTGGTTCATACATGTGCCAGTTCTTCCTTGTCCGAGGGTTGGCCCCTCACAACACGTAAGGGGCAGCTTTCTTCAAGTTTTCTTCTTAATTCCTGTTCCTGTGAGTTGGAGATCTGAAAGACATGTTTTTGAAGAGATTGATAGATCACCCTCTATTTAAAAAAAAAAAAAAAAGACCTAGTAATTAACCTGAACATGCTGACCAGATTCCTGCCTGGGACCTTCAGACTTAGACATGGCCGCTCTTCAGTCTGCTAAGTTTTAGAAACGTATATGTTCAGAGTTGCCTTTGGTGACATGGACTATTAAACCACTCTCAAACAGAGTCGATGTGTATATATTCATCAAACTGATAATTCTGAAGTACTTAAAAGAAATAATATTCAAGCCCCTCTTAAAGAAGCAATCTTGAGGGCTGGGGTGGTGGCTCAGTGGTAGAGCACTTGGCTGGATGTGTGAGGCACTGGGTTTGATCCTCAGCACCACATAAAAATAAATAAATAAATGCATCATGTCTATCTATACCTAAAAAATAATGATTTTTTTTTTTTTAAAAGAAACAATCTTGATTTATAAGGATAAAGCTAAATGGAAACAAATGATCATCTTTAGGTCTCATGGTGACCAATTTTTTTTTTTCTTTTGCCTTTTTTAGTGCTTGTAAAATGCCTATGTATTGAGGTACTTGGGTTAGCTAATGGGTTTGGGTCATCAGGAACAAATTCTGTGCACAGGATTTGTTAGCATCTGCCAATTCTCCTTTACTGAACGTAGAATGACAAATATTGGTTAGGATTTACTGAAGAATTCAGTATTATTTTCTATCTCCCTGTCCTTACTCTGAAAGATTTAAGTGGTGAATGGATCAATGGTATTCTAATGTTGATATCATGTAGTTGCTGAATATCATTGATTATTAACTGTGTTTTCCAAACTTTAATTACTCATGAGCTACCTTTATGATTTTGTTCCTATTGGAACAATTTGTTATTTATTTAATGTATTCTTAAGAAAACTTGTAAAAAATAATTTGCTTTGGGGTTTTTTTTAAGACATAATGAGATTTTATTTTTCCATATTTTTTATTGGTGCATTATAATTATACATAATGGTGGGATTTATTGTTACATGTTTGCACATGCAGATGATGTAGCATTTTTTAAAAATATTTTTTCATTGTCAATGGACAACTGAGCATCAAACCCCACACATGCTAGGCAAGTGCTCTCCCACTGAGCTACAGCCCCAGCCTATAGCATTACTTTTAAATAGGAGTTTTCCTTTCTTTTTTTTGGGGGGGGGCACTGGGAATTGAACCCAGGATACTTAACCACTGAGCCACATCCCCAGCCCTTTTTTATATTTTATTTAGAGACAGGGTCTCACTGAGTTGTTGAGGGCCTCCATAAATTGCTGAGGCTGGCTGTGAACTCATGATCCTCCTGCCTCAGCCTCCCGAGCAGCTGGGATTAAATGGGAGTTTTCAAAAGGAAATTCTTATTACTACCATCACTACTATTTATTCCATTGCTTAATTTCTTGTTGTATAAAGCTATTGTTTAAAGCTTTTAGTAAAAAAAAAATCAGTCGGCCTTTTTCAAGTATTGCTGTTTTTCTTCCATTTTAAAGGCAAACTTTATCTTGCTAATATAACATTACTAGTTAGATATTTCTAATGAAAATTAAAAATGTGTTCATAAAAATTAAAAAAAAAAAAAGAATGCAAAAATCCAGTTAACGTACCAGAGTGCTGTAGCAGCCTCGAGTGCACCTTAAACCAAACTTGGGGGGAATCTGAAGGTGGGCCATTTCTGGAAGCATGATCCCTGAGGATACCAGAGATCATGACCCAGAGTTTTCTGTTCCAACTTGGCCAGGATCGGTTCCTGCCCTGCAGGTCCCTGAGCGTCGAGTCTGCCATTCACTTCAAGAGGCGCCACGTGGGGTGCCCACTGCCCTCCTTTTCAAACAGTGCCCCGGTTCCCTCTTCAAGAGGGAAGGTGACCTCAACCCTGCCGGTCTGTAGGGAGGCTGGCAGTAATGAATTTTTATTTTCTGTGAGGCTCACTCTAAATCGGATTCAAGCCTCGTACTGGTGCCTATGTAGCAAAAGGTCGACCAATTGAAATTCAAATGTAATGAAGATGGAAGTTCCGTTTTCTTTCTATTCAGCACACCCCCCTTTGTTTTTAGCCCTCATAGATGCTTTGCACCAAAACAGCACGGCTTCTCTCCTCTGCTTCTGCAGTCACCCCAACCTCGCTGGGTAGCAAAGGCAGACTTGGCTAACCCATCAAAGGAATGAACGAGTTCTGGTTTTCTGGTTTTTATTTTATTTAATGTGAGATCTGGAGGTGAAGTCTTGCAAAAAAAAAAAAAAAATACCAAAAAAAAAAAAACCAACCCAAACAACTAAGTATTCCCTTTTGAAACATGCAAATGTGTCTCTCCATCACCTAGGAAACTATTATGGGACACCCAAACCTCCCAGCCAGCCAGTCAGTGGGAAAGTGATCACAACGGATGCCTTGCAAAGCCTCCAGTCTGGCTCCAAGCAGGCGACCCCGAAGCGCACCAAGTCCTACAATGACATGCAAAATGCTGGCATAGTCCACGCGGAGAATGAGGACCACGATGACGTTCCTGAAATGAACAGTAGCTTTACAGGTAAAGGCCCCGCACTGTCCCTTCTCAACAGGGGTGGCACCAAAGTGCGTGGGGGAGGGAGGGCTTTCCCCAGGAATAACCAGAAGGACGTTCTTCTCAAGAGGATTTCAGCGGGGTGGCCGGAGTTCAAATTCCAGCCACGAGATTCTCAGGGAAGAGATTGTCCCCCCACGTCCCTTAATCCACTTGCCACGCTTCCCAGGAATACCTTGGCCTCACCCAACTAACTTAAACGAGCTGGGGAGAAAGACGTGAACACAGCAATCGAGAAACAACAGCCTGGTCTTCTTCTCTTTGAAAGGATATATTTGGGCTGGGTACCTTGGTGCACGCCTGTAATCCCAGCGACCCGGGAGGCTGAGGCGGGAGGATCGCAAGTTCAAGGCCAGCCTCAGCAACTTAGCGAGGCCCTAAGCAACTCAGCAAGACCCTGTCTCTAAATAAAATATAAAAAGGGCTGGGGATGTGGCTCAGTGGTCAAGTGAGTTCAATCCCTGGTACCACAAAAAGTTTTAAAAAGATATATTTAACATTTTTTCCACTTTGTTCATTGATGTTTAATTTGGCCTTGAAACAGCCCTGTCATCGTGAAGTGAAATATGAGAATTCGGTTGACATTCAGTTGACATTAAACTGACAGCATCCGCTTCTCTCACGCTGTTTGAAGTAGAGATGGTGGAAGTGTATCATGTGCTCAGCTGACTTAGGCCAACTTTGCTCTGGAACCTAAAAGGGGGAAAGACAAATAAATATTCTAGGGTTTTAAATTATATAGCTTATGTTACTGATTTACACCTACCTGCAGAGCTGCGTGCTGGAAAGCTTAGCCATGCGTCGGCGTGGAGGGGCTGTCTAGAACAGGGCTCTTCTTGGCTGGGGCAGCTGAGGTACTGCCCCTCTCCAGGTGGTCCCTTGGATGCTGGGAGAGGTGGGCTTGGCTCTGCGCAGCCATCCAGAGCTATTCAGTCCTGTTTTCCACCATCTGAGGGTTTGACCTCATGTAGTAGTAACTCACAGTGGAACAGCTGCCTCAATATGTGAGTTCTTTCAACCTACAACGTGACTTAGAAAACCACTTCATTTTTCTTTTTTTTTTCTCTATTTAAATTTTTTCTTGAATGTGTTAGAATTAGAGCTACCAACAAGTTATCCGTTGTCAGCATACACGCTCTTCCTCCCTGAGGGGCCCCTTCTCTTTTCACCCTACTTGGTCTCTGCTTGGATAGCCTCAGCCCCAATGAAGCAGGAGATCAGTAGACCTGTATTTTTTTCCCATGTCACCAAGTCTGATAGAATGTTCAGGAAAAGTATCTTATTGTTGCATACTGTGATAGCCTGCCTAGAGCGCTCTGAGATTTTGCCATTTATTAACTAAGCTCAAAAACCTAAATTGCTTAAGATGCTCATAAAATTATTTTTAAATATTTTTTTCAGTTACAGATGGACACAATACCTTTATTTTATTTATTGATTTTTATGCACTGCTGAGGATGGAACCCAGTGCCTCACAGGTGCTAGGCAAGCACTCGACCACTGAGCCACAACGCCAGCCCCTAGAAATTCTTTTTTTTTAATATTTTTTTTAGTTGTTGATGGACCTTGATTTTATTTATGTATTTTTACGTGGTGCTTAAAATTGATCCCAGTCCCTCACACGTGCTATGCAAGCTCTGTATCACTGAGCCACAACCCCAGCCCCTGTAAAATTTTCTGATGACTTTGTTATGATGGTTTTGTGAGAAGTATTGACTCAAAAGAGGGAGATTTGTTAGACATCATGGCTTGTCTCTTGATAGTTGTCTATTTCTGAACAAAATGCCTTAAATCACTTTTCTGGGTTGGGATTGGGGAGGGCAGGATGACATCATTTCCAAGTCTTTCCTACTCGCTCTAAGAATTTGCTTCCAGGAAAAATTTCTTTTTTCCTTTTCTCTTTTCATTTAGAACGTGGTAGACCAGTGGCTGACCTACGGTTGCAATGTCTAGAAGAAATTTGCCATCTTTTCCATATGTTTTCATTAAAATCAACTGATTTCATCCCTTGGGAATATTTCATCTATATAGAGTAGCCCCCACCAAAATGAAAAGAAGTTATATTACATTGCTTTTAAAAACATCTAATACTTTAATACCTTGATAGTTCAATAATAAAGACTAGCAAGTCATGTTACAACCCAAAAAATAGATGCAGTCACAGTAACCAAAGACCTCTTAGGCGAGGGGCAATTAGTCAGCTCTGCCCAGCAGACCCGGTGACCCCCAAGTCTTTGGGGCATAAAGCCGCCATCATATGCCTTTATTTGTCCTCCATTTATGTACAAAGATGATTTCTTGGCAGAAAGCAAGGACATAGGGGAGGTAGTTGACTGTAAGTCTTGATGAACGTCCCATTTCTAACCACTGTACATTTCTGCCTCTAAAAGCCATGCCCCAGAATACCTGACCCTATAAAATCCCCCCTTGAAATCCTGTCATTTAAGAAGAAAATGTGGGGCCAGGTGCTATGCCGCACACCTGTAATCCCAGTAGCTCAGGAGGCTGAGGCAGGAGGATCGCAAATTTGAGGCCCTAAAGCAACTCGGCGAGATAAAATTCAAAAAAGGACTGGGGATGTGGCTCAGTGTTTAAGCACCCCTGCGTTCAATCCCTGGTACCAATAATAATAATAATAGTTCCTTCTGTGTCCTTAATGAGGATAGCATTGCACTGTTGGCCCAAACCCACAGTTTTTCATACTAACAAAAACTGTTCCAAAAATATTTTGTTCCTCTTGGACAGCTTTGACACTACTTAATGAGCCATTGCAAATAAAAAGTGTTTGGTTCATCCACTAACTACCTTCCAGAGACCTCAAAGTGTTATTAATCTGGTTTCTAGGCTCTTTTCTCCACGGTTCTCCCCATTATTGAAAGTTAGCTTGTTGACACTTCTTTTTCCTTGATACTGATGTTAGAGCATTGTTTTGAATGTTACAAGGTAATACGTATAAGCCCGGCATGGTGGCACATGTCTGCAATCCCAGGGACTCGGCAGGCCAAGTCAGGAGGATTGCAAATTCAAAGCCTGCTGCAGTAACTTAGTGAGGCCCTAAGCATTTCAGTGAAACCTTGTCTCTAAATAAAATATAAAAAGGGTTGGGGATGTGGCTCAGTGGTTAAGCACCCCTGGGTTCAATCCCTGGTACCAAAAAAAAAAAAGAAAAAAAAGTGTGACCTGGTAGGGAGACCCAGAGAGTAAAATAGTCACTAAATAGCAAATATGTTAAATATCAGTTATCTCCCTGATATCTTCTAAAGGGTCTCCATGTCAAGAGGGAAACTCACATAGGACTGGAAGAGCCGATGAAGACACTCGATCCAATGTAAGGGAAGGATTCCCTTAGGAAATGCAGTTTAAACCAAAATCCAAAGAAGAAACAGATTAATCTGTTGAAAAGGGATGAGACTGGTTAGAGACACAGTGGCACCTGCCTGTGATTCCCAACAGCTTGGGAGGCTGCGGTAGGAGGATTGTGAGTTCAAGGCCAGCCTCAGCAACTCAGCAAAACCCTGTCTCTAAATAAAATATAAAAAGGGCTGGGGATGTAGCTCAGTGGTCCCTGGGTTCAGTCTCTGGTACCAAAAAAGGGGGCAAAAAAGCATAAGAGCTCATGTTTCTCTGATGCAGTGTGGCAGATGTTTTCCAAAGCTCTGTATGTGCACACCAGGGAGGTTAGCTCATCTCTGCAGTGAAAGAACTCTCGACGTGAGTGCAGAGCGGCCATTGCGACCCAGAACACCCAGCTCCAGAACCTGTGTGCACATCTGGTGTGCCTTTGTGTGTTTTAAATTAACTTTATCAGCTCGTAAGAGGCCCCAAAGATTTTGACTGAGTTTTGGACGGTGGAAGAGACACATAAATCTAAAACCAGGCAGGGTTTAAGATAAGCCTCAGGAATGTTCTTCTGACATGAGCTTATGTTCTCAAAGTCACTGCCCAACGTCTGGGGCCGGGCAGGGAGACAGAGAAGAGAAAACGCTTGGAAACCTCTGTTTTACCATGAATTAAAAATGTCATTCACAGTTTACAAACCATTTTCACGTGTACCTGGTGACCTCCTGGTCATCTTGAGAGACAGGCAACTCAGGTACCTCCTTTGCAGCTCACGGGTGAGGACACTGAGTGAGGATGTGTGTCCACACGGCCACACATATGAGCACAGGCACCCACCCAGACTCTCCCTGACCTTCTCTTCCACCTGACTGCTGGCATTCGTTGGCACCCTTTGGTTAGAAAATGATAGTAGTCCTTCTAAATGTTTCATGAGTTAAAAGTTCTTTTCCTTTTCTTTTTTTTTTAATCCAAGCATGTATCAAAGTCAAAGCCATGACCAAGGTTATGGAGTCTTGAATCTGCCCTGTGTGTATGCAGACCTCTCGTTTTGTGCTGTTTTCTATCAGAGAACGAGGTTGTTTGTTCTTCCTCTTTTTTTTTACTCTTCCCCCCTATTTTTAAGGGGTACATTATTGTTGTACATAATGATGAGATTTATGGTTTTATATTCACACGTGCATTCCGTGTGACAATAAGATTTGACCAGTCTGACTTTGGCTGGTTTCACGTAGCATGATCTTCTCCATTTCCATCCATTGACCAGCAGCTGCCCTGATTTCCTCAGCCATGGGTTCTAGAACTCAAGCCCCAGCTGAAGTTAGGACTTTGTACCCAAGTAACATTCCTTTCCATTCTTTGGACACTTCTTTCTGTCTTGGTCCTCACACTGTGGTTCTTCTCTCCACTGAATCTCCATCACCTGGGTGCTTTCCAAAACCCCATTTTGGAACCATACCCCAAACCCATTCTCTGGAGGAGGGAGCCAGGACTGTGCTCTCTCAGTCTCTCCAGGTGAGTCTTGTGTACTCTTCAGAATAAAAAGTGTACCTTTGAGAGGTCTATCAGATATGAGTGTATGTTGTCTCCTGGAGAATTCTGGGTGGGTCTTTTCATCATTGCTAGGAATTAGATTTATTTTGTTATCAATGAGCAATTGCAAAATGTTTCTTTTGTTTTGACCTCATTTCCTTCTTGTTCCTTCAAATTATAGTTGTCCTATTAATCTGTACTCTTTCATGCAAGTTGTAAAACCAGTTCATGTTGGTTTAAGCAGGAAGGTGTGACTTTGAGGGGAATCGGGCAGTTGAAGAGGGCAGGGGTTACCTTGATTTCAGACATGGATTAAAGGCTCAGTCACGGCTTCTAGAGAACATTCTCCCTTTGATCTCTGCTCTCCTCTGTGTGGGTTTCATTCTTCACTTGGTCCTGCCTAGAATGTCACAGTGGCCACCAGCTTCAGAACCTGTCAGTTAAATAACCCCAGCATCAAGAGGCTGACAGCTCTGGCAGAACTTCCATGTGTCACCTTGGTTGGTCCACCCTGCATCATGCACGTGTTCCTGGGTTGACCATAAAAGGCAAAAATGAGGGGCTGGGCTGGGGCTCAGTGGTCAAGCGCTTGCCTAGCACTTGTGAGGCACTGGGTTCCATCCTCAGCATCAAAATAAATAAATAAAATAAAGGTATTGTGTCCCTCTACCAAAAAAAAAAAAAAAAAAGGCAAAAATGATACAGTACTCCTAATTGAAAAGAGTGCAGCTTGGAGCCAGGAGGAGGTTTATATCAGTTTTCTTGCACCACGTGGACTGTGGCGTGGATTTTGGCGGATGTGGTTATTTTGCCGACTTTTCCATCCGGGCTGTGGGTTACCTTCATTCTCAGGTGTATCCTGGGGAGTCCCCACCGCAGACAGCTTTGAAAACAGCCCTTTATTATTCTTTGGTCTGCTTTCCCAATTGAAGCAGAAATGTCTGCTAGAGAATAAAGGCAGGCGAAAGAAAATCGCCACATCCCCTGATGATCACGTCTTCAAGCCCCACGGAGATTGACATTTAATATCATCGGCTTCTATAAAAATTCAGCCCAAGTGTCAACAGTGCTGTTTGTGGACGCTTGGATGACATCACCCCGGATATCGCTCGTTAATAAGAAGCAAGGACAATCACGCACTGAGAGCCTTCTTTTGAGACCCGAGTCCCGTCGGTCCACCTACATGACACTCTTGGGGGGGTAACTGTCTTGCTTTTCACAGGAACAACCTCTTTATTTTCTAAAAGAGGCTCAAATCTGACTCACTGGTATAGTTGTCTCCATTTTCTAAACTTTTATATACTTTCCAGCTTAATTTGTCAGGCTCTGATCTTTGCTAGCATCTACCAAAAATGTCTTAAATAACTTTTGCAAAAAAGCTGCCGGATCTGTGTTTTCAGCATAAACTTTTTTTTTCTGAGTCATGAAGCCAAGTAATACCCATGGAATGAGAGTGTGGCTCCGTCTTTGTTTTGATCTTCTTGGTTTAGGAGTATTGGGGTCTGAGTTACTAATTGGTTTCTTCTTAACTTTTCTAAGATGGTGAGCGATGCATTATCTGGGCACGTTTTTCTCGCCTTTTTATTTTTTTCTCTTTTTGGGACCGTGGATTGAACCCAGGGGCACCTAATCACTGAGCTACATCTCCAACCCGTTTTTGTATTTTATTTAGAGACAGAGTCTCGCTGAGTTGCTGAGGGTCTCACTGAATTGCTGAGGCTGGCTTTGAACTCGCGATCCTCCTGCCTCAGCCTCCAGAGCCACTGGGATTCCAGACATGCACCACCGCACCTGGCTCCTCTTTCTCTCTAAGTGAAATAAATTCTGTTGGGGTGTGTGTGCGTGTGCACACGTGTGTTGAATTTAGGGCCTCAAACATGCCAATGACATGCTCATGTGACCCGACCCTGAGCCATCCCCTCTGACATGGTCATTTTAATGTTGTCTAACATTAGTGGAAGTAAAACAGAAGTCGGAGTTAATGGCCAGCCATCAGGGAAGGACAAGGGCTAAGACAATAGATGTGCACAGTGTCTCATGTCCCAAGCTTGGGGTCTGATGCTGAGTGTGTGTGTCCTCACTCTCTCTCTCTCTCTCTCTCTCTCTCCCCCCCATGACCTGACCCAACAGCCGATTCTGGGGACCAGGCCGAGCACCCTCTCCAAGAAGCAGCTCTTGCGCCTGTGAATAGTAGCCTCGCCGCTGCTCCCATCACGGACCCTTCTCAGAAGTTCCCTCAGCACCTACCTCTTTCCGCAGAGGATAATTTAGGTCCTCTGCCTCAAAACTGGGAGATGGCCTATACAGAAAATGGAGAAGTCTACTTTATAGAGTAAAGTATACCTTTCTTTCTACCTCCATCTTTCCCTTTCTTTCTTTTTTCCCTTCCTACCCTCTCTCTGGGAAGCTACAGATGTCAATTAAATCTAAAGGCTCCTCACTGGTGTTATTCCTTGAAAAGATTTAACAACATTTATGGGAAAAAAAAAAAAAGCTGTTTTAGTCAGCTTTTTCACTGCTGTGACTAAAAGATGTGGCCAGAATAATCATAGACTAAGAAAACTTTATTTGGGGGCTCATGGTTTCAGAGTCTCAGTCCACAGATAGCAGGCTCCATTCCTGGGGGCTGGAGGTGAGGCTGAACATCTTGGAGGAAGAGTGTGGTAGAGGGAAGCAGCTCACATGGTGATCAGGAAGCAGAGAGAGACTCCACTCTCCAGATACAGATATATACCCCAAAGCCACACCCCAGCCACGCCCCCAGCCACGCCCCCCAGTGCCCACCTCCTCCAGCCACAACCACCTGCCTCCAGTCACCACTCAGTTAATCCCATCAGGGATTCATTCACTGACTGGGTTAAGGCTCACACAACCCAGTCATTTCTCTCTGAACCTTCTTGCATGTCTCACACATGAGATTTTAGGAGATACCTAAATGATAACAATAGCCAAAATATCCTAATTATGGCACCTAAGATATTTGAAGAGCAATCTCCCCAAAGGGTTAGACAACTAAATCATGGTATATAGATTATTTTATATAAAGAAAGTGTTTAGCCACAAAAAGTATTAAGTTCTTTCCTTATTTTTTCTTAATTGGGTTGTGGTTTTCTTACGGCCAAGTTTTAAGAGTTCTTCATTTATTCTAGATACCATTTATGCTTTTGGCTAAATTATTTAGTATGGTTTCTGAATTTTAAAGTGTTAACTTACATTTGCTAGCAAGTTAAGTTTTATGAGAATTGGATCTACCTTGTTTTATGCATGTGTGTGTGTAGGTGTGTACTCATTTTACAGTTTGGGGAAAATCTGAAATAACATTAAGAAGTCAAGCATGGAAAGGAACTGAACAGACACTTCACAGAAGAAGAAATACAATCAGTCAACAAATTTATGAAAAATGTTCACCATCTGTGGCAATTAGAGAAATGTGAATTGAAACTACACTGAGATTCCATCTTATTCCAGTAAGAATGGCAATTATCAAGCATACAAGTTAACAATAAATGTTGGCAAGGATGTGGGAGAAAAGATACTCTCATAAATTGCTGGTGGGGTTGCAAGTTTGTGCAACCACTCTGAAAAGCAGTATGGAGATTCCTCAGAAAACTTGGAATGGAACCACCATTTGACGCAGTTATCCCACTCCTCAGTTTATACCCAAAGGACTTAAAATCAGCATACTACAGTGATGCAGCCATATCAAAGTTTATAACAGCTCAATTCACAATAGCTAAGCTATACCAACCAAGATGCCCTTCAACAGATGAATGGATAAAGAAAATGTGGTGCATTTACACAATGGAATATTACTCAGCCATCAAGAAGAATGAAGTCATGGCATTTGCCAGTGAATGGATGAAAATGGAGACTATTGTGCTAAGTGAAATAAGCCAGTCCCAAAAAAACCAAAGGCTGAATGTTCTCTCTGATGAGAAGATGCTGACACACAATGGGGTGGGGGATATAGAAGTTCACTGGATTAGACAAAAGAGAATGAGGGGAAGGGAGGGGCATGGGAATGAGAAAGACAGTGGAATGAATGGACGTCACTTTCCCATGTTCATATATGAACACACGACCAGTGAAACTCCACACCATGTCCAACCACAAGAATGGAAAGTCACACTCCATGTATGCATGATGTGTCAGAATGCACTCTACTGTCTTGGATATCTAAAAGAACAAATTAAAAAAATCGTTTTTAAATCCAGCTTGGATGTCACCACTTTGGACATTGTGTAGAAAACAAACATAAGAGAAGCATAGAAAGCTTACTGCCTTCGGAGTTGGGGATCAAAGGAGCCATAACTGGTCTTTCCTGGAGCTTCCTCTTGATTTCCTTTTCCGAGACTTGGAGCTAACGGAGCCAGCAGCCCAGAAATACCTTCGGTGAGGAGCACCAGAGTCCTAATGAACACCTGCGGCCTCCAGCCATGAGTTCCTCGTTTTCAAACTTAGCAGCCCGGGTGGTCGCACTCCACCCTGCCACCACGGTCCAGCTGGGAGCCTGCACCTGCCCCCAGGTGTACCTGACTAGGAGCCCAGCCCCTCCTGCCAGGCGCGTTGGAAAGGCTCGCGGAAAGCTGGCGCTCGGGTTGAAGCCTGTCAGGCAGCAGTACTGCCCCTTGCCCACCTGGACTGGGAGCAGGGGGCGTGGGCACCTGCGCTCCTCTCACCATTGTGCAAGAAGAGGTCACCTGTTCCTCCCTACTGGGTGTTCATGAAGACGCATGGAGGAGGGGCAGGATTGTCACTTCCATCCAGTGGCAAGGAGTCCGCCCCCTGGTGTAGTCAGGGAGGCCGCTTTGGAAGCAATAGTGAAATATTTCAGCCCCATCCAGCCATGGCCTGGTGGGGAGCTGGCACTGTCCACCCCTTCCCCTTCCAGTGTCCACAGAAGCCCGGTGACACCTGAATAATAAGTAGCACCCCCTTTCCTCTCTGGAGCTTTGCCAGGGAAAGGCAGCTAAAAGGGAGGGTTTTTAAGTAAACCCAGAGTCCTGTAAAGTCATGCCCAAAATATGCAGGTGAATAAAGAAAAATCACGTCTTGTACCAAGAATCAGGAAGATCTGGTTGTATAGAAAATGTCAGTCAGTAGATACCAACACGGAGGTGACAGAGATGTTAGAATTAGCTAACAAACAATTTTAAAGCAACCATTATAAAAATGTCTCAGTGAACAGTTATAGACATGCTTAAAACAAATGGGAAAAAAAAAACTTTGGCAAAAAATAAAGTCTTGGCAAAGCACAGATAAGCAGAACAGAAACGTTTGAACTAAAAATTACAGTAGTCGAAATGGAAAGCTCACTAGATGGATTCAACAGTCCCCAGCTGCTCCCCAGAAGAAAGGGAGTGAGGAAAGAATCTGAGAACTTGCACATAGAAATTAGGATTCACCCAGTTTACCAGGCACAGTGGCGCATGCCTGTACTCCCAGTGACTCGGGAGGCTGAGGCAGGAGGATCGCAAGCTCAAAGTGAGGCCCTAAGCAATTTAATGAGACCCTGTCTCTAAATAAAATACAAAAAAGGGCTGGGGATGTGGGTCAGTGGTTAAGCACCCCTGGGTTCAATCCCCAGTAAAAAAAAGAAAAGAAAAGAAAAAGAAATATAGTTAGAAGTATTATAAATAAAAATGAAATTCTAAAATCAAGTAAACCACAGAAAGGCTGGAAAAATAAAAAATAAAATGGTAAAGAAAATAAAGTGGAAGACTTTTAAGGCTTAACACCATGAATAATTTTAATAATTTCATTAAATACATTAGTTAAAAGATAGTATCGCCAAGTGGATTAGAAAACATGACCCAGTAATATGCTGTGTATAAAAATTATTCTAAGTATTAACAGTTTATGTTGAAAGAAAAGGAATAGAAAAATGTATGTCTTGCAGTGTTGCCATATCAATATCAATTATGTTGCAGGAAACTTTCCAAATTTTTAGGAAGGAACCAATACATTTCTAAAGAGTCCATGAGTCAAAAAAGAAATCTCAAGAGAAATTTTTTTAAGAAATTGAACGAAATGAAAATATAGCATATCAAAATAGGAGAGACACAGCTCAGCCGATAATGAGAAGTACATTTATAGCACTAAGCACATATATTAGAAAAGAGGAGCAGTCTCAAAATCAGTTATCTCCACTCTTATCTCAGGAACCCAGGAAAAGAAAAGTAAATCAAACTCAGCATAAGCAGATGAAAGGCAATAATAAAGAGAGAAATCAATGAAATTGAAAACAGAAAACCAGGGGGGAAATCAGGGAAGCAAGCAACTCATTCTTCAAAAGACTTAGAAGAGTGCAGAATTTCTAGCAAAAATGCCAAAGAAGGGCTGGGGTTGTGGCTCAGTGGTAGAGTGCTTGCCTAGCACGTGTGAGGCACTGGGTTCAAGTCTTAGCACCACATAAAAATAAATAAATAAAGTAAAGGTCCACCAACACCATGTATATATATAAATTCACACACACACATACACATACACACACATATACATTATGTCTATATAATAAAAATATATATTTTTAAAGTAAAAAAATTAAAAATTAAAAAAAATTTTTTAAAAAATGCCAACTGATGAGATACAAAAATTACTATCATTCAAAAGGAAAGAGGGGACCATTCATACCCTGAAGACACCCAGAAGATGATAAAGGGGTGCCGCCAACAAACCTGCACTTGACAACTCGGATGAAATGGGGCCGTTCCTCGAGAAGCACAGTCCTCTGCAGCTCATTTCAGATGAAACAGATCATTCCAGTAGCTCTCGAACTATGAAGGAAAATGAATTCACCATTTTGAAACTCCCGCAAAAGTAATCAGGCCTAGCTGGTTTCATTGGAGAATTCCGCCAATCATATAGAAAGAAAAATGAAGACTGTTTCTACAGAATCTCTCCCAGAAAATAGGGAAGAAGCCTTCTCAATACTTTTGTGAAACTGCTATTTCTCTGATAACTAAAATTAAACACAGAAGTACAAAAAAGATATAAGTACAACAATCTTTAACGGAAACCAGCCAATGATATTTAGTAAGATATACTGCTCCTGCCAGGTGAACATCTGTAATCCCAGTGGCTCCAGAGGCTGAGGCAGGAGGAACGAGAGTTCAAGGCCAGCCTCAGCAACTTAGCGAGGCCCTAAGCAACTCAGTGAGACCCTGTCTCTAAAGAAAATACCAAATAGTGCTGGGATGTATCTCAGTGGTTAAGTGTCCCTGGGTTCAATCCCTGGTACCATACTCCCACCAAGAA
This sequence comes from Sciurus vulgaris, assembly GCF_902686455.1. Lineage (NCBI taxonomy): Eukaryota > Metazoa > Chordata > Mammalia > Rodentia > Sciuridae > Sciurus > Sciurus vulgaris. Next base: position 60,770,084 of record NC_136477.1, on the reverse strand, counting down.
AAAAGATACACTGTTCCTATGACCAAGTGGAAGTTATTATAATATGTTGGACTGGGTCAGTAGCATGTGTAAAGCCCTATGATCCCCAGTAAAAATGAAATGAAATAAAATATTCACACTATTAATAGTCTAAAGAAAAAATCAAATTAACATATTAATGCAGATAAAGCATTTATAACATTGAGTATTCATAAGGAAACTCAGAATAATAACAGGGGAGTTTTATTGATTTAAGAGCATACATAAAAAATCTACAGCCAACATTATACTTAATAGTGAAAGAAGAAATAACATTCCCTTCATGTTTAGGAGTAAGCCAAGGTTTTCAACACTCGCTACTCTTATTCAAAATCATTCAGAAGTGGGTTGTGGCTCAGTGTTAGAGCACTTGCCTAGCATGTGTGAGGCACTGGGTTTGATCCTCAGCACCCCATAAAACTAAATAAATAAAATAAAGATGTTGTGTCCATCTGCAACTAAAAAAAAAAATGTTTAAAAAATCATACTGGAAGTCTAGCTAGTTTTACAAGGCAAGGCAAGGAAATAAAAGCCAAGGAGATTAGAAAGGAAGAAATAAAACTGTCCCTCTTTATGGGTCACATGTTTAGTAGAAAATTGCAAAACACCATACTTAGAAAAATTCTTTTGAGTGCAGCAAGGTTGCAAGATAAAAGATAAGCTTATGAGTATTAATTTTATATCTACATACTAGCAATGAATACTTGGACACCTAAATTTGAAATGTTATTTACAGTTGCTTAGGAATTAATGTCATAAAACACATATAGGATCTGGTATGGTATAATTATAAAATGCTGATAAAAGAAATGAGACCAAGTCTAACTAAGGGGAAAGACATACTCTTAATGGACTGGAAGGCTCAGAATTGCTAAATATGTTAGTGCTCCCCAGATGGATATACAGGTTTAATGCAAGTCCTGTCAAAGTCTCAGTGATGTGTTTTGTGGATATAGACAACTTATTTAAAAATACATATTGAAAGGCAAAGGACTGGAATAACAAACAGTCTTGGAAAAAAAAAGAAGAAAATGTGAGTAATCAGTCTACTTGATATCAAGATGTATTATATTGCCACAGTGAATAATTATTAGACTTTTGGTATTGATGACAGAATAGACACAGATCAGTGGGTCAGAATACAGAACCCAAAAACACATACAAATGTTCCTGTTTCATTTTTGTGTTTGTTCAGTGTGTTTGTGTGTGTGTGTGTGTGTTGGCTTTTGTGTTGGGTTTTGGTTGATTTTTTTTTTTTTTTTTTTCATGATACTAGGGTCTGAACTCAGGGGAACTTTACCACCAAGCCACATCCTAAGTCATTTTTATTTTGAGACAGGGTCTTGCTAAGTTGTGGCCTAGAATTTGTAATCCTTCTGCCTCAGCCTCCCAAGTAGCTAGGATTATAGGCAAGTACCCCTGCAGCTGGTTGCCCAACTGTTTTTCAACAAAGGCATGAAAACAGTTTATTAGATTGCATGTAATCTTTTCAGTAAATGGTTTGGGGGCAAGTAGACAGCCAGAGGCAAGTAACTTAACCTCAACCTTAACCTCATACCTTACACAAAATGTTAACGTAAACTGTAGGTTGGAGTGTAAAACATGAAGCAATAAAACATTTAAAAAACAAAAAGGCAGAAAATCTTTGAAATCTAGGGCTAAAGAGTTCTTAGACTTGACATCAAAATCACAATCCTTAAAGAAGAAAATTTAATCAATTCCACTTCATCAAAATGAAAAGCTCTTGATTTACAAAGACCTAATAAAAGAAAGCACAGATTGGGAGAAATTATTTGCAGACCCTATATCGGAAAAAAGGACTAGTACCTAGTGTATATAAAGAGCTGTCAAGACTCAAGAGTAAAAGAACCAACCATTTGATTAGAACATGAGCTGAAGACATGAACAAGCATTTCATTAAAGAAAATATACAGATGGTAAATAACACCTGACAAATATTCAGTACCATTAGCCTTAGGGAAATGCAATCTGAAAACATAATGAGATGATCTTATTTACCCATTGGGATGGCTGAAGTTAAAAAAAAAAAATAGCAACTATAGTAAATGATAGTAAAGATGCAGAAAAACTGGATCACTCGTGCATTGTGGGTAAGAATGTGAAGTTGTATGATATTCTAGAAAACAGGCCCTAAAACATGAACATGAATCTGCTGTATGATCCAGCAAATTGAGCCCTTGGTCATTTATTTCGGAGTAGTGAACACTTACTGTTCACAAGGATACCTATTTGTGAATGTTGATACCAAATTTATTCTGAAGAGCAAAAAAATTGGAAGCAGCTTTCAGTGGTTAAACAGGTACATCCATGCCACGGAATCCTTCTCAGCCAGAGGGAATTAGTCATTGATGAATGCAGCGATCATGATGAAAATCATGCTGAGTGGAAAATACTAGTTCCAAAGCATTGCTTATTGTGATTCTACTTATAGAACATTCTCGAAGTAACAAAATCATAGAAATGGAAAACAGATGAGTACTTTCCAGGGATGATGCAGGGGCTTGGGACAAGGCACAGCGCAACACACCTATAATCCCAGCTCCTTGGGAGGCCAAGGCAGGAGAATTGCAAGTTTGAGGCCAGCTTGGGCCTCAAATACAATAAAAAGGGCTGGAAAGCATAGTTCAGTAAAGGGGATACTCCTAGGTTCAATCCCCAGTACCCTCAAAGTATAAGAGGAGGTTGGGGAGGAAAGGTTGGAAGGGAACTAGGTTTATGACACTAAACAGGTGATACAGGGTCCTATGGATGAAGGAAATGTTTTGTGTTCACTTTGGTGAACATCCCCGTCCCTCCATATCTACAGCCCAAACTTCAAACTTTGAAAAAAAATTGAGATAGCTGCCTAAACATCCAAAAAAGAGAAAAAAAAAATTTTTTTTTTTTTTTTTTTTTAATTTCTTGTTTTACTTTGTGGTTTATAACCAGAACTATTAGACCTGGAGTGCATGTCCGTCCGCTTGGCTGCACAGGACTCTTGTGTTTCCAACAGAACTGTCCCATTGTCTTGCTCTGCTTTGAGAAGCACAAAGGCAGACTTCTTCCAACTGTGCTGGTGACATTTTTTTTTTTTTCTGAATCAAGGATTGAACCCAAGGGTGCTTAACCACTGAGCAACCTCCCCAGCCCTTTTTTGTATTTTATTTAGAGACAGAGTCTTGCTGACTTGCTCGCCGAGTTGCTGAGGCTGGCTGCGAACTCGCGATCCTCCTGCCTCAGCCTCCCGAGCAGCTGGGATGACAGGCCTGAGCCCAGCTGGTGACGTTTCTAACATGAGTGAAAGTCAGTATCCTTGAGAACATGCCTGTTCTTTCAGCTGCCGAAGGCCCTGATCACTGTTGCAGGCATCGTCTAGGGTTGGGCTGTACCCTCCAGAAGGTGGTCAGGCAGCAGGGTTAGCTTTTCCAAGCTGTCTTGGAGGCCCGGGTTCTGTTTACGAGGGGTAATGTCGGGTGCCCTCAGTGTCTAGAATATAACTTAGGATGCTGTCATGCATGTCGTGTCCTCATGGCTTTGAGCCCCTCGTGGGAATTGAGGTGATCTCACACGGTCATGAGGACGCTCAGGCAACATAGCGAGTGAAGTAGCAGACTTCTCTGTGAATTCCAGCCTCCAAGATTGAAGTCAGAGACAAATCTAAAATGAATTAAAATTCGCTCTTTGTCACGCTCTTTGTGACGACTGATAGGGTGAGTCTAGACGGGAGTAGGCAATGAGGTGAGGCGGGGCATTTGTAACTCGTTTTTCAAAAATAAAGCTGGTATTACGACGTAAGCTTGCAGTCATTGAATGATTATATCTTAGGGAAAATGCCTCCTTGCAAGTCTCCCCGAGTGATTTTATCACTTCAAACTTCTGGTTTGAGTTTGCTGCTGGAAAGTATCTTTGTTTTGGTGGAAGAGTGAATATTCCACCATGGGTATCTCTTCTATAATTGGACTTTTTTTTTTTTTTTTTTTAACCTGTTTTAAAGCAAATTTTTTGTTTTCGTTTCTGAATTGCAGCCATAACACAAAAACAACATCTTGGTTAGACCCTCGGTGCCTGAACAAGCAGCAGAAGCCTCTAGAAGAGTGTGAAGATGATGGTAAGGACTGGGAAGATTTGGGTCAAGTGAATTGGGGGCCCATTCACAAGTGCAAACTTTGGATAGTGATAGGAAGGTCATTTTGGTTGGTTTGTTTGTTGGTGGTGCCAGGGATTGAACCCAGGGGTGCTTAACCACTGAGCCACATCCCCAGCCCTATTTTGTATTTTATTTAGAGACAGGGTCTCACTGAGTTGCTTAGAGCCTCACTTTTGCTGAGGCTGGCCTTGAACTTGCCATCCTCCTGCCTCAGCCTCCTCAGCTGCTAGGATTACAGCCACCACACCTGTCTCCAATCTGTTTTTAATATTGAGCTTTTAAAAGGTAATTCAACTTTGAAGCTGAGCACAGAAGCACATGCCTATAACCCCAGCTACTCTGGAGGCCAGAGGCAGGAGATTCACAAGTTCCAAACCAGTCTGGGCAACTTAAGAAGACACTGTCTCAAAATAAAATCTTTAAAAAGTGCTGGTAGCTAAGTGATATAACTCTTGCTTAACATGCATAAGACCCTGGATCTAATCCCTAGCACTGCATATGGCGGGGGGAAAAAAAAGTTAGTTCAATTTCTAGGAAATTTCTAGGAGGAAATTGAGTAAAATTTTTTGAAAAGAACAATCCTTTACACAAAAGGCAGGTGCATTGTAGTTATCTATCTCCATTGACAACAGAACCTCAGTTCAGCCAGAAACAAAGGTATCCAATGAGATATCTGCATGGGATACCTCCTTTGCTGGCGGATACCTCCTCTGCCTTCAGGAGCTTGGAAAAGACTCCAGAAATTCTTTTAGAATATAGACTCCTGCAGTGTTCTGGCCAGTCACCCGTACTGGACCATCACCCAATATTACAAAAATCTTGGAAAAAATTAGGAGCTTTTCTTGGATGCTACCTGTTTGATGATTCTGTTATTTCCCCAATCTGGGGGGGCAGGGGAGCAGATTTTGACATGCGTGGAAATTTCCATGTGACTCAGGATGCACCCATACTCCCTGAAGTGTATTCTTCTGAGAGAGACGCTGAGATGTTACCTAGAATCCCTATTCTCACTGTTGATCTTGGGAACAAATAGGCTATAAAAGTTTTCATTGAAGAAGTTTGTTTCAAAACTTTGGGGCTTATAATTCTCCAAAATGGGGGAAAAAAAAACATTAAGACAGAGCAAGTTTTAGCAGTACCCAGAAATCTCTCTTGAGCCCTACCAAAATTGCTCTTTATTGTGGACTTTTTGAAAGGGAAATGGTTTTGTTGCTCATTTTTCAATTCTGGCATTTGAATTAGCAGTATAATTATTCAGTACATATTTTTCCGTAAGATAACAAAACTATTAATCCATTCTATAGTGCAGAAGTGTTGTGTATATAAATCTCAGGTTTGTTTGAAAAAGCCAGCCCATATTTTAGAGGATGGATCTTGTGGAAAACTGGTATTCCAAGATCCTCTCATTATACATGGTTTGCAGATTCCCTAGAATGAGTGTGAAATTTTCTATTCGTGTTTATCTTGGGGACCTCAAATGGAAACGCATGCCCTGCTAACCTAGGCATGACTGACTTGCGTATTTTGGTTATTTAATTCCATTCCTGAAGGAAAGAAGCAAGTCTGATCAGTTCTGTTATTTTTTCATGCTCTGGGACAATAGATTGTCCTGCTTATTCAAAGAGTCTGTTTAATATAGAATACGTAGGTGACTAATTTTCAAAAAATTAGAACGTAAAACATGTTCAACCCTGTAACTTCGTGGAACCGCAGCTGATTTGTATCTGAAGACTCATGATTTTGAAGACCATTTATGACTCCAACTGCATAGGGTTTTCAGTGCCAGGATGCATAGTAACTATAGTGGGAATGTATAAAATGCCTGTTAATATGATTTTGTAGATGACACCTGACTGCAAGATCTTTTACTGAGAAAAAACAAAAAACTGTTACTGGAATGAAGTATTGAGAAGAGTCCCTGAACAATTTTGTTACCAAAGCTAGTAATTTTTAACTCTTAGAATTCTTACCCTTTCATGAGTGAATGCAATTTCCTTTAGCGCAAGTACGTATCCATACCAAGTGCAGTTAGCTTCCCAACTATGCTTTCAGCATTAGAATTTATATGTTCTATTTCTAACGGAAGTAGGTCTGTCTGTGTGCCTGTGCATACAAGCCTTATAAATGTACCATCAGCTTATGATAAATTTCAGTTCACATCTTCTGTTGCCTGTGAACATCAGGCTGCCTTGGGTTCTTCATTTTTAATTTTTTTTTTTTTTTTTGTAGTTGTAGATGGACAGAATGTCTTTGTTTATTTTTATGTGCTGCTAAGGATCAAATTCAGTGCCTCACACGTGCTAGGCAAGTGCTCTGCCACTGAGCTACAGCCCCAGCCCTGCCTGCCTTGTGTTCTTGTTTCTATATTATATATTTACTGTTTGCATATTATTATTTGTAGCCATTACTGGTTACAAATGTTGCTCCTGTGTTTCTGCCCCCTGCAATTCACGTGCAGGTGCCATGACCTTAATCATGGTGGAGATTTGAAGTTCTGCATTTCGTATCTCAGAACAGTGAGAAATGAGTGTGGGATTTTGATCTTCGGTGTTTTAATGACTCCTTTGGTCCTTGCTCTCTGCAGCGCGTTCTCTTAGAAGCCTCCGACCTTGCCTTTGAGCTCCAGGCTAGGTTTTAATCTGCCTGATTGCTAATGCCAACTGGTGGTCTCAAAGAGACTTCAAACTCAGTCTGATTATCACCAAACTAATGATCTTGCCTCCCCACCCACCACACACACAGGAGATCTGTCATAATTGTTTGCTATCTCAGTTGAACGTAAACCCGTGCATACTAAAGAGTCCCACTGATCGAGGGGTGGTGGCACACTCCTGTAATCCCAGTTACTCCAGAGACCGAAGCAGGAGAAGCACAAGGTCAAGGCCAGCCTGCACAAGTTAGCAAGACCCTGTCTCAAAATAAAAACTAAAACAGGCTGGGGATGTAGCTCCATGGTAGAATGCCCCTGGTTCTATCCTGAGTACCACAGAAAAAGAGAAAAGGTCCTACTGATCTGTCACTTTTCTTCACACCCATTTCTAGCCTGTGAGCCAGCTGAATTCACTTGCTCTCCTATTTCTAGAATCCATTCCCTATTTTCTTCCCCTCCTCTGCCATTCCTGGTCTGGGTCATACTTTTCTGCCACCTGGATTTCTGCATCTTTCTTTCTGAGGCTGAACCCAGAGCAGGTTTTGAAAATGTACTGTGCTGATATTAACCCTGTCCACCCCTCAGGCCCTCTATCCGGTGACTTTCCAGTCGGCCCTGTGAGTACCTGGTCCTGGGTCTGCTTCTCTGAGATCCATGTGGTTCAGCTCCTCTAGCTATTCTCCACCCAGGCTTTCTGCTCTTGTCCCTCCTAGTCCTGAGTCCCTGCCCCTGGCACATAGATGTGCAGTTCTCTTCTTAGAACAACCTTATACCTCACAGATGGTTCATGGAGAACCTTCTCTATGTCAAAAGCCTTCTTCACCATTCAGATGTATCAGTGGATACAACAGACAAGAAGTCCTGCTGTCATACAGTATCAGTTCCAGTCATTTTCCTTATTTTCTAGCCTTCAGATTTTAGCTCAGAGACTTTCTCCATGATCAGGTCACTCTTGTATGTATCCCACAGTACAGAGTGTTTTTTTGTTTTGTTTTGTTTTGTTTTGTTTTCAACTGTAGATGGACACAATACCTATATTTATTTATTTAATGCGTGGCCGAGGATGGAACTTGGTGCCTCACACATGCTGGGCAAGCGCTGTACCACTGAGCCAGGACCCCAGCCCCTCACTCCCTCACTCTATTGAAACTTAAAACTCCATAGTTTTAAGTTTGGTTTTGTCTCCTTTTCCCAAAGGCTCAACACATGTTCCTGCTCACTGTGATGTCCCCACCACCCAGCACAGTGACAGCACACCATAGATCCCTGTAAATAATGACTGAAAGAAATGAATGAACGCTCCCAAAGATGGATCATATCCACGTGGGCATGTTCACAAAGGATTTTTTTAGAAATCAACTGAGAAACTTTGCCCGTCGAAACTCACGGCAATTGGTTAGTTTTGAAGTAAAGCGTTTACAAGGTGTTTAAACTCATATTGGTTACTTGAGTCAATCATGGATCCAACTCACTCACTCATTCAAGAAATATTTGTTAGCTAACATGTACCAGAAACTCCCCAGGACACGGAGCATACCCTAGTAGTGAGAATGGACTCAAGCCCTGTTCTCCCTGTTTGGAACTTCCAGCCGAGGGGACAGCCCTCTGCTCTGCACTTGGGGAAACTTTATGTATGAAATGATTTTTATGTACTGGGCCGTGATCTCAGTAATAAAGTGTTTTATTGGCAGCGCAAGGAGGTGAGAAATGGAAAGGGTTTTACTCATTTTGCTTGCTGAAATCCTTGAGAACGTTTTCACCGTGCTATTTCTGAACCGTTTGACTTTCAGCACTTTCTAGAAAGAAACACACCACCAGTAGACTCTGCCTCCCCACCACCCTTCAGGGTATTCTTCAAGCATTACTTCCTTGGTGGCCCTCGCCATGACTTCATTCTTCTCTCTCTCCTCCTTGAAAGACCCTGGACTCATAGTACAATCTGCTCTCTGAATTTAACCTCAGCTTCCCTTTTTCAAGCAGCAGTATTACTTATAAGTTAAGTAACGCTTTAATTGTGAGTTTAATTGCCTCACTGATTAGTGGATTATTGAAGGATTAAAAGGACTAATATCGAAAGGTCTTTCAGCTTTGTTGGCTGCAAATAAGGTCTTGGAATAAGTGACTTCCCACTTAGGAACATTGAAACCACAAAGGTATATTTCATCTTTTACAACCGATCATGTCATACTAGGAAATGAGCCGTATAATTATTTTGCCAGTATCAGCTCTTACCGTGTTGTGATTCACATTGAGGTCACACATTCTGGCCAAGCCAATGAAATAAGCCACAGTGCAGGTAAGGACAAATCAAGTGATGTGTTTGCTATTGTTTTTTTTTTCCCTTGCGGGGCGTTTCTGTCTTGGTGCTGGTGTCTGAATTTTTCTTTCTCTCTTTTCTGTCTCCTTCCTGCTCTTCCTTTGGAGAAGAAGGGGTACACACCGAGGAGCTGGACAGTGAACTAGGTAAACCCTCTGCCCGCCTGCCTGCGCCTCTGTTGCATGATTACCCTGCATGATTTTATAAACTGCATGTTCTATTTTTTTTTTTTTGGGGGGGGGTACCAGGGATTGAACCCAGGAGCACTCAAACACTGAGTCACATCCCCAGCCCTATTTTGTATTTTATTTAGAGACAAGGTCTCACTGAGTTGCTCAGGGCCTCTCTCAGTTGCCGAGGCTGGCTTTGAACTCACGTCCTCCTGCCTCAGCCTCCTGAGTCTCTGGGATGACAGGCATGCGCCCGTCCTGTCTGTTCTTGATTTTTCATTTCTCCAGTTTTGATCTTCATCCCAGTTTATCTATGAATCGGTGGACTTACAGACCAGGTGTTTGACTACAGGCAGTAGAGAGTGCTGTTCTTTCTTTCGTTTTATTTTTTTGAACCTTTTGTCTACAAAGAAAACATGTAAGTGAACTGAGACTGGAATAAGAGTCTAGCAAATGGGTCAGTAGCACGGGGAAAGAACTGAAGGCTTGCTGGCTCTGACCCTACAACTCGTCACCTGTGTCGGCCTCATTTCTATGTTTAGTGAGGATGATCATCATCTGGGCCATATTTAAAAAGCCAAGCAAAATGAACAAAACCCCACAAGTCTGTTTTAATACTGTTGCAAGAGTAGTTGCAGTAAAATAGTGGCACCGACTAACTGAACAGTTAGTACATCTTCTGAGCCTCTTGTTATTAAGTCACAGACATGTGGGTGACCTTGACACATTGGGAATGTCCTGGGAACCAGATGAGGTGTCTATTTGTGCTCTTTTCCTTAAAGGGGACATAAATCAAGTCTTGGCTACTCTAATCATTATAACTGAGGCATAATTGATATTTGCAGGTCATGCCAAATTCTCTTATTTCTTTGTTGAAATGTATTGAATTGTATCTCCACTTAGTTAAGTACTTCATGTTCAGCTTTGAACAATATTAAACTTAGTTTGCCTTCTATATGATGGGAAAACACAAGATTTACCTACTCTGCAGGCAAAAGCCTCATCTGATTAAAAGTTGACCGCCTTAGTTTTTAAGTAAGTGCTCATTTAACATCAATATGAATGGGACTATCCTAAGATTATTCAATCTTCCTGGCTATTTTGAGATTGTCTTAAGACCTAGGAAGATAAATATATTTAATGTGGAAGATTGCTTTCACTTTTTTTTTTATTATGTTGATAAGGATAATATTGGTGGGGCTGGGGTTGTGGCTCAGTGGAAGAGCACTTGCCTAAGCACATAGGAGGCCCGGGGTTTGATTCTCAGCACCGCATATAAATAAATAAAATAAAGGTCCATTGCCAACTAAAAACATATTTTCAAAAAAGATAATCTTGGTTGACAAGATTTGAGATTTGGAATTTAGCTCCATTTTTCTTAATGTTTGGAAAACTTCCTGTTATAATTGATGACTGGGCCAATAATGGTCGATAACTTTTAAGCATTTGTTTTTTAAGGTTTTTTTTTTAGCTGTTTATTTCATTTGTTTATTTATATGGGGTGCTGAGGATCGAACCCAGTGCCTCACGCATGCTAGGCGAGTGCTTTACCACTGAGCCATGACCCCAGCCCCAAGGCATTTGTTTTTAAAGATGTTTAATAAATTGTCCTCTGATCATCGTGGTATGAATGGCTTCAGGTTCACCCTGTGTCATGGAACAGTTGAATGCTAAGCTTCTTAAAAAAAATAAAGACCTCATTGGTTTGTGATACTAGATAATTGAAAAAGACAAGACTAGGTTTTCCATATACACACATAAAATAATTGTGTCCGTCACTCACAGATCCAGTTTCAGCCCCTCGTGCTACCTGAATGCTCTCTGTGAGGGGCCATTGGAGATCCCTTAGCTGTGTACAGAGCAACCGTTGTTGCTTCCCTGGAAGTTCAGATGTCGAAATTTCCAGAAGGAACTTTCTGTGCTTTTCCATATATGACTGTGATATGGTGGGAATATTCTTTTTTTTTTTTTGCAGTGCTGGGGATTGAACCCAGGGTCTTGTGCTTGAGTTGTTTCCTCAGCCCAGTGGGAATATTCTTATGGAGTTAAAGACTCTAAAAAGTGAATTCTAGTAGTGCATAATTCCCTTCTCCTTGTCATGGCTGGCACCCTGAGAGATGGATGGTGCAGTTCTGGAGCCGTCTCTGTGGTCCGACCAGACAGCCTGGCTGCCCCACTTGCTGGCTCTGTGACCTTAGCCTTCTTTTTGCTTACCTTTTTATCAAAATATATAAATTGGGGCTGAAAAAGGAGCTCTTGGGAGACTTACTGAGAATGCCTTACAGTGTTTGTCACTGTGATCAACTCGGGGGTGCTACTGCTAGTTCTATGATTCCTTACCTAATTCTCCCTCAGGATCTATCAATACTTCCTTACAGCACTTTGTCCCTTTAACGTGGGACAAGGAAGGAGTGTGTCCTATCCTGTAGAAGTAGCCTGGATGTGTTCTGGTACCAGGGATTGAACTCAGGGTCACTCAACCACTGAGCCACATCCCCAGCCCTTTTTGTATTTTATTTAGAGACAGGGTCTCACTGAGTTGCTAGGGACTCACTAAGTTGCTGAGGCTGGCTTTGAGCTTGAGATCCTCCTGCCTCCACCTCCTGAGCTGCTGGGAAGACAGGCATGTGCCACCGAACCCGGCCTAGATGTGCTCTTACGGATGGGGTGGCAGCATGGCCCTTGGGTCTATGTGTGCACACACGCCCATGGTCTTCTCTGTTGCCCTCACTCAGAGTCTGTTGACAAGCTGTGCCCGTGTTCTCAGTAAAAGGATCCTCATGTCAAACAAAAGCATCTCTCAGGTTTCCAGTGAGCAGCGCGGTTCCAGATGTGACGTGGAAACCAGCGCTCTCCGTCATTCCCCCTGAGAGGTGTGGGCAGCTGGCAGGGGTGTTGGATGCGGGTCATTTGACTGTGGAGTTGTCACTTCTGAACTCTGTTGTTGGAGCCGGGTCAGTAGCTCCATTATGCGCTTTTCGTTGACCTAACTTATCATGTCTTCTGCAGAAGTCTTCCCAGAATTGAAAAGCACGTGCAGAACCTTCTTTGGGAACTACAGGGTTTTCTTATGGTCAAACCAACTAGAGGAGGTAGAGACAAGAAACTGAGTTCCCCTCCCAGCCAAAACGAAGCCACCATTTGCAAGTTCATCTTTGATCTTGAACATGATTTTCCAGGTGTACACTGATGGATCTCTTGAAAGGAGCTCTGAACATTTCACTACTCAATATTTACTTCTGAAATGAAACACAATGATATTGCATGAAATTTTCAGAGGTAGGAATAGCCAGACTAAAGACATCCCATCCTGGTACTTTGGTGCTTTCCAGAGGCAGCTGCTGTTTCTTGATGTTTGCTGTGGGCCACGCTGTCCTAAGTGTTTTACAAGTGTTCTCCTTTAATTCATGGTTGGCCTTTGATGTGAACCCAGGGGAAAGATGTGGTTCAGAGATGTTAAGTAACCAGCCCAAGGTCACAGAGCAGTAGAGCTAAGTGGAAGCAAAGGCTCTTTGCCAGATCCGGGCAGTGCCAGGAAGATCTCAGTGCCCTTTTGTCTCCATAATGAATTTTATAGTCTTAAAAGTCCTCAGCTATGGAGGAGTGGGTGTGGTCAGAAGTCTTCAGTGCTTATTTAAAGAAAAACAAACCTTATAATATAATGTAATCATTTTCTGTGCTTAAATATTTTCTGCCATTTTTAGTTTTTTAGAACCAAATGGCAAATTCTAGGACAAACATCTTCCTCCTCTTTTTCTTCTTCTTCTTCTTTTTTTTTTTTTTTAATTGATGACCTATTTCTATTTTAAGCATTCGGAAACTAATTCCTATTATTAAGTGAATCACCACATTTGGGAGTGAGAAATCTCTCTTTTCAATTCAAAAGGAGTTTTAGGTTGAAAAACTGGAAAATTTCTGGAGTTGATCCATCTGTTCCAGAAGTTTCTAAATTAGCTAACATCCAAAATAGCCAGTTGCCTGACCTCACTTCTGAACTCCAGAACGTGAGTAAGTTATTGACGAGGCAGCGGGTCAAAACCCAGGTGTAGCTTTTCTGGTCCCTTTTCATACATCCACCAAAGCACAGGGCACGTGGCTGAATTTTCTGCTTAGGCTGGTACTTGTATTTATCTTCATGGCCCTGTTGTCTGACATATCCTCAGGCAAACAGTAGGCATTCAATGAGTGTTTATCTGTTTAATAATGGAATAACCCGAATGCATAATATCTTCCCCATTTAATCTAACCAGGTCAAATATTTCAGGTTGCGGATTTTGAAAAGAGGTCTGCTTCTGTTAATTATCACGTGCCCCGCCCCCACTCGAACCCACCTTCCACCCCCCATACAAATGGGTGACTTTGCGCCAATTTGCATTTTTTTAATCTTCAGTTTTCCAACTCTTTGGAAATATCTTACAGGTTCCTTTTCATTTAAATGGTAATTTCCAGCTTAGTAAAGGGAAACTGTTTCCCAGGCATCAACCCGTAAGACTTGGTTTATAAAAATGCCAAGTTGTATCAACATCTGCAAATTGGACCTGTCTTGCATTTTAGTAGTTTATATCTCCTGAATTCAAAGACTTCTTTTTGGGGCGGAGGGTACCAGGGACTGAACTCAGGGCACTTAACCACTGAGCCACCTCCCCAACCCTATTTTTTGTATTTTATTTAGAGACAGGGTCTCACTCAGTTGCTTAGGGCCTCACTTTGGGCTGGCTTTGAACTCATGATCCTCCCGCCTCAGCCTCCTGAGCTGCTGGGATTACAGGCATGTGCCACCATGCCATGCCCGGCTATTCAAAGACTTCTTAAAAACCTGTTTGTTTGTTTGTTTTAATTAGAATAAAAGAGGTGGGGGTACCTGTCTCCTTGTTTGCAAATAAGTAACTTGTAGAGCAAAAACCATGAAATTAATGTCTCTCCATGTGCATGCAGAAGTGAGCCAAACGTAAACGCTGAGTGGTCAGCCTGAGTGTGCTTGTGTGCACGCACACCTCCATCGCATCCTGAGACTTTGGGTGGCACATGCACGCCCCCAACTGATGCACTAGTCATTATTGGAAAATAGTGACCACATGATTCCCTGAATTTTTAAAAAAATCTGATTTCAAAATCCATGACATTTCAAGGGTTTCTCATATGCTATTCAAGTCCCTCCCTGTAGTTCCTTCCAGGAATAACGATTCACTCGGGAGTAGGGTTTTATGCAAGCTGACTTTTGCCGCGTGTATCAGGGTGGCTTTAAAAGAAGTTGAATAATGGCAGTCCTTCCTGAGAAGGTGGGTTCATGGCGTAAGATGCCACCTCGTTGCTTCTTTCACCAAGGAAAATAATCTGGTGTAAGGGGCTTTCCCACGGCAGATTCTTGTAACAGAGCTCACTTTTCTAATGACGGAGGTTCCACATGGATGGGAAATCTTACAAAGGAGGATCCCGTAGGTCACGCCTGAGTTTTTGAGAAGCACACACATTCCACAAAGCCATTTTCCCACCATTATTTAAAGGAATAATATCTTTCTCCATAGGAAGTCAGTTTTCGCCCAGCAAAACCTGTTACTCTTATTTAATTTTTTGATAGTAGGGATGGAACTCAGGGGCACTCAACCACTGAGTCACATCCCCAATCTTTTTTATTGTATTTATTTTGATTTTGGTGGGTACTGGGGATTGAACTCAGGGACACGTGACCACTGAGCCACATGCCCAGCCCTTTTTATTTAGTATTTTATTTAGAGACAAGGTCTCACTAAGTTGCCTAATTAGGGCCTTGATAAATTGCTGAGGCTGGCTTTGAACTCAAGATCCTCCTGTCTCCGCCTCCCCAGCCACTGGAATTACAGGTGTGCACCACCATACCCGGCCCATATTTATATTTTTTTAAATTTAATGACAGGATCTCCCTAAGTTGCTGAGGCTGGCTTTGAACTTGCGACCCTCCTGCTTCAGCCTCCCGAGTCGCTGGGATCGCAGGCGTGCATGCACCCCACTGTGCCCAGCTGTGTTACTCTTTTATATAGGTAAATTTCTGGGGAAGATGGACTGGCCCAGCCACAGCAACGGAGTGAGCCATTGCACGCGGTTCAAACACCCACCTTCACGCAGGCATTTTTATTTACTCAGTAGCATTTTAATTAGGAACAAGGAGAAAATAAGATGCAGATTTAATTTTCTTCCCGGGAACACGAAACAGCTCTGTTGTAGTGAAAATGAAAAGAAGGATTAATTTTCATCTGTTTTTGCTTGTGTGGTAAGGTAGTCTGGAAACCAAATATGAAAACAGTAAATATTTAACGGAGGAACTAGGCGTTCAAGGCAAGTTTTACCTATTTCCATTAAAAACAAATTTAATAGTTGGTTACGAATAAAGGCAGCTGGGACTGCAGTTTATTAAGTTTTATTTTCTTGAGTAAAACACTGGTAGATAAAGAATTGTTCTTCATGTAGATCAGTACACTGGGAAAATAAACAGCATAACCACTTCTTTTTGGTTAGGATATACAGTTTTAATTGGGTTCAAGGCCTTCTGATGAGACCTTCTCTTTTATGTGTGATTCAACTGTTGACGGTCCCCAGACTGTTCAAGAATCTGCTCTTCCTGCTCTAAATATTCTTTTGTATTTCAGAACTGCCTGCTGGTTGGGAAAAGATTGAAGATCCCGTCTATGGTGTCTACTATGTAGAGTAAGTGCCTGTTCATAATCTACCTGTAAGCTTGCACCGTCTGGAATCGGGTATGCTTCTGCTCAGCAGAGTTTGCCATCACGATCAGGTGCAAGCTAATTATGACGTTAATTTCATACCAAAAGTATGTCTGTCTGTGGTCATGAATGAGAAGATCGTTCAGTGCCTCCGAAGGTAGTGAATGCCATTATTAAATTCAGGAGGGCAGGATTCACGTCTTAACCATTTCATAAAGGCTGAACAGAGTCCTGGCAAGTGACAGGCACTTAGTAAGTATTAGCTGAGGACATGAATTTAGAAAGCCAGGGTGCTATCGAGCAGGATTGTGTATCTTCGGGAGGAGGACCTGTTTGGTCTACTTTTTGCCTTACGCAGGCACCAAAAAAAAAAAAAGTCACCGAAAATATACTAAAAGGGTTGGGCAAATTTTAATCACTTATGAAATATTGGCAAGATTAAGAAGGAAATGGAGAATTAGGGGATGAGGCTAGGCTGCGGGGTCCGTTACCTATGTGTTTTGGGGCCTCTTCCTTCCTGAGGACATTTTCCAGAAGTCTCAAGGCCTATGGTGACCTCTTCACCGTGTGCCTTATCCCAGATTGGGCACGCACTCTGTACTTGTTAGAACCATCCATCCATAGGAGGATCCTAAAGAAAATAAAACACCAGGAGATAGGATCCTAAGAACATGTCATCTCTGTCTCCTCGGAGAAGGATAAGAGGTAGGAAATAAAAGACGCTTTGAAAGAAGCAAATGCCATATCAACGCTGCGTAATGAGAATCCTTCTTGCCACAGCAAGATACTGTGTACTATGCTTTCTGTCCCTCATGCCGCTGGCCACGAAAAGCCGTTTGACTACTGCCCTGGTGATATGACCACACCATGCAAAAGTGCCAGGCCATAAAATGTTCACCGTCACCTGTCGAAAAATCATGAGTCCAGCGTAACAGGTGCCCTTGAGCAACACGGTAACGTGGCCTCCTCTTTACCTGACAAGGATTGGCAATTGGGGGGCATAAGAGAGGTCCTTTCTCTGACCCCCTCATAAAACAAATTTGCCTTTGGAAGCCCCAGAGATCCTCTTTCTTACAGAGGTAGAGTGGGCTTAGGCTGTTTGGAGCGCATTTGGCTTGGTTGTGTGTTTAGCGCGAAAAGGAGCAGGTGAGAGCCATTCGGACGGGTGAGGTGACTTGGTGTTTGAGGGGCAGGGAGCAGGCTTGGGTGATACCTTTGCGGCACGTGTGTGTGCTTGCTTATGTGTACATACACACAGGCGCTGAGATGAAGCCATGGCCAAAAGCCTTGTGTGTCAGTGTGAGTGTTTGCCAGGACCTTATTGAAAGCATCCCATCTGCTTAAGTGAGCTCTTATTTGCAGTCTCTTTGCCTGAGGGCTGTACTTTTAAATCTCGCCTCCTTGTAAATTGATCAGAATAGCTGATAGTTGTTAGTGGCTGTTAGTGCAGTTCTTCTTTTTAATTTTGCCGTCTTGGCAAACGCTCTGGTGAACCCTCCTATAGAGAGGCGCTGGGCAGTTCTGGGTACACCTTGCCAACATTACGTACCCACTTGTATCTTTCAACAGTTTCATGATCTACTTCTTGTTGGGGTCTAAGTGGCTTCCTTGTCCCGGGGTACCTTGGGCATTTGGGTGGAGTCAGTAGTTAGGATCCTGGGGTCTGAAAGCAGGCACACTTGAGCTTGCATGCCTAGGTACTGTGGACTCTGTTATGCTGGGTGAGTTACTCAATAATCAAAAATGGACTTTCCTCATTCATAGAAGACAGTAGTCTCCCATTACCCAGGGTTTTGCTTTTTGTGACTTCAGTTACCCAAGATCAGCTCTGGTCTGAAAATATTACATGGAAAATGGCAGAAATAAAATCATTGAGAAGTTTTTTAAATTGCACGCCATTCTGAATAACACAGTGAATTCAGCCATCCTGCTCCATCAAGCTTGGGACATATAATCCCTGTGGGCAGCGTATCCATGCCACATATATCACCTTCCTCTTAGTCTGATGAGTTAGTAGCTGTGTCTGTTATCAGTTGACTGAGGGTATGGTGGGGCTTGGGTTCAGATTAACCTTATTTTATGTAATAATGGCCCCAAAGCAGGAGAACAATGATGCTGTCAATTGGGGTATGCTAATGAGGAGCCAGAAAGTGTTTTTAGTGAAAAGGTAACAGTTCTCCACTTAAGGCAAAGAAGTTGGTAAGATCTCCAGTACGTTATTGTTAACCTTATAGGAATGGGGGCAACGCCATAGTATATGTAGGGATCACCCTGATTTCATCATCCACTGGGGGTCTGGAAACCCGTCCTTCAAGAACAAGAGGGTACCACTGTGTGAATAAGGGTGGGACTTGCCTCTTGGCATTTACTAAGTCTTATCACATAAAACACATGCAACCTACATGCTTGGTGCATGTAAGCATTCTGACGGAAAGTTCTTTTTTATTTCCCCTTTTTATCAATGCATTCTGACACAAGAGTCAAGCTCAGACCACCTGCTTGGTCCACTTCTAATCAAAGGGTTGACTTTTTTGCTCGAGGGATGCTCCTGTTCCAGCTGAAACCTCTCTGCCTTCCTCCCCAGCCACATCAACAGGAAGACCCAGTACGAGAACCCAGTTCTAGAAGCCAAACGGAAGAAGCAGCTGGAGCAGCAGCAGCAGCCACAGCAGCCCTCGCAGCAGCCGCCACCCCCAGAAGGTTGGCCTCTTCCCTGGAGGCTTTTTCTGAAGTGGAGAATTGGGGCAAAGCTGGGCACTGACGCCCCCATGTGGTCAGAGCTGGCCTCGGCGATCGGGTGCTTCCAGCACGCTGAGGAGGTGCTGTCCCGGTGGGCGGAGCAGAGGCTGCTTGCTGCTGGACTGTCCCTCCGGTTCCCTACTGGACAGCGGAAGGGGGAGCCCAATTCAACAGCACTCGCAGCTCCACTTTAATTTAGAAGGCGGGGAACTTTCTTGCCCCAGAAATATTTGCTTTGCAATTGATGTCTTACGTCATTTTCCTTTAAGCAAGGGTCCTGGGCAGGAAGTTAGCTTTTCATTTAGGAACACTATGTAAGAATCAGAAAGAGCTTTTTAAAACAGGGCTTTTTAAAATTAAAAAAATTAACTTACCTCCCTTGTAAAACTAGGAACGTTTTAGGTGCATCGAGATTAAATTCTCAAATGCTCCCCGCCATCCTGTTCTCAGGGGTACACGCTGCAGAAGTTTTCTGAGGATATACAAATTGCATGTTAACAAAAATCAGATGGTTTTGCAGATGTGTGTGTCAGGGTCCTGTTTCTCACTTTTTATTTCTTACACCTGCTTTGAAAGTCTTTAATGCAGCCTTACCTAATAATTTTTTTTTTTTTTTTTTTTGAGCCAGGAAATTGAACCCAGGGGTGCTTAACCACTGAGCCACATCCCAGCTATTTTTTTTTTTTTTTTTTTATACATTCTTTAGAGACAGGGTCTTGCTAAGTTGCTGAGGCTGGCTTTGAACTTGAGATCCTCCTGCCTCAGCCTCCCAAGCCTCTGGGATTACAGGCGTGCGCCACTGCGCCCTGCCCTAATAATTTTAATGGCTGCATAATATATCATTTAATGAGAGTTGCCACCATTATGTAGGCATCTGTTTTTTAGTGGAAACTTATGTTTACCAAGTTTTTATTGGATATTTTAAAATAATAGGCTTAATACTACTCACAATGTCATATGAATAGCAAACATATAAATATGGATATAACTTTTTTTTGTGTGGGTGGTGGTGCTGGGAATGAATCCCAGGGCCTTCTGCATGCTAAGCATGCACTCCACCATTGAGCTATGTGCTCACCTCCTCTGAATAAATATAGAACTTAAACTTGGAGTTGGCAAACTATGTAAATGGCAAGATGGTAAACATGTTTTTGTTTTTTGTTTTTTTTCCTGGTATCAGGGATTGGACCCAGGACGCTTAACCATTGAGCCACATCCCCAGCCCCTTTTTGTATTTTATTTAGAGACAGGGTCTCGCTGAGTTGCTTAGGGCCTTGCTAAGATTGCTGAGGCTGGTTTTGAACTCACGATCCTCCTGCCTCAGCCTCCCAAACCTGTAGAATTATAGTCATGTGCCACCATGCCAGGCATGTTAGTCTTTTTGATACACATAATCTTTCTTTTGACTATTCATTTCTGCCACTGTAATATGAAAACACCCCTAGGCATTATGTACATGAATGTGTACCTGTGCATCAGTAAACTTTATTTATGGGCTCTGGAACTTGAAGTTTATATAATTTCCCTGTGTCATAAAATATCCCTTTTATTTTTTTCAGCCATTTAAAAATCTAAAAAACTGCTGGACATGTTGATGCATACTTGGAATACCAGCTACCTGGGAGGCTGAGGCAGGAGGATCTCTAGTTCAAGGCTAGCCTCAGCAACTTAGGGAGACCCTGTTTCAAAGTAAAAAATAAAAAGGGCTGAGGATGTAGCTCAATGGAAGCGCATCCCTGGGCTCAATACACACACAAAAAAAGAGGGCTGCTATTCTTGTCTCAAAGACTGGATACAAACAGGCATTGAGTCCAGTTTGGTGGGTGTGGTTTGCCAACTGCTGCCCTGAACTGTGTAATTTAGACCGAGAGTGTAATGTGTGTAATATTTGCCAGTTGCAAAATTCTCTAAGGCTCTTCGATTTCAAAAGAATTTTTAATTTTTTTTTTTTTTTTTTTTTTCCCGAGCTAGTGAAACTTGGGTGTGTGGAAAATTAGTTTGGGCAGTGGGGATATGAAATTGAATAATGAAGCTGAGGCAGAGAGTAGCTGTGTGTGCTTCTCAAGAGTCACTCCAAGTTATTCCTGGGCTTCCAAGGGACATAACGATCCCATAGACCCCACCAGTCCCCTTTGGGTTTCAGAGATGACAGGTGTTAGCACCTTAGCAAACTGTGAACATCCACCTTCATGTATTTCACCACCTGAGAAAAGGAGACTGCAGCCGACCAGCCCACATGTCACCTCCCGATGGGAAAGTTCTCCCTGAGGTGGCTGCTAGTGGGTGACTTCCTGTCTCCACTGAGATTTTTTTTTAACTTCACCTCACTTTGGACTCCAATCAGAGAGCACTGGAGTCGTTAACAGGCATACCACAATATTTCTTTACCCAAACTTCTTGAATGAGACAAAGAGAGCCTGAAATCCTTCCCATAAAGAGAGGTCAGACACCCACTTCTCTCTTACCCGAGTCTCTGCTGGTTTGGGTGTGATGAACGAGGAGGTGGTTGTTTGGAAGCTGACCAGCCCTTTGGAGGAAACACAGGAAACGGTTTCTTTTCTTTCTTGCAGAGTGGACAGAAGATCATTCATCCCTCGTGCCTCCTGTTATTCCAAACCACCCCCCAAGCAATCCGGAGCCAACCAGGGAAGCTCCACTTCAGGGTAAAATGTTTTTACAATTGTGTCATGGTTTCAACTTGCCAGTCTCATTTATAAAAGTCACTTTAAACAAGGGGGACCTTGTAACATCCAAGTCTTTCCTTTAGTAGTAAAAAACACAAATGGTGAAAGCCCATCTACATGTATTGTTAATCAGACTGTCAAAAATTAGAAACCTTTCTAAGTAGAGTTCTCCAACGACTTGTGATTCCCTAAAAATAATGAGACCTGTTAAATGACCATGGACAGCAGGCCTTCTCAACCTCAGCACTATGGATTGACATTTTGGGTTTGGTGATTCATTGGGTGGGGGCTGTCCTGTGCCTTCTGGGATGCTCAGCAACATCTGGGTCCCCTGTCCATTAGAAGTCAGGAGCTCACACCCCACCTCCTCACCTGTGACAACAAAAGATATCCCCAGCTATGGCCAAATGCACCTGGGGAACAAAAACCATCCTGCAGTTGGAAATGACTAACATAGAAACTGTTCCGATGTAGTACCATGTCCAGTAGGAGAAATTCAAAGCTCAGCAGTAGATATTTAAAGATTCTAGTTTAGCATATTTGGTTTTGGGGGTTTTTTTGTACTGAGGATTGGACCCAAGGAGACTCAGTCCTATTTTGTATTTTATTTAGAGACAGGGTCTCACCGAGTTGCTGAGGCTGGCTTTGAACTTGTAATCCTCCCGTCTCAGCCTCCCAGGTTGCTGGGATTACAGGCGTGCCCCACCTTGCCTGGCTGCATATTTTTTCTTTGACTTAAGTGTTTCCTATAAACATAAATCCTTTGGTATTATTATGTTTTATGTTATCACATCCTATTCTTGTTATCTTCTGGGCATGTTTTATGCCTAAACACACACTTAAGCATGTTTTATAGCATGTCTTTGGGTCTGTCTCACTGAGATCCATGAAAAAGTATGCCTCCCCTCGAGAGGACCATTTTGATGATTGGAAGCTCCTGAAACTAACCACTTCGGGGCCTCATTACTCTTCTATGATAAGAAAGGTTCCTGGTATTTTTCATTGTTGTTTCATTTCTTCTGCAAATGAAAAACAGCAAGCATCACGTGTGATAGAGAATGTTCGTGGGACAGAATCATTAGAGAGACTGTCAAATTTATCTTCCTTTCCACACGTTCAACAAGAGATAATTGTGTTAGATTTGAAAAGATAACTCTTTTCTCTCCTTTGGATCCCTCATTATAATTTCTGTAAGAAGTAAATGGCCCCTCTGCCAGCTGACACTGTCCTTAGGTCAGCGTCAGTAACCCTGCGTGTAAAATGGTGTGTTCTGGCCTCAGCGCATTTCTTAGGGGTGATGGTGGCTTTCCTAAAGACAGGACACCACCTGTAACCATGTGTTCCTCCCGGTGAGCGTGGCCGTGGCCTCCTCAGTACTCTTGAAGTATGAAATTCCTTTTCCGGGTCAGGTCCTCTTCCTCGCTGTCTCCCAAGCCTCTTCTCAGTCCTTGGAGCCTGTCCACCTGTGGACCGCAGAGAGGCCGCGGGGGCTGCTCCCTGTGCTGTTGTCTTTCCGCGCAGTCTTTGCCAACCCCTGCAGGTTCTAGGGCTTTAATTGAGTCCCCTCCCAGGTTCAGTCCTGACCACCTGGACAGCTCACTTGAAGAACGCAGCAGTCAGGCTGGGGTCGTGGCTCAGTGATAGAGCGCTTGCCTGGCACGCGTGAGGCCCTGGGTTTGATCCTCAGCACCACCTACAGATACATAAATAAATAAAGTCCATTGACAACTGAAAAAATAAATAAAAAAAGAACTTAGCAGTCATCATGTTCACTGATGGTACTGTTCTCTAATCATGCATATATATGTCATATATATTATATAAATTATCTAATTTTATTATATTTATTATATATAAATATATTTATAATTATATAATTATATATCACATCATAATATATATTATATATATTATATAAATTACCTAATTTTATTATTAAGCAAAACTGAGACCCTGAAGGTGCAGAAGTCGCCAGCAATGCTATAGAAGACTTTCAGCTGTACTTACACTGAATTAAAATTACAGTTGTTATATATTATTCTTTCAGTGGTACTTTTTTTTTTTTTTAACAGTAATCTCCTTATTAGACTTTAAATCCCATAGAAGTGCAAGGCTATTTTTTTTCCCCTTTATTGTAGGATAACTCCAAATGAGGTATGCTCCTTCGACATGTACTCTCTGCTGAAGTTATTATTGAGTGAAACGGGGTTCGCCTCCGTCTGTACATCCACACGCACCTAGGATAGTCAACCAGGCTCCTTTAAAGGATTGTTTTCGAGAGTAAAGAAATGAAAGCCTTTAGCTGGTCAGGGTTTGGATGCCAAATGCTTACAGCATCAGCTTCGAATCCAGATGATATTTTTAAAATGTGTTCTTTTTAGATATCCATGGCAGTGGAGTGTATTTTGACATATCATCCATACATGGAGTGTGACTTCCCATTCTGGGGTTGGACATGGTGTCGAGTTTCAGTGGTCGTGTGTTCATATGTGAACATGGGAAAGCTGTGTCCAATATTTATCTGTAAATTTTATCTCAGATTCTTACTTTACTTTCTTCTAGTAACCCCCCACCTTCTTTTCTTTTCTTTTTCTTTCTTCTTTTTTTTTTTTTTTTTTTCTTTTTACTTCATGAGTACCAGGCAAGTCTGGTGTCCCTGAGCCACACTCCCAGTCCCCAGGTCCCTTTTATCTCTTTCTCTTATCTTCTTTAGCTCTGTCGGGCCTGACAGCAGACTGGGGAAGTCCAGGTTCGCAGAAGTCTCCCTGGGATGGACCCACATGTTCCTATGACCCTTCTACCCAGGAGCCTCCATGCCGACCCTCATCTGTCACATTGTTAGGATCTTTGGAATGTAATCAATACCAGAGAACCCGTTAAAACCTCCGCCTTGGCCTCCAAGCTGGGATTGTGATGGACATGAGCTGTGACGTGGCTCTCTTTGGCTGCGATTCTGGGCTACCTGCCTGCTGTTTAAGCACTTTTTTTTTTTTTTTTTTTTTTAGTTTTTTGATACTGGGGATTGAACTTGGTACCAAAACTTAACCACGGAGCCACATCCCCAGCCCTTTTCTAAATTTTATTTAGAGACAGGGTCTTGCTGAGTTGCTTAGGCGCCTGGCTAAGTTGCTGAGGCTGGCTTTGAACTTGAGATCCTCCTGCCTCAGCCTCCTGAGCTGCTGGGATTACGGGCCTGCTCCTCTGTGCCCCGCTGGTTAAGCAGCCAAATCTGCTCTCTAGCCTCTTGCATCTTGGGTTGTATTGAGTGCTAATGGAGCCAGCAGGAGGAAGCCATATTGCTAACTTGGCTAGCTGGTTTGGTATTACTTTTGTTAAGATCACTGTTAACCAGCCTCTCCTTTTCTCAAGTGCAAACTTCCAATCCCAGCAAGCGATTATTTGGGAGATATGCTCACATGCAAACCCCTCTGCTTCAAGCAGAGGACAGTCATCTGTCCACCTTACTCACTCCACTGCCAGCAACAGAGTAACTCATTTTTTGTGTCCCTATCATGTACCAGGCATGTCCCTAAGTATTTTACCTAAATTATCCATCTTGACTTTTCCTTATGAATCTTCATTTGCATATGCACCTTGCCCAAGACCAATGGCTTTCATTTTTTAATTGAATAGTAATTAAAACCTAGGGAGTTGGAACTTTCGAATTACAATTAAAACCTAAATTGAATCACAATGAAAACATAAAAACTTGAGTTCCGCAGTCCCACTGGCCACATTTCAGGGGTGTAGTAGCTGCGTGGACTAGTGGCTGCCATACTGGATAATGAAGATACAGAGCATGTTTATCTCTGTAGAAAGTGCTGTTGGACAGCACTAGTCTAGGGAATTCAAGCCTTAGAGCCAGGAATAGTTCTGGCCTGGCAGTAAGACAATCCCTAAGGGCTATTCTAGCATGGAGTTTTGGGCCAAACCCCAGAAGATCCTGACTCAGTGTGTCTGGGGTTAGAACTACAGTGAGTCCATCTTGATAAACCACCCGGAGAGTTCCAGACACAGCCAGGTCTCAAAACTGCCAACAAATCAGTGGAAGTTAGAAGCTTAGAAAATCACATATGTGTCATGAAACTGCAGCAGAGAACTTCAAGTTTGTGGAAAGAAAGTAATTTCTTTCCAAAACCTGCATTAACTAATGACCCATCATCCATAAAACCATAATAAAATGTGCATGGATGTAAAACCTTCTGATCTCCCCTCTCTAGTTGGAGAAGGATATCAGTGGTGAACTTTCAAAGCTACGCTCATGTCTCTATTAAGTCAAAATCATTTTAAAGCACAAAATATGCTAATGATGGGCTTTTTAAAAAGGAGATAAACTACCTGCCACATTTTCACATTTTCTCACTTGACCTGGGAAAAGAGCAAAAAGTTCCAACTCCCTAACACTTTCTTCCAGCCTTCTCAAACACCTGTCGAATCTCATTTCTTTGTGCTTTGGTGTGATCACTCACTCAACAAAAAACATGTGTGGGTTTTTTTGTTGTTGTTGTTTTTTGTTTGTTTGTACCAAGGATTGAACTCGGGGGCACTCTCAACCACTGAGCTACGTCCCCAGTACTATTTTGTATTTTATTTAGAGACAGGGTCTCGCTGAGTTGCTTAGGGCCTCCCTACATTGCTGAGGCTGGCTTTGAACTTGTGATCCTCCACTGGGATTACAGGGGAGCGCCGCTGAGCCCAGCCGCTCAACAGAACTTTTTGGAGCACATTCCTGTATGTTTTAGTCAGCCTTTCTCACTGCTGTGAATAAAAGTTCTGAGCGGAATAATTTTGAAGGAGGAAAACTTTGGGGGCTCACAGTTTCACAGGTCTCAGTCCATAGACAGCAGGCTCCATTCCTCTGGGCTCGAGGTGAGGCTGAACATCATAGAGGAAGAGTGTGGTGGAGGGAAGCAGCTCACATGGTGATCAGGAAGCAGAGAGACTCCACTCTCCAGATACAGATATATACCCCAAGCCACGCCCCCAATGCCCACCTCCTCCAGCCACGCCCACCTGCCTCCAGTCACCACTCAGTTAACCCCATCAGGGATTCATTCACTGACTGGGTTAAGGCTCTACAACCCAGTCATTTCTCCTCTGAACCTTCTTGTATGTCTCACACGTGAGCTTTTGAGGGACACCTCACCTCCAAACCATAACACTGTACAGTATCCTAAGCTGACATTCAGGTGGTTTTACATGTGTGTGTTCAGTGCCCCTCACGCCTGGGCATGGCACACAATAAGATAATGAGTCCCCAAACAGGCAAGGTGTATACTCTGTTGGAAAGTAGCGAGTGCTTAGGACAAAAGGAAAGCAGGAAGGTGGATAGGAAACGTTGCGTGTTTTAATAATGTTGTCAGGGAAGGTCTCACTGAGAAGGCGACAAAGAAGACAGCTCTCAGTGTTTCTGAGTTTCCCTTGGAGCTCCCTGAGCTAGCAGCCTTTGCATCAAGAGTTGTCTCACCTGTCTTCTGCTCCCTGTCTGATGATTGGCTTAATAGCTGTCTCCCTAACGCCTTGGCTGCAGGTGACAGCCCCTCTCACGCCTTGGCCCATATCTTTGCATGGCTTGTCTCTTCTCTTCTCTTCTCCGCTTTCCTCTTTCAGTACTGGATTGGACCCAGGTACACTTTTACCATGGAGCCGCATCTCCAGCCCTTTTTATTTCTTATTTTGAAACAGAGTCTAAGTTGCTGAGGCTGACCTCAAACTTGCAATCCTCCTGCCTCAGCCTTCCAAGTTGCTAGGATTACAGGTGTGCTCCACCCTGTCTGGCTAAGTCTCACCTTCTTTTTAGCCATGGTTTAAATGTGCGATTAAAAATTGTATGCATGCCCAGAGATCTTTTAAGGCGTTTTAGTTACTGCTAACCAAAAATAACATTCCTTCCTGGGTGCCAGACTCCTCCCACAGAGATGTATGGGACTTTTTCTTGCCTTTTTTTTTTTCTTTCAATATCAGGGATTGAACCCAGGCTTGCCATACCACTGAGCTACACCCCCAGTCCATTTTACTTTTTATTTTGAGCCAGATCCTCCCTAAGTTGTAGAGACTGGCCTCAAACTGACAATCCTCCTGCCTTGGCCTCCTGAGTTGGCTTTACCTTTGTTTTGTTTTGTTTTAGGATAACATTTTTGATGGAAAAGAAACCAGGCAGAGAAAGAAGCCATGGCGAGGAGAAGCCATAGGAAATAAAATTAGGAGAGATAAAAGATGCTCGAGGAATATGTCCACTATTTGGTATAACCAGAGAAATTCCAAGGGTTTCTCAGTTACAGAGAAATTCCTAATAAAGCCCCAAGTAAGACTTTCTCGATTTGTACTGAAAATGCTAGTTGTGAATGTATCAGGAAATCTCAGAATGACCTTAGGGAGTATGCTTGGGAGTTATTTGTCTATTAATCTGTTTTAAGCAAGACAGCTGAATTTGAAGCTAATGTGGCCCTTGTTAGTAACTACTTTAGTTTAAGGGTTTTATTACAGCTTATGGCTTTTAAGTATCCTAAGCCAAATGACCTGAGCTTTTCTTAAAACAGTAAACCTTAGCAGTGGATATATATTGACTTTCACAATTGTTAAGAGATGCAAAATAGCCAGGCACAGTGGCGCATGCCTATAATCCCCAGTGGCTCAGGAGGCTGAGGCAGGAAGATCGAAAGTTCAAAGCCAGCCTCAGTAACTTAGCAAGGCCCTAAGCAACTCAGAGAGACCCTGTCTCTAAATAAAATACAAAATAGGGCTGGGGATGTGGCTCAGTGGTTAAGCACCCCTGAGTTCAATCCCCAGTAGCAAAAATAAATAAACAAAACAGAAAACACCAAACAGAGACTGTGTTTTCTGTGGCAGCTCAGTTGCTGTCACACTACGTGCACCGAGGCCAAGGAAGACTGTCATTCTGTTGGGACTGATCTTGTCCTCTCTTCTGTCTTCTCTTGGACCCTAAAGCTGCCACCTCTATATCCAACACCCACCTCCTATGCATCAGGCCTTAGAATGCCTATTCACAAATCAGGCGAAACTTGATTTTAATTTGTGCATGATAATCACACCCACGAGGACACACAGTGCACAGTCATACATGCACATTACATAATATGGTCCGCTTCTCCTCCTTGTACCAAGCAGAGGACTTTCTCAGGCCCCTCTGTGTCGAAGACCCCCGTCTGCCAGCTCAGAGAGCTCTCCTCACGCCCTCTGATCACCAATGGAATTCACTTCTCACTCACAGAGACCTTCCCTGTGCCTCTTTCATTTTCATCCAGGCAAACCCTTTTTTACGCGAAACCCTTCTGAGTTGAAAGGCAAGTTCATTCACACGAAGCTGCGGAAAAGCAGTCGTGGCTTCGGCTTCACGGTGGTCGGAGGGGACGAACCTGATGAGTTCCTCCAGATCAAGAGCTTGGTCCTGGACGGTCCCGCCGCCCTGGATGGCAAGATGGAAACAGGTAGAGTCCCCAGGACCTTTGCATGTGCTATGTGGTGAGACCTCTACCCATGCCTGAGCTTACTGGCCCCCCAAATCTTGTGATTTATAAATGTCCCTGGCACGCCTTTGGGTGATGAGGATCCCTTCGTGACTGAAATTCAGCCCTGGGTGCAGCTTAAAACCTCTGAAGCCACTTTCACTTTGGGAAGCTGTTAGGATGCTATTGATATGGTAAAGCAGTAATTTAATTAAAAAAAAAATGTAGAGCCATTTGAAGAAATGCATACTAAACTTGGATCACTCCGTGATGAGAGTTTCTTTTGAGAAGAAAGCACCAATATTCTCATCAGCAGGGAAGGCAATAGGTGCTACAAGAGAAGCCAAGAGCCGGGCTTGGTGGCACACACCTGTCATCCCAGCTGCTCAGGAGGCTGAGGCAGGGGATCATAAGTTCAAAACTGGCCTCAGCAACTTAGTGAGGCCCTGTCTCAAAATAAAATATAAAAAGGGGCTGGGGATGTGACTCGGTGGGTAAGCGCCCCTGGGTTCAATCCCTGGTACCAAAAAAAAAAAAAAAAAAAAAAAAAGCAATAGACGCTTTCTCTTCATGCCTCTTGGTATTAGTCCCAAGTCCAAGTCCAGTTTCAACTGTGTGTTCATTGGTGGCGTAAAAGGGGCAGGATTTTACATCTGCTCTCTACCAGTCTTCGACTAGACCTGAGAGTGACGTGAGACAGGCTGATATCACGAAAGCACACAGAAGTATTTGATACGAGTTTTACGTGACAGGGGACCCTCTTAAGACAGTACTGACCCAAAGGAAGCCTGACGTCCATTCCCATGTGCTGAAAACGGGGCAAGACCCAGGGGCTGGGGCCACCGTGGGTCACTGGGTGCAGCAGTAAATGGGTGTTGAGGGTCAGTTCAGTTAACGAGGCTGGTGGGTCCCCGTTTCCCTGGTCTGACTTCCCATACGTGATCAGCATGTTAACAGAGGAGTATGTCACTTCTAGGAAGGACGCCTTCCATGGGCAATCTCCTCTCCTTCCTAGACCTGATTTTCTAGAAGTGTCTTTGGCTCAAAATAATCCCAGCACCAAAGGGGCCTGACCTGGGCTGGCGGCCTCTGAGCATCAGAATGCTCTGGCATTGATGCGACATTTGCAGCGGCGCGTTTCCTGACTCCCCCTGACTTTTCCTCCTTCCAGGCGACGTCATCGTCAGCGTGAACGACACCTGTGTCCTGGGACACACGCATGCGCAGGTTGTGAAAATCTTCCAGTCCATTCCCATTGGTGCCAGCGTGGACCTTGAACTCTGCCGAGGTTACCCATTGCCTTTTGACCCAGATGACCCCAATACCAGTTTAGTGACCTCGGTGGCTATTTTGGACAAAGAGCCCATTATCGTGAATGGACAGGAGACCTACGACTCGCCCGCCAGCCACAGCAGTAAAACTGGCAAAGGCAGCGGCATCAGGGACGCCCGGCCGAGCAGCCCGGCCGACGTGGTCTCCAGCGGCCCGCACGGTTATCCCAACGACACGGTGTCCCTGGCCTCCTCCATCGCCACGCAGCCGGAGCTCATCACCGTGCACATCGTCAAGGGGCCCATGGGGTTTGGTTTTACCATCGCGGACAGCCCGGGCGGCGGTGGCCAAAGAGTGAAACAGATCGTGGACAGCCCCAGGTGCCGGGGCCTGAAGGAAGGGGACCTCATCGTGGAGGTCAATAAGAAGAACGTGCAGGCGCTGACTCACAACCAGGTGGTGGATATGCTGATCGAGTGTCCCAAGGGAAGCGAGGTCACCCTGTTGGTGCAGCGAGGAGGTAGGCTCGTTTGCTTTGGGAATCAGAGATCCGGGGCTTAGCGTACTGGTCTTCAGGGAACTGGTTGGGTTCTTTGAAATAGTCCTGGAAGATTTTTTTTTTTTTTTTTGGTAACTCTGGGATTCGAACTCAGGGCCTTGTGCATGCTAGGCAGGTGCTCTTCCCCTGAGCTGCCTCCCCAGCCCAGCCCACCATCATTATCATTTAAATGCTTGGAAATACTTTTCACAATGCCTTTTGAGGGCTTCAAATGAAGCAGATGGCTTAGGCATTATGTGGTGCAGTTAGAGTGATAACTTCAAAACATAAATCAGATCGGGTCTTTTACAAACCACTAGAAGTTCAAAACTTTTATCCTTTAAGTTCCCTGGGCCTGACCGGCTGCGCAGGCTGCAAAATGTGGGTCCTGGCCACTCCTCTGTCCTCGGTTCACACTCCTTCTTGTCAGTCTGCCTCAGCCACGGTTGACTTCCTTCTGGAAGTGACCTTCATGGATCAAGCCCTTTTCTGCCTCAGGGCCTTTGCACATCCTATTCCCTCTTCGTGGGGTGGCCTTCCCCATCCCTTTACTCATTTGTATTCCCGAGAAAAGGCTTCTTGAATCACTTTATCTAAATGAGCTCCTTGACACTTCCAGAACTCCGTTACTAGAGCCTTTACGATCTGTATTATTATTATTACCAGGCATTATTTTATATATCTTTTTCTTTTTCTTTCTTTTCACTACAACATAAGCTCCATAAAGCCAGGACCCTTGCCTACCCGCTGATACCTGTGATCCCTAGCATTTGACATGCCTGGCGCCTTTTAGGTACTCACCAACCAGTGAATGCAGATGTGATTATTTGTAAACAGCAGAATAACAGCCTCATCAAGTACATTAAAAATGTACCTCATCCAGGTGCAGTGGTGCGTGCCTATAATCTCAGCAGCTCGGGAGGTTGAGGCAGGAGGACAGAGAGTTCAAAGCCAGCCTCAGCAGCTCAGTGAGGCCCTTAGCAACTCAGTGAGACCCTGTCTCTTATTAAAATACAAAAAAGGGCTGGGGATGTGGCTCAGTGGTTAAGCCCACCTGGCCTCAATTTAAAAAAAAAAAAAATGTACCTCAATCTAGTCACATGCTTAGGAGGTGGTTGCAGACCTCAGAGAGCAGAGATATTCTAAATCTTGAGACTCAGACGCTTGTCCTGTGTCTCCCTGGCTGAGCTTCCCACCCCTGCCCCCCCAGCCCTCCTGGGACCTTATGCTGAGAAGGATTCTCCAGAACACTGAAAGGTCTTGCTTGTGGGTCTGAGGTCAGTCGCTCCTGATCCTTGCCAGCATGATTCATCTTCTGCTCAGTGTCCTCAGGTCCTCTGGAAAGAGCTTAAAATCCAGGCTTTATTTGCCCATCATTCCACGCTCTCAGGAAGCTGCGTGTTTTTTGACTAAAATGATGGGGGTCATTGAAAGGAAATTGAAAACACAGGACAACTGTCGATGTGACTTGAAATGCTCGATCGACCCTTCTTGAGCAGTTATAAAAACCATCGTGCAGATTTTATTTAAAAAAAGAAAAAATGTTGCGGTCCAATGCAGAAACTCTTCTCAGATCTAGACCACACGATTCCCGGATGATTGGTTCTTAAGTCGTGACCGCAATGTAGCCGGAAATAACTAGAGCATAACAGTGATTTGGGTAATGACAACCCGGTGGTGATGCGTGGCTCTGGTGGACAAATCTGTGACTGACAGAGGGCTTTCTCGCCTCCCTATGCCTCTTGTCTGATCGTTTGTTGCTTCCTTGGGACTAAGGAACGTGCCAGCCCAGAGCCCACGTGCCAGCTCCTGTGCTTTGCAGCCTAGTCTTCTGCTTACTTCACGCTGAATAACCCTGACTTTGCACACTTGTTCATTTCTGTGCTCAACAACCTGCAAACTCTTTTTTTTTTTTGGTACCAGGGACTGAACCCAGGGATGCTTACTCACTGAGCCACATCCCCAGCCCTTTATATTTTTTATTTAGAGACAGGGTCTCGCTGAGTTGCTCAGGGCCTCGCTAAGTGACTGAGGCTGGCTTTGAACTCGCTATCCTCCTGCCTCAGCCTCCCGAGCTGCTGGGATGACAGGCGGGCACGTCCATGCCCAGCAGCAAACTCTGAAACAGTTCTTGGCACAGCCTGCATGCCAGCCATCCAGCCTGCCCTTGACAGTGAGAGACCACCCTCCTCTCCTCTCTCATCAGCTGGCCCTTCATTTATATCATTGCGGGGACATGTCGAGTTTTTCTGCCCCATGAGATTCACTAATTTCCAGCAGACCCAAAACTACAAAATCTCCTGACAGACCCTTAACATAACATGTACTGGAACCTGACGGTAACGAGTTTGCCTAAAGCAGCAAACAACCAATAAAAGAAATGCACCCCTCGATCATAAATACGTTCGCGTTCTCTCTTCTTCATTCCTGGGTCCTTCTTTCTGTTAATGCTCTTACATCTTATAACATTCATGTGGAAAGATCCAGAATATATGGCCTCATTAGTCAACATCTACATGGTTTGTTCCAGAACCTGAGCAATTTAAAATCGCTGTAACATCAGCAGTCTTTAAAACATGTCACATGCCTTGAGTTTGATTTATGTATGGGACAGAAAGTTTGTACATCTGCAGTTGGCAGGCTCGTACCAGCTACTATTAATCTTTCCAGAAAGCATTTAAATATGTTTGTTTCTGCCATGCGTTAGTTATTTGAATCAGGGCTGACGTTTAATCATCCCCTCCTGTATGGTTGGGGGTGTAATGAGAAGATTTGATGAAAGACGAGACATCAGCTTGGTCAGAGTGGCCATCTCACTGAAGCCGCTAACGAAGCCGTCACTGCTGTGGCGCCGGTGAGCAGATTGATACGCTCATTAAATCCACGCCGTTCATGAATCTCAGAGATTCATAGGCAATCACAAGTTTTCCTGTGCTTTATGAAATGCATCTTTTCTACTTTGGGACCATGTTGATAACACCTTTTGTGGGGAGTATCAGGGATTGAACCAGGGGCACTCGACCACTGAGCCACATCCCCAGCCCTGTTTTATATTTTATTTGAAGACAGGGTCTCACTGAGGTGCTTAGGGCCTCGCCATTGCTGAGGCTGTTTGGACCTAGTGATCCTCCTGCCTCAGCCTCCTGGGCTGCTTATCACATCTATTTTAATTCTTAATCCCTGAGCTCATTCTTGACATTTCTTTCTTGTCAAGATCTGGTCTATTTTACTTTTTGGCATTTTTAGTCTGTTTCCCTGAGAATGGAAATCAGGCAAAGGTTGAAACATCTGTCTGGGGTCAGTTTCCTGGGTCAGGCCTGGGGTTGGTGGGGTTGTTTACCCAACACCCGGGTAGTGGGGACCATCATGAATGTATTCACATGTTTCTCCATGAACACAGCTCAAAAGGCAGCCCCTTCCCGCTCGGCCTGGCTCCCGGCTTCCCAGTGTCTTCTCTCCTCCTTTTCCCCCTACTGAGCAGTCAGTCTGACTGACTCAGGGCCTCGCTAAGTTGCTGAGGCTGGCTTTGAACTTGCGATCCTCCTGCCTCAGCCTCCCGAGCTGCTGGGATGACAGGTGTGCACCACTGCACCCGGCTTATTTTAATTTTTTAACATATTCTTTTCATTCAGAAATCCTGTTACCTGACGCTACTTCGAGTCTACAGGCTTCTTGGAGGTGTTTGGAAAATCATGCTAGAAGATGATGACTTTATAGTTCTTTTTAATTAAACTTCGTTTACAAAAGACATAAACTCTGTCCCATAAAGGTTCTTCTCTGTTCTAAAAGAGATTCTATTCCAGGTAGTCAGCGTAGGTACCTGTGTTCCTCTGTGTAAAATACTTGGCAGATTCAGCGACACCTATTAATAGGTGTGACTCTCCTTGAGAAGCAATTTCGGGTTGAGTCACAATACTTAGAATACTTCAAGAGAAGATTTTGGGGCTGGGACTGTGGCTCAGTGATAGAACGCTTGCCTTGTGCCTGTGAGGCACCGGGTTTGATCCTCAGCACCACATAAAAATAAATAAAATAAAGATATAATGTCCATGTACAACTAAAATATATATATAAAAAAGATTTTGGCAATGCTTTATGAAAGTGGAAAAAATATGTCTTGCTTTTGAAAGTATGTCTCCAAAACACAGCTAAACTGGGGGTGTTGGGAAGCAGCCCGTAGGTGGAACTCTGCCTCAACCTGCTAAATTCCTTAAGCAGGTTATTCTTTGTCCCCTGGAGTTCCTTTCTTTATTCAAAACATGGATCTTTTATACTAGAGAATCTTTCAGGCAGCCCCTCTGGCTCTTACATTATACAAAGAATGATTTTATTGTTGTATAGAGGAAAGACTGCAAGATTCCCATTGCCAGAGAATGGTTAAGTTTGAATCATGGTGCCTACATAGACTTTGGTGTCACATGATAAATCGATAGTCCGTTATTAATATTGCCTAATAGCAGAGGCAGCTGGGGACCAGTGGCTTGTTATTTTAGAGACAAACGCAGCCCTTATTTACAGAATCTTAATCTCGATGTATGATGTTCAGTCATCCATGTTTTCATTTTAGAATCTCCTTCATTGATTCTGATGTCCATCTGGGGTTGCAAACCAGGCCAGGGTCCTGGCCTCATGGCTCCATCTAGCTTGGATTCTATCACAGGTACCTCAGGGGAAAATAAGTTTAGAAAGCTTAAAAAATATTATTTTCATTTCTCAATCATTTCCTTTCCCCCTTAAGGCAGTTGTTTTCTGTTTCTGCTCTGGGGGCAGGGACTAGGACCCAGGGCCCTGCGCATGCCCAGCACGCACTCTGCCACTGAGCTACGCCCCCGCCCTCAAATTTCTATAAGTAACCTGCACGGCAGTGCACACCTGTGATCCCAGCAGCTCGGGAGGCTGAGGCAGGAGGATGGCGAGTTCAAAGCCAGCCTCAACCACTTAGTGAGGCCTCGAGCAGCTCAGCGAGACCCTGTCTATTTAAAAATATTTTTAAAAGGGCTGGGGATGTGGCTCAGTGGTTGAGCACCCCTGGGTTCAATCCCTGGTACAAAAAAAAAAAAAAAAAAAAATTGTCTAAGCAGCAGATTTCTCTGAGGTTCAGTGTAGCTCCTGCCTGCTGCGTGTTTCTGCTTCTGAGATTAAAAGGGAGAGCTTGATTCTGGAGATGCTCATAGGACTTTGGCTTCTGCTGGTCACACAACTCAGGGAAGCGATCTTCTGCTTTCCGTTTTGCACAGACCCTGTAGTAAATGCTTTCGTTGGGTCACTGAGTCATTTTAGGGGCTGATTCTAAAGTCAGGCCATGTTAGACTTCCTGGAGGGCAGGACCATGTCCGGCTTCTCCTCTGGCCCCAGGCACCTCATAAGGTCTCAGTAACTAGGACCTGAATAAATTAAACTTGATCCACAAGTCACAGCGAAAAATCAATTACCTGGCTTTATAGTCACACTTCTTCAATCCAGAATGAAAGTGATGGAATGTAAAAGGCAAAACTTAGACAGGAACGTGGTGGCAGTGGTAATAATGTCCCTGCTGTCCGTCACTGAGAAGTTAGGACACACTGTACCATAGTTTCAGCTACACATTCGCATACGTTATCAGTAAAGCCTACCAGCACCCCATCCTGTGGCCCATTTGGCATTGCCTGAGGGACTCTTTTGACCCAGGAATTGAACCCAGTGGTGCTTGACCAATGAGCCACATCCCCAGCCCTTTTTCTCTTTTTTTGAGACAGGGTCTTGCTAACTTGTTTAATGTCTCACTGCATTGCTGAGGCTGGCCTCTAACATATGATCCTCCTGCCTCAGCCTCCTGAGCTGCTGCGATTACAGGCATGTACCACCATACCCATCTGCCTGAGGGATTCTGGGTGGAATCTTCTGTGAAATGAAGGCATTGGTTTGGTGAGGAACTTGAGACCCAGAGACTCAGTGCTTTTTCAATATCACGCTCTTGGTTAGTGGCCAAGCTAGAATTTGAACCCAGCAGTTTTGGCTCTGGAGACCACATAGTTAACCACTGTGCTAAACAGCCTCTTGGTTGGAACTGCCCTGGGTAGCATGACTGTTGAGGAGTCACGCATAACTTCCTGTGCACATTAAGGAGCGAAAAAGGTCTGAAGTTCTCGGGGCAAATTGATGCCAGTAAATTCTCATCAAAACTTACTGATGATATTTAATTCATTCAGTCACCATTGATCCAAACAGGAAAAGCAATATTTAATCTCATCATCTGAGCACATCATTAGTATTAGCTCTTGTGTGTGTGTGTGTGTGTGCGCGTTCCTTCTGAAATGATGCAAAACCATCATAATTAGAGCCACAGTGAATCGTATACCCAAGAGTTAAACCTGGTGGCCCTTCCCTTTGCCTCTGGTCCAGGTTGGAGAATGAATTGCATATTCCACCACTTAAGTGTCTGACTGCCCTGCTGTCTCACATGGAACTGCAGGGCCCCAGGAAAAGGAACTAGGGTTGTTATAGAGTGATATCCTGATAGTGTCCAGTCCTGTAGATTCACATCAGAAAATACCTTTTCAAGATACCCAGCCTGGCTGGGTGCAGTGGAATATACCTGTAATCCCAGCAGTTCTGGAGGCTGAGGCAGGAGGATCGCAAGTTCAAAGCCATCCTCAGCAACTTAGCAAGGCCCTAAGCAACTCAGTGAGACCCTGTCTCTAAATAAAATATGAAATAGGACTGGGGATGGGGCTCAGTGGTCGAGTGCCCGAGTTCAATCCCTGTTACCCGCCCCTCTCAAAAGATACCCAGCCTTCAATTACATCCACCCTCCCAGCCTCTACCCTCCATCTTGTGGCCCCTGGCCTTGCGGTAGCCTCGTGATAGGTCTCAAGTCTTCGCCCAGTCCCTTCTCTGGCTGGAGTGATTTAAAGTGAACCACTTCAAGGCACTCCATCAAAGCGACTTTCCAGGTTATATCTGTAAAGTCCAAAGTCCTGTGTTGGAGGCTGACCGCCTAGTGGATTGTTGCGGACAGTACTTAACATATACGTAGGTTTTTTTCCCTGAACATTTACTTGTGATAGAGTTTAATTTATTATTAGACAGAGGAAGGCATTAACAACAGTCATAGCAGACAAGAACGATTACTACAATGCCCACGCTACTCAGAATGCATACTTTCTGAAATTTATTTTGGAATTTTTGATTTAGTATTTTCAGACAGCAGGTGACCCGATCCCTCAGATCAGGGGTGACTCCTGTACTTACTTGGGCTCCCCCAAGAGCTGGCTCTGGGTCTCCATGATTGCTTTATCCCCACTGCCTGAAACAGGTATCCAGAAAAGTCATGTGTACTGAATGAATAGAGGAAGGGCTGATTTCCTGAATGCAAATCTTTCCTGGAACATTCTAAGGTGCAGGCTAAGGAAATGGGCCAGCCTGACGGAGCTCAGAGCTGACAGCACCTGCATCCAAACCCAGGTCTTTTGGCCTGCACGGCCTGCGTGTTCTGCTGCAGGCTCACAGAGCTGTTCAGTGTGGGTCAGAGTATCTGTAGGCATGGTACTGGAGATTCACGCCAGGGAGTCATGCTGGTCACAAAGCATATTCTCCAACATCTGGTTTAAGTGACCACTGTCTAATGAATTATGATTTTTAAAAAATCTGAAATTTGCTGGGTGTGGTGGTATGTGCCTATAATCCCAGCATCTCAGGAGGCTGAGGCAGAAGCATCGAGAGTCCGAGGCCAGCCTCGATATCTTAGTGAGGTCCTAACCTCAGCAACTTAGCGAGACCCTAAGCAACTCAACGAGAGACTCTGTCCCTAAGTAAAATATGAAAAAGGGCTGGGGATGTGGCTCAGTGGTGAAGCGTCCTGGGTTCAATCCCAGGTACCAAAAAAAAAAAAAAAAAGATAAAAGATAAAATGTTGTTCCTCAGTCCAGCTGGCCACATTTCAAGCACGCAGCGGTCATAGGCATGGCTAGTGGCTGCCATATTGGATAGCATGGATAGTGACTGCCTCCATCATGGTGCAGTGCGTCATTGCTTGGCAGGGGTCTGGAGATGTTAGTTGTTTGACCTTCAGAAGCGAGATGTGGAACACCCATTTTCCTCATTTCTCTTAATTTTACACCTCTCTTCCCTACCCCACCCCACACTGGAATTGAACCCAGGGGCGCTCTCTAACACTGCGCTGTGTCCCCCCACCCCACCCCCAGCCCTTTATACTTTTTCTTTTGAGGCCAGGGTCTTGCTCAGTTGCTGAGGCTGGACTGGAATTTGTAATCCTCCCACCTCAGCCTCCCAAAGAGGTGGATTACAGGCGTGCGCCACTGTGCCCAGCTAATTTTATACTTCTGAAAAGAAGAAGACAAATGTGGAAATGAAGTCCCTTCCTTGTTAATGGAGATCTTTTAAAAGATATATACAAAAAAATACAAGATAGTAATCAGAATAGTCCTTGGGACTGGGGTTGTGGCTCAGTGGTAGAGCGCTTGCCTAGCACGTGTGAGGCCCTGGGTTCCATCCTCAGCACCACATAAAAATAAATAAAATAAAGGCATTGTGTCCATCTGTGACTAAAAATTTTTTAAAAAAACGTAGTCCTTATATATTGATACTTTCCATGGGTGGGTGTTATTTTAAGCCCACACATGGGCTTAAGCCTGTTTTACATAGGGGTTGCAATCAAGGACCAAGAACTCAAGACTTGGAAAGTGTTGATGCTGGCCAGGTGTTGTGGCACACACCTGTCATCCCAGTGGCTGGGGAGGCTGAGGCTGGAGGATCACGAGTTCAAAGCTAGCCTCAGCAACTCACAAGGCCCTAAGCAACTCAGTGAGACCCTGTCTCTAAATAAAACAGAAAAAAAGGCTGGGATGTGGCTCAGTGGTCGAGTACCCCTGGATTCAATCTCCAGTACCAAAAAAGAAAAAAAAGAAAGAGAGAGAAAGATCCAGGCTGGTCTCCTACTTTCTCAGTCCTGCCAGGGTCTCGTCAGGTTTTCAGGGGGATTAGAAGACCGCGCCTGCACAGAAGCCTCTTGACTTTTCACTCTGGATCAGAACTTAAGGAGCTTAATTTAAATTACTGTGTTAAAGTCCCTTTCATCCGAAAACTTAAAAACACAAGAAAACCTCAGCTACAAATTTTAACTATGGAGTACGTATCAGCTGCTGCCGTCTTTCCATTCATCAAAACTCTGATCAGAGAGGAAGATGTCAACATCTCCCTGTGTAATGATCTGACTCAGTGTCTCAAACCAGCTGACTTCTGCTTCCTGAGGGTGTTTAGCTCTTCTCATACTTTTGGAAGTTTTTTGTTTGTTTGTTTGTGTGTGTGTATGTGTGTGTGTGTGTTTGGCAGGGTGGTGGGGACCGAACCCAAGGCACTTAACCACTGAACCACACCCCCCAGTCCTTTTGTTAATTTTTTTTTTTTTTTTTTTAATTTTGAGACAGGGTCTCACTAGGTTGCTTCATAGCCTGGCTGAGTTGCTGAGGCTGGCCTCAAACACTCGATCCTCCTGCCCCAGCCTCCCCAGCCGCTGGGGTTATCCGTGTGGGGTGCACCACCATGCCCAGCTTACTTGTGGAAGTTGAACCCTTACTTGTGGAAGCAGACCCAGTGTGCTGCCTGTCAAATTCCAAAACTGTGAGAAGTTATTCAAGTTAAAATTAGCAAATTTCTAGCACTGGTACATTGCTAAACAGGATGGTATTCAAATTTGCTGTTAAGGAGCCTTCTGGCCTTTATTAGTAATGCAGTTTTAAGTTGTTATTTTGGTTTGTTGCTATGGTTTAGAGTTATCAAGGGTTTTAGTTGAGAATTCTTTACAGAATAAGTCACATTTACATTCAAGATGACCTATAGCAAGAGATGAGATAAATGCAAAAAAAAGTTTGTATTTTGGGTCTTTCATTATATAACATAGAAGAATTACCCCCTCACTTTCACATGTTAAGGAAATCTGATTTCTTTAGTTGTTTTTGGTCTTCATAATTTCTAAGCAACTTCTTTTAGTCATTCTCTCCCCCACCACTTTGTTCTTGAACCGGGGATTGAACCCAGGGGTGCTTTACCCCTGAGCCCCATCCTCAGCCTGTTTTTATTTTTTATTGCTAAGTTGCTGAGGCCAGCAACCTCTAACCTGTGATCCGCCTGCCTCAGCCTCCCTAGTAGCTGAAATTTTTTCAGGTGTGGGCCACCACGCCCAGCTATTCTCACATTTATAATGGAGTTTCAGACGTGATTGGATGATGTGAATTTTATTCCTTCATATTCATAGTGCAAAGTTTCACTTTGCGCACATGAAACTTCTGCTTTTTTCATGCAATGCAGGGTCTCCTCCCTAAAGGAAGACATTAGCACCAAGTTCCTCGTTTATGTGATTATCATAAATGTATGCATGCTTTGCAATCCTTAAGGAGCATCCCTTTACCTTTCTGGAAGACTGATGGAATTTCATCAGCTTGACTTGCAGGCTGTGGAATTATTATTCTGTGCTTCTACTGACAGGACTGAATTTGAATGTAAAGAAGTCACTTTGTTATCCCTTTTGGGGGAACAGATTTAGTCCCACTGTGTGCCAGGCATTGTTGGGGCACTGGGAATAGAGCAGAATACTCTGAAAAACAGGCCGACTCCTGAGTTCATGCAACTTTTATTCTAGGGGAAGGGGAGAGAGGGCAAAATACACAGATGAACAGGAAAATATCAGTCCATGTTACAGTTTGGAGGTGAGGTGCCCCCCCAAAAGCTCACGTGGGAGCCGATGCAAGAAGGTTCAGAGGAGAAATGTCTGGGTTGTGTGAGCCTTAACCCAGTCAGTGGATGAATCCCTGATGGGATTAACTGAGTGGTGACTGGAGGCAGGTGGGCGTGGCTGGAGGAGGTGGGCACTGGGGGCGTGGCTTTGGGGCGTGGCTTGGGATATATATCTGTATCTGGAGAGTGGAGTCTCTCTCTGCTTCCTGATCACCGTGTGAGCTGCTTCCTTCCACCACACTCTTCCGCCATGATGTTCAGCCTCACCTTGAGCCCCGAGGAATGGAGCCTGCTGTCTATGGACTGAGACCTCTGAAACTGAGCCCCCAAACTTTTCCTCCTCTGTGATTGTCCTGGTCGAGTCTTTTAGTCACAGCAGAGCAAAAGCTGACTACAACAGCCCGAGGAAGGTGCTTGGAGGCAGGTCAAGCCAGCGGAGAGAGCAGGCATCAGGGGAGCAGAAGAACTCCTTCGATAAGGCAGCAAGACCGAGCGACCGCAGGGGAGGGAACAGTGTTCCAGCAAGATGGAACAGTGAGTGCATAGTCCCCAAGAAAGAAAGAGAGGGAAAGGCAGTGACACCAGAGACAGGTGAGCCAGGGAAACAGTGGACGAGGTGAGAGTCTGGAGACTGGGGTCAGGACTTGGAATCCATCCTCACTGTGGTATCGTCACAGGCCGGGAGGCACAGCTCTGCCTCATGTTTTCAGCGGGTCCCTGTGGCACACGCCGAAGCATACGCTGTAGGGGAACAGGAGTGGAGGAGGGAAGCCTGGAGGGCTGCTGCTGAGGTTCCGGCAAGGGTGTGGGCCACTGGGACTGGGTGACAGCTGAGAAGACCCAGGGCAGTGGGGAACGGGGATGGGAGAGGAGAGTAGCAGGACTGCCCAGTTGGTTGTCCAGTGTGTCTGGCAAACTCCTTCGGCAAAAACCAGAAAGTGGATATTTTAGACTTTGGGGGCCTCACGGTCTCTGTCCCAACCACTGCATTCTGCTCTGTAGCAGATGAGGTGAGAGCAAATGGGTGGCCTGTGTTCCAGGAAAACGTGACGTGTGCTCCGTAGAACCAGCTGCGTGACTGACCCCGCTAAAGCAAGGGAGGATAGGCGGGGTGCGGGGACGCATGACTGTAGTCCCAGCGGCTCGCGAGGCTGAGGCAGGAAGATCGTGAGTTCAAAGCCAGCCTCAGCAACTTAGCAAGGCCCTAAGCAATTCAGCGAGACCCTGTCTCTAAATAAAATATAATAAGAACTGGGGATGTGGCTCAGTGGGTAACTGCCCCTGGGTTCACCCTGGTACCAAAAAAAAGGGGGGAAGAATAAAATAGACAAAATGACACCTGGATGTTTGTCCTGGGCAGTCTTCCTGGCCAAGATTTAGGACTGGAGGAGGACTGGGTTGGGCGGATGCTGTGTGATCAAGGTTTCTTTGGAGACACGTTAATTGCAAAGTGCCCAAATCATCCAAGTGAGACAGAAACGTGGGCCGGGTTTGAGGTCAGGACAGGAGAAATGGATACTCGTTATTCTATCAATGAATGTGCTACAGACTGCACTGTGACTCATCACGAGGTGGTGAATGTATCAAGCTGCAAAGGCATAACTGGTGTGTCTTTGCTGAAAGTGAAATACAAAGGCAGAACGCAGGAGTGCTCCATGGAGCATCGTGTGGCCACACGTGGGTAGAGCGTGCGTCTCCCGTGAGCTGTCTCTACAGCAGCGGGTAAAACCCCGGAGAACGGCACTGAGAGCCACGGAGCTAAATGGGGTTGCTTAGGATGAGTGTGAAAGGAAGAGCAAGGGGCCACAGCGGAATCCTAAGGCATGTCACCCTTATGCATGCGCACCAGTAGAAGATTCTAGAAAAACCTAGAACCACCAGTGGAAGCAGGAGAAAGAAGAGGAAGCCAGGGCATTGCAGAATCAGCATCTTCAGGAGACCTCACTGCACGGGTGGCCACGGAGATGGTGGTCCCCCAGGATGGGGTGCAGCCCTGGCCTGGCAGAACTGCTGCGGAGCCAGGATGCACTGCGCATGCCCTAGCGTGGAGAATCGGCCTGTCCAAGTGGCTGAAGTTGAGTCATAAAGTGGAACTGAGCAAAGAGAGGCCAGCCAGAGAGGGACACGGGGTCGTGGGAGAGCGCTTTGTTTTGGTGTTAAGGTGGGAGATGTGTTGCGCTTTTGTCCACCTAAGGAATGATTCTGAAGACGGGAGAAACCTCCAGCTGGCAAAGGAGAGGT
This sequence comes from Sciurus vulgaris, assembly GCF_902686455.1. NCBI lineage: Eukaryota > Metazoa > Chordata > Mammalia > Rodentia > Sciuridae > Sciurus > Sciurus vulgaris. Next base: position 60,726,413 of record NC_136477.1, on the reverse strand, counting down.
CTTCCCACCAGCTTAGTAGAGAGGGAAGTCTGGGAAAGAGAAGGAACTAGGACCCATCAGAGGTGTGGCATGGGAAACTATGCAGAAAGCAGAGCAGACCGTCCTTCTCTTTTCTCTGAAATGTATATAGAATTACTTAAGTTTATACGGTAGCAGGTTTTCTTTTCTACTCAATTTCATAGTCCTAATAGTGTTTATGACCAGCCTCTTGCCCGTTCTCCCTTTCTTGGTCTTTTCTTTCTTTTTGGGTACAAGGGAGTGAACCCAGGGGCACTTAACCACTGAGTCACATCCCCGGCCCTATTTTGTATTTTATTTAGAGACAGGGTCTCACTGAGTGGCTTAGGGCCTCACTAAGTTGCAGAGGCTGGCTCTGGATCTGCGATCCTCCTGCCTCAGCCTCCTGAGCCACTGGGATTATACCCTGCACCACTGCACCCGGCTTCCCCTTAACTTTTGAGATTTTTTTTTTCCTCTTAACCTTTACCTCAGTTCCATATGAACATTCATTTATTAGTCTTCAGCAACTTTGGATGCCAGCTCCCATGGGGAAAGTCTGGGCGAGGAGAAATACGAAGACAGCTTCTCCATTTTCTTATATTCGTTTTGCCACCTTCCTTCATCGACTCTCTCTCTATGGCAGGAGGGACACTCCTACCCTTTATTTTCACCATTCTTTCAGTTCTGAGACTTCTGAGGCAGGGCATTTGCCCTGGGCAATATTATTCTACCTTCATGTCCCTGAAGTTCAAACTCACATTCTTCGCTACCATCTGGAGGTTTGTTATGATGTGGGAGTCTGTGTATCGGCACCCATTGATTTAGAAGAGTTCTCCAACTTACACCTTGCCCTGCATTTTTGTTTGTATTCTTGCTCAGATATTAGTCATGGCCTCTCTTTCTGAACATTATCCTTTTTGGTTCAGAAATCTCATAGGTAGTTTATTTTTTTTTTTTTGGAGGGGGGCGGGGAACGAGAATTGAATCCAGCACATCCCCAGCCCTTTTTATATTTTATTTAGAGACAGGGTCTCGCTAAGTTGCTTAGGGTCTAGCTAAGTTGCTGAGGCTGGCTTTGAACTCGCCATCCTCCTGCCTCAGCCTCCTGAGTGGCTGGAATCAGTGGTAGAATCTTAAACTCTTTGGAAAGAGCATTGGGTCCTTCAGAGTGTTAGGTTTCCCCTGACAGTGTGGAGTGGGCCTCTTTGCCAGGTTGATATCTAGGTTTATTTCAAACTCCTTCATAACGTTTCTTTATGTACTTTTGAGGTTGTCCTTGTTTTTGTCTTCTTGCCAGACGCAATGAATGCTATTCCTTAAGTCAGTCAACACATTTCAGCACTATGCTAACCTCTCGTTACAGATGGTGGCTACGAGTAAATATGTAAAATACAGTGTATTTAATCACAAGCATTTTCTCATGCTTGGGTTTTTTTTTTTTTTTTAGCATCCCATTTGGTATATTACCTTTGCCATAAAAAAATTCTCATATGCCATTTTTGTGATCTTTATACTTGGGGAAAGATGCTCAAAAGATCCTTTTTTTGCTCGTCATGGAATAACAGCCATAAGGAATTTCCATTGCAAACCAATTAAACGATGCTATAATATTGACTATCAACTAACCTCATTCACAAATTGAATTCTTAATTAACCTTTTATTTTGCCAGGCTCTGACATGATGAACCCATGTAAAAGCTGTATTTAAAAAGCCTGTCATCCCAGCAGCTCAGGAGACTGAGGCTGGAGGATCACAGGTTCAAAGCCAGCCTCAGCAACTTGGCAAGGCCCTTAATAACTCAGTGAGACCCTGTCTCTAAATAAAGTCCAAAGGGCTGGGGATGTGGCTCAGTGGTTAAGTGCCCCTGGGTTCAATCCCCAATACCAAAAAAAAAGCCTTTCTTGAATTTTTATAAACACTGATTTTTTTAAAATTATTTGGAGATAACTGGAATTAAACCTACACTGTTTTAGATATTTTTGTTGTTTCTAAATTTAAAAATGGTTCATGTTCTCTGTAGTTACTTTTGCCATCGATACCACTTACCAGAGTGCCGGGCGGTCGTAGTGAGCAAACAACAGCTCTGCCCGTGAATTAGTGGAACTCCGGCTTGTGTAGGTGGCCTTTGTAAAGTAACAGAAAAAGGAAGGGCAGGTGGTAGTTAGCCCTAGCTGCCAGAAATAGCCCCAGCGTCCTGGCTGTGACAGCCGGCAGTGCCTTCAGACATGGCCACTTGGCCACCAAAAGACAAAATCAACCCGGACCGAGAACCACTATTCTAATTCCTTTGACGTCCTTTTGTGTTTGCACTTTGGAAGAGCTGCTGTTCCCGTTTTGTTTTTCTAAGCAAATACAATCGGTTTCTAGGTTATTTTTTGTTGAATTTGGAGAGAAGACATGTTATTTGCAGATTCCTCATTTCTTCTTTGCGTGGTGCCAGTACCGGCACAGGAATGCGCGGAGCAGCTTGGCCAGTTGTGATGACCTCCCATCAGCCGGTGTCACCAGCTCATGGTGCAGCCAAGCCTACTTTGGGCATTATCTCTGAGCTTTGAGACTGTCATCTGAAGTATGGGTAGTGTACCCTGCCTAGCACTGGAGTAAGGATGGTTTGTCTGCTTTTCCATACTGTGACAAAACCGACTGAGAAAAGCAACTTAAGAGGAAGAAGGGTTTACTTTGGGTTCAGAGGGTTCGGTCCATGGTCCCCTGACTCCATAGCTCTGAACCTGTGGTGAGCCAGAGCAAAGAGGGGGTGGTCCAAAGAGCTACTCACCTCATGGTAGTTGGAAATCAGAGAGAAGAGGAGAGAATGGGGCTTGGGACAAGACAGAGCCCCTGATGGCACACTCCCAGGAACCCACTCCTTTCAACTAGGTCCCGCCTCCTGCAGTCTCCCCCATATCTCGGTAGTCCTTTCAAATTACGAGCCCTCGGTGGATCAATCCACGATGAGGTCAGAGCTGTCATGGTCCAGTCACTTTCTGGAAGCCTCACCTCTGAACACCGCTGCATTGAGAACCAGGCCTTTAACTCCTGAGCCTTTAGGGAACATTCCAGATCTAAACTGTAAGGGATGGAACAAGACAGGTGTGGTCATACCCTCAGCACTGCCCCAGCCTGATGGACATTTACTGGTTTATTGCTACTTGCCCTGTCCCCTTGGATGGGACTTGAAGGAGAGGAGGTGGAAGGTCCCTGAAGGGGTCTGTGGTTTGCAGTACTTTGGACAGAGCAGCCCGGGTCAACTTTGGGCATTATCTCTGAGCTTCGAGACTGTCATCTGAAGTACGGGTAGCGTACCCTGCCTAGCACTGGAGTAAGGATGGTTTGTCTGCTTTTCGATACTGCAACAAAACTGACTGAGAAAAGCAACTTAAGAAGAAGAAAGGTTTACTTTGACACATGGTTTCATAGTTGTCTGGGGTAGAGAAGAGTTCATGGAAGGCGAGAAGGGCCACCAGGGAAGAGGTAACAGGAGACGTGTTCCTCTTGATCTGCACTGACATGTTCTTTCAGTCAACAATGAAAGTAGAAAAATCAGCCCAGGTTGTTTCTTTAATCACAAAGCAACCCTATTCCCATGTAGTCTTCCTCTTTTTTATTTTTTGCTTATGAAAAGATAGTTGATCGACATTTGCCCTGCTTAAAAACTTTTTTTTAGGGTTTTTCATCTGCAAAATAAGGAACTGGCAATTTGCCCTCAGTTGCTCAGTTTTATTTTATGCAAACTTTCTGGTTCATGAATCCTAAGATCCAGGCACTGCTGCTGTAGGGAAGAGGCCCATGGGAGGCTGAGGCTAACAGGACAGGAAAGCAGACCTGCTGTAACGCGGGAATGGACCTCTGGGACACACACCCGGGAAGAGCAAAAGGAATTCCCCTTTTCCTCCCCGCCCCCTACCCCGCCATTCTGGTCCTAGGGATTGAACCCAGGGGTGCTTTACTACTGAGCCACATCCCTAAAGGGGCCTCACTAAATTGCTGAGGCTGGCCTCAAACTTGTGATCCTCCTGCCTCTGCCTCCCGAGCCTCTGGGATTACAGTCCTGTGCCACCACACACAGCTGGCTCCTCTTCCTCTTCTTATTACCTCTCTGGTCTCTTAACCTAGGGAGCAGCAGAGTTCTAGTTCAAGGGCAGGTTTAGAGCTGCCATTCTTCTTTGTGTTACCCATATCTAATACAACATTTCCTGCTCGGTCCTTTTTATGAAACTCTTCCGCCCTATTTAAGTTCTAGGCAGAACCCAGAGACATATCACATTCCAAGGCAAAAGGAAAACAGAGTGAACGGGTCACATTCGATGTGCCTGGGGCATCCCACAATATCCATAACTGGGATTTTTTAAAAAATTTATTTTGTTATGTCAGAAGCAGTCTCAGAAACTTTACGACAGCTTTTAAAAATTCATTTTGAGTGTGTCTTCCTTGCATGAAGATTTCCATCTGCACTGACTCAAAAGCCTTGAGTGGAGCACGATTGACCAAGAAAACAACAACAGGAAATAGCCAACATCAGTTGGGACAGGAAGCAGAAGCATGGCAGCATTTGATCTCCACAGCGAGAAGCATGTTGATTTTGAGCACGATCGGGGTCAGCGTGTATTTCACTTACAGCTACTTCCTCTCCCGGGCCATAAATGCGGTGCTCCATTAACATCTTGTTCCCTGATAAAATGTTTCATTCACTTGCCTCACCGTCCTTGGATCGTTCCTGTCTTAAATGTGCTTGACCTATCAAAGTGATTGCTAATGAGACTCATCCTGCTCGGACCGGGACGTGTGTGCTGGGGTGTGGGGTGGGGGTGAAGCTGATTCCTGAACCGTGCTTTTAAGTAAATCCAATTGGCTCTAGGAAGACTGACTCACAGGAACCTGAAATCTAATAACCAAACAAGGCACCAGATGCCCCTTCTCCCCGGAGCTACGTGGGACAGCAATTCATTAGAAATTGACATAGTCAAGAACACAGCTTTGGTCGGGTGCAGTGGTGCACGCCTGTCATCCCAGCAGCTCAGGCCGGGGGATCGTGAGCTCAAAGCCAGCCTCAGCAACTTAGCAAGACCCTAAGCAACTCAGTGAGACCCTGTCTCTAAATAAAACACTAAAAGGGCTGGGGATGTGGCTCAGTAGTTAAGCACCCCTGGGTTCAATCCCCACTGCCAAAAAACAACAACAACAAAACACACACACACATACACACACACACACACACACACACACACACACACACACACACACACAGCTTTTTCTCCTTCGTAATTCACATCATCACTTGGACAGGTTCAGATACTGTTTCAGCCAGAGGATTTTGAAGACCATCTAATATCTGGGAGGTGCATAGGGCTGCTTATCCTGTGTCCTTTGCTCTTTGGAAAATTGACCTTTCAATAAATTGTTTCTTTAGGAGTAACTTTCAGATTTCAGACACTTTAAATAATGTAGTGCCGCAGGACTCCAAAGTCCAATTGCCTTGCTATTGTTAACTCTGACTCATGCTCACGTGACTCCTGAATTTCAGAGATTGGATATGGTGCCAGAGCTGTCTCGTTGCAATTAAGCAGTGGTTAATTGAAACTGCCAAACAATAGATGCTCTTACCGAGCAATCTGGAAAATTTTCCTCCAATTTTGCAAATGAACATACATTGTGACCAAAAAAAGTCAACGTCACACCCATCAGTCTGTGAAAACTGCTAAGAGGTTCAAGGCTTTGCCTGGAAGAGGGGACCTGATACTCTTTTTATCCGTGTGTGTTTGCTTTTGGCGGAGACGAATGAAGCATTTGGAACCTTGTAACGTGGTGTCATTTTAAAAGTTGCTTTTATAAGCAAAGATATAAGAGCCTGCCTCTTATCTTAGTGTTAGTTTGACTCTTAAAGAATCCTTGTGGAGCCAGGCATGGTGCCGCACGCCTATAATCCAGCAGCTCAGGAGGCTGAGTCAGGAGGATGGCGAGTTCAAAGCCAGCCTCAGCCACTTAGCGAGGCCCTAAGCAAATCAGTGGGACCCTGACTCTAAATAAAATGTAAAATAGGGCTGGGGATGTGGCTCAGTGGTTAAGCACCCCTGGGTTCAACCCCTGGCACCCCCCCCCCAAAAAAAAAAAAAAAGAATCATTGAGGTCATAATTACAGGAGCCACTAGCTTGCAGGGCGTGGGATTTCTTCCTGAGCTTGCAGTGGGCTCTGGGAAGCGAGCGTGTCTCTGTGATGGGAACGCAGGACACAAGGTGGCACCGTGGAGCCTGTTTCTCAGTGCCGAGAAAGGCAGCTCACCAGTAAATCAAGGAGCAGACCAAGGATCAAGAGCCATTAAACAGTCACAGCGGCGATAATGGTGATAAAAAGAAAGGCCAGGCTGCCCCTTCCCCTTGCTCTTCCTGCAGCCCTCGAAACAGAAACGGCTTCCCGGGCTCTGCACACCCGCCCGTTCACCTGATAGACTTCTGTTAACTGAGGACTGGACCCTGTTGGAGGGCAGGGAGGGACTGAGAGGAGGACATGGACCAAGCCTCTGTGTATAGATCATCAACACATCAGCAGCAGGGACACGCAGGTGGTCAGAGAGGGTCATTTTCGAGCATGCTGCAGTCTCTTCAACAAAGAAACTGGATGGTGTGGCTCAAGTGTGACTCTCCAGAGTCACTTCGGACCTGCTGATGGTCTGGATGGATCCCCAGGCGGGGTCTCTGGGGAGAGCCCCCGAATGGTGAGAAGCAGCCACACGCCTGTGTTTGCAGGCTTAGCGCTCCAGGCAGAGCCCGCGGTCAGCGAAAACGCCCAGAAGAAGAAGAGAGGGCGTCTGGAAATGGAGGGTAGATGGCAGCCTGCTGGAGCGTGTGGACCAGGGGATGGAGGTGGGAGATCGAATGAAGGAGCGAGGCAGTCCAATCGGGGAGGGCTTGGTGGGACCTGGGAAGGAGTCCGCAGTTCACTGACACTGTCTTGGGAAGACACAGGGACAAGCAGTCAGGGGACCGTGTTAACGGGATTCATGCTCTAGAACGACGTCTGGCCTCTGTGTGTACAATAGATTAAAGGACATAAAGAATAAAGCAGATGAGATGGGGTGTATTCAGGGAGGGAGAAGGGGAGGTTCACCGGGTTGGACAGGGTGGAATTGGGGGAAGGGAGGGGAATGGGAACAGGAAAGACAGTGGAATGAAGGGGACGTCACTTTCCTATGTTCATATGTGAACACACGACCAGTGAAACTCCACACCATGTCCAACCACAAGAATGGGAAGTCACACTCCATGTGTGTAGGATGTGTCAGAATGCACTCTACTGCCATGGATAACTACGAAGAACAAATTTTTAAAAATAAGTGATAAATCCTAAGGCAGAGGGCCTGGTGCTGTGGTCTCATGGTCCACTTAGCAAGAATAGGCAGTGGCAGAGGAGATGGAGGGACATGGAGGGATTCGAAAATAGTTTGGGAAACATACATAGCGGGAAGGGTCAGGAAGCCCTAAGAAGGGACTTGGTTTCAGGGTTTTGGTGTCCTGGAAGATAAAATTCAGGATATACTTCTAGATCTCTTTCCTATAAACTTACATTGCTAAAAATAAAAAGTCAGGATAAGAATCAACCTCAAAGTCAATAACACTGAAGAAAAAGGTCCTGGCAGGTATTTCTCTAAAGTAGAAGCTTCTTGGCACCAATTACAGTGATAGCTTTCCCTTTGGGGCTGGTGACCTTAAAACAAGGGCCCGTACTGCATCCCATGTTTGGAAATGGAATCCTTATCCATTTTTTCTTACAGGAAACTGTTGGGAGCTATTGTTTCATCATTCCTCTTTCTACATCCTAATGTGGTATAAGTCAAAATTTCAAATGCTGTGCTATGCACTGCTGTGGAGCTTCCAGGCTTCCGTAGTCTCCTCCATCCCAGGGAGAGCTTCCTGAAGGAACTCTTGGTAAGGGGTTGGTGAGGCCAGCCCTTAAGCATTCACATAAAAAGCAATTCATATTTGAAATGCAGGTTTAGAAATGACAAGCTGTCAGTCTGGTAGTGGAGGGATCTTGTTTTCTATTTCTTTTTTTTAGATGTCCATGACAGTAGAGTGCATCCTGACACATCACACATACATGGAGTGTGACTTTCCATTCTCGTGGTTGGACATGGTGTGGAGTCTCACTGGTCGTGTGTGCGTATGTGAACATGGGAAAGTGACGTCCCCTTCATTCCACTGTCTTTCCCATCCCCATCCCCCCTTCCCTTCATTCTTCAGAGGTAGAAGCAGTTTTCGATCACCCGGTTGGCAGGACCCTGTTCTCAAACAAAGCAATCCAGCCTACATTGCTCCAGAGAGCCTTCCGTGACTCTCATAAGACAGACAAAATTCCACCCTGAAGAAGTGGAATAGTTCCTGGAGAAGAAAGATCTGCTTTGTCCCCATGGTACATCATGATAAATGGTCTTTTTAAGTTCTTTTGTTTGTCGCTCTGAAGAGAAGATGCCATAACTCACTCTACTGACTACCACCATCCCCAACCACCTTCCATTATACCAAAAAAAAAGTCATGTAGCCAGAGGTGGTGGTGCACGCCTATACACTCAGCAGCTGAGGGAGGCTGAGGCAGGAGGATCACAGGTACAAAGCCAGCCTAAGCAACTCAGCAAGACCCTGTCTCTAAATAAAAAATATAAAAAGGGCTGGGGATGTGGTTCAGTGGTTAAGCACCTCTGGGTTCAATCTCTGGTACACACACACACACAAAATAAAAGTCCTGTCAGGCAACAGCTGGATAAAGCTTCTTCTCACTTTGAAACCCTTTCACAAGGCTTGGTTGTGTAGCTTTGAAGACTTGCTTCCTGACCCCAGATCAGAGACTGATCTTAGCGTGTTTTTAGCATGTGCAGCCCACCGTGATTGATGATTTCAGTACTGTGACCTGGAGTAGAATATCAGAGAAATTGATTGACTCTGCGTAGATTCCCTTTCCTTCTGTTGAAAAGAACCAGCTTCTTGGGCTGTGGCCTGGGGCTCAGTGGTAGAGCGCTCGCCTAGCACCCGTGAGGCACTGGGTTGGATCCTCAGCCCCACATAAAAATAAACAAGTCATTGTGTCCATCTACAACTACAAAAAGAAAGAAAGAAGGAAGGAAGGGAGGAAGGGAGGGAGGGAAAGGAAGGAAAGAACTGGCTTCCTTCCATTATGGCTTTCAGATGCTTTGACCCATTGCCCTATTGGTTGATGATGGTAAGTTCCTGTCGTCTGTGAGGCTGTAGGAAAAGTTTTCTCCATATGTGTTTTATGTGCGTGAACAACTGTGTTTTCATACTTCCAAAACAGATTTAGTACCTCGGAATGAGGACGTGCTGTTTAGTACTTAATGGCATCAGTGCGGCATGAGACCAGTTCTCCTTGACTGCTCACCTGATCGTGCTGTCCGATTCCGCCTTCAGTTTTCCCATCTGTAAAATAGGATGTGAGAACTTCCCTCAGAGCAGTTCTGAAGCATAAATGTGCATCAAAGACAAGCTCTCAATACTTATCATTTTTGTACCCAGCCCTTTGAGGGTTTATCATTTTTTATTTTTCTTCTTCTCCTCCTCCTCCTCTCCTTCTCCTTCTCCTTCTCCTTCTTCTTTATCTTTTTTTTTTTTTTATTATGTGGATAACATCACACACGCCAGCCAAGTACCCCCCAGCCCTTGCTTTTAAAGATACTTAAATGAGAGAAGATATAAGAACATATTTCATATGTTTACTAATAATCTTTTTTAATTTTTATTTTCTTAGGTGTAGATGGATACAGTAACTTTATTTATTTATTTTTATGTGGTGCTGATGATCAAAACCAGTGCCTCACACATGCTAGGCAAGCACCACCCAGCCCTTGCTTCTGAAGATACCATAAAAAAGGAAGAAGAAATGAGAAAAGGCATAAGAACATATTCCTTTTTTTTTTTTTTTTTTTTTTTTTTTGGTTAGGTTTGATTTGGTTTTAGGGGGGTACCAGGTATGGAATTCAGGGACACTCAACTGGGGAGCCACATCCCCAGCCCTCTTTTGTATTTTATCTAGAGACAGGGTCTCACTGAGTTGCTTAGGGCCTCACTTTTGCTGAGGCTGGCTTTGAACTAGAGATCCTCCTGCCTCAGCCTCCAAAGCTGCCGGGATTAAAGCTGTGCACCACCATGCCGGGCTCCTTATGTTTTTAAATCGACAATAGAACCATCTCTCCATTTTAATGACACCTTTCTGAAGTGACCATTTTTTTTCTGAGGCATTGCATGAATAGGGTCTTTATAGTCTTTCACAGCCCAGGTATTAATGACTTCGGGTCCATCCTCACCCATGTCAGTTCAAGGCTGATGACTGGTAGGTGAAAGGCTCTGTAAACCATTAGCCACCTGCCTTGCAAGCTATTTATTTTTACTGGGGACATATTTATTAGGCTGTGTGTATGGTATAATTGAAGTGGACTTCTCTGTACATGTAAAAGCTGCACAACTGCATCCCTTAATCTTCACCAAATGCCAAGTGACACAGCATTGGCAGTTCTGTATGCAGGACCTCCAAAGTCCAATCGTCCCTCTAAATTATGATGGCAACAATATTTCACAGTGACCATTATTAGGTCCCCAAAGCAAAGAATGTCTTCCTGTTTTTGAAGCCATTAGATCTGATAGTCCTGTTCTTGGCCTCTGGAATCATATTTGCATTGAAAAATTACGCTGCAGAGTTGACGATGGTATTTGGCTAGAGGAAGGAGGGAGAAAAAAATCAAACATGTCCAAACTAGGATCGTTTTTCATTTTGTTTGATGGATTCAATTTTGTGATATATAGTGTTTGTAAGATCCTGCAGTGAAAATGTACCCAGGCTTAAGCTGAGCGGTGAGTTTTCCCTGACACCCTTAGTTAGCTTAAAAAAACCTTAAAAATCGTCACCATAATTCAGTCAGTCATTCCTCATGCATGTTGATCCCACCCCCCACCCCATGATAAAATGCTGGCTGTCCTTCAAGTTTAGCCCCTCCCCTTTAACCACTTTTCCACATTGGATTAGATTAGATTCCTTTTTTTTTTTTTTCCCCACCCAGTACTAAGGATTAAACTTGCCAGGGAGTTGTACCACTGAGCCACACTCCCAGCCCTTCGATCTCTTTTCTGGGTACTCCTAAGAGGAGCAGTAGTGATTCCTTCTATTCGGGCACTTAGTGCTCACACTCTCTTGCTTTGCTTCTTCCTCCATTAAAACAGGCTCTGAACTCCTCCAGGGCGGGACCATATTCCATTTACCTTTGGTCTCTTCAGTAATGCTTTGCTAGGCCTGTGGCAGAGCTTAGTAAACTCTGTGTGAATGAATAACCACATGCATGTTTCCTTCTCACAATCCAGGTCTCTGCTAAAACACTGTTTCTTCAAGAAAGACTTGCTTATAAATGGTAAGAATGTAGGGGAAAAGGTCCACTCACACATGGTGGTGGAACTGAAAAATTGGTGCAACCACTCTAGAAAGCAGTATGGAGATTCCTCAGAAAACTTGGAATGGAACCACCATTTGGCCCAGTTATTCCACTCCTAAGTTTTTACCCAAAGGACTTAAAATCAGCATACTACAGTGACGCAGCCACATCAATGTTTACAGCAGCTCAGTTGACAATACCTAAACTATAGAACTAACCTAGGTGCCCTTGAACAGATGAATAGATAAAGAAAATGTGGAACATGTACACAATGGAATATTACTCAGCCATAAAGAAGAATGAAATTATGGCATTTGCTGGTAAATGGATGGAACTGGAGACTCTCACACTAAGTGAAATAAGCTAATCCCAAAAAAACCAAAGGCCATTATGTTCTAATATGCGGATGCTAACGCACAATAAGTGTGTGTGTGTGGGGGGGGGGGAATAGAAGTTCACTGGATTAGGCAAAAGGGAATGAAGGAAAGGGAGGGGATGGGAACAGGAAAGACAGTGGAATGAAGGGGACGTCACTTTCCCATGTTCATATATGAACACACGACCAGTGAGACTCCACACCATGTCCAACCACAAGAATGGGAAGTCACACTCCATGTATGTAGGATGTGTCAGGATGCACTCTACTGTCGTGTGTAACTAAAAGGAACAAATAAATAAATTCAAAAAAGAAGACTGCCTGACCACCAGGCGTGACACACCTCTGCCTCCTGGATGTGGCCTCTGTTCATTCTCCTTCCTCACTGTCGCCCCAGGGTCTGCAACTAGTTGCCAGGTCATCGACTCTGGGCTTCCCAGATGGCTAGCGCAGTGATAGCAGGTCATATCCGTCTCGTTCATTGCTGTGTTTCACGCCAGCTCCTGGCACATAGTAGGCTTTCAGCACAATTTGGTTACAGGGGGAAATGTTCCCTATTTTGCTTCCAGCCTTGGGTGGGAAAAGGGAGGGCTGACCACTCTTTCCTGTTTCCTGGCCTGTCCCCAGCACTGATCAGCGAGGACAGCTCAGGTTAAATCTGCGTCCTGGTTTACATATTCTGAATTAAGGCACGAGAATAATCCCAAAAGCCGGCTGGTAGGGAATAGTGCAGGTGGCGCCTTTTTAGTGTTTTTTTTTTTTTTTTTTTTTTTTAGTTTTAGATGGACACAATGCGTTCATTTTATTTGTTTATTTTATGTGTTGCTGAAGATCGAACCCACGTGCTAGGCAAGCGCTCCACCACTGAGCCACCACCCCAGCCCTGCCCCTGGCTTTTTCAAGGAGCGTTCCTGGTCTTTAATGCTCCCTGTCTAGAGCCGGGGTTTGCAGTCCCTCAGCTCTGATTGGCTGGGGGAGGCCAGCTCTGATTGGCTGGAGGAGGCCAGCTCTGATTGGCTGGAGGAGTACGGGCTTGTACTCACCGCCATTTTTCCTTCACCCTTCACACCCGTCTCAATGGTCAGACTTTTCTGGTGCAGCCTGCCATCCCCAGCCAATCAGTGCATGACCTTGCAGACACATAATTTTGTCACCCAGCTGCATTTTTGCTGATAAAAATTAGTGTTCTGCTGTGTTCTTTAATGCAATCTCTTCATAGTTCTTTTCACTTTTTTATGTGTTTTAAATTTTTTTCTTTTAAGTTATTCAAGACAGTGAGTTTTGGCAGATTCTACATACATGGAGTATAACTTATTCCATTTAGGTTCCCACCCTTGTGGTTGTACATGATGCAGAGTTACCCTGGTCACGTGCACAAATACAAGGGTAGGAAAGTGATGTCTGATCCATTCTACTGTCTTTCCTATTCCCTGCCCCTTCCCTTCCCCTCCTTCCCTTTGTCTGATCCAGTGGATTTCTATTATTCCCCTCCCCAACCTCCCTTGTTATGGGAGACAACATTTGACCTTTTGTTTTTTGGGACTGACTTATTTCACTTTGCATGTTAGCCTCTGGTTTTATCCATTTACTGGCAAATGCCAAAATGTCATTCTTTATGGCTGAGTAATATTCCATTGTATATACAGACCACACTTGCTTTATCCATTCATCTGTTGAAGGACACCTAGGTTGGTTCCATACCTGAGCTGCTATAAACATTGATGTGGCTGTGTCACTGTAGTATGCTGATTTTAAGTCCTTTGGGTATAAACTGAGGAGTGGGACAGCTGGGTCAAATGGTGGGTCCATTCCAGGTTTTCTGAGGAATCTCCATACTGCTTTCCAGAGTGGTTGCACCAATCTGCAGTCCCACCAGCAGTGTATGAGTGTGCCTTTTCCCCACATCCTCACCAACATTTATTGTTGCTTGTATTCTTGATAATCACCATCTCACTGGAATGAGATGGAATCTCAGGGCAGTTTTAATTGGCATTTCTCTAATTGCTAGAGATGGTGATCCTCATAATTCTTTTTTTAGATGTTTCCTTTAGCTCTTTGCAGGAAAGAAGGAGAAGCTAGCAATGAAACTTCGCTTTCTGCTTGAACGTTCTCATGGGCCCTTCCATTTGCATATATGGTATTTCACACATGCTGCCTGTATTGAAGGTGAACACTTAGCTGAAGGGAACCTCACCTGAGGAACTGCTCCAAACACCTTAACCAGGTGCTTGGACAAGGTTGATCTAACGTGAGGACCACAGGCTCCAGCAGAGTGGGGATCTCCAGGTCACTGGTGGAAATTTCAGACACTCCCTGACATATAAGTGTGTGCTTCTGTGCAACTTGTCTTCAGTCAAGGTCATGACCAAATAATGTAGTCGCATGACCATTTGAGTAGGCAAGGCAGCCATTAAGCTGAGTGAGAGCTAGAACTGTCTCCAGTGTGTTAACCCCGCACTGTGCTCAGGCCAGAAAGCAGATACCGTTGTCCAAGCGCACAAAATATTGGCTGCAGTCTTCAGTAATGCTCAGCTGTTTACGATTACAGCTGCATTATCTGCAAAATCTAGAAAAACTGGAAGAGATGAATAGCTCACTAATCCTACTATTCAGAAACAGCATCCTCATTCATTTCCTTTCATCTTTGGGTGTATGATGTATGTGAATAATATATGTCAATATGGATTCATACCTACTTTTTAACAATGCATCTGTATTTTCATTTCTATTTTACACTGCTTTCCAGATCATATAACATTACTCCTTTCCCTAATCACTAAATAGTCTTCATTGGACTCATTTTTAATGGATTCGTAATTTTTTTTCTTATTGATAATAAGTCTGTTGGCTTTGTCCTTTGTCTTTAGAAGTTCAAATTGTTTCCAGTTTTTATCTTCTTTAAATAATGCTTTGCTCACTGGTCACAGTCGAGCATGCCTTTAGTCCCAGCAACTCGGGAGGCTGAGGCCGGAGGATTGCGAGTTCAAGGCCAGCCTCAACAACTTAGCGAGGCCCTAAGCAACTCAGTGAGAGGTTGTCTCTAAATAAAATATTTTTAAAAGGGCTGGGGATGTGGTTCAGTGGTTAAACACCCCTAGATTCAATCCTGGTACCAAATAATTGATAATAATAATAATGATAATAAAATAATGCTTTGTTGAACATATTTTTATATGAATCTTTGTCAGACTGATTTTTGCCTTAGCACAAACTCTAATGTTGAGTTTACTGAGTTAAAGTCCACTGTAGTTTTAGGATCCTGTCTATTTAGGGTTACGTATGAATTTCAGAATAATAGAGAAGACTCGTGGGATCCGAGGTGACAGTGTGCTCAGGGTACACTTTTCCTCTTTAGTGTCTGAGACTTGTTTCTGTGTACGCTCCCTGTCCCCCTCTCCCTCCATCATATGTACGGTTCCTGCTTCATGCACCCTGTATTTCCTGATTGAGTTCCAGTACATTTTTTAGTCCATTTTGCTTTGTAAAACTCTATAAAGAACCCCATGCATGCAGTGTCACGTGGATGAGTGACACAGCGTCGTTCGACTGTTCCTTAGGAGGGAACTAAAATGTTTCCATGACAGTGCTGCAGTCTAGGGACCGGATGCAAAGGAGAATGAAAACCTAAGGGGAAAATTCAAATCGATGACTCGGTATGTTCTTTATTGTCTGTCCATCTGCTTGGTATGCCACAGAGACTTTGAAGTTCATCCTTTCAAAGCCCTGAGCACAGTTTTTCTTGATTCTTAGGGGCTAGTTGGCATGCTCACTTCCTTTAAACCTGGGGGACCTTAGGCCCAGAGAAGTCCAGGCTCTGTCCCAGCAGCTGGGGTTTTGGCCATCTGCAGGCTAAAGTGACAGCTTTGCTTTTGGCTTCCTTGGTAGCTGTTGCGGGCTCTCCCGCGTCTCCTCTCTTCCCACTGAGTCAGTAGGACCAGCCCAAGTCCTTACCTAAACAGTGCTTCACAAACCTGTGTTCCTTGGGGGAAAAGAAGCAGCTCTTGAAAAATGCAGAGATCCGTGACAGCTCGAGAGAGTTACACCGGCAATCAGGTGCTCTGAAACATGCTGCATGTGTCTTACTTAAAAAGACACATGGACTTTTGTTGATTGTGGTATCTGTATGTACATGTGCGTTTAGAAGTAAATGACACTTTTCTGGTTATAGAAGATATTAAAATCGGTATTAAAGCCACCCATAACCCCATGAGCCAAATAAAGTACCGTGTCAGTGTATAACCTTCTAGTCTTCGTTTGCAAGTGCATATAATTCTGTTTACACGTTTTTCATATGAATTATTTGTGCCCGACCATTACACAATTTTACCAAGAATAATGTCCTGCCATTCAGTTATATGAGAGCGTGTTCAGGAGCACGGTTTACGGCCTTGATATTTAAAGAGAAAGAGAGTCCTCTTTGTAGTGTTAATTGGTTAGGTCCCTGTCACCTGAAGAGTCGCCATTTGTTTTCCCCAGGGGGACACCTCGTTCATGGGGAGCTGTAGAAACTCAGGTCCCTAGATTTCTCACATCCTTAGGTTCTACTCAGGACTAGTGCTTTGAACATAGGCTTCCCTGTAAAAGTTTCCTGGGATCCCTTAGAAGTGACATTTGCTGCTATCTGGGTGCTAACAGCAGATGGTGTCTGTCCGGCCTCTTCCAAAAACTCCCTGTCCTTCCCCTGGGTGGCCCGGATGAGCCCATTAAGACAGGTGTCACCGCTGCGCTCACACTTCCCATGTGAGGTTGTGCTGTGATTTATCGAGCACAGACCTCCTGCTGCCACTGGGTGTACGGAGGACATTTGTCTAAGAAAAACCATGGATGGGCCACTGAGAGCCAGCTAAGGCTGCCACCTGTGGCCCGTCCAGAACCGGGGTGGCCTGCTGCTAACTCCACACGCAGCTGCAGCCCATGATTCCTAGGTCCTGGGCAGTTTTGCCCAACAGTGACCCTCTGAGTTATGTTCCGTTAGGTCTCTCTGCTTTTTTTCAGTCCTTCCGAATAGTTCTGGCTAAAATAAATTATGAATTGTAATAGAAGGTTTGTTCCAGCATTCATATTTATTAGATTTTAAGATTTAATGACCATATGGGCCTAAAACAAATGTTTGGTTTCTCTCTTAAAAAAGCAGTCAAGTGGAGTCTCTTCATGTGAACTATTTAAATATTCATGTGT
The DNA here is from genome assembly GCF_902686455.1 of Sciurus vulgaris. NCBI lineage: Eukaryota > Metazoa > Chordata > Mammalia > Rodentia > Sciuridae > Sciurus > Sciurus vulgaris. Next base: position 60,709,435 of record NC_136477.1, on the reverse strand, counting down.
GGTCATAACCCACTTTGGGGTCCTGCAAAAAGTGGGTGGCTTTTTAAAACAAAGGTTTCCAGCAAGTGGCTAACAAAGAGGAAACGAAGCCCCCTTCAGATAACGAGAGATTTTCTTATTTGTTGTAAAATGCAGTGTGGGCCAGTTGAGCTGAGACCTTTTGGAATGTTCCATGGCCTGCTAAGAAACAGACTTTAATTGGTCACCCCACATCTTTCCCTTACTTAGTAGTTGGGTTCCTCCTGACAAAATAAGACATGCATGAAATTTGATTTCAATTTGTGATCCTCCCTTTCCTCTCTCCTCCCCTCTTCACTACCCCCATATCTTTCAGATGGGTTGATTTTTATATAGTTAACAGTGGAAGGGCCATTAATTAGTTTATTTTTTAATTAATATTTTATTGTCTCAGTAAGAGGTGAATACAGTTTTTTTTTGTTTTGTTTTTTTGGTTTTTTTTGGTGCTGGGGATTTGAACCCAGGGCCTTGTGCTGGCCAGGCAAGCACTCTACCAACTGAGCTATCTCCCCAGCTCTCAATAGTTCTTAAATATGGTCCTCAGACCTCTTGCATCAGAATCCCTGGGAAGATTGATAATACTGAAGATTCCTGGGTTCCTGGGCCCCTGAGGGTGGGGCCTGGCGTTCTGCATTTTTAAACAAGGAACCGAATGTTCCTAATGCACTCCAAAGTCTGAGAGCCAGACGGTGCTGACCTCATTCTGGTGTTGTGAGGAGCCTTTGTGCAGATTGTCCCTAATGCCTCTCCACACGAGTAATCTTGTCACGCCTCACTTGCAGTGGGCACACCAGCGTTGCTCCCCTGGGTGACTTCCTCCTTCCTCACCCACTTCCCTTGCCTTGAATTACTTGTGCTGAACTTAGCCTGGCTCGCGGTTTGACAAGTCACTTCCCAACGAGTTGACATCGTCACAGCACTGCATAGGAATCAGTTTCAGAAACAAGTTGAAATTTCTCTCGCAGAATCAACAGATCCCAAGTGTATCTTTGGCACTTTATATATAGAGACAGACGGAATCTGCATTTCGCATTCTAACCCCTGCTGGAACGAAAATAAAAAAAATAAATGAATTAAAAGAGGTGACAACTTGTGAAACTGATCGCTTTTGAAACACCGATATGCGCCTTATTTCTCTTTCTCGCCTCTCTTTCTCACACTCCATGGGTGACACATTCCCTTGAAGCCTGCCCCTAGTTGCTACTGAGTTTCCTAGAAGTGCAGAGATCACTGGTCCCTTTCGGCTTGAGCCCTCCCACTAAGCACAGGGTTTGGGGACAGCCAGCCAGGCTCAGTGGCCACCTTGCTGTCATTTGCCGTTCTCTTTCTCCATGATTGTCTTTCTGTTCTCAGCTGTGTGTGATTTTTCTCTTTCATGTCCAATGACATGCTTTTCCCTCGAGGGGCTGGACTGAGCCCTGGTCCTTTCTAACAAGCTGAGTAGGAGGCTGGCTGGGTGACTGACAGGCATCCAGACGTGAGCTGATGGTCAGGAAGGCTCCTACACCAACTTGGACTTGTGTTCCTATTTTATCCTCCTCTGGCAAAAGAGCATCCGTCTTTGTTTTGGTATTGAGCTCATCCAAATAAAGAAGGCAGTTCCTCTCCTAAAAGACACAGAGAGGGAAAAAAAAAAGACAAGACAGAAAGGGGGAAAAAAATTTAATTTTAACCATGCTCTCCTTTGAAACTAAATATATACCCCTTCCTCTATCCTGATTGGTCTGCTTCAATTGACAAGTGGATCGTGCTGAAAGGAAATATCCTGGACTTAATTGTAAGTTAAGTCTCTCTTAATCCAGAAGAGCATTTGAGATTCTGTCCAAGTGTTCAATTTCCCAGGCCGCTGAGGTCTGTGAATTTCTTTTCCCAACCCCCAGGCTGCTGCTGCAGTACAAGTCAGCATAGCTAATGCAGATAGATCTGCCTCTCGCTCTCCTCCTCGGCTTTGATTCGATATGAACAGCCTGGTAACTCCGATGCTGGGGAGAAATCTGACATAACTCTGCAGATGGCTAGGTTGCCATGAAACACCTGGGGGTTGTTCTTTAAGAAAAAGGTAACATTTATATGCTAATGATCTCTTTCCCCCTTGTTGCTTTTTTTTTTTTTTTTTTTTTTTTCTTTTTCTTTTTCTTTTTTTCTTTTTTTTTTTTTTCTTTTTTCCAGGGCTGCCAGTTCCCAAGAAGAGCCCAAAGTCGGTAAGGACTTGTCAGCTACTTGGTGCTTGTTGGGGGTTGGGGGGTGGCGCTGGCGGCGGGAGGGTATGCGCGGTCGGTCGGGCTTCACTTGGCTAAATGCTTTTCCCAGTGGCTGGAGAGCCAGGAGCTTCCTTTGATTAAGTTCTGGGGATCCGTTTGGTGTAGATGGGTGTTTGGGCTTCTCTTTTAACTGATTCGTGGGCAAAGATGAAGGCGCTGGAATAAAGAAAGCATGCTAGCACCTTCTCCCCACAAATGGATCACAACTCTCCTTCCATTCCACGAGTTTCTGAGCAGGTTTTAACTTGATACAGATGCTATTGTTTCCTTTGGGGGGAAAAAGAAAAAAAAAAGGCCACCTGCTTCCTGGGTAGCTCTGCTCTCAACTGGTGTTTCCAGCCCGTTCACATGGCTACTCATTCTCTCCCTGAGCTTTTTTATGCACGGACCAATGACTTATTTGCAAAATAGAAAGCCTGTAGGTTTCAGGAAGAATCGCTCGGCAGGGTGAGCTTGTCCATGCTCAGGTGGAGCAGGGTTTGCTGCCCCAGCACTGAGAATAAGACATTTCCTAGCTGTGGAAATGTCCTTTGTTGCTTTGCTGGCTTTAGCGGCATTATGCTGCAGGTATAGGATTCTTTAAAAAAAAAAAGGAAAAAAAAATCAATGTTTTGCTGTCCGTTCTAATCTGGTTTCCCTGAAGATGCATTACCTACTTGACGTGTTAGCTAATGGCTTAGAGGTTATCGTGTGTTGGCTTGGTGGTATATGCTTTTGCTCCTGGGGCACTAACAACAAATTAAAATGCTACTCCAAAATTCAAAATCTGGAACTCTGTATAATTGATCCGGGTGGAAGAGGCTTTCTCGGATTCATTAGCATTGGGATCTAGAAAGGGACTTCCTTGTGACTTAAAATGATTTGGGCCGGGGCGGGGGGGGGTGGGGGTGGGGGTGGGGAGATGTCAGCTTCGTGCACCGGGGGAAAGAAGGACCTTTAAAACTTTACATGCTTCCAGCGCTGCGGCTGAATTCTTTCCACCTGTCTCCAAGCATGGCAGCGCAAAGCAGAAGTTTATTAAGAGGAGAGAGGGAGCTTCCTGCATTCCCCACTCCCAAGTTCTCCAGAGAGAAAAACCTGCAGTCACTGATGTGATTCTAGGGGCATAGTGCCATAGTGCCATGGGCTGCTTCCCCTGTCAGTCTGTATTAGGCAGGGATGTGCCAGTTGATGTCCACACGGGAGCTACAGAGACGCTAAGGCGTGTGCATTTGCGCATGTGTGTCCCCCTATCCTTTGCCTGTAGACAGAAACCCATTCAGGCTTCAGAAAAAGAGAAGTGACTCTGGAAGATGTGTCTCATGAGCTCAGGTTAGTGTTAAGCCACCCTTTTCCCTGCCCCACCCTCAGCCATGCTGGGCTGATACAGGGGTTTGTTTTACACACCCAACTTGGCCCAAAGTCTTGACAAGAAGCATGCTGGGGAGACATAGCAGTTTGACACTGGTCGCATGACCAGACGTAACAAGGTATTCTTCTATATTTTGCTTCCTCTTTAAATTTACTGGGCAAAAGGCAGCTTATCTTCCCCATAGTGTTTCAGAATTACCTGGTGAACCCAAAGGGTATCAAACAGGTACAAAGCCTGCACTCAGCCAGTCAGTGAATTGTCCACTCCAGTTTATGTTTGCAGGAGCCATGTCATTAGCAAGCAGCAAGCCAATTACTCAGGCTGCATTCCTAGAAAAAAAAGCTCTCTTAACTGCTTTGGCCACAGTCTGCTGGCTCTTAATTACCACAAGCTAGCAGAGTGGTGGCTGCCAGGTTCTGAAAGAACAAGCCCCCCAACTTGGGGCTTGTCCTTACCCAGTACCTGCGCCAGGACAGGGATGATGGTTTTCGCAGCATTGCTGGTAGACTCTGGCAGCTGCCGCACAGAATTTGGGGGCTATCAGCCAAGGTGTGCTCTTGGCAGTAGAGCGTTGCTAACATCTGTGATCAGTGGGAGCTGTGGACAGGTGGGTTGAAAGCCATTTCCCTCTCCCACTCGGAATCTCACTGATGTCCTGCCAGAGAGACAGATGACGCTGGGATTTTCCGGTGGGGAATCCACAAGGAAGCTGGATGCCCTGGTACCTGAAAGCCACTCGGTCATGACAGATTGGGCCACTTATACAGGCTGCATAATCACAAGCACACTTATTGTGCCCGGGCTATGACTCGCTCAGATTTGCCAGCAGCTCTGTGAATATGGTTTCTGAAGCCAGGACGGTGGGGTTTTGGTTATATTTTTTTCTTAGAGGTTGCTGACTTGATTGGCTTCCTCAGGTGACTGACAGCTTCCTTCTGCTTTCACACCTTTTTCTTTTTTAACGTTTGCAATAATTAATTAGTCTTTATTAGAGCAGAATGTCATATTTCCCCTCCTGGATAGTCCCCACAAGCTCATGCTTAATAAACATCTTCACCTACTAGATTTAGTGTGAATGTTGAATTTGTGATTTATAGCCTCACTGGGGACAGTGAATGTGTCTTAATAACATTGTATTAATTTAATATCAGAACTTCTAGAATATCAGGGATTTTTTTTTTTTTTCTTCCAAACAACAGAGACAAAAATAAGACATATTTGCTGTTGGGTTTTAGATCTCTCTAGAAAACAGATTCTCTGGCCCAACTTAATCATCCTGACTGGCAAGTTACTTAACTGAGACCGCCAGTCTAAATCACACGAGGACATTATGTCTGAGAATTTAGAACTACCAGGATCACACCAAACCCTGTATTTTAAGTTACATCCACCTGGGCTTGCCTTCTACTTCCATTTCTAACTTTTTTTCTTTCTCTCTTTCTTCATCTGTCCATTCGTGTCTCTCTGTATCCATCCATCCATCCATCTATATGTACTGCCATCCTTACTTATTCATCTTTGATCTACTTACCCATCCATCTGTTCATCCATTTATTCCATAAACCAATATTTAAAAAACCTATCAAATACTGGGCACGGTGGCTCACACATGTAATCCTAGCAGCTCAGGAGGCTGAGGCCGGAGGATTCTAAGTTCAAAGCCAGCCTCAGCCACTTAGAGCAACTCAGCCACTGAGCAACTCAGTGAGATCCTGTCTCTAAATAAAATATAAAAAGGGCTGGGGGTGTGGCTCAGTGGTTAAGCATTCCTGGGTTCAATCCCCAATACCAAAAAAAAGAAAAAGAAAAAGAACTTATCAAGTGTCAGGTTTGGTGAGAGACACTGGAAATACAATAATAAATACAAAGGTTGATGGTTGTGGCATTGCTCTTTTTGAAGTTCATAGACAAATAGTGTATTGATGACTCCATTCATTGAAAAGGGATTTGTTTTTGGAGTTTCCCAGAGTGTTGTATGCTTCACTCCATCAGCAAGTATTCACTGGGTGTCTTCCATTGCCACACCCAGTGCACGTTTGCAGTGAGAACTAAAACAGAAAATACTCCTGCTTTCATGGAATGGTACGAGAGAAATAGTAACCCCATGAACAGATCTTTACAGACCCTCACCATTGAAAATCGCAGTCTAATAAGAACATATGTTGAGCAGTTAATATGGCAGAGGTACCACACAGAAACAAGGATACACCTTAGGAAGATCATTCAGCTGCCGGTCACAACCACGCAAGTAGTCACACAAAGTCAGGACAGGATGGAATTCAGTGCTGGGACTGAGCTATGAAAGACTTTGGAGTTCCCTAGCAGCCCGAGTGATATAGATAACCAGATTTTTAGCTATTGTCAGATAAAAGAAAGTTGTACTCTGTTTACTAAGGAGACAGATCTTCCTACTTACTAAAAAACTCACACCGTTTTCACTAGCAAACCTAGCAAGATAAAAGATAGTAGTAACAACAGGCTTTTGTTCCACCATCCCTTTTCCCTGGGAAGGGATGCTAAAGGAAAACTAGTCACTGAGACACAAAGACTTCCAGTAGTGCACACATGGAGTGATCCCCACCTGACTCGTTCCGTTTTATGAACCTGCCTTTTTCTCTCTCTCCTTTCTCTCCCTGCCCCCTGAGGCCCTGTGTCTGACAACCTGCACAGACACAGATCGTATCAAAGCTCCCCAGGGGCAGCAGTGAGAATGGAGGATGGGAGGAAGGCAGAGCAGGTGTACCCAGGAAACCATTTCCTGGCCTCTCACCTCGCACACAACTTGGCTCAGGCTCATGTTTGGAGGAGAACCCTTAGAACCCCCTAGAAGAAAGACTTTGCATTGTATTATTTTTTTTCTTTCTCTTTCTTTTTCTCTTTGTTTGAACCCAGGGCGTTCTTAACCACTGAGCCACATCCCCAGCCCTTTTTATGTTTTATTTAGAGACAGGATCTCGCTGAGTTGCTTAGGGCCTCACTAAGAGGCTGAGGCTGGCTTTGAACTCTCGATCCTCCTGCCTCAGCCTCCAGAACCACTGGGATGACAGGTGTGGGCCACTGTGCTGGGCCTGGGCATTGTTTTTGATTCCTTTAAAACGTGGCATGGTGAAGCCAAGTTCATTTTCATATCCAGTCAGGACTTCTTCCTCTCCCCCGCCCCACTAACTCCTTTCACTTGCCTTTTGGGAACAAGTCATTTTGCTTCGGCCCATCAGTAATGACAGAGACAGAGAGAAGAACCGTCCTTTGCTTGGTTTTGGATCCGAGTCTCTGATTTTCATTCAACCTTTAATGACATTGACCTCATCAGCACTTGGAATATTTCCTGTTGTCCATATAAATTGCCGCAGTGGCCTTGGGCCTTGGCAGATAAGTGAACTGTAAATAATTTTGGCTTTAAAATGGATCAATTTTGTCATTTTTAAGCCACATGAATTCTTTTCATCATTTAAGCTCCTAAGTGCTGTCTATATTCATTTGCTCTTCCGAGCAAATATTTTCCAGTTCACTTTAGAAGTACCTCCATTTCAAAATCATTCTTTGAAATACCGATCAGTTCATTTCCCCCTTCTCATTTCCATTTATAAAAACCATTGCATCTTCCCGATTTTCCGGGCCTGCCAGTAAGCAGTGTCAGGATCGTTCATTTCGGGGAGGTTGGCGCAGTTCTGTCTGAAAAGGTCTTGTGATACAAGTTCAGGGCCAGCGTGTGGCTAAGGACTTCTGTGGAGCTTTCAAAATAGAGCCCCTTTCCTTCTTCCTAGTTTGCTGTGATGCGAGACTCAGAAATCAAATTCTTACTTCAAACATATTAGCATGGCTGGCTGCAGTGGCATATGCCTGTAATTCCAGCCACGTGGGAGGCTGAGGCACGAGGATCCCAGATTGGAGGCTAGCCTTAGACTCTCTGTCAAAATAAAAAGGGCTGGGGAGGTGGCTCAGTGGTAAAGTACCCCTGGGTTCAGTCCCCAGTACCAAATACAGTGACTGTCTGTCTCAAATGTGGCACCTCTTTCCAAGCATGGGCTCAAGCCTGAGACCTGGGGGGCGGGTGCCCTGTTTCTAATACCTCCCCTTCTTCCTCCTCTCTCCCCTTCAACCTGTTAGCAAGGTCTCTTGAATCCAGCACCAGTTCTCACTGCTCCTTGCCTTGGTCACAGCCACTGTCCTCTTATAAGCCAGGTCTGATTCCTCAGGGGACCACAGGAACAGCCTCCTCATTGGCCTCTCTACTTCCACTGCTTTCCCAAGTCAGCTCCCCACCCAGAAGCCAGACAGAACTTTCTGGAAATATGTTGGCTACTTTAAAATTCATGAGCGGATCCCCCTCTCCCAAGCTAGAAGTGAAATGCAGACTCCTCACCACAGTCTGGAGGCACCTGCATTAGCTGACCTCCAAGTTCATCCTAGACGCCCACCCCCATTCCCCTGCTGTGACACACTAGCCTTTCTGTCCCTCAAACAGTCCAAGCTCATTTTTGCCCTGGGGACTTAGAAGGTGCTGTGTCTGTTAATGGAACATTCTTCTACAGGCTCCTTTTGCCACGTAATCTGAAGGACATTGCAGTAGACAGTTATCGATATAGTATGAATATTTGATTAAGATCCATCCACGCACACACATTCACAGTTATCAGATACGCACTCAGGTATAAATTCCAGGAGGTCAGGTGCTGTCTCTTCTTATTTATCCCTTGCTGCCCACAGTCTCTGACACAGGCATGACGGACAATGAATGCATGCTTGTTGGTACAGTGAATAAATCCATTGCAGGTAGTCAGAGGAGGGCCTGGGATAATACTCTGTCATTGATGAACCGGATGCTCCTCAACGTCCACGTTCTTAGGAGGCACAGGGTCCCTTGAAAGAAGCTTGAAAGTAGCTGAGTCCAGTGGCACAGGCCTATCATCCCAGCAGCTCAGGAGACTGAGGCAGGAGGATCGCCAGTTCAAAGCCAGCCTTAGCAACTTGGAGAGGCCCTAAGCAACTCAGCGAGACCCTGTCTCTAAATAATAAAACAATATATAAAAAAGGGCTGGGGATATGGCTCAGGGGTTAAGTGCCCCTGGGTTCAACAATTCCTGGTACAAAAAAAAAAGCTTGAAAGTGGGTCTTTGCTGTAGCCGCTTCTCTTTGGGCCGGTGTCTCATCTAAAAGTACGAGGCAGAAGACAATCACATTAAATGCAAACCTGGTCCTAGGCTGTCACTAGTTCAAAACCGAATTTACTTTTAAGTCCCAAGTCTTTGGGGGGGTAATCTAGAAAAGACATGGAAGTTAACTTGAATTTGGGAGATATATAAATGTAGCTTTTCTTTTGAACAATTCAGGGTATAACCAGATAAAAGACAGCATCATAAATAATTAGCATGCTCACAGAAAATAAAAATCATATTTGGAACTTTTACATACACACACACCTACACATGGCATAGTTTAAAAAACAAAAATCCCAGAGTGCCAAGAAGATATTCAAAACAGAATGCATTTTCAAATTAAGGGGTTGGTTTTCCTAATTGAATTTGAGATGGATCATAAAGTTAAGTCTTTCTTTTTTTTTTTGTACTAGGGATTGAACTCAGGGGTGTTTAATCACTGAGCAGCATCCCCAGCCCTTTTTATATTTTATTTAGAGACAGGGTCTCACTGAGTTGCTCAGGGCCTTGCTGAGTTACTGAGGCTGGTTCTGAACTCGGAATCCTCCTGCCTCAGCCTCCCGAGCCACTGGTATCACAGGTGTGCGCCACTGCTCCCGGCTCTTTTTTTTTTTTGGGTGCTGGGGATCGAACCCAGGGCCTTGTGCTTACAAGGCAAGCACTCTACCAACTGAGCTGTCTCCCCAGCCCCTGCTCTTGACGTTAAGTCTTAACAAGGGGAAAGTCTAAAAATCTTCCAAATTACTCTGCACGTAACCCATTTTTCTCTCTTTTTTAATTTGTTATTTTTAGTTACACATGACAGTAGAGGGTATTTTGACATATTCTACATACATGGAGTACCCTTTCCCATTCTCATGCATTTTGCCCATTAATATGCCACTTGTATAAGCCAGTTGGTGGCAGTTTAGTGGTGGCACAGTTTGGGGGGCACATTCTCAGGATGTGCCTTTACTTTTCTTTGCCGAATTGAGGGACAAAATTTAGATGGCATTTGAAAGGGACTCCAAGGTACAGCTTAACTGAGAAGTGGTTTTGCAGCCTCATTCCAGATTGTACCTGTCATTGTATGGTAGATCGGACCTAAATGAGTCACTTATTGGGGAGGTGAGAAAGGCTATTATAATTTGAAAAGTGACCCAGGCCTTTCCAATGGATTTCATTTGTACATTCTCTCTATGTTGAAGCCACTTCTTTAGTTAAAGAGATCTACATCTTCCAGGTCAGTTGGGCCCAGTAGCACATGTCTGTAATCCCAGCAGCTTGGGAAGCTGAGGCAGGAGGATTGTGAGTTCAAAGCCAGCCTCAGCAACTTAGTGAGGCCCTAAGCAACTCAGTGAGACTCTGTCTCTACATCAAATATAAAACGGACTGGGGATGTGGCTCAGTGGTTAAGCACCCCTGGGTTCAATCTCCAGTCCCAAAAGAAATGAATGAATCTTCCAGGCCGGAGATTTATGATATGGAAGTAGACATCACAGGAGCCTGGAGGTCACTTGCGTGGCATGCTGTGTGTGCGAGCACACCTGTGTGGCAGTCTGTAAAAGCACAGAGGTGTTTTCTGCAGCAGGAAGTTCCAGCACTTTCCTCAGACTCTGTCAGTGGGGTAGGGTTGCCAGAAAGATCTTTTTCTTCAGTTCAGGAGAAAGGATAGAGTGGAAGAGGTTCAAGTTAGGTTTCGAGGGGCAATGGCCCAAGAAGGCCATAGTGCAGGGACTAAGAGTATCCTTACAAGAGAGATGGCGGTCAGGGACGCTGCCTTGCGATGCTCCTGCAGCAAGCAGGGCTTTGTGGTGAACAGTCAGTGTGCAGAAGAGGCCAGGGCTTTCTGGGGCTGGAGGCGCACTGTGGAATGCGCTCAGGGTTGCCAGACCTACCTGGCGCTCAGGTATCTGTCACTTATTTGAGACACTCAGAGAGGGTAGACATTTGAGGTTCTTTGTTTTGTTCTTTTACTTATAATTTTTTTTTTTTTTTTTTTGGAAATTTCCTTTTGTATCCACCCCAAACAAAACCAAAAAGTAACAGTCCCCATTAATTCTCTTTTGATCAAAGTGCATGTCAGCATGAGAAGAACTTTAAATTTTGCCTTGATTCCCCATGCATTACAAATTGAATAATTTTGCCTGCACTTAATAAATAAGAAGGTATCAATACAGCAAAATATAGAGTTGAGAGGGAAAGGCTGCACATAATTCCGCTTTTTTTTTTTTTTTTTTTTTTTTTTTTACCAGAGATTGAACCCAGGACTGCTTAACCACTGAGCCACATCCCCAGCCCTTTTTATATTTTATTGAGAGACAGCATCTCCCTGAGTTGCTTAGGGCCTCGCCAAGTTACTGAGGCTGGCTTTGAACTCGCGATCCTCCTGCCTCAGCCTCCCATGCTGCTGGGATTACAGGTGTGCACCATCACACCTGGTCATAATTCCACTTTTTTCCTATATATTGTGGTGAGTGTGCACACCAACAGTAGTATGCTGATCCTTTACGTGGCTGTTTAGAACTAATACCCTTATATGGAACTCATGCAAAGAAAAACAAACCCCCACTCACATGCAAAAGAGAATGGATATTGTATCTGCCTCGATCATTTTCTCACCCTGGAAATCTTCGTGGTTTCTCTGGGAAGGTAGCAGCCAGGGGTTGCCTCCTGGGACAGAAGTCAGACACCTGTCCTGATAGCCAGTGCACAGCGGTTGAGAGCGCTTGGAAGTGGTCAGAGTCAGGGTCTGGTTCAGGTTTTGGAATGTTCATCCATCCAGGTCTGAGCTGGGCTCTTCATCATCAGAGAACAAGGGCCAGGGGACGTTGGTGCTGCCGTTTACTACCACCCAGATGCCATGCCTCTTCCTGGTGTCTCCCATTTGGCTTCCCCTTGGATGGGATGGAAGGAAAGCCTCTCTTAGAGTTTCACCAAGTGTGGAACACGGTGCTCAGGTTTCTCCCACAGGCACGCCAGGTGTGATTCTAGACGGCCTGTCTCACCTTCACTAAATACACCCCTGGTTTTCCTCCATTTTGAATCCCAGCCAGAGCTTCAGTAGTCAGGAGTAAAGGAAGCCTCGGTCCTTCTTGAACTTTCTTCAGATACTTGTTCCAAAGCAAGGACCAGAAGGGGAGGAAGGGGAGGGACCTGAGAATTAAATGAAAGGGACTGTGGGAAATTTCAGGAGCACGATTGGTGATAACCCCTGGTGGAAGAGCTTCAGGGAACAGAGCACTTAAGGCTGAAGATCGCATGAGCTACTTTAAAAACACAGGCTGTACAGGATCTGTAAGAGGATAGAGATGCCCTTCCTCTCCTCCACCCCACACCAGGATGCTCAAGCACGTGACTGTGGTGATGTGACATCTCTTCCACAGGAGGCAGGATTTTAGGAGTTTTATTATGAATAGGGGAAACGGAATACCTGGAATCACCACAGTCTTTTGTTGAAGAAAATAGGAACTCAGTTATTTTCTTTCCTACCCAGTACTTTTCCTCCCGGTAGGTTTTGCTCTCTGTTCAGTTGCCTTTCAAGGAGCAGGTCATAAAACGGGAAGGGCCTCTGCTTAGCTGGTTTTAATGAACAGGAACTGGCTCATTCTCTTAAAATTTAATTGGAACTCAACTTTGAATGCTACTTGGACTGTGGACAAGTTGTGAGTTTAAGGAGGCTGACCCCCAGGAGTAAACTTTTATATAAAGATTGGTCTTGACTTTTTATTTTTTGGTACTGGGGATTGAACCCAGGGATGCTTAACCACTGAGCCACATCCCCAGCCCTTTTTAAAATATTTTATTTAGAGACAGGGTCTCACTGAGTTGCTTAGGGCCTCTCTAAGTTGCTGAGGCTGGCTTTGAACTCGCAATCCTCCTGCCTCAGCCTCCCGAGCCACTGGGATTTACAGGTGTATGCCACTGGTCTTGACGTTTAAAGCACACCTGCAAAACTGAGTAGCTAACAATTATGAAAGCTCTTCACATGATATTTTTTTTAACTTTTATCCATGCTCATATGAGAACTAAGCATGGTTTTGTAAAGATCTGGCCTCTGTTTCTCCTGGGCTGTTTGTTGATTGTTTTTTCTTTCCACATTTTTTTTTTTTTTTTTTTTTTTTTTATTGGTGCATGATCGTTGTGTTTGCTTTTGCAGTACTGGGGATTGAAGTCTGGGCCTCACCCATGCTAGATCACTGAGCTACAACCCCAGTCCTCTCCTGGTCTAGAAGAACTGATGGCAAACCTTTAGAGAGGGCTTGCATGTTCTAGTATCAAAGACTGCAACATAAGGTACCCCAAAGAGCCTTTTTAGCCCTGATTGTATTTCTTCTAGATATTAAAGCCTTATGGCTAAGCCACTTATGGTATTTTGAGTCACATAGTTTTGTCAAGGAACAAGGAGGTTAAAGCCAATATATGTTGCAGTAAACAAGCCTAGTGTCTTAGCCCAGAACCCAGTGATGAAAATTGGATTTGTTTTTCGCTGCAGCCCAGAGAACAGCATGCTTTGTGATTATGTCTTTCTGTCTGACCTGCCCCTCTGTCTGTCTGCCAATCACTTGGGGATTTATCTGCATTCTGCATTCACTAGAGAAGGTGGACACCCAAATGTTGTTGATGTATTTATGTATGTGTTTGCAAAAGTGCCCGGCAGAGCCACACTGGTGGAACACGCCCCCTCGGGGAGAATCGGCAATGATCTCTTCTTGGCCTTTTCACTTGCTCACTTTCAGCAACCACTGGAAAGGAAAGACAGCCAGAATAGTTCCCAGCACAGCGTTTCCAGCCACCGGAGCCTGCACACCGCCTCCCCAAGCCACAGCACGCAGGTGCTCCCGGAGTACCCACCTGCGGAGGCTCCTGCTCCGGACCAGACCGACAGCTCTGGGCAGAAGAAACCAGATCCTTTTAAAATCTGGGCCCAGTCCAGGAGCATGTATGAAAACCGACGTGAGTAATACCCGGGCTCCTGCCTTCCCCAGACCCTCCCCAGGGCCACCGCTTCCTCTCACCGCTTATTGAAGCTGGCAAAGGCTCAGTGTGCAAACTGGACCACGGTAAATCGGGAGGAGGGCCAAGAGCTTCTCAGAAAGCAGAATCTGCTGGATATTCACGTGGAGGCTCCATGATGTCTCGAGTTTAGGAAAGGGGGTAGGAACGGGTGGTCATCCAAGAAACAGCCTGGATAAAAATCCATTTATGTTTCTCTTCAGTTAAAAGAAGTGGCAGATAAGAGCTGCTGTCTCATTCACTCTTCCCTGAGCTCATGTCTTGCACGACCAGCTCGGACAGATAATAGAACATAAATATATATGGGTAGTAAGAAGAAAATAGGATTTTAGAGGTAATGAGGAGACAGTAAATGCTTACTTGTGGGTCTCTTGGTTTTAAAAAATACTGGTTTTTTTTTTTTTTTAACCATTATTAGTTTTTCTAAACATGCCCTCAAAAAACAAAAAACAGTGAATTGGGTCTAAATTATTAATCTAGTAGGTAAGTGTTTTCTTTGGTTTTACCTTTTTTATAAAAATAAGTTGGCGATGGTGTACTTTGTAACTTCTTGGCTCTGATAAGCCTGTTGTCCCTTCAACGTTTCTCTTCTTTCGATGACATGATTTTCAAAAGCTCTTCACCATAAATGATATTTGTTCATCGCAACCACGAAAGTTCTTACAAAGTTTGAATTTTAGGTGGTGCCCGGTGAGCCTTTTGGGGGACATGGCCACCTCTGACGCTCTCTCCTGAGTGGCTGATCAGGGTCGCCCCACCCGTGACCTCTCTGCCCCTGCTTTTCCTTGGGGCACCAAGTGGGCAGACACTGTGTCGGGAGAGGGAATGGGGGTGGAAGGGCCCCTGAGAGAAGCGCATCACTGGCCCACCCCTTGTCTCTGCCGCCCCTGGCACGGGTTTAGCTCCAGCCACAGCTGTGGTCACCTCTCAGCCAGGTCCCCCGCGAGGTCACAGTGCAGAGGTTGGCGAGGGGTAGGACCCGGGTTCCTTTGCTGGCTGGAGGGCTTCAGCTGGGAGACTTCAGCTGCTTGGTGACCCAAACAGGAGGGGAGCGAGGCCAGCAGCCCTGCCTGAGAAGGAAAGTGGGCGATGCCCCTGGTTGGAACACAGTTGTTAGGGGGCACAGGAGAGCCCCCTTGCTCAGGGACCCCTTCCTCCTCTTCCTCCTCAAGGCAGAGATGTCATGGTCTTCTTTCAACATACCTGCCATGAATTAGGCTGTGTTGGCTGACGGCTCCCTACGCTGACAGAAGCCAGCTAATTTGAAAAGGCATTTATTTAGTCCCCAGACCAGAAATACACCCCTAAAGTACCCCAGAGACCAGGACGAAAGGTACAGAGTTCTCTTTGGAATATCCCTCTCTCACACACAGTAGATGCTAGCACAGGCCGAGTATCCCTGATCCAAAGTATTTCAGATTTTGGAATTTTTTCATCTTTTGCAATATTTGCATGTGCATAATGAGGTATCTTGGGGCTGGAACCCAAGTCTAAACATAAAATTCATTTGCGTTCCATTTGTACCTTACACGCCTACCCTGAAGTTCAACTTATATGCCACTTTTAATAATTTCGTACAGGAAACTTAAGTTTGGTGCTGTGGAATTTCTGCTGGCGGTGGGTGCCGCATCAGCATTTAAAAAGTTTCAGATTCCGGAGCATGTCAGATTTTTAGATCAGGGATGCCCAACTAATATAAGCCTGGGTTCCAGCCTTACTGGTCTCCTCCCTCATGGTAATGATTTCACTTAAATAAGGAAAAAAAAAAAAAAAAGAACTACTGAAGAATGTTTTCCAGAGGGGAATATTTTCATATTCCCTACACATTCCTTTCGAACCAGGCGGCTCCTCCAATCGATGCCCGACTTCAGGGGATGTTGAGCTATTGCTTTATTGACCACCCTTCTGCTTTCCTCCGTGCAGTACACATTTATGATTGAGTTTTCCACGTACGCATCTCACTGTGATAGAATAAATGGCACTTGGAAGTGCTGGCAGGGGCCTCCTGGATTGGCAAGACCATTCTCATACACCTGTTCAATAGGAGGCTCCAACTCATTTTCACCCTGACGGAAATAGCGTTTCTTAGGATCTGGGTATTTTATCCAATTTTTATGAAAGTTTTCACCAGAATAAAAATAATATCTAATGTGACCATAACCAGCTGCTGTCAGCATCGAAATGGCTCAAATGGCAGCTGGAATGAAATAGGTGGGATGGTTCAGTTCTGCCCCTTCACTTTCTGTAACATCCAAGGAATCAGACAGAACGGCACAAATGAGAATCCATTTCGTCGTGGTGATTGGAGGCTCGGTAATGGAGCCTTAGCAGCGCCCTAATTGATGTTAAGGTTCCCATGGATTTCCTCCTCCCTGCTAAGTGACAATAATGATGCACCTTCCCCCACCCGTGGTAATTATTCTGTAGCTGTCACAAAGTTTCTCCTTTTCACAGTATGAGTGAAGGGACCCGAGTTGATCTTGTCCTGGAATCAATATTTGACTTTATCCCAGATCAGTTTCTGCCATTGCCCTAGGTTGTTTTGTATCTTGTCTTTTAAGAACAACAACACACATCCAGGACCTGCCCTGGGTAGATGTGATTCCCTGCCCCTCCCTCCCTCCCTCCACACTGAAGTGAGCAAAGCACTCCAGGAAAAACATCAAAGTTGAAGTCTGGGGTGGGGGTGGGGGGGGGAATAACAGAATGAATCAAACAACATTACCCTATGGAAATTTATGATTACACAAATGGTATGCCTTGACTCCATGTACAAATAGAGAAACAACATGTATCCCATTTGTTTACAATAAAAAAAAAAAAAGTTGAAGTCTGTAGCAGCTCCTTAGTTGTACCAGACGATCCCCTCCTGGTTGAAAATATCTTATCTCTAATTTTATTGTTAAGGGCAATGTGAAGATGAGCCCAGGGGTGCTCAACCACTGAGCCACCTCCCCAGCCCTTTTTTTATATTTTATTTAGAAACGGGGTCTCATTGAGTTGCTTAAGGCCTTGCTAAGTTGCTGAGGCTGGCTTTGAACTCACGATCCTCCTGCCTCAGCCTCCCAGGCCTCTGGGATTAAAGGCATTCGCCTCTGCGCCCAGCTGAACACTTTTTGATTATGTCCTTCACATGGTCTAAATGTTTTATAAAATACCATCTTCTCCACACGGCCATTTGCCAAAACAGCAGTGTCAAAATGAATCGATCCGAATTACAGATGTGTTAATGAGTCCCTTTGAAGGGCTTCAATGTTTAATTAAAAACAAAGACAAGCATTGAGCCCCTTTAAAAGCCATGTTGTATTTTCTCCGGATAACATACCAATTGTGCACATGTCTTTAAAAACGACATTGACACCATCTTATTAGTAAATGTTCGGGGAAATTGGCTAGCATCCAGGAGCATTTATTTCAAAAGAATTTTCAAAGCTCGTAATTGAAATTTTGCCTGATGGCGATATAGTTTAGAAAGAAAAAAAAAAAAATCTCAAAGCTATTATATCAAGCAACATTGTCAACCTGTCCTGCTTTGGAGTGACTGGCTTACAAGTTTAGAATTAATGACTGAAGCTCCTTCATCATGCTGTCTAAGGAGCTCAGGATATTTCTAGATTTTTAGAACTGTTAACAACAATTCCTGTTGTATGTGTTTGTTCAAATCTTGGACAGATTTGACAATTTGTGTGTCTAAGCATGAGACTGTTCTGTTCTGAACTGCCTAAAATTCACCTGGACAGGTATTCGTTCAAGGGAGAATTCCATCTGGAACCCAGTAGTCTCCTAAATCATTACTAGAGTGTCACAGTGCCACAGATATACCTAGATTTTTTTCAAAAGGCAATGAGGGTTTAGACAAACCTTCTATAGATTGTGACATGATTGAAACACGGTCATTGGAAAATATGTACTTTTGAGTCTAATTAAATGTGAACAATCTAAGGTGGTAATAGAAGTCAGAGGGAACTCTCAAGGGTACAAGTAGAAATTCTAGCTTCATGAAAAAAAAAAAAGCAAAAATGCAAAAAAAAAAAAAAAACCTATCAAACTATAGTCCTTTAAAATCCACAGCAGCCTTGACCTACTGTACTGAGCTGTGCATTCCTTATCAATCACAACTAAATTAAAATGAACTAACAAAGAATGTACATTAAGCTTTGCAAAATTGTGAAATTAATTCCAGCTATGTCACCTTCGCCTGCCTCGGGATTGAGCAAGGGGGAAAGAGAGAGAGAAATCAGTTCCACGAATTTTGGAGAATGTCAGAGTAAGGACCTGCTGTAAACTTGTATCTCTCCATTATCGTTCATCCTGTTTGATGTTCCCATCCGTCTGGGGACCTGGGGAGAAGGTCAGAAAAGGGAGGGGAAAATAATGTGCCCTGAAGGGAAGGGGGGGCGCTCTCATTGACTGAGCGTCAACCATTAGATGAGATGACACGTGACACTCATGTCTTCACCATCGTGTGTCTGTGCACGGGGACACCAGGAGGGGCCTCGGCCAACCTGGTCACCCCACTGTTTCTCGTTATCAGAGGAAGTCTTTTGAGTGCTTTATTGACTTGTCACTGGCATTACCCAGAGGAGAATAACTGCTCAGATGGTCTCCCAGGCAAGACTTAGAAACGAAGACAACTGGACAAGGTTTTCTTAGTTCCATGTGATCAGCCTCACTAAAATAAAAATAAAGTCATATTAATATAAACATGGCTCTACCCCGCTGCATCATAAAAACTCAATTCTAATAGACTCTGACTTTTTTTTTTTTTTTTTTGCGGGCGGGGGACCATTTAGAAAGATGTGGCATCAGAGGAGGAAGATTTTACGATCCCATAAGTTTCAACACCGGTTCCTCCCTACATCTGGGCAAGTGACAGTTCATCGGTGGAAAAGTCAAATTGTTAAGATGCTAAAACTGAAGTACCAAAAGACTTCCTTTGTAGCGTGTCTGTCTGTCTGTGTTTGTGTTCCCTGGCTCATTGGTGGTGCCTTTAATATCCCCAGGGTCATCAGGTGGCTTTGTTTTTGATAGAAAACTCTCTAAGTTGGCCATTTTCCCATTGATTCTCCAGAAGAACCAAAAGCTTCCTTCCTGTGGGCTGAACTGTGTGATAAACCCGAGTCGGTCGCCACACCCTCCCTTCCTGATGGCTGACAGCTAAAGCCGCACCATAAGGCAGGAATGTGCTCCATTTGGAGTCCCTGTGGGACGGGCAAATGTTCCCTTGTTAAATGATGCTAAGAAAAATACAGCCGGGCTGGAGGTCTCTGCAGAGGCCCTTGCACTGTTCACAGAAAGGCCTCCTGGTCCTTGGTGGACTTCAGCCAAGCCCTCCCAGCCCCCCCGGAGGCTGGCAAACAGCAGCGCTCGTCGATTAGGGTAATAACCCTCCTACTTGAGTGAACCAAAGACGAGATGCTGCTTGATTTAATTTGTTGTTTCAATGAGGCTATTACAGCAAATACCCTTTACCTAGCTACTTGAACAGGAAAAAAAAATATATATATATAGTTACCTTAGTGTGCTCAAGAAAATATTACTCTCCAATTGCTTTTACGGGCATCCTGTGATGTTGCCAAGCTTGTTTAGCCACAGCAATTATAATAAAAGAGGTTTGGATAAAAAGCACCTGTGCAAAGCCAGAGCATGCAGATGGCCCAAGCAGAATAACAGACTCAAAGTCCTCTGGCTCATACCCGCCTGCCATTCCCTCCCTCTTGGCGTATTCTGTCAGTAGATGCCTTAAGCTCAGGGGCAAGTCCCTGAGAAGGGACACTCTCACTAACCAGAAACCTAAACAGCCATGTTCTTCTTTTCTATCCTACTATACAAATTTGGGAAAAGAATAACATTTTCAAACCTACTCACTTCTTCAACCCCAAATCCCATTGATTAAACAAACCAGAAAGTATGCAGAACAGTATTTTAAAATCTCCTCAAGGATTCAGAGCACCTTAATCATATATGTTCTCTTTAAATAAAAGTGATGTCACTTTATAGGCTGTAAAACACCATATGTATACCTTCAAGTATATTTTAAAAATTAAATAAAAATACCCATTTTTATTACCTTAGTGAAGTAACAGAGTGGTATATAGAATTATTTCATGTATAGTAAGCATTTTTGTCTGGATATTTCTTTTTTAAAAAATGATATTCTTAAATGATATCATTTTAAAAATGATATTTATGTTAAAGCTCTTTGCCATTACTGAATATTAAACATAATATATCAAGTTATTGGCTAATAAATGAGTACTTAAAATGTTGAAATATAGGCAGAATCTGGAGTAGTCATTTTAACAATGAGGTGTGATTGATTAATCTGGATATGTTTTTATACCGGGGATTGAACCTAGGGGTGCTTAACCACCCAGCACATCACTAGCCCTTTTCTGGATTTTATTTAGAGACAGGGCCTTGCTGAGTTGCTTAGGGCCTCGCTGAGTTGCTTAGGGCCTCGCTAAGTTGCTGAGGCTAACTTTGAACTCTCAATCCTCCTGCCTCAGCCTCCCGATCTGCCAGGGTTGCAGGCATGTGCCATGGTGCCCAGTGTGGAATTTTTTTTGTCACCATGGAAGGTTGGCTATTTTAAAATCATGTAAACTTTGTATTTGGAAGTACTAGGTTTTTCGGTTTTGTTTTTTTGCAGAGCCAGGGAGCAAAACCAGGGCCTAACAAATAAGAAATCACTCTACCACTGAATCATACCCCCAACCCTTGAGAGTAATTTTTTGTTGAAAAGGATCTCACAAATCAAATTATTAGTTTGACTCATCTGGATTATCTTAAGAAAAAAGCGACTTCAACATAAATTAGAACTAGGCCTAGTAATGCACATCTGTGATCCCCACAGCTCGGGAGCCTGAAGCAGGGGGATTGCAAGTTTGAAGCCAGCCTTCGTCAATTGGCAAAACCCTGTCTCAAAATCAAAAACTACATAAATAAAATAAAAAGGGTTGGAGATGTAGCTCAGGGGTGGAGCACCCCTGGGTTCAACCCCTAGTACACAAAAAGCAAAAAATAAAAAATTGATCAGAAACTCTTGTTAGCCCAAGTCAGTTTCTTCCATCCCATAATCGATAAAACTTTTTAAATCTACTTAACAATTTTGAGGAAAGCAGTCAATGCCGACTCCGGGCTTAGGTGGACTGGGTTAGGGATCATCAAACAGCGATAGTCCTTTGAAGAACTCAGGGCTCAGGGACCGGTCTGTTTACTCGTCGTGCCCGTGTCCTCTGTTATTTCACCCGTCTAGATGCTTCCGTTTGTCTGTGTTGAAACGCTTTCATCTGCTCATGCGTCAGTAGTCTGGGTCCTAAAGTTGCGCTCATCTTAGGGACGTGTTTCCTTTTATCTGCAAAATAATCTGCCTTCCTTCTCCCCTGCCTGCAGTTCCAGACTACCAGGAACAGGACATCTTCCTCTGGAGAAAAGAGACCGGATTCGGATTTAGAATTCTAGGTGGAAACGAGCCAGGGGAACCTGTGAGTCTTTTGTATGCTTCTCTCCTCAAGTGCCGTGTTTGAGGATTTCGCAGCAAATTGGTGGCAGTGACAGACCACCAAGACAGGCGTCCAGCTAGACACAGCACTGGCTCTTTCATCTTGAGCAGTGTGGGATTCTCCTGGGCTGTCAGAGAGCTTTTTCTTTTCTTTTTTCTGGTTTTTTTTTTTTTTTTTCTTGTCATGAGGAGGAAGGAAAGAGATCCTTCCTAAAGTTCATCTTAGTGCTTGTGGAAAGTAGCAGCTGTAGCAAATGAAAAGCAGGATGGGGATCGGCATCCACTAATAAATCAAGGGCCTGATCCCTTTGGCTAAGTGTGTTCTGTGTGCCAGCAGGTAGGGCGCTTTGTAGGTGGGGTGGCTGGTGCAGAGAGTATTTACCAGGCAGCATGACAGACGCGAGAAAATAAGACCCTATCTTTACCGGAGTGAGGAAAGAACCCTAAACAAGGGTCAGCAGACTTGGAACTTCCCTGGGCCTCGGCTTCTTTGGGTTTAGAATAAATTCCGCGTAACATGACGGGGTTCTTTTAACAGGCATAAAGAGAGCTAGAGGGGTGTATTGTTCATTTCCTTGTGATAACAGCT
Organism: Sciurus vulgaris; assembly: GCF_902686455.1. Taxonomy (NCBI): domain Eukaryota; kingdom Metazoa; phylum Chordata; class Mammalia; order Rodentia; family Sciuridae; genus Sciurus; species Sciurus vulgaris. The sequence continues at coordinate 60,687,561 of NC_136477.1, read as the reverse complement.
TTCAGTGTTATTCATTGAGCACTTACTATGTGCCAAGTTCTGTTTTAAAGCCTTTTTACACATGAATATATCCCCAGTTGTCAAATTAGAAGATAAAAATGCAGAAAGGTTCATTAACTTGCCCAAGATCACAGAGCTAGTAAATGGAACAACTGATAAGGGCCCAAGACCAGGCTCCATGTTTTTAGCCACTGTTTTGTCAAAGTTCCTTGTAAACTCCAGATGTCACACAAAGGTGATTGTAGCATACTAAGAAAGCAGGGCACACACAAATATTTTGGCTCAAGTTTAGTGAACAGCAAATATAACAGGAAGACATGAAATATAAAGGTTGGTCTGCCTTTGGTGCTTAAAAAAAAAACCACAGCAATGGGGATCTCAGGCCAGAATTTGCTTCATTCATTCATTCATGTGACAGTATTTGTTGGGTCTACCCTATTGCTAGGCATAGTGCTGGACCCTTAAAAAGAAGTAATATTATAATTAAAATTAGCAGTTTATGAAAGGAGTTTTCTTAGGTAGAAAGGAAAGGAAGAACGATTTTATAAATGAAGTGGGTAAAGGGATTTATTTCTTCAAAGGGGAAAAAGAAAGAGTATCATCAGGAGACCACAGATAAGCATCAAGGAACAAAGCAAGAAATAGTTATTCTTTTCCCAATCTAAAAATTGTTGCAGCACCTAGCAGATACCTTACACACAGTGGGTGCTCAATAAATGCTGGTGGCATACATGTGGACCCAAATCGGACTGAATTATTCCCAGAAATGAGGGGACCATCGGTATCATAGTAAATCAAGAGGGCAACATTTCATCCATCATCCAATTACCCAACAGATTTATATTGGTCACATCGTGCCACTGGGTGCTGCTGATTCAGACGGCCGCCTGAGGTCTGGCGATGAATTAATCTGTGTGGATGGGACGCCAGTAATTGGGAAATCACACCAGCTCGTGGTCCAGCTTATGCAACAAGCTGCCAAGCAAGGCCACGTCAATCTCACAGTGCGGCGTAAAGTGGTGTTTGCTGGTATGTATTCCATTCATTCCTTCCGTGCTCTGTCATTTCTGCGTCTGCCTCCTCAAGCTTCTATTTTAGCAAATGTTTGCAAATGTGATGGAGCTCAGAATTTCCAGATGGTTTGCTTCTCTCCAACCCTGCAAAATGACTGTCATTCAAAAGTACTTTAATGTGCCATTTGCATATATTCAGCAAAGGCTTCTAGAAGAGGTCTAGTTGAATATAGATTACCTGCCTGGCCTCCCCTCACCCAGCCAACCTCTTCATTAGATCCTAATCCTCAACAAAAGAGGGCATTAGGAATATGTGAAAAGTGATGGCTTCAAATTGAAAGAATAAAACTTAGGATTGTAGTGCAAAAAAAAAATATATATATATATCTAGAAAGTTTAATGTTATTGTACCCTGTGGTTGCTTGTCCTATATAATAAACCAAACTTTTTTTTTTTTTTTTTTTTTTGGTACTAGAGATTAACTGAAGGCCACTCAATTACTGAGCCACATCCCCTGGCCTTTTTAATATTTATTTACAGACAGGGTCTTACTGAGTTGCTTAGTACCTCTCTTTTGCTGAGGCTGGTTTTGAACTTGTGATCCTCCCGCCTCAGCCTCCTGAGCCTCTGGGATTACAGGTATGTGCCACCAGGCCCACCTATTTCCCTCTGGTTAAGAAAAATAAAAGAACAAACTGTGGAACTGACTAGGTCTAAGTCATCTCTGATTCTTTCCTCATCAAACTTCAAATTTGAGGTCTCAAAAACAACTTTCTCACTACAAAATTCCATCCTTCTTCCACCTATTTTCAAATTTTTGCATTTCCTATTTGCCATTCTTGTGACTAATGGCTTACTTCTGTATCAGAATCTGCCTTTCTAAAAATTTGTTCTTTTTAGGTGTACATGACAGTAGAGTGTATTGTGACATTTTATACATACATGGAGTATAACTTCCCATAGAGTTTGCCATCTGAAACAGCTAACTGTAAAAGTTTGACCTTTCCATTGGCTAACCAGCTTCCTGAAAGCATATACCCTAATTGTTCATCTTTGTATGCAGTTCCCCATCCCAAAGCCTGGAAGATAGAGCCCAGAATGTAGAAAAGGAAGACTGAGTGTTGTATCAACTGAATTACTAAAGCAATATGACATCAAATAGTAAGAGTTCTACATAGTTAATAGTAAGAGTTCTACATAGTTGGTCTACCTATCAGATAAAATTAACATTTTTAAAAAAATGAGTATAACTCACTTTAAGTAGTATATAATTAATTACAGAATTAAGATATTAAATTTCAGTGTGAGTCCTACCTACTGTGGCCATGGAAAACAAGTGCTAATCAGCCATAGATTTTTTTCCAAGAGCTCATTTACTTATGGCCTCACAATCCTTCTTAACATAGTATTCTGTGCAGTCAGTGGTAGTTAGGTAAAATTGGTTTTTGAGAAGAGTCCGAGGAAAAAAAAGCGTTTTAGTCAGCTCTTTTGCTGCTGTGACTAAAGGACCCAACCAACACAGTTGTAGAGGAGGAAAAGTTTATTTGGGGTCTCACAGTTTCAGAGGTCTCAGTCCATAGACAGCAGACTCGGTTCCTCGGGTCTCATGGTGAGGCTGAACATCATGGCGGAAGAGTGTGGTGGAGGGAAGCAGCTCACATGGTGATCAGGAAACAGAGAGACTCCACTCTCCAGATACAGATATATACCCAAAGCCACGCCCCAGCCATGCCCCAAAGCCACGCCCCCAAGGCCATGCCCACAGTGCCCACCTCCTCCAGCCACACCCACCTGCCTCTGGTTACCACTCAGTTAATCCCATCAGGGGTTCATGCACTGATTGGGTTAAGGCTCTCCCAACCCAATCATTTCTCCTCCAAAGTTTCTTGCCTTGTCTCACACATGAGCTTTTGGGGGACACCTCACATCCAGATCAAAACAAAAAGGAAAAGGATTTTACTTCCCTGACTCAAATAAAAATAGTAAGGCATGTGGGCTCCTTCCTTTAGGCTTATTTTTTAAATATTTAATATTTTGGCTATATAACTCTAGATAAAAGGCATGTTCAACCTATGAAGAGACATTATGTCAAGTGAAAGGAGCTAGTCACAAAAGAAAAATTATTTTGTGATTCAGCTTTCGTGAGGTTTCTAGAGTGATGAAATTCACAGAGACAAACCAGTAGAATGGGAGGCACGAGGCAGGGCTGGTAGGGGAGGGGGAATTAGGGACTCGTTATTTAAGGGCGACAGAATTTCTGCTGGGGAAGACAACAAAGTTCTGGAGATGGATGTTGGTGGTGGCTGTACAACAACCACAATGAAATGTGCACTTAAGAATAAAGTTCAAATTTATGTTTTGCGTGTTTTTTCACAATTAAAAAAAAAATCCTCTCAAGGGAAAAACTTTGGGAGATAAATGCAGCCCTTTCCACTACCTGGCCTCCACACGCATTTTGATTATGGCATGGTTGGTCCCAGCTACTCTGTTGGCTTTTACTTTGTCAACTGACAAAGCCATACAACTGGAATGGTGACTAAATTTGGAAGGAGGTTAACGCCTCCAGTTGTGTGGTTAGGGCAGATACTGACATCTGGAAACTAGGAAGAAAGACCGTGCATACCTCCCGTGGGTATTGTCACCAATCCAACATGTGGAAACCTTAAAGGTGCAATCCACTTACAGTCTCCTGCCTATCGAGAAAAGCAAAACCTGGGTATAAATGTGACTCAGACATAATGACGAGATGATTGTGTGACTCGGGCTGTGTCTGCGAGACCAAGATGGTAGCTGTCAAAGCGCGGCTCCCATCAGTACTTCGTATCTGTTGCCCCTTGTGCAACAGGGAACTCTTTCAGAGTGGGCTGGTCCTGCTGCCTACGTGAATTTGGGTGTGGATGTCCATAGTATGCACAGTAGAACAAGATTTAGGAATTCCTCTTTGGATCAGTGTCCCCTGCTGCCATATGGTTAGTGTTCCTCAAGCGAGGCTGCTGTCCATCCCCGTATCCAGTCCTGTGAGGCCAGGTGCCTCTGTCCCGCCTCCACCTGTAGATTTCAGGTATTGGAGGTAGGAAAAGGTGGAAGGGATGACAGGGTACTTTCTTTGGGTGAGGTCAAGATTTAGACGCAAGCTGGGCGTGGTCGTGCAGGCCCATAATCCCAGCAGCTCAGGAGGCTGAGGCAGGAGGATCTCAAGTTCAAAGCCTCAGCAAAAGTGAGGCCCTAAGCAACTCAGCGAGACCCGGTCTCTAAATAAAATACAAAATAGGGCTGGGGTGTGTGTGGCTCAGTGGTCGAGAGCCCCTGAGTTCCATCCCTGGTACATGCCCCTCCCCCAAAAAAGGATTCTGACGCGAATCTCTGTTGCAGTCCCCAAAACGGAGAACGAGGTGCCCTCGCCAGCCTCCTCTCACCACAGTAGCAACCAGCCTGCCTCGCTGACGGAGGAGAAGCGCACCCCACAGGGCAGCCAGAACTCCCTCAACACCGTGAGCTCGGGCAGCGGCAGCACCAGCGGCATTGGCAGCGGCGGCGGCGGCGGCAGCGGCGTGGTCAGCACCGTGGTCAGCACCGTGGTGCAGCCCTACGACGTGGAGATCCGGCGCGGGGAGAACGAGGGTTTCGGCTTCGTCATCGTGTCCTCGGTGAGCAGGCCCGAAGCAGGCACGACCTTCGGTGAGTGCTGAAATGGATTTGTCCTGGGGTTTCCTACCGTGCCAGGGTATGTTCTGTTGCCAGGAAAGTCGGCCAAAATCTCATTAACAGAAATGCTTTAATGCTTTTCGCTCTGGGTGATTAAAGTCTTAATTGGGGATGGAGTTTCTTTGGGAGCTTTTTCCCTCCTGGAGTTTAGAAAAAAAAAATTTTTTAACCCTTTTAGCTTTCATTCTAACTGTGTGATAGCCTAGGTGAGATTTCTGTGAAACTTAAATAGCAATCCCTTGACAGCATCCAATATCTGAAATGTTTGCCAGAGAAAGACTTTGGAAACATCCCGAGTAGAATATCCTTAATGGCGATGCCCTCAAAAAGTCTTCCAGGTTTAAAAAAGGAGCATCAGGACATAAAAATGCCTAGGAAAAAAAAAAAAAAAGAGGTGTAAGGAGTAAGATACCATATGAGATGCCCTACCCAACTCATCTGTATCCTTTCTCTGTCCCTGTCTGAATTTTTTAAATTTTTTGAAATAATATCTTCCTGTTTCTTGACTTAGGAATCTGGTTAAAATCTGGGTTCAGAGTCATTTGATTTTAGGTTACATTCAGATGTTGGGGTATCGGCAAAGTATGGAGAAACGCAGTGTCACCCGCTCCAAATTTTAACTCTGCTGGGTGCACAAGCAGAGGTGAAGGAGCCCAGAGGATTCTGTCAGCTGTGGCTGTTTCTTCTTCCAATGGATTATAGATGATACACTCCAAAAGGATCCACCTTCCTGATGAGATTCTAAAAGTCCGTGGTCACCTCCCAGGCACGGTTGTTAGTAAATATGGAATGTGATGGGAGAAGGGCCCTGAAGGCTCTGACATTTACCCCAAATGACCTGACCACACAAAGCCTGATGGCCAGTGGCCTTGGTCACTCTGGCTAGGATCAGCAAGGTGCTACATCTCCTTAGCGTTCTGATCCGGTGGAACTCACTTTGCCTCCATTTAGTCTTGGTCAGTTGCTTCCTGCTAAAGCTGTCCTACCCCTGAGTTTTACATTCAGAAGGGGACACTCAGCCAGGTCTATGCATGTGTGGCTGCAGTAACAAACACCCCTTACTAACAGTGCTTTTGTGAGCTGCATTAATAAAGTTATCACAGCATGTCCTGGATGGATAGCCTGACAACAAAGCAAGGGTTTTTTTTTTTGTTTTGTTTTGTTTTCTTTAATGTGTGGTGTTGTTTTGCTTTTTAATTAATTTTGGAGACTTTTCTGCTTACTTTAAAAAGAAAGGAAGAGGAGAAAAGAAACCCCAAGTTTTTTTTTTTCTTCAGATCTACTATTTGACATGTACCATGTGATACCCTCAGCTACTTCAAAATTCTCACATTCAGTTTCTAGAAAGAAAGAACAGATTTTTCAGGTTGCAGGCTATATGTTATATGATTAATATTGAATGTTTTTACTTACAATTTGATCTTTATTTTCCTTTGATTCTTACAATCAAATTAAACTTTCCTTAATACCTTGCATGAGACTTCTGAGCTATGCAGAGCTTTCCTCGTACCTGCTGTTAGATACCTTTACCATGCTAGTTCTCCTTGGAGATGAGCTAAACTTAATCAAGACCTTGAATTTGAGTCTGGATGCTTTCCACTACACCTGTTTCTTGGCTTCCAGTAGACAGCTTACCTTCTCCTCAAACTCAGGCAAATCTGCTAAAATTAAAGCAATAAAGTGCATTCTCCCCCACCTTGACCCTTCAGGTCTCAATTATGATGGAAGCTCCAACTCAGGTAGTTTGGGGTCTGCCATGTTAATTTTGTCAACCTTCCCAAAAGACTAATTCTCAAATTAGATGCATATGAAGTAACAAACATTGCAACTTGATCTATGATTCCCTAGAAAATCCCATGTTGGACCTGAAAGCCAATTTCCTCCTTTCTCTGGAAGCCAGTAGTGACGTGGAGTATCTCCAGGCCCTCTTCAGTGCCTTTTTCCTGGTATTTCAAGTTGTGGATGTACACTAACTTTTGATGGGAAAGGAAACGATGAAAGGAAAAGGTTTAAGGAATGATTTGAACGACCTAGCTTTGGGTCAGTGTCCTCAGTCTGAATAAGTGCTAGGTTTCCATATTCCTTCGAGGGGACTTTTGTAAGGCAGGAGGATGGTGGTGGAGCTAATGAGCCTGCGGGGCCCTACCCTGAAAGCACATGAGAGGGGCCGATTGAGCAGAGGTCCCATAATGAAACATAGGTGTCGGGGTCAGGTGCTTTCTGGGCTCATCTCTCATAATTACGCCCCTTTTCTAAAGCTTTCATCGTTCTGAATAGGAGGCAGAAAGTGTTGGTCCATTAGTGATTCCAGATTGAATTTTTGGTATAGTAGACTCTTAGACCTCCCCAGAAAGCCAGTGATTATTTTTCTAAATGGAGAAAGAACAAAACATTGGCAGAAGCGGACACAGCAGCTGGCAGAAATGGAGTAACACAAACAGAGACTCAGTGAAAGCATCCTTCCCCGCTCTGGGCTTCACATTTGTGGTCCCTAAATAAGCCAAACAGCAAGTTATTTTTGGGCTCTTGAGACTCTTTGAAGTTGCCAGAGCGCCCAGATTCTGTAATCGTTCCAAGGAGGGAGGCTAGGGTTTTCCCCTCGGAGTTAGAGAGAGGCCGCAGCCCTGAACTCTAGTTGGGGGCAGTGGCTGCGTAGACAGGCACCCCTGGTATTGCCAATGTTTTGACCGTCGGCACAGAGCTCTCCTTTAATAACATTTGCTTAATGCTTTAATTAATTAACACTTAACCTTCTCTTTCCCTTTTCAACCCTTTTTCTCCTCCCTTCACTGTATTCCTACGTAACTTAAAAAAAAAAAAAAAAAAAAAAAAAAAAAAAAACTTAAAACTGAATATCAAAGCAGGCAATGCATGTGTAGCTATGCCTCACAAAATAGGTCGGATTATTGAGGGGAGTCCTGCTGACCGCTGTGGCAAGCTGAAAGTAGGAGACCGGATCTTGGCAGTAAATGGATGTTCCATCACCAACAAATCCCATTCAGACATTGTCAACCTAATCAAGGAAGCAGGAAACACAGTTACCCTCCGCATCATTCCCGGGGATGGTAAAGTATACCTCTTATCTCTCTCTCTCTCTCTCTACCCCTATCTCTCTCTCTCTCTCTCTCTCTGTTAGTGTTCATGTAATCGCATTGTTTCAATTTAGAGGCAGCTCTGTCCATCCCTAACCGAACATACCCAGATAGCCATTGTTACTAAACCATCCCTCACCCTCATCTAATTAATTGGTAGCCCTGTGACCCCATCTTGCTGCGGATATGAAAATTCCAGAAAGCCTTCAACCTTCCCCAGTTTATTTTGGTTTTGGTATCCTTGTCTTCAAAACTATAGAAAAGTTTTAATACAAGTAGTAAAGATTACCTGATGTCCTACCTGGAAATGATGAATGACCGCTTTAAACAATCGCAGAAATTTAAGAGTAGCATATGGTAGCAACACAAAACCTACGTGTTGAGCCAGTACTGTTTTTCCATAATAAGTGAATGTATCAAAGTTTTTATTTAATGAGAAAATCTTAGGGTTTATGCTTACTTGATTTGCCCCCATTTGGGGGGGAGGATAACCAGAGTTTGAAATCAGGGGCACTTAACCACTGAGCCACATCCTGAGCCCTATTTTGTATTTTCTTTAGAGACAGGGTCTCATTGAGTTGCTCAGGACCTCATTAAGTTGCTGAGGCTGGCTTTGAACTCTTGATCCTCCTGCCTCACTCTCCTGAGCAGCTGGGATTATAGGCATGTGCCACTGTGTCCGGCCCAAAATTTTAGATGTAGATGAAGAAAAAATTAAATATCTTCATTTTTCATGAATTATATCTACATTAAACCAAACCTATTCTTGTATGCCTATTTACTTGACTCATTCAAGTCAAATCTGTGGTTTTCGTCCTACCCCACCCCCTACAATGCCACCAGGACATTTGTCAGTGTCCGCAGTGGGTACTAAATAGCACCTAGTGGGTGCAGACCAGAGATGCTCAAATGTCATACAGTACACAAAGGAGCCTCCACAATAGTTACCTGGTGCAAAAGATCAGTCTTCATCTTCTTATTCATATTTTGTAAACATAAAGTTGATAATGCTAATGTCAGTCAGTATAGATTGCTTTGGGACTTAAATCCTGAATAATGGAGTTCATTCTACACCAACCTAGCCCTTGGGAGGAAAGTTATAACTTGTTGCAAAATATTTAACTGCTTTTTTTCCTTCTTTCCATACATGTTATAAAATAAAAGACTCATTCTAGAAGTCATTATTTCTCAAGAGAGAAATGTGGTTTATATAGACAGTGTGGTTTAAAAAAAAAAAAATTCTATGCCAGAGATCCATAAAGCAAGAAAATCAAACATTTTATCTGGAAGTCATTCACCAAATGAATATTTTTATATCCTGATTATTAGAAAGTGAGTTTTTTGGTTCAAATTTTGATTGATGTAGCCAGTTATTTTCAGAATTAAATGCAAAACCAAACTAAAATAAATATTTGAACATTTTTCAATTTTTCATTCTAAGAACAGAAAACTTTCTCTGTGCCAAAAATGTCCCATACCAGTTGTAGAGAAAAAAAAAAAAAATAGCTCCTTGAATGATGGTCTTCCTCACCCTCTTTCTGATCATGGTTAGTAATTTACCACTGGTTCTGAAGTCCAGTCTACCAATTTACCACTCTGAAAAGCTATTACAATTTATAAAAGTGATCACAAGATGATAGAAGGTGGAAACATAGATTCTTAATGGAAAGGATAAAGGAAACTAGAAAAACGAAAGGAGAAATGGTTCAGAGACCCAAACATAATACATAATTTTTGACATGTTTACCAACATGCCCTGGAGAATCTGCACAGAAAAAGAAATCCAGAAGAACAGGACACAGGAATCCACTTGCTGGTTCTGTACTAGTCCATCTTAATATAAGAATACGAATGTCCCAGAAAGGAAGGAAAGAAGGCACTCCTTAAAGGAAGGGCATAGAAAAAGAGTTTGAAATCAGAAAAGACACACATATGCAAAAGCACCTTATATCACAGTGCACATGCTAGGTGTTGAGGTAGTGAGGTACAGTGACAATATTTTTGAAAACCTGAACACCAAAGAATATAATGCATGGTGGATTGTCCCCTAGCAGTTGGCAATAAGAAGGAATTCTTCAAACTTCAGTGCTTCCGTACAACATTCAGGCAGATCTCTTGTGCTACTTAGAAGATAATAAACATGAAGTCCCGAAGGACTGATATTTTTAAAGATGGCCCCTGATCTGCAGAGGGGGGTGATCTCTTCCAAAAGGTTTCAGCAGATTGTTGCCATGACAATGAAACTTTTTGCCAGTGTCTTTGTAAGTATCAGCATCTAAGTAAAGGGAGTCACTTCCTTCAGAAGGTGAAAGGTGATACTGCTCATCTTTAAGGGGCTAAACATGGCCATCTTGGAAATTAAACCGAGGCGGGGGAGTTGGATTTCTAGACAATGCAGCAATCCAGGAGAATTCTGCAGACACGACAGTCTGACGAGGAGAAGATCTTGCTTGATCTACTTCCTCCCTGTGTGAAAAGTGAGTTAGAGCTGGCTGACCATGGAGCGGTAGAGGTGCTCCCTGGATTCGGGCCCTCTTGTCTTCTTCAGATCTTTCATTCTGATATTTACTTCATCAAGTAGCCCAGACACCAGTTGTTCCATGATATTGACAAGGAGGGTGAGGTTCTTAGCCAGCATGGTTCTGAGCTCTTAGAGATCCAACACATCTGGGATTCAGTTCTCACAGACCTGAGGTACTGCGAGAAGATTCCCCATTTGGACAGTACTCGGAACTCCTCTGAATCCACTTTTTTTTTTTTGGTACTAGGGATTGAACTCAGGGCCACTTGACCACTATTTGAGTGACCACTATTTGAGCCCCTATTTTTTGTATTTTACTTAGAGGCAGGGTCTCACTGAGTTTCTTAGCACCTCACTCTTGCTGAGGCTGACTTTGTACTCATGATCCTCCTGCCTCAGCCTCCCGAGCCGCTGGGATCACAGGTGTGTGCCACCATGCCTGGCTGAATTCACTTCTTTAACTCATGCTACCTAATTCTGTTTTCTTGTCATCAGATTCCTCATTCTTTCTCCAATTTCCCTTTTCTCAGTCTTCAGCAACCCTCACTCGCTTCCCCCATTTCTCTTACTTCTCTAATAAAACTCCAAAATATGACTCCCTTTTATTTGGCCTGTCTATGCTGTAAGATGGTTTACCTTCACAGTTCTTGGACAGGCTGTGATCAGGGGAGTCTGTACTTCTCTGTTGTTTATGAATTTGGGGTCAGGGTGGGAGGTCGTGTCAGGGCAGAGCCTTTTCTCCTGTGACACACAGGCAAGGGATAGTCGATGCACCATGTTAGCACAGAAAGGCCTAACTAGCTGAACAGATTGAATTTGAACTTGAACTTCAGCAAGTCTAACCACACGTGGATTGAACCAAAATGCCCATGTAGTCTTACTCTGAGTGGAGTAAGAGTAATCAGAGCAGAACATAAGCCAGGCTAATGTGAAATCAAGTTCAAGATAATGAAAATATCTAAGAGCTTAAAAATGTATTATTTACGTTGTGGTGTTGAATTTCTTCTTCAGTTCACTCTGATTCAGAGTGTTTGCTTTTAGAGGAGATGGATCTTGCGACATAGATATTGCTATTTCCTTGGCAAAGGCATAAGATAGTAAAACGTCTCCCCAGACTTTTCACATATTTGTGGAATTCAAATTTTCCAATGTCGCCTCCAGTATTTATGACATATATGTTTACACTTTCAAATATTTATGAAAGAAATGATCATATTCTTTGTTGCTTTGCTTGGGTTTTCATGTGGATTCCAGAAGGCAGGGTAAAAACATTAACTCAGGAACAAGGTTAGAATTGTGATCACTTGTCACAGAGGTAGGTTGAAACCCAAGGTAGAAGCTCCCGTCAGAAGAGTAAGGGCCCTGATTTCCAGCAGCCTCATGGCAGAGCTTAAGAGCTGGAGTTTGGGGCTGGGTTGTGGCTCAGTGGCAGTGTGCTTACCTAGCATGTGTGAGGCACTGGCTTCAATTCTCAGCACCACACATAAATAAATACGATAAAGGTCTATCAACATCTAATTTTTTTTTAAATAAAGAGCCAGAATTTGCTTTTCTTGATACATGATTGCTATGGAAAGTATATGAATATCTATTTTCAATCCTCTGGGAGAGCTAAAGTAGACGTAAACACTGTTTAATAAAGAATGTGTGAGGTACTTTCTGGTATTATCCATAAAAATATCCAGTAGGTCCATCTGCCATAGACTTCTAAAAGTCAAATGTGTTGACGCTCCTTTATCATATTGCTGCTGGAGGGTAAGGAGACTAGACTCTTTTTTCAGTCTCTTCTTTTATGGTTTATTTTTTTTTCTATTATACAGGGCAAATTTTGCCTTGGGGATAGAGCTATAAATTTTTGATAAGGGACTTCATCTCTATATTTTAAAAAGTTAGAGAGCATTTCAGCTGACACGGTTTTTGGTTTAATTCCAAATGAAGACTTGAAAGTTTATGAAAACAAGTATAACTTTATTGATATTATAAAAGCATCCTGGAAGTTGAGGCCATGCTAAAATTTTTTTGGTACTCTGAAAATGACCCATGAAATCCAGTAGTCCAAGTGGGGTATTCTGAATTTTAGTTAGTCTATGATACAGCTTAGAGAAGTTGGTGGGATTTATGCAGTAAAACAAAAACAGCTCAAATGAAAGGAGGGTATCAATTAGGTATGATTTTTCTGAATACCAACACAAATTCCCATGTAAGTAGAATAAGACTGAAAGCAAACTTTCAGGCAAGCCCTAAGTTTGATTCCCCGGACCTCTCCTGGCCTCCTGGGTGAGCTTGGGCATGTCTCCAACCTTTTCTCTGCCTCAGTGTCTCCATCTATAAACTGGGGCAATAATAGCACTAGTTTTATGAAGTGGTAAGAATCAAATGAAGTAGCACATATGGTAATGGACCTAGCACAGTGCTTGCTTGGCACTCTGCAAAGGGTCTTGTAGATGGTGGTTGTTCACAGATTAAAAAAAAAAAAAAAACACAAAGAAAAGTCTGTGAGCTCAAATAGACATTTGCATATTAAACATTGATTTTTTAAAATGCTCAAAGTTAAGCTGCAACCCTAAAAAAGATTTGCATGTAAATATAATTGGGAAAAACAGCACATAAAGGATGAGGAAAATTAATAAAGGCATTCTGTTTATATGTGGATTGAGTGATTATCTCTTATATTTCATCAAATCATGAAAGCAGCAGAAATATGAAAAATCATTTGAGAGTAGGATTTGATCTTCCTAGAATATTCCAGCTACCAAGAACACACAATAACTCTAAATTGAAACCTCTTCACAATTCAGTAATTCTAATCACTTTAATTACAAAGAAACATTCTTTTTGGTACCCTGATTGTGATTTCCCCGTGGCCCAAATGATCTTATTTTTTCCCAGAGAATCTCTATAAAATGAATTACAATGAGCTGCATGAGTTTAGCTACAGGACAAGACATGTGTTTACGGGAGTTCTCTGAGTCCTACGGACAGGCCCTACAGTCTGTTTATCCTGTGTATTGACACCGTGGATGATTCGTATGAAATATCACTGAGATTCATTGCCAGTTAGCTGCCCTCGAATGGGAGTGATAGGAAGGAGCTAATGTCCTTCCAAATGCTCTTAAAAAAATTATTCACAATAGTAATCCTAAAAGTGCCCCAATAATAAGCTTTTAATAATATAGTAATAATAACTACAAGTATGGTAATCATTTTGAGCGATCTTTGTCTGGCACTGTCCCTCCCACTTCATCATCGTGCCACTTTCCTTAGATGCTTCTGTTATTCTCCTGTGCAGATGAGGAAACTGAGACCACGGAAAGTTGAAGTGACTTTGCTCAAGTCCTGTCGAGTGAATTGCAGGGCCTGTGGTGCACAGCAAGGCAGTCTGACTCCAGAATCAAACCCTTGTATCCATTTGACTGACCTGCCTCCCACTGAGCTTGAGGGACAGCCTTTCCGGGACTCAGGGGGGTTTCAAGTCACATTGGCCCACTCAGTGCTCTGCGGAGTCCATAGGAACACCGAACCAGACATGTTCCCCTTTGTTCACCCTTTAGTTCCCAAACTTAGTGGACCATAGGTTCTTTAACTTTGGAATCTGTGGAAACATTTGGTAGAAAACGTTGTGGGAAACATTGCCCTAAAAAATAAAGAAGATTCATAAAACCATGCTCTTCTTCTAGTTATATTTTCTTATTAATCTTGGGCCTTGGAGAAAAGAATGATGGACTTTTATGACTGGCATATAAACTTAAAATCCTATTTAACTTTCTCTTATTGCAGAGAGTTTAGATAACTTAAAGAAGTTCCCATAGTAATAAAAAATCATAATCCAGCCAGGGCCATAGCTGCAGTTGAGGACTGACTATGTGTCCAGCACTAAGCTGCACGTTTCACATCGTTTCATCCCTGAGAAGGGAATGATTGGCATCATGCCCTTGTACCGGGTGAGAAGAATGAGGCTCACCACTAATGGGTGGGGAAAGAGGGATTTGAATCTGGGTCTGAATCTCAAACACATGCTTTTAACCACTGTGTTTAATGAAAATAAAATAACAGGAAGCCAGACCCAAACTGAGCGGTGTTCTCAGGAAATTAAAATGGAAGAGAGACCACCAGCCGTTGGGATGCATAGGAGGTCTCTAATCCCAGGACAGTAGCAGAGAGATTCCAGGCTTCTCAGTTTGAAATATTTAAAATATTTTCCCACAGAAATCTCATTATGCCTGATGGGTAGATGTATGTAGTCAACAAATATTGCAGTACTAGGAAGCATAGAACTCATGGAATCTTCTAGACCTCATGGTTAACTATGAATTAAATGGGCACTTGCAGGCTAATCTTAGAACCTAGGGACCACAGTATTTCTTGATGAGAAAATAAAAGCCAAGTTCCTGAGAGTCAATTTAAGAATAAATATTAAAAGTACAGCTTGCTCCTAGTTGGTTGCTACTTGCCTTGATTTTAATGGAGAAATAATTAGTAAAAAAGCATGCAGTCATTACTATATGAATGATCAAATTTTAATACATACACGTAGGTGTGTTATCTGTAGTTTTAGTGTTTATGGTTTCTTTTCAGATTCCGAGTCTCCAAACTGGTAGAGATTAATGAAGTTGCTTATGAATGTGATTAGTGGAGAAGAAAATCACTTGACATAGGAATATAATCCTATTCGTCACATTAAGGCGGCTTCAGGATTTACACAACTTAGGTTTACAAACCCTGGTTCTTCTAAGGCAGGTTTTAAAATGAATCTTTCATGAGTGATACTAGACTGAGATCTGTCAAGAGTTCCATATTTTCCCTTGTGCTTTATGAAAAGCACTGAGGAAGAAAGTAGATGTTATTTGTGTGTGTTTAATAATATGTTAGCTCCCTTCTGAATTTAATGTTCACATGAGGAAATCAGGCAGACTCCCTAAATGCTGCTGATAGGTTGCAGGAAATGTTAGCAGAGACATTTATTAGCAGCCCGTAAAATTCCGTGAAATAACTCCCGGGTGGCAGAGTGTTCTGATGGATTGCCATCTCTCAGTGGCAGGGGCGGAGTCAGACACACCCATGCCGGCTGTAATTTTAGAGCAGCTTTTTCCTTGGCAAACTCTATTTCATGTGTGGGAATGTCTGGTTAGGAGGAGGGTCACAGTGGGGGTGGGGCGTACATGAGCTACAGCAGAGAAGATCTTGGGATGGTTCATTAAATCCCTGAGTGTTCAGCAATTTGAGTCCAGCTATTTGAAATGGGGACAGGGGAGTCAGATTTGTCATTTAGATCCAGGGCTTCTGCTGGCCTCCCAGTTGGATGATGTCTTCTCTCAGGCCTTCATTTCTTTATGCTCTGTCCCACAGAGTCCTCAAATGCCACCTTGCTGACCAATGCAGAGAAGATCGCCACCATCACCACCACACACACCCCTTCTCAGCAAGGGGCCCCGGAGACAAGGTCAGCTGTGGCTTTGGTTCCTTTTGATAGTTTAAAGGGGAAAAACGTAGCTCCTGGCAGGAGAATACATGTTTTCAGTTCTGTCTCCGCTTCCCCGTGTGTTGCTGTTGTATTTATTTCTCTCACTTTGGCAGGAACACCACCAAACCAAAGCCGGAATCTCAGTTCGAGTTCAAAGCTCCCCAGGCCACCCAGGTGAGGGTGGTTTCTCCTTTTTTCCTGTATTCTGCTCATTTCCTTCCAACTTCCTGAAGCTGTTTTTACAAGATATTTTTTGAAGGGCATCCTTAATTTAAAATAAAGAGCCTTTTGTGCAGTGATTTACCAAATATGTAGTCAGATTTACTTGACATTTTATTTTACTACCTTTGAAGAATATTCCTAGATATCCTTTGGGGGCAGGCAGGGGTTGGGGGGAGACCAAAATAATGAAAAGCTGTCACAAGGATCAGTGGTCAGAGAAAAAGCAAAGGAGCTAATACCTATCTCTTTGTAGTTTTCAAAATCATATTTCTGCAAGAAAATATCTTTTTCCGTTAAGTTGTTTCTGGGGGCCTGTGAGTTTCAGGTGAGAGCCCTGATGCCTGTCTCTCAAGATGGTAGTGAGGCGGGAACCCTTGGGCGATGCCGAGTTAAATAGGTTTCTTTTGTACTGGCCTCTGTGGACCCTTCAGTAGTCCATTGGTGATCTTGCCCAAACAGGATGGCAACCGTTCTCCAGATTGTAGAGGTTGGTGTCCTGGTGGTAGATGCCAGCACTGATCAGCCCAGGGTCAAGGAAGCTGAACATCCAGCCACAAACGGATGGTACCATGTGATGAAGACTCTTCCTGCCCCCAATGCAAATTTCAGCTTTCCTGACTGGATTTTAACGTGTGCTTATGTATAAGCATGATCATCAATGTTTCAAATTCTGGATTTCCAGATTCTGATATTATTGAAGATTAGTGAGGATGATTAGTAAGCACTTTAGAATCACCAAGAAGGGAATAGAGACTGTGCCTTTTGGCCAAATCCACATGATGTGGAATGTTTGGGAAGAGACGCAGAGAAACACGTGTGGATGTAAGTGCTACCTGAATGACTGCATTTAATTTCTTTAAATAGGAGCAGGATTTTTACACTGTGGAACTGGAAAGAGGAGCCAAGGGATTTGGCTTCAGTCTTCGAGGGGGTCGAGAATATAACATGGACCTCTATGTTCTGCGCTTAGCAGAGGACGGTCCTGCAGAAAGATGTGGAAAGATGAGGGTAAGTAGGGAAAGGAGGCTGGAATAGATGTAAGTAACCACCTGCAGTGACTTCTTTGTTGTTGTTGTGCTAGATATACGTGACAGTAGGGTTATTTTGACCTATCACACATACATGGAGTGTGACTTCCTATTCTTGTGGTTGGACATGGTGTGGAGTTTCACTGGTCGTGTGTTCATATATGAACATGGGAAAGTGACGTCCCCTTCATTCCACTGTCTTTCCTATTCCCATCCCCCCTTCCCTTCATTCCCCTTTGTCTAATCTAATGAACTTCTATACTTTCCCTCCCTACCCTTCCTTGTTATGGGTTAGTATCCACATACCAGAGAGAATATTCAACCTTTGGTTTTTTGGGCAATGGCTTATTTCATTTAGCATGATAGTCTCCAGTTCCATCCATTTATCAGAAAATGCCATAATTTTGTTCTTCTTTATGGCTGAGTAATATTCCACATGTGCATATAGGCCACATTTTCTTTATCTATTCATCTGTTGAAGGGCACCTAGGTTGGTTCCATAGGTTGGCTATTGTGAGTTGAGCTACTGTGACTTCTTGACATATATGGTCAAAAGGTTTGTGTTGATGAGAATAACATTTCCATTTACAGGACACTTAAATGCATGACTCCCAGCCTACCCTGCTGTGTGCTTCTTCCTAATGCATAGTTATCTGCAGCTGCTAAGTGAATGTTTGGGGTCAAGTTTAGGATCAAAATCACTTACAAGTTTATTAAAGTAGATATTTTCTGAATGCCATTCCATAGTTCTGGTGCTTAATCACATGAGGCAGGCACAGCACTCACCAAGAACTCCTGGACATTGTCGGATGCTTAAGAGCAGGAAAGCCACATGGCCCCTGTGGATTCTGGGTGATGAGCTCAGAAGACCAATGGATGGAGCTGTCTTCCCTAGCCCCAGAGGTTGAGAGTTTACTCTCTGCCTCAGGAAAGGGCCAGTGACTCCTTGGCATTGATAATTGGGGTTGCCCTGTGGTAATCAAAGATGCAAATTTGAAATACATAGTTGCCAAAGGTTCACTCTGCTCTGTTTAGCTGCCTACTATCTGTTACTACCAGGGGAATGTGTCACTTTCCTGGGAAGATTATATGATTAAGAAAAGGTAAATCATCTACCTTTAGTTAGATTGAGATATACATATGAGGAGCCACTTCCTGAGAGAACAGAGCATGCCTGTGGTTTCAGAAAATCAAATAATGAAAAGTGACTCATACATGTAAAAATACAATGTCTAGAATTGAATAGTGTACGAGCTTCTTGTATATAGCTCTCCTTTTTGTACATGTATAATTTAGGTATATAAAAGGGAAGATATACCATGGTATTTACATTCATTTTTTTGAATTTCAAACGCATAGGTTATGCTTTCCTTGTCTTTAATCATTTTTAAAATTTCCTGATTGAATGAAATATCATTGTCATGATAATTTATATAATGGCGTAGCTCACAAAACAGATTTATCCAGTGTGATCCTTGCCGCTTGAAAGGTGTGGTATTGTCTTCATCTCCCTCCAAGGATGAGGAGGGTGGACTCAGGGAAGTCGTGAGCAAGACCACTTGGCTAACAAGAGATAAGTCTCTAATCCACGGCTTTCGACTCAGAAGCCAGTGCTTTGCCCTTCCTTTCTCCAGGAACATAAGCTCCACATGAGATGAGTCTGCCTTCTGTCCCAGGCCCCGAACAGCAGTGGCTGACAGGGAGTAAATGCTGGCAGGTGCATCAGCCAGCTCACGGTTTCAGCTGGAGGCTCACCTGGGGAGGGCTTACAGCCAGTCTTGCTCACCTTGTCTCCAGGATCCAGTGCCCCCTGTCTTTATCATGGGACTCCAGGGCAAGGTGGTACCCAGCTTTCTGCCACTGGGACAAACTACCTGAGAAAATGAACGTGAAAGGAGAAAAAGTTTATTTAGGCTCACAGTTTCAGAGTCAGATGTCTCCCATCCTTTGGGACCTGTGGCAAGGCAGAAGGTCACGGTGGGGAGTGCACACTGGGAAGCAAAACTGCTCAGCTCATGGCAGCCAGGAGGCAAAAGAGGAAGGGAGGAAGGGGCCAGGATCCCAGCATCCCTTCAAGGAATGACCTAACTTCCTTTCTCAGGGCCCCAGCTCCCAGAGGTCCCACCACCTCCCAGTAGTGCCACCAGCTGCTGACCAAACCTTGAACACATAGTCCTCTGGGGGACACTTTCAAACCCTCGCATGCATCTCACAACCATGCACCGGAGTGAGCACGCGAAAGAACCTATGAGCCAGTAAGAGAGAAGCCACGATTGCTTTGTAACCTCAACTTTGAACAGACACCATGTTGCCATATTCTGTCGGTTAGATGCAAGTCACGGGTTCCACCCACATTCACAGGAAAGGAGATCACCACAGACGGGAGTACAGGAAAGCAGGAATCTCTGGAATCCATACTGGAAGCGATCCACAACACCCTCCTTCTCTGCATAACCCACAATCCCCTTACTGTCTGGCCCTTTTCCTTCAGCTCTTAACATGAGTTAGCATGCATACATTTTTACAATTTCTTGTCTTTCCCTCATTAGAACCTGAGCTCCATCAGGGTAGGATTTCTGCTTATATTTTTCACTACTGCATTCTAAGCAACAGAAATTTTTCTGGAACATGCTCAATAAATATTTGGTGAATCAAGCAGTGAAAGAATTTAAATTGAAAGAATGAAAACTTTGGGTAGCCAATTGAAACTTTTTTCTCTTTATTATTGTTTTATTTTTAGTTGTACATGACAGAATGTATTTTGTCAATATATTCATACCTAGGGTATAACTTATTCTATTTAGGTTCCCACTCTTGTGGTTGTACATGATAAGGAGTTACCCTGGTTGTGTGTTCAAAGACAAGGCTAGGAAAGTTATATCCAATTCATTCTACTGTCTTTCCTATCCCTCCCTCCCCGATTCCCTTCATTTTCCCTTGTCTAATCCAATGGACTTCTATTCTTCTCCTCCCTGCCCTCCCTTGTTTTGGGTTAGGATCTGCATATCAGAAAGAACATTCAGCCTTTAGTTTTGGGGGGCTTGGCTTATTTCACTTAGCAGGATAGTTTTCAGATCCATCCATTTACCAGCAAATGCCATAATTTCATTCTTCTTTAAGCCTGAGTAATAGTCCACTGTGTATATAGACCACATTTTCTTTACCATTCATCTGTTGAAGGACACCTAGGTTGGTTCCATAGCTTGATTATTGTGAGTTAAGCTGCTATAAACATTGATGTGGCTGTGTCACTGTAGTATGCCGATTTTAAATCCTTTGGGTATATGCCAAGGAGTGGATTAGCTGAGTCAAATGATGGTTCCATTCCAACTTTTCTGAGGAACCTCCATATTGCTTTCCAGAGTGGCTGCACCAATTTTCATTCCCACCAACAATGTATGAGTGTACCTTTCTCCCCACATTCTCGCCGACATTTATTGTTACTTGCATTTCTAATTGGTGGAGATGTTGAACATTTTTTCATATATTTTTTTGACCATTCATATTTCTTCTTTTTGTGACCCTATGTTCTCTCCTACCATGGCAGATTGGTGATGAAATCCTAGAAATCAATGGCGAGACCACCAAAAACATGAAGCATTCTCGGGCCATTGAACTGATTAAGAATGGTGGCCGCAGAGTTCGTCTGCTTCTGAGGCGGGGAGACGGCTCAGTCCCGGAATATGGTGGGTCAAACTATGAAAACATTCCTTCCTTCCCTGGCATGACTCCATGAAATCTGTCTCCAGAACGGCAGCAGGAAAGTCCTTTTTGTTTCCCCTATTCACCAGTGTCTTACCAGCCTCTCGCACCATGTGATTATTTGCCTCGCTTGTTCTGAAATCTCTCCACATCTCATCCTTTTGCTAGCTTCTGTGGACTGGGGCATGGCCTGAGACAAGATCTTTAGAGCCCCCTTTCTGATAATCAGAGAGAACATTTTGTCTAGTCCGATCAAGAGCGAAGGAATGTTTGTTTGAACTGTGCCAAACTGTTTCTCAGATCCAATTGTTAGCACAAAATGACTATATACTCCTTTTAAGAAACAGGAAAGCAGGTTTCCTGAGTGATATGTTGAGGCACAATATATATATATATATATATATATATATTTTTTTTTTTTTTTTCTTTTTTGGTTACTCAATGTCTTTATTTAAGAGGCGTGAAATTTCAAGATGATTTGGGGGCTTTGCTCAACTCCTAGATGCTCTGCGTCCAAAAATTCTCCATCCCTCCCAAATCAGACCACCTGAGCCCACTACTGTCAAACGAACAAAAACTGTTGATATGTTAGCCATATGTTTTTAAGTGATGAAGGATGAAATAGATTCCCAGTGCTCATCATGAGGGAAACATGTTACTATACCTTTCCTGTGAGGAAAGCCAGGTTATACGTAGAGTTCCTTTGTCATATCTTTAGACATGATTTGAGTAGACAGCAATGATCTTTACCTAGCTTAGTGTTCTGATGGCAAAATATTGTATATTGTAATAATTCTGTCCTATTTATTTGAGATTCTTGTTTAAGATTAAAAAAGAAAAAAAAAAAAGCTATGCCCTAGATGTAGGGCTTTTTTTTCCCAACCAAAGGTCTACAAAAGTTTCTATAGAAACTGTAATCGAATGATCCCCATATAC
Source organism: Sciurus vulgaris (assembly GCF_902686455.1). Taxonomy (NCBI): domain Eukaryota; kingdom Metazoa; phylum Chordata; class Mammalia; order Rodentia; family Sciuridae; genus Sciurus; species Sciurus vulgaris. Next base: position 60,665,881 of record NC_136477.1, on the reverse strand, counting down.
ATTGGTCCCCTTTATTAGGGATTTATCTGTTATCACCCTTTTTTCTGAAAGTCATTCTGCACAATTCCCAGTTGCATTTTGGACTTGATGAGATCCTTCATTCAGATGTAGCTCAAGGAGGAGAATAGCTCCTTGGCAGGGCAGCCTTCCCAGGTGTTGGACGTTGGTACAGGTGCACAATGTGAGGGATCCAAGGTAAAGGGGGGTTGGGGGGGCTTCAGACAAGGCCCCTTTAGGCCCAGCCAACCACAGGGGAAAGTTCATGACAACAGTGAGACGACATGGCTGCGTCCTGTACTAAACTTCTGACTATAGGTGTATTGATGCCACTGAAGCTGTGTAACATTGTCTCCCTTCTCTGTCTTCCCTATGCTTCTGTCGGATGTGATATTTTCATTTGAGAGTCATTGTCAGTAACCTGTGTACCTTCTCCAAACCTGTGTCTGTTGCACTGAGGATGAAAATCCAACACTAACAAATGTTCTTTGGGCTAAAAAAAAATAAAGATCATTTAAATATACGGTTTTCCACAAAAGGGTTGAACATTGCCAGGGTTGTGCTGCTGTGATGTTTCCATGCGTCATTTGAACTAAATCTCTCTAATTCTATTGATTAGAGTCACAAATGGGTTATAATATGTTAAGTTCCAATATTTTTCTGACTTGATTGGAACCTGCTTCTCTGTGAGGCTATTTTTGTAATGAGTTTTTGTACTTAATTTAACTGCCGCGGTCTGGGGGGGGGTGCGGGGTGGGGAGGGACTTTGTTCTTTGGTTGTTTATTGTTAATGCTCTCCTATGCCAGCCTGTCATTGTTCCAGTTGTTTGAAAAAACACAAAACAAAAGGATGCATTCATTGTCTGGGTTCTCAAGTCATCTTATGGCTGTCTAAAGACGTACATCATGTTCCAATTGCGGTCTCTGCAGCCTTATTTGAGTGTTGCCTTAGACTGTCTGACTGGACAAATAAACTCTCTTTGCCCTATGTTAACAAATGCAGATTTTTTTTCTTTCCTCCTTGTTATAGGGAATCTAAATGTTCAACTTTTTCTCTTTCTCTTTCTCTTTCTCTCTGACTGTTCTTGGTGCTGGGCCCTCCCTTCTACAGCGATGATACCTCCTAATATCGCTGCATGTATGAGAAATGAAAAGCTCGGGGAGGCTTGCTTCTACCTTATGGGCCATAATCAAACTACGGTTTGTAGCTCAATCAATACTAGGTGTTTCTGTGCTGTGGCCTAATTTCCTCATTGCTTCTGCTTAGCTCTATTTTGATATGTTTGGCAATTCATTCTGAGCACCCTGCGTTCTTTGAATTGTAAGTACACCGCTGACCCTGTTCAAGTGTTGCTCTCCCTTGTCTTAAAAAGTAGGCATAAGATTTTAAGGTTAGGTTTAGAATAGTGATGTGAGTACCTTCCCTTGCCCAAATGCCAGATGCCTTTTGTCTTCATTCTCACCCAGCATTGAGAAAGAATGAATCTGATACCACAGAGCTCTGCCCCAGATAGACAGGAAGAGATTTCCTAGTTCTTCAGTTATCTCTGGCATACTGCAGCCTATGGGCCAAATCCTGACCATAGCCTGTTTCTGTGAGTAAGGTTTTATTGATGCATAGCCATTTCTGTTTTGTGTTGCCTATGTTTTTGCACCACAATGGCTGGTTTGAATGGTTGCAACAGAGACTGTGGTCCAAAGTATTTACTATCTGGCCCATTAGAAAAACTTTGCTAATCCCCGCTTTAGGTTATATACCTGCTTTTGCTAAAAGCCATGCTGGGTTTTGGAAGACCTTTCATGAAACATATTAATTGTTTAATATAGATCTGGCTGCCTCATGAAAGATCTTTTAAGAGCCCCAGTGATTCCTTCCTCTCTGTCACACTGGTGTGCCCTCCATACTGCAACACAACATTTAGGCACCTGACATTTGTTGCAATTAATTGCAACAAAGCAACCCTGGGCTCTCATAAATTCACAGTGCTGCCCTGCTTTTAAACCTATTGATATCTTGGTGGTATAAGAAGCAGTCTATAATAGTGGAATCCATCATGCCATATTCATACATGCACATAATTCGATCACTCTCCCTCCCCAGTTATTTATAATCAGAATGTACCAATTTAAAAAGAGGAAAAAAAAAAAAAAAAAGGAGCAGTCCAGTGACTCCACCATTCCTAGATATTGTTATGACTGCTTCATATATCATACAAAAAAAGTGCCTTCAAACTTAAGGATTTTATGAGTCCTAATTTCAAATGTGTAACAATGTCTTTCCCCCTTCCTTTTATCTGTCAGAAAACTCTACATTTTAAAAATAGTTCCTTATTTTTGAATTTACACAGAAGTAGACAAAATAGTTGAATAGCACACACAAAAGTATAGTTCAGTGGCCCTCAAGTTCGAGTCACAATTGCCAGCCAACACCCGGCCATTGTGTTGCCGCCAAAAATCCCTCTTGCCCAACACCCTGGATCATTTTTTAAAGTAGAAGTGTACTTTGCACATGGTAAAAATACAAAAGTCCTGAGTGTACGGTGCAGTGGATTTTTCACCTCTGTGTGCACACATTTAGATCACCACTCGGATAAGCCATAGACTGTTTCTGTTCCCCAGGAAGCTTCCCGTAACATAATACCCCTCCAGGTCAATGTCCTAGATCATTTTTAAGCAAATAGAAATAAGTATCCTTTAAAGGATATTTTATTTGGGGGGAAGCAGGGTAGGGTGGGGAAGAGGAGAAGGGCTGGTCGATGGGGAGGCAAGAGGAGCTAGGGAGGGTGGCGAAGTTTCGGTACCTGTAGACAGACTATCCCCGGGCGTCTTTAAAGACTAAAGTCACGCCCGATTTTATAAGTTCTTTAATGATCTGTCTTGAGTATCGAAAACGGTCAGCTAGATGCTGAGAGCCACAAGTACTAGCTGTTACCCCTAACTAGTTGCAGTTATACTTAACCAAGATTCAGTTGGCTTTGGTTCCGATTGCTTTAACAGTTGTTTGTTTGTTGTGACTAATGAGTCGAGCATGGGAGGGAGCGGGGACTGGATCCGCAGGCCCTCCCGACCTAACTGCAGCTCTCCTCTCTCTTCCTCGCAGACCCCAGCAGCGACCGGAACGGCCCCTCCGCCGGTGCACAAGGCTTTCCGGAAGTGAGGGCCGGACCGGAAGTGAGGGCCGGACCGTCCGGCCGCCAGCACCCATCATTGGAGTCCAGTTACCCACCCGACGTTCACAAATCATCACAACATGGGGAAGAGCGGGCACACGTGAAAGATCCAAAAGGCAGCAGAGAGTACAGCAGACAACCCAATGAACACCACACCTGGAATGGAACTTCTCGAAAACCCGACGGCGGGGCATGCCGACCCAAGGACCGGGCGCCCGAGGGACGCAGAGACGCGCAGCCAGAGCGGATGGCGACCAACGGACCCAAGAGGAGATCCCCGGAGAAGCGCCGGGACGGCACCCGCAGCGCCGACAACACTCTGGAGAGGAGGGAGAAGCACGAGAAGAGGAGAGAGGCGTCTCCCGAGCGCAGACGAGAGCGGTCACCCACCCGCAGAAGGGACAGCTCGCCCAGCCGGCGGCGGCGGTCCCTCGAAAGACTCCTGGATCCCAGAAGGTCCCCGGAGCGACGGAGAGTGGCCTCGCCGGAGAGGAGGGCCAAGTCCACCGATCGCAGGCGGGCCCGGTCCCCCGAGCGCAGGAGAGAGCGTTCGCTGGACAAAAGGAGCAGAGAGGACAGAGGCGGCCACCGCGAGCGCGAAGAGGCGAATCTGAAGCAGGAAGCCGGCAGAAGTTCCAGAAATCCCCCGGAGCAGAGGAGGCGACCTTATAAAGAATGTAGCACCGACCTCAGTATCTGAGACTGAATCGCATTCCAACCTTTACCATGTCAAAGGTTCTAAGAGGAAGGTCACAAACCTGAAATAATTTAGTTTCTTACCTTACGAAGCATCTCTGACACCTGATGATCCTATGAATAGCTACAGACATTTTATGCATTTGAAATCTTATAAGAAAAAAATTATATATATGAAAAAGTCTTGTGCCTGATGTATAAATATTAAAGAAAGTATTTTTAAATGCATACTTTTTTGGAAATTATTTGCCAAATACTGGCCCAAAGGGATATGAATTTTCTTTCTACCTAAAGTGTAGAATTGTCAAGAATTGTTCCCTCTTTTTGGGCAATCTTTTTCTCTCCTGTTTAAATGGGGCGGTTGGTCATGTTTCTCTTAAGTATGGGAAATAATTAAGTTTAATTAATGATAGAGACTGTTATATAGTGATGTAGTGCTATACTGTAGACAGGAGTTTTTCTTCAAAGCAAAAAGGCAGAGTTCTATTTGTAAAATCTGAGGACCTTTTGGGATGGATTAGGATTGCCAGTGATCCTAAAATTAAGCAAACTGTATGACAAGACTACTGTTGCAAATGAAGGATATTTATAGCTTTTTAAACTGCGGCAGCACAAAGAAATTTTTTGTCCTTGGGTTATAATTGATTCAAAACAGTTTGTACTCTCCCTGGCCCAGAAGGCGCAGCAACAAGAAGGTTGGCCGCCATTACCCAAATACAGCCTAAGCACAGATTGTCGGGGTCATTAGCATCTCCCCATGGAATAAGATCTCACTTAAGGCAGTGCCATGGCAGCCTTGCTCAACTACTAGAAGGAACAGACAACAAACACCTGTGTTGTCTGGTCTGTGGTCTGACTGGAAGCTGAACAGTTGATGGAATATAGGACAATGTGCCCGGTATGAGGGAGAGACGTATATCTCCCCAATATAAAACGTATGCCCCCCCCTTTTTTGCATAAGCCCATTATTGCCCTTTGCCAACTTGGGGAGGAAGGACTGAAGTTTGGTGGATGAAATTCTCTTTTGATGTTTAAAGTTGGGGCTGCTCATTCATCAAAATGCCAATTGCACTTTGAAACCACAAAGTTTTTAGGTTGGTCGAAGGGGAAGCAAGGAAGTGATCCCAGTGGTTCTGGTTCTGTTTGGGAAACCTCGGCCCTCATGACCCTGTCCTTTAGTCTTTGGACAGCAGAACAAAACATTCATTTTTCTTTTTAAAAAGACCCATTCTTCTTGAACCCTCAGGTGGTGTGGTTGGGTCGGCTGTAGCCCCAGGATGTGGTTTAAATGGATTACTGCCTAGCTGAGCCAAAACGTTTGCTTGTACCTGTTGGACCACTACAGCAAACCGCTGCTTACAGTGCATTGTGTATTTCTGTAGTACTGTTTTGCATTTTCCGTACAGACACAAAACTTTGCAAGTCAATCACTGTTGTTCCCATGGTACTGTATTGAAAAAAAGAAAAAGAAAAAAAAAAAAAAAAAGAGAAAACCAGCCAATCATTGTGTGTACAGAGTTAAAAATTGTAATTAATAAGAGCCTGTTGAAAAAAAATGTTGCCTTTTTTTCTTGTATAAAAGAGAATTTATGACAAATTTAGCTGTGAGGAATGTGATATGTGTTTATATTTCTGAATATGAACAAATTGATTCATGGGGATATATTTTAATGTAAACTAAATCAGGTATGTAAAGTTGTTTTAAAATGGGAGACTATATAAGTAATTCTCTAAAGCTTTAGTTGGTTTGGGATATCATTATTTCCTCCATGGTGAGCCTGCTTGTGAATTATTAAGCACTTGTTTGCATTCTCTGTTCTTCACTCATTTATTTCTTCCAGTGTGCTATGGACTTAATGCTTTTTCTGTATTGATGAAAAGCAGTATGTGGGCCAATCTTTTTATAAAACACTATGCATATATAAATATTACATTGTTCATAGCTTTATTTGACTTATGGGTTTATACATAACATTAGAATGAATAGCTATAGTAGTGCGGACATTTATAAAAAACAAGTTCCTTTCCTGGAACAGAAACAATGTACATTCTGTAGCTAAAAAGGAGGGGAAAAAAGTCTGTGGATGCTATTTTTGTTATCCGAGTTTTCCATGCAAAGCTTATTGAGCTGTAGGAGGAAGACTGAGGAAGAGTACAACTGAATAATGATTTTTTTTTTTTCCCATCAATTTCCTAAGAGCCAACTTGGAGATTTTATTCCTAAGGCTGCAGTGCTAGGATTTTTCTCATCAGTCCTAGCACAATCTGAGATGTTAAATAACTGACACTCTCATTTGTGGTCCAAGGTTTTAAATCATTGAAATCAAGGTGCATTTTTGGAGTACATTCTTAAGTTACCATCTTGATTGTCTTTATTGTTGTAAGAGATATTTGACCTTTTAAAATCTGTGCTACCGCCCTAGCTTGTCTCAGTTCATGAGGACTTTTGGTGTGGTAATTTCACCTTAGTTCCACACATCCGATTTGCTTTGAAAATATTGTACTGTACAGGGACTATGCATTAAGCAGAAAGATATAGTTTTCTTTGAACTACTGTAACCTTAAATTGGAAACTGATTCTTGTGAGCCTACTTTCCCTAACCCCCCACTTCATGTAAATGTGTTGATGAGAGATGATGGATGAGAATTTTGTATGAATCAAACCATTTAGGAATTCCCCTCCCCCTATTACACAGTCGATGCCTGAAAGAATGTTGGGGAGGAGAGTCAACACCCTACTTGTATTTTTTAAGTTTCTTTTGTGAAAGATTTTTTAATGCATTTTTACTGTAAAAATACATGGAAATGTATGCATTCCATAACCACTATTGTTTCTGGATTGATATCTTCCTTGTCTCCTCATTGTTTCAAATACATCAGGGTCAAAGAATGAGCAGAGGGTGCCTGATTCAAACTCCCTGAAAGACCTTTCTGTTGAGGAAGGAGTTATGTCTTTGAGATAGAAAAGTGCCTTGCTTACTCAAAGTGTCGTCTGTGGATCAGCTGCCTTGTCGTCTGTGGATCAGCTGCCTTGTCGTCCCTGGGGAGTTTGTTAGAAATGCAGAATCTCTGACCCCACTCCAGACCTACAGAGTCAAAATGTGCTTTTAGCAAGATCCCTAGCCAACTTGTATGCACATAAAAATTTGAGCAGCGTTGCATAGCATAGAACCTCGGATGTGAAGCAAATTATGCCAAACCAGGAGCTTCATGACTTCCTGTGTGATGCTTGGGTAGGTTCCTAAGCCACATTTAGCCTCCTTTCCTCATCTTTAAGAGTGTCAGGCCTCATGGAGTTGGCAAGAATAAGTGCAAAGTGGGCTGGGGAGATAGCTCAGTTGGTAGAGTGCTTGCCTTGCAAGCACAGGCCCTGGGTTCAATCCCCAACACCACCAAAAAAAAAAAAAAAAAAGAATATATATATATATATATATATATATATATGTATATGCAAAGCACACCCCTGGCAGTCAGATCCTCCATAAACACTAAAACAATTTTACTGCTGATTTTCTGCCCAGCAACGACTCTCCTACTCTTCTTTGTCCTGGCTTGTCAATCAAAATGAAGAAATATATTTTGTGTATTAAAATGAGGAAGAAAGCCTTTTATTTTAATGACAAAATTAATACATAGTAGGGTTCATGCTACTGAACAGGTATAATTACACTTGCCATTGTTGTGAAATACTGAACCAAAATGTGATGCTCTGAAAGTCAAAACCAAAATAGTCTCAGCATGATTTTGGAGGTAGATATATACATAGAGTTAGACCAACTCCCACATCACACTAGATGAAAAGAAAATGATAACCCATTAGTGTATGCTTTAACACCCATCCAGGTTTATTGTGTAGTTGGAAGTAACTCAATTTCCCTCATGGCTCTGGGTTGTTCCTTTGTATGGCTTAGTGGTTGGGGTTTTCTTAAGCTGGTGGACACTCACAAGGGTATTGTGTTTTAATAGTAGGCATGCCCACAGCCCATCTCCTTGACTTGACTTTTCTTTGTCACTGACATGGTAATCATGGACACTGCTCACTTCCCGAGAATCTCCTTTGTTAAAGATGGCATCTAGAAATGGTCCCCGGCTTAGCCAACAATTGAAAGTATTTCTAAAGCCCTTTCCTGTACAAATCCTTCGCCAGCCACAAATAGCCTCAGTAAAACGAGTGTGCTGAGTGAGGCTCAATTATAACTGTCAGGATTTTTTCTGCTGGTGGGCAAGCTGAGACCACCTTTGAGGATCTGCCTTATTCCTGAAAGGAAGAGCCTTGTACATTGCTCCAGATGATTTTCGTTTTGTTTTGTTTTGATTCTGAAGCAACAAGGTCAGCAATTATGGGTGTCAAGCCCCGTAAGACCGGAGTACTTTTGGAATACACATCACAAGCTTGCAAGAAGGGAACTGACCAGCTCAGTCCTTTCCAGCACAGTGATTTGGGGTGTATTTAACAGGATGGTCCTTGTGTAGAACGCTGTGACTGGTTCCCCCCAGTCATGTCTCTATGCATGGTGGGTGGAGGTCATTGTGGGGGGCTGTGGAGACCGAAGGGGCGCAGCTACATATCATCAGCACAGACATTAAATTTACTGGATCCAAAGTGAAAGACCTCAGAAAGTGTATGGATTTCAGCAAAGTGGTTTTAACTTGTACATTCTGTGGTATAATACTCAAGTATTGCAGGCAACTCTGCCTTTGAACTGAAAGTCTTCCTGTCATGTCCCTGGAGGAAATAACAAAGTCATCATCTACCTAACCTGTAGCTCCTAACACCGCCCCGAGAAGTGCTCATCTGTGAAGTACATCCTTCAGGGAGTAGACTCTTTCATTCTCCCAGGATCATAAGATTGAAGGGGAGAGAGAAAGACTGCTAATTTCCACCAGTGTAGTTAGACTCCTTCCTCAATTTTGTCGACACGTGTTTATTGAAGACCAACCCCATGCAGGTTGGGACTAGAAATACTGGTTTCCACTCGGGAGAGTTTATAGTTGAATGGGAGGAGAAAACAGGTAAATATAAGCACAATCCCAAGGCACAGGGGCCTGTGGCACTCATTAATAAGGGATTTACTCAGATTGAGGGAAATTGGAACTCAGCTGAGACCAGAAGGAAGAGAAGGAGTTAAGGAGCCTGAGAGAGAAGCAAAGAGGTGAGGGAGGGTGGTCCAGATGGAAGGACCAGGCCATGAAGAACCAGGCCACATCACGAATTTCAGACTTCAGAAGAGGAGGCCACTGAGGGCTTCTGTCCAGGTATGTGTGTGTTGGGGTGGGGTGGGAGTGACCAGGCCAGGTTTAAGTGATAAAGATGGCCTCAGACCGGAGGTGGGGGTGCTGAATCTAGGTGGGCCCAGGCCCATGTTGACCATCTTTCAAAAATAATTCATAATAATTCATTTTCTTTCCTATCTAAACTTCTCTTCACTATACCTTTATGAATACCTGCAAAACCTTTTTACTTCACCCAATTTCTTCTGTTAGATAAGGTCATTTATGGTTCTACCTGGTTTTCTCCAGGCTTACAAACAACCTGTTGTTTTTGAATATCCAGGAATCAAATCTTGTGATCTTGCTTTGCCTTTTTTTTTTTTTTTTCCTTTTGAGGTTGGCCACAACTATCTCAAGCTACAAAAGGCTGTTCAGTTGTACCCAACCCTTGAGGGACATGTCTGTATTTGAGTGTTAAGAGAGGAACCACTCCCATGATACCCCACGTTAAAAAAGGATTTCTTCTTTTTTTTTAATTTACAAAACTAATGCATAATCATAATAAAATATTCAAGCATCTCAGGAGAATATAGACTAAAAGGTAGCATCCTCCCTTACCACCAGTTGACTCTGATTCACTGAGGTAAATGTCATTAACAGCTGGGTCCATGACGTTTCTCATTCTTCTGCGTGTGTGTGTGTGTGTGTGTGTGCGCGCGTGCCTAGTTATTATTTTTTTAATGGGCCATTAAACACTTACTATTTTATGAACTCTTCCTGTGCCTTGTATATTGTGGACATTTTTCCACATTAGGAGCATGTGTGTGAGTACATATGTTCATATACATTCAAATACATACAGATGCACATTAAAATATAATCTCACGTAATATCATCTCATTTATTGCCAATCACTGTCCTCCTCCGTCTGCTTCTTGGCTTCACACAGTCTTTTGCTTATTCTGTTCCTGGTCTTTCCTCTTGCACACCTATAGGTTCTCCTCCCTGTAGAAGCCAGAATGATTCTTCTAAAATACCAAATGAGGTTCCTTGTGCTCCAGGCCCTTCTGTCCTCTCTGACTCTCACCAGTTCCACTCTAGCCACTGTGCTCACTCCCAGCCTTGGGGGCTTGGACCAAGCTAGCCCATCTGGGCACTGCTCTTTCCCTGTTATTGTGGCTGGCTCTCTGTTCAGTCAAAGCTTTGCTCAAATCTCCTTAGAATGTGTCCTACCCTGACCACCTTGCAGTTTGATTCCTGTCTTCTCTACTCAGGAGCACTAGGTCACCGAGCCACATCCCCAGCCCTATTTTGTATTTTATTTAGAGACAGGGTCTCGCTGAGTTGCTTAGGGCCTCAGTAAGTTGCTGAGGCTGGCTTTGAACTCTCGATCCTCCTGCCTCAGCCTCCTGAGTCACTGGGATTACCAGCATGAACCATCTTATCTGGGGGCACTTCCCACCTTCTAATCTGCTGTGATTGATTGGTAGACTGTCTCTACTGCTGATCCCCTGTTCCCATTCTCCAGAATGAAGGTCAGCTTTCTGCACATGGCAACCTCTGCAGCCAAGCACAGCCCTGCACTTACAAGGGCTCCCGGCCTGGTTTAATTCTCTGCTGTCACCATCTTGAATTCTTGGTCATTTTTGAACAAGGAGCCCCACAATTTCAGTTCCCGCTGGCAGTGCAGCTCGTAGCTGACTTTGTCTAGAAGGGGAACTTTAGAGGGCAGGAATCTTACTGTAAACCTCAGAGGGCAAAGGTCTTCATTCTGATCTCTGGTGAATTCCAAGTTCCTAGAGCCACGCCTGCCCACAGTTGGTGCCGAGCAACTCTATGTACTTTGTTTCTCTCAATAACTGCACACTCTGCAGTTGAGCACCATTTATTTAACTCTTCCCTTATGGACATGCAGTTGTTATTACAAAAATGTGCTGCAGAGAACGACCTTATAACTTGGTTTTCTTGAATGGTTTGGTTTAAATACTTTTGAAGGGAGAAACCGTGACTCCTGGTTTGTTTTTATTTCGGGTGACACTTATATTATTGAGGATTTGCATGCTCTCATTGGGAACAGCTGTTATTAGCAAAGTAGTTACAGGCCATTGGACTATTTCCCATCAACCGGGAGCCAAGCACAGCTTAACTGCTCAACCAATGGTTCCCGGCCTCAGGCGCACACTGAGATCACCTGGGGAAACCGGAAGCCCTGATTACCTGGGCCCACTCCCAGCCGTTCTAAGGGAATTGTTCTGTCTGTAGCCTGGGTTTACAGAGGGTCCCAGGTGGTTTGATAGGCAGCCATTACATTCCCCATCTTTAACCTCATGGACTTAGAGGAATTGAATGGAACTGCTTTGCTTCTCTCTCATTTGTCCGTAGGGTATCCGCTCTTGCCTCTTTGAGCTTTCCATAGTGTGGTTTAAAGGGAAGATGGTTTCAGAATATTTCCTCCAACCTTCTTACTTGTATGAGGTTATTAGCCACATATATACCTAATGGTTGTGTTTATCAGTTGTGAATTCTGTCTTATATTCCTGTCACCGCTGAATTTATTCAGTACTAAGGATAATCAAGAGGCCCATCCATTCTCAAGGGGCTGACATTGTATCAAGTCTTAGTAGAGTACTTCCTTCCCTTAAACTCTCCTGGGAAGTATTTTAAAGCTCCTACATAAATGGTACATGTGGTATGTTAGAACTTAAGGAGGATAATGAGCAATTAGTAGTCACAAGGAAGCAAGAGTATTTTCTGGCAGTTTCCAAACTATTTCTGATGTTCCTGTCCTCTCCAGCCTCCACCTGCACCTACTTTTAGCAGGCAACTTTGGGCTGAAAAATGGGTTATGACTGAATGAATGGAGTGTGACATGCATATGACCAAAATAACATTCAAGTTTTAAAATTTGAGGAGAGAAATATTCTTGGGAAAGTGCCACAGGTAATAAATGCAACTTACGTGGAAGCCCTGGTATTAAGTTAAGAGATTCTCACGTTGGTCCAGGCCAGTGGCCCAGATGCATCATTGATATTGATCCATCATTGACTGACCTGATCTCAGAATCAAAGCAGAACTCTAGAATACATTCAAAAGAGTCCTGAAATCTGGAACGAGATGGCTTCCCCTTTCCTCTGGCTGCTGAATGTGGCAGAACTGATGAAAATTTTCTCTCTCTTTCCAACTTATGAATTTGACGGTCCTCCCTAGAACCTCCTCTTCCAGATGGAGGGCTTTACCAGGCAGAATCTCACTGATCCCTTGGAAATTGCAGCTTAGATGATGTAACTGTTTCCTTTATCTCCTGAAAACATAACTTAGTCCAGTGGAGTTTGTTAGCAAATATGTGCTGAGCACCTACTATTCCGTAGGCATGGTGCTGGGTACTTGTGTCAAACAGCATGGAAACCCCCGCCTTCCTGAAGTTGAGAGTTTGGCAGAAAAACCAGACATTGCGTAATTGACTTAACTTGTGGTAAGAGGAGGTGTATGTGGTGTCCTTGAGTGTCTACGAGGCGGGGGACTTCATCTGGATGGCGCAGAGAAGAGAGGTAAAGGGGAAAGAGCTTTCCAAAAAGAAAGCAAGAGTTGGGTAAAGGCCTGCAAAAGACCACAAAGGGAGAGTGGCTTATTCCTGGAGTACAGGGAAGGATCCTGGTAGTAAAACCCTGCGTGCCCCAGGAGGAAAACAGAAGCAAGACCTGAAATGTGCCTGAGAGCTTTAGGGAGAAAAACCCACTTCCTCTTTCCATCAGGGAGGAAAAGAGAGACCAAAGGAGCAATCTGCAGGGAATCGAATGACTCCCCTGCTCCAATACCAAAACAACTCCCACGGAGTGGGGCGCTGTGGCACACACCTGTCATCGGAGCTGCTGGGGAGGCTGAGGCAGGAGGATCGCGAGTTCAAAGCCAGCCTCAGCAACTTAGCCAGGCCCTAAGCAACTCAGGGAGACCCTGTCTCTAAATAAAATATAAAAAAGGGCTGGGGATGTGGCTCAGTGGTGAAGCACCCCTGGGTTCAATCCCGATAAGAAAAAAATAAAAATAATTCTCACAACCCAAAACAGAGAGGACACCTCACGTTCAACATCTGGAAAATTGAAATCTATGAGAATAACCACGAATATGTGAAGAAAGATCACGGATTGGTCTCCTTTTCCCAGAGGAACAGATATTTTCATTACTCTTCCTACAAGAGCCGATATTGGGGTTCCGGAAAGCATGTTCAGACTGGGTGCACCTTTGCTGCCATTAGCTGGTCTTGCAAGAGGGAAGCATTTCCTGAAGTCAGAGGGCACAATTATGGAATGCTGTCATGAACCCCAGGAAATCACTCTGTCTATCTCGTGGTGTTTTCCCCCCTCAACCTATTTGGGTTTTATTTTAGAAGTCTATTTGATTTTATCTTAGAAATGTATCTTTGGCACATTTTGTCTGGATTACTTCTTGTTTCATTCTTCATTTTTGTTAAGAATTCATGTCCTCTCTCTTCATAGATTTCATTGAAAATAAATGAGAAATCCCCCAAAGCACGTGCCTGTTAATGAAATATAATTTAGCTTTTGAGAAAGCATCTGCCTCTGTGCTACTACGTCACTGATGTATAACCATTTTTTAAAAACCAACATAACATCACATGAAAATTCTTGTCAACTTCTCTCCTGAATCTCATTGTTCTCCCCCCAGAGCTATTTGGGGTTCCTCTTTCAGACACATCACTGCAAACATGCAGACATCCCAAAGCTTTCTATGTGTTTATGTACATGTAGTTTTTCCCACAGTGATACTGTGCCTCTCATTTGACACTGTTGTTTTTCTCCCACCTGATCCATCTTGCCAATCTTACAAGGTCAGTGAGAATTCTCATGCTTGTAGCTCCTTTTCACTCCTGCATAGTATTCTGCAGTGTATTCATTTGCCATAAAGGACAAGCACAGATTAGGAGACTTAACCAACAGACATTTATTTTCTCACAGTTTTGAAGGCTGGAAGTCCAAGATAAAGATGCCAGGGTTGGTTTCTGGTGAGGGTTCTCTTCCTCGCTTGCAAATGGCCACCTGGCCTTTTCTCCGTATGTGCATTACTAGTGTCTCTTTCTCTTAAGGACATCAATCCTATCAGATTAGGGTCCCACCCTGACAACCTCATTTAACCTGAATGACTTCCTTAAAGGCATCTCTCTAAACACATACACATTGGAGCTTAGGAATAAAATAAATGAATTTGGGGGGTACAAAGTTCGGTTCCATAGCATATAGTATGATGTCCACTCTTAATCTTTTTAATATTCTCTGCTGAGACAGACCCCCTTGCTTTTTGCTTTGAAGCTCCAACACAGTATGATTCCTCCTGCTCTTGCACTAAACACAACCTAGATTTCCTTCTTATCCCTGGGGAAATAGGAGGAGGCAAGAGAGAGGGAACAGAGATGGGGATAGAGGGGTAAGAGATTGATTTTAAAAGGCTGATACCCAATTATTCATCCTCACTAGCTCACAGAGTTTTCAGCTTCTCTCCCAGTTAAGCTACAAAGTGGGAGAATCTGGCATTTGAGCATGCCAAGTTGGGGGAGGCAGGCAAGGCCAGAAATGTCCTGTGTGGGCTGCAAGCTTCCCTTGAAAATTAGCATTCCCAGTGGGAAATCTGGGAGGACTCAGACAGCTTCGGGCCACAGGCAGACACCCCCAGCTCTGGTTCCAGCCACTACCCAGATGGAGTGGTCCGGGGAATTGCAGCCAATACCCAAAATGTACTCTTCGCTGTTCTGTGCATCTTTCTAGAAGCCTCATGTGCATGCTCTAGAAAATTCCTCTATGCCAGGGGAAGATCTGGAATTCTTTGTATATTTGGATCAAAGAATAATGACTCAGGGAAGACCAGACAGCTTTTTGTTCTCCTGGTAAATCTGCAAGGGCTCTCTGGATGTTTGCAATGCTAGAGAGAAATATTTGAACATCTAGTCTAAGCCAGTGGTGCTCACCCACAGACAATTTTGATGCTCAGAGGAGATGTGGCGATGTCTGGAGATATTTTGATTGTCTCATGGTGGGAGAGGGCTCATGTGCTACTGTCAGGGGGTGCAAAGGGACCAGAGAGGTTGCTAACATCCTGTGATATGCAGACTAGCCTTTGCAATGAGGAATTATCCAGCCCCAAAATGTCAACAGTGCCAAGGTTGAGACTCCGTGCTCTAAACCATGCAGTGGAGATTTACTGGGACTTTGCCGTGGAGAAGATCATTTCAGAGAATATTGGCATCTTAATTTTGCAGAAGGGGTAATGCCAGATAACCCTGTATTCCTCCCAAAGGGCTGATTTGAGTGTTTCTTTGAAACAGTGGGCATCTCACTCATCAATTTCCTTTTATATTTGTCAGATGGAGACTGAAGCCATCTGTTCCACTTCTTAGCCCATAACCCACAGGATTCTTGGAGAGCCGTTTGTGACATCCACAGCCATCCTCAGCTTGGTTACTTATTTCATTTGGGTGACTTCTCCCTATCCAGTGGCTTTTAAAGATTCCAGCTCCCCACTGAAGATTCACCTTGAGTTATAGCCTCGTGTATGCCTCCCAAGGTGTTATGAGGATTAATTAGTTAACTTTGGTAAGGTGCTTTGAAGATAACAAGTCCACTTAGAGTTCTAACTATAATGATTAGGCAAATTAGGTACTCTTTAGCCATTACCAATGGCTTTGATCCTGCCTGTCTCTCACTTCCCTGAGCAGTTGGGCTGGGAGGAAGAATATTGGGATAAGCGGCAGTGGCCGGCAGCGGAAAAACGCAAACCTCATTTGTGATGGCTGTTTTCAGATTCTCTTTTAATGGTGAGATGAGGAGAAAAAACATCCCAAGGGAAATTAAAATCCCTTAGTAGTGATGGAAGACTTCGCGTTATTACTTTGGAAACACCAATAAGTAAATTAGAAAAATGGCATATTCTCTCATTTGTATTCATTCATTCTGTCTGCCTCTTCCTCCCTCTCCCCCCACGCCCTGGGCAGAGGACAGCATGATGATGAGATTCTGCTAGAACTCTCTCAAGGAAGCCACAATTCACAGTAGAGAAGTCTCTCTTTTCCTTGCAGACTCTTTGAATACCTTTGGAGTTGGCTTCCTTCTTCGCCTCTGACCATCACCATTGTTGTGGTCACCATTTTGTATTTGCATAGTTTTGCACCTACTATGACACTAGGCTGGGACCCTATCTAATCCTCCAATGCCTGTCGAAATAGGTACGATCACATCCCATTTATAGATGCCAAAACCAAGTTTCCCGGAGGCTGATCTCATAACTGAGGTCACAAAGCAGGGTCCGACTGTTTCCAAGTCAGTGTTGTGCTCTTTCCAGAACTCCAAGCTTAAACAAACAAACAAACAACAAACTAAATTACCTGCACCCTTTTTCCATCTGGCTTTTGTCTCCCAGGAGTTCAGTAGGAAAGGTGGCATTTTCTCTATTTTTTAAAGACAGGGGTTCAAGGATCTGCTCAGGGATACCAGCAAGTGAGTTGGCCAGTCACCTTGACTGTGAGCCCACCGGGACCACCTTTCCTTACAGGTATGGGACTGCTTTCCCTTCGTCCATTTCTGCGTCCCTAGATAACAGCCAGCCAACACCTTCCTTGATTCTCCCCCTTTGGCTTTTGGGGTTCCTCACTCACCCTCCAGCCAGTACTTTCCAGCCCCGCTTCTAGTCCCCTCGTTCCTGTGTACCTAGGAAGCACCAGCCGCTCCCCAGGGACTCAGCCTCAGGCATTCTTTTCCACTCTGGTGATTTCTTCTATTTCCTGGCTTAGATCGATGGTTCCTAAAACTTTCTGGATATCAGAATCACCTGGGGCAGCTTTATAAAGGTCCCAGACCGCACTATGGATTAATTAGCTCAGAATCTCTGATAATTAGTATTTTTTAATTTTCTCCCAAAGCTCTCTGAGTGATTCCAAAGTGCAGTCAGTTTGGAGAGCCGGGGGCATGCGCTGTCTTCCTTATGAACTTCTCAGATGTGGGTTTTGGCCATGGCCCTCCATACGAGACCTATATCTTTACCAGGTCCCCGTTTCCCATCCACACATCAAACGCAACATATCCAAAGGGTAGGGATGCCAAATTTAGCAAGTGAAAATATGGCACTTTAATTTCCCTTAGGAGATTCCCTAAGCATGTCTTCATTATTTATCTGAAATGCTCCTGGGCTTCTGGCATCGAACCTGGCAATGTTACCAGGGAGAAAACGGCCTCTGAATCACTGTCTGCTGTGGCCCTGAGCTCAGGGAAGAGCTTACAGCCCTCCTGTGAACCTAGTGGTGAACCTCAGAGCCGTCCCGACCTGCTTCCTTCTCTTCCACGCCCACTCTTCTCTTCCACTGCTGTTTTTGACTCGCCCTCTGCAAGCCTGAAATGTTTCTCAGATCTTCCCTCCTCACTCCTCTGCTCATGATGGTGTCCTGAGTCCATGCTCATCATCTCGATCCTTCAGGATTGTACTAACTTTGTCACTGGGACCCTTTGTGTCTGTACTCTACACTCGTTTCTCTGATAATCAGTTTCTATGCTTTGCCACACTGTAGAACACACACCTACTCATGGCACCTTTCCCTCTAAAAGCTTCGATGGCTACTCACAGCCAAAGGGCAAGGCAGGCTGTGTCGCTCAGGACAGCCCTTGACCTGACTTCCCAGCAGGTCTCCAGAAGACGCCACAGATCCCGTCGTAGATGAACACGTGTCCTGGCAATCGTCTGCAGCTTGGCTTTTCTGCTCCAACTGGGATGCTTTCCCCTTCCTAACAAAATCCTACACACCCAAGGCCCAACGGAACCTAGCAAATTAAAAAAAAAAAATGCCCCTTGGCGTCTCCTCGCCACTTTCTCTTAGCAGTTTCCGCAGGTCTTTCTTTGTAACACTTCGCGGGTGTCAACCAGGTCCGCCGTCCTTACATGCTCTTTCAAGACACTAGTATCTTGAACCTGGACTGACGTCAAGTTTTCTAATCAGTCTCACACAATTGCTTCCTGTTCTGGTTTGGATGTGAGGTGTCCTCCAAAAGCTCACCTGTGAGACACGCAAGAAGGTTCAGAGGAGAAATGACTGGGTGGTGAGACCCTTAACCCAGTCAGTGAATGAATCCCTGATGGGATTAGCTGAGTGGTGACTGGAGGCAGGTGGGCGTGGCTGGAGGAGGTGGGCACTGGGGGCGTGGCTTTGGGCGTGGCTTTGGGGCGTGGCTTTGGGGGCGTGGCTTTGGGGTGTATATCTGTATCTGGAGAGTGGAGTCTCTCTGCTTCCTGATCACCATGTGAGCTGCTTCCCTCCACCACATTCTTCCACCATGATGTTCAGCCTCATCTTGAGCCGGGAGGAATGGAGCCTGCTCTCTATGGACTGAGACCTCTGAAACCGTGAGCCCTCCAGTAAACCCTTTTCTTCCTCTGAAGTTGTTGTGGTTGGCTCTTTTAGTTATAGCAGTGAGAAGGCTGACTAAAACACTTACACAATTGCCCCCTCCTCCTGTGGCCTTTTTAAAGTAGGCCAGACCTTGTCGCTGCTCTGACTGTGTGACCCCTTCCCTTATAATCCCTCTCATTCCCCTTGCTGGGCACAGCTGGCAACTGTTTCAGGACACACGAGCTGAACTTCCATGGTCTAGAACCAGAATTTCAGTGCTTGTGAGCTTTCTGTGGCCAGTGGAGCCAGCCTCTTCCCATGTGGGCAGCAGGCAGGCAGTGCTGTGGGGCAAAACACCCCAACCCCGGCAGCCTTCAACAGTGACTGGCAAGCATAGGGTCTGTGATCTACCAGATTTCTCCAGTAGGGTTAGGTGCAATTGCCCACACTGGTCATTTGCTTAACTCTCTATAATTGCCTCATTTTGTTTAAATCCCTCATCCTTTTTCCAGTAATAAAATAATAACCACCCAAATAAGTTATGTGCCCTTAGATCCTTCACTCAGGGTCTGCCACTGGGGATCTCCCGAGACAAGATACTGGTAAAATCTTAGTCGTCTTTTCTTGATGTGTTAGATCATTAGCATAAACGTGACTGATAAATGGGACATCACAAAGAACTGAAGGTCTGACAGAACCAAGAGAGTTTTAATGAGTCCCTTTCCGAGAGATTGTAAGACTGACCCTCTCTTGTTTATCTTATTGAACCCTATTCCTAAGACTGGGGAACACTTTCACCATAAGCTCTTTTGGGGTATGTTTATGCAACTCCCAGTGACCCCTGAAGTGTCCCCTTCACCCATAAAGAGAGGCCCCGGGAACCATGTTCCAACATGACCCCAGTCATAAATGATTGGATAAGGTGGTCATCCGACCACATGGGACCAGTAAAATCTATGCTCTCAGGAATATGGGGGTAGGACTTAGCTATAACAGTGCTGTCCCAGTTGAAGAAAAAACAGAACACAAGAAAAATGGGGCAGCCATTTGCCACTACAAAAATTTCCACTTCATGGAATAAGTAATGGCAAAAGCTGGTCTGCAGAGAGAAGAATAAACTTAGAGAGTGCCATCGTGGTCCCTGGCTGGGTTTCGGCCCTTTGAGGCAGCTCAGCCCTCTCTCTCCATGGCTCGAAAGAGGCCACCTGGATCCTTCTAACACTGGATAGACCTTTAAGGGCCTGAGCTAGCTCAAGTTGGTTTCTGTTACTTACAACCAAAGTGTTCTAATGAATACGGTTTCCATGGAGCTAGCTAGAAAAGAAGAGAAACACCTTTGATGTGCTTTCCAGTCGCATATTTTGTTTAAACCACTCAGGGGGCCAAAAAATAAGTATCTAGTGTCCACAGGGAGACCGCTGGGTACAGGTGGGGAGCTCAGTGTTTTGTGTTTTTATTGTCTGACAGGCTTCCACTTTGGGGTTTTTGTTTTTTTTTCCTACCATACAACTGGAATATTGTGGTACCATTTTGCTTCTTGTCTCTATTCAGCCTTAACTTTGGGGCTTAAGTAGATCCTTGGGCAACTGCCTTTGAAATTTTAAGTACCTCCCTTCAGCAGGATGAAATAGAAGAAAACAATCAATGCCACCTTTCAGCTATTCTAAATATTTGATATGTTGGAACATATGTTTTAAGAGTCAATCAGTTGATTTTTCTACCCTCCTTCTGCTTAAAGTGGCATTCCAATCCAGAGAAAGTGTGCCAGTCCTGACCCAGGATTGGGGTGGATATGGTGGAAGACTGAGGCAATGGTGACCCTGATTAATGGCTTCTCTGTGTTCATTCTTTTTGTCCTGAACCTTGGTTGTCCTGTTTCACTTATTTTCTTTTTCTTTTTTTTTTTTTTTTTTTTTTTGCGGTGCTGGGAATTGAACCCAGGGCCTTGTGCATGCGAGGCAGGCACTCTACCAGCTGAGCTATATCCCCAGCCCTGGTTGTCCTGTTTTAGTATGGTTCTGGGCTAGCCTTATGACTTGGGTTGGCCAAAAGAATGCAGTAGAAACGATGGCCTGAGAGTTCTGAACCTGAGTCTCAAGAGACCTTTAACCACTCACTCCCTTTCACTGTTGCTTTCGTTCACACTTGGCCTCCAGCTAGACAGTGAGAGCCAGCCTTGGCTGGTGTGATGGAGGGTGAGAGGCAATGTGAAACCAAGTCCCTTTATTTGAGGTCATCTGAAACCAGCCAGCCCCAACCAACTTGCTAGTGGTTCTTTAGACACATGAGCAAGGCCAGCCAAGATCAGCAAACCATGTCCACAGCAGCAGAACCATCCAGGGGACCCATAGGCTTTGGAAGAATAAGTGGTGGTTATTTAAAGCTACAACCTTTTAGTGGGATTTGTTATATCCCTTCATTACAGTACAATCTTTCTTCAGTTGAAGCTCCTAATATGAAACTTGAAAGGATACTAGTTCTGTCTACATGTGTTATCATAGATTTTCAGCAGATTTGAAGGCTATATTCCAAATGATTGATTGAATTGGTTATATTCTGTACATGGAATTTACAGAGATTTGGGTATCGAGAGAGAGAGAGAGAGAGAGAGAGAGAGAGAGAGAGAGAGAAATCCTCCAGAGCAGAGGATTTGTCCTTAGGGCAAATTCTACCCTGACCAGTTTTTGCAAATAAAGTTTTATTGGAAGGTAGTCACCCATTTGCTTACATATTATCTATGGTTGCTTTTGCACTGCATCAGCAGAATTGTGAAATTGGGACGGTATGACCTTCGAAGTTTAATAGGCTTACTTACTGGCCCTTTATACCAAAAAAAAAAAAAAAAAAAATTAAAAAATTGTCAACTCCCACTATAGAGAAACTAAAACTAAGATTCTAAGTGCTAACAATTGGAAGAGATGTACCATATGGACTGGGACTGCCAGGGCAGAGAAAACAAGTATTCCAAATTAGCAGCAAAACCCTGACATTGTAGAGATAGATGCTCCAAACAGCAGCCACCCACTTGGAATTGAGGTGCTTTGCACATGGACACAGGCAGGCAGCATCCTCCATGGCGGAACAGCAGGGGGCTCTTTAATTAATGACCAATAACAATTCTTCTACTCAACAGCAGGGAGCTGAGCTCGTTCTAAATATAAATGTCACCCTTAAACTCCTTGAGAACCGCTTTTCACCATAGTCTGCATCTCAGAGTCTGACTGAGATCCTTGTCTCTGAAGAGCAACTTTTTTTTTGGAATGTAAGAAACCGTAGAGAAAATATTGCAAAGAGATCGGTGCCAATTAACTCTGTCACTGATTTACTGTCTAATAAATAAACAGAGAGAGAGAGTCATGAAGATTAACCAAGCTTCTCGTGGATGATGGATCCCAGAAACTCAAATAGTTCCTCTTGTCAACTCCCTCATTTGAGCATGAAAATATCGGGAGCAAAAAGGTATGGGTGAATGACATGGATAAAATTTTCTTTCTAAATTTATCTTAATTGAAATGTATGAGGGAAATACATAATTGAAAGGAATAGGTCATATGCCTTTGTAATGTAAATAACTTTATGCTGTGATTTTCCGGATGTGTCTCCCCCGCCCCACCCCCATCCCTCCACTTCTTGCTCCATGGATCCACTCCTTGGTATGTGGTATGTGCAAAACCCCCGCCTGACTGCTGGGGAAGCATGCCAAGTCACCACGCACCAAGTAGCACAGTGACTCCCCCACCTGAGCCTGCTTTGGCTCAGCTTCCCCCAGCCCCATTTTATAGCAACTGCCCCCCTTAGCTCACCCCCCAAACTTGACCCTTCCTTGGCCTCTCTTCTTATTTCTCCAACACACCCCCAAATTCAGTTTATCCATTGAGATACATCCCACAGGTGACAACTTCTCCCTAACAGTAATGCCATGCGCCTGGTCTATGGCCTCAGCATCTGTTGCCTAGAAACCTGGGCCATCCTCCATAAGTGGTCTCAGTACTTTCCTTTATGGGCAGTTCTCTGCAGCAGCCAGAGAGTGATCTTTTCAGGAGGTAAACAGATCAAATTTCTCCCCTATTATGGTTTAGATATGAGGTGCCCCCCCACCAAAGAAAAGGTTATGTGGGAGACAGTGAATTGATTGGGTTGTGAGAGTTTAGCCTAATCAGTGCATCAATCCCCTTATAAGGATTGACTGGGTAACTGCAGGCAGGTAGGGTGTGGCTGGAGGAGGAAGGCACTGGGGTGTGTCCTTGGGGTTTATCTTTTGTCTTTTGTCCCTGGGAAGAGAGTCTCTCTCTCTCTGTCTCTCTCTCTCAATCTCTTTCTCTCCCTCCCTCCCTCTGTCTTTCCTGGTGCCACATCCCCGGCTGCTTTCCTCAGCCACACTCTTTCCGCCATGATGTTCTGCCTCACCTCAGGCCCAGAGCAATGGAGTCAGCCATCTGTGAACTGAGAACCTCTGATACCATGAGCCCCCAATTTTTTGATTTTTTCTCCTCTAAGATTCTTCTTCTTAGGTCTTTTGGTCATAGTGGGGGGTAGGAAACTGACTGAAACACTCCAAACCTTTCAACAGCTTTTCTCGCCACTCCAGTTATAATCCTCCCATGGCCTACAGCTTCACAAGGCCCCATGGGCTCTGGCTGGGGGCCATTTTCTCTAACTTCACCATGGAAGATTTGGTTCTGCCCCAATGTGGCAGTCTAGCTGCTGCATACGTCTCCCCATCCTTCCAGACCCCCTGGATCATTCCCACTGAAACCCCATAGCAGTGGCCCTTCTGCCTACAGGGAAGAAACAGCCTGTTGATCCACTCCCCATTCTGTTCCAGTGTCTTCTCCTTACTCCACTCAGCAGGGGTGAGTTTGCCCCACCAGGATCTTAAATCATGACTGGAGACATTTTTGATGATCCAGTTTGGGGTCAGGAGGGTACGCTGAGCATCTCGTGGGCAGAAGCCAGGGATGCCACCAATATCCTAAATTATACAGGATGGTCCCCCAAACTAAGAATTTTCTGGCCCCATTTCAGTAGTGTTGAACTTGAGAAATCCTGCCCTACTGAGTTCTCTCCCCAAATGTTTTCTCCTAAGAGAAAAGCCTTTCCAACTGTCTCTTTCCCAAGGAGCTTTTCCCCTCTGCGTCCCCATTACCCCCTCGTGCCATATGCAGCTTAACACTACCTGGAAGAGCAGGCCTGCTTCTGTCTCTCACCTCCCACTTGAACATAAGCTCCCGGCAGGCAGGCATTCTCTCTGATTCACGGCTGGTTCTTCCATGTCTTGGGCAATCCCTGGCACATAGGAGGGCTTCAGCAGCTCTCTGAGACGTGGGGAGGTTACATAACATGCCCACAGTCATCCGAGGTTAATAAGAAGGAAGCTATGCATCTGTCTGTCAGTCCCTTTAAGCCACTGCACACATGCCTTCCATCCCAGGAAAAGCTCGGTGCTCGTTATAGAAATGCCACTTTAAGACAATTTTCTTAGCTGTCTCCTTCCAATTTTCCATGGTCTTCCCACGCCTCCCATGTAGCAACTCTCGATCCATTAAAACCCAGGTTGTCTGACCCCCTTCCACAAATGCTTATTTCCTGTGCTCTGACTTCTCTTTCTAATCCAAAAAATGGCTAATACAAATGAAGTGGAAACGCAGGGCCGCCAGAAGCCCCATCACACGCAGGCTGGGTCAGTCCATCAGCCAACTCCACTGTCAATATCGGATTAATTGCTTGCTTAACCTCGAGTTCTCTGCCGCTTTTCCCTCCCAGACAAAATTACCAGTCTCCTTCAGCACCAACTTGGCAATAACAGAGGAAGCCTTGAAATGATTATCCTCATTTAAAGACAGCATGAATTCCTAGCTTTTTTTTTCTATGAACATAAAATTGTGAGAGTCCTTTGTTCTTGCAAAAGGCATGAGCTTATAAAAAAAAAAAGTCATTTATTTTGCCTTCTTCCCTTTTCTGTGAAAGTGACTTCAAATTTTATTTTTCAAATCTTTGGCATTTCTGTGTTTTAAAGTTGGATATTTTAACTTTGGACTTTGACCATTTCCATGGATTTGACTCTTTTTAACCCTGCTCTCCAGTCACACCCTTCTCCCCAGGACACACGTATACACACTGACTACGTACTTAGTGGTCATGCTTAATCAGTAGCCATTATCACCACGGAAATACTGACAGGAGATGGCTGGTTGTCAGAGGGAGACCCCCGGGAGACCCCCCCCCCCACAAAGTTGCAAAATGAGTGCTTCTAATCATCCCTTGGAGGAAGGTTCTGGGCTTTGACTGTGGTCTTGTTTTTCTGCCCTTATCAGAAGTGGCATGCTTTCCAATGCTCTGAAGCCTGCTCCTTAATGAAATGATTTCTTGGCAGCCTTCTCGGTGTGTAGCTGAGACTCCAGTCTCTCATTTGGGATTTCCTGTCAACCTTGACCTCCCTTGGCTCTGGCTGGGAAAGTAGCCTGCAGACTTGCCCTACGCCAGCCTTGCTTCATCAAAATGACCTCTTCCTTAGGAGACTTTGTCCCCTCTCCATAATCCCTCTGAGGTCTTCAACTTGAGAGAAGTCCTGAGGCTTTCTGAGTCCTATTGGAGCCCTAGCTGTGTTGGCTGAAAAATTTAAATTAGCAAAGCCCAGGAGAAAGTGACTAAGACAATTAATGTTTTAAGGAATTGTGCTTTATATATTGAACATGAAGCAGGAGGTCATGGAGTGGAAAGAATTCAAGCTTTGGCATTGGTTCAAATTCTGTAATACTTTTTATATGCTGTGTGATCCCTGGTAAATCACTGAATCTCTCTGGGCTTCAACTCCCCCACCATAGGATTTATAATATCTACCACTTCAGAGTTCAGGGAAGGATTAAGGAAAGAGTATATAGTGCCTAATAAAGGATCTGACATATGTTAGGGGCTATTTTTATTTGTACTGAAAATATTAGCTATGGCATATTTATGCTTTGTGAAAACCCCAGCCCAGGGCCTATATTTCCGTATAAATACACTTCAAACTGAGTTGTAATTAGGCTTCCTCCATCAACTGCCTGTGTGACTTTGGGTCATATGTTTCCCTGCCTGAGTCTCTGAAATGCCACTTGTTACGGACTTCAGGATGTCTTTTTAGTATGTGTACTCATGGATGTTATCAACTTGTGGTCTTGTTTGTTGCATATTATTTGAGTGACAGACCAAGTTTCAGCCCAATTCTCTGAGCTCTCTGGGCTTGCAGATTGCTGTGTTTTGGATGTGGATTGTCCCATCAATACTCACGTGGAAATTGAATTCCCCATCTAATGCTTTTGAAAGGCTGTGGGATCTTTAAGAAATATTAGCACATGGAGGCTGTACCCTTGCAAACGGACTAATGCTTCTTGGAGGTCAGTTTTTGGCCTCTTGGGACTGAGTTGGGTATCCTGGTACAGACTTAGTTACAGTGAGAGTGGTTCGTAATAAAGCAAATTTATCCCTGGTGTGTTCCTTCTTCTGCATGCACCTGCTCGCCCCACTTACCTTGTGATGCTATCCAACATGAAACCCTCACTAGAAGCCAAGCAGGGTCTGGTACTCTACTCTTGGACCTCCCTGTGAGATAAACCTTTTTCCTTTGTAAATTACTCAGTCTCGGGTGTTTTGTTATAGCAACAGAAAGTGAACTAAGACATAAGTTGTTGAGTCACCTGAGCCCAGTCCCTTCTCCTGAGCCCAGTCCCTGTTCCTGAACACTTGATGAACAGCAATTACAACTGACTTTGGAAAAGGACAGCTCTTCCATTTGTATTGAGTTCTAAAGCTTTGTGAAGTCATACAACACCAAAATGTCTCACTTGTAACTCACTGGAATCCTGGGAGATATATATGCTAAATTTGTGACCATTTTATTAAAAAAAAAAAAAGGAAACTGAGGACTACAGGAAATTTGCCCAAGGTTGCTTAGGGGATTAAGGCCAGATTCCCATCCTCACTGGCTTCCCCACTATAGTGTGCATGTGGTGGTTTTCATTTGCAGACTGAAACCTGCTCTGGCTCCTGAGTCTCCAAACAGCCCAACACCACACTGACACTCACCTCCTTTAAAGCATGTCTCTGTGCAGTTTATGTGGAATAATGTCACCAGGCTACATCTCTTCAATCGAGGTTGGTTTTCTGGCTTGCTTCCATTACAGTTAGTAATGACTTTTCAACAGAGGACCCAGATGCCTTTTGACAGAGAGTGAGTGGATAATAATAATGATAATGGTGAGAGTAACAGCAGCTAATATTTATTCAGGGCTTTCAAAGGCACTAGGGTAGGTGCTTCACAGAGCTGACCTTACCTCTCATTTAATGAGCCTCCTAATGAAGGAGAGCTTCTGGGTAGAAGTCGGCCTGCCTATTCCCATGGGATTTAAGAAGAAACTAAACCAAAGAGGCGGTTGAACTTGCTCAGTATCACCGAGCAGATGTGCCGGTGTGGATGCGAGGTGTCTCCCACACACTCCTGCATTCATGTAGGAATATTCAGAGGTAAAATGATGGGATGGTGGGACCTGAAACCTAGTCAGTCCATCCTCGTTTGAATGGACTGACTGGTGGTCATGGTAGGCAGGTGGGGTGTGGCTGGAGGAGGTGGGTCACTGCGGGCTTGCCCTGGAAGGGTGACTATCCTCCAAAACTCCCTGTCCCCGCTTCCTGGCTGCCATGGATGAAGGCACACTACTTCATCACATACGTCGGCCATAATATTCTGTCTCATCTGGGGCCCAGAGCAATGGACTTGGCTGACCACGGACTAAACTTCTGGAACCATGAGCCTCAAATCAACTTTTCCTCCTCTAAGTTGTTCTTCGCAGGTATTTTGGTCACAGTGAGGAAAAGCTGACTAACACAGCAGGTATGTGGGAAGGACAGGATTGGGACGTGGAGGCCAGAGCTCCGATCCTTAACAATTGTAGCTGCCCTTGCTGTGGTAGCCTGAATGGACAGACCAAGGGAACAAAGTTTCCTGGGTGCCTCCTGGGTGCCCAGGACTCTATTGGAGGCTGGATAGGAATCTCCATTGCCTGTGGAAGCTGGAAGTCATAGGCAGACAGACCAAGAACCAGGTCCTTCTAACCCTACAAGCCATGTCTTGTAGTGGAGGGGTACACCAATCACCGTGAGAACATAGAGAACAAATAGCCCTTCCCAAGAGCATCAGGGGTGGTGTCTCAGAGGAACGTGGTTGAGGAGTTTGTTAGGAGAAGAAAGAAAGCATGTCTCAAGGCCGTACACGAGTTCCTTTAAAAGGCATGGCCAAAGCATGGCACATGGTTGGAAGGTGATCATGTTTAAGTTTTAATGAGGCTGAAACGAAAGGAGTAGGGAAGAGAAAGGAAAGGAAAATAAAATAAAACAGAGAAAATCCATGATGTGCCAATTGAGGAAGTTGGGTTGGTCACTATAATAGGCCAATGCAATATTTTAAGTGGAACAGTATGGGACTCGGTTTTGGAGAGATCGTTCTGTTGACTGGCAGATGGTCAGCAAAGGGGAGCAGTGAGTGGTGGGAGACCTAGTTAGCAGGCTATTGTCCAAGGCCAACAAAGAAAAAAAAAGATGCAGGAAAAATCTAAGAGTGGGAAATCAAGAGGCAAAGGAAGAAGTAGGCACCTAGGACAGAATATATGGACATGGAAGTTAGGTGGGGAAGATGGAGATGGTGAGGGGATAGATAGAATGGGCAGACGGATTTGTTTTGTTTGGGGTACTGGGGATTGAAGTCAGGGGCACTCACCATTGAGCCATATCCCCAGCCCTTTTTATATTTTATTTAGAGACAGGGTCTCGCTGAGCTGCTTAAGGCCTTGCCGTTGCTGAGGCTGGCTTTGAACTCAAGATCCTCCTGTCTCAGCCTCCTGAGCCACGGGATGACAGGCGTGCACCACCATGACTGGCTGGGTAAATAGATGGTTTTGTATTCGTGAAGATAGTGAAAATGGGGCAAGGAACAGGCTGGAGAAAATCTTGTATTTGTTTTTGGTTTTATGAGAACCAGATGTCCAAAGGCATCTGAGGGTGAAGTTGAAGTTCAAGGAGAAAACTTTTCACTAGATACAAACTGGGATGGCTGCCCAGTCAATTCACCCGACAGCCAGTGGCCACATCAATACTCCTACCCTCAGTGGTGCCTGATTCATCTAAGGCAATGGTTCTCAGCCGGGGGTGTTCCACCTCCTCCACCCCAGGGATGTTTGATAAGATCTGACGTGGGTGCTGTTGGCATGTAGTGGGTGGAGGCCAAGGATGCTGCGGAACATCACACAAGGCACAGGGATGCTCTGCACGACAGAGTCACACTGACCAAAGTGTCAGTGGTGCTGAGGGGGAGCCACCCCTGTGTAAGGGGAGAGAGAGGTCTTGCTCTAGTAGGCCAATCAGAGTTTCCTCTTCACACGATCAGAATAGCCAAGTGGTTCTTAGGAAGACAGCTGGAGTGAAGTCATTTTTTGACAACATCCCAGAAGAATGAGTGAGTACCTGCTGCACCCCTCAGCTTCTCTGGTTGTATATTATCCTAGGACCAAAAAATTTACTTTATGTTTGCTATATTTGGATCTAAAATATTCCGCATAATAAAGATTCAGTCCCTAGTCAATGGTACCATTGGAAGGTGGTAGAAAATTTAAGAAATGGGACCTAGTGACAGGTTTTACTTAGGTCATTGGGAGTATGCCCTCAAGGGGGATTTTGGGAACCCCCCCTCTCTTCTCTTTCAGTTCCTGGTTGCAAAGAGGTGAGCAACTTCTCAGCTACGTGCTCTTACTATAATGTGCTGCCCCACCACAGTTCCAAAGGCAACAGGGTCCACCGACCATGAACCGGAATCTCCAAAACTGTGAGTCAAAATGAACCTTTTGTCTTTTTAAGTTGATTCATTTCAGATATTTGTTACTGTAAAGCTGGGTACCACAACATTCACATTAAACTTTGATTAATCCAAGGTTGCTTATAACCAAAGAACTTGTATTAGTACTTTTGGTTGCCAGTGACAGAATACCATTTCAAGATAGTAAACATCTTTAAAAAAATGTCTGTTGGAACATGATCCAGGGACATTTGGATAGTTGCTCCCTTCAGATAAATTCAAATCCAGGTTCTCAAAGAACGTCACAAAATGGATCTTCCTGTCTCCTTATAGGTTCTGCTTGCTTCAGTGTTGCCATCAAATCTCTGTGAGTAGGAGACAGAGAGAACATGCTGGATAAACAGACTACAGGTTCCACTCTCCTCTATGATATTGGAGTCTTGTTCGGAAGAAGAACCACTGCATTGTTCACATATGCATTCCTGAAAGTGAGATCTGGGAGCAACCTTGGAAATCTACTACTGCCAGCTGATTTCTCCCTCAGCCACCTGTGGTCACACCCTGCCATCTGTGCCAGGAGCACAACCCCAGTGATACTCAATTAGCGACACACACTCACGGCGCCATCTGCAATCTCACCACATAGTTTGATAAGTTCACCAGCACACTTTCACATGCTTCCCTTCCATGTTCCAAATGCAACCCTAGTCTCTCATTTTTGTGGTGGCACTTGGGTGATGGCCAGTGTGGGGGTGGTGAGATGAATTCACCAAGACAAAGAGAAGCAGTTAAGAGTTTATTGGAGAAAGCCACAGAATAAGGGACAAAGGCCTGGCCTGCAGATTCAGAGGGAGTCTGAACTCAGAGCGCACTTCTGAGTTCTTTGTTCGCCTTTAGCAGGCTTTTTGCTAGGAGTGGTTTATGTTAAATAAGGAATAATTGACAGGTTCCTGTGCCTTGCCCATAATGCCTATTGTACATGCACCAAATGCTCATTTCTGGGGCTTATATTAGCTGCATGAGATAAGCAGGGGCCTTTGCTTCTTAGGTCACCATGGGTCAGACTTGGTGGTCTCCATGCTTGCTCCTCAGGGTGGCTGGGCAATCTTTTGAAGAACAGGATCTTGCTGTTGATACCTTTGTTATCCTCTGATAACTGCAAGGGGCAGATGAAAGGGAGGACATTAGCCTCATGTCAGTTCTGCTGATCCAGGTGGGGTGGGACACAGGTCCCGAATCTATCCTGCTTCAGGCTTGACTCAGAGGAGCTGAGTGATTTTATCACAGCTACTCAGTAGCTAGATCTGAGAGTCATGGCTCTTGAATTAAAATCAGAGCTTCTGTGGGAGAGTCTGATGACTGCCCATCAAGGTCCATGTCATCTTCCCTTCTAGTACTGGGAGGCCATCTGCCCGAATTCTGGGCCTTGGTCTGTGGGCAGAAGCCGTGAGGTCCCCTTCAGCTTTGGCCATAGGCCTCCGTATACTCTCCTGCAAGCTGTTTTTCCTTCCAGCTGGCTCAAATGGAGACAACTTCCAGGCCACCATGGAATTCTTGTGCTAAAGACGGTAGAGATTCCACCAGCCCGGATCCCCAAAGAGCAGCATGAGGAGGATCCCCTAGCACCAAGTTTACCTGCCCAGAACTATTATAAAAGCAAGAAATAAACCTTTAACATTTGGGTGCTCTTTGTTTCAGCAGCTAGACTACACCAGATAGAAGTTACTTGCTAATTTCCCTCTACCATACTCATTCTGTTAGATGGGTTTTTGTAAGATGACAGATATTACTTACTTGGTGCAAAATAGGAGAATTTGGACTCCATGGTGATCCTATTTTGAAACAGATATCACACTGTTCCTTTGAATTTCCATTGTGAGTTTTCTTGCCCTGATTACAAAGACAACTGAGGACAAATGACATCATTTCTTCAAGATCTTTAGCAAACTACAGTGAAATTTAAATTAGAAGCAGAGAATGATGAATCATTTTTGTAGGAAGCTTTAAAACGCATCGCAATCACTTTTCTCTTGCATTTTACGTGGCCCTTGGTCCTGTTCCCAAGGCCACTTCCCTTAAGGGTTGTTAGCATGTTGTCTATTCTTAGAAGACTGTATTTCCCTGCTCCCTCTGCGGTTCAAAGAAAGACTCCAAATGAGTCTTTGATGTTGAAAGGGGAGAAAGACTTACTTCTGTAATCCTTAGCTGAAGGGAGCTTGCCACCCAGGAAAGAGTGACGGAGGCCATTATGTAACAGCCACGCATCCTCGGTCATTGTTCCTGACTCTTCTTATTAAACTCCCACGTCCCTGTGCCAGTTTGTGTGTGATGGCCTTTGTGTTGTTTATTCGCCATGACACCCTTAGGGCAGGTGTTCCTACCCTGTTTTACAGGCAAGAAAACATGGAAGTGAATTCGCTTGTCCTATCTCGTGGTGTCTGGTGCTCCGAATCAGTCTGATGGACTTCCCTCTCCACTGGGGTACCAGAGAAGGCAAGCGAGTGACCGAGTGTCCCAGGTTAGGCATTTCTGTTTGAAGAATATGCAGGAGGAGGGACACTTTTCAGGGAGAAGGAAAATAGACGATATATTATGGGATGGCAGAATTGGGGGTACTTGGAGGAGAGAGGTGCCATGCTGTGGCATGGGGCTGTTCACCGAGGGGTAATGACTGCCATTGACTGAAGGTCGATCCCAGAGGTTTGCATGGGTATTTGAACTTGAGGTTTTCTGATTCGGGTAGCTCCCAGTGACTAGGTTGCCCTCTTTGCTTCAGCTCTTTCTGGTGCACAGATTTATCTATACTCTCCTCCTTAACTGATTTGTTTCACACTCACTTTTGCCTGTGACTTTATTCCACTTTTTTTCTCTTTCAAAAATCTTATTGGTGAGTATCTTTGGTTCTGTTTCCCCCTCCCCTGAAACAGGTCATGTGTCCAACGATTGAGTGCAAGTAGTTTATTTGGAGGGTGATGCTTGATGCACTGGCAGGTGATGGGGTCATGAAAGAAGAGAGGAAGCCAACATGAGGAATATTTGTGCATAAGCCACCTCTGGGTACCACTGGGACTCGGTCCCATGGAGGAAATCCCTGGAAGACCGTGTAGAACATACCACAAAACTGACGTGAAGCAGAATCCGTCAGCTGAAGGGTGAATGCTGAGAGATAGTGGTGAGGGGCTCTGAAGGCATCTGCCAGAAGGGGACAAGGTGAAAGAAGACAGCATCTGAGGAGGAGGGCTGTCCTTGCCAGGCGTCAGTGCTGTGTTGGGGAAGGAGCTCCAGGTCAGGTGTTATGGTTTAGATAAGGCGTCCCCCAAAAGCTCAGGTGTGAGACAATGCAAGGTTTGGAGGAGAAATGATTGGGTTACAGTCTTAGCCTAATCAGTGAATGAATCCCTGATGGGATTAACTGAGTGGTGACTGGAGGCAGGTGGGCGTGGCTGGAGGAGGTGGGCATTGGGGGCGTGGCTTGGGGCGTGGCTTTGGGGTGTATATTCGTATCTGGAGCGTGGAGTCTCTCTCTGCTTCCTGATCACCAGGTGAGCTGCTTCCCTCCACCACACTCTTCCGCCATGATGTTCAGCCTCACCTCGAGCCCCGAGGAATGGAGCTTGCTGTCTATGGACTGAGACCTCTGAAACCATGAGCCCTCTAATAAACTTTTCCTCCTCTACGGTTGTTTTGGCCAGGTCTTTAAGTCACAGTGGCAAAATAGCTGACTAAAATACCAGGAGAGAAAGAGAACTCCATCCCTTGGCCTCAGTTTTCTCATCTGTAAAGAAAAGAAGCCTGGGGCAAACAGTTTGGAAGGCCCCTTCCAGCTCAGAGAGTTTAGGGCTCTTCGAATCAAAGTCCTGTGACAGTGGACTCAAAGAAATAGGCCAATGTGCTCCCTCCGCATCTTAACCAAGAGAATACATGTTGACAGTTACCCTCTACTGAACAGTTCTTCGGCACCACACTCAAAAAGTTTAATACACATTTGAATTCATCTTTACAGCAGCACTGTGAAAATGGGCACTAGTTTTATCCCTAATTTGTAGAACAGCAAACAAAACCAGGTTGACTAATTTGTCCACGCTGCATAGATAATAAGGGATCTAGCTGGGGTTTGAGCTCACGCCACTCTGAGTCATAGGCACTATATTCTGCTACCTCCCACTTTCATGGTGATGGCCCAGAACATCTGTGGTATATGGAATCATCTCACATGAGGTGAGTATGTGAAAGTACAGAGGAACCTCTTGCTCTGTAATTATAATGAAGCATATGGACTAAGGGAATGATCCAGATCTGTCTGGTGCACATGACAAGCCATGTCCTCGAATGGGAATCTGTAACTAAAATAGTTTTCCCAAGATCATTATCATTGTCATAATTATTACTCTAACAGTCGCTTTTGTCTTTTAGGTAGGGTCTCGTTATGTTGCCCAGGCTGGACTTCAGCTCTCAATCTTTCTTCCTTGAGTGGCTGGGATCACAGGTGTTTGGCTAACAGAACCACTTTTTGGTAACTTACTACATGCCTGGCACTATTCCTAGTCTTCACATTTATCAACTTGCTCACTCTGTACAAAAACTCCATGCAGTACATATAACGATGATTCCTATTTTGCATATGAGAAAACTGAAGCATAAAAGAGTTGGGTAATTTGGCTGGGCCATATGGCTAGAAAGTGGCAGAGCCAAGAGTCTGGCTGCAGAGACCCTTCTTGTTCCCCTTCCTCTAGCCCAGCTTTTTTAGAGATGCAGAATTAGCCCCTTGGACATGTGTATATTTGCATGGTGGGCTGCTAAATTGAAGCTTGGATTTTCTCTTGCTGTGTCGCCTAGAACCAACAGAGAGAGGTGATTGAAAGCCACTCCACTTTACTGCTGATACATGACTTAGAAGGGAGCACTCCTGGATCTCCTCATTGTAAGTACTCTTTGTCTGAAAGTTGGGTAGAATCCAAAGAGATTTTAAAAAAATCCATTCCGGGATATAACATCTGCCAGGATCCTTGTGATTTGTTTGAAAGCTGTGTTGCATCTCAGTGTTCTGATAGTATCTACCCTTCATCTGCTGCCAATTACTCCTGAGCCAGGGCAAGCAGGGTTATTCTGCACAGTAATGAATTCCTATTGGTAAATGGCTTCTGGCTGCAGGATCTGAGAGCATTCTCCAGGTGAAGACATGAAGGCCAAGACCAGCCATCCATAGGCACCTGTGATCACCTCTTTACCTAGGTGCTCTGACACTCATTCATCAACTCATTCATTCATTTGCTCATTCAAGAATTACACACCAATTCATTCACTGTTGGATTCTGTGCGAAGTACCATACAAAACATAAAATAGATGAAAAAGACTTCTTCAGAATCCTCTAAGATCTACTGGCTAGCCCACTAAAATACAGAATTGGTGCATAAATAAGGAAAGAACCTATTAATCATGGAATGGAATTAGGCGAGAGTCCTGTTATGCATTAAGCAAACATGAAATAGTGAAAAGCCACCATGTTAAATATGGACTTTGGAAAACAAATAAGAGCATTTAAATTGCAAAATAACAAAAGCGTATCTTGAACTGAAAGGAAGAGGAGGGTAAAACATGGCATGTTTCCACAATAAATAATGATTTAATTGTAAATTAAAGAATCTCTTGACTATTTTGTTGCTGCAGTTGTAGGAGAAATGTACTTTCTGTTGTTATTTAATAGGGTTAAAATTAGGTCAGATTTTACTAGTAGCTCTTTCCAATTTAACCTCTGATATTAGCCTTGAGCTGTCTGAAGACTTGTTGTCAATCAGGACATATTTACAGCTCCTTAGATGGGTCTGAAGGCACTTTGTAATTAAGTGATGAGAGGGAGAGAAGGCCAGTGTGCTCCTGAAGGTGACAGTTATGTGAGGAAACAAGGACTTCTTCAGCAGTGGCAGACCTGTCAGTCCTCTGGAGAGAAGAGACCTGGAGGCAGGCAAAAAAAAGTCTCCTTTCCAGGAAGGATTTCTCATCGTGACCTCTGCAGAAGTCTTGATAGATTATGTAAAGGATGCTAGAGGACACACACACACACACACACACACACACACACACACACACACACACGTGGGAGGTGTCAGGGATAAAAAAGGATGTGGGTCCCATGGCTTACTGAAGTGAAAATTGATGATGGACATTCAAATTCACATACCTCTGTGTGTGTGTGTGTGTGTGTGTGTGTGTGTGTGTATGTTTTGTGTGTATGAATTGCCAACAATACTTGTTATGGTTTGGATGTGAAGTGTCCCCCAAAAGCTCAGGTGTGAGACAATGCAAGAAGGTTTGGAGGAGAAATGATTGGGTTATAGCCTTAACCTAATTAGTGAATTAATTCCTGGTGAGATTAGCTGAGTGGTAACTGGACGAAGGTGGGGTGTGACTGGCGGGGATGGGCACTGGAGGAATAGTTTTGGGGTCCATATTTTCTATCTGGCAAGTGAAGTTTTTCTCTCTCTGCTTCCTGATCACCATGTGAGCTGCTTCCCTCCACCACACTCTTCCGCCTTGATGTTCAGCCTCACCTTGAGCCCCGAGGAATAGAGCCTGCTGTCTATGGACTGAGACCTCTGAAACCGTGAGCCCCCAAATAAACTTTCCTCCTCTACAGTTGTTCTGGTCGGGTCCTTTAGTCACAGCAGAGAAAAAACTGATTAAACAATACTCAAGTTGTAAATGATTAGTATGCCTCACATTTCCCTTATTGGTTAATCCCACAACGTGTGTGCTGACTCCCATTGAAGTTTAAAATTCTGTCCACTGATCTTTATAAGTGGTCCACTTCCTCTCATCCTATCCACTCTTCTGATCTCTGGCCTCAGAGAGAATCATACCTCACTCTAATGATGTGTATTTTTGACAGTTGTGCTGTGTATGTGTCCCCTATGTCCAAAGGTTGATCAGAGAGAGTTCTAAGTTAAGGAGGCAACTTTTATGTGTTAATGGTGACACTCTGGTAATTCATCAGTGGCCACCTATACAGCAAACTGATCACTGTGGAACATCAATGAAAAGCCAAATCTAGAGAAAGAAAAGTTTCTGAAGGAGGGAGTCAGGAAACCTAGGCACAAAATCTCATGAGACAGTTCTTCAGGTCTTCACTGATATCCAGTTTGCTCTTGACCTCTGTGGACACTTCAATCAGTTTATTTGGTATAGTAGTTGCTTTAGGGTAGTCAGAGTGGATTTCCTAGACCAGGGCTGGCCAATAGACCTTTCTGCAGTGATTTGAATGTCATAAATCCCATATGGCTATGCCCAGTACAGGTGGGTTTCGAGCAACTGAAAGGCAGCTAATGTAAATTTTTCATTTTACTTATTTTTAATGAGCTTAAATTTTAAATAAACATAGGTGACTAGTGACTTTCATAGTGGAGAGTGCTGTTCTACCATAGTGAAGTGTCCAAAGCTCTATTCTGTGAGGTTGGTTAGTGCAGAGACAAAGAAGCTAGTAAAACACCACCCACTCTTAAATATTATCCACTCACAACCTTTACTGTTCATGTATTTACCCACTAATTGATTTGCTTTGATAAATATTTATTAAGTACCTACCAGATGCCTGCCCTGGTGTAGATGAGATGCTGGAGATACCCAAGTGGATGGAAAGAATGGAAATCCTCACTCTCGTGTGCTTACTAGAAAGATGTTTCTACCAAACAAATAAATAACAAAATGATCTAGGATATTGGCTGATCCCAGTGATAAGTACAGTCAGGGGAAGGGGTTGGGAACAGGGAAGGATGCGGGAGCTGCAGGTGTTACTGGGAAAGCCTCATGAAGAAGAAGATGAAGGAAGTGAGGGGTCAGGACTGAGATGACCTGGGCCAGGAGGGTCCCAGTTAGAGGGACCTGTGAATGAAAATGCCTTGGGTG
The DNA here is from genome assembly GCF_902686455.1 of Sciurus vulgaris. Taxonomy (NCBI): domain Eukaryota; kingdom Metazoa; phylum Chordata; class Mammalia; order Rodentia; family Sciuridae; genus Sciurus; species Sciurus vulgaris. The sequence continues at coordinate 60,628,703 of NC_136477.1, read as the reverse complement.
GGCAATGAGAGGAGAAAGGAAGGTAGTAGGAGATGACAGCATGAGTGGGGACTCATACCAGGGTGGGAGAGGAAGTGGCTCTATTGATGGTAGAGCCACTGGCATTTGCTGACAATCTGCTTTCACATATGAGAGTAAGAGACAAGTCCCACGACGATTCTAAGGATTTGAGCCCATGTGCGTAAAATGATGGAGTCATCGTTATTGAGGTGGTGAGCCGTATTTACAATGTGATCTCAACTTATCAAGAGGCTAAATCAGATAGAGTCGATACCTGCAGATGAACTAGCTTTTCTTCCTGCTGGATCCATGGCAGACATGGGACCTGGACTTGAATGTGGGCTCAGAATTCTCTACATAGTGTTCCTGGAATCCCATATATGTATCTAAGATAAAATCATCACTACATTCTATTACCCGTGTCAAGAAGGTAGGGGAATGCGCGATTCATTCCATAATGAGTTCTCACAGAATGATTCTGATTTCGTATGATTGTTTATATTAATGTGATTTAACTCTCTGCAAGTGCCTTTTCCTAGAAATCAATGCCAGGAAAAGACCAACAGAACTATGCAGGGTTGTCCTCTGCCACCTGACCGTAGCATCGTTCATCACTAGTTGGAATCGCCTGTGATGTGGGCTGACCTGTACCACCGTAGCATGAGGCTCTGCAGGGTGGGAGCTATTGCCACTCATATCTGTCTCTCTGTGCTTGGATCATTGCAAATGATCATGAGTCTTGGTGAACTTGAACAATTTTGAATTAGAAAAGAACCTGGGGCGGGGTTGTGGCTCAGTGGTACAGCACTTGCCTAGCAGGTGTGAGGCACTGGGTTCCATCCTCAGCACCACACAAAAATAAATAAATAAAAGTATTGTGTCCATGAACAAATTAAAAAATGTTAAAAAAAAAAAAAAAGAAGAAGAAAGGACCTGCTTTGAAGGTAATCTCAATACATTAAATAACACTGGGTGGTGGATACCAGAGATCCAGTAGTACCAACCATGAGAAGAATATTATGGGTAATATTGAATTGCCCTGAAGCTGATACTTATTGAGAACCTACTATGTTTTACAAATTGGGCTGGACACTGACACACAGTGTTGCCTGAGTTTCAATTCTTGCTGTCAAGTAGCTCAGAGTTTCATAGGGATCCTTCCTCGAGATAATGTGTGTAATTATTTCATTGAGTAGCACATAGTCACATGAGATCTGGGACAGAGATTACAGAGAATCATATCATTTCACTTCCTATCCTTAGGCATGATGTTGTTCCTACTTTCTAGGTAAGCAATTGAGGGACAAACAGGAATAGTAACTTCCACAAGGTAGAGACCTGAGCATTTGTGGAAATTGTTCTTCCTGGGGTAATTTGGCTTTCCAAGGGACATTTTGCAATGTCTAGAGATATTTTTGGCTCTTGCAGCTGGGAAAGTCCTACTGGCATACAGTGAATAGAGGCCAGGCATGCTGCTAATCACCCTACACTGCTCAGGACAGTCCCTATCATGACAAATTATCCACTGTTATGGTTTGGAGGTGAGGTGTCCCCCAAAAGTTCACATGTGAGACAATGCAAGAGGGTTCAGAGGAAAAATGATTGGGTTGTGAGAGCCTTAACCTGATCAGTGCATGAATCTCTGATGGGATTAACTGAGTGGTGATTGGAGGCAGGTGGGTGTGGCTTGGGGGGCACTGGGCGCATGGCTTGGGGGCGTGGCTTTGGGGTATATATCTGTCTCTGGAGAGTGGAGTCTCTCTGCTTTCTGATCATCATGTGAGCTGCTTCCCTCCACCACACTCTTCTGCCATGATGTTCAGTCTCACCTTGAGCCCTGAGGAATGGAGCCTGCTGTCTATGGACTGAGACCTCTGAAATGTGAGCCCCCAAATAAACTTTTCCTCCTCTATAATTGTTCTGGTTGGGTCCTTCTGTCACAGCGGCAAAAAAAGCTGACTAAAACACCCACCCGTGTCAATAGCTCCAGGTTGAAAATCTAGCTTCATGCTTAACCTGAGGAGCAACCAACTGTGGATCTAGTGACTGCTAATGTACAGGAGAGGGTGAAGCAAGAAACATGTATATTGACGCTTCGCCTCTTTACAGCATGAAGACTCCCGTCTGGGCAGCCTTGAAGTGTTTGCTTACACAGGTGCTTTGATGGGTTGGCTTTGTTTTCTTCTTTATAGCCTTTGGCCTTGGTTTTGGTTAGTGTTGGTGTGTTCTTAGACAAACTAGATGGTGTTTGTTAAGAGAAAATTCAGGAGGTTTGCTTAGAAAAAGAAAAAGGGGAAAATTCTTTGCTTTTTTGTTGGCAACTTGATGTTGACCTCATAAATGAAGTCAATAGGAGGAAATGGGCAAAGGCTTTGGTGCAGGGGGACTAGTCAGGGTGGTGAACCCTGCTAGGCAGGTATATCATGAGCTGATGATTTGTCAATTCTCAGTCCTTTGAATTGGATCAAAGAAAATGGGTCCAAGTTGGGACAATGGTAAGGGTCAGAGAGAGGCTCGAAATACTTTGGTCTCTCGTTACATGTTTGGGTCTTGGAAAAAAAAATCCTTTAACCCTCAAACAGCTTCCTAAAACTTTAACGTACAACACCAAAATCCTTCCCATGGTCTGCAAGTCCTGCCAACTCTCTGACCTCGTCTGTCTCTAACTTTCCTCACACCTCAACAGCTTCCTTTGTGTCTCCTGAGCACACAGATGTGATCCCACCTCTGGGACTTTGCATTGGTTCTTTTCTGTTTGCAACCCTCTGCCTAACAATTCCACATAGCTAGATCCCTTGCTCTCTTTGTGTCTCCATGTAGAGAACCCTTCTTAAAACTTTACCTCTTCCAACATCTTTCTTTATTCTCTTACCCTGTTTTTCACCTGCTGTTCCTTATAATTCTTGGTTTGGTTGTTTGTTGTCTGCTCATGCGAAAAGAGATTATTCTGTTTGGGTCATTGTTTTAGTCAGCTATTTTGCTTCTGTGACTAATGATCTGACCAGCACAATTATAGAGGAGGAAAGTTTATTCGAGGGCTCATGGTTTCAGAGTCTCAGTCCATAGACAGCAGGCTCCATTCCTCGGGGCTCGAGGTGAGGCTGAGCATCATGGAGGAAGAGTGTGGTGGAGGGAAGCAGCTCACATGGTGATCAGGAAGCAGAGAGACTCCACTCTCCAGATACAAATATGTACCCCAATGCCATACCCCCAAAGCCCACCTCCTCCAGCCATACCCCACCTGCCTCCAGTCACCACTCAGTTAATCCCTATCGGGGAATTAAATCACTATTTGGGTTAAGACTTTCACAACCTAATCATTTCTCCTCTGAACCTTCTTGCATTGTCTCACTTGTGAGCTTTTGGGGGACACCTCATATGCCAACCAAAACAGTAATGCTACCCCTAAGGTCCTAAGACATTGGCACATTGTAGGCATTTGATGCATATTTTTTAAAAGAATACATATGGCAAGATATTTTTGCTCACATACACAGGCAGATAAAAGATGCTGTGTAGTCTCATGGGACATATTGAAAATGTTATGCATATCTGTGTCTTGTCTCTGAGCAGCCATGCAACTTTGTTTAGCAGAAAGTGTCTAAAACAGCTCCTGATGACCCCTGTCTCCTGGGGTCTGTATCTTTGTGTGATCTCCTCCTGTTTAGTGAGGGTTGAACCTATTGGCTTGCTTTAATGAAGTAAATATGTGACAAAAGTGATGGAATAGCACACTTAAGAGCAGGTCTTAAAAGACTATATGGCTTCTGCCTCCCTAGCAATCAGGGAAATGCAAATCAAAACTACACTGAAATTTCCTCTCACTCCAGTGAGAAAGTCAAGAATACAAATAATAATCATCAAGAATACTAATATTAATTAATGCTGGTGAGAATATGGGGGGATAGATATACTCATATGTCGGGGTCTTTAGCCCCCCTGCTCTTCTCAACCAGCAACAAGGGAAGGGGACACTCCCCAACAAGGTCAGCCGGGAAAGGTAGGGCCACTGACGGCCTGCACCCAGCCCTCTGGGTGGAGGACAATCAGACGCGTCAGGGAGACCCGTCACAGCAGGAACTCGTTTATTGAGGAAGTCACACAGCTTTTATGTAGGGTGGAGGCTAGGCGGGAACCAGTCAGCTTAAAGGTCAGGGGGGGTGAGAGTTCACGCAGGCGAGAGTCCCATTGGACTATATGGCAAGCAAAGCACGAGCTGATCACATTCGGGAACTGTTGTTAACCAATCCCTGACGGTGGTCCGATTTATCGTCATTAACTTTTGAAACCGCCTTTGAGGCCTTGATCTTGCTCACTCGCCAGGGAGTAAGGAGTCAGCCTGAGTTAGTTAACGTGTCATTAGTCCCAACACTCATACATTGTTAGTAAGACCACAGATTAATACAAACACTTTGGATAGCAGTGTAGAGATTCTTCAAAAGCCTAGGAATGGAACCACCATATGACCCAGCTCACCCACTTCTTGATATTTATCCCAAAGATCTGCAATTAGCATATAATAGGGATGCAGTCATGTCAATATTTATAGTAGTAGCCCAATTCACAAGAGCCAAGTTACAGGACCAGCCCAGGTGCCTGTCAACAGATGAATGAATAAAGAAAATGTGACATATATACACATTACTCAGTCATAAAACAGAATGAAATTATGTCATTTGTTGCTAAGTGAACGGAACATCATGTTAAGGGAAATAAGCCAGACCCAGAAAGTCAAGGGTCAAATATTTTCTCTCATATGTGGAAGGTAGAGAGAAATAAGGAATTTAAAACAGGGGAAAATCCCATGAAAATAGAAGGGAGAACAGTGGAGTAGAAGGGCTGAAAAACTGTGGAGTTAAATCGACCACATTCTGCTACGTGCATATATGAATTTATCATGATGAATCCACTTTTATACACACACTATATTTATATGTATATATATATTGCTTTTTAAAATTGGTACATTACAGATATATATATACATATATGTATATACATATATCTATATATTACAGATATATAGAGAGAAGAGGAAGGGGAGTGTGAGAGGAGGAAGGAGGGGAGGAAATTGAAGTGTTAGGGTTGAAATAGAGCAAATTATTGCACATGCATGTATGAATATGTCAAAATGAATCCCAGTATTATGTACAACTATAATGCAGCACTAAAAACACTTTTTATTTTAATTTTTTTATTTGTTCATTTTAGTTATACATGACAGTAGAAAGTATTTTGGCAAATTATACATACATAGAGTATAACTTATTCTATTCAGGATCCCACTCTTGTGGTTGTACATGATGGGGAGTTACCCTGGTGGTGTATTCAAAGACGAAGCTAGGAAAGTGATGCCCGATTCATTCCACTGCCTTTCCTATTCCCCTCCCCCCACTTCTCTTCATTCCCTTTGTATAATCCAATGGACTTCTATTCTTTCCCTCCCTGTCCTCCCTTATTTTGGATTATCAGTCACATATCAGAGAGAATATTTGGCCTTTGGATTTTGGGGATTGGCTTATTTGACTCATCATGATAATCTCCAGTTCCATCCATTTATCAGCAAATGCCATAATTTCATTCTTCTTTAAGGCTGAGTAAAATTCCATTGCATATATATTCTACATTTTCTTATCCATTCATCCATTGGAGGACATCTAGGTTGTTTCCATAACTTGGCTATTGTGAATTGAGCTGCTATAAACATTGATGTGGCTGCATCACTGTAGTATGCTGATTTTAAGTCCTTTGGGTATAAATTTAGAAATGGGATAACTGTGTCAAATGGGTGGTTCCAAGTGTTCCAAGGACTCTCCACACTGCTTTCCAGAGTGGTTGCACCAATTTGCAGTCCCACCAGCAATGTGGATACCTTTCTTCAATGAGAGATTCTTTTCATTGAGAATATCTTTCTTCCAACATCCTTGCCAACATCTGTTTTACTTGTATTCTTGATAGTTGCCATTCTGACTGGGGTGAGAGGGAACCTCAGTGTAGTTTTAATTCGCACTTCTCTAATCACTAGAGATGTTGGACATTTTTTCATATATTTTTTGACCATTCGTATTTCTTCTTCTGTGAAGTGTTTGGTTTCTTTGCCCATTTATTGATTGGGTCATTTATTTTTCTGGTGTTAATTTTTTTTAGTTCTTTGTGTAGGAAATTAATGCCTTATGTTATGGTTTAGATGTGGTGTCCCCTAAAAGCTCACGTGTGAGACATGCAAGAAGGTTCAGAACAGAAATGACTGGGTTGTGAGAGCCTTAACCCAATCAGTGAGCTAATCCCTGATGGGATTAACTGAGTGGTGACTGGAGGCAGGTGGGCGTGGCTGGAGGAGGTGGGCACTGGGGGCGTGGCTTGGGGCGTGGCTTGGGGTATATATCGGTATCTGGAGAGTGGAGTCTCTCTCTGCTTCCTGATCACCATGTGAGCTGCTTCCCTCCACCACACTCTTCCTCCATGATGTTCAGTCTCATCTCGTCCCGAGGAACGCAGCCTGCTGTCTATGGACGGAGACCTCTGAAACCCCAAATAACCTTTTCCTCCTCTACCATTGTGTTGGGTCTTTTAGTCACAGCAGAAAAAAAAAAAAAAAATTTGACCAAAGCATTTTATTTGAGGTACGGGAAAAAACATTTTTTTTAAAAAGGACTCTGTCTTCTACATCACTTGCACTTTTACCTTCTGACCTCAGTTGGGTTCTTTTTCTGATGAAGCCAGTATCATGCAGTGGGCCACCCTATGGGGAGGCCCACCTGGAAAGGAAGTGAGCATGATTCCTATCCAAACATCCCTGAGGAGCTAAGGGCTGCGATCAAACATCTAAGAAGGAACCTCATCCTGCCGCCAACTGTGTGAGTGGGCCTAGAAGTGATTTCTTCTATAATCAAGTTTTGAGAGGAGATTGGGGCCCTGGTAACCTGTGTTCTATCACTGCGAGACCATATGAACCAGAGATTCATTTGCATCCAGATCTCGGAGGCAGAAAAACTGTGAACAGGAACTTTTGTGTCCAGCTGCTAGTTTTGGAAGTAACTTGTTAGGCAGCAGTAGCTTACTATGATATCTTATGTCGTGATTCAGTGAGGATTCAATGAGATAAAGGTAAGAAATGACCTTTCCCATCAAAGGAGGTACAGTGTAGGGGCAGGTTTGATGTCCCCTCTGATTGTACGTATGGCAATGTGATAGAAAGCCCATTCCAAGAACAGGAAGAGGCACGACCAAGACCTAATACAGGGAGAACAGGGCACATCTTCAGAAGGACAGGAGGTTTCTGAAGGGCAAGGAGATCCTGCTGGGATCAGGCCAAAGCCACGCATTTGAAAGGCCCAGTGTGTCCTGAGTAGGAGCCTGGGAGATTTTCCTGTGGGTATTGGGTGCACGGAGTTATTTTGAGCACTGGAATAGTTTGGAAAGGGCTGTACTGAAAAGGATATTAAAAGGATATTGAAGCCAATAGAATACACTGTTAAATTGTTTTATGTTGCATTTTAAATGCATGTGTCACAGGTGCATTCATATTGCAAATAATTAACACAAGTAAAAGTCACCTTTTAAACCTTTCAATCCCCACTTCCCTTCCCGAGAGGCTGCATAGCTTTGATTTGTTGAAGAGCACACAGCGACCAGTGGGCTGGAGCCGGCTATAACCCTGGTGTTCAGTTGCTCTGGGTTATTAGCTTGCCCCTGAGTCTCTCTGAGTCACACTGGGAAGTAGTACAAATCAGAGCTCCCCGCCCTCAAAATGCACTCGCTTGCAAGAACCCTGCTGTCGTGTGCACCCTTAAGACCCTTTTGTGCTGATGTATATGTGAACATTCATTCCAGACTGATAGCTCCAAGCATGCATGCCATTTAGGGGTTTGGAACGTGAAACCTGGAGGCACATAGCTTGAGTTGAGTCCCTCACTCTCAGGAGCTGAAGGCATCTAAGCCCCGAGATCCTCAGTGTCCCCTCTGTAGAATGCAGATGATGATAGTGCCCACCTCATACATTTATAATGAGGACGAAGTGACTGAATGTGTGCCAAGCCGATGGACCCAGGCTTGCACACAGCCAGGCCCTGTGAATGTTGCTTAATGTGAACACAAGCAAGGCCTTCCTGCATATAATGTTCTACAACTTACTTTTTCAAACATACCTCGGAGAGCTTAGAGACATAATTCCTTTTGTATTTAAATTAAACTTTTTAGTTTGAGATCATTATAAATTTAGATGCACTTGTAAGAAAATATACAGAGAATCCCATGTGCCCTTCCAAAAGTAGCATGCAAAGGCAACATCTTTTTTTAAATTATTTATTTTTTATTTTACAGACTGCATTTTGATTCATTGTACACAAATGGGGTACATCATTTCGTTTCTGTGGTTGTACACGATATAGATTCACACCATTCGTGTAATCATACATGTACATAGGGTAATGATGTCTGTCTCATTCCATCATCTTTCATACCCCTCTCCCTCTCATTTCCTTCTACATAATCTAAAGTGCCTCCATTCTTCTCTGCAAATAAGTGGATGGAATTAGAGAATATCTTGTTAAGTGGAATAAACCAATCCCTAAAAACCAAAGGCAACATCTTATAAAACCAAATTATCACAACCAAATACTGACATTGATAGAGTCAAGACAGAGATCAGCTCTGTCTCAAGGATTCTCCTGTTGCCCTTTAAGAGCCATGCTTACTTCCCTCCTTCCCGACTCTCTTCTTAAGTCCTGGCAACTACTAACATGTTATCTATGTCTATATTTTTTGGATTTTAAAAAAGTTATGTACATGGCATATTACAGTTGGTCACCTTTGGGATTGAGTTTTCTCATTCAGCCTAATTCTCTGGGGATTCATTTAAGTTGTTGCCTATATCAACAGTTAGTTCTTTTTATTGCTAAGTAGTATTCCATAGTATGGATATACCACAGTCTGTTTAACCTTTCCACCCACTGAAGGATATCTTGTTTTCAGCTCTGGGTCATTAGGACATTTGTGTTATAGTTGGTTCACTGGCTTTCTCAGTTCCAGATCTTGGGTATATAAAGCAAAAAATAAAGCCCTGGGTATCTACCACCCTGTCAGTCCTTTGATGACAGACATCTAGCTGGTCTGCCACCTTCTTTGCTCCTTTCAGATTTTTCTAATGTTAGTTCTATATGCAATGTCCAGGTTTTTAGTTATACTTATCAGGAGGAAGAGGGAAAAATCTGTCTATTCTGTCTTCCAGAAGAGAGAAGCAGAAGTCTTAGCATTCTTTTCAGTTGCTGAATATCACCCTTATCATATTTTTATAAGTATTCCAAATTTTGAAAAGGCCTTCCAAGTTCACTCTCCCACCCATCCTAATGCACACTAGGTGGTATTTTGTGGGCACCGAGGGCTGACTCTACACTCTTCTGATGTTTATTAGGTGAGATTAGATAGATCTGTCGTGATCTAGATGTGGACTCAAACGCAGGGTCCTCTTCAGTGCCTCTGAGTGTTGGGTTTTTTTAGAGAGCCTCAGAAGTGAACCCACACAGCTTCTCTGAGGTATATGTGACAGGGTTTAGTTGGCTGGGGAAGTTAACGTGAGTTGAGAGCAAGTGGTAACCAGGCACAGGTGAGGGTCCCTCTGAAGTCCTGGTTGCCTTCACTGTGGAAAGAGCAGGGGAGCCGAGTGGTGGACAGAGGAGGCATGACAGCCTCAGGGCAAGGTCCTTAGAAAATGATTAGGCAGAGGAATGGATTATTTAGGGAAGTAGGTGAAATCATGATGCTCTATGTGGAAGAATACAGAGAAGTCTATGTGACATCAGGACCAGAGTCACCCACATGGGAGAGGGGTACTGGAAAGAGAAAGACAAAACAGCCAGGGCAGTCCTTGGATAAATTGTCAGCTTCCACGTGAGAAAAAGACAAGGGAGAGATTTGGATTTGATGATTGACAAAGGGGCAGGATTTCTGGGGGGGGGGAGGGGGAAGAATATTCTAGAAAGACAGCACAGAACTGGCTAAATTAGTTTTCTTTGCTGTGTAATAAACCTGGCAGCTCAAGTGCACAAACCACATTAATTATCTCAGCTTCTGGGAGTCAGGAATCTGGGTACATCCAGCTGGATTGTCTGCTCAGGATCCCGTCTGCCTGGAGGCAAGGTGTTGACCGGGACAGGTGTATCAGCCCAGGTTCTAATCCCCCAACACACACACACACACACACACACACACACACACACACACACACACACACAGAGTTTGATTCTCTAGAATGAATCCATGAGCAATGGAGAGCTTCAAACAACGTAACATCATCCCAGGAGTGACATCTGATGACCTTTATTTGTTGGCGGCACACACTCAGAGGGAGAGGTTGCTGTGCAGATGTGACCACCATATTGGGGATTATGGTGGCCACTGTGAAGTTTGTCTGTCATGGCCACAAAATCCTGGCGGGTTATTAGAATACTGAATTCAAGGGGAAGGGAAAGAGACCAACTGGCTGTTGAGCCCTGGAGATCAGGATGGAGATGAGGTGTGGGGCTCCATTCTGGGAAAACCGGAAGGCTGGTTGAAGAGGTATTCTTGACATTGTGGGACTTTTTACTGGACCTTCCATTCTTGGCCTTCTGATGCTTCCTGAAGGCCACGTGTTGCTAAAACACCCGTTTTTGCTTTCAATTCTATGCCCAGATACTCCTTTCCTAATAAATCATTTCTTTTAGAAAGTGTTTTGGAACTGAAATGATAAGGATACCATTTACCTTGTATTCACCTGGACCGTTTTCTCTAGTTTCATTATTTGGCGATTTGCGGAAGCCAAACCCACAACTCCTGCATTGAGAAGCGACCCTCGGCACCATTTTTCTCCAACACAACACCTCTGTGGGGCTCACTGTGGGGACTAGAACAGGCTGCTCGTGAAGTGTATGGGGTCCTTATCCTCTCCTGTGACTACCTTTTTAAGGAACCATATCAGAAAAGAAAAGATTTGTGTGGAATATCTGAGAAGGTAAAAAATACCCAGAGATGGAGTTTCTTAGGACTATGTCACAAATAATTCTCCAATGTTATAGAAAAGATTGAAAAATACTGGCAGTTCCAAATCAAATACTTCCCTGGGGGTGGAAGCTATAAGTTTCTATAACTGTGATCACCAAAATGCTTCATGAACTTCCATATAATGCTGGGTGTGTGACTGCTAATTCCTTGGTTGATACAGTGCATATTGACCAAGAGCAAAATGTTTACAGTGACTGTATAACTTTTGAAGATGACAGCCATCATTGATGAATTTGTGTGTCTGTGGAGAGAGACAGAGAGAGAAGGAGTCCTTCGGCAATATTGACAGAAGCTATGGACTTTTACCCAGGAAAATGCTTTTGTGCAGAAGATTACACAGCCTAAAGAGACTCATGAAGCCTTTGAAACCTCTATTGTGGACATCATGTATTCGACACTTAGAAATCTTGGATTATATATGTTGGAAGGTAATAATAAATCCAAATATAAAATACGTGCTATTCCATTTGTACCTAGTGAAAGATATACCTATGAATCTGAGCATCCCTTTAGGGATTTTTTTTTTTTAAGTATTAGGTTTTTATTTTTTTCCAAACATTCAATTGTATACTTTATTTATTTATTTTTACGTGGTACTGAGGATGGAACCCAGTGCCTTCCATGTGCTAGGCAAGCGCTCTACCACTGAGCCATAATCCCAGCCCCTCTAGGGATATTTTGGACTAATCAATGAAGAGCCTTCGTTATATGTTTGGGATCCTCATTGTCAAATCCTGGTTGCAGAAGATAATGAAGAACTTATTTGTGCTTACATTGGAATTCTATTTTCTAATAATGTTTGCAATGTCTGTGCATGGAGACTTGTTTTTCAGGCAGAATTGTTTACTAGTGCTATGAGAGACATTTAACAGTCTACTAGGATTAATAATAAAAATAAAACAATAATGTCATTAACTGTGTGTCAGTGTGAGAGAGAAAGCGAGAGAGAGAGGGAGAGGGGAAAGTAAAAGGGGGGAGAGAGAGAGAAATAGAGAAAGGCAGACAGAGATAAACAAAGATCATAGAGAAAGACATGCAAATACAAAGCAGCTGAGCTGGACAGAGAAGCAGATTTGGGGAGGCAGGAGGAAACAGAGACAGAAATAGACACGGAGATTCATCATTTGTGCTATGCTGCGAATGTCTGTTTTCCCCCAAACTATTTAATTTCTAAGGTGATGGAGCTTGTAGAAGGTAATTAGGTCATGAGATGCATGGAACTAGTGCCTTTATAAAAAAGGTCCAAGAGAGCTTGTTTGCTCATCCACCATGTGAAAATTCAGATAGAAGACATCATCTCTGAGGACGGGGCCCTTACCAGACACCCAGTCTTCTGGCATCTTGATCTTGGACATCTCAGTCTCTAGAACTGTGAGCCATAAATTTATTTATAAATCACCCAGTCTAAAATATTTTGTTATAGCGGCCAGACTGGACTCAGACAGGTAGATTGTTGGGGAGGTGAACAGACAAACGTGGGAGAAGGACAGGAGAGGCAGAGGATTTTCTAGCCGGTGAGCACCTTGGTTCCCCTATCTGTTGACCAGCGGTGGGGTACTGGTGAAGTGGTGTGTCATGACTGGGCATCAAGGGCACGGTGGGCGCTTAACTAAGAGGGACGGTCCTGCTGGGTGGTTTACTTCCTGGGTAAAAATTAAATGATTGAGAAAGGACATTTGTACAGACCTTTGTGCCACCATTAAGCTAACTGTCTGTGATAGCCCTGCTGGAAGGAAGAAACTGGCACCTCTCGGCTTTCTAGAAATTTCTGTGGAACTTCTGAGAAGTTGTGCTAACTTCTGAAAATGTGTTATCACATCTCTCTGTGATGGAGAAGATGAACATTTAACACAAAACGTTCTTTTAACTCTTCCCAGAAACTTGATGTTTTTTTTTTTTCTGAATACCTGGCCTGTGAATGTTACATAAGGTAAAAAAGGCAAAAAAAAGGTCACTTAAAAAGACATTATGCTGGTCTTTGATGAGGGATCGGCCAAGGCCAGCGTTAACATTGAGAGAGAGAAATGGAAAATTTGGAGGCAACATCTTTTGATGTGCAAAAGAATTACCCACTGTTTCCCCATAGTGAGCATTCAGAGTCTTGTAACATGAAAGTACCTGGAGTTTAGAATCTTGCTTGGAAAAATGGTAAGTCGTGCTTATTGCATATGTCCCTGATAAACAAACGCTTCGAGCAGACAGTCAATGCCATTTACCTGCCAAGCTGATGAAAACCACAGAGAATTTACTGGAAAGCCTCCTTTTCATGTGTCATCACTGCATGGCATTGGGACTTCATCTGTGTCAGAGGAGTGACTTGTTGCTCAATCGAACCTTGACAAGCACAGGATTCCAATCACCACAATTAAACATGAGTGCTTCTCATTGTTGCTTATTGTGGGTCACTGTGGAGAGATGCGTTGTGGACCTACAAACCTGAGTGAGTACGGAGTAGAGAATAGAAGTGGATTAAAAATCATTTTGTTAAATTGTATTCTGGAAATATAGATAGGAGCTTAGTAGATCGAGATGGTATGAAACACTTTTAGGGAGTAGCCTGTTGTAATGATGGGGCAGGAAGCAAATGATACAGAAGGATCTCTGGAGGTATTTGTGATCACGGAGGGATAGCAGCCTTGCTTGACCAAGGTCCCTTGGGATATGGAAACTGCCTACCTGGGTGACATTTTTTAACAGTGACAAACTCAGAATAATACCTGCCTCTTGAAAGAAGAGTCATGAATGCATGAACAAATGAATGAAAGGGCTTTATTAAACAAAAATATGAAATGCTTTACAAAGAAGGACCTAGAAAATACTCTTAAGCAATATAGAAGTGCTCTATTAGGAAGATAGTGAAATGGCTGAGGGACTTTAGAAGGTCAACAGTTGATAATGCCAAGCAGACATCACTAATTTCATGACTGGAAAATCATTTAAAGAATCAATTTAGGCTTCTTCTTCTTCTCCTCCTTCTTCTTCCTCCTCCTCCTCCTCCTCCTCCTCCTCCTCCTCCTCCTCCTCCTCCTCCTCCTCCTCCTTCCACGCCCCATACTATTTACTTCAATAAAACATTTGCCTTGATGAGAATTGAGTCATTGGGCACAGTTTAAGGACCTGACTCTTTGGTTGGAGAAAGATAAGCTTGATAAATGGAAACATACCTGTAGCATGCAAAGTCTTTATTTTACTAGTGGGATTATTATTGTTTGGGTAATTGTCATTGGGACATAGTCTTATCACATTTTCCACTTGCTGGCTCTGCACCATATGCCTTACAAGCTGTTATCTTACTTAATCGTGAAAGAATTCTGCAGCATTAGGTCTTATTATGCTTGTTTTCTGTGTGAGGAAGGTGAGGTTCACAGAGGGTCTGTGTTTTCTCCAAGGCCACTGAGCTAACCTGGGAATGGAAGGACATGTGGACATACTTCTCATTCCATTTCCAATGACCCTTATTTACAAACGTTCACTTCTACACTAAGCTAATTTGTTAGTCACATAACTACTTCACTGTCTGGGAATGTCCGGGATTCTTTTCTTCTGGGCCAGGAGGTATTTGCATGTATGTCAGTGTGACTGTTTGATTATTAACTCGTAGACAATAGGGCCGGCTCTTTATTTCTCTTTATGAAGTGCCTAACTTTGTGTCCCCTGAGCCTGACATTTAGAATGCACTCAATAATTTATCCCAACAAGTAAATGAATGAGTGAGCAAGAATCACATGTGATTCCTTTGAGCTCACTTTTAATGTGTAAATAAGTTTGTGCCTTACATGCTTAGAATACAAATTCAAGAGTATCAGGGCTAATGATAAAAAATGACATTGAATTTCAGTTCACAAAAGCTTTTCTAATGCTCATAAATTACATGGTTCCCCTCCACTACCCTTCCTGTGGATCTTCTGAATGTAGTGGAAGGAGGAAGGGGAGATACTTTGTCCAAAAGCTTGTTCTTAAAGGAACCTTGGGTTTTCTTCTACAGTGCCCATGAGGTGGTTTGGATTGGTATGTTGGGTTTATCTGACTGCAGGTGTGTGTGTTAATTTCCTGTGTCAGGTATTTGTTCAAGTACTGCTCTTGGTGTGTGTGTGTGAGGGTGATTTTGGATGACATTAACATCTGAATCAATAGCCTGAGTAAAGCAGGTTGACCTCCCCAATGTGGGTAGGCCTTATCCAATTAGCTGAAGATCTAAATAGAACAAAAATGCAGACTTGCCTGTGCACAGGGGAACTCCTGTCTCACTAAACTGGGACATAGTCTTTTCTTGCCTCTGGACTCTTACTAACACATTAGCTCTTCTTGGGTCTCAAGCTGGCTGGCTTCCAGACTAGAAATTACTCCATTGGCTCTCCTGGTCCTCAGGTCTTCCAATCCAGATTGAAATCACCCCATTCTCTTGTAGCTCAAGTTACCAACTGCAGATGTTGAGACTTGCCAGCCTCCATAATCATGCAGACCAATTCCTTATATTTCTTTTTATCTGTGGAACTATATCAGTATCCGTATGTATATATATTTATCTATCATCTTCCGTTGGTTCAGTTTCTCTGGAGAATCCTAAAAAATACATCCTGTACCAACAACACCCTACAAAACTATCATGAGTAAGAGGTCTACATGGCACACAAATAGAAGTACAGCAGGAGTGGACAGTTCAGGTCACCGTGACCACCCAGTGATGGTCTTCCTCTGTACCTTCTATGTGACTTTGCTCTCATATTTGCAGGGTGTTGCTGCCCTTCTCGGGATTGTGTTTATATTCCAGGTAGGAATGGAAGGAGATGAAAGGTCAAAAGGGCAAAGGTCAGAAGATTTATGTGGTGATACTACTTAGAACTCATTGGCCAGATTTTTGCCACAGGGACACCTCTGTCTTCTGAGGGTCTGGGAGTAAAGCATTAGCTCAGGATATTTCTGCAACAGATAACTCTGAGTTCTGTTTGGAAGACCTGGACATGGATATGGAATAGGGTACTAGCGATATTCTCCATGGGTAATTAGAACACCATATTAAAAAGGATAGATTTTAGCACTTCGCTGACTTTGAAGATTATGTAGATTCAAAATAATTTTAAAATTAAATATTATTTCTAAGTTTCTCCAACCCAGCACATTAAAAATGATTTGGCTCAATGAGGCAAGTATGTTTACATTTACTGAAAATCTGCCACATGCCACACTTCAGTGGCTTTGAGTATGTCGTCTCTTTTAGGTCCTCCAGTCATGGGAGATCAGTTCTTTTGTCCCCGTTCCCCCCCCCATTTGTCCCCACTTTTTTTTTTTTTTTTTAAGTGAGAAGGTTTGAATCCAGGATCTTACACATGCTAGGTGGGCATTCTGTCACTGAGTTATAGTCTTGTCCCCATATTACACATAGAGAAAATGAGTCTCAGAGAGTTTGTGTAAGTCACCTGAGGTTGCACAGCCAGCAGGTAGAAGAATCCGGTTAGGTTTCAGATCTTTGCCCTTATAAAGCCCTTATGAAACTCTTATTCTCACCAGAAAACTCTGACCGTATATTTCATATATGATAAGGACTCGGATGCTTAGCACAGTGTTTTACACTTAGTAATCTCCCAGTAAATGTCTCTGGATTCTCTATTTTTCTAGCGGTCGCC
The DNA here is from genome assembly GCF_902686455.1 of Sciurus vulgaris. NCBI lineage: Eukaryota > Metazoa > Chordata > Mammalia > Rodentia > Sciuridae > Sciurus > Sciurus vulgaris. The sequence goes on along the minus strand of NC_136477.1, from coordinate 60,612,039 downwards.
ATTGCATTTGCTGCTGCTTTTTACAGGTTCCTTTTCGAGTCTCCCTCCCGATAAGCTGGCTCACACCTGAAGTCAGACAATAACCCCATCAGTACAATGAGAGTGGCCTTGCTTCTAAGCACATTCAACCTGTATTTATTGAACACCTATTGTGAGCTAGCCACAGTGCTGAGACATAAGCATACGAGTCCAAGCTACTCAGACAAAGGCCTTTGTTCATGAAAATTATTTCCTACAGGAAAAGGGCAGGTACAACCCTAGTAAACAAATGCAGATAACAACTGAATATAACAAGGAAGCAAAGCAAAGGAGCAGCTCAGAGGTATAGAACAGCAGCACTAGGCAGGGTGGGCAGGGAAGGCTTTCATGGAGGACATTAACGTGAGAACAGAAAGATGAGGAAAAGACAGCCACACACAGAACCAGAGAACAGCAGTTCTGGCTGCATAAAGAGCATGTGCCAAGGTCCTCAAGTGCATACTGGAATGTTCCAGCAACAGGCCATGGGACCGGATGGCGAGGAAGCAGGATGGTTTTGGGTGATGATATACACAGTGGCAGGAATCAGATGTATTCTTCTAGAAGGTGGTAAGGGCTATGCAATTGACTTTGGGGTATTTTGAGGTAGGAAGCAATCTGATTTATGCTTATAACAGTTCAGACTTAGGGGCTGGGCTTGTGGCTCAGGGGTAAAGTGTTTGCCTAATGTGCGTAAGGCACTAAGTTCACTCTCAGCTCCACATATAAATAAATAAATAAATAAATAAATGTCTATCAACAACTAAAAATATATAAAAAAGCTTGGACTTGGAATCTATACAAGGGTCAAGGTTTCACAACCCATTTGCAGAAAGCAGTCTGTGCATCTGTTCATTTTCAACTTTTCTACTGAAATCCTTGTTAAAACTATAATTTCAACATTCTAGTGGAAGGCTGATGTTATTAGGAAAAGAGAAGTACATCCAACCACAAAATTTAAGAAAACACAAACATCTCTCTAAGTTATATCCTTTAATACAGCCATTTTTTTCCCTACTAAGTATTTTACCCATGCCTGAAAGTTTCAATTGAATTACCCAAGTTGAAGCTTGGAATTACATGTATGTTATTCTTCTTTATTTCTTAAATCATGACTGTTATGGTTCAGCTATGGGGTGTCCCACCAAAGCTCATGTGTGAGACAATGTAATAAAGTTCAGAGGTGAAATGATTGGGTTATGAGAGTCTTCACCTAATCAGTAGGGATTAGAGTAGGCAGGTAGGGTGTGGCTGGAGGACATGGGTCGCTGGGGGTGTGACTTTGATCATGGTGTGGGGAACTCTAGCACCCCACCCCAAAAATACACCCTGCCCCCTGGTACAATGTCCTGAGCCATTCTCCTCCACTGTATTCTTCTGCTAAGATGTTCAGTCTCATCTTGGGCCCAAAGCTATGAAGTCAACCATCTATGGACTGAGACCTCTGAAACTGTGAGTCCCCAAATAAACTTTTCCTCCTCTAAAATTGATCCTGTCAGGTCTTATAGTTACAGAGACAAAAAAGTTGACTGAAAGAGTGATCATTTTTTAAAATTTCCAAGAAAATGTGCTTCGGAATTCTGCTTTGGTTTTACATAGTTTTTGCTCTTTGTTTGTTCTTGTTCCCATCTCTTCCATCTGAAAACACTTTTCTCGTCTATAATCCATCACTTAGAGGTTGATTTTATGAGCCGTCTTAAGTTTTGTTTGGCTAAAAATCGTTTTCATCTTTATTCTTGAAAGATTGGGGGAGGGGTGCTGTACAGAGATCGAGGTTGAAATTTACTCATATCCAGTAACTAGAGGCTGTGAATTCATTCACTGCTGTCTTCTTCCATCATTACTGTTGGAAAGTCAGATTTCCGTCTAATTGCTACAATTTATTTTCCTGTTTTAAAAATACTTTTGCTTTTAAACTTTTCTTAGTTTCCTGCAGTTTTACTCTGAAATATTTAGGTTAGGATTCTTTTAAAATGCCCTGTTTAGGATTCATTTGGCTTCTTAAATCTGTGGACTGATATCTTTCATCAGTTCTGGAAAATTTTCTCTTCATTAGTGCTTCAAATATTGTCTGTGTCCCCTGTTCTTTTTCAGCATTTGTTTTGAAATTTTAAAAACGCATGTAGGCTTTCTCCCTCCTCCTTTGCCTTCATCACTTTCTTTCTTTTCCAGTGATTTGTTCTGTGTGCTGCATTTTAGATAAGGGTCTTCTCCCCTTTGTTCTTTCTTTTAACCTGATCTGTCCAATCTATTGCTTAAGTTTAAATTTTGCTTTTGAACTTTTTATGTTTAGAAGTTCAGCTGGGTTCTGTTTGAAATCTTCCTTGACACTTTGTGTAGTTCTTTTGTAAGGCCCCCCAAAAGGAAACCCCAACTCTGTCCCATGGATCAACGGCAACCCCAATCAACCGCAGGAGGCGTCACTTGATGCAAACCGCAAGAGGTGTTTATTCCAGCGCGCTGGGACCCAACTCGAGGAGTCGAGTCCCTAGCAGAAAATCTTGTAGGTTTATAAAGGCAGAAACCACACATCGGGAGGGGTCGCACATGAAAGGGAAAAGGGGGACAAAGCTGCCGGGAAATTTCAAAGGGGGTCTGGGTTTGCTGATAACATACAACATGTTTCACAATGTTTTACAACAGGGCGTGGATTCTGGTCAATAGTTTCTGATAATCCTACTGTTTGAGCACTATCTGGCTATCTGGCTTCATTTACCCTTTTACTCCCTGTTTGGGGCTGATTCCTGGAACAGCTTTAAGGGCTTTGTTCCCATCACTGGGAGGGAGACCTTAGGGAGTTGAGATAAAACAGACAGCTTAAAAAAATGTCCATTCTTTCACTCTGAGCCCTGCCTTTATTTCCAAATTTATTTTTTATTTCTTTCAACACAGAAGCATAATTTTTAGTAATCTATTTTTTGATAATTACAATGTATAAAATAATTAGGAGTTCCTTATTTCTGCTGTTTCTTGCATGTGGTATATGATTTTCTTATGAACTTTGTTGTCTTTCTGTAGTATTTACTCCCACTAAAAAACTAGCGTGCGTGTGTGTGTGTGTGTGTGTGTGTGTGTGTGTGTAGTGTTTGTAATGACTAAAGAACTATTTTAAATTTAAGTTAGTTTATGGTTTTTGGACCACTTATGTGCTTCAAAATTGATGATAGAACTTCCTGAGAGGACGTACCCATGGTTCACATCCTTTTAGGAATAATTTTTCCTTCCTTTTTCTCTCTTCATTTCTTGTCTCTTGCTCTGAGCACAGCAAAGACAACGTTCCCTGCGGTGTATCGGGTTGGGAGGAGGTGGGTGGTCTCCTGCTGGCTTCTTCTTTCCTTGGTGCTATGCACCTTTTGAGATCTCAGGTGGAGGTGGCTTACCACACACAGCAAGGAGCTGGCCTCCTCTTTTAACTTCGTTTTCAACAGGCCACAAAAATATGAGAAATTCAGCTCCTTTTCCAGATCAGCAAATGGCTTCTGAAGCAACCCTGAGGGTTTCCATTTGCATCTCTCATTTTGGTACTTATTAGCTGTTTTCTTTTCATTTTGTCAGCTCTCTGATACTGTTAAAAGGATTAAAATGTGTGGTGCATCAGCCTTAGTTGCTTCCAGTGGTAAAGCTCATCCAAACAACCTGGTTAGTCACTGTCCATTCATCACCTTTGGAAAGAATCATGTCTAGCAACTTCTTCCCATAATGATGACCTTCTGTGACTCTGAAGTCAAAGGACAGCTAAGACGTTGGGGGAATTCTCTCTCTTTACTTGAGTTATATGATTTCTCTTTTTCTTCCTTCTTTCCTTTCTCTCTTTTAGCTTTGAGATTATTTCCTATTTCTTTTGATTCTTCAGAATGCTAAGGGGAAGTGATGAAAATGGATGAAAACTACCGCAGAAAAATTTGGGCTGATGCCCCATGTGATCTGAAGGCAAGCGTCAGAGGCTTGCATGGACAGCATTCCCTGAGTAGCTTCCTGTGGGCTAGGCCAGGGCTGGCTGAGGACACAGGGAGATAGGGACTCATCCAAGGCCCTCAGCCTATAGCCCAAAGCATCTAGCCCATAGCCTGTGGCCCACAGTTCATAGCCTAGGTTACACAGAGCACAGTCTCCAGCCTGGACAAGCCCACAAAGCCTTCAGCCTTCAGGCCTCTGACTTCTGTCTGCAGATCACGTGAGTCATCAGGCCAAATTTCTCTGCAGTAGTTTTCATCCATTTTCCTCACTGCTCCTTAGCATTCTGAAGTTGATGGCACCGTTGGGAAAGACTCCTAAGAAGTAGGAAATAATCTCAAAGTTAACATAAAGAAAGACATCTGGGATAGTCTCTGGTCTGTTGCCGATGTAGAATTGCATGCATAATCACCACTTTTCCATGAAATTGACCAAATTAGCTAATTCACATAATTTCTTGAACATGTTTCCAGAGAGAAAGTGGTCTGAGCTGGCTGAAGCTGGCAGAAAACCCAGAGACACCCCTGAAGAGGTAAATTGGGAAGGGAAGTGTGAGCCGCCCACTTCCTTCGTGTGAGGACGGTTCCAGACAGCATGGATTTTGCAGATCTTCAAACTAGCCCCCTTTACTCAGGTGGCTCATTAACCTCTAGCTGTACGTTGCCAAGCTCCACGGAGGGAACTTAGGATCGCAGTTGTGTTATTGTGGCGATGTTATGTAAGTTGTGTTATCATCTGTTAATGAGTTTTTTAAGATGATGATTTATTCCCTCCTTTTCTATCATAAGTGCCTTTTTTTCTTCCTTTTAAAATTCCCTGTGGTTCTACTTAGACTTTTTATGTTCATAACTCATCGCACACAAACTCAATTTGCTCTTTTTTCCTAAATGGAAATAGCTTCCCCCCCCCCCCAAGAAAATTCTTTTTTGAGTAATACATCCCTGTAAAAATTAGAAAACCAAAGTTTCTTCCAAAGGTAACTTTTCTAACAGCACCTTTCTGAGGGAACTTCTGTTAACCTTTATTAAGAGTTTTGGTAGATGCTACCAACTTCTCTCTCTCCTTCTCTATACCTGGATGTAAATGTGTTACTTGCACATGCAATCTGTGTGGATCATACATATGTGCAGCATATGTAGCAATACACGTGCACACACATGCATGATATACATGCATGCTTATGTACATATATGTATATGAAGTACATGCATGTGTATGTGACAATATATGTGGGCATGAGAAAAACAAAACCATTCTTTACTAATAAAACATGTGTTGGCCATGCTATGTCTTTTCTAAGTTAAATAAAATATTTAGGAGCTGGGGATGTAGCTCAGTGCTCTCTTAATATATGCCCTCAGTTACATCCCCAGAACTGCCAAAAAGCCAGAACAAAAACAAATTTTACATATTAATGGAACACCCATCTGATGTTTCAATAAATGTATACATTACATAATGTTTAAATCAGGTTAAACATCTCTGTCTCATGCAATATTTATCATATCTTTATGGTGAAGACCTTCAAAACCCTCTTTTGTAGTTTTTTGAAATTTACAGTACATTGCTGTTACCTATAATCACTCTACTGTGCAATAGCTCACCGGAACTTCTTGATTCTATCCAACTGTAACTGAGTCCCATTGATCAACATCCTTTCCCCTCCCTCCCTCCCCTCAGTACCCTCTCTTCATTACCCACCCTTCAACTTCAAGTCCTATGGGATCCACTGCCTTAGATTCCACGTGAGGGAGAGCATGCTAGGTATTTGGCTTCCTTCACTTAATATGAACACCTCCAGTTCCATCTACATTGTCACAGGTGACAGGATTCCATTCTTTCTGTGGCAGGACAGTATTCTATACTAGCATTCTTTATTCATTCATTAGCTGCTAAGGTCAATTTCATGTCTTGGCCCCTGTGACTAGTGTTGCCGATGTCTCTTCAACATACTGGTTTTGTCTCCTGGAATTGCTGGATTATATCTAGTTCTAATTTTTTAATTTTCTGAGGAATCTCCATACTGTTTTCCACAAAGGCTGTCCTAATTTACACTCCCATCAACAATGTCCAGGGGTTCTCTTTTCTCCACATCCTCAACGGCATTTGTGATGTTTACTGTTTGGGTAAACATTCTCACTGGTTAAGGAGATATCTTCCTGTAGTTTGAATAGCATTTCATGATGATAAGAGACATTGAGCATTTTTTTTTCACATACTTGTTGTCCATTTGTATGTCTTCTCTTGAGAAAAGCCAATTTAGGTCCAGTGCCCACTTTGTAAATGGATTTTTGAGGTTTTGTGGGGTTTTTTTGCTATTAAGTTTTTGGAGTTTCTTCTATATTCTGGATCTCAACCTCTTGTCAGCTGTATAGTTTGAAAGTGTTTTCTCCCACATTGTAGGCGGCCTCTTTAGTCTGTTGATTGTTTCCTTTGCTGTGCAGAAACTTTTTAGTTTGCTGCACTCCTGTCTGTTCACTTTGGCTTTTGTTTCCCATATTTTTGGTGTCTGGTCCAAAAAATTCTGGACCAACATCCAACATTCCAATGTCTCCATGCATGTCTTCTATGTTTTCTTCTAGTAGTTTTCTTTTAAGCCTTCCATCAATTTTGAATACATTTTTGTAACTGGTGAGAGATACATAGGGGTCTAGTTTCCTTCTTACGTAAGAGGAGATTCAACTTTGCCAGTACCAGATGTTAACAAGACTGTTCTTTTCCAACTGTGTGTCCTAATGAAGCCAGAATTAAGGACAGGTAGTTAGTGTAGAAATAGGGGGTCAGGTCAAATCGAGAAAATGAAGCCATGAAGCCATCTGCCTCTGGAAGTTGGAGACTGCCCCTAGAAGAATGGAATGTCAAGGATCTCCCGAGCCCACTGATTACCAAATTTACCTGCCTTTATCAAGGACTGCAAGCATGGAGCTGCTAATTAATGCCCCCTGGGCTCTTACCTGCCTGAATCACCTTGGCCCTCCCACTGCCCATGGCTTCTCACTTAATGCAAAACCAGGCCTAGTCACTAGGCAGGAAGGAGAGATAATCGGGGAGAGAACTGGAGAACAAAAGAGACTTTAACCTATATTTAACCTAAGATGTAGGGTGCACTCACTTCTTGGGACTTTAGAACATCAGCCATGGCCCCCTTCTTCCTGCCGGGAGAAGTCTGTATTATTAGCTTTAAATAAAACCTGCTTAATCTGCTTGCCTTGGCTGCTTCTCTAGTGTTCAATCTTCAACATTAGAAGGAGCAGAACTCATCACCGGTAAATGGCGGTATCACTCATACCTTTTTCAAATTTCAGTTGGCTGTGCATGTGCTGTGTTGACTTCTAGGCTCTCTGTTTTTCTGTTCTATTCCATTGTTCAGTGTGTTTTTACTTATGCCAACACCATGTTTGGTTACTTCAGCTCTGTAGTATATTATTTTGAAGTCAGGTATTGAATGTTTCCAGCTTGTTCTTTTTGCTCCAGATGGCTTTGACTGTTTGTTTTGGTTCTATACAAATTTTAGGATTGTTTTTTCTAGTGCTGTGAAGAACGTCATTGGTATTTTGATATAGATCACACTGAATTTGGAGGTCACTTTGAATAGTCCAAGTGTTTTCAACAATATTGATTTTTCCCATCCACAAACATGAGCTGTCTTTCTAATTATCATGTCCTCTTCAATTTCTTTCATCAACGTTTCATCATTTTCATCATAGAGATGAAATTTAATCTTTGGTTAAATTTATTCCTAGGTGTGTTATTTATTAGTGTTTTGTAGCTGTTGTAAAAGGGATTACTTTCCTGATTTCTGCTTCAGATGGTTTGCTATTGGCATGTAACAACTCTACTGATCGCTGTTAGCTGTAAACTTTGCTAAATTCACTTATTAGTACTAATAGTTTTTTGGTGGAGTCTTTGGGGTTTTCTGTTAAAGGTCAAATCATCTGCAAACAGTTGATACCTGATACCGGTGTTTACTGGTGACGAGTCCTGCTTCCTCAGGTGTTGAAGTATAACGCCAGAGAAGCACGCAGAGTAGAAAGTAAGCTTTGTTAAAGAAAAGTAAAAGCAGACTTCTCCCGGGTGGAAGAAGGGAACCCAAAGGTGGAATCCATAGAATGAGCACATTTTGTCCTTTTTATAGGTTTTATTCTCCCATTCCCCCTTATCTCTTTCCTTCCCTCCTAAGGGATTAGGCCCGGTTTTGCAGGTGAGATGTAAAAAGTAAGAAGCGGATGGGGCAAGGGGAGGGCCAAGGTGATTCAGCCAGGTAAGGGCCCAGGGGCTATTAATTAGCAGCTCCTTGCTTGCAATCCCTGACAAGGGCAGGTAAATTTGGTAATCACTGGGCTCTGCAGGTCCTTGACATTCCATTCTCCCAGGGCAGTCTCCAACTTCCAGAGGGAGATGGCTTTCATGGCCTCCATTTTCTCAATCTGACCCCATCCCCTATTTCTACACTAACTGTCTGTCCCCAATTCTGGCTTCACAGTGACAATTTTGACTTCTTCTTTTCCAGTTTGGATGCCCTTCATTTCCTTCTCTTGCCTGACTGCTCCAGCTAGGACTTTCAGCACCATGTCGAATAAAAGTGGTGGAAGTGGGCATCCTTGACTTGTTCCAGATCTTAAAAGAGAATCAGCTTTTCCCCATTCAGTAGACTGTTAACTGCTGGCTTATTATGAATGACTTTTATTATGCTGAGATATGTTTCTTTTATACCTGATCTGTTGTGTATTTTTAAATCATAAAAACTTTGAAAAAATTTTTAACCTGACAATTTTATTTTCTACATTTCACAATACAAATGAAGGGCTGGGGCTGTAGCTCAGTTGGTAGAGTGCTTGCATCCTATGCATGAGGCCCTGAGGTCAATCCCCAGTACCAAAAAAAAAAAAAAAAAATCACAATACAAATTAAAATTACACTTCTTTTGTTTCACTTCTCCTTCCCAAACTATTCTCATATTCTCTCTCCCTCTCTCTGTGCTTTGCAGGGCAGGGGACTGGACCCAGGGCCTTGCACATGGTAGATAAGCACTCTACCACTGAACAACACCCCCAGCCCATTCTCCTTTGATAGGAAGTGGGAGCAAGCCTTCCTTGTCATGCTGTTAGCCCCTGGAGTCACAGCACCATGATTTCCCAGTGAAGAAGTAATTTTTATAAAACGGAGGTCGCTCCCTTTTGTAAGAGATCCCATGGAAACCACGCCAGACATGGGAAATCACATAAGGGAGTTTATTAAGCAAACAGAGTGTCTCCCTGCAGGGTAAGAGAGAAAATGAGAGGAAAAGAAAGGCAATGAGAAAGGGCATGCGCTAGAGAGAGTGTGAAAGCCAGGAGGAGAGAGAAAGTGAGGAGGAGAGACAGAAGGATGAGAAAAGATGGTGGGGTAGCTACAGTAAAGCAGTTGAATTGCACTGGGCTAACAGGGGACCAATAACAGAGAAGGATACTTGCAAGCTGACTGATGAACCAATAGCTAGCCAGGATGTTCACAGATTGACAAGTGGTTGGGAGGCGGGGAAATGGCTGCAACGGAAAGGGCAGGGGAGCAGCTTCATACATTACACCTTTCCTTATGTTTCTGGTCTAGTCATTTCTGTCTGAATGGGCACCATCATAAAATAGGTGGGGATGGAATTACTACATTACAGGCGTCACTGTCATGTAGCCTTTCCAGTTTCATTGCAGAAGCAGGTCCCACATGTATCCTCCCAGGAGTCAGGGGGCACATGATTAGCAGTATGTAAACGCCTCCCATATGGGGAGAATCTACCAGGGTGAGGAGGACCCAGGAGATTCTGGGGAGGTGAGATCATCTCTTCTGTGGAGAAAAGGGTGAGAATGGAGTAGAAGATATCTTTCCTTGTTGAAATGCAGCTGTTGTTTTGTCAGTAAGACACCGAGACTATGTTTGCGACCATTTCTGATAGTAGTCTTCTCTTCGTGTTTCTTACCCCTGCAGGGTGCAGTCACGAGTGAGGTACGGATAGTAGTGGTAGTCACCATCAAGCTTGGACATGTTGCTCTATGGGAAACTGGCCATGCCATCAGCAATGTTGAATTTTATCAAATGGCTTTTATCTGTCTATTGTTTTTGTCCATCATTCTGTTGATGCAGTGTTTAATGTTTATTAATTTGTCTATTGAATCATCCTTGCACCCCTGGAATGAATCCTACTTCATGGTGAATAACTCTTGTGAAAAATTTTGCATCTATGTTCATCAAGAGTATGCATTTGTAGTTTTCTTCTTTTCTGGGTCCTTATCTTTTCTTGTTATCATGATAATGCTGGCCCCATGGAGTGTGTTGGAAGAAGTACTTCCTCTTCTATTTTTGGAATAACTTAAGGATAATTGGTATTGGTTCTTTAAATGTTTGGTTGAACTCAAACAGTGAAGACTTCTGGTTCTGGGCTTTGCTTTCATGGGAAGTTTTTGGTACTGATTTCATCTTGTTACTCATTATTGATCTGTTCAGGTTTTCTTTTTTGTTGCAGTTCAATCTTGGTAAGGTATATGGGTCCAGGAATTTATCCATTTCTTCTAAGTTATCAAATCCATTGGTGCATAGTTATTTATAATACTCTCTAATGATCCTTCATATTTGTGGTGTGAGTTAAAATGTCTCTCTTTTTATCTTTTGTTTATCTGAGTTTTCTCTCTTAGTCTAGTGAAAATTTTGTCTATTTTTTTTAATCTTTTTGAAGAGTCAGGTCTTTGTTTCAAAGATATCTGTATTTTTTCAAGTCTCTATTTCACTTATTTATGTGCTCATCTTTATTATTAATTCCTGCTAATGTGGGGTTTGATTTGTCCTTTTCTAGTTTCTTGAGATACAGCATAGGTTGTTTATTTGAGATCTTGCTGCTTTTTTGATTTAGACATTGATTACTATAAACTTTCTTCTTAGGATTGCTTTTGCTGTATTCCATAGGTTTTGATATATTGTGTGTCCATTTTTATTTGTTTTAGGAAATTTAAAAATTTCCTTCTTGATTTCTTCTTTGGTCCATTGGATCAAGTAAAAAAGTTCAAAAGCAAGTTGTTTACTTTCCATGTATTTGTACAGTTTCCAACATTTATCTTGTTACCGATTTTAGTTTTATTTGCATTGTGGTTGCATTAGTCATCTTTTTTGCTGTTGTGACCAAAAGATCTAACAAGAACAATTAGGGGAGGAAAAGTTTATTTGGGGGCTCACAGTTTCAGAGATCTCAATCCATAGACAGTGGACTGCATTCCTCAAGGCTGGAGGTGAAGCAGAACCTCCTCATGGCAGAACGGTGTGGTGGAGGACCTGGCCACCAAGAAGCAGAGAGACAGAGAGAGCTCTGCTCAATAAGGATAAAATATAAACCCCAAAGACAGGCCCCAGGGACCCACCTCCTCCAGCCATACCCTACCTGCCTCTGTTTACCATCTAGTTAATCCCTATCAGGGAATTAATGCACTGATTAAGTTAAAACGTTTATGACCCAACTATTCGCCTCTAAACTTTCTTACATTGTCTCACACATGAGCTTTTGGGGTGGGGGGACACTTCACATCTAAACCACAATAGCGGTTGAAAAAGATACTTAATATGATTTCAATTCTTAAAAAATTATTAAGATTTATTTTGTTGCCTATCATATGACCCATACTGGAGATTGTTCCATGTGCTGATGAGCAAAAGTGTATTTTGCAGCTGTTGGCTGGAACATTCTGCAGATGTCTGTTAGATGCATTTGGTCTAGGGTACTATATAGCACTGCTTTTTCTTGGTTGATTTTTCTCACTGGATGATCTGTCCATTGCTGAGAGTAGGGTGTTAAAGTCCTCAATGATCATTGTATCAGAGTCTATCTCTTCCTTTAGTTTTATTAATATTTGCTTTATATATTTGGGTGTTCTGATATTTGGTGCATATATATGTAGAATTTTTATTTCCTCTTGCTGACTTGACCTCTGTATCATTATATGAAGATCTTTCTTGTCTTATTATTGCTTTTATTTAAAGTATCTTTTTATCTGATAAAAGTATGACTACTCTGTTTTCTTTTGGAATCCATTTGCATGGAATATCTTATTCTACTCCTTTATTTCTCTCTGTGTGTCCTGAGTTTCTTAGGAGCAACACATGGTTGCGTCTTGCTTTTTATCCAGTCATTCCATGTCTTTTAATTGGATAACTTAGCCTATTTAGATACAAGGTTGTTATTGTTGTTGTTATTATTATTGTTATTTTGCAGTGCTGGGGATTGAACCCAGGGCTTCATGGATGCTAGCTAAGCACTCTACCAAAGCTACATCCCCAGCCCTATTTTAGGTAATTACTGATCATTTTGTAACTTGTTTTCCAGTTTTATTGGCATTCCATGCTTTCATTCTCTCTTACTGTCCTTCTTGTGGTTACTATAGTGTGGTTCACTATAGTTTTGTGTGTTTTGATTCCTTACTATTTTTGGTTTACCCATTATAGCTTTCACTTTGTAGTTACCATGAGGCTTAAAAAATATATATTTTGATTATAATAAGTGAATTTGAAATAATGCTAATTTAATATGGTCATAAAGATAAGAACAGAAACAAAACAAAAAGAAATATACTACTAATAAAACTATTGTATTTCATTCTTCCCACATTTAAAATTTTTGATATTCCATTTTGCATCTTTCTATACTATCTCTTAGCATATGGTTATTTTTAATTTTTGTTTTTTAGTGTTCATACTAAAACTATAAATGGTTTATCCATGTTGCTTACATTAGAGCATTCTGAACTAGTATCTATAATATTTCTTACTAGTGATTTTCATAACTTCCTATTATGAGTCTTTCTTTCAGTTTGAGGAACTCCGCTCAGCATTTCTTATAGGAGAGGTCTGGTGGAAATAAGTTTTCTCAGCTTTGGTGTGGGAATATCTTTAGCTCCCCTTCATTTCTAAAGGATAGCTTTGCTGGTATAGTATTCTTGGCTAGCAGTTATTTCCTGCGGTATTGTCGAATCTAATGCCATTCTCTCCTGGCCTGTGAGGTTTCCAATGAGGAGTTCATTATCAAGCAAAGTGGGGCAGGCACCCTTATGTGTTATTTGTTTCTTTTCTCTGGAAGACTTGAAAATATTCTCTCTCTCTTTTTTTTTTTTTTCACCTTCAAAGGATCAATTATAAGATGTCTTGGGGTAGAGTTGGTTGAATTAAATCCAACTAGTGACCTCTTTGACTTTCATGTATGTATATATAGGTATATGTATATATAAAAAAAGTTTCTGTTATTCATTTGAATAAACTTTCTACCTCTTTGACATTTTTGAGTCTCTTCTGAACCCCAATAACCTGAAAATTTATGCTTTTAATACTATCCCAATGTGTTAATCCACTTGAGTGGATTAACTAGGTGGTAACTATAGAAAGGTGGAGTGTTGCTGGAGGAAGCAGGTCACTGGGGGCGTGGCTTTGGGGTTATATTTTGTCCCTGGCTCCTAGCACTCTCTGTTTCCTGGATGTCAGGAACTGGGTAGTTCTCCTTTACCACACCCTTCTGCCATGATGTTCTGCCTTACCTTGGGCCCAGAGCTAAGGAGTCAGCTGACCATGGATTGAACCTCTGAAACTCTGAGCCAAAATAAACTTTTCCTTCTCTAAGTTGTTTTCGTTGGGTCTTATCTTCACCCCATAGACATTCTAAAATTCTCCAATGCAGCTTTGATGGATTATCAATAACACCCTCTTTTCTTTTCATGTCATCTAGGTAAGATATTTTGAGTCACCTATATCCATTCCAAAAGCAGCATATGAAGAGAAGATTTGGTAGGTGGTAGCCTTAAATACTAGAAATGGAACTTGGAAGTACTTGGTACACAGTAAACCCTCAAGCATACTAAATTTTCTGTATTCATCCAGCCTGTTACCCCAAAGGACAGGGGTGATGAATGGGTACGAAGAAACAGAGACTGGTAGGGGAAAAAGGGAGCTATGAAAGCCCAGATTTCCTGTTCCACTCTCCTCAGTTGGTAGACTGCCCTCCTCTGTCCATCCCTGACAAGAAAGCAGATATTTCTTTTCCAGAGGAACTGGATGTGAGAGGCAGCTTATTTTGTCATTACCTACTGTGAAGTTCTGCTAAGTCACCCACTGTGTTCTTCCAGAAAGAGTTTCTGATTTGATTTTTCAGGATCTCGATTTTTAGTAAGGACAAAAAAGGATCCACACACTTAAGGGATTATCAACTTGAAAGAGAGACACATTTCCATTTTCCTGCACAAAAGAGAGGAAAAGCAAGAATCAAAGAAATATTAAAAAAAAAAAAGAGAACAACAATAAAAGTCAGCATACCAGCAACAACCAGTTGTTAATCTCTTCAGAGACATTAAATGATATCGCATCTGTGACATGAGAACAAGAGACTATAGACATGAAAGGGAAAAAACCCAATAGAAAAATTACTTTAGAAAAGTAAAAGCAGAGATGAAATGGAAATTAACACTGAAATGAGAAGCAGTGGAAGGGGAAAAGAGAGATGGACAAGAGAGCAAAGATTAAAAATAGAGAAGACAATTCTATGAGGCCTAGGATACAATAATAGAAATTCAGAAAGCAAAATGAGAGAAAAGAGAGGGAAGGAAACATCAATCAAATATAACATCTGGATGAATGGATAGAGAAAACGTGGTATATATACACAATGGAATGTTACCTAGCCATAAAAAAAAATGATTTTATGACTTTTGCTGGCAAATGAATGGGTCTGGAGACTTATATGCTAAGTCAAATAAATCAATCCCCTAAAACCAAAGGCTGAATGTTCTCTCTGATATGTGGATGCTAACTCACAATAAGGGGCTGGGAGATAGAAGTTCATCAGATTAGACAAAGGGGAATGAAGTGAAGGGAGGAGGATGGGGATAGGATAGACAGTAGAATGAACTGGACATAACTTTTCTATGTTCATATATGAATACACCATAGCATAACTCCATATTCTGTACAATCACAAGAATGGGATCCTAACTGAATATATAATAAGTCAGAATACATACTACTGTCATGTACATCTAAAAAGAACAAATAAAAAATTAAATTAAAAAAAGTATAACATCTGGAAATGAAGGCGAACTCTGGAGTGAAAGTCACCTGTGAACACTATTGTGGGTGAAATAGTGTGCTCTCAAAATGTACCATGATCTAAATATGATTGTGATCATGGTCTTTGCAGATTATTTTTGTCAAAGTAAAACGAGGTCATGTTAGATTAGAGTGGGGCCTAAATGCAATGACTGTGTCCTTATAAGAAGGCCATTTGGGTATTAAGAAAATGTGGTATATACACACAATGGAATATTATTCAGCCATAAAGAATGAAATTACGGCATTTGCTGGTAAATGGATGGAACTAGAGACTATCATGCCAAGTATGAAATAAGCCAGTCCCCCAAAACCAAAGGTTGAATGTTTTCTCTGATATGCAGCTGCTAACTCACAATAAGGGTGGGGGGTAGGGAAGAATAGAAAGTACGAATTAGACAAAGGGGAATGAAGGGAAGGGAGGTGGATGGGAATAGGAAAGACAGTAGAATGAATCAGACATTACTATCCTATGTGCATATATGATTACATGACCAATGCAATTCTACATCATGTACAACCAGAAGAATGGGAAGTTGTACTACATGTATGTATGCCAAAATACAGTCTACTATCACATAAAAAATAAATTAAAAAAAAAAAAAGGCCATTCCAAAAAACAGGAAAGATGCACAAGAAGCCCATATGACAACTGCGACGGAACTTGGAGTAAAGCATGGCATGGTATGGAAAGGCCTGCTAGTAGTCTCATGCAGCTGGAAGAAAGGAATGGTGCCTCCAGAAGGAACCAAGCCTGCGGAAGCCCTTATTTTGGACGTCTAGCCTCCAGACTGGTGAAAACATACACTTCTGGGGCTTTAAGCCTCCCAGCCTGTGGTACTTTGTTATGGCACAAAGACAAGTACCCATGGATGAGGCCAGACTTGCATCAGATAAGCGCATCATACTAGTGTTTCAGAACCCAAAGATTTGCACTTTGCAAGCTTTACGAGGCCAAAAAAAGAAGTCACACGCAGAGTAGGAAGAGTCGCGAGATGAGCACAAGAAAGTGAAGCAAGAGGAGTTAGGTGTGGAGCGCGAGAAATCGCGAGAAGAGCGCGAGTGACGTGTTGAGCGAGTGCTGTGGAGTGGAGCGTCAGGAGTCATGTGTGGAGCACGAGGAATCGCGAGAGGAGCGTGAAGAATCGCGAGAGGAGCGTGAGGACTCGCGAGAGGAGCTTGAGTCGTCAAGTGCTGCGCGAGGTGTGGTGAGTGGGTTATGAGGCATCCTGTGGAGCGTCAGGGGTCTTTTCTCTTTAGCACCGCAGACCTGATGCAATGCAACGACGGAATTGTGAGTGAAGGGTGATTTTTTAAGCAAAAATTCTGTCCACCAAGAGTAGATAAATGACATCATCGAACTTGTAAGCTATCAAAAGATTTACATTCAGGGCAACAATTCTGGAGGGTGTGGACCGGTAACCGGGTAAATGGCAATGACGGAAGCAAACGTAGAATTCAGGAACACGCACTCCAGCCTAGGAGAACTACAAAGGAAAGGACCCAGAGTGACACTTGGAGGACCAGCAGGGATAGGAAGGTCCACAGTAGAGCGACGTGGATGTGTGGCTCCGGGAAGGAGGTCTTCGGAGGAGAAAAAAACTGGAACTGATGATTTTGAGCAAATGGAAAATATTATTCATAAATATGTGGCAGAGATGTTGGAGTATTCAGAAAATATTAGAAATTGGTACTTGGAAATTCAGGCAATTAAAGAAAAACCCAAGGCAACGATTGCCTCCAGGAAGAATGAAGGATTGCCCAAGGAAGAAGTCATGGGCATAGTACACAGATTAGCTCAGAAATAACACAAAATGCGTAGATAATGTGTAATGTCGGTAAGTTATGACTAGTGTAGGTGTAGATCATGTCTAACATAGATAAGAAAGAATAGTGTGGACATATTATTTATAAATGTGAGAGTAAACAGTAATGGGAACAGCTGGAAGGGATGAACAGTTGTTGCCTATGGAGAATTGGTCTGAAACATACAGAGAGGTTAGACTGAGGAATGCTATTTTCATTATGTCCTTAAGTTATATATGCTGCTAGGTATGTAAAACAGTACACCAGTATATTTTCATAAGCATTAAAATTAATTTAAAAAGACACTACATGTTTTTATACAGCATATTTTTACATATACAATTCCAAAACTTCATCTGGTGTTTCAATTGAGAATTTTTTTCAATGCTGGTGAAAAATAATCTGTTTTGAAGTCTTCCAGAGGTCGTACAATGACATAAAACCAAATTGACACAGCTTCAGTGATTTAAAAGATTTGACATGATAATTTTTAGGACAGGCAATTTTTGCCTTACCAGCTAAGGAATTAACCCCATGTAGGACAGGATTTGTATGAACAGACTAGAGCTGAAAGATTTAGCAAAAACAGATGAGCAGAAAAACAAACAAAAACAACCAAACAAATCAGAGTGACCTGTTACCTTTGAATTTCAGACAAACAATAACTTTTTGATATAAATATGTTCCAGATACTGAATGAGGCACACTTAGCCAAAGTATTATTCCTTATTTATTTATTAATTGGTTGTCCCATATTTTATGTGGCAGGTGTAGTAGAGGTTGAATAGATTCCTGTTGTACCTCTCTATCATCCCAAGAATTATCAAAACCTGCTTGCAGTCTATCTCTGTTTTCTGTTTCTATAAACTTGTGGTGTTAATGAGTTCCATAGGGTGACCAACCACCTACAATTTCTAAAGAGTGTGTCCGTCTTTCTGCTGTGACATAAATTTATCTGTTACAGGATAATGGCCAGAATAATGACTTGGATGCAAACGTTAAAGACAAGTTCAGGCAAATGTCACAGTAAGCAAATCTGATAGCACTTTTTTCTTGGGTGTGTGAAGAAAGAAAATGTGAAGTGGAATATTGTATCTGAATAAGATGGTATGTATTTGGTAGAGGGTGGTGACCTTGTCTAAAGATTGTCAAACAAAGTTGCTTTTGTCCTCCCTTTGAACTCAGGCTCAATATCTTAATAGTCAGGACTGTCACCAATCAAACTTTTATCCCTTGTCAGTATGGTTTTTGCTAGAATTGTTCTCTGGGACCCCTTTCACCTTCAGTATAATTGCAGAGTAATTCATTCTTCTTCATTGGCAATTAGATGGTCAGGGTTGGCATGTGCAATTTTCAAATTCTTTCCAGAATTCACCTCTTTAGATGGCTTGGACAAATAAAAGAAGGCAAAAAGTGGTCAAACACATGCCTCTGTTTTTTAATTATTTCCAGCATAGTAAAGATTCTATTTATAATGAACTTATGAGTATTAAACTTCTGGCTTCATAATGTCATATTTTCTGGCACTCAAAACACTGCTTCTGAGACTATGTCCTACTCTGACTTCCCTAGTTTATTCTGCTCTTTCCTTCTCTTACCCCTAGTTTTTAAAAGGCAGAGTAATTTTCTCTTCATAATTCCCCCTTTGATTTTCCTTGTATATCCAAAAATGTAAGTATGCTTCCCTGTTGCAGGACTGTTGGCTTTTAGAAGTTTTATATCTTTAACAGCTTGATTCCTTTTTTCAAATTATGTCTGTTCACCTTCTGATAATGTAACTGTAAGACCCAAAACATTTCTGTGTGTGTGTGTGTGTGTGCATGTGTGTGTAATTCTGAACTGAAAATAATAAGCCATTGGTAGAAAGAACTATTCAGAGCCAAATTTGAATCCTGCTCTGTGCTCTTCTATCTATATAATCAAGACCAAGTCATTTAAACTCTTCTTATCCCCCATTTTCCTTTGCTGTAAAATGACAAGAACGGTACTTACCAGGTGGATTGGTTAGAATAAGATAAGAGTAAAATGTGCCTTAGAGTGTCTCTTGCATGCAAGCCACACAGTAAAACATAGCTATTTAGAAATTACTTTCACTTTCTAAAAAAGACCATGGTTAAACTCCAAGCCCACCACTCAAACACATAGTGTTGGCAGGAAATAGCCCCACATACATGATTGGCTTCATGCCCAAAGGCTTCTGGTTGGACACGGACTTAGAATTCAAGAATTCTGATGCTCTTCTGTCTGATACACCATACCACCTTGTGACTTCAGTGGTGACCAATTCTTTCCCTGGATTAATTTAAAAAGTTCTTGCATTTTTTTTTTTTTTTTTTTTTGTCTATTTGGATCATCTGAGAGGCAGATTTATTGTTTTTAAAGGCTGTCTTGTATTTTTGTTGAAACTTTGTCCATTATAGAATGTATCTACAGGGTCTTTCTCACAAGGGATAGAGCATAGTTAACAAAAAATATCAAATTTGAAAAATCGTGAAAACGATTCACTGTATGGTGATGTGTGTTATCTGTGGATTGAAAATCTGTGTTTGGAAATGTCAGAACATTTATTGCTGCCTCCCTAGAGCAAGAAGTGTTATCCTAAACTACAGTAATAGGAAGCATGAGCAGTAGGAGAAGTGAGACCAATAGGGTAAGAAGTGAGTCCAGTACCGTATGGCTGCAGTGACACTATACTCTACTTGAATTGTCACAATTGTCAACACCTGCAGTTTTGGTTTCTCTGACATAGTTACGGTAACTCTCCTCAGTTACAATGGAAGTGCTTCCCTGTGGAATGAAAGGCCACACTTTATAGTTGCATTTCTATGGGAGACTCACCTGACTTTAAGCAAAACCTTTCAGTTCCCCAAGAATGACATTGACATTCTTTTCTTCCAAAAACAGAGCCTGGATTTTATTTGGGAATTATATCAAAGCCTGGGGGTGAATCATAATTGATTTAAATCATGCCTTTGCCTCCTGTCCCTGTCGTAGGATAGCCACTGAAAATGGTCTAGCCGATTAGGTGTAAATGGAAGTCAACTGAGGTATCCTGGAAATCAGAATTGCCCTTCCTAAGTGTGGATATAATGTCAGAAGCTAAAGCAGACGTCCCATAACCAGGAGGCAACAACCATGGAGACAGAAAACCAAAAGCTAAAGCTAACTGTCAGAATCAAAGCTAGCAATTATCTACCTTCACACTTCTTGTTTAAGCCACAGAGAGTTGATTTTCTATTACTTTAAGCCAAAACCACTCCTGACAGCCCAGTTTGGTTATTGTCAGTAGATTTTGAGTCTTCTTTTGCCTTTCTTCCCTCATACAATTCTGATTTTCTAGTTCCTTCTTTGGATTAATCTTCAAAACTCTATTAGCTGTATTTCCCGTGGAATCTATGAGACAGCACAGTGGAATAAAGAAGCACGCTGGAGTCAGAAAACTTTCATTATCATCTGTTTCAGGGGCATGACATCAGTGAGTATTTAAATGATGAAACTTCAGTTTCTGCATCTGTAAGATGAGGACAAAGATGACAACCAATCACAATAGTGATAATAGTAACAAGGGCTGTTATGAGTTGCTTATTTGAAGAATGCTGGGTAGTGAGCTGAAGACATTTATTGCCATTATCTCAGTCTCCTCAAGACGGGTAAGATTGAGGTATTTAAAAAATTTCTACTGTGTAGATGATTAAACTGAAATTTAGAAAAGCTAATTGACTCGTCTAAAGTTAAATGAATTGGAACTTATGTCCATCAAATATTTATTCCATGTCAGTGTTAGCCAGCTGCAATAACCCTAATGTCCTGACAGTCATACTCTTGTTGCAAGCTTAATTTGTGTGATGAAGAACATGCAGCAGTAGGGAAGGGAAGCCATTTCAGAGATTAAATTATAAAAAGCTCTGACTTTATTTGAGATTGTCTCTCTAGCTTTCTGATCATTGCTTTGGAAGGAAGCTAGCTGCCATGTTGAGCAGGCTCTCTGAAGCATATAAGGAAATCCATATAGCAAAGGACAGAGGCTCGCCCCCCCCAGAGAAGCAGATTCTTCACTGCTGTCAACATCCAAGGCCTACAGCCCTGTTGAGAGAGCCTGACTGCTGCTTCCTGAGAGACCCTGAGTCAGAATCCCTAAATGAGCTGCTCTCAAATTCCTGACTCACCGAGAAACTGTGACACAGTGTTTGTGGTCTTAAGATGCAAAGTTTTGGGGTAATTTACTATGCAGGGAGAGAGAACCTATTTAGTCACCTCCTCAGGGAGTCATTTTCTCTCCAGCTATTTAACACTGACTCCCTTCTGGTATCACTAAGCTATCTTACAACTCTCTCTTTTCCGTAGCCCTTATTAAACCACCTGAGAGCTTTGTGGGCTGTACTTTTAGACTATTTTAATGTCAGATCCTTAGCACTCAGAGCTGTTCATGGCACACAGTAGAAGCTAATATTTCTGGAACAAGTGAACAGGCATTCTGTTCATGAGCTGCACTTTAACAATCTTGTTCTGTTCTCTGCTTGTCTCACATGCAAAATAATATGTTAAGTATCCTTTGTGGAGTCTGGTTTTTGTCTTTAATCTGAATGACCCTTCACAGAAGGGGAATACCCATTTTAAGCCTTACTTCTGTCAATATTTACCTCCCCACTATCTTGTGTGTATCTTCCCAGTGTAGATGGAACTAAAACAGAAGGCATTTTGGGTGGGATATCTGTTAGAACAAACAGACCTGAATTCTAATTCTAATTCCACCCCAAATTCATTCATGATTGTCAAGAATACACTCTCTTCCATTTTCTTTGCTTTTTTTCTCTTAAGTTTCCATTTTGTAAAATTATGTTGTCTTATTCAATCTTGAGTTATTTTACAGGGGAAAAAACCCTCCTTTTATAGTTTACTAAAAGTCATGCCTACTTCATCTGCATTCATGTTTTAAATTTTGCCTAATAACTAATGATGATCTTGGAGAAAAATGCAGAAGGGTTGTAATTGTTTGGTCAGAACTCAGGGTTGGAGCAACCTTGGATTAAATATTTGGAAGATTACAAAGTTAGTTGTTCAGGCCTCACATTGACCACTACAATAGGATTTGTTGAAGAATCAAGACCCAGGGGATCTACCCAAAGCTTTGATCTATAATAATTGCTAATCTAATGAGACTTTTATGTTCAGGGCATTATCTTACCCTATGAACTCTTTTTTTTTTTTTTTTTTTAATGGAAGCGGGTAGGGAAGAAGTTGATGTGAAGTTCATTTCATATTAGCAGTTTTGGAAAGAATTATTTAAAATGTTATGCTTTTTGATTGCTCAATACCAGCTATTCTCTGTTCTGAGAAGTTCTGGTGAGATTTGGATAATTCCTTGCTTTTGTTACTATTTTGTTACCATATTACTGTGTACCCTTCATGTCTCAAAGTGACTTATCAAGATTTTATGTTAATAGCCATTTGGCATCTTCTGTATTTCTTTTAGTCTCTTGTCTCCTGTCTTTCTCTGATCCTTTTCTCACTCTGTATGTTAGGATGCTGCAGTTGAAAATAAAATTATAATGTAATCTGCTTCAGAAACAAAGGAGTATTTACTGGCTGAATTAGTGAAAGGATCAGAGAGAGAGAGCTTCAGATGTGGTTTAATCTGGAAGTTTAAGGTGCCTCTGTACTTATCTCTGGGATTTGCTTGGTTCTGCTTGGTCTTCCTTCATCCTAACT
Source organism: Sciurus vulgaris (assembly GCF_902686455.1). NCBI lineage: Eukaryota > Metazoa > Chordata > Mammalia > Rodentia > Sciuridae > Sciurus > Sciurus vulgaris. The sequence continues at coordinate 60,589,449 of NC_136477.1, read as the reverse complement.
GATTTTCTTGGTGTCACTCAAATTCCCACTTCAGCAAACCATACATTCAGAGAGAGAGAATATGCATCTTATTTTCTTGGACTCCAAGCCCAAACTTGTGTTTCTGGAATAATTTAGGTCTCATGTCACTGGTCAACCTCTAATATCCATTCTCCCCTTTTTCTCTAGTAATAGAATTTCAGCTGGGCACATATGCGCTCTAAGAAAAGGCATTTTCTTAAATGTATTTTCTACTTTGTCTTACTGCTACAATGGTTATGGGATTAATTTCCAGGTGGTAAAAGGGTTGTATGTAATTTTGGCATTTGACTCTGAAGAAGAGGAAACATGGGAGATTTCCAAGCTGTAAGCAGTCTTTAGATCAGGCAGACAAGAGGTGTACTCTAGAACAGAGCAACAGAATAGGAGGAGTTCAGCCCCGACGACTACACAGAGCAGCACTACTATCGTTTTGCATTTTATAGGAAAGAGAAATCCATTTTGATGTTGTTTAAGCCATTGTTAAGGTTGTCTCTGTCCCATTCAGAGCCAAACCTTTCTTGAATACTTGTCTACTCCTGAACTGTAACCTGGAGGTTGAAATGTGTGCACTGGTCCAGTAGAGGCCACATGCTCCACTGCTGGAGTTTGGGGTGGAGTCAGCTTCTCAGAGCCATGTGGATCTCTAAATGAAAATGTAAGTCTGTTGAGAAAGAAGAGGAAGGAAGCATGGGAAACTACTACCATTGTCTGCTAATTTCTTTTCCTTTCCCTATTATTCTGTTTTTAATATGTAAGACAAGCTTTGCCTGCAACTCATGGGTTATTGTTTTCTGTAAGTAACCAAAACAAATAGACAAACAACAAAAACCAGGAGGCTGCCATGATGTCTTGGAAAATGATACGACCCAACAGTGATTTGTTGACTGCTGTGACGGACACCCTGCTCCTTTGGAAGACTGCAGAAAGGTTCAGATGCGTGCATTTCTTTGATTTTAGATTTTTGTGAGTAGGGGCTATGTTGTCTTCACAGAAGACATCCAAGCACATGTTTGTCACTGGAATGTATTCAGTCACTGCAGTGCTGAGAATTAAACAGGCTCTTCACAGTGAAACCTGAATATGCCATTAACCAAGAAAAATTGGGGCAAGGAATAGTGTAAAAGTATGGAAATAACTCTTACTAAAGGAGAACAAATATCCTCAATGACAAAAAGAAAAGTTTAGGGCACACAGTTATATTTAACGTACTTACAGAGAGAAACCAGAAATAGGGATAGAAAAATCCCAGAATAGCTGTCCCCTAAGTTCACCTGCTTATTTCATGGTTTGGTTTTCATCCGGAATTCAGGAATGGGATACTTCACATGCTGAGAATTTGTTTTAAACACATATTTGAGGGCAGGGGGTTTGGGTTTAGAGCTGAAAGCAGTTCACTTTCTCTTTGTTCACATCCATCCTGAAGCGATCCACCTCACCTATTGAAATAAATTGCCACGAACTAACATTGCTTACCCTCAGACCTTCCCTTGTGCAAAAAATAAGGAAGGTCTGGGGGCTTTCAGAGGGTATTGGCTCTAGAATTCTTGGAGTTAAGAATCTGTCTTGAATATGGCTAAACATCTGTATTAAAAACACATGAAAGTCAGTGGACGTGTGCCCAAAAAGCACTTTATCAAGGAGAATAGAGCAGAAGCAATACTAAAGAAAATCTACCAGCAGATAATAGGAAATTTCCATGAAGGTGCTAGTGTTTGTATTTGCAAGAGTTGTGTTTGTAAGAGCTCCAGCTATGTGCGTTGTTTCAACTAAATATTTTATAATATGTTACTTAGGTTGTATCACACATCAGTCAAAGTGAAGCTTTTGCTCAGTGTCTCTCTTTCCATTGTTGTATGAACAATGAGCTTCAAACACTTGTCCAAACAAGCTTTATTGCTGCTGTAGGCAGCAGCAGTGACTGCTGGGATATTAAAGTAGAAAAGGGGAAAGAGTTCAGCTGCTGAATGGTTCTTCTGCATGTTAATTTGTGGCCTAGATTAAACACTTACAGTGGTACCCACTGACTTTGGATGCTATTTGGTATATTTGCTCAAGTTATGTATGGGTACCACAGATCTTTCTTGACTTGCTGGAATGACGTGATGAAAAAGACAACTATGTATTGAGCCATTAGCCACATGTATATATCTCTCAGCTTTGGTGGTTTTCACCGATCACAGGGAACAACTCACTTCCAGTCTTGGTTAGCCTACCTGCTGAGAGCAACGTTCATTCTAAGTGTTCCGAGAATAGAACTTTTGTTCATTGTAGTGAGTCTGTACCAAGTGTACAGCAAGAACACTTAAGCAGTTGACTCCTCTGCTCTGAGCCTGCATGGGGAATCATGGTTGGACTTACTGGCTCTGAATTATAGGCAGAGTGTGGGTTCCATCCTTGGTAGTGATTGAGAGTCTGGAGCCAGACCATGATCTGGGGGAGCAGGGATGGTTTTTATCAGGCAGTCTCATGATCTGGGAGGGTGTGGGATGAATTGAGGGAGAGCTGTGTCATAGATTTAATCCACCTAGGAAGCTCAAGATATATTAAAGGACAGTGGGCACAAGCTACACCCCATAATTTATAATGCAACTGAAATTAATATTGGAGTAGCCAGTATGTCTGGGCAAAGAAAACTCGTGACTTTGAGGTAGGGAATTTGTAGCTGAATGAACCCTCCTGCCAAGTGTTCATACTGCAGAAAAACAGTTCTTTGATATTGGGGAGAGAGATGGCACCATCTACTCAGAATGCCATGGTTGGGGAGGACAGGGATGCAGTGAGCTCAGGGAAATGGTCCTGGAATTCCTGAATTCCTTTGATCTTAAGAATCACTGGAACCAGGTCCTGTGGTGCAGGCCTGTAATCCCAGTGGCTTGGGAGGCTGAGGCAGGAGGATCATTGAGGCAGGAGTCTCAGCAACTCAGCGAGGCCCTAAATAACTCAGCGAGACCCTGTCTCTAAATAAAATGTAAAAATATAATGACTCAATGGTTAAGCACCCCTGGGTTCAATCCCTGGTACAAAAAAGAAAAAAAAAAAAAAAAAAAAGAAAGAATCATTGGAAAGTTTTAAACATACTGATTTCTGGGTTCCCCACCAGACTTATTGGTGTGGGCCTTAAGATAAAGTCTTTGATAAAGGTTCCCTAAGGACTTCTGGAATCTCAAGTTTGGAGATTTGGAGACAGACTACATAGGAGCAATCCCTGTTTTTCTGCTTCTCAGATGGGTGAGCCTTACTTCTATTTCAGTGCTGTCATCTGCTCCCCAGGGATGCAGTTGTCCTTGTCCACTGTGTGCTGAGTGAGGCTCCCTGTTGGGAGGGGCTCAGCATAGGCCTGACCCACTCAATGCCCTATGTACATTAACTATTATGTAGCTCTTAAGGCATTGTTAGGAGCCAGATCTATCCTCACCTTCTCCATCACATCAAAGCCCAGAAGAATGACAGTAATGATAATAACTAAGAGCTATTGATTTTACCAGTGTTGTACCATACAATACAAAATTCTTCCAACTATTATCTCATCTCCTCACCACAACTACTTCATAAAACATGCAGTAATATTATCTCTGATGCTTAAAAGAGGTGTCTAATGCTCAGAAAAGTGAAGAAATATGTCCAGAGTCCCATTAATTATGGCTGAAGAGCAGCAGAGCTGACATCATCACCAGTCTGTCTGACCCCAAAACACTGATACTAATAAGCACTGCTTTTATCTTTTGCCTTTCCTCTTATTGAAGAACTTCTAGAACTTTTCAAAACCCAGGTTCCTTCATGCTGCTCACTGTCTTCAGTGCTTTGGTACCAGCCAAATATTTGTTAATTTTTTGTGTGATATGGAACACATTTTCAAATGTCATGTATCTCCTTTGTCTCTGCTGAGAATCACTGTCCTTGAACATGATTTGTCTGTTTCATACAAGTGTGCCCTTGGATAAATGGATTACTCTTATTATTCCTTCTATATAAACACTTGAACATCTTAAAGACAATAATGGTGCTTTATGGCTCTCCAGTAACCTTCCTCAGGGCCATGCTGGTGACATCAGGGGTGATGGGCAGATTCTCACAGCATTCTTTGTTGGAAACAAACTGACCTGGTTTGGTTTCACTGAGGACTTTCTCTCTGATATTTCTTCATTCAGAGTGCAGTCTGTATTCTTTGCTCTGGACAACTTTAGAATTTTCTTACTGTCAGCTCTATCCCTGATCTGTATTGGGGAAACTCGAAGAGGAGTATGCCCTCACAAAGTTGGGATGAAATCGCTGCCTTAACCCACTAATCTCTCTCTTACTTTCCTTGCTTTCTCCTTGAGATGACTCTTTATTGTTTTCTAATATAAACATTCTCATTTACCTTCAGATATTTCCTAATCTCCTCTTGTGTCCAGGGAACAGTCAAGCAGACCTTCATTACAGTCTCATAATGCTCTGTATTTTCCTTCTTAGCACTCATGACAATGTTCAGAGCATATTTATCTGTGTGTTCACTTGACTTATGTCTCTCTCCAGCCCCACACTCCATGTCTGTTTTGCAGATTACAGGGTTTTTAGTTCCCTGTCAGAATGCCTGGCACATGGTAGGTGCTCAGTAAGTATTTTTGGAATGAATAGATTTATCATTTTTATATTCACGGAGAACAAGTACAGAAAGAAACGTAACTCGAATTGGCTCAGTCATGAAAAGGGAATTATTGACTCACATAATTGAAAATTCAGGTGATGTTTCAGGAATAGATGTAGGGATGCCTGCATCTGAATATTCCAGCAACGAGGATTAATATCTGCCTTTCTCCATCTCTCAGCTCAGTGTTTCTCTGTTATCGTCACTCTAAAGTGGTCTGTTATCTTGTGGTCAGTAGGCACCCACTAGCTACAAGATGATATCCTCAAAATGTAGTCCTCTGAGTGGGAAAAAAGCAGCCTTTTCTCCAGACTTCCATCAGAAATCCCAGATTTAGGATCATTGGTTCAACTTAGATAACATGCTCCATTCCTGCGACAATCGTTATAGCCAAGAGGAAGGATTATGTGAATTGTCCAAGTTTTGGTCTTGACCATGCCAAGATCAGTGGAGGGTGTGGTTGGACCATAGAACCATGTGGTATGACAGCAGAGGAGACGTTGTCCCCTCACGCCCCGCCAGACTCAAAAACTATTTCTGTAAGGTAGAAGAAAGGTGCTGGATAGGCAAAACTCATAGTTTCTGTGCCAAATATACCCCTAGGTGCCAAAATATCCCTAGGTCTGATAAGCAGCCCTGGAGACAAGAAGTAGGTGGGCCCTTAGCAAGAAGAGCTAAGAGGTTCATACAGTCGGCTCCTTAGATCACCAGGTGAGGCTTCTAATAGCAAGCTCCAAATCAGAGACAAAAGTGATGTGGCCAGCTTAGTCTCCCCTATTTACCCATAAGAACCCTTCTGAAGTTACGTACTGCGGCTTCTTGTGGTGAAGAACTGTAGAGAGGACTGGGTTGGTGTTAAGAAAGGTTGCAGAATGGAGTAAGGCTTCACCAGCACAAGTCTTCCTAGAAGCTGACTGCTTTAAGCAACACTGAGGAATGTGTCCTCGTAGGAGGCCAACATCTCATGAAGTTGGCGAGGCATTCCAGGGTCCTGTGAGTCTTATTAGCTTCTCTTTTAACTGTGCTACCCCAGGGATCCCAAGTAGAGAGTTGGGTAGCCCAGCTCTCTATTTTTAGGTTTTGACTTCTTAGTAAAATTCTCTTGGATAATCAGTTTATCTATAAACTGGCATAACAAGCACTTGACTTCCATTAGTTTAGTACTCATTTGTCTCTCTAATGCTTCATATTAACAGCTTTTATTCCCCTGTAGAATATTCCTCCTTCATTGGATGTGGGCCTCATGTACCAGCATCCTGCTACAGAATCTGGGGTGTAGGAAGAATAAGACTGATTCCTCCTTTACCTGTCCTTTGAAAAGCTAGGTGCTGGATCTGTGACTTGAACTTAATCAGGTAGGCTGTTCTGGGAGTTTAAATCTTGAGCTAGTGATATAAGTATCATGAAAATGCAAGAATTTGTGTGGCAATGGCAGTGATGGCAGTGGTTTTGGCTTCCATGTTCTGACCTTATTATTTCTTTATAAAGGGAGAGTTGCTGTGCTTCCTGTCCCCAGAATGTTACTAAACTTTACCTTCTGCCCACCCATTGATTCTGAACCCTTTATAGTCTTCTAATAAATCCTTCCAGCTAAAAGTGTGTGCAGTTGGTTTTTCTTGATTACAGTTAGGAATCCTAACTGATGAACTTTGGTTTTTTTCTAAACTATATTTTGTAGTTGAAGAATTTTAATTCCAAATCCGTCCCTTTTGGAGAGAAAAATTTCCATCTTAAGATGAAGCCACTGTCTGGAAACCAGGATAGCTAAAATTGAAACTCCAATTCTATAGCCATTTCATAACTTGATTTCAGCAGGTTATTGAATACCCACCTCAGTTTTGTCACCTCTAAAGTGGAAGGAGGAAAACGTTCTGGTCAAAGGGCTTTTGTGAGTGCCAGTAAGGGAGCGTGGCAGAGCACTGAAATGCATAAATACCCTGTGAGTTCTAAACGTGAGGTGTAGTTTATGTGGGTAACCCATGAGTAGATGAGTTTGATTTAATTCTTCAGTGTTACAATTGTATTCCACCCCTATTCAGCACATGCTAATTACTGATATTGGGATTCATGAATTCATTCTAGAGAAATTTATTAAATGTCCACTATGTGCCAAGTACCAGTTGTTAATTAGCATTTTTATAAGGGATTTATCATGTGCTACCTATCTGTCATGCTCTTCCAACTCTGTGGAACACAGTACCAAGGTCTCAGTGCCCACAGGGAGCAATTGCTGACTTGTTTTCATGGCTGAGCCATTTTTCCCTCCTGAGAAAACACAGGACACCCAGGGTACACTTTTGTTCTTACAAGGTCCTTCCTTTCTGGGAAAAAACCTAAAACAACAACAACAAAACAGCAACTCACCTCTGTATGTGGTCTGCTTGGAGCTGTATTTTCTCTGGCAGCTTCTTCTGAAGGTGTGCATGGTGGCAAGGGGAGAAAGCCATGTTTAGCTGCCATTAAGACTTTGATGTGAATGGGATTAGCAGAACCAGGGAGGGGGCAGATGATCATCTCAAACATGATCCCCAGCTGGCACTGCTGTTTGGAAGAAAAGGAAACCACAGAACAATGTCATAAGCAGATTGACACAAATAAATAAATAAATAAAAACCAGTCTTTGAAGTGCAGTACTGTAAGGTCTATTTTTTAAGCTTTATGGCTTAATTTAACAATCAACAAAAGATGAGGGAAAAATTGTGAGGTCTGCTCAGTTAATGAGCACAGTGCACGTGTCCTAGAACAAGATTCCTTTGACATTGACCCCTACGTTGTGCCATCCTCAATTTCAGAAGATGGTTATGGGGAAACCTGGCAAGTGGGCCTTATCTGGAACGTGCTAGGGATCACTTAATCCTAAAAGCACCTAACAGACCGTTCTTTCCCAGTCAGAAGAAGAGACAGATTTGCTGGGAGGTTTTGTCTGTTGTAAGATAGCGATGATATTATACTATTTCCAAGTGTTAATATCTAGCTAATTCCCTTGAATGTTGGGTGAGAGATGAGGTAAAGAGCCATTTTTAATATCATCTACTTATAATTTCTGAGAGAATATCAAGAAGGGAATGTTTCTTGCTGCATAATTATTTGTGATGATTTGGCATTTTGGGATTGCCAGCTCTACTGCACACGGGGAGGGACGCAGTCAGGTCAAGAGGGGCCCTTTGCTTTAGTACCACAGGCTGATTGTTGGATGTGAGGTGGCTGAGCCTGTGTTGGGACTGTCTATGCTTTACCACTTGAAAGCAAGCTCTTGCAAAACGTGACGTGGAGAGCCACAGAATGTGAGAACCGTAAGTGACCTTGGAACGCTTCAGATGCAGCCACCTCCTCTTTTTCCAGAAACTATAAAGAATACAAGCTAAGTGAGTGCTAAGAATAATGCCAAATGTCAAGCTGGAAATTAAGTGTTTTGCAGTTTCAAAATCCTACCCTGGCAATATTCTCTCCTTTCTTTTAAAACAACAATTTGAGGATGTGGCACAGTTAAAATGCCAGATTACAGTGGCTCCTTTGGTCTTTGAGGCGAGGTCTTTGCTTCCCCTTTGTTTTTGTATTACCTTGTGTATTTAAATAGATTGCTTTCTAAAGTACCATGGAGTGGAGGAAGGGAGAGCATGTCATTTTCTATAAAGCATCTCCTCCGAGAGCAAACAGAGAAGACAAGTCCAGAAAGTGTGAAAGACTCAGCTTCCTAAAAGGGGCTCAGTGGGCTCGATGACCTTGATGTTCATGCTACAGTTGTTATGGCAACAGGACAGTGAAATTATGGTTGCTAAGGGACGCTGAACTGAAGCGATCTCCATCACTTACTGGTCACTCCACTCTGGGACTCAGAAATCCACCCAAAGCAAGATGAGTCAGCAAAACAAATTTTGAAGATTGAACTCAAATTGGGTTATATTTAGTAGCATGTGTTCTTGAAGAAAGTCCTAAGGTTTTGAAATGGTTAAGGCAATTGTTTTAAAAGTCTTCAGTGACTGAAATGTGAGGAGAAATTTCCAAATGGAAGGATACTCCTGCCACCACATCTGCCAGTCCAGCCCCCTGGGTACCACAATGCCATTTCATTTACAAACAGATGATTTTTGAAACAGGTAATATATTCACAGTATAAATCTTTGCCTCTAGAAAGGTCAACATAATTAGTGAAGAGAAAGCTCAGGCTGCACCTGAAAATGACTAATGAGCCATTAAGTGGGACATTTCCCTCTACCGTTCTGAGAGGACAGTCAGTGGCATCCATGCCCATTTTCCCAAGTGATGATCATCATCCCTCCTCACATTTGCCAAGTACGCAGTGTATGCAGGATGTGTTGTGTTCCAGATATGCCAGGCAAAAGGTGGCTACCAATTGCCTATGAGAATCAGATGCCTCTGTTTTTTGCTCAGGAGGGAGCCCACGTGTGTCGGTTGTACTTTATCTCTCCATCTGGCACACACTAGTACATATTTGTTAATACATGTTTATTAACTGTTGGGTGGGCTGCAGGAGGACTCAGACTCTTGTGTGCACGCACACTGTAGGTGCGCATTCTAAAATGTTGGCTCTGTGTTGAGATAGACCATAAATAATTCCTCATTTGTTGTCTTCCTCCTGCTGCTGCTGCTGCTGCTTTTCTTTTTTCCACTTCCTTGAGTATTTGCTGAGCATGTCTTATCTGCCAGGTAATCTGACAGGAGCTGAGGATACAGAAATAAATAAAGGAATGCTCTTAGCCTTCTAGGAGCATACTCACAGCGGGATCCCAGATCTGTGGACAGTTATGACATGGTGTGCTAAGTGTTGTAATGGAGGTATGGCAGATCTAAGGGGAGCAGGGAAGAGCTGTGGCCATCTGGGGTGTCAGGTTAAATTTCTGAAGGCTTGCTTTCTTCTCATTCTTTTTTTTTTTTTTTTTTTTGGGTACCAGGGGTTGAACTCAGGGGCACTCAACCACTGAGCCACATCCCCAACCCTTTTTTGTATTTTATTTAGAGACAGGGTCTTGCTAAGTTGCTTAGGGCCTTGCCATTGCTGAGGCTGGTTTTGAACTCGCAATCCTTCTGCCTCAGCCTCCAGAGCTACTGGGATTGCAGACGTGCCACTGCACCCAGTCTGAAGGCTGGTTATGTATTATGTGTACATAACCATGAGCATGTGTGCATACGCATACTCGTTTCTCTCATGAGTCTGGGGGAGAACTACGTGTGACTTAAGACAGATTCCGTGGGAAGCCGATGGCAAGGTAAAGGCAGAAGTGCAAGGGATTTGGGGGGATAATGCCAAGGAAAGATAAAGAGGAAGGGAGCAAGAGTAGGCAGAGAGAGCTTCAGAAGATGATGTGTGTCTGACATCCATGAAGGATGAGTGCTAGGGAAGGAGGAAGGACCTCAGACAGGCCATGGGTGGCCCTGGTGTGAAGAATGCCTGTAAGGCTCCAGTGTTGGTGAAGCCACCATGGTGCTCCCCATTGGCTGGAGGATATCTGGGAATTGGGCAGCTTTGCTGAAAACATGCTGATTCTAAAGGCATAGCTACAACTGAGACTAGCAGCTAACCACATTTCCTACTCACTCACTCTCTTGTTAAAAAAAATAAAATAAAATTTCTCATTAAGTTACTTAGAGCCTCACTCAGTTGCTGAGGCTGGCTTATGAATTTACAATCCTCCTACCTCGGCCTCCTGAGCTGCTGGGATGACAGATGTGTGCTGCCATGCTCAGCTAACTCTCGTTGAGCTCAAAAACACATATCCTAAAGTTTACCACTATGACCAGTTTTTCAGTGTACAGTGTATCAGCATATGCACATTGTTGTCTAACAGCTCTGTACAACTTTTTCATCTTGAAAACCTGAAACTCTGTACGCATTGAACAACATGACCCCTTCCTCCTCCCCCGATTCAGGGGCAGCCACCATTCTATTCTCCAAGAGTTTACTATTTTCATACCTCATATAAGTGGAATCAGGCAGTATCTACCCTGTGACTGCCTTATTTCATTTAGCAAAATGTCCTCAAGTTTATCTGAATTGAAGTATATGACAGAATTTCCTTTTTTTTAAGGGCTGAATAATGCACCATAGGATGTATAAATGTATATATCACATTTTGTTTATCCATTCTTATCTATCAACAGTTGGGTTGCTTCCATCTCGTGGCTTTTGTGAATAAAGCTGCTATGAACACGGGTACACTTATGTCTTTGAGATCCTGATTTCAATTCTAAGGATGTTTTCTTTACTCATTCATTTGCTGATGGACAGGTCGTTTTCACCCGTGTATTCACCTTGACTGTTGTGAATATTGTGGAACATGGAAATGCAAATACCTCCCTGAGATGCCAGCTTTCTTGAAGGGAGATCCCTGTGGCTCTGTAGCTATTAATAGTTTGTGTTTCTTTTGGGGTGGATTGTAGTAATGCTTAAATGGAGGTGCTCATCCTAGAGATGTTGGAGAGAAGCTGGAGATTGAGACAAGGCAGTTATTTTAATATCCAAGCTTATTCTAGCAGCTAGTTTGGGAAGCCACTTCTCTAGATTTGTCTCCCTTTGCACACAAAGAAGTATGACCCTGCAGTCACAAATTACATCACTTCACTCTACCGTACCAACTTTCTCACAGGTTGGCTGAGGACAGACGCCTGAGTAAGGGGAGTCAGTCCCTGGGCTGTTCTCCATCTATCAGATGTTTTTACCAAAAATTTGGACCTGGAACACAAATTAGTTATCTAATTGGAGGCTTTAGAACTAGGAAGCAGTGTGAGACCTCGGCAGTGCCTCCCTCAGGGTCATGGAAAAGGCAGGGAAAGCTGGATTTGAGAAAAATGTGCACACACAAGGAGAGACAGGAAGTGAGAGGCCCTGGGATGATGCAGCTGTGAAGAGTGAGACAAAGAGAAGGACTTCCTCCATTGGGGCCAGCCTTCTTATTCTTGGTTTCTCAAGAGCCTTGAGATTTCATAAGATATTCCCGTTTCTTTAAACAGATCTCTTACTTACGGCAGCTTGAGGGGGTTTCCATATTTGGCAACCAAATTGCTTGAACCCTAGCCAGAATTAAGTGAGAATCTCAACTTTTTGATGCACAACACAGAGTTTTCATTATGGGCCCGAGAAAAAGACTTGGATGGCCCTTCAGAAATGTCCCAAGTTGAAGCACAGTGGCAGGTCTTATTTCCCAATCAACCAGGTGTGGAATGTGGGACCCACCACCCCTACCTGCCCTGTGGAGGTCAGTTCCAAGAATGGCATGCCTCTGTGAGCCGTCCTTGGGCAGCATCCCAGGCAGTTGAGGAGTGAGGCCCAGGCCCTGGGGGAAGAGCCGGCTCTGACCACAAGAGCGCTGCCGGGGTTTGTCTCCCTTCCTGCATAGCCTGCTTAGGAGAAGTGCATGTGGCCGTGCTCTGCCTACCAAATTCTCTCCCCAAGGATTTCGTTTTGAGCAAATGACACTGAGATGAAGGTTTTAATAGCACCCACTCAGTGGGCAGCAGCAGTAGTAGACATGACTGTCTTTTGAGGTTTGTGGCAGTAATACCTGCCCCAGATATTTCTGAAACACAGTTTGTCAGGGTCCCACGCGTGCTTATTATGTTTCAATCTTTGTTCTTGAATCTCCGGTTGATTCTGGTTTGCTACTAATAAGCTTCACTTTATCTCTGGGCATTGAGAGTTGGTTTTACTTTCTTGGAAATAGGAACTCTGACTGATAAAGGGAATAAAGGGAAAAAGAGAAAGCAGAGAAGGGAAGCTAAATCGCAGAATAATGTCTCTTCTTTATACTAGTCTGACTGTGAAGATGCTGTCTTTTAAAAGGGATATGAAAGTAGTAATTAATAATTTGTTATTACCCTCCACACTCCACCTTCACTTCTTTAACCCCAGAGGATAGGGTAATGAAAGAAGTAAGATCTCATTCATAAAAGTACTTTTAAAAACAACCATGTAAAATGAACAGTTTGATGGCTGATGTTTGGCAGTGAGGTGGTATTCACCTTATCTGCTTCATTCGCGTAGTATCCTCAAGAGAATAAGAGAATCTGCATAAAGGGATTTCACAAAGTGGGTTAAGTTAATCAGTCGAAGACAATGGGAAGCTATAACTGAGCATATTAAAATCATTCATAGGGCCAAGATGAGCGAGGTCCGACTAGGAAGCAGAGAGGTTGGTTAGGACCACAGTGGCAGGCCTGTCAAGGCCTTGTGGGATAAGCAAGAGTCTAGAGCGAAAAGGTGTGTCTGCAGAACCTCAGGTGAGATGGAGATGTGCATGCCTCTGGGAGCAGCAGACACTCCGAGGCAGCAGCCTTCAGAAAACATTCCAGGAATTGGAGCAGAAGGGCGGGAGATAGGAAGTTCAAGTGTTAATCACAGCATGCTTAGCCTGTTGAAATCTTAGTTAATCGATTAATAAATCATGGCTTAATAGTGAGATCTCCAGTGGGGAAACCAAAGTTCTCAGCCAATCTACATATATGTAAATAGAGCGCTCCCTGGGTTATGTCATTAAAACTCGGTTAGAATGTACTTAGCAAAGCAAGTGGTACAAATGTGAGGGGAAATTGCCTCACTGGGTTGACTGGATTAAAGGCAAATCAACTCAAGTGGGTCCCTGCCAGCCCTTTTGGAGTCTGCCTGCTGACAGAGAAATGGATCCCAGCAGGAGCAGATCTCTGAATATTTAATCTCATTGTGCTGTCTCAGCATTGACAGGATTGAGGTGGCCAGGATAGAAATGGAGATTCCTGTTTCTTGGTCTCTTGAAACATCAGGATAATGAGCAAACAGTAGAAGGTAGGTATGGAGCTTGGTTTTTGTGGGGGTGATATTGCAAGGTCTTGGGACTTGGAGTAGGAAAGGAATGTTTTTTGGGTGGAGTGGCCAGAAAAGGACTCACTGAGGTCATGTTTAGGGGATGACCAGCAAGATCAGAAGGAGCCACTGTACTAAGATGTTGGGGGCAAGGCTGGGAAGGGTAGGGAAGAATGTTCCAGGAAGTGAAAACAGTACTGCAAATACTCTGAGGAAGGAAGAGCTGAGGATCTTTGAGAACTGAAAGATGGCTGTGTGGGAAGAATTGGTGAGTCAGGGAGGATCGTGGAGTGTAGGGAAGAGTGAGTGTGGAGAGGAGACACTCAGAGTTCAGGAAGTGGCCCTTTTTGATCGGCTAACTGGACCATGATGCAACGTTGGGATTTTGTTCGAAGTGCAACAGGAAGTGTTTGAGAGGTTTTAAGGCAGGGAGTGACCGGATCACGTCTGTAAAAGAACATGATAGCTTCTGCCTGGAGGATGGATTGGAGGGAAAGAGACGGTAACCATGTAAATCAGTAAGGGGGCAGTTGTAAAAGTTCAGGAAAGGTGTGGCAATGGCTCAGTCTAGGGGGATGTTACTGTAGAGGTTGAGAGAGGCTGATGAATTAAGGGTGTGATTAGGGGGCAGAAAAGAAGGATGTAGTGATACACTGGCTGGAGGAGAGGGATGGTTAGAGATGGTTAGAAAGGGAGGAATCTAGGATAACACGCACTCTGCTGTTTGAGCTACTGCTGGCGTGTGGTGGAGTTGCTTTATGGCTTAAGTTCTAGCCTTTGGCCCAGTTCTACTCTCCAGTTTCATTCCCTGCAGATCTTTCTAAGTCAAGGTGTCAGTCACTGTCCTTCCTCATCCTCATGCCTGCTGGGTGTCCTCTCCTAAGTGAATTGGGGCCTCTTGTCAATAAAATTGAAAAACTGAGGTTCCCCCCCTCTTTGGTTATCAGTAACCACATGACTAGCTTCTCTCGCGTGCAGTGCTGGATCCTCAAATGATTTAGGATCAGCTCATCTTACTCAGCCCTAATATGAATGCATTGCCTGTTGATTATCTCAGACACAACTTATTACCCTGAATTTAATACTCCTTCAGCACCATTTCAATTAATGTGGCTGTGAGTGTGCACATTAGAATGACCAAGCACAGCCAGGATTTAATTGATTTAATTTGCATATCTCATTCTGAAAGAATTATATGTTGTAAATTCACCCACTGGCAGGACCTGACCACTGCTGCCTCCTTTGTGAATACAAAATTAGCTTCCCTGAAGGTTTCCCCAACCCTGGGTGCCTTCAGATTACTGAAGACTCCTAATGTTTGTTCCATCGTTTTATAGGGGAGTGTTGACCTCTCTGGGGAAATGAATGTGAGTTTGGGGGAAGCTGTGAGTATGTCTGGACTGCTTATAAGAGGAGCAAACACCCCAGAGACTTACCTCCTCTTTGAGTCACCTCCAAGGGGTCTTTTGGAGGTGCCAGAAGTATTTCTGGATACTGTTGAAAGTTTTATCATAAGAGAAAGTATAAAAGAAAAGCTGATGTAAATCTTGTATTTCATACATATTAACATATGTATAGTGAGTGTATTATACATTTCAGTACATACAAATATGTGTACAACTAGAAGTCATCAAGTATGTACTAATGCAACTGAACCAGCTGATGACACTCTGAACTATTTCTATTGCATTTGGGAAATAGCCACTGCCCTCGAGTCCTCTCTTGTTATCTGTTGGACCCAGTGTTATAGTCAAGTTCTTGTTGCTGTGATCACAATACCCAATGAGAACAACTTAGAGGAGGGAAAACTTATTTGGGCTTATGGTTTCAGAGATTCAGTCTATTGTCAACCAACTCCGTTACGGTGGGTTTGAGGTAAGGCAGATCATGGTGGAAGGGTATGGTAGAGGAAAGCTACTCAGCTGATGGCATCCAGGAAGCAGAGAGAAATCCTGGAACCAGGGACAAAATATAGTCTTCAAAGGCACACTCCTGGTGATCTACTTCCTCCAGCCACGCCCTACCTATCTACCTATCCGTTTAAATTATTAATACAGCAAATGGATCAATCCACTGCTTGTTACAGCTCTCACAATCACCTCACCTCTGAACATTCCTGTGCTGTTTCATACATGAGCTTTTTTGGGGGGTATTACCTCATATCCAAACCATAATATGCTCCTTGGGTCTGTTCTTAGCCCAGCAGCTACAGTGGTAACACTTGGCCCTTGGATGGCACCTCCAGACCTTTGCCCCAGTTCTATAGCCTAAGTCTTTCCTGAGTGGTGTGTACACTTGCAAGTTGTTAACTATTAGGAATACTCTGTGTGATTGTGTGCATGTGTATTTCAGATCTGACTTTATGTTGAAATTTCTTTTGTCAATTCACTTACCCAACCAAGGTTGAGTGCCTACTATATGCAAGGTACTGTGCTAATTTCAGGGGCTATGAAGTTTAGTTAGATAGTCCTGTGCTCAAGAAAATTAGTCCAGGAGTAGAGATTGGCATATGAAAGAGGAGCAAAGGGAATCCTAGGATCATTAGTCAACTCTGGAGCCATTGTGTTATAAGTAGTCAAAGAAACTTTGTAGATGGAGTAATAACTGAGCTGAGTCTTATAGGAGTGAGGCTCACCTTTAAAAAGGGGTGGAGGGGAGGAAAGGGACTCATTGGTTTCCACTGGCAGAGAGTATTCAGTGGTGGGAGAAGATGGAAGGGGCAAACAGGTAAGACCTGATGTATGAAAGAATTATTATTTGTCTGCCCAGCATTCCTTTTGCTAATGAAGCACATCTCTTTCTTTTGGGTTATTGTAGCTCAATGCTTGCAGACTGGGTTTGAGTATGACTGACTCCTGCTTCGTATTATCAGGGGTCAGCATGCAATGGAGATCTGGCTAATGCAGACAAGCAGGTGACCTGAGATTACAAATGTGGTCAGAGCACATCATGCTCTCAAAGATCTGTGTGTAGGGAACTAAATCTATGCTCTGTTGCCTTGGCAGAGTGATTGGTTCAGTGATAGGCATGGGACCCAAGTCTCACTAGAGCTAGAGTCAGTTCCAAGGTATATGATGGAAGTATTGAAAAAAGGAGCCCTCTCTCTTTGTGCAGGTTTGCTAATAAGCCTCTGGTGGTCACCTTGTTACCAGAAGGGAAAATAGTCCAGCCATTCCTAGGAAAGCAGAGTTGAGGCACAGCAGACACAGATTCCTGATAGGTGTCTTCTGAGCGGCCAGATTTCACTGAGCTTTGCTTCTTAGTTTCACAAACAATCCTGCTACTTTCAGTTTAAGCCAAGTCAAGATCATTCGCACATGGAATACTGATTAGTCCATGTTATCCAGTAGAGTGAACACCAGGACTCTGGAGAGCAGTGCACATTGAGGGACGAAGCGATGGTGAAAACGTCATCAAGGATGCAAAGGTGGAACGTTGAGAGAAATGGGAGCGGACCCAGACTGTTCTTGTACAAGGAACTCTGTGCCAAGCTGAACACAGTTCATTCTCTTAAGTAAGTTGGAGAGCAGTCACCTGCAAATTCTGACTCCAGGTACATAAGCTCCTACAACTTTTGAAGTTGGTCATATTCAGTACATATAATCTGCTTTTTGCTATTATATTTGTTTAAACACCCCCCTTTAAAAAAAACCCAGCAGTTAAAAGGAAAATGTTAGTCACTTTCCTTCACACCCTTGGATCTGAAGTACTGAATTTTGATTTAAGGACACCTTATTGTGATATCCCAAACCTCCTAATGCACTGTTCTCTTCCTCTTTGACTAATGGGTTTACCTGGGGACCATTTAGTCTTGTCATTTCTATTTTGTATCTTGTGGCAAACCAACTTCATAATAATGTGGTGATATCAGCAGTAACAATATTGATCACTTATTTTATGCCAAAGATTGTTCTGAGCTCTTTGTTTGTAAGTGGTCTGTGAAGATGGCAACCAGTATTAATACCATTTTAGAGATGACCACACTGAGGTTTATGGAGTCTGAAATGCTACCAAACTCTTTCATATAGTAAGTGACAAAGCTTGGCATAAAGCTCAACTTTATTTCATTTCTTTGTGGAGAAAATTTTTTTCTATTATAGACATTCATATGGAAAAGTTAACCTTCAGAGGCCTAAGATTTTATGTTCTGTCATTCATTTTATATGATTTTAATTTGCTGGTCCTTTGACTTTGTTTCATTGTCCTTTATATCACCTCCCTGTCAATAATTTAGGGCCTCTCGTTAACAACAAATAATAGCTATTTTTTCTATGCAACTATGATAATCATTCTTTCTAGCTGTATCCTCAACTGTTCAAAGTTATTGTCTTCCATAGGTAATTTTGTGTGATTTTTGGAAAAATGCAATGGATATTTTACCCTTGATTTCTTAATAAATATAATCAATACCACAGCCTATAGCATTTTGTGGAAACCACTCTCTCTGATTTCTCAACAATAATGAAACTATCTAGAGGAATAGCCATAAGGGACTCTATTTGTTATAATGAAAACTTTTCCCTATAAAGTCAAAAGAAAAAATCCAAGGCTTACCTGAGTGCTATTTCATGATTTTTCATCACTCAAAGGGCTTTAAGCTTGTGACTGCTGTCCTTCAGTATCCTGAAAGAAGTGAAAAATTTCTCAAGTGACTTAAGAGATCCAGCCTTAGACTGGTTTGATTTTCAATAAGTATTAAAAGCAAGTATAGGTTCCCCTGGAGGAGCTTTTCATGCCAGATGGCAATGCAAAACATATAAAAGATGTTTAAGTTTCTTATGTTTTTGAAATTTAAATTTTTTGTAAAACATGTTTGAGTCAAGTCCCCTGTTCTTTTTATTCTTTTTATTTTAATTCACTGAGAGGAAATTGTTTTCATCCAAAACATCTTTTCTCTTTTCTGTCCTGACAACCAAAAAGGAAATAACCCAAAAAGCAAAAAAAAAAAAAAAAAAAAAAAAAAAAAAGAAAGAAAGAAAGTTCCTGGGAGGATCGTTGTAGAATCTCTCAGCTTGTTGTTCTGTGAGGAGAACACAGAACAGCTGTTGGCAGTGAAGTCATTCCTATAGTATCTGTCTTACCTGTGAGAAGAGCTACTGTCTTGTGAAAAGAGTGCACCTTGGCACCATTTTATTGGTGGGAAGACAAAAGTTCTTGGTCATTAAATTCTTCATGACTTTTCCTTTGAGGATATCCAGGCTGATTTTCTACTCCATTGGGTAAACTTGTCAGAACATTCTATATATGTTTCTAGATTTTTCTTGTGTCTCTGTGTAATCTGAGTTAGACTGGGTTTTAAGAAAAGTAAAATGTCTGGATTATGTAATTCGGAACAACCTTCCAAATTACAATGATGAAGTCAGAAAGCTAAACAAAATATTCTATATTTAAAAATCTGTTTTAAGTCTTTGGGAGACTGACCAGGTAATGAAGAACTATCAGACCAAAGAGGAGATAGAAGTACAACAGAGAAGCAGATTTGGTGTTTTGGTCATTTAGCTGTGGGTGCTTGCTGATTCTGTTATGGTTTGGATGTGAAGTGTCCCCCAAAAGCTCATGTCTGAGACAGCACAAGAAGGTTCAGAGGAGAAATGATTGGGTTGTGAGAGCCTTAACCCAATCGTGAATGAATCCCTGATGGGATTAACTGAGTGGTGACTGGAGGCAGGTGGGTGTGGCTGGAGGAGGTGGGCATTGGGGGCGTGGCTTTGGGGTATATATTTGTCTCTGGAGAGTGGAGTCTCTCTCAGCTTCCTGATCACTGTGTGAGCTGCTTGCCTCCACCACACTCTTCCACCATGGTGTTCTACCTCACCTCGAGCTCTGAAGAGCGGAGAGCTGTCTATGGATGAGACCTCTGAAACCATGAGCACCCAAATAAGCCCCCAGATCAACTTTTCCTTCTCCGCATTTGTTCTTGTCTGGTATTTCAGTCGCAGCAGTAACTTTAGTCACAGCAGCTTAGGCTTAAGCACTGCTTTCAACAGCCTTACCTTACAGGTTAAGGGGACAGAAGTTGGAGTTCAGGACCCAATAAGGATTGAGGCTGTTAGGATTTTGACCTGGCATATCCCTCAGAATCTCCTGTGTTGGAAGCATGGTCTCTAGTGCAGCAGGGTTCAGAGATGGGGCTTTCAGGGAATGAATGGATCATGAGGGCTTTGAACTTATCAGAGGATCAATGCACTGATATCTGTATGGACTACTGGGAGGGAGGACTCAGTTGGAGAAAGTAGGTCACAGGGAGCGTGCCCTGGAAGTATTTATCTTCATCCTAGTTCCTCTCTCTTCCTCTGCTTCCTGGTGGCCATGAGCTGAGCAGCTTTCCCTTAACACGCTCTTCTGCCATGGTGTTTCAGTACTGGAGCCCATCAGCTACAAACTGCAACCTCTGAAACCATGGGCCAAAATAAATCTTTCCTTCTTCAAGTTGTTCCTGTCAGGTATTTTGGTCACAGAGGCAGAATGCTAACACAGGGATTACATGCTGGAATGGGAACATGAAGGACCGTGCCTTTGTTAGAAAATAGGAACTAGAAGTGAAACAGAGCCCTTATAGTCTGCAGCCCATCTTTGACTTATTTTAGTATTTCTTGGAATTGGATAGGCATGGTTCTAGATTCCTAATGCCTCTAGTTGCCCTATAAAATTAAATGAAGTATCCTTTCTGAAAGAAGATAACATGATTTGAGTTCTTAAATTATTTGTGCAAGCACCTTTTCAAATGCAGTTCACAGATAATCAGGCACACAGGGAGACTACCCATGACTGATTACAGACAGACCCACAGACAATAGTTAAGATCTATCCAAATGATGGAAATCTCAAGCACATTTTAAGATACTACATTTAGGAAATTAAAATTATTTGCAGAAATTTTGAAAAATCAGAGTATATTTTTTTAAAGAGGAAAATGGAAACATGGGAATTGAAAGCAACATAATCAAACTTAACATATCATGAGATTTGTTTAACAGTGAATGATTTGCAGACAAATAGAGAATTAATGAACTGTAAGATATTGGGGAAAAAAATCTGCTGGGGCCCTTCAGGAATGGAGTGAGCTCATGCAAGACATGAAATGACTTCTGCTAAGACAGAGTCCATGATTCTATCATTCACCTGAAGAGTTCAAAGCAGAATTGTTATTTGTAGAGTCCAGTTCCAGGCAACACAAAATAGTCTCCTTGATTTAAATAGAAATGTACTCAGTACGTGTATAGAGATTTAGGGGCTCAAAAAGCATTAGAAGCATTGTAAAAATTGACTGTAGCCTGGGCTTCCATGGAATTTCTCCAAAACTATATAACAGAACAAGTTTATAAGCGGAGCTGCAACTTCGTAATGATTAGGAAAGCCTCCACTAGAGCTTAGCTCCAAAACACTTTGCCTTGGCCGTGAACGTCCCCAGCACATTAGGTGTCTGACCTCTATTTCTTGCTGCCCATGAAGCTGGGAACCATCATCTGTAAGGATCTCACAAGTGTCTCCTTGAAAACACTTTCTAGAACGAGCAATGGGAATGGCTTTATGCTGCACAAGTGCGTCTCACCAGAAACCGCCCTGACTGGACCTGAGCTCAAGCCTCAGAATCCAGGAGGACACACTCCTAGGGGACAGGAATGGAGAGGCACCAGTGGATCTGCCAGATCTATCACAG
This sequence comes from Sciurus vulgaris, assembly GCF_902686455.1. Classification (NCBI taxonomy): domain Eukaryota; kingdom Metazoa; phylum Chordata; class Mammalia; order Rodentia; family Sciuridae; genus Sciurus; species Sciurus vulgaris. Next base: position 60,568,347 of record NC_136477.1, on the reverse strand, counting down.
CTATTATTTTGTTTGCCTGGGACCACATCATCCTGTTTCTTCTGGAAATGGAACTTTTTTTTTTAACCCCTGTGAACAATTCAGTTGACAGTAGATATTGACTCAGACCTGCCAATTACTTTAACCTGTCCCACTGGACACGATAATTGGTTTATAGATGTGCCCTCGATCCATTCTCATTCAGGGTAGTCTTTTCCAAGACTCCTTTGCCAAAGCCATGTTCTTTTTACTAAGCATCCTAAACATGTGGAATATGAATGTCAGTTGCTGGAGGTTTGCCACCATGATCAGAGGGTGTTTTTGAAAATGAAACGAAGTAGATTCAAGAGGATAAAAGAAATAAGGGTGGGAGAGAGAGATAGAGTTCCTTTGAGTTTGCTCAAACCCTGGATCAAACTGTGTCTAACTGTCAGGCTTTTGATTCCTGTTTTGTGATTCTATAAATTCCTTTTTGCTTTGCTCAGTTTGAGTAAGGTTTCCCCCTGTAGTATAGAGTTCCGACTAATAGTTGTGTGAATTAACATATTTTGATTTGCCCCCTTTTGTATTGATTGCTAGAAAATATCTCTTTGTAAAAACAACAGTTTGAGGTGTCCTATATTCCACAGAGGTCCATGTTTTATTGGTAAAAGATGTGTGGAGGGGATTCTGAGAGGCTCACTTGAGACCTAAACTGAACCTCCCAAGGGTGGGAAATTTGGGGTACAAGCCTTGTTCATTTGTTCATGTATTCATTCATTCAGCATTTTGTAATCTCAACTCTGTGGTGAGTGCAAGCACTTTGTGAACAAAGAAGTTGCTATATAACTTCACCGTTTACAAGCTTTTAGTGGCTCTATGTCGCCTAGGAAAAAAGGCCACATTTCGATCCTTCTCAGTCTATCTTGAACCTGCTTTTTCAACTCTAACTCCAACGAGTTCTTTTCAAAGGCTGGCTGTGGCAGGTGCACTGTGATGTTCACCTCCCTCCTGATGAGCCTTGGTTCCTACCATGCTGCCAATACTGTTGCTCCTGGGACTCTTCTGTGTGTGGATGCATTTCCTTGTGTACTCATTTTAGAAGATTTGGATTGGATTGCACTTATTCCATGACTTGAGTTTTACATTGAGATCAGTCTCTCCTTTTTTTTTTTAAATTATTTGTTTTTAGTTTTACATGGCAGTAGAGTATATTTTGACATATTATATGTACATGGAGTGTGACTTCCCATTCTTGTGCTTGTACATGATGTGGAGTTTCACTGGTCATGTACTCATGTATGAACATAGGAAAGTGATGTCTCATTCATTCCATTGTCTTTCCTATTCCCATCTTCCCTCCCTCCTTTCATTTCCCTTTGTCTAATCCAGTGAACTTCTATTCTTCCCTCCTCCCTTGTTGTGCATCAGTATCCACATATCAGAGAGAACTTTTGGCCTTTGGTTTTTTTGGGACTGGTTTATTTCACTTAACATGATACTCTCCAGTTCCATCCATTTCTGGCAGATGCCCTGATTTCATTCTTCTTCAAGGCTGAGTAATATTCCACATTTTATGTATCTACCACATTTTCTTATCTATTCATCTGTTAAAGGACACCTAGGTTGGTTCCATAGTTTAGCTATTGTGAGTTGATATAAACATTAATGTGGCTGAGTCACTGCAGGATGCTGATTTTAAGTCCTTTGGGTATATACCAAGGCGTAGGAAAGCTGGGTCAAATGGTGTTTCCATTCCAAGTTTTCTGAGGAATCTCCACACTGCTTTCCAGAGTGGTTGCACCAATTTGTAATCCCACCAGCAATGTATGAGTGTATCTTTCTCCCCACATCCTCGCCAACATTTATTGTTACTTGTATTCTTGATAGTTGCCATTCTGACTGGGGTGAGATGGAATCTCAGTGTAGTTCTAATTTGCATGTATCTAATTGCTAAAGATGTTGAACAACTTTTCATATATTTGTCGACCAAAGATCAGTCTCTCCTTTGAGCTCCTAATGTATTTTTTCACATCACTCTCATTACTGAAGTTATTTTATGTGCTTTTTCCCTTATAATACTGTGAGCTACTAAATAGTATCCCATTCACTCTTTGTAGGCAGTGACCAAAAGAAATTAACTAGACCAACACCTCTATTACATTCAATTGTAGCGGCAACTCTGTCTTTGTAATGTTTGTCATGATTGGGATTTTATAGTTGTCCAGGTGAGTTTTTTGAGATTAATTTGTATCTTCTTTATTAGATTAAAAGCTTAGAGGACTCAGGAACATGATTGATTTTGTTGCCCAGTAAGTATATCTCTATTGTGAAGTTCCTGAGACATAGTAGATACTGAAAAAATTTATTGACTAGATGAGTCAATGTTGTATGAATGAATGAAAAATGAATGAATTGTAGATAAGAGAATGCAGTGTTCCCCTTTAGGAATATTAGTAGTTTAAAAAAGAGTAGCCTGAAGAAGATGCTTTCTTTTAGTAAAAAGAACAAGAAATATCAGTAATAGTGGAATTTTTGACATTGTAGACCCCGAATGAGGGGTGACTTAAAACACGTTTAAATTTCTGTCTTATATAGTGGAAGAATCAATACAAAAATCGCCCCACCCCGAACCATTTGCAAGTAATCTTCAAGCAGAGTGCCCAGTCATCTCCCACTAATTCAGATTTGACTTAAACATGAATATTGTCCTGTATAACTATAATATTGCCATAAACATCAGGAAATTGACATTACTAAACATCTACAGGCCTCATTCGAGTTTCATCAGTGGTGCTGATAATGTTCTTTATAGCAAAAGGGTTTGATTCTGGATCACCTGGTCCATTTGGTTGTCCTGTTTCTTTAGTTTCCTTCAATCTGGAAGATCTCATCAGTTTTTTTTTTTTTTTTTTTTTTTTTTTGCTTTCAGACTTTGAGACACTTAAATATTACAGTTCATTTATTTTGTATAGTTCTTCTCATTTTTGTTCGCCTAGTGTTTCCTTGTGATCAGGGTCAGTTTCTGCATCATTGGCAAGGCGACCAGAGAGAGCCAAGTTGTGCTCCTCTCATTGCTTCCTGTTTCAGGTGGGTTTACTTTGATCATTGGATTGAATTAATGACTTCTTAAGTTTTTCTACTACAGATTTATTCTTTTTTCCCTTTGTAATTAAGAAGTGTTTTGTGAGGAGATGTTTTCAGTGAGATTATCCATTTTGCATTGAACTTTCAGTAAAGGAGATTTTTCTTTAATTTGACAAACTATTGATTGGACACTTATGATATAAGGGATTATGGAGGTGTTACTTGGGTTGTGTTCAAGCATAGTTGTTCCTGCCTTTGAAGACAAATGCAGTAGCTTTGATGTAAACAAGTATATGATGCATGAAATAAGTGACTTTTACCAGAGTTTAGAGAGCAATATATTATATTTTATAGCAATGAATAAGAAAATCCTCATGAGAGAAAATATCTGGGTTAGGTGGGAGTGTATTGAATTTCCACAAATATTAGAAGTAAAGACTAAGATCAATAAACTCTAGAACATAGAGAGGAAAGTAATAGGGTCACATTACATGTGTGTTAAACTCATTCAAGTTCAACTCAGTATTTTAGAGATAGAGGAGAGGGGGAAGGTGTGGAGAGAGTGAGAAAATATTTGAAGGGAACATTTTTGAGTAAAGAATTTTTCCTGACTTTCTCAGATTCATTTTACCCTTAGATGTGAATCTGAGGGTCCCTTCCATGGGTTCTGCACTTTAAGGGCTGCATGAGCATTCTCTCTCTCTCTCTCTCTCTCTCTCTCTCTCTCTCTCTCTCTCTCTCACTCTCACTCTCACTCATACACCCCCAGGGGTGTATACACATGTCTGTCATTCATGACCCAGTGCTTAGCTCTAGCACAGGGTTCTCCCTGTAACCCTAGACACATACTGGCATCACTAGCACTGCTCAGGCCCCAGACAACAGCTTCCCCACACTTACCCAGTGTCCTTGAAACCAAAGATGACTGGTTCTGGATGCCATGGAGCCTCGAGGACTCCACTGCTGCTGGATTCAGAGAAACACACTGCTTCAGAGTAGAGGAGAGCTGAAGGGACAGCTGAAGGTAGAGGTCGGGAAAAAGAGACATTGCTTAAGACAACAAGGGCCCTTTTGCATAGTGTAAATGTGAGAATCGTGTTTCAAGGCCATTTATGAATTAGCTCTGGATTTGTAACAGTCACACAAGGCAGCTAAGGAATTATTTATAATAGCTATTTATAATAGTTAACAACTTTAGTCATAAATTTGTATCTATTTAGGTCTAGATGTAGCATGAATGGAGCTTGATACTATTCTTTGCATACTTCACTAGTGTTAGAATTGTGAGTAGCTTCATTTTGATACAAATATTTAATAAGATTTACTGAATGTTGAAAAATAATTTCATTTAATTTTGATTTAAAATTCTGATGCTCAATCAGCTTAGATTTTTGTTTTTAATGTCTAGTTTGATATAGTCTAGAAGAAAAATGAAATTTGAAGGCAATACTTTTAAATAATATTAAATAATTTATTTAATAAGTATGGAATAGATGTAAAAATGATAAAATACTAAGTAAGTATCAAGTAATTTAATTTTCATTTCATTACATTTACTTTAATATAAAATATAATTATATATTTTAGTATATATAACTTGTAAATAAAAGTACAGTCAAATTTTGTGCAGTTAAACACAATTTATTTTATATATTAAATGATTATTAGTAGCTTTCAATTTGCGATCCTCCTGCCTCAGCCTCCATAGCTGCTGGGATTACAGGCATGCACCACTGCACCCAGCTTTCAGTGACTTTTGATCACATAAATCTGTGGTTTAGTGCATATTTTCCATTTTGTCTTTGTGAGGGTTATTCTTCAAGGTAGAGAGATGGTATGTACCTATTAACAATTTGGTAGTCTGGTTTATAAAATTGACATGTACTATATATGGACCTCACTTAAACACTAACCTCACACCCTACCTGGGTTACAGGTGGGCTTTCCCAGACCCCCTTCCCACTCCGCCTAACCTTGTAATTATCCTGAGCTTCAGAGAAAACTCAAATTCTATACATAATTTTTCAAATTCTGTGCATAAGATGGGACTGGGTTTATTCGTGTACTAGCCATTGGCATCTGCTTCATTTTCCAACAGCTTTGTGAAGTGTCAATCAGAGACTTCTGCACATACCATATCTTCTTTTGGTGTAGGTCTGATGTCAGTTGACAGTTATAACTGGGCTTTAACTTAACCAGAAGGTTAATAAACTTCCAGAGAGAGTCCAGTGTTTTAGGGCTGGCCAGCTTATCATTTAATTATCTCTCTACTGTTTGAGATTGATCTGCAGAACATGGTGTGCTTGTGCCTTCCTCCTATGAGTCCCTGTGGAATTGTAATTTAAACAGCACAGCACGAATGTTCCATAGCTCTCCCTTCTACCAAGGACTGGCTGATATTAAGAATTGTCTGTACTGCACCCTGTTCCCCTCCTGTGCTTTGATTGTATATCAGGCTTTTTTTCCTTATCAAAAAAGCAATACACATGTTTATAGGAAGAAAAAAATGATAAGGCAAAAGAAGAAAATGAAAACATCAGCAATTGTACTAGGCAGAGACAGCCCCTGATAACTTATCTGTTGATCTGTTTAGAATCCCTGGGGGATCTTTTAAGGAATACCAGTGCTTCCACCCAGAGATTCTGATTGAAGGGGTTTGTAGTGGCCTGGGCAGAGATAGTTTCTTAAGGCCTAATGTGTATCTGTAGGTGAAAACCACAAGTCCAGACATTTAGTATGTAAGATATATATTTTGTTAAAATGGGTATCCTATAGTAAGTTTTACTACCTGATTTAATCATTTAATGGTTCATTGCAAACTTCTTCCCATAAAGAATGAGCAATCCCATTTGTTTTAATGGTCCAACAATATCATTTAAGTCATATCATCATTCCCTTATGGTTGAACAGGTAGGATGCTTTCACCTGGCCCTAGAGTAGGGGTGCAGTCAGGGGACAGAGAAGAACTGAAATATCCAGATTGGCATCAGAAGGCTGTCAGGTGCAGAGAAAACTAAAGCAAACTTGGTTTGGGTCAACATGGATGACACAAAGACTAGAAATTTGGGAGTATAAGTTTTTGGCTAAGGTTTTCAGTGGAACAGTCTCCAAATAATTGCTGAACTAGCCAGAGATATACCTGGAAATCTATTCACTTATTTATTTCTCATTCATTCATTCATTCATTCACTCATTCATTCAATCAGTACATACTGAGGCTTACTTAAGACCTCCACTGAGTAGACAAAGATAGAAAGATTTTTGTTCTTTATCTTAAGGAACTTAAAACCCAAGAGGCAGCAGAGACAGGAACAAATAGCTTCAAGTTTATGAGCACTGTTATGGTTTGGATGTGAAGTGTCCCCAAAGACTCGTGAATTGAAGGCTATTGCTTAATGCAGCAAGGTTCAGAGGTGGGACTTTTGAAAAGTGATTGAATCATGAGGATTCTGACCTCATCAGCAGATTAATTCATTAATAACTGAATGGACTGCTGGGTGGTGGAAACTATAGGTGGCACATGGTTGGAGAAAGTAGATCATTGGGGCGTGGCCCTGGGGACTATAGCTTGTCCTTAACCCTTTCCTTTGGTTCTCTACTTCCCAACTGCTATGGGCAGACAGCTTTCCTCCACCAACCATTCTACCACGATGTTCTGCCTCACCTCAGTCCCCAAACAGTGGAGCTCACTGACCATGAACTAGAATCTCTGAAACTGTGAGTCAGAATAAATATTTCCTCCTTCAAGTTGTTTATGTCAGTCGTTTTGGTCACAGCGATGAAAGGCTGACTAAACAAGTTTTTCCTCTGTTCCAGGCACTCTTGTGAATTTCTTTCAAGTTGAATTTCTTCAATGAATATTCAGCACTCCTTGAAGAAGTCAGTATTATTATAATCATTGCCTTCTGACAATGAGGAGACTGGGCCCAGAGAGGAGACTTTGTGTAAACTTATGTAGTTAGTAAGTGGCAGGACTGGGGATCAGGCCAAGGCAGTCTGGCTCCAAGTCCATACTCCTAACTCTGTCCCCTGCTGCATGACAAGCTCATCAAAGGATAGCGGGTGCTGTGACAGGATTCCTAAGGGAAGAAGTGCTGAGCGTCAATGTGGGATGTGAATAAAGAGGAGATTTGGGAAAGACTTTTGGAGTTCAGCAAATTCATTTAATTATTTAATGGAAAATTCAATAAGGAGATATAATTTTCAGATATGTGGCATACTGATCCATTGTGTTATCACTCACTCCTTCTTGTTGGAAATATTTTATTTCCTCTTTATATTCTTGTATGTGCCTGATACGTCATGATATCTCATGGGAGCTGAGGGGGACTAACTGAGTTGGGAACCTGCTCACCATGTGTGGTCTGTTGATATATCAATCTCAGCTAGGACAGTGGAGCCAGCAGGCTGAGGAGGGGATGGAACACCCTGTGCTCCTTCATCCAGGCCAGGATAAAAATGTGCCTCAAGTGAAAGAGGATAGCGTCACTGAAGACCCTTCCCCAGGCAAAGCCCCTGAACCAAGACAGAGAAGATAAGATGAAGGAGAAAATCCTATTTTTTGCTAGATCTGAGGAAACAGCTTACGGAATTCTTGTCAGTGGATTTATCTAGAGGAACAGTCCAAAATGCTTACTGTTAAAGCCTACAATGGCACAAGGTTTCCTGGCAGTTGGGAGGGGATATTAACTTAGGGGAGTCCTTGGATCCAGCAAGGAGAAATAAGCACAGAAGTAGATCTTGTGAGTAGGGTATAGAAAATCATATCGTGAGGGTTAAAAATCACACTGTTTAAAAATGCCTACACACATCAATTATCTTCTTTAACAGAGGGAACTCCTGGCCTTGGTTCTGTGCTCATCATACAAGCTATGTAAACAGATGTAAAGAGATTACTAACTCTGTTAAGATGTTTTAGGCTGAAAACAGCAGCAGTAGCAGCAACAACAATAACAACAAAAATAAACATCCTGTCCCAACAGGCTTAAAGATTAAGGAAAATATTTTCTCATAAAAAGAAGTCTAAGCTGTAGAAAGTCTTCAGGGTTGGGTGATTCAGCACTCAAGCAGTCTGACTGTATTAATCTGTATGAGTAATGACAGGTTCTGTAACAAACTGGACCTAAGAGTGCTCATCCATGTCAGTGGAAATGGAGGCCTTAACTACACTTAAGGACCTTGGCTGCTTCTATGCTGTAGCCCTGTCATCTTCAACACAGCCTCAGCATCACTCTGGCATAATCCAGCCTGCAGCTGGAGCAAGAGAAAGGCTGTGGATAGTCTAGAGGCCAGGCCAAGAAGATATAAACATCACTTCCTTCCATAGGTTAGGACTCAATTTGGGGGTGCTCCATAACCTCATGGGAGTTGTTGATGGTCGTTTACTCTGTGCTCAGGAGGATAGTAAGATGTGTTTGGTGAACTTACTGTGTTGTCTTTGTCTCATGAGTTCTTTCCATTTTTCAACACAGTCATCCTCAAAGTCACTCTCTTTCTGGTAGCAAGGTAACAGCAGTGTTCCAGGTATCATATCCAATCACCTTAGCTGAGAGAAGCAGAGATAATCTCTCTTTTTTATTATTATTATTTTTTTTAATTTTTACAGACTGCATTTTGATTCATTGTAGACAAATGGGGTACATCTTTTCGTTTCTATGGTTGTGCACAATGTAGATTCACACCATTTGTGTAATCATACATGTACATAGGGTAATGATTCCTGTCTCATTCCACCATTTTTCATACCCCCCTCTTCCCTCTCATTTCCCTCTACGTAATTTAAAGTTCCTCCACTCTCCTCTCACCACCCCACCCCCATTATATATCATCATCCACTTATTAGGGAAAATATTTGGCCTTTGGTTTTTTGGGATTGGCTTACTTCACTTAGCATAAGTGGATATTCTCCAATTCCATCCAGACAGTCTCTTTTTGAGCTATTTCTCATGAGTGAGAAAACATTTTCCAGAGTCCCCAGTAATCTTTCCCTCAGTTTCATTGGCCAGAATCAATTCTCATGTCCCTTCCTGTACCAATTCCTGGAAGGCAAGTGAGTGAGATTCCTCTTTGACAAACTAAACCAGTCTCTGGAGTTAGGCAGCAGGGACATCCTCTGAAGCATGCATTTGCTTATAGAGCTGGATCACTGATACATTTCATAGTGCTCTTAGGATGCAAGACAGAAATGTTTCCAGTTATTGAAGAAGCAGTGTCTAGTGTATTTATTCTGCATACCTGGATGGAACTAACTTGGCTTTTCTGGGCAGTGAGTGAGGGGGCAAGGAAGAGAAGATTTGGTAATATGTCTGAATTTCTGATGTCACCATTATCTCAGCACCTTGCCATCCAATAAATTCCCCCTCACTCTCAGAGTTCTTTCGCATAAACTGGCAAGGGGCTGAATTTCTGATCTGGGTTGAGAAGGAGGGGAATGGGACATATGTAGGAACTGGGGACAGAGGAAAATTGGGGAAGTACCAGGAACCACTGGGAGGCAGTGTAATTGTTGAATTTAGGAAAGCAAATCATAGTATCAGGTTGCAGCAGGGTCTCAGCATCCATCTGGGCAGCTGGTGAGAATAGCCACAGACTTCATGTATTTCTACCAGAAATTGTCATCCTTCCGGAAATTGTAATATCAGGGGAAAAAAATCTTGAGCTCGCAGGGAGCCTGCAGCCTTTGTGAAGTTATTTGGTTGATTTAGTTAATGTATCCTTTGGTCACCACAAAACATGTGCTGAGTTTCCTCTCAGCTATAATGAAATAAAAGACATGGAATTGCAGAAATGCAAGAGTATCCGGGAGGGGAGGATCCTAGAGGTCTGGAAGGGAGCTGGACTGAGTGGAGGGCGAGCTGCCCCTGGAAGCAATATGAAGCAATATGAAGATTCTCCTGCTGCAGTTTTCCTTGATGGAGATTCCCAATATTCATCCAATGAAAAGGGGAGAAATCCGGAGAATTCCCTAAATGAATATCACAAAGCCTTTGAATTACGTGTCTATGGGTGACCAGAGCACATTCCCTAGGAGCTGCTGGCACTGAGTTTGAGAGCATGACTCCTGGGATCAGACAGTTCTGGGCTGAAAATTCCTTCCCGCATCCTACCTGCTTAATGGCAAGTAGCTGGTGTAACCTCTCTAGCCTCAGTTTTCTCATCTTTAACATGCATTAGGGCCATTATGCAACCATAGGAGATATTTAATGTGAAAGTGATTAGTAGACCCTTCAGGTGTTGGAAAATGCTTAATGAAGCCTAGCTATCCTCACTTTGTGATTTTAGTTTCTAGCACAGTAGCTGTGGTGGTAGCGACTGAGACAAACTTCATGGGTGATGTAAAGGTGAACGAAAGTGCTCACATAAGACTGTGGAAGAGTGTAGTCTCAAATGCATTTAGAGAGATTATATGGTCATCTTGCTAGTGTGGGTGAGGCCAGAATAGAGGGCACAGCCCCCTTGGGAGGAAAAGCCCTGCTTTTGAAGTGCTTGACACCTGTTTGTGCATTTAGCTACAGTGATTTTAAACAACAGGTAAAACTTCTGTACGTATTGAGGTCAAAACACATATCAAAAATTCTTTTCTTTCTTTCTTCCTTTCTTTTTTATCTATACATCCATCCATCTGCTACATTTATCTATCATCTTTCTGTCATCTATATCTATCAATCTACTATTCATCCGTCTATCTGTTTATCCATCTATCCATCCATCTATCCATCCATCCATCCATTCATCTTTCCTTCTTTGTGTATCTATCATCTAGCTGTATCATTCTGTCTACCAATCTATCATCTATCTATCATGTATCCTCCATCATATCCATCTGTCATCTGTATCTATCATTCTATTAATCCATTCATCATTTATCTTATGTCATCTATATGTATCTGTCATTCATCCATCTGTCCATCAGTCTGTCTGTCCATCCATCCATCCATCCATTGTCCTTCCTATATTATCTATTGATTATCTGTGATCCATCATCTACCCATTCACCTAACCACCTATCTATCCATCCATCCATCCATCCATCCATCCCTATCATTCTATCAATCTATCATCTCTCTATCCATCTAGCATCCATCCATCCATTGTATCTGTCATCTATCTATATCTGTTATTCTATCAGTCTATCCATCATCATTCGTCTGTCATCTATCATTGTGTCAATTAGTCAGTCTGTCATCTCTGTCTGCCTGTGTATCTCTCATTCTTCTATCCCTAGTACCGAGTCATGTCCAGGGTATATAAATGATAATTCCCTGCTCTCAGTAGCTTATAAGCTGTGAATGAGACATGCAAGTAGACAGAATATCAGGATCAAAGCATATACAGAATTCTTGGAAGCAGTGCAGAATCTGCCCATTTCAGATTCATAGCAAGATTCATTCACATGCATTAACTTCCTGAGTATCTCAAAGTGAATGAGGGAGCTCTGATTGCTTCTCTCAGGCTTTGCTGAGGGAGTGAGGAAAGTGGACTTTGCCCCCAAAATAACTTTCATCAGCAACCTGTTATGCAGAGCATCCCATTATTATTGACAAGACCATTAGTGATTTATTTACCTCTCTTGAGATCCACAAAAGATGCCTCAGGGTAAATATTCTAGTTCTGAAAGGGTCAATCTAGTCCCTAATCTCAGAAGAACAGGAAATGTTATATGATTAATATATATGATTATGTTAATGTTATATGATTGTCAGTGCTCAGCGGGCCATGGAGTTGGGTAACTTCTTGTCTCAGTATTGGCATTTCTGCCCTCCCAGAGTTGTGCCAAGATCCCAGGGACTTACCAGTCCTAGCAAGAGGGCTGGAAAGTAACATTCTGTTCATCTGCTAAGGTATCAGTGTCACACTGCTGTCAGGGAGAGTCCAGCTCCCATGCTATGCTGGCAGTGTGGGAATCTGTTTCATTTTAATCTCATGGTCCCACCTCTGGGTCACTTTCCTCCCCAACACAGGGACATGATCTTCAGTGGATCTGCTGATCTTCTGTGGAGCTTCCCCATCTTTAGACACTCCCCAGCTGCTAGAAATACAACCTTACTCTCTGTTCTTGACCTCAACACCCTCACCTGCCCTATACACTTAAACTCTTAGTGTTATCTGTTCTGTGAGCTTAGGTTTTTCAAAAAGGCAAGGATGGTATTGTCTTCAAGCAACTTTGGTGTGCAATCTAGGGAAAAACAATAAAAACAACAAAATTTAATTATATCAAGGGCCTGGCTACATCTTAGAATAGAGGAGAAAATAATTAGTATTTAAGATTTAAAGAACTAATCTGACTTCACTACTTCTACATCTTTTTGGTGGCCTGTTAGGTGGTCATCATCTTTTACATAAAGCAATGTACAATTATTGATGAGACCACTATGGTGCTGCCCAGGCCCAATGAATTCCTTTGAAGTGCTTGGCAAACGTTGATGTGCATCAAATCACCTGGGATTCTTAATTAAAATTCAGATTTTGATTCATAGATCTGGAGTGGAACCTGAATGGTTGGTAGGTTTAATTCAGGTAAAGTGCACAAAGAAGAATGCTGGGTAAGGACAGTGGAGCTAGGGTCCTCAGTTCATGCAAACACCTGAAGAAGGAAAGTGAAAGTACATTAGGAATAATTTGAATAGTCATGGGTAAAGCCCGACAATGAATCTTAAATGCTACTAAGCAGAGAAGTCACTAGGGGAGGTTGTTAAAAGGCAGACAGACAGACAAACACGTATTCTAACAAAGTAGAGATACTAGGCTGCACCATAAAAATTACGAACCAGGAGATCTGGGGTGAGATCCAAGAAACCAGAATTAAAAAAAAAAAAAAGCCCATGTGACTCTGAAGCAGGTGGTTCTCCTCAGTCCACTCTGAAGCCAGTGGCATTGTGGGATTTGGTAGGGAGGGTTTTACGTGCAGTATCTCTGAAGAGAAAGCTGTGGTCCTCTGCTACTTAAGTATGCTCCTTGAAGTAGATGCTTTGGCATCACATGGTTACCTATGGGTATGTTATTCAAAGCCTTCAGGACATTCATTTAGATAAAACTTTGGATTTGTCATCTTTTCACTCAATGACTATTGGGAATTTTCATCATGGAAGACTCTGTGACAGAGAAATCCCTAATATCTCACATTGGGTGGCTTCCATGTCTATGTAGTTCTCTAGTTAAGAAAGAGCAGTAATTGTGGCTTATCTGAGCGTGAGTATGTGAATGACATCCCACATGTTATACCAGCATTCACCTTACAACTATGTGCATATAAAACACCACCTCGATGGAGCCATGTTCTCCTTCTTTCCAAGGGTAAATAACATAATTTACTGAATCTCCCTTTTTGTCTGCCCATACCAGTTGTTCTCAACTTTGGCCACAAATCAGAATCAACTAAGGGTCTTAAAGAAAGTTCAGGGACTTGCCCCAAACACACATGGTCAGGATATGTAGGGGTGAAACAGGCATCTGTATATATTTTTTAAAACTCTCCAAGTGATTCTGATATGCAGTGAAGCCCAAGAATCACTGGTCCCTGCCCCCCAGATGCTATGTGTCTTTCCCACTTTGTGACATAGGTATGACTTCTCTTTCCTTCTAGATTTAAAATCTGTATCCCGTTGGTCTCTTTTCCTTCTCCTATCCTGTATTCCACCTCAACACATCTGTCTGCCTCACCACTATGTACATAACAGGTGGTGATTTATTGAGTGAATATGGTTATTACCTTACATTGAATAGTGGTAGGTACTGCTGCAGAAGAAAAGTAACCATAATATATGTTAAAGGGAAATAAACTATTAAAAAATTTTTTTTGGTCATTAGTGGACTTTTATTTATTTATATGTGGTGCTGAGAATCAAACCCAGTGCCTTACACGTTAGGCAAGCACTCTACCACTGAGCCACAACCCCAGCCCAAGAAATGATTTTAATACCCCAAATTTGGTTCCTGAACAAAAAATTTCAAGGATCAAAGTTCATAATAATTCCTTGAAGAATGAAGTTTTTATTCAAATTTTTAAAAATGTTTCTTATTGCAGAAACATTTCATATTTGGTACTAAAAGATTAGTAAATGCATACCAGTCTGAAAAAAGAAAAGGAAGCAGCACTTTCTTTGGCCCATCAAGATAAACACTGTCATTTCTCTCCAAGGCAGTCTTCTTGGCTTTGGCTTTTGAAGGGTTCCTGCTTTGCTGCATGAAACAGTAAGCAAGCCTGTGCTAAGTTGGGAGGTCTTCGTGATTCAAAGATGAACAAAAAGCACATGCTCTTTCCAGTTTATACTCCCTAGAAAACCTCCAGGGTTTACTCCTTATTCCTGAAGATTTGTCCTATGATTGACATGCATATAATAGCAAAGACTATCCTGCTCTTAAACACTGAGCTAAGTGCTTTACTCTCATTATCTCATTAAATCCCCACAGAGCCTTGTGAGCAAGGTACTGTGTTCACTTTGTGGATGAGGAAACTGAAGGCCAGAGTGAAGCCTGGATTTGAACTCAGGTGGTCCACAGACTCCACCATCTCTGTAGATGTCTGAGGCTTCAGAATCTATAGCTACTCACCAAGCTTCTCCAGGGGCCCAGGGGAGTTTTCTGGTTGCACAGAGGTACAGTTTGGTTGGTGAAGGGGTTACAGTGCAGAAGGTGATTATCTGCCTCAAGACAGGAGTTATCAGTGATCTCGGGAGAGGAGTTGGTAGTGAAATAATGAGAAGAGCTCTTGGTCTCTCCAGATATGTGGCCCCAAATGGGCCTTCCTAAACTTGACTTGTGGCACTTCTCTCTCTTGCTTATATGATTTTAACTGCACTGTAAAATTCTGCCAACGCGTAGAGCTCCTCCTGTGTTCTTATTGTCACCTATGTTGTTCTCATTGGGCCTCCTACTGGAAAGATGCCCCTCTTCTTCCCCTACCCACCATCGGGGTTCTGCTTCCTTACCAAGAGTGAAGGTTCCTGAGGGTGACCTGTCCCCACCTGCTAACCTAGGTCAGATGCATCTATCAGATGCCCTTGCACATCTTATGCTGTGGGAACCCTGGTGGGGTGTTGAGTCCACAGACCAGCCGGGGTCCAAGTCTTAAGAAAAACCCAGAGCAGTAGAAAACAATAGAAAGGAGACTTCTTTGTAGTTCAGGACATCAGAAAACTCCAGAGCTGTAAGCAAAGCTGAGACTCCTGACTTGGTAAGAAAAATTCATTAGAAGAACAGCTTGAATAGACATGGGAACAAAAAACCCATGGGCAATTTTATTGGAGGCGCCCCTACTCTATCCAATCTTCAGACAGCCATCACTATTCCAAGCATCCACCTTCTGAGGTAATCACAGAGGTGGACGCTGGATACAGAAAACCAAATGGAAATGAAGCACTCTGAGCAGCTCTGTCCCCAGAAGAGCGCAGAGCGTGCCTGCAGAGGTGCAGCTTGTGCAGTCCCTCCCAGTCTTTATCACCTTATCTCAGAGGTCAGTCAGGCTGCATCCTTTTCTGCTTCAGTGATTTATAGAAAGTTTGAGTTCTCTGGATCATTTTCCTATCCATCATTTTTGGCCCAGAGTGCTACATAGTGACTAATCAAGAGAAAAATAATAAGACTCAATTTCTGAGCAAGGAATAAGTCTCAAAACATGGCAATTTGCGCTGTCAGTTGAGGCTCGGTTCTGCCATTACATTCCTTCTTCTTTACAAATATTTTTTTTTCCACACTGGAATCACTGACCATCAATTTTTTGAGATGCACAACTTGCAAATCTCCAGAGCATGCCACCATTTAAAAAAAAAATTCTCTGTCATACTGTTCCGTTTTAGGTTGTGATCGGAACTCCTAATTAATCTCTGCAAACACGGAGATGTGGAAAGGAACTCAGCAGAAAAGCAATTAAGGGACGCTCTATGATTGTTTTTCCATTAACCAAGTGTATTTGAATCACTAAGCCAGCTGTGGCAAAGCCTATTTAATAACTTTCTTTTCATTTCCTGATTTCTTACTCAGTTTCTCCTGCCCTCTTCATTCCGGAGTAGCCTGGATTCGTTGTTTGCTATTTCCGTCCATATGCTACTTTAAAATAATCACATGTGGATTTATGTTGAAGGCAGCCCTTAGAGTTGGTTTCCTGGGCCGGAAGTTATCAATGATGGAAACTGGTGTCACAAAAGGCTGGGATGAATTATGAAGGGGGAAAAACAAAAAATATATCCCTCCTCCAGCACAGTTCAATAGGGTGCTGAAATTATATGTTTTGTTTCTAATTAAAAATAAATCTTTCCCCACAAAGGCCCCTTGTGCAATGAGGCACAAGAGGGCAGTGTTACGTTAAATTACGTGAAATTAAACTTTATGAAGATGTGATTAGTTGCGGAAACCTGGAGGGATTAGATTCATCATAATGTTGGAAATGAAACTTCTGTGCTAGTGGTAGTGAGAAAGTGAATAATACAAGAGGAGAGATCAGAACCCACCTCCAGGGCTCATATCTGTTGACTGTGCTTCATGACATTAAAGAATGGATAGTAATCTGTTGGAGGAAATCGGTCCTCCACAACTGAGCCACGCTAGGGACTTCGCAGCCCATAACCACTCCACAGTCCATTATAAATGACCCTTGCATGTTAGAAGTCTTGCTTATCTTTATAATGTGATGTTACTCCAGACTGCTCTAGACAGATGGCATAAGGCTGGGGCACAGGAAGGGGATGGATGCTTGGGATGAGATGAGATTTAGTTAAGTGAAGGTTGGCATCTCAGTACTCCAGGGTCAGTGCACGCCAGGGCTTCCCTTGAGCATGTGTGCAGCTGAAGGTTTCACTCAAGCTCTGAAGCCAGGAGGCATTAATGTCCTAGTTTCAGCAAGGTGCTCGCCAAGGAGCAGGACTGGCCTTGAATCAAGCAACTTCCTTGACTTGGCTTTGTTTCTGTTATCTGCCCAACAGCAAGCTTCCGTCCACTCCCTCACAGTTCCTTGACAAGTCGCTTCCTTTCCACATCTGTAGAAACTGGCCCAAAATGAAGCTCTATTGTTTATAAACAAAATAAAATGGGGAAAGCCCCTGCCATAATGACTAGCATATACTTGCATTTTAATAAGTAAAAGCTTGTCAATAAAACACTTTTAGTGTCACTATGTCTGTCAATCTATGACATGAAAGATGTTAAAAATATATTCAACTTTTATATTTCTAAGGTGCTTTCTGTATCAAAACACCCTTAAACTTAAAAAATTTTTAGAAAGATTTTACTAAAATTTTGGTTGCCTCATAAGTACATTTTATCATCCAAGTTAGGACACCTTTGAAAGTAAAATGTCACGTTAATAACATTTACCACAGGACAATAGACATAAACCAGGACTGTCTTCATCAAATTAGGACGTAGATGCACACCAATACAAGGGACAGGTTTTACTGAAGCAATAAATTCAGATTTGGAATGCAGGGAGATGGACACAGCAAGCTCTGTGACAGCGCGTGCCACGAGAAATGCCTGTGGGAACGGAACCCTGGGGAAGGGGTTCTGGGCAGAACGCGCTCTCATATCTGATGGGGAAAAAATCCATGGCACATAGTGACATCAAGTCCTGGTCCCAGTGCCACAGAGGTGGGGCTCTACCTTTCATCCTGGTCGTCTTTTCTTCAGACCAGTTCTCATGACACTTAGTCTGGGTGCGGACTTCTGCTTTAGTTTGCTCTGTGCTCTCTGCTGGCCTTGCGGGATATGCGACGGCCGGGGGAGAGCATGCTGTTCAGGCATTACTACTCAGGATAGGACCACCTGAACCTGAACACTGGCCAACCAGGGGTCCCTCCGCCGTGGTGTCACAGTGGTTTTTGTTTTGCTTTGTTTTTGCACTGATTGTATTATGTTTCGTGTATTGTCCATGGAGGACAAGGACTCTATCTCATTTATCCATGTTGCCAACCTACGAGGACAGTACCTGGCAGATTTTAATGTCCTTGAATTAAATAAGAAAGAAAACAATGACTAGAGCCCTTGAAGAGTTACAAAGGAGGCCAGCCGACAAGACTCTTCAAAGCAAGCCATAAAACATACAACAACTAAACATTTATTGGGCTTTTTCTATGTGCCAGGCCACTTTATGTTTTTATGGCACTTAATCTTGAGAAGAGTCTCATTCCTGTTTTATAGATGGGAAAACTGAGGCTTAGAGATTTTGGAGAGCTGACTTTAGATCATCTCTTTACAAAGCTGGTTTAGAGCAATGTTGAATGTTTCAGAAGAACAGCTGAGAAGTAAGACAGGTGTGGGGCCACAGCAGTGGGTGAGAGCAAACATGCTGTTGCTAATAGGGAGCCACCATTGACCAGAAGTTCCATGGGCCTCTCCTGCCAAGAGATGCAGACTTACCCATCATGCTATCTGCCTGTTCTTCCTCTGTTCCCAAGGAATCTTTTTACTTAGGTTCAATTTGGACTCCAGGTGACTTCTCTACTTTTAAATGTTTTCTCTTTTGAGAGGTCACTTTTGCTACTTGAAAAAAAAATTCAATACTGGCTTTACAAGGGTCACTTCCTACAAGGCATCCTTGTGGAGATGGTGCAGAAGGTTTTGAGTGGTTCGGAAAGATTCCCTGTAAGTAGTGTAGAGAAGCCGTTTATATCTCTGGTTGGTATTGCTGGTGAATTCACTCTAATTTCACTCTATCCATTCTAACTTCTCCTTGGAAACTTCCTAAGGACCAAGTATTTCCCCTTTTTTGTTTCACAGTTAGATTGAATAGACAGTGAACTATTTTATGATGCGCCCCCCATTCATCTTCCCTCTTAGATCACAGGAAATAGGCTAATAAAACAGATTCTAGGGTTTTCCAAAGATTCCTGCTAGTGATCCAGTATCATTCAAGGATACATTATGGGTGGTTAGAAAAGAAGGCAATATAATAATTGGAATAATTTCCCAATATTATTTAACAACACAGGTATCTTAAAAGAATGTGCCTATTGTGTTTCACATTGGGCTACATTTTAATTGATGCTTTGAAACAACAACAACAACAAAATCAATATTTGTAGTTTTCCCTGAATATGAGCCTGGAGCCTTCTATTTGAGAATGATCTAGGAGCTTGCACTTAATATTTAAGGTGTCTGATCACTTACAGAAGAGAATATATATATGTGCTTTTTTTTCCTGCATAACATCTATTCTACATATCAGAATGATGTGGTTTTGCTGTTCTGAGAAACATCCCTTGCATCTTAGTGGTCCATAACAAGAAAGGTTTATTACTTGCTTAGATGCATGTCTGTTGGGTTTGTCTGAGGGCTGGTCTCAGGTTGTCCCCAAAGACCCAGGTGAAGAGGGTTCATCTTGACATGTGCTTCTTCAATCACTGCAACACTGGGAAGGGAGCACAGGAAATAATCCACAGGCCTACAGAGCTTCTTTTAAAAAGTCACCTTAGCTCATACCTCACAGGACAAGGAGACTTGCTTTTCCACCTCTAAATTCAAAGAAACTGGGAAGTCTAAACTCCCCATGTGCCTTAAAGGCAGAGAGCTGAAAATATTTGGTGACTGGAACGTATGACTTCATGATTTCTTTTTCTCATTACTTTTTTTTTTTTTTCTCATTACTTTTTGTTATAAAAATTATAGACATGATGAATGGTTGAAAACAAATAGACTGAATACCCATGTCACTTCAGATTCAGGTTCAACACTTGTTCATTGTTGCCACATTTGTGCTTGTGTGTTTGTGTGTGTGTGTGTGCTTGTTCTTGCCCTCCTGTCATGTTAACATACCTGGATTTTTTTTTTTTTGAGGGAAGAGTTCCCATTCTTAGTCATGTGATCGTGGGACTTGGCAGCCTTACTTCTGCCACACTCTTTGTAGGAGCTGCCAGAAAAGGTTCCTTTTCTGTCACTGGATGGAATAGTTCAAGTAGGTGATGCTCAGATTGCTATATATATATTTTTTTGCGTCCACAGAGAAGTTGGTGCTGCTAAGAGTCACCACATGAAGCCTGAGGGGTAATGGCAACAATGGAGAAATCAGTTTGAAGAGGCAGTTGGGAACCAGTTGTCAATAGTATTGTTTGAGTCTTTGCAGTAATCATCTTTAATTTTAGACTTTTTATTTAGCTGAAAAATACTTTACTTTAAAAAAAAATGCTTAAGAGTGTAAATAAAAGAGCAGTGGAGAGGACCCTGGTGAGTGCTTTGGTATCTGAGGTGTTCTAAATGGTAGTTGGCCCATGAAAGATGGCAGGTTGCATAAAACTGATATATAGATAGCATGTAAGTACTGCTGTCTACATATGTCCACATTTGACCATAGTGAGTCTGCTTGGTCTCTCCAATTCTTCTGAATCAATTGCTGTTGCAGGAAAATTCAGAAATAATTTTGCCCAGGTGATCAGGCAGCAGAGTGGATGGCATGCTTGAACACTCATGGCAGAGGTGGTCATGGTGATAGATGTGAGTTGCAGAAGAGAGGGTATTCAGCAGATGGATGCAACAGGGCCTCAGCTATCCCTCTGTCCACCCATCTGCCCATTCATCCAGCCAGTAAAAATAACTAACAAGGGGCTGGGTTGTGGGTCAGTGGCAGAGCGCTTGCCTTGCATGTGTGAGGCACTGGGTTCGATCCTCAGCACCACATAAAAATAGATAAGTAAATAAAGATATTATGTCCATCTACAACTAAAAATATTAAAAAATAACTAACAAATCAAATGATGGGCCTAGAATGAAAGATCATTCTAATTATGGCAGAGATCTAAGCTCTGTGAGACTCCCCAAAACCGTCGGGCACTGGTTACACCCCTAAGGAGCATGAAGAGAAGCCATTAAGGATCACACGGGCATCTTAGTTTATACTGCATTTTAACTTCTGTATTTTCCTCACAAAGATCGTGTAAGTTCAGAAGCCCTAAGTAGGACAGGAGAGAGATGGTCAAGAGGCTGTCCATTTTCAGAGAAAGGATCCAGTTTCTAAGCTGGGGAAATTAGGGATGATTTCCCAGAGGTGATGTTGGCATGAGCACTGTCTACATGGAGTCACTGGCACCCAAGAGAGCAGGATTTAAATCTGAGCAGCGTCTGTGTCAACCCACTCTGGCAGTTAGAAGTGCTGCTCTGTGCCTGTGTCCAGAGAATGAGTCTGCTTGAACTCTCTTTAACTCTCTAATGCTGGGCAAGTCACTTACACTCCAAAGTCATCTCATTATCTCCAAAATGGAAATAAGATGGTATCTGTCACAGAGGGACGTGGCACAGAGATGGGGCACGTGCGAGCCTTCAGCACAAGACTGGCTCAATGAAAGGCAGATGTCATGGTTTTGATGTAATTGTTTTTAGAGCTTTATTTGAAAAGTTCCACCTGGAAAAGAAATGTGACCTCCTTGATGGCATCTGTGAATGTGCCAGCACTGTGAGCTGCTAGGACTGTGAGAACACCAGGCGAGCGTCTGTGGGAATGGGGGAGGAGGGGTCCTCTATTTCCATGGTGGACAGTCGTCACATGCTGGGTGGCAGCGAGCCCGTGTTATCCCCACTTGTGTGCCCAGAGCTTTGTGTTTCCTATTGAAGAGGACAGAGAGACACCAAAGGAAAACAGACACGAGTTATAGAAAAAGGGCACTGGATCTGTTTTGGATTAGTGGAGATGAAATGGGCGGAAAACATTTGGTTGTTTGATCATAAGAACCATTAAAAAAAGTTCCAGGTTTCTATGTTCTCCAGAATATTTATTCCTTGTAATATTGCCAGGAAGTCATGTGATATAGGGAAAAGCTGTAACTTGGACTTGGAATTTTTGACCTGAGCCTTGAATCCACAGACTCTGTTATATGACTATGGGAGACTCATCCAAAGATGTCTGTCTCAGTTTACTCAGCTGAAATTTAGGGCGAAGTTCTGCCTTCCTCGCAGGATTTTGGAAGAGGTAGGGAATTCATGTGACATAAGGAAATATAAGTTGTTGGGAGAGCTGTTCACATTGTGGGATGGGGCAAGGACTATTGGATCAGGGGGTGGGACAAGTGCGTGATCAAGTACAATAGCCCAGGACCTCAAGGAACAGCTCGATGGAGCTTCTCATCAGGCGTGAGCTGAAGCTAGAATTCCAGCGTGCCGTGAGCACTTTTCAGTATGGTTTTTCTTTTTTCATTCTGGTGGAAATCTAACAAAAAAATACAAACAAGTTCTGGATCCTCTGGCTTTCCTCATAACCCAGTAGTGCCATGTAGTGTCAGGGCCCACATTTGCACTGGCATTTATGACTGTTGGAGCCAGGAAGGGTTTGTCACAGGCCAAGAGTGGAGGCAGACCTTACATGTAAATGAAGAATCCCTGTCAAGGGAGGACAGCGCAATACTACAAGGTGCCGCGTTAACAGTTGGAGTAAATTTGCAAGTGGTCACTTAAGGTCTCTCCTTTTACTAAGTATATTAGTTGGAACTTTTAGTCGTGTTTGCATTTAATTTCTAATTTTTAAAAGTCATATAAAGTTTACAAGTTGAAAAAATGTCTGGCTTTGTAGTGCTCTGCATTTTGTTAATATTAAAATAAATCTCAATATAAAAGTTATTTAAATAGCATTTGGGGATAGCTATGATTTTATTTTTCTTTTAAGAATCTTACTCTATTTGTTTGAGAA
The DNA here is from genome assembly GCF_902686455.1 of Sciurus vulgaris. Classification (NCBI taxonomy): domain Eukaryota; kingdom Metazoa; phylum Chordata; class Mammalia; order Rodentia; family Sciuridae; genus Sciurus; species Sciurus vulgaris. The sequence goes on along the minus strand of NC_136477.1, from coordinate 60,545,702 downwards.
ACCGTGATGTTAAATGTAAAAGCTTGCACTTCAAATAAGCACATAGAAAGATGTTTGACATCAGTAATCAAGGGGAGATGCAAATGAAAGGAATAACATCATTCTGTATCCATTAGAATTGTTAAAATTAAAAAGCTGGACCCTTAACAAGAGCTGGAGGCTGTGTGGCAACTGGAATTCTCATATAATGCTGGTGGGGATGTGTAGCGGTGCAGCCCCTGTGGAAAATGGTCTGGCAGTTAAGTTAAATATAGTTACCATATGACCCAGTCATTCCTCTCCTCGGTATTTACCCAAGTGAAATGAAAACATATGTCCACACAAAGAAATTACACAGATACTCACGGCAGCTTGATATCTTATAGTGAGTACCAAACTGGAAACGATCGTAGTGTGCACCATCAGGTAGATGAATGAACAAATTGTGGTATATCCTTAAAATGGAATATTACTCAGAAATAAGAAGGAATGGATCACTGATAATCCTAACATTGTGGTGACTCTCAAATCAATATGCTGAGGAAGATTAAGGAGAAAAAATGTACACAGGGCATGATTTCATTTACATGAAACGAGAAAATACCAACTGAGGTAGACAGAACGATCAATGGTTGCCTGGAGACGAGGCAGCGATGATGAAGGAGAGATGGCAAAGGGGCATAAGAGGACTTTTGGAGGAGGGGGATATGATCATTTTCTGGATTGGGGTGATGATTTCATAGCTGTATGGACGTGTCAAACCTCATCTAAACCCTTTAACTGTGTACCTTTATCATGTCAGCTCTACTTCAGTAAAGCTGATAACACACATGTGCACGGCACACACAGACTGCACCGAACCTTGCCATCAGACAGACTTGGTTTTGAATCCCCGTTTGTCTCTAGAAGCATTGGTTTAGGCAATCATTTAATGTTTTGAGGGTCATGTATTCAGTGGGTATGAAAGTCTCTCCTACAGAGGATTGTCACAGAGTCAAGTGAAATACACAAATCTTCTAGCGAAGTCCTTGGTACATAGTAAATACCCAGGAAATGGCAGTTGTGGAGTGGGGAGTTCACCTGAATGGCTGAGAGCAATCTCGGCCGTACGTGTGTCAACATCTACTCTTTTGTTTCTGGGACCATAGCACATGTTGGGCCCTTAATTTTCCATGAATAGTTACATAAAAACGTTCAGCCATTTCGCCTGAGAGCCTTGTCAGTGCAAGAAACTGCCAACAGCAAACACCCAACACACAGGCTGTCCTCTCCATTAGTGAAATCAGAGTCTCTGGGGTGAGGAGCAGGTATAGGTACTTTATTTATTGATGCATTAAAATGATAGATATTAGTTTCATTCATTGTTACATGATTTTACATGCACCCAATGTAACAATATGATTTGGTCAATCACATTTCCCAGTACCTTCCTTTTCCCTCCTCCACAGGCATCAGCGTGTTAAAGCTCCCAGATGATTCGAATGCATAGGGCCAGCTGAGAACCTGAGCTCTCTGGCTGTGATACTCAAAGTGTGACCCCTAGACAAGGAGCGTAAAAAGGGAGAGCTTCCAGTGGGCACCCTCTAAGGCTCGACCTCACATCTGCAGATCAGAAGCTGCATTTGAGTGAGAACCTTGGGCGATCTGTGTACCCATTAAAGATTGACAGGTGCCAGATGGGATGATCTTCAAGGAGCTTTCCTCTACCTAGTACTAAGCCAAATTTCTGAATGTGGATAAGAAAATTAATACCCACCATATAAAAAGAACTCAAAGAACTTCACATCAACAAACAAAAACGTAAAACCCAACTAATGAATGGGCAAAAGAACTAAAGAAACGCTTCTCAAAAGAAGAAATACAAATTGCCAACAAATATATAAAAAAAAAATGTTCAACACCTCTAGCACTCAGGGAAGTACAAATCAAAACTACATTGAGATTTCATCTCAGTCCAGTCAGAATGGCAACCGTTGAGAATACTGATAATAATAAATGATGGTGAGGATGTGGGGAAGAACGTACACTCAGATATTGTTGGTGGGACTGCAAATGAGTGCAGCCACTCTGGACATCAGTGTGGAGATTCCTCAAAAAGACTAAGAATGGAACCACCATCTGACCAGCTCTCCCACTCCTTGGTATATATCCAAAATATCATGTGAAGATTTTTGTGTTTTTTAAACATTCTGGATATCAAACCCCTGTTGGCGGAGTAACTGCTGAAGATTTTCTCCCATTTTGTAGGCTCTCTCTTTGAACCCATGTCTATATAAATCAAAGCTTTTAGAACCTTGCAGAGCAGAAGATGAAGAGCTGGATGTTGGAGTTGGCCTGCCTGGGTTGAGAAGAATGAATGAATGTATGAGTGATCTTGCTGTGCATAACATTACTCTGAGGCAGGGGAGAAAGCCCAGAAAGCTCTGGATGACTAGCAGAGGTGAGGCAGTAATTCTGGGGAACAGCTGGGCAGCACACCCAGGTTGGCAGGTTGGAATGGGGATGGAGGATGGAGGAGAGAGAATAGATAGGAAGGATAGAGTCACAGGGAGATGGAGGTGTGGATCACAAATGCACCAGCATCGTGTCTTTGCTCAAATGAAGCGATAGTGTGTATTAGGTCTGGCACACAGCCCAGTGCCTGGCAGCACTCGGGAAATGGTAACCTATCACCAGGATGAAACTCTTGTCACTGCTTTCTATCAAGTTCCTGCAGAACCAGCGTCATCAGTTGTCATTACTTTTTTCCTTTTCATTACTTTGAACAGGAGACCCATCTCCATACAGCCACATCTAGCCCCGTCTTAAGACTCTCCTTCATGAATTAATTGATCTTCTCCATTCGTTTAGTTATCTAGCTTGATTTTTTAATATCCCTTTAAGATATATTTTAATTAAACCAGAAATATGTATTTTTGTGGGAAATGAGAAAGATATATAGAATCATAAGAAAAGCAATAGGTAACTGACAATATGTTGCTGTTATAAATAATGCTGATCTGACCCATCTTTGCCTGTAAATCTTCGTGCCTATATTTTATTATGTCATGGTGACATGTTTTTGAAGCAGAACCAATAGTCATTTGTTATCAGCTTCAGTTGTGACTTCCAGTACTAGGTTCAGGGGTTAAACCCCAGGTAGAAACTTATTTCTGTCTTTGGGGAAAAGGGCTTGATAAATTTGCCTTTCCTGATTTACATCCAGCTTCTCCGGAGACTGAGTCTGCTCTAGGTGTGTAAGAGGTAACATTTAAAAATGGTATTTAGGCAACTCATCTAATAAGAATGGCTGAGGACATTTTTGATTCTGCAGGTTTGTCCTCAGGAGTTTCCTGCATAGATGCCTCTAGGTCCAAGGTCTGAAATGCCAGTAGGAATTACCATCTCTCTATTGAGTATGAAAGTTCATTCGCCCTGACAGAACTGAAGCTGCAACTTCTGGTCCCTCTTATAGAGCCTGGATTCTGGAAAACTGTATCATTTTACTATCAATGAAGACAAACTAGTTCAAACTGGTCATTCCAGTGATCAGAGATAGAACATTGGCATGGACAGGAACCAGATCTAAGCCAACCATCATAAGTTTTCTCTAACAGCAAAGTGAACATTAGAAAAACAAAACAAAACAAAAAACAAACAAACAAACAAAAAAAACAAAAAAAGAAAGAAAATCAGTTCCTTCTAGGAAAAGAAAGGACATGGAAGAATATCGTGGGACTTCATGTTGGAGAAACTTTACTAACTTCGGAGCACTTCGGAGACCTACATCCATTTGGTTTACAGGCCTGGAGTCATTCAAGCCTCATTTGGGTTACTTCTGAGAAGGGACGGAAAGATGGCTGCTGGCTTAGAACTTAAGGAATAAAATATTCTCCAACTGGCTCCCAGGGAGAATCCCACAGTGTGATTGTATCTAGTTTTGTGGGTGGAAGTGGACCTCTAGGCTCAAGGCTCAACTATTTTGTCTCCATCCAACAAACAAAAGGAGGTAAATAATCACATAGCAAAATAGAAATCCTATCGTCATTCTCTTGTTTATAGCACTTGGTCAGCTAAAATGTTTATCATGTGTTTTGTAAAATATGTATATGGAAACTTAAAGCTAAAACTTTCAGTGATGGAAGACTAATTTTTATTTAATGGAAAGAAGACTCGCATAGACATTTTATAAATGACAGTAACCAAATGGATGATAAATATTTGAAAGATGCCCAACATTTAAAATTTTCATATGTAACTATTAATTATTGATTAATTGTAATTATCATGGAAATGCAAATTAAGGCAACAATGAAATACCAGTACAGATCCACCAAAACAGCTGAAATGTGCTATCCTACATGTGAGTGAATGTTTATTCAGCAACATGGTAATTTTATACTAATATTTATCCCAAAGAAATGTGTTCATATATGCACTGAAAGGTGTGTACAAGAATGGGCATAGAAGCATTATTTTTTAAATTTGCTCCAATTAGTTATACATGATAGCAGAATGCATTTCAACTCATTGTACACAAATGGAGCACAGCTTTTCATTTCTCTTGTTAATCATACATGTACATCGGGAAATAATGTTTCATTACACTGTCTTTCCCATCCCCATACCCCCTCACCTCCCCTCACTCCCTCTGCCCAATCTAAAGTTCCTCCATTCTTCCCTTGCCCCTTCCCACCCATTCTGGATCAGCATTCACATATCAGAGAAAACATTTGGCCTTTGGTTTTTGGGATTGGCTTATTTAGCTTAGCATGATATTCTCCAAATCCATTCATTTACTTGCAAATGCCATAATTTCTTTATTTTTTAAGGCTAAGTAATACACCATAGTTTCTTTATCCATTCATCTATTGAAAGGCATCTAGGTTGGTTCCACAGTTTAGCTATTATGAATCGAGCTGCTATAAACATTGATGTGGCTGCATAACTGTAAATGCTGATTTTAAGTCCTTTGGGTATAGACTGAGGACTGGAAATGGGTCAAATGGTGGTTCCATTCCAAGCTTTCTGAGGAATCTCCTCACTGCTTTCCAGGCAGTCCCACCAGCAGTGTATGAGTGGACCTTTCCCCCTACATCTTTGCCAACATTTTTTGTTGCTAGTATTCTTGATAATTGCCATTCTGACTGGAGTGAGATTTGATTTGCATTTTTCTAATTACTAGAGATGTTGAACATTTTTTCATGGTCCCCCCCCCCCCCCGGTACTGGGGATCAAACTCAGGGCCTTGTGCTTGCAAGGCAAGCACTCTACCAGCTGAGCTATCTCCCCAGCCCCTTTTTCATGTATTTTTGATCAATTGTATATCTTCTTCTGTGGTGTCGGTTCAGTTCCTGAGCCCATTTATTGACTGGGTTATTTGTCTTTTTGGTGTTAAGTTTTTTGAGTTCTTTATATAATCTGGAGATTAATGCTCTATCTGATGTATGTGTGGTTAAGATTATCTCCCATTCTATAGGCTCTCTCTTCACATTACTGATTGTTTCTTTGCTGAGAAGAAGCTTTTTAGTTTGAATCCAACCCATTTATTGATTCTTGATTTTATTTCTTGTGCTTTAGGGTTCTTGTTCAGGAAGTCAGGTCTTGAGCCAACATGATGAAGATTTGGGCCTACTTTTTCTTCTATTAGGTGCAGGGTCTCTGGTGTAACTCCTAGGTCCTTGATCCCCTTTGAGTTGATTTTTGTGCAGGGTGAGAGATAGGGGTTTAATTTCATTTTGCTGCATGTAGATTTCCAGTTTTCCCAGCACCATTTGTTGAAGAAGCTTTCTTTTCTGTAATGTATGTTTTTGGCACCTTTGTCTAATATGAGATAACTATCTATGTGGGTTTGTCTCTGTGTCTTCTATTCTGTTCCATTGGTCTACATGTCTATTTTGGTGCCAATGCCAGGACTTTTTTGTTACTATGGCTCTGTAGTGTAGTGTAAGATCTGGTAGTGTGATGCCTCCTGCTTCACTCTTCTTGCTATGGATTGCTTTGGCTATTCTGGGTGTCTAATTTTTCCAAGTGAATTTCATGATTGCTTTTTCTATTTGTATGAGAAATGTCATTGGGATTTTAATTGGAATTGCATTAAATCTGTATAATGCTTTTGGTAGTTTGGCCATTTTGATCATGTTAATTCTGCCTATCCAAAAGCATGGGAGATCTTTCCATCTTCTAAGGTCTCCCTCAGTTTCCTTAGTGTTCTGTAGTTTTCATTGTAGAGGTCTTTCACTTCTTTTTTAAAAATTATTTTTTATTTTTATTTTTTACAGACTGTGTTTTGATTCATTGTACACAAATGGGGTACATCATTTCATTTTTGTGGTTATACATGATGTAGTTCATACCATTTGTGTGATCATACAGTACATAGGTTAATGATGTCTGTCTCATTCCATAATTTTTCATACCCCCCTCCCTCTCATTTCCTTCTACATAATTTTGGTAGATTGATTTCCAAGTTTTTTTTTTGAGGCTATTGTGAATGGGGTAGTTTTCCTAATTTCTCTTTCAGAGGATTCATCACTGATGCATAGAAATGTATTTGATTTATGAGTATTAATTTTATATCATGCTACTTTGCTGAATTCATTTCTTAGTTCTAGAAGTTTTGGGGTCCTCTAACTATAGAATCATGTTGTCAGCAAATAGTGGTAGTTTGAGTTGTTCTTCTCTTATTGGTATCCCTTTAATTTCTTTCTTTTGTCTAATTGCTCTGCCTAGAGTGTCAAGGACTATGTTGAATAGAAGTGGTGAAAGAGAGCATCCCTGTCTTGTCCCAGTTTTTAGAGGGATTGAAGCATTATTTTTAATAGCTGTAAAATTGGCAGCAACCAAAATTTGATTAACTGTAAGAATGAATAAATTGTGTTATATGTACAGACCAGAACACTACACAGCAATATAAAGGCACAAAGTACCATGCAGACACAATGTGGATGAATCTCACAGATGTGACATTGGGAAAAACAAACAGATGCAGAGTAAATAATGTGTGATTCTGCTGGACAATGTCAAAGGCCAAGTGGACTGATAGTATGAAACCAAGATAGTGTCTCCCTCTCCTGTAGGAGCGATGGTGACTGGGAAGGTGGAAAGAGAGGCTTCTAGAATGCCGATCACCTCCTGTTTTGATTACACAGGAGTGAGCAATTGGTAAAACTTCATTGAGCCATGGACATATCCATGCAGGGCACTTTATGTCTGTGTATGGCGCACTTCAATAAAATACTTTGTTTTTAATAAAAAGGTCACAGAGGGAGAGTCATGATAGGTAAGCAGGCCATCTTATTTTATCAGGCAAAGAAAGGGACTGTGATTGATTCAAGGACAATGGTTTTTGTACTTACATCTTATTTTGCTCACTAAGTGTTGGATGAAAATTTGTGGGTAAACATTTATATTTTGCTAAATTGAATCTTGTTCTTTAAGGAGATCGTGTCATGAATCATTTGGAGAAGGTCCCTGATCTCCAATTCATCTTGTTTCTGAATTAAGACTCTTATTCATGAAGCTGACTTCCAGCAAGGTGCACCTGGATTGCTTCAAATGAGTATTTTCTGTTGTCTTGCTTTCATTATTTATATTGTTTGTATTTTCAAATGGCATCTACATTCACCTTTGTGTTAGTTTTCTTAGACTGATATAACAAACTGAGTTGCTTGAAACAACAGAATCATTTTCTATCATGGTTCTGGAGGTCAGCGTCTGAAGTCAAGGCACTTTGCAATGCTCCAGAGGAGGATCCCTGACCTCTGGTGGCTTCTGGCCTTCCGTGGCTTGTGGCCGTGTAACACCAGTCTCTGTCTCTGTACTCTTCACTTGGCCTTTCTCCCCTTTTCCTTCTGTGTCTTTCAGTGTCCTCTCTTCTTTAAAGAACGGCCATCTTAAATATGGGATAATTTTTATTTCAAGATCCTTATCAAATTTTGTCTGCAAGACCCTGTTTCCAGGGTCATATTCTGAGGCCCAGGGTGGTCATGAGTATGGAAGAGGGGAGGCCTCTAGTCAACCCACAACAATGACTGGACTTGGGCTAAGCCTGCAAAAGCCCTGTATTCTACTTGACCACGTGGGACTCCCAGCTACCCCATCTCCTGGAACATTAATGTTCCTCTCCAGTCATTCAACAAACATTTTTAGCCTCTACTTTTTAGACATTATCCCAGACCAGGAGATAAAGACTTTGACAACTCATGTCTGGATGCAAGGATATGCCAGAATTTTTATCATTTAATCCTCCCAATAATCATGTTATTTTAAAGATGTCACATCTGTGATGGCACAGAGAATTTAAGTAACTTCTCAAAGTCACACTATCAATGAGTGATTGAGCTCAGATCTGTCTGTTCTAAAAGTAGATGTCTGCTCTTAAAAGTATATCCCATGGTAACAAGTATTCATTAGTTGCATGCCCACTATGGACCAGGCCTTGAATTAGACAATAGGAAATAAAATCCCTGCTTCTAAGAAGCTCATAGTCTATATACTTCATTAACCTGTGAGTATCAATGGCAAACCATTTCATTCATTCAATAAATCTGAAATTAAAGCCTCACATCCTGGGCATGGTTTTAAGTGCCAGTGAGATGCTAGCAAATGTAACACACAAGATCCCTCCTCTCTTGGAGCTTAGTCTGTTGACAAAAACGTAATAATAGTAAGTAAGCAAGGAGGAAATAAGATATGCCCAGATTGTGATAAATGTTCTGAAAGAAATAAACTGAGAAATCAGTAATTGTTCAGTATGACACTTTCTGCACAAGTAATAATTCAACAATAACTTTTGAGAGCAGAACCACGTGTAAGTATTGGAGGTGGGAACGCCTAGTGGTTAGGTTATAGGGCTCTGCATAAATGCTGGCATTGCCACTCATGACTTGGGTGACCCCAGGCAAGTTAATGTAAAATGGAATAATAATAGTCCTCAGCTTGCGAAGTGGTTTTACCAATTACTGGTTAATAGATTTAAAGGGTTTTGCATTGTGCGTAGTTCATAGTGAGGGTCCAACAAAAGTTAGGACCACGTGATTAGCGTTATTGGTACTTAAGTTACTTAAACTCTCTGTGCCACCATCGTTGCGACATCTGCAAAATATCAGGATTGTCAAGAGGACTGAATGATATAAATCCTGGCACCTGCTGCATCTAACGGTAAGGTTAGAGAAGGGGATGTGGTGGTAAGCAGTCGCTAAAGCTCCTGTTCACCTATGAGTACCACTGTGCATTGGACCATTTCTTCTGCATAGGGGCTTAGCCCCGGCAAGCTCCAGCTCAGTTTAGGCCACAGTGGCTGACCAGAAGGGAGCGTGGATACAGTGTGTTCTCCTTTTCAGAATCCCGATTGTATTACTCATGACTATGTGCAGCCTTGAAACCAAGCCCTCTTCCCACCCCCTGTTCACTAGTGCTGTTTCCTGCCCCTTCAGAGCCTGCTCACTGCCCATAGTGCCTCCCCTGCCCGCTAGCAAGTACCATGTTGCCTGGGTGGCCGTGGCTGATAGCAGCTCATTATGCATCCAGGGGAAGAGTGAATATTGACTGCAATAGCTGCTCCCCCGATGCACCACACAATCCCAGAGCTGATTTGCCTCTTTCTCCCTACAGAGATATGATAGATTTCGTTCCTGGAGAGCTCTACAGGCAAGATTTAAGTCTGTTTTTCCCTGCTGTGAGTCTGGAATATAGTCTTCACAGATTGCCCAGGCAGGTTCAGTGAATCACTTGCTTACCTGTGTGTTCCTCGTCCCTCTGCACGGAGGATACAGCCTGATTTAGTAAATGTCATTCTCCCCTTCCATTCATCACCAGCCTCAGACACGCTGCGGGTGGTGAAACCTGGTTGCAGATGTTCCTATCAGCCTGTTATATCAGCAAAGAGCCTTTCCTGAATATGCCTTTTAATAGAAGACTGTCCTTCAAGAGACAGAATCAAGACATCCCAGGGTCACTTAGTTGGTGTAATATGCCTGTGATTTCTGGGACCACTTCTGAAACATCATCACTGGAAAAAATTCTGTGTTAAAGCTGATGGCTTTTGACAGGATGCAGAAACTTCTTTTTTTGTTGTTGTTGTTGCAGAGATGGTCTATTTCGATTGTGTAGACAAGATGTTTCCAGAAGTTAAAAATACTGGCTTAGGAGTGATGTGGTTCAAGATGGTCTCTGCCACCTATTGTTTTGTTGTTTTGGGCAAGTTGCTTAACCTCGCTGATCCTCAGTTTGTTTATAACAGAACAGCACTTAGTTTGGGGATTGTTAACTGGTGTTATGTATGTAAAGTGCTTCGTGAAGCGTCTGGCATCTAGTAAAAGTTCATGCTTCCTAATGCTGCTGCTGTTGCTGCTGTACTAGTGTTTTTTTCGGGTTTTGTTATTTTATCATGAAGTCACTGCTTAGCCCGACTCTTATCTTTGCTTTCCTGGAGGGCTGGAGCGATGGTGGTCTATTGTCACCCTAGTTTACTTGCCATTGCCATTGTCTTTTAGAAGGGTTTCATTTTGTTCCTTCTGGGCAGATTGTAAGGGGAAAATTGGGATGCTGTGGAGAGCTGTGGTTTGAGTGAGTTTCCTCTAAAATTCAGGTGTTACCAAGGTGATGAAATTGAGGGGTGGGCCCTTTACGAGGTGATCAGCCACACAGGCTCCTGGAGCACAAGGGATTGAAGCCCTTGCAAAAAGGGCTTCATGCAGTGTTTGGCTAGCTTGCCCTTTGCCTTCTGCTTTGTGAGCGGCTAAGGATGCAGCAGGAAGGCCCTCACGAGATGCCAGCCAGCACTTTGACCTTGAGCTTCTTAGCCTGCAAAACTGTAAGGAAATAAATTTCCCTTCTTCCTAAATTTCCCCGTCTTCACTCTTTTGTTGTGGCAAGCCGGTAAGGCATGGTGGCAACTCACCTGACTGTTAAAAAGGAGCTTGAAATCACAAAACATGATGTTGAATTTAGGGTTCTCTGCAAACTACCTGTTAGAAATTTCAGCAACTCCTTTAGTTCTTCCGAGCTTTCTTGGTCTCTCATTATTCCTTCGAGTGGTCGTCGTGAGGTTTACGGTGTCTAACTGTCGCTGTTGCAGCATGTCCTGTCTCTTTGTTCAGTGCAGCTCGTCACTGCGATGCAGTTTCCAAACATCAGCTTAGTCATCTCAACCATCCGGCGACCCCAAGGCTCTTACGTTTCACCCTCGCTATCACACAAAGGACAATATGTCTTTGGAAATGAAAAATCTTCTCAAAATCTTTTGATGCCCTGAAATGTAAAATCCAGTCTTTAATATGACTTTTAGGGGCCTTTTGGGTCTGACCCGGGCTGCATTTACATCCTGATGTCCTGTCTGTAGCTGGGATCAATGCTTTCTCTACTCTCGCCCTTGCCTAGAGCGTGCCTTTCTCAAACAGGCCTCTGAGCCTTTGCATATCTGTCCCCTCTGACTGGACTATTCTCCTGCCTGCCATCTTACCTGGATAACTTCCTCTGTTCACGTAGGCTCAGAATGGGTGACCTGCTTGGCGATCTGTGACTGACTTCTCAGAGCCTGTCACCAGGTCCTTTATGTTTTCAGGGTACCCCACACTTGACTGAATTTTCACATAGCACATGTCATACTCTATGAAAAGATTCCCTTTTGAGAATCTGTGATTATTCCTGTTTAAGGCGCTAGATAGGAAACTTTGATTACTAGCACCAAACACAGTGCTAGTGCACAGCGAGTGCTCAACATGTGGTTCTGCAAGGCACAGAATGTGGCCAGTGGCATGTGCTCCCCACTTCACCTCTGACTTTCCACCACCTCACCTGGAACTGGGGGGCAGGTCCTTTGGCTCAACAGTGAGTTCAACACTATTAACATGCGTTAGGACCCGAGACTCACATCAATTAGAAAAGACTGGTTTAGGGTTCTTAAAGGAGAATGGAGGTAAATGGTTCTAGCCTGTGCAGGATCAGGAAGGACTTGATATTTCATGCATCACAGGAACACACTTGGCCTATAAATTCCATATCAAGAAATTTACTCTGAGAATGTAATTAATACTGGGGAAAATGTTTTATCTTCTTAATGTTCATCATTGTGTTTTACATAATTACAAACAACTTATGGAAAAATGTACATGTCCTACAGTGAGGGTTGGGTTGAATAAGTGATAGCAGATCTGTATTAAAAAACTTCAAGTTGTCCATTAAAAATAACATTGTAGATGAAGACTTTCTCATATGGGAAAAATGTTCCCATGTATAGTAAGATAAGCAGATTTCAAAATGTTATGTATGGCTTGGTTCCTAATTTATAAAAATATATTATGTATAGTTTAATAAAATTTAGTTTAAATTTTTGTTATACAGGTAATATAAGTGTGTACACGTGTGTGCATGTGTGCATGCGTGTGAAATATTTGGGAAAAGATTTGGAAGTTTATACAACAAGATGTTAATGGGGATCCTTTCTGGTGGAGTAACTGGCAGGGGCATTCTTTTTTTGTGATCAGAATACTCTGAAGTTACATTTAATGTTAGAATATATTCACAACAGTGTTGAGTAATTTATTTTTTAAATACTAATGTTCCCATTACATCAAAACAAACATTTCTTTTTCTAAAATGACACAGTGAAATAATGCTGTTTGTAACTGATCAAAGTCTCTTCTATATGTCACAAACTATTTTGAAAGTTATGTCTTTGGGACAATACACAATTGAATTGCTGGGGTGAAAAATTATCTTAGTACAGGCAGAAGGAGAGGGTGAATTATAATTGCTTCTTTAAATGGATTTTATGTTGAAAGTTCTAACTGATTTATGGCTCAAATCAGATTTTCCAAAAAGTTCCCTAACTTTATTGGCCAACAAAAATGGTTTACCCATCCAGGCTTCAGAGATGGTATTATAATGCGATATTTAAAACAGAGATCATGAGAAACTACTCAGTTGCAAGCAAGTGGCCATCTGCAAGGCTAATGTAATTATATAGACCAAACCTCACCAAATTCCTGCCTTCACAATCTAGCAGTTGATTATGCAGTGTCTTATATTCTTCCCTTCTTATTTTTTGGAATAAATTATGTTGTGCTCATCATGCGTGTCTTAAGGAAAGGCTGTGCATTACACTTTTCTTCCCTAGAAAACCAGTACCCAGATAGGGGCTCCTGAGGAGAGAGTAGTAGATGAGTGTTCTTGACTTATTTTAAGTATTTCTAAATGTTTTCCGGATGTAGTATATTTTCACACTGTAAAGTCATTTAGTCCTACTAGAATGTCAGTTTTCTTTGCTCTTGGCTGGATCTAAAACAAAATTTTGGTAACCTTGCTGATTTCTTGTTTGCTAGATGTGCTGTTTGGCTGCTGAGGACATTGTAGAAATTTCTGGAGTGTGTGTGGAGGAACCAGCTCTCGGAGCCTATGATTTGACAGTGAGAAATTGCAAACCATTGGCCTAGGGTATACCTGAGCAAAATGTTAATGTCTCATATGTGCTAGTTGGCTTGAGGGGAAAAATACCTCGATTTCATCAAGATATTAAATTCAATTTCTTCGGCCTCACCTCAAGTCATGTGGACCAAATAACAGGTTATTGTTCGAGATTTTCAATTCCATCTGCTTTGAGATAGTGGTTTCCCACAGGTGGCATTAGAAACACCTGGGAAAGCGAAAAAAAAAAAATTGTCTGATTTTTACCCTTCTTCCTCCTCGATTCTGATTTGGTCTGTCTGGGCTAAGGCCTCAAATTTTAACAAACAATCAGGTGATTATTATGCAGCGTTAAATTTAAGAACTGCTAATATAGATCAACATTAAATAACTTTAAAAATGGGTTTAAATTTTCTTTTTAAACCTATGAAAATTAAGGATTCCTCTCCTCCCATCTGAAGACCAGGGGGATTCCTACAGCGCTAATCCTCTGCAGGTGAGGACCTTACCTTGGATAGTTGGTAGAATGTTCTAGCCCTCGCTGTCTCTTCTTTCTCCCCCACCTTCTTCCAAGCAGGCATCTGCTGTGGGATGTCCCTTGGTGAAATGTGAAAACCACTTTACCTGCGATGAGGTCAGGGCGATGTTCTCTGTGACTCTTCTGCTTTCTCAAGGCTCTAAGGGTGATTAAGGGTGTGTGCTGGGGGAAGAGGGGCAGATGATCAGAAGGCAAATTCTTAACTCAGTAAGAAACCCAAAGTGCAGTTTGCTTCCAGATCATATTCCGTACATGCAACTCCGACTTCCTCTCTTTTTATAAGACCATGTTTTCCAACAGTATAGGCAAAGCAGACTCTTCTCTTGGCTGCATGTGAACCCAAGAGCATGTCACCAGATTGGAAGCAGAACCCTTGAGAGTGTTTTATTTGATGTAATAATCTGGTGAGAGTTCTCACTGCCGTTAGGAAAGTTACATGTAGTTATCTAAACCATCAAAACCTAGATCCTTTAATACAAATAATACCTCAAGTTGAAAATCGACACATGGAAATCCACCTAAAAGAATATTATTTAGAGCAAACGCATTTGGGATGAAGAATGCTAACATTTAAAATGTTCAAGATGCAGTACTAAATGATGGAAAACAATTAAATATATACTGGCATGAATAAAATTTTGGGATGAAAACCTAAACAGAAGAAGAAACTGGCAGGAAATACTCCAAATATCTTATCAGCACTTATCTCGGGGTGACACAATTGTAGTGATTCTTATTTCCTTATTCTATTGTGTTTCCCTTTTATTTTTTTAATTTACAACACAGAACATATAGCTTTCTAATCAGAAAATAAAACCAATTGGTTTTATTAAGAATACCAGCACATACACTAGATGCTGACCTAACTTCCGGTTATCTGTGTTCCTTCAAAGGTTAGAACCTTGACCTGGAACACAGGTCAGTGTTTCATTAAGGACGTGAAGCTCTGGGGTCACATAAGAAGGGAGCCTGGAGCTAGGGTTGCGATTATGTCAAGTTCCTGGCAGATCTTGAGTCACTTGCTCCTTTGCCACTTGAAATTCATGGCAGATATTACCATTGACTTTGATTATTTTTCTCCATAGAGCCCTAGTATCAAACATCCTCAGAGTCCACTGGTTAGCAGCAGTTGATTGGAGAGGCACAGGGAACAATCTACTATCTCTCACTGCCTTAATGTAGAGTGCCTGTCCTCAAGCTGTTGTATCATGTTGGGACACATGGCAAACACGAGAAAAGCACAAGGATTAAATGCTCAGTGCAGAATAACCATGGAAGCAATGCCATGTGGCAATCCATGATTGTGACCAAATGAATGGTAAGAGGAGATCACTTTATTTTTAAATGGTGAGAGCATCTAATATTGTCTAATACGTACCACCTTTATCTATGTGATGTCAAATAGTGTAAGGAAAGTGTCTCTGCCTCCTACCCTGTGGCTCAGGATTCTTTCCAGTACTAGGTCATCAGAGTACACCTACATTTCGTCTTTCAGGGAGCTCAAGCCTGTTGCTTTATCTCTCTGGCTCTTAGTTTTTCTTTAAAGTGAGACAGGAGGCTTTGCTATGAGAGGTTTTGGCAAATGTGATGTTATGGTTTGGACGTGAGGTGTCCCCCAAAAGCTCACATGTGAGACGCTGCGGAAGGTTTAGAGGAGAAATGACTGGGTTGTGAGAGCCTTAACCCAGTCAGTGAATGAATCCCTGATGGGATTAACTGAGTGGTGACTCGAGGCAGGTGGGTGTGGCTGGAGGGAGTGAGTCATTGGGGGCGTGGCAGTGAGGAAAATATTTTGCATCTGGAGAGTGGAGTCTCTCTCTGCTTCTTGATCACCATGTGAGCTGCTTCCCACCACCACACTCTTCCACCATGATGTTCTGCATCACCTTGAGTCCTGAGGAATGGAGCCAGCTGTCTATGGATTGAGACCTCTGAAACCATCAGACCCCACATAAACTTTTTCTCCTTTAAAATTGTCTGGTCATGGGCTGGGGACGTAGCTCAGTTGGTAGAGTGCTTGCCTTGTAAGCACAAGGCCCTGGGTTCAATTCCCAGCACCACAAAAAAAAAAGAAAAAAAAAATTGGTCAGGTCTTTTAGTCACAGCAACAAAAAAGGATGACTAAAACATGATGACATACAAATATTTTGAAACTGCAGGAAAAAGATGTGAAGGTTATTTCAGTGTAGTAAAAGTCTAGTTGAAAACTGTGTTTTATTTTCACAGACTCAGTTTATTCCATGTACCAAATGATGGGCTCATTTTGTAATTCAGAGTTTTTTTTTTTTTTTTTTTTTTTTTTTACTTTATCTGTGAAGGTTTGCAAAACAGATGGATCGTGAAATGATAATGAAGGAGTAACCCTGCTTTTTCATGCCTTTATTTTTTATTTATATGTTGGTACAGTTACAGAACAGATAAAGCGAAGAATGGGAAGCACGGGACAG
Organism: Sciurus vulgaris; assembly: GCF_902686455.1. Taxonomy (NCBI): domain Eukaryota; kingdom Metazoa; phylum Chordata; class Mammalia; order Rodentia; family Sciuridae; genus Sciurus; species Sciurus vulgaris. The sequence goes on along the minus strand of NC_136477.1, from coordinate 60,529,352 downwards.
TTAATGAATGAATGCATGCTTTATTGCTGCCCAGTAATGGGCTGTGGCTACTTCACTTTAATTTGGGAAAGAAGAGTATTTTGCCATGAGGTTAGATAGCAGTAGAATATTTCATACTTCTTTAGACTGCTTGCCATGTGAGGAGAAGTGTGAGGGTAGAGATGAATGTGCAAGATCGTGCCAGCATGCGAGATGCCATATTCTGCTTGGAGTCCAAGAACCTAGGAGTTATTCCAGCTTGGCTGCTTACTGGCTGTCTGCTCTTGTGTGTCTGTACACCCCCTTCTCACTTTCCCTTTATTAGGGTAACACGTCCCCATTTTTTCATTTGAGTGACTTTCTCCACGCAGTACACCATCCCTGATGGAGGCAACAGTGTGTGAGTCAGCCTGGCCAGTCAGAGCAGCAGCAATCCAGTGAGAGGTGGATGATCCACATGAGGCCAATAAGAGCGACTCCTCAGCCTTTGGTGGAATTTTTAGGAAAAAGTATTCTCATTTACATTGGAGGTCTGTAAACCTGTGGATTTTAATACTGCTGGGGAATGTGCCTGAGAATGAAACCAAATCAGACAAAAAGAGAAGCAAAAGAAGGTGCAAGACATATTCTAGACAAATATGATGTCATCACCTAGATCCCACACTTCTGAAACTGAAAATATACCAGAGGGCCTCAGCATTCTGTAAACCGATAAGTAAGCTAATTTATTTAAACTTTGAATCCATTTTTTTATCACTTGCAGCCAGAGTTCTAATCCATTAGGCAATAGTTCCCTTCTGGGCCTCAGGTTTATTTTCTTTAAAGGGTCAGATATTTTAAAAAGTCTTTATCTTGCTTTCTGATTAAAAGAAAGTGATATATACTCATAAAATTATGACATTGTAGAGAAGAATTATTAGATTTTGTCCACATATGTTGGTTATCTATGACTGCATAACAAACCGCACTCAAATCCAGTGGCTTGAAATAGTGCTTGTAATTTCTCATGAGACTCAAGTCTCTTGAGTGCTTCTGCAGATACAGTCCACGCTTAGCAGTTCGCACTTGAGGTTGCTTATTTGTTTATGGTCAGCTGGTACCTTCGCTGAGAGCTGACTGGCCTGGGATGGCCTCATCTGCAAATCTGGTAGGGCTGGCTGCCAGGTGGGCCATGTCCAGACTGTGTTTCTGTATCAGCCCCCAGAGTAGGTCAAGGCTCGCTCTCATGGTGGCCAAGAGAGCAAGTTATAACCTATCTTTCTTTCTTTTCTTTTTTCTTTCTTTCTTTCTTTCCTTTCTTTCTTTCTTTCTTTCTTTCTTTCTTTCTTTCTTTCTTTCTTTCTTTCTTTCTTTCTTTCTTTTTTTTTTTTCTGTTCTTGTCTTTCTTTCTTTCTTCTTTCTATCTTTCTTATCTTTC